>NW_025421301.1:0-1213333 GCF_011764305.1 Mustela putorius furo
GATCCAGCTCTACAATAGGCTCCCTGCTTGGCGGGAAGACTGTTTCTCCTTCTCCTACTCCCTCTGTTTGTGTTCCCTCTCTCGCTCTTTCTCTTTCTCTCTGTCAAATATATAAATCTAAAAATCTTTAAAGAAACAAAGTAAAATGAAAATCACAGAATCCGATAAATCAAACAAAAAACTGGTAGGTGTTGAAAGAGTTCTGGAAGGAATTAATCCAGAGCTGTCTTGTGGGCGCTGCCCACTGCGTAACTCGGCGGGTAAGAGGGCTGAGAGAGTTGTGAGTGAGGTAACTGTGTTTTCTTACTCCACCCTCACAAAATATAACACCTCTGTCAAGCACTAACGAGTTACTCTGCACAGCATTCTTGGAAGCAACGTTTCGAGTGTATGAAGCACCTTTGCCATGATATGGAAGAAGTAGATTGGATCAAACCCTCCTTAATCGCCTTCCTGCTTTGGCATCTGTGAGTGCCCATGTTTACATGTCAGGTTTCCTGTAGGGATGACCTTAGATGGCAGTCGGTTGCATGAGTGCAGGCTGGGAAGGAAGAAAGCTGTTCGGACACCTCAGGTGACTCACCTCAGGTGACTCCGCGCTTAGAGCTCCTGCCCTACCTGGCAGAGGCTGCCAAGATCACTCCCTGCTGCCTGGGGTGAAGTGCTCAAGTCTCTGAGTGCCTAGAGAGTCCTGCTTGTGTGGGGACGGGGGTGGGGAGGTGGGGCGTGTGGGAACCCTCTCTCCTTTCCACTCAGTTTTGCTCTCAACCTGAATCTGCATTAAACAATTAAGCTTATGAATTTAAAAAAAAAAAAAAAAAAAAAAAAAAAAAACCTAAATACCAAATGGTATGGCAGTTCTTCAAAACAGTAAACATGGAATTACCACAGGATCCAGCAATTCCACTTCTGGGGATATACCTAAAAGAACTGAAAGCAGAGCTTGAACAGATGTTCCTAGAACATTATTCACAGTAACCAAAAAGTGGAAGCGACACAAACATCTATCAGTGGATGAATGAGTAAGGAAAATGGAGCATGTACATACAATGGAATATGATTTGGCCTTAAAAAGATACAAAAGTCTGACACATGCCACAACATAGATGAACTTTGAAGAAACTAAATGAGGTAAGCCAGACACAAAATGACAAGTATTGTATGATCCCACTTACATGAAGTGTCTGGAGTTTTTGGGCTTATAGCCAGAAAATAGAATGAAGGGTGCCAAGGTTGGGAATAGAGGAGAATGGGGAGTTGGTGTTAAATGGGTAGTTGCACGTTGGGAAAATGAAAAATTTCTGGAGATGGATAGTGGTGATGACTGTGCAACAATGTGAATATACTTTAAAAATGGTAAATATGTATATATCTTATCCTAGTAAAAAATAATTCGTTAACTAATAATTAATTAGTGATTTTTTAAAACTCAATACCGGAACTCACTTTCCTTCCAAGAATGTTATGCAGAATAACTAACTAGAGCTTGACAAGGTTATTACAGTTTGCGACGGTGGGGTGAGAATTGTTGGCGATGGACCTCAGACCTTCCTCCGCCCTGATTCTTTCCCTGGAACCCTTTGGGCAAAGGAAAGGGATCTGCAGAATGTGTACTTCAGTCCCAGGGAGGGTTTTCTGTCAGGGCAAGGACAGGTATGTCAGAAACTCCCAGGGCAATTTGCCATAAACAGCTATAATGTCAACCAAATGCCCCTGACACCTACAGGAAAGCTGTTTCACTGTGATGGAGGAAGTGGTGCCCACCTGTGCACCTATAACGGGGCTGCTCAGTTCATCTGAATTGTGTGTTCCCGAACGAGTCCAATAGAGCACCAGAATGCACGGTCTTACCTGTGTGCTTCGCTAAGACACGCAGCAGGTCTTCCTCAGTAGGGGCGGATGCTGAGGCACAAACTAGGGGATACAGACTTGATTATAATATTAGCCACAGATTGAAGCCTAGTAGGAAAAGGAAGTCTATGGAACAAAATTAATAGCAGATAATTCTCCTGGAACAGGGCCTCAAATTATTATAATGCCTGTTCTCCAGAGTCCAAATGAAATATAAAATACTCCTCATCACCAAATCACTGTAGTTTTGTAGGTTAAGGTGTCAGTGTACCTGTATCGCCGAACAATTTAGTCAGTCCTGCAATTCTGGGACAAATATGCAGGATTGAACTTACGAGGTTGATCTCTTTGGACCCGACTTTGGGGAGATTTTGCTTTTTTTCTATGTTTCCTGAAAGCTGGACTTGGAAAATGGTCAGCAGAGTTTCGTGGGATCCAGGAGCCATGATTTCCTCAGACCTCCTGTACGACATTCAGGTCCTGGCTTGAGTCTGACCAGGGCTTATCATTCCTTAAGAGCAGTGCATAAGGACCCATAGTTCCAGAAAGCTCAGAAACCCATGTCCTAAATTATCCCACGCCC
Organism: Mustela putorius furo; assembly: GCF_011764305.1. Classification (NCBI taxonomy): domain Eukaryota; kingdom Metazoa; phylum Chordata; class Mammalia; order Carnivora; family Mustelidae; genus Mustela; species Mustela putorius. The sequence continues at coordinate 2,435 of NW_025421301.1, forward strand.
CCTTAAGGGAGGAGGAAGGAATAATCAGGGAATACCCAAGATTATTTGTGTGTGTGTGTATGTGTGTGTTTATTGCATACATATATACATATACATATAATGCCTGTTCTCCAGAGTCCAAATGAAATATAAAATACTCCTCATCCTCTATTTCTATCTGAAATAGATATTCAGATTATATATATATATATATATATATATATATGTATTTGGCTTAAGGAAAAAGTATAACCAAGAGAGAGAGGAAATTAACTCATCAGTGTTAAAGCACAATATGTGTAAATCAGCCCTATCATTCCTACCCAGACTCTCCAAACCTGCTTGGAGATAAACTCTCTAGGTCATGGCAAGAGGGCAAAGTAAAGGTTTCAGCAACTAAGATATCCAAAACTGGAATGAAAGGTTTTTATAGAAAAGACAATCCAGGGCAGCAAGTCCAAGAGACAGAAAAGCAAATGTTTCTTCATCCGTGACTTCCACATGTGGCTGCCTGCTCCTTAAGCCCGAGTTGAAATAACATGGCTGTAGAATCAAATCAAAATAAACTCAACCCCAGGAGTTTAGAGACCTTAATTTTTAGATGGACACAGTGACATGGGTTTCCCCCAGAGAAGACCAGCAAACCAAGTCACCCAGATGGAATGACGTAAGGTAGAGAATACCAACAAAGATAGACCCTTGGGGACGCCCCTTGTAGGCGCTCATGTTTCCTAGGAATCAGATTGCCTCGTTGCATACACCGAATTCGTGTTTGGTGATAGCTTAGCTACCTGGAACCCAACTAACCCAGAAGCCTGAATTAACTGACCTTCACATCTCCGCACCCCTAGTTGGCCGCCACCCGCACACCCCACCCTCCCTACCGCACACATCCCACTTCCCATTTTCAGAAATAGATATTCAGAAAACAAGAGAGTTTTGCTTTAGTAAAAATGGAGAATATACCCTGGGGGATATCTATACCTGATGACACTGACCTGCTGAATCATTGAGAATGGTTCAATGTTTTAAAATTAGGAAAAGAAACTACTTTGGAAATATTCTGAACAAAAGCATTTCTTAGCTGTCTGCCAATTGACCAGAAAGTTGAAACAAACAAAAATCTTCCTGTCCTCAAATTAGTCCAGTTAACTGAAGTTTTATTTTAGCATTTTTCCTGCCCTAATTAATAATCTAAAACTGTTGACTTGTGGAAGAGAAATACACAATTTTTATTCTTCTTGAAAAACTGTGCAGGTTTTGGCTTTAACTGCCTTTCCAGTGTCCGAGTTTAAATTTCAGATATTGTCCTTAAGTGTATTATGCTTGGAAGCAATTTAAAAGTTGTGATATTGGGGCGCATGGGTGGCTCAGTGGGTTAAGCTGCTGCCTTCGGCTCAGGTCATGATCCCAGGGTCCTGGGATCGAGCCCCGCATCGGGCTCTCTGCTCAGCAGGGAGCCTGCTTCCTCCTCTCTCTCTGCCTGCCTCTCTGCCTGCTTGTGATCTCTGTCAAATAAATAAATAAAATCTTAAAAAAAAAAAAATGGATCCTTTAAAAAAAAAAAAAGTTGTGATATTAATGGTATTAAGAGTACTATAGAAAATAATTTAATGAACATGTATATTTAGTTCCTGGAATTTTTGGAAAACCATTGGCATAGTTTTGAAGCCAATTCTGTTGTGTTTTTTTAAAAGAATGTATGATATGTTTACTTGTAGCATTCAGTTTCACAATTGTGTTCTGCTCAAGGCATCATCAAAATTAATTTTCATTCTCTGCATATACCCTAATGGTACAGACAGGGGTGATTTCACCAGCATGGTAATATACGTTAATATGTAAATCAAAAATTTCAAATGGTATTCCCTATGACTCTCCAAATAAACTCAGCCATGCATATTATAAAGTTGCTTTTCCAAGTGATTATCAGTTGTAGCACAAATAGTTTATCAACTTATTCTAGTAATTTCCAATCTGTTGCTTTTAGAAATTATTTATAGGCTCTCTTTTGGATGTGCCATTCATTAGCAAAGTGACACCTCTGTCTGAGCCATGATTTAACACAAATAGGGGCACCATGCTCTTACAAGGACACCACCCCGCCCTCCCCCATTAAACTGGTCATTGTGATGGCCCTAGCATCTGGAGGTTTGCTGCAGCTGGAGAGTACCAGGACCATGGATCATTGCAGAAGAGTGGTATTTGCAACATTTTGGAGTGTAGCAAGATTCTTAAGAGTCCTCGCAGAACTTAACTAGAAGCTTTAATCTATTGTTTCTAGTAGATTTTTCCTGTATTTCATGTCTGACTTGTCACCAGGCCAGATTATTATACTGGGTTCCATGTATTAATTGTTTCTCATTAGTAGGAAGAGCAGAATCAGAGAATAATTGTTTCCTTTCATCAAAGCAGAACTTTATTTTCCTGATTGTGAAGGTAATATGTTTATTGGACATAATTTATAAAATAACAGAAAAGGGAAGAAAATAAATTATCTATAATCCAGCCACCTAGATAGCACCTGACTATTAAATACTTTTGTATCTTTTTCCAGACTTTTTTCAATTAATCAAATGATTCCAAATTTACAAGCAGTACTCTGGACGGATTATATCTTACAAATTTGGTGGAGTTTAAGAATGAAGACTTCAGATATCAGTTTCTAGGACAATCATCTCCTAGTTCCTTATTTTTCTCATTTCAAATTACATTAATCAACTCTTATAAGAACCTGTGTAGATACACCATTATCTCTATCAAGTGGAAATCAGTATTAACTGTTTTTTTTTTCATTTCTGCATTTTGTTAATAAAAAAGATTATTGAGTGGCCTTGCAAGATCCTCATGGGCCTCTGGAATCAGAAAAGAAGCATTTAATTATGTACAGGATGGTTTTCATGTTAGATCAACTCATTGTATTCTAGTTACGTAAAAATTCATATTCAGTATGCTCTATGGAATTTGCCAGAAATGGGAAAGTTTGGTTAGCCAGATCCCCTTTCCCCATCCATAATCCAAACAATATGTTCTCCAGTAGAACTCTAATTTTATACCTGATGGTAACAAAATGTGATTCAAATATATCCTTTCTTGTGCTATGAACCAGAGTTTTCCTTCAGCTTTGTATCCTTTATCCCCCTTCAAAGACACTTCTCTTCAGATTCTTCTGGTGTAGTGTGATAGCTCCTGGGATTGTGTTGGTAACTCTGTGCTTCCCTTTGGAGAATTCTAGGACTTTTTTTGTTTTTTGTTTTTTAAATTATTGAGTTATTTGACACAGAGATTGAGAGAGAGCACCACAGGGGGAGAGGGAGAAGAAGACTCCCTGCTGAAGGGGGAACCTGTGGTAGGTCTCGATCCCAGCACCCTGGCATCATGACTGGAGCAGAAGGCAGACCTTTAACCTACTGAGCCACCCAGCTGACCCGAGAAGGCTAAGGCTTTGGATCAGGGTGAATTCTAACATATAGCCAAGGTTAGAAAGGACTTTGAGCACTGAAAGAAAACCCTGGTTTTTTTTAAAAAAATAATAAATAAATAAATTAGGGGATTATTAAAAGATTCATCTGAGAAATGGTGTAGGAATGTTATCTGCAAGTCTTTTGTCAATAGAAACACGACATCAGAAACTAATGATGGGGAGGGTATGTGCTATGGTGAGTGCTGTGAAGTGTGTAAAGTTGGCGATTCACAGACCTGGACCCCTGGGGCTAATAATACATTATATGTTTATAAAAAAAAATTTTAAAGTTAAAAAAATTAATGATGTACTATACAGTGGCTAATTGAACATAAATTTTTTTAAAAAGGGTAGGAAGTCTATAATGAGCAGCTGCTAGAATAGATTTTATTTTAAAAGATTTATCTATATTTGGCGTGGGTATGAGCAGGTCTTCTCCCCTGTGTCAGACTGAAGTTCTTTGAAAGCAGATTCTTCTAGGTTCTTCTCTCGGCACCCCTTCCCATCCTTTGTGTCCTTGTTTATGATCAGAACTCAAGTAGGTGCTGAATTAATATTTCGGTGTCTCTTGAGTGACAGATGAATGAACGTGCTCAGTTAATGCAGGTACTATGTTTGCCTTGTTGCTACAGAAGTCCAAGGGTGTTTTGATAAAAATCCGTGATTGTTAAATGCCCAGGTTGGTTGGCTCCAGGTGTGGGGAAGTGGTGTGCAGTCCTTTGATCCTCCCTAGGAGAAGGAGATGCTAATGTGGATAATAAGAATTTGCTACTTTGTCTTCAGTTTCGGTTTGACCGCCTCGCTTCACTGAGTCACAGCGCTCGCTCTCCGGGGACGGGCATGTCATTTAAGCCTGAGACTGTCCTTTGGACAGTTTATTACATTGTAACCTGAATTTCCCGCTACATGAAGAGCCGGCGTTGGTCATAAAATTTCAAGAACGCGTTAAACGTTATTTGGTTTGTAGTTGACATTGAGATTAACTTTCTCTAACCTAAACCAGTGAAAACCAAAATGCTCCTCACCACATAAAAGTTTTGCTTTCGCTGTGTTCAGACCCCTCCCACCTCCTCGGAGCACAGTCATTTGGAGGCTAGTTTGGGGGCGGTGTGGTTGTATCTCAGTGGTGTATGACCCACTTTTTCGTAACACTTAATTACCCGTGTTTTTACAGCACTAGTCAGACGGTCTGACGAGAGTGGACTCTAACCCAAAAAAGGTTTTCTGATACACCTCACCAGGGCTGTTCTAGTACCGTGCGTTATCGGAAGAAGGTGTTAGCTGCGCAGGGCGTGTGTTAGCTACCAGAGGATGACAGAACATTTCCTCTAGTTTCTGGATAATGAGCAAGCACACAGGTAAAGAAAGACGCCTTTCTCAGAGTTGCCTCCTTTTGTGTCTTAATTATTTTGCTGAGCTGACTTTTAAATATTGATCACTACCTGCCTATGTGTGCTGTTGGGTCTGCAGAGGGTTGGGAAGAACAAGCATTTTAATTGCTCCCCTGGGACCTTAATAATTTAACTTTTCACTAAAAGTCTAAAGAGATGGCAAATCAGCAGGAGGTCCTCATCTCTATCCTCTCTGTGCCCCTAGAAAACGTCCTCTTCATCACTGTGTTTTTCTGGTTCGCTCTCAAAGTGTCTGTCTTAGCATCAGCTGCTTGGTGGGCTGCCGGCCATGCGGTGGGGACTGTGGACGGCGCGGACGGGGAGGGGGCTGCACGGGAGGGAAGGGGGATGGCAGGAGGCTCCTGTGCCTTGGTGTGCATTGTCCCACTGCAAACTAAAAGCAGATTTAGGGCAAGTGATACTGACCCAACTTGGGTGAAATCATTTCCGACCGTCTGCTCCGTCTTAGAAATGCTTATGCTTCTGCTGATCCCTTTGGTTCATTTGAAGAACTTTTAAAATGTTGTCGTTGTTTCAAAACAAAAATGCGGTAGGTATCATCTCCCTGGAGGTACAGAAACGTCTGCGGGTGCATTGCCTTGCTGAAAGTTGGCTGACATGCGGCTCGCAGCAGGGAAGTGCCCGCGCCTGGCGGGTCATGCTCGCCTGTGCGCTGAAGGACATACCAGCGCAGAGTCTTGGAAAATGCCTGTAGATTAAGTCAACGTTGTTTTCCCTGAAAGTCCTGATACAGAAAAAGAGTGAAAGTACCAACACTAACTGGAAAAAATGTCACTCATTTTAGCCTCTTTGCATCCCTTGTGAGGACAAACCCTGGGTTGGGTTTTTTGTACATTTGTGAACTTGGCGGTAGGTGGAGCAGTGTGGGTGGCCCAGAAAAAGTAGCGGTTAGAATAAGATTTTCCATTTATTGCCCTTTGTGCATGGCTAAAAATAAGATTCATACAAATCAGAATATGTAGTGCAAGCACAATCACTCTGTTAATTCTGATGACTGGCTTGCCCACATCTTTGCATCTGTCTGGTAAGTGGTGCATTGGGAAATAAATGTGACTCTGTTTAAGCAGCAAGAGGTGGCCAGGTTTTTGCGCTTTTTGTCTGCATGTGCTAGTTTTATCAGCATTTTCCCCTTCCGAAGGAAGAAAGACACGACTCATACATAAACAGATTGTGTCGATGGAAGGTTGAAAGAAGATGTGATAGAATCTTCAGATCTTTTTTTTTTTTTTAAAGTAATTGCCTTGTTTGAAATGCTGTTTTAAAGCATCCATCTTTTTGACTCATTGTTAGAAAGTTGTTTCTTGAAGACTCGTAGAACAGCAAGGGAAGGAGCTCTTAGTGGTGTTGCCAAGAGATTAGCCACGTCTTCTGTGTGGGGACTCATGGGCTGGTGGGGAAAGGGGACAAGGATGAGGGAGAGCATGCCTGTCCTGGAATGCCCTCCGTGGACACAGATGTTGGGGGGTGGGGCAGTTAACCAAGTAAAAACTCCCCTTCCTCTGACTGCTGAGTCTGCTGCAACCACAATAAGCGATAACTGCCAGTTTGTGGCTAGAAGAAACACCAAAGAGAGGTGGCGTCAGCGTTCACAGGGAAATTTGGACCTTCGTGATCCCAGTGATGGTGCTGTCCCCATTCCACTGGCTGAGTGGCTGTGGCATTTCCAAAGAATGAGAATGTCTGCAAGTGCTGTGAGCCTTTCAGGTTGATGTCATTTGTGAAATGAGATGAGTCAGAAGGACAGTCATTCCAGAAGCCTCTGGAAATTGAAGACTGTAAATCACATTCCTCACTGGTTTCTCCAGCAGAGGCAGACAGGAAAGCATGGTGGTTCAAGCAAGGCAAGAGCTTTGGGAGAAGGAGGACTTGGGACCAAATTTGAGCTTGGCTGTGGGCTGACCTTGATCTGTTTACTTAATCTTTCCTAAGCCTGGTTGTTTTTGTTTGAAAATGGGAATAGGGATAGCACCTACCTCAGAGTTTGGTTGTGGGGATTAAATGAAGTAACGTATATGAAGCACAAAGCCAGCATTTAACAAAACGACGGGGTTGTTACTCTGATCTGTGCTTTTGTGACATAGGAATGTGCTGGAGATTTTTAGGGCATTTGGGGTTCCTCCTGTATGCTTGGGGTGTGAATTTTGGAATTAAATGGACACACGGTCAGCCTCCTGTTCATTGTTTCTCAATTAGAAAGCGACAAGTCATTTACGGAGTAGTTTGGTTCCTCATAGGGTTACCGATGCCATCTGGGGGGGTATTTCTTTATTTTGCCATTAAGCCAGCACAACGTAAGCCTCTCTTTCCTTTTAAGATCAGTACGGTGTTGAGCACATTTAGTTATTTTTACCTTCTCGCTATGTTTTTTATTTAAACATGGATATTTCGGTTCTAACATCTGTGCATGTTAATTGTAGTACCTGCTGATATACATTCTGAAAGAGAGAGCACTAATGGTGTAATCAAGTACAATTTTAAATATTTCAGGTGGGAATGGGCAAAACTTCAGGAGCAATTAGTTTCCATGGTGGTGTAATTCCCTACAGAAAACATTGCATCTGTTACAATTCTGGTTACCAGTCAGTCCTAGAGATGACCAGATACTGACAGGCAGAAAACAATCACTGTTGCTTCTTTTAGTTTTTATTCTTTTTTAAAAAATTACTTACTGTTTAATTTCGTGTATACCTGCCCTTCTAAGAGTCTTTCTGTCCACCAAATTTTTCCATTTAAAAAAAATAAATGTATGGACGCCTGGGTGGCACAGTTGATTAAGTGTCTGCCTTTGGCTCAGGTCATGATCCCAGGGTTCTGGGATAGAGTCCTGCATTGGGTTCCTTGTTCAGCAGGGAGCCTGCTTCTCCCTCTGCCTGCTCTGCCTGCAGCTCCCCCTGTTTACGTGTGCACGCTCTCTCTGAAACTATAAAAATAAAATCTTTTTTTTTTTTTTAAGTAAATATAGGGATACTGCATGGCTCAGCTGTTTAAGTGTCTCACTCTTGATCTCAGCTCAGATCTTGACTTCAGGGCTGTGATTCAAGCCCCGCATTGGGCTCCACGCTGAGCATGGAGCCTATTTAAATAAATAAAAATATTTGGGGCACCTGGTTCGTTCATTTGGTAATGCATACAACTCTTGATCTCAGAGTTGTGAGTTCAAGCCCCAAGCCGGGTGTAGAGCTTGCTTAAAAAAAAAGGAAAATGTAAAATATTTTATTTTCATGATAAGGTCATAATTGATAGGCATCACTCAGTTTCTTTGGTTAACCTTTAGTATTAGATGCTAAGGGTACACATCAGACCCTTCCTTCAGTCGCCTCCATGACCTTTCTCGGATACAGTGTTTTCATTTATCAAATTAAAAAAGAAATTACGACTGCAACTTGACTTTGCCTCACCTGGGACCTGACAAGAAGTGATAAATGAGATCAATAAGCTAAGGAATTGAAACATGAGAGTGATAGAAAACAGTGAAGGCTTGGTTTTACCAATCGATATATTTTGCTAGTTTTTTGTTTGTTTGTTTTAATTTCTCTCCATTATTTTTTTCATGGTCTGTCCTATCTGCTGACAAATACAACTTCCAACTTACACCTTGTGTTTCAGCATCACCATTGGGGTTTCTGGGTTTTTAACGTTAGTCCCCCACAAGCTGGAGTGGAGAGGTTTCTCAGCTGAAGTCCACCAGTAAGATCTGTCTTTCATTAGAATGGTGCCCAGGTTCTTACTATATATCCAGACAGTGCTGCTTTTTAGAATTTTTTCCATTGAATGAAATGGAAGAAAGCTTTTTAGAGAGAGCAAATCATTTGAAGTAACTAACAAAGTTCTTGGCATTATGGATATCGCTTTAGTCCCTTTTATGGTTATATAGCTTTAGTCCCCTCCCTGAACACAGACACTTTGCCTGCGTTATTATATTTTGCCATAGACTGGAGTATCTGCAAAATCCATAGGCAAAGGAAGGTGATGAATGAGGCTGTGGCTGTGATTTCCTCCCACACCTTCATAAGGAATGACAGAGACTCTGAAATCCATGCCATTGATACACCGTGTGCTTCTTCCAGGATAACAGCCAGTTTTATCCTTCATGTGCAGTTTGAGGGTACTGGCTGGGCTGAGCTCATTATTCCTCTGGTTGAATAATGTAAAGCATTTGCAATGGAGATTTACTCTAATGATGTATTTTAAGTGCATGTCCGCATTGCTGGTTTAATGCACTCAGTCATGGAATGCTTTAGAGTTTATTGCTAATGGATGAATCCCCGGGAAAATCGGAATTTTCAGTAAGATTGACATTTGGAGTGAGAAATATAAATCTAATGAGAGCATTTTAACCAAGGTTTGTAATTAAGGCTGAATGGAGTAAATTTGGACGCGCACACTACAGAAGGGCACAGCAGAAGGTGAAATTTCACGCTCCGCCGTGAATGAGGGATGAAGGCTGCTGCATCAGTGTCAGGCCACGACACTAGGGAGTATAAATGACACTGTCACCAAGTGCTGCACAGGGTCCCAGGGGAATTCCACTCCAGTAAATTGCATTACTTAGACAGACCCGACGGCATTGTGTCGGAATGAGAGGAGGGAAGAGAAAGCTGTCAGCACCAAGTGGAAGATATTACAGTGGAACCGGCTGCAGGGAAGGAAATCACTGGTTCCCCTTCCAGCTGGGTATCTTGTATTCTCCTTCTCTAGTTCACAGAAGTTACAAGTGCACACCTGTAAAAGCGCATCGTGTCGACGTGGGGTATAGGGCATGTGGTCATTCGAAAAGGAATAAATGGAAGTGGATCTGTATGAATTGGTTGGTGTGGGGATGTCTTTCGTCTTCGTGGCCCGGTGTATTAGATGTTCAGCACAGACTGGACCTTCTTTTCTTTTTTTTCTTTTTTTTTTTTTTAGATTTTTTATTTATTTGTTTGACAGACAGAGATTACAAGTAGGCAGAGAGAGAGAGAGAAGGAAGCAGGCTCCCTGCAGAGCAGAGAACCCGATGCGGGGCCCTATCCCAGGACCCTGGGATCATGATCTGAGCCGCAGGCGAGGCTTAACCCACTGAGCCACCCAGGCGCCCCTGGCCCTTATTTTCTTTTCTGTGAGTGAGGATTCCACATACGGTATTAGGGTGCAACCATCGTTCTCTCTGTCACATTGTTCCCTTTCAAACCCTGCTTTAATAAGAACATATGTCTCTTTTTTTTTTTTTTTAAGATTTTATTTATTTATTTGACAGAAAGAAATCACAAGTAGATGGAGAGGCAGGCAGAGAGAGAGAGAGAGGGAAGCAGGCTCCCCGCCAAGCAGAGAGCCCGATGCGGGACTCGATCCCAGGACCCTGAGATCATGACCCGAGCCGAAGGCAGCGGCTTAACCCACTGAGCCACCCAGGCGCCCCTCTTTTTTTTTTTTTTTAATTTTATTTATTTATTTGACAGAGAGAAAGATCACACGTAGGCAGAGAGGCAGACAGAGAGAGAGGGGGAAGCAGGCTCCTTGCTGAGCAGAGAGCCCGATGCGGGGCTCGATCCCAGCACCCTGAGATCATGACCTGAGCCGAAAGCAGAGGCTTAACCCACTGAGCCACCCAGGCGCCCCAGAACATATGTCTCTTGAATCCTCTCTTAACACTGGTCTTCTCCCAGCACCTTCCCTTCCAAAGGGAAACAAATGGCACCGGCGCTTAGCATTTCGGTTTGTAAAAGAACTCAAAGTTAAGAACAGTGGATTCCTAGAGTGCAGTTTGGGGTGAAAAACTATTTTTTCCCCCTCTGTTTTCTTTTTACCCCCTGCAGTGAGGTGAGGCCACCCGTTTTGTGGTCCATCTGTCAGACTAGCTCTAGGGAAGAATTAGGAGAAGAGAATAAGAGCATTGGTTGCCCCACTGCCTTCTAAGTCACTGAAGATGTGCCAGTGCTTTGTCTAGTTTGACCTCCAATGCCAGTTCTTGAAAAAGCCAGTTGCAAGGGCTCTGGAATTAACACAGTCACTTCTGAACCAGAAGTGACCTTCTCCATGGATATCCTTCTCCATGGATAGAGATTTGAAACCGCATCCTTTCTGGCTTTCTTGAATATGTTGTATTTTGTCCTTAGGGAAATAAACCTGATAAGCATCTCTGATAATCTGTTAACAGGAAGAACACATACTATTCTGTGGAATGTTTCTGTAAGGCTTCCAGATGGTAGGTTTTAAGCAACCTTTCTGAAATAGGACACAAATAGGTAACAGTGACAATAGTATTATCTTGGATTTAACTTTTATTCTTTCTAAAATATACTCTCTCCATATCATCTGTATGCTTTAGTCTTTATTTTGTCGCTATAGTTACAGTCTTATCTTATTCATCCAAGCCTAAAACTTAGTAAAACCAAGATACTTGGAAAACTAGTTTTGGGGATGATAGGAAAAACCTAGTTTAACGAGAAAAATGGTTGTTACTTCTTTTTTTTGTAAGGCACCATCACCTTAAAAAAATCTTGTTTGAAGGGAGCATCTGGGTGGCTCAGTGAGTTAAGTGTCCGACTCTTGATTTCAGCTCCAGTCTTGATCTCAGGGTTGCGAGTTTGAGCTCCACACTGAACCCAGCATGGAGCGCACTCTCAAAAACTGTCAGTTGATGATCCTAAAATAATAACTCACTGTAGAAGCATGATATAAAATGTCTTAGTGCCATGTGCCATCCTCGGCATACAGACTGTGCTTATAGACTTTGCTTTATTTACTAAAGCTGTATAAAAGTCTAGGACTCTTTGCTGTATGGGAAATGAGAGTCTCTCCCTAAATAAACTCACCAGAGTTTGGTTTTTTTTCCTTTTTTCTTAACTTTATTTTGATGGTAGTATGTGCCTTATATCTTATATTTTCTCTTTATCCATGACATCGATTAGGAAATCACAAGTGTTTTGTTGTTTGCCATGGTAGTACACATGCAACATATTTCTTTGTCCTGGCCTCTTTTTTAAATCTTTTTTTTTTTTTTAAGATTTTATTTTTATTTATTTGACAGAGAGAGTTCACAGTAGACAGAGAGGCAGGCAGAGAGAGAGAGAGGAGGAAGCAGGCTCCCTGCTGAGCAGAGATCCCGATGCGGGACTCGATCCCAGAATCCTGAGTCATGACCTGAGCCGAAGGCAGCGGCTTAACCCACTGAGCCACCCAGGCGCCCTTGTCCTGGCCTCTTGATGCAGCATCCTGTCAACGTACATCTTTGGGTTTTTCTGAATTTAACCTGATGGGAGAAATTTAACAGCACCTCGAATGGAACTGGTTTAGATACTCCTCCGCTCTGTAGAGGATCCTGGTTCCTGCCTTCCTACCTGTGTCTGACTGTATTCTCTTCTTGTTCTTACATTAAAATTGGAAAGGGAGAAAGGGGCTGCTCCTTAGGAGATATAGGTCTGTAGAGAATTGTGAGTACTCATTCAGAAGCTATTCTGAGTTCTGAGAAATATAATGAACTCGAGTTTGCGTCCTGCTGAATCCCCCATTAGCGATCCCACCATCATCACTACCTCTCCACCTGATTCTGTTTTCCCAAAGATGACTGATATTTTCCCTAATATTCTGAATGGAGTATTTTCCCAGTGAAACACATCTTGGAAGGAATTGGGTCTGGTTGCCCAGCAGGACTGCCTCTTTAACAGTTTATCGGGTGATTCTCAATTGTCCTTGTAAGTGCTTCTGTTTTACATTACCTTGAAGCCTGCTCTGTGGAAGAGACTTTACTGTGGACCTTGATTTACTCACCAGAAGTCGACCCATTAACATTAGCACTTCACTTACGTTATCGTTGTGTGTTTCCAAATGACAGCCTCTGCCACACACTGCCCTGTTCCCCTGAGTTCCCAGTGCTGCAGAAAAAGAGACTTTTGTTCTGACTTGATGAGGAAAAAAAATGCAAACAACAACACCAGCTCCACCACCAGAGATCCTATAAAGACATGTTCAAATGAACAATAAGGTCGTTTGTTCACATATGACATAAGGATATAAGAATTTAAACAATAAGACCCCTTGTGAAATGTGGCAAAATATGCACCACAAACGTTGTGAAGTTCTCTGTCTCATGGAAGGCAGTTTTTACACGGACTTCAAAAAACCCATTAACGTATAAACCACCCTTTAAAAAAAGAAATGAAATCACTTGTCTTGCTACAACATTAAAGCAATTTCTGTTCTAAGGAAAGCTAAAATGCATTCATTTATATAAAGTGTGCACTATAATTTATTAAAAAAATACAGTACTCTATTAGGAAATGCAGTGCCTCTTCTCTCCTTCACCTGAAATGGGAAATCCATCATTTTACCAAGATCCTTCTTCCTTTGAATAGTATTTATTTCTTCAAAATGAAAAAAAAAAATTCCTTTAAATCACTTAGATTCCAGATGAAGTTTTAAGGCTTGATAACAGTTCTCGAAATCCTTTGACACTGGCGAAGCATGAAGAGGGAATAAGCCTGTTTTAAAGGGAAATTTTAATTGAATTTACTTTTATTTGAACCTATCCTTCTCCACTTTGAGCCTCAAAGGGAGGTTTGGGGGACGCCTGGGTGGCTCAGTGGGTTAAGCAGCTGCCTTCGGCTCAGGTCATGATCCCAGGATCCTGGGATCGAGTCCCGCATCGGGCTCCTTGCTCGGCAGGGAGCCTGCTTCTCCCTCTGCCTCTGCCTGCCTCTGTTGTCTGCCTGTGCTCGCTCGCTCTCTCTCCCTCTGTCTCTGGCAAATAAATAAATAAAATCTTTAAAAAAAAAAATGGGAGGTTTGGTATATTTGCAAACCCCAGCAGGACGATGGCAGAAAAATGCAGAGATCTCCTTGTCAGCTTGGATCGGGGTCTCTGATCGGGGTCGTGCCCAGAATTGTTCCTATTTTGATGTTCCGATGTTTAAAATGTGACCTTCTGGGATAAGGGAGAAGGGAGGTGCACGATTTCACTGGCCAAAGGTGTTCCATTGAGCTGGCTTACTATTATTATACTGTAAAGACTTTCAAGTATTTGCAAATGGATATATATACAGCATCCTTGCAAAATCCTCTTAATTGAAGAAATGTTTCATCTCTATCTCTGTTGACAGAAAAGATTGCCTACTGATAATTGCTTTGCTTAAGTGTCTGATAATATGCCAGGAATGAGAGCATTCTGTGTTAGGTCATCTTTAATTATGCATGTACCACCTGTCAGCTCTAAATCAGCACCAGATTAGATTCTCATGGAGTCGGTACTGGGAGGGTTGGGGGGAAGCTGAGGTGATCTCTTTTAGAAATAACAGAAATAGAGAATAGTAAACATGGCTTATAACCTGCAGATTTTTTTTTTAGGGAACCTCATCTTCATTGTTCTGGACCAGGAATAAGCTATTGGTACATCTGAGAAATGTTTGAAAGCTTGCCCAAGCTACCTCAAGTAAAGATAAATCACTGTGAGAGAAGATGGTAGTCCCATCTGTTGCATTTCCTTTTTGCTCCTTCTCGTCATTGTAAATGAGCCAGGGAAAAGCTCAGAAACATTTTTTATAAGCTATGTGAGGACAGGAAATATGTTAACGATGTTAGATTTCATACATTTCGGGGGTTTTTTCAGTAGATTGTTGGCTTTTTTTAGAAGGACAAATGTGGGTTGGAAATAATGCTTGTTACCCTCTGTCAGCTTTTGATAGTTTTATTCTCACTTTTCAGGGTTGTTTGGGACTTTCTGGTGGGATGTTTAGGGTTCTTTACGAAAGGTTCTGTTCTCTCTTCTATCCTTTGATATTTTGGATTCGTGAGAGGTGTTTCTCTTTGTTCACCTGTCAGAGGTTTCGGGGAAGCCTTGAGTTGTCATGCGCTTTCAGAGGAGGGGGTCGGGTGACCGAGAGCCTGCAGGCAGGGAAGGAACAAGCAGAAGGAAATGACAGGTGGATGAGTTACCACATCTTGAGTTTCTTGAATTCCCCTGCCAAGGTGAAGTTCCTAGCCTGTCTGCTTTCCAGACTGAGAAAACAGCCTTGGTAAGAGTTTGGCCTTAGAAACAGGAATTTAGAGATCCTTAAATGCCTTATTTCAAACACTGCTGGCTAGAGGCGGTGAAGCGAACAACAGGTCAGCTGATAAAGGGGCAAAGACCTCTGACGCCTGTGAAATCCTTCCCGAGCGCCATGGTCTACCTCAGCGCTCTGAAGGAACGTTGGCCGCTTTTGAATTCTTGAGGCGCCATTTGCTTTTTGACCCTAATCACGCAGTCCACTGAGGTGGAAGTACAGTCTCTGAAAAGAAGACCAGATTCAGAATACTTATTACATTAACATTGCCAGTGCTTTGGCAATTTAACCCTCACTTAATACTTGCAGTGCCCAGGTATTCTAAGAAGAATGTTGGGCTCCATACGATGGATGCTTCTTAAAACAGGAGAGTGCAGTTTATTCCAGGCCTTCGATGACAGAAAAGGACATCAGAGAAAGAAGCAAAGCCAGAGGAAAACTGAAGAAAAGAATTGAGAGGAGACACGGGGAGGTGGGGGAGGGAAAAGAGTCCCGCCATGCTCTCTCATGCCAGCTTACCTTTGCAAGATCTTTCCCCATCTACTTGGAAAGCTCTTCTGCTCTCTCCACCTGGCTGACTCTTGCTTTGAGTTGTTCGAGTATCATCTCTAAGTGCTTTTTTTTCTTTCAGGCTAAATTAGATGCCCGTCCTCTGTGATGCCACGGCACAGTGCCTGCTTCCTTCCCAGCACTTAACATGCCTTACTGCAAGAGCTTGTTTGTTTCTCCTGCTCCCCAACAAAGTGGTTGCTGGAAAAGCTAACATTATCCTAATTGTGACAGCAGAAGTCACATGCCCAGAGAAAGAAAGAGTAGTAATGATCTCATTGGACTCCACGGTACTTAGAGCACATTAACTGTATTTCAAACGATTTTAATAGTACATGAGGCAAGATAAATAGACAAATTTGAGCATGGTTCATGAACAGGATCAGGAATGGGAAGGCCTTGAGAGAGTGTGTCCTGTAACCAGCGTTTGAAGGAACTGTGGAGGGCCAGCCTGGAGAAGGGAATAAGAACAGGAGACACAACAGCTGTGCTTAGATAAAGGAAGGACTTTGTCTCTCTAGAAAAAGCAGAACCAAAAGGTAGAAGTTACAGAGAAAGAGATTTGGGTTCAGAACAATAATATCCTTGTGGCTGGAACTAGCTGCCAGTGGAACCAGTGACCCCATTTGGTAGTAATAAATCCCCCCTTAGTGGAATGAGAATCACTGTGTTTTGGGACCATGTTTGGGAACTGCTATAAACAAGATTCCTGTGCCGTGTGTGAGCACAAACCAAATACCTTACCATTATGGTGTCTCCCTGTATCTCCCACCCCCTGTCCTTCTGGCAACCATTTGTTTGTTCTCTGTATATCTGATTCTGCTTTTTGTTTGTTTGGTTTGGTTTGTTTTTTAGATTCCACACATGAGTGAAATCAGGTGGAATTTGTCTTTCTCAGTCTGACTTATTTCACTTAGCCTAATACTCTCTAGGTCCTTCCACGCTGTTGCAAATGACAAGATCACATCCTTTTTTATGGCTGTGTAATATTCCCCCCCTACACACACACACACACACACACACACACACACACACGCCCCTACATACATACACACACGCACACACTACATCTTCCTTAACCATTCATCCTATCAGTAGACACTTGGGTTGCTTCTGTATCTTGGCTATTGTAAATAATGCTGCAGTAAACCTAGGGATGCATATATCTCTTTGATGTTCTTTATTTCTTTGGGCAAATATCCAGTAGTTGAATTATTAGATCATCTGACCCTATGGTTATTTTTAAGACGTAGAGTCCCTATTTCATGTAGAGTCACAGTCTGGATGACCATACGTCAGCAGCCCAACCTTCACGTGGCACCTTGTTAATCCCATGCTCAGCCCTCATAGGCTCACAATTTATAGGCTGAAACTGGGGATGGAGTACAGGGTGGGGAGCTGGTTACTTCCTCAGGAAGTTGGTATGGTGAAACAGAAGGAGCACTGGGTTGTGTCCCAGTTCACATGCATCCTAGCTTCTTGCTAGCTGTGCGAGTATGAGTGACTCCCTCCAAGCCTCCAGTCTCCACGTCTTGCCATGCAAAATAGAAATCATGTTCATTTCACAGAGTTGCCTTAAGGCTCAAGTAAGGTAAAGGAATCCTTCGTGGGCAGCAGTGTGCTACCCATAGACGGGTACTTGTCCAGAGCCCTAGCTCACCCCTGATGGCCTGTGAACTCAGCGTTGTCACCAGCGCAGTGGGCATCACAGTCTTCCTTGCAGGGTTGTTGCAAGCAAGAGGATGGAACAAAACATAGTGTGTGAAAGCACAGTGCTCGCCCCAGAGCAGGTCTTCCAGATGGTCAGCCTCATTTCACCCTCCGGATCGGGGAGACTTGGAAAAGGAGATCCCCAGCTCACCCACCTCTGCTGCTCAGTTCCGCAGAACCTTCTTTTACCTGCCCCCGCGACTTGTCGCGGTGCCCATACCCTCTCCTGTTGCCCTGTCATCCCAGCACGGAGCTGCCTTCTCTGCTTTTTCTGCTTCTTCCTTCCTCTTCTACTTCCCATATTCCCAGTACCCTTTTCTTCTCTTTGCCATCTCATTTCCTCTTCTGTCTTTTTTTTTCCCCTGCATTCTGGGTAGGATTGTTCTGATAAGCACAAAGTACTTTAAAAAGTAGTGTTTTGTAGGAAAGTACTATTTCTTACAATTTTGTGTTCAAAATAAGAGGTTAGCTTTGGGGGGGGGCGTGAGGTCTTTTTCATTTTCTTCTGAATTTGCTTAAAGTTATTCTTTATTTCAAATGTTAACATTTTCCCATCCCTCCATCCCTTGGGCTTATAGTCATTAATTTGCCAGACACACAGCAGCTGAGTGTCTCTGTGACATCGCTGGAGTTAGGAGAGTGTTGTTCACAGGGAACCTATCCCATATATTAACTCAGACAGAGCAAATTTCTAAATAAAGAGCTCCAGAATGCCAATTTGAGAGGAAGCCAAGCTGCTCCCATTGAAAGGTGGTTGCTGAAACAGAAAAGGCAATGGGCAGGGCAGGGGAACTTCCAACCATTTTACCAAGTCAGAAATTAGAACTGAGCTGTCCACATTCAGAGATCTCTTCCATCCATCCGTCCCTCCACGCTTCCATCCACTAAGTGCTCAGGAGACAGGTTCTTGTGTAAGAACCCACCGAAGGTCCTGGACAGACACTAGGTGAGTGATAGGACCTCTGCCCTCAGCCTTCCTGCTGTCTCCTCTGCCATTTGAGCAGCAGGAACAGTGGCTCCTTTTGTCTGTTCTATAATCCCATTAGTCCTCACGGGACAGTGACGGTAACAGTGCAGTAACACAGGAGGAATAGTAAAAACTGCAAGACAGAGGAAGAGAGAAGGAAGACCATCAAAGGAAGGAAGGCCATCGTATTAGCTGAAGTGCTGGAGGTGTAAACTGCTACATGCACTAAGTACAGTTTAATGATTGCAGTGAGCATCTAGAGAATCATGGCTACATATGGAAATTTGAATAAAGTTTACAGGGAAGTGTGATGTTAATTATCCTCATCTCTGTGGAAGTCAAAATGGGAGCCACACATTCTCTAGGTACATTCCTTAGATCACACATTTTCTCCCTTTAAGCTACGTTGCTTGTTATTTAACAGAGAAATGCAATTTTATCCCTCTGGTCATTTCTGTTAATCAGAGTACTGAATTCTTTCCTTTCTAAGGAAAGTAAAAGAAAAAAATTCATTTTGCCCCATCTTTTGTGGATCATAGCGTTTCTTTGGGGCCGTTGACCTAGTGGGAAGAGCATTGCTCTTGCTCTTGGGTCAGCCTCTGACCCAGCAGCAGCCAATTGATTTACTCATCTCCCTGGGTCTTTGTGGGAGGGTCAGGAGAAGAAATGCCTGCCTTGCATGTGCCCCTGGGTTGTCCTGACTCTCAGGAGAGAAGAGATGTATACAAAAGCACTCTGAAAATGAGGGGGCTAAATATGTAAGGAATTTTATTATGGAATATACCAATGTCCGTTTTATTTTTCATGGTGTATTTATGGGTTTCTAAAATCTTAGCCTAACCCTTGAGGTCATTTGCTATCTGCGATGTAGTCAACTAATTCCATTTAAAGGAAGCTTGCAACATCCTCAAAGAGAAATAACTTTTTCCTTTTTTCCAGAAAATTCTCTGGACATTTGTCTTGATCATAAATATGCATCTTGGGTTTCCACAATTGCTCCACTTTGTTTCTGTCTTCAGTGCCCACCACACTCCCCATGCAGGGCTGCATAAAGCTCAGTCCCCACCGTCAGAGTTCATAGTCCAGCAGTGGATGCAAGACGTACGTAAAGAGCTGTGACGTGGGTAGCAGATGCCAATTTATTTGACAGGTAGAGCCGGGAGTAAGGGCATATCTGGTGGCGATAACTAACCTTTGAAGCAGAATAATGAGAAAAGAAAAAGCAAGATACATTTGAGAATCAATGTATTGTCTGACCATGACTCTTGAATTTGTCTGCTCCCTCGTATTGCATCACAAGATCCTTGAGGACAGGGACTTTCAGTTCATCAACGCTATTATCAGTGGGGTCTGACGTGGGCTCACAAATAGTAGAGCTGAGTGAATGTTGGCTTGAGCGACTGTGTTCCAGACCATGTCATGCTCCGTTTCGGTCTCAAAATGAATACCTCCATTTTTAAGCTCATTAACTTGATTCTGTACAAAAATGGCTATTTGGGACCTTTTCAGAATTTTTTTTTTTTTTAACTCTGGAAAGGAAAACAAACTAATGAGGCCCTTGGACAAAGTTCTAGAACACAGAATAAGGAAAGTGATTTTGTAAACATTGGCAGGGCAGACCAAACACAGAGATTTCAAGAAACTCTCGCCGCAACAGGAACAGTGATTGCTGGAGCTTGCGTGTGTGTGTGTGTGTGTGTGTGTGTGTGTGTATGCAATTGTCTTTCTCCTTTATCAGGTTTAATGAGATAACAGAAACTCTTTTTACCCAGCAACCTACATGGAACAGTGATTTAGCCACTAACATTGCACTTATTGCTAGATTTGCTGGAATCCCACATTCTTTACTAAAATTTATAACCTCCATCAGTGAAGAAATACTTGTTCAATTCTCTGCTGGGTCCCCAGAGCCACAAACTATGCTTGGTATACAGCAGGTGCTTAATAAATATTTGCTGAATGAATGAACAAGTGTTCCAGAGTCTTATGGCAGACTCTGGGGAATAGAATGATGAGTAAGGTATAATCTTTGCTCCAGGAACTCTGTAATCTAATGACGAAGACAACACGTAAAACCAATAATTGTTTAGAATGTAGGAAAGCAATGAAAAACTATGCAGAGGTTTATTTTCTATTACTTAAATGTTGGTGCTGTTGTGACCACGTTGGAACAAGAAGATAAAGAACAATCAGCTTTTGTCACTGTTCTGTCCTTCTATTTGACGAACCTTTATCCTAAAACTTCTTGGGAGGTAGAGACTCACCATAAGCTCCAGGATGCAATCGTGCTCAAGTCTGCACAGAGAATAAACATGCACATCAGACTTCCAGGTCAGAGCCAGCTGCCACATAAAAACAGGCATTCCTGGCTTGAAACGATTCTTCCCAGCATCCTTCCTGTCCAGCCTCCTTTGCAGTTCCTCTTCCTCTCTCTTCCCTCTTAAAGTTTGGTGCTCCACAGCTCTACCTACGGGCTGAGTGACCGAGAACCTGACTAGGTCTCATTCCAGGCTCCACTTCCCTCTGCTGCTGTATACTAAACTGCCTGTTAGACATTCTTAGGGATTTTACATTCCATCTCTCCAGACTGGAACTCATACGTCCCCCTCCCATTTCCTCTGTTAAGAATAATCCCTCCATATCCACCCCTCAGACAAGCCCATGAGTCATCATCCTTCCCCCACACACCCTGCATCCAAGGAGTCTCCACACCTACTGATACCACCTTAAACCTCTCTGATCCCTGTCCTTCTGCAGTCGCCTGCTTCAGCCGGGCACCAGCTGACTGTTTTATCTCCAGCCTCTCCCACCCCGTCTCATCCCTTCTGCGCGAAGCCGGAGAGATCCTTCTAAGTCACAGACATGAACCAATGCATTCGGAACTCTCTCACACAGCCTGTAAGCCCGTGTGTGTCTGGCCCCTGCCAATTTCTCTAGCTGCATCTCCTGCCGCTCCACTCCATCTTCATTTCTATGTGCCGGGGTCTAGCACCTTACATGGGTTCCACGCATGTCTACTGAGTGAACCAGCCAAGCCGGGGCTGCGAGGAGGGAAGGACACTTGGGTGAGAATCCTCACAAGGGGAGGCAGAGGTAGGAATCTGTGTCATGTGCTCAAGAGAGACCAGAGGCTCAGAGAGGGGATTTAGATTGGAGACCAGAAGATACAGCTGGACACATACACACCTTGCCCTTTGGCAACACCGAATGATTTGAGGTTTCTCTACGTACCCTGTGGTTTCACGCTTTCTTGCCTTTGCCGCTTTCTCGGACCCTTTCCCCCTCGTCCAAGTGGCACACCTGGCAGGCCACCTCTTCTGTGAGGTTACCCCTAATATAACCTCCCTCCAGATGGTCTTTCAAAGCTGAAAGTGAAGTGATTTAGCCACTAAGCTTCTACTTTGGGTTCCATAGGTCCTTTCCTTCTTTACTGGAATGTGGTAACTTCATTGATGCAGAAATGTTCATGCTATTCCCTGATGAACCTCCCCGTGTGCCACCACCATGTCCAGTCAGTATCACACTCTGTTGGAATGATTTGTGTGCATCTGTTGCCCCCCCCAACCCCAACCCTGGACAGGAGACGAGGGACTGTATGTTTGCATATGTGTCTATCCTCTCTTTCAAACAGTGTCTGGCACACAGCAAACAGAGCTCAGGGGATGTTAGGCTGAATGGATGAGCACATCACCCTATCAGTCCATGGTCACGTCATGAACTCCAGCGTTGCCTTCTCCCTGCTCGCTCACACCGTTCCCCAGATGTGATCCGTTCTTTCTCCGCAGCCTTTCACACAAGGCTCCCCCCGCCCCACTGCGCTGGCCACCCTTGCGATGGGCATGCATTACCTCACGTCTGACCTTGCATTTGTCTCTCACCTCTGTGCCACTCGGCATGCTGTCCTTGGTTTAATCTGTCTCACACATCACTTTGATCACATCATTTGTCTAGCTGGGGTCCTTCAGCAGCACCTCTTTATTTACCGAATAATGTCCAGCTCCTCACCCTGGATTCAGGCCACTCCACTCCTGAATAGCCTTTATAGCCTGACTTCCCCCCTCTCAAGCCAAGCTAAATTCCACTGCATTCCACACATGGGCTTACCTTTCATTTGGGTTCTTTCCACACATTGCTCTCTCCTCCTTCCCCTAGTTATCAAAATCATACTCCTTTTTTTAAAGGTCTTCTTTCTTTTTTTTTTAAGATTTTATTTATTTATTTGACAGAGAGAAATCACAAGTAGTCGGAGAGGCAGGCAGAGAGAGAGAGAGGGAAGCAGGCTCCCCGCTGAGCAGAGATCCCGATGCGGGACTCGATCCCAGAATCCTGAGTCATGACCTGAGCCGAAGGCAGCGGCTTAACCCACTGAGCCACCCAGGCGCCCCAGGTCTTACTTCTTTATTTGAGAGAGAGAGAGGCATGAGAGGGGAGAGGGTCAGAGGGAGAAGCAGACTCCCTGCAGGATTTGGAACCCAATGTGGGACTTGATCCTGGGTCTCCAGGATCATGACCTGAGCTGAAGGCAGTTGCTTAACCAGCTGAGCCACCCAGGCATCCCCATACTCCTCTTTTACTACCAAACAAAATGGTTTTTTATTCTCAAATTCAGAGTGACAGTTCCAGCCCAGAATGACTTTCTTTTCTCTGTACTACTAGAACACTTGGTTTTATCACTCCTGTGCTCCCGATTACATGTTGCTTTTATTGTATTTACGGTTCATACTTGTGTCTACTCTATTCGAGGCATGGTACCACGCAGTCACCTGCCCTTTTTGTAATTCTACCCCCACCAGCAATGTTCATGACTTAAGGTCCCAGAGCTAGTGAGGGCGGAGCTGGGCTTCAGACCCCTAGCGCACGTTACCACAAAGGCGGGACACCACCCACTCTCACACCGCCGCAGCCTCACCCTTAACACGGTTTGTCCAGTGCTTCCCCTCGGGTAGGGAGAGGTCCTAGGTTATACCTAGCTTGGTTCCAGTGCAACATAGATCTCTTGAGTTTCCCCGTGTGCTTGTGAGACACAGTAAGTATGTATGAACAAATGCCTGAGATGTCCCCTCTTTCTGTTTATACTGAGGCACATGCTCCATCTGGTGCATAGGCATCAGGGGACCACGCAGGCTTACTATCCCCACTGACTCCTGGAGTAGTGTTTATTCTCACTCCTGGAATACGAAGTTATCCTAACTGTTCTCCTTGCCTGGAATCTACCACATTCTCTGCCACCAAATTAATCTTTGTAAATATCACCTTGGTCACTTTGCTCCATAACATTTGGTTTAAACTCCCATGCCTGACTTTCAGGGTCCTTTGCTTTGTATTGTCACCCCTGCCCCCCCATTCCAGAATCATGTGTCCAGCTGTACCTTCCACTGCCCCTCCCCCCATCTAAATCCTTTCTCTGAGCCCATGGTCTCTCTTGGACTGAGCACTTAGATTTCTACTTCTCCCTTATTTGTGGGGTTTATTTGGTTTTTTGGTTGGGTTTTTTTTGTTTTTGTTTTTTGTTTTTTTTGACATAAATGCACTTTCTCCTCTCCAGCTCTGGTTTATTAGTTTGTTCAGTAAGTGCACAATGAGCCTGGCTGTGAACCAAGCATTGTGTTAGGCTCTGGAAACATAAAAAAAAGAAAATAAGGCTCATTGTGCCCTCAGGGAGGCCCCAGTCTGCTGAAGTATATAGACACAAAAGCAAGCCGCACCCAGGTGTTCCACAACAGAGAAGCAGAATTATTCAGGTAGCTGGTCACATGCCACCCATCCATTAAGATCTGCCCAAGTCCATTTTCCATCCAAATTCATTTTTTTCTTTTAGCAGCCTTTATAATACTAATTACCCTGCAGCATGCATTTTGACATTTACTGACATTCTGCCTTCTATTGTCATTTAAGTGTGCTTTGCACATGTGTTCTACTTCTACGGGTGCATTTTAAGTGCCTTGAAATGAGGTTGATAAGCCTTATGTGTTTTATACCTGTTTTATCAGTTAGCATTTGCTGCGTAAGGAAATACCCCAAATGTCGTGACTTAAAATCATAAACATATATGATTTCTTACAATTCTGTGAGTCGACTGGGTGGTGCTTCTGGTTCAGACTGGCTTGACTGGAGCTGAATCACCTACAAGATAGAGAAGAACAAACTATAGCACACTGGCCTGCCTCTGCTTTTATAAGTAAGTTTGCCTCGGAATGAAGCCTCCCCCCGAGGGTCTGCGGCTGCTCCCACACTACAAGTTGAGGAGTTAGGATGGAGGCATATAAACAGCAATGCTGGAATATTTCTTTTCTGGTCCTTTGAGTAAAAGCTTGCCAACCCTGCTCTAGGATGACCTCACTTACTTGTTCAGTGGTTGGCAGGCTGGTTTGTCTGGGGAGGCTTGACTTGGGATGCTCATTCCTGTTTCACGGGGTCCCTCATTCTCTGGGAGGCCAGCCTGGACTTCTTCATATGGTGGAGTCAGGATCCCAACAAGTAGCAAGAGAGGGCAAGCTTCAGTATATAACCTTTGCTCAACTCTGGTTGCATCCCATTTTCTGCTGTCCCTTGGGTGAAAGCAAATCCTGAGGCCAAGCCCAGAGGCAGGGTTGAGGGTGGGGAGAGAGGAGCGGGGGCGGGGGGACAACTCAGGGGTCTGTATTACAGGAGCAAATATTGCAGCCATTTTGGGAAAAGGGTCTGCCGTTCCAGCTTGTTCTTTCTCAGGCACCCTCCCCGTCCCTTCTGTCCCCAGCGTTCAGCCTTGAGCATATGGTAGATTCTCAGTCCATGTTTTTGTGTAACTGAATTAAATGCATGAATTGAATCTTTGAGGGAAGGGCATACAACTAATAGTTACTGTGTGATTGTAGTGTGCCAGGTACTGTAAGAGGCCCTGTGATGCAAAGATGAACAAGACAGGCCGTTCCTACCCTCGGGGGCATGCAGTCGGACATCAGTTCTGTGTGTCCTTCTGTCTAATTGTGATCTAGATGCTCTCTTAGGTTCTTACTAAGGATCCTTAGTATTTCATTATGACCCATCCTTTCTTATCTCCTTTCTACCCCCACTACCCACCTATTATATGAACTTCACAAGCTTACCCATGGCCTAAGCTAGGGTAGGCCTCTTCCTCTCTCTTCCCTCGGAGCATCACCAACCAGCTGATCTTCCTAATGCATCACTTTCATCAAAGGCCTGTCCATTCAACAAATAGACTCTTTAATATCCTCTGTAAGCACACTAACACTGTCCCTAAATTCCTCTTTGTCTAGACTTCTTGCCCTTCTCTGAGTTTACATAGTGTGTCTCTATGTCTGTTTTCAGATGTGTCAAAGCCAGGCCTGGGGGCCGCCTCCTACATGCTGCCTTCCTGATTGCCCTTACTGAAAGTTATTTCCTTCTGTGCACTCACAGGGTAATGAGCTTAGAATGCAAATTAGATCGCACATGTCTCATACAGTCCGGCATCTGAATTATCTTCACTCATCCACCTCAGGCACAGCATCGCTACTTGAGATTATAGAGCAGGCCTTTTCCATTTCCATTTCCTCCTGAATGCCTTGCACAAAGGGGACTTTCAGGAAAATCGTGTTTTATGAGTAAATGGACAACTGACATTTGCATAATCACTTTTACCATTTCCAGACTCTTATTTGCCATATCTCTAGGAGGCCACTGATTTAAGTGTAATATTTTATAGATCATGAAGAAAGAAGAAATACCAATCAAACTATAGTGAGCTATCAATTTTAAGATATATCCTAATTTCTGAAACATCATTAAGTGGGAAAATATACATCCTAGAATCAGTGAAATATAAAATATGAAGTCCAATTTAAGTAGATACAAGTATTCAACTAGATATTTTTTAAAATATCTAATGGTGCCAGCATCAGAATCTCACAACAGTCATATAGGGGCAGTAGGATTGGTTGTATTACTTCTATTTTACAGGAAAGGAAAATTAAAGGTCAAAGAGGCTACGATTATTTTTCACAGTGAAACAGCTATAAATAAGAGAGCCCAATTTTGTGGCTGAGCCATAACTGCTTTCCTAAAATCACCTGTGGATATCAAAACCCTGAAGTCAGCCAGCTCTAAGTCTAATTATCAACATGGACCTTTTTCTGTCTTTTCAAAATTATATGCACATCAGTTGGCCTCTCAGTTTGTTTTTCCCAGCTGTATTGTTTTATCATATTACCCTAGGAACATCCTGTTGCTTGACATAACATAATGTGATGTGATGTGATGTGATAGTTCATGCTGCTTAGCAAAAATTAGAATGATTGTTGGATGCTTAGATTTTCTGGGGTAGTAATTAGCAGGCAGACTCTGCCTCACACACACCCAGAGGAGTTTCTCTACCATCCATGAGCCTCGAAAGAGTAGAAGGCTCTCCAAACCCAACACATCACTTAATTAATTACTTCATCTGAATACTTCCTTCTGGATTTTAAGAAGCACTCTCTGGAATATACAAGAGACAAGGCTTTTTTATTATTATTAGTAGTAGTAAATTCAAAGAGTTATTACACTTTGGAAGGAATTGGTATGTGCAATTTTTGACCTCTCTAGACATCAGGCTGATTTTCAAGAACAGGTGGATAGTACTAAAAACTCTCCCCTATATATGTCTGGTTGCGTTTTCATTGTATTCAAATTGCTAGGTAAAAGAAGAAAAACGCAAGTGGAAGAGTCTCCCCAGATCAGCAGGAACTGGAATGTGTTCAGGTCTTGGCAGAGTCAATTCAGCCTTTCATCTGTCCAAGGGGAGATGTGTTGAAATCCCCCCACTGTTCTCAGGACTACTCAGACTTCATTTGAGTAGCTTGTTGATTTCTGGTCACGGCACTCTGAAAAAAGCAGTTGGAGAGAGGGAAAATGTTGGGAAGACTAGCCAAATAATACA
Source organism: Mustela putorius furo (assembly GCF_011764305.1). Taxonomy (NCBI): domain Eukaryota; kingdom Metazoa; phylum Chordata; class Mammalia; order Carnivora; family Mustelidae; genus Mustela; species Mustela putorius. The sequence continues at coordinate 29,430 of NW_025421301.1, forward strand.
AAGTGAGGTCTATGTAGGAAAATTAAGAGGAAAAAGTTGTTTCTTTTGGAGAAGAAAAAGTGAAGTGAATGTCTGTCTTCAGAAGCTTAAGGGTTTTTTGATGAAGAAAATAATAGTTCAGCTATACTCTATACCCACTAAGCACAAAACAAGAGGAAAATGGCTTTTATTTCTGTTGGATACACTACATGGTGACAGAGTTCTAAAGTGTTCCCCAGGGATATCGCAGTGAGGTTGCCATTTTGAGATGGTTTGGATTCACTTGTCTATGGTGGAAAGGAGACCAAAGTAGGAAGTCTCTCCAGACCCCTTCAGCATTGTGACTGAGTTCTTCTCCTACTTTCCTAAGGACGTTGAACACCTTTTGGATTATGATTATCCACTACGTCGTGTAGTTTCTACCACTTGTTGCTATGACGTGGGTAAATTGGGAGTTAGGATGTAGTACCTCTCAGGAGAGTTTAGCTGTAATTAGGATTGCGCAGTCCCCAAGTCCTTATATAACACAGCATCCCAGCCTTTCTGTCCTCTAGGTTGTATGTGCAACTCCCGCCAAACACGTGATCCCCATGGCATCTCAAAAGACTTCTGCGCATTTGGCCTTTTCAAGAATGTTGCTCCCAAACATATTCTGTGTCACCTATATAATTAGTTTTCCCCTTTGTCCTCATCCTTTCCATTGGTATATAAAATATTTAATGGCACCCAATGGGGAAAAAAGAAAAAAAAAAACACTTCTTTTGCCACATCCTCCTCTAGCCTTTACCCTACCCACTTTACTGCTACCTTTAACACAAAATGTCTTGAGCTTTTTGTCTATAGGCATTAGCTATCTCTGCTCCCTCATGTAACCCTACTACTCCAAAAATGCTGATATCAAAGCCACCAATGTCCTTCTTGTCTCATCTTCCTCAGCTTCTCAGCAGCATCCCACACAGTCAGACTACTCACTTCTTCCTAAAACCTACTATTTTCTGGGCCTGCATGACAGCATAATTTCCCAGATTGTTGTGTGTGGTTTTTCTTCTCCCCTAGGCACCATTGCTGTCTTCTTTTCCGTTTAGTGTCTGAATTGGTATGCCCTGAGGCACCATCTTTTAACTTCATCTTATCTCTCTCTATACTTTGACTTGCTATCTCCTCTGCTCCCAGAAGTTCATGGTACGGACTCTCCCATTTATATCTCCAGCTCTGACCTCTCCCCTGAATATCAGGCCCATATATCCAGTGGTATACTTGACATGTCCATTTGGATATTTAATAATCACTTCAAAATTACATAGCAAAAGCAGAACTTAGGTTCTAGTTTTTCCATATTCTAAGATCTTACAAATTCTCAGATAAAGATTATCAAATAAAGAAACAAATATACACAGGCAACAAATAATACACTGATTATCCCTTCCCTACCAAGGACTTTAGATGTTTGAATTATCATATTTTTAAAAAAGCCTACCATAAAAAATAATAATATTTTTTAGGATAGAGTACAAAAATAACCAGCAACAGTGGGCTATCAAAATCAGACAAACCTGAAAAAGAAGTGAAATGAAAAAAATTAATTGACTAACCAAAAAAATTAGTGGATATGCTCATTTATAATTGATGAATTCATGAACTAGAAAATCAAACTATTTTCATACAGTAGAGCACAAATGATAAGGAGAGGAAATGTAAGGAAGAGAAGTTAATAGTGTAGAAGGCAGAAGAAGAAGACCTGGCATATGCTGATTCAGGGTCCCAAAGGGGAAGAACATATAGGATAGTGGTGAGACAGTGAAATTCTGGCTGAGAATTTTCCAAATAAGATGAGATATATGGATCCACAGATATAGGAAGCAATAAGTGCTAAGCAGACAAATACAAAAGGCATACATAACCTTTACAATGTATTATGATTGCGCATCACTGAAGACAAACTTCTCATAAAAGGAGCCATAGAGAAAACACAGATTATGCCCTGTAAAGAATAATAATTAGGCTGACAGCAGACTTCTCAATCATGACAGCTGAAGTCAGGAGCAGTGAAATGACATTTTTAAGGTTCTGAGAATAATAAAACTGTGTACTCAACAAAAATAACTTTCAAAAAATGATAATGAAATACTGTTTTCATAAGAGGAAAATCCTAGAGAGTTTACCACCAACAGGCTTACAATGAAGGAACCTCAAGTGATGTATTTTAGAAGGACAAGGATAGCAAAAGAAAAGCAAAATACAGAAAGAAATGATATGTAGAGAAATTGGTAAACATGTAGGTAAATCTAAACAAATATTGATGTCTCAAATAATAATGTCTAATATAGAGGAAAAGATAGACTAAAATATTGGGTAAAACACATATGCAAGGAAGGAGATATCAGAGTCAGTATTAAAAGGTCCTTTTATTGTTCTGAAAGGAAATTATGATATTAACTTCAGAGTTCGAGGGAAATTATTAAAAGAGAGGAAATAATATGTAACTTCTGAGTCACTTTTTTCAAACTCAAGCAAGAATAAAAGCAAAAATTAAGCGTAGAAAAAAACCAGGATAAATAGCAAAGGTAAGATTATAGGAACAAAAACAAATACATTAGCAGTCACAATTTATGTAAACAGCCTAATCATTCTGGCTAAAAGACAGATATAGAAGAATTAAGATTTTTAAAAATAATAGTAATTTAGCTATACAGTGTTAGAAAAGACACCCTAACATGGAAAGACAAGGAAAAAGGATGGAAAAATATATTCTAGCAAATACTAATCTAAAGATATCTAGGGTAGCTTTATTGATATCAAGCAAAATATACTTTAATACCAAAAGCACTAGGTTGCTTGGGTGGCTCAGCAGGTTAAACAAATGCCTTCGGCTCAGGTCATGATCCCAGGGTCCTGGGATAAGTCCCACGTCGGGCTCCCTGGTCAGTGGGGTGTCTGCTTCTTCTTCTACCCTCTCCCTCTGCCCATGCACATTCTCTCTCTCTCTCTCTCTCAAAATAAATAAATAAATAAATATTTTTTAAGGCATTAATAAGGATAGAGAGAATGCTACATATTGAAAAAAAATAATACATTGAGAAATATGACATTTCTAAAAGAGCCTCAAACTATATAAAACAAAAACTGATAAAACTAAAGGGAAATTTCACATATTTCTCCCAAGTTTTGCTTGGTCAGGGAGACAACAAATAGTAAAGATACATAAAATTTAGGCATCACAATTAAATAGTTTGATTTGTAGACATAAGGAACCTTCCACCAAACAGAATACATGTATTCTTCACAAGAAAGTTACAGAAACTGACCTTATACTAAGCCACAAAACAAATCTCACCAAATTTCCAAGAATAACTAACAATGACTGCATTCTCTGATCAGAGCACAATTAAACTAGAAATCAATAACTAAAGGTTAAACTCCCCAAATTTCCCCTTATGCTTGAAATTTTGAAAACACTTCTAAATAACTCATTGATCAAAGATATCACAATGGAAATTTTTAAGTACTTAGAATTGAATGAAAATGAGAAAATTACATACCAAAACTTGTGGAATGCAGTGAAAGTTGTACTTAGAGGAAAATTTATAGCCTCAAATGTTTTACCAAAAGAGAAAAAAAGTGAAAATCAAAAAGCTAACTTTGAGAAGGTAGACAAAGATAAAGGAAGGAGAAAGGAAGGGAGGAAAAATAAATATGACAACAGAAATTAACTAAATTAGGGGCACCTGGGTGGCTCAGTGGGTTAAAGCCTCTGCCTTCAGCTCAGGTCATGATCTCAGGGTCTTGGGATCGAGCCCCGCATCGGGCTCTCTGCTCGGCAGGGAGTCTGCTTCCTCCTCTCTCTCTGTCTGCCTCTCTGCCTGCTTGTGGTCTCTATCTGTCAAATAAATAAATAAAATCTTTAAAAAAAAATAAAATTTGAAAAATAAAAAAAAAGAAATTAACTAAATTAAAAATAAAATACCAGATAGGAGATCAGCAAAGCCAAAGCTGGTTCAAATGGGGTTCAGAATTTTGAAAAAAGTAGGTAGTAAATATTTTTGGCTCTGTGGACAATATAGTCTCTGTCACTCAACTTTGCCATCGTAATGCAAAATGAATGGATGTAGCTCTGTTCAAATAATACTTTATTTACAATACTACTGACTGAACAGCCAATTTTGGTCTATGGATCATAATTTGCTGACCACTGGATTGATTATTGGTAAGACTGACTGATGTACAAAAATAATGAAAAAGTTCAGTAAAGTGGCTAGATATAAGATCAATATACAAAAATTAGTCACCTTTTTGTACACCAGTAACACAGAAAAATAACTTTTTTAAAGTTAGTTATAATAATGAAAAAAATTAAGTGCCTGAATCTAATGAAATTTATATAAAATCTAAAGAAATTAAGACTTTGTTGTTTAATCTGCCTCATTCTCAGACCAATGGCTTGAAAAATTTTGTTCTCAGACCCCTTTATACTTCAAAAAAAATTACCAAAATCATTTGAGAATACCAAAGGTTTTTATTTACTTGAGTTTTATCAGTATATTTACTTTATTAAAAATTAAAACTAAACATTGAAAGTAATTATTAATTAATTTAAAATAATAAGCATACTACATGTTAACATAAAAAAATAACTTCATGAAAGAACTGTATCTTTCAAAAAAATATAGAAGAATGGCTTGTTTTATCTTTTTCCAAATCTCTTTAATATCTAGCATAATAGAAGGTACTTGGATTGTAATATCAGTATTTAATTTTGTTGTAATATGTTGTCCTAGTTTGATTATATGAAGAAAATTCAACTTCACGCAGATTTGTATTTGGGAAAGCTTTTAACAGCCTTTCCAAATAATTGTGTATACTCTTCTTTCACCCTACACCAAAATTTGATACCTTGTAACTTCCCACAGGTTAATCAAAATACAGAATCTAAAATCAAATCAGTGACCCCATACCCCATTATATTAAAATTTATTGGTCTGCTTTGCATATTAAGTGGATCTATTATTAAATCATGGTTTATTTTAGGCCATGATTGGTTATTTGGAAAATATTGATTAATAGAGTTACACAGATCTTCAAAATGGTAACATATTTTATTTTGCAGTGTTCAGAAAATCACAGGTTAATATTACCAAGAGTCTCACCAGGAAAGTTTTTTAGTTTGGGAAAGCTGTCAGGCTCACAGTAGCAGATACACACTTTCCAAAAATCTGATTATTAGAATCTTGCATTTTATCATCAGCAACAAATTCTATCAGTAGTTTTCTTTGAAGTGACAGCTCACTTTTTTAATTTTCAAAAAAAAATCTGCCAGATCCCTAAATCTGAATAACCATAGTTTGTCAGGCATTCTTTCGAGTAAAAATGGTGTTCTATGAAAGTGGCTTGTTCAACTTGCAACTCAGACAATCCTGCAAATGGTTTTCCCTGAGACAACAACCTTGCCTCAGTCTGCAGTAAAAGTATTTGATGCGTTTCTGTCAAACAAAATATTAAAATGATTTGTCCTCAATTGTTGAGATTTAATATCAATTTCATACAAATAATAATTCTTACCACTAGATCAATACATTCTTTTTTTTTTTAAGATTTTTTATTTATTTGAGAGAGAGAGAGAGCACAAGCAGGCAGTGAGGCAGGCAGAGAGAGAGGGGGAAGTAGGCTCCCCGCTGAGCAGAGAGCCCGATGCGGGGCTTGATCCCAGGACCCTGAGATCATGACCTGAGCTGAAGGCAGAGGCTTAACCCACTGAGCCACCCAGGTGCCCCTGATCAACATTCTTAAGTGAAGCTAGCATTTTATTTTACTGTGAGTGTGTGGCAATAAGGAGCTGGTACCATTGGTGCCACTGCCTTGTTTCATGAAGAACGAGCACTTTCAACCACCATTACATTTGAACCATCAACCCAAATGCCAACCTATGAAAAAAATAACGTCTTAATATTAGGACTTTCTGAGAGGGTGTTGGAATCCCTAGAGGTTCTGTAGACCACACCTGAGATCATTTGCCGTAGACCTTCTTGTGGCTGTCTCCTAGATATCATTCAGTTCATAGTTTAAATGCCATGCCCTCAAAGAGAGCTGTCCTATATAGCCCCCAATAACTCCCTAGCATATCACCCTATTTTGCTTTTATCACAGCACTTATCACTGCTTGATCATTTCTTCACTATTTATGTGTTTATTATCTGCCTCCCCCAACTGGATATAAGACTTGAGAATGAATGCAGGGACCTTGTCTGTCATGTTCAGTACACTAACTATATCTCCAAAATCTAAAATAGTACTTGGAAACTGAGTACTCAATAAATGTTTGAGAAAGAACTGAATCATGATGAGATGGTGCACAGGGAGTTGGGAATTCTTATCATTTCTCATTCAGGTGGCCTCACAGCTGTAAACAGCTATTTTGTACTCTAGATTCTATAGATAATAACAGAAGGAACGTTTGCGCTTTACATTATATATGTTTTTAACTTAATCCTCACAAGCACTCTGAAAGCTAAGTATTATTTAACACTTTTTAATCAAAGGGGGAAAAAAGGTAACAAAACTATGCCAAACCTAAAGATCTGGTAAGTGTTAGAGCCAAAAATTTAATTCAGATCCTTCAGCTTCCTCCCAGGTAAAACAGTAACTCAATGGATACACATTAATACATAATCACAATTATTGCTCAGAGTGCCAAGGTTTCAAGAATTGGCTACCAAATGATGAGACAGTAGTCATTCAGAAAGTGTGTTTGTTAGAGGGAATTTTTAAAATAATTAAAATTGAAACTCTGAAGTTATAACAAATGAGCAGCAGATTTTCAAAATTAACTTATTTGCACATTTTAGAAATGTTTACCTCAATCTTCAATTCCCAAGAAACCATTGTATATCTTTCAGCCTCTTGCTGAGAAGTTCTTAGGATCTTTCATAGGAACTGTAGCAATGGCAAATGAGCACAAAGTTCTCAAGTTACATTCACATGAAGATCTCTCCTTTGCCCTGGCTGGAACAAGTGTCCAACAGCAGTTGGTAACATGCATGTCAGCATAGAGACTTAAGCCTGAACCTAATCTCAGCTATTGTAACTTTACTTCATAGATCACACCACAGAGAAGCTATGACCAGATTTTAGGGGTTACAGGTTTTAGGATTTAGGGAATCAGCAGTAGAACATGGAATACAAGTCAACCTTCTTGTTATTAGGACAGAGGGATGCTCTGTTTCAGGTTTTATGGGAAATCTTTTAATATCAAGGAGGAGGAAGCAGGCTCCCTGCTGAGCAGAGAGTCCGATACGGGGCTCGATCCCAGGACCCTGAAATCATGACCTGAGCTGAAGGCAGTGGCTTAACCCACTGAGCCACCCAGGCGCCCCTCAAATAAATAATCTTGGCGGGGGGAGGTATAAAAAAAATTTCTTCTCTTCGTGGTATCTACTTCTCTTGGGACTTTAATCCATTGTAGAGTTCTTGTTCTTTTTTTTTTTTTTTCATCTTTAATACCCGTTGGACTCTTTGCCAAGGCTTAAGGAGGCTCCAGCTTCTGAAATGGAAACACCAAGTCATAAAACTGTAGGGCTTTCCCTAAGGCCGGCAGTGTATAGCTTACGGCACAGACCTTCTCTGCCTGGAGATGCAAATGGTCAGGGTCATAGTCTCATGTTAATTTTAAAAAGCTTAGTGACCAGATACCCAAATTTTCTTGCTTTTCATTAATAATAATCCTAAAGCTCAATTGTAGACCTAATTGGAAAGATTCTCTTTCCTTTGTTCAGTACATTTCGGAATGTCCATAAAGTTGATCTTTTTCACAAAGTCATCTTTGTCATGACCTTTGTCTCCACCATAGGTCCATGGAGAAAAATATCCAAAATAGCCTGTTGAACCTACTTTCTAGCAGCCTCCTTTGTCTATGGTACCCTCTCTGTTGATATTACTCATAGGAATACTCAGAAGAGTCTGATGCTTTTTTTTCTGCATTGCTTCTTAGAAGTTTGAAAATAGTTTCTATATCTTCATATTCATCTTTGCATACCTAGCATCAAGTTTAAGAGGGAAAATATAGAGATCCACAAATATTAGTTGACTGTTCTTCGCAAATTTCAGTTGATCTTTCTCTTCTCACCTCTTAAATAACTCCTACTTTGTCATTTAGGATTCAGCACAGACATTGTCACTGCTGGGAAGGGTCCCATCTGTGCTTGATAAAATGCTGAAATACCCCTGCGACATCTCTTATGACGTGGTATCTATTTGCCTGATTAACCACTATGTTATACATTCAAAAGTCTTACTTGGGTTTGGGGTTTTTTTTTTTTTAATTTTTATTTAAATTCTAGTTAGTTAACATACAGTGCAATATTGGTTTCAGGAAGAGAATTCAGTGATTCATCACTTACATACAACACCCAGTGCTCATCACAACACATGCCCTCTTAACACCAGTCACCCATTTAGCCCAGGCACCACCCACCTCCCTCCATCAAACCTCAGCTTATTCTTTATCATTCACAGGGGCTTATTTGTGTTGATGACCTAGGTCCTACCTAAGTGGCTGGCATACTAATGTTTCTTGGTTACATAAATGACTGAATCTTTCCACCTTTCAGAGTTCCACACCAAATTTGCTCTTCTTTGAGTATTTTAGTTTGTCTGTCTCAAGTCACTCAGAAATCAACGTTCGAACAGCTAAGAGTAGAGCGCTGGCTCTCCCTGGCAGTTAACAATTCTAGAACCAAGTTTTAGCTCTTTGGGATGTGGGTAGGTCCTTGAGAAGGCACAAGACAGTAAGACTTCATTTGGGGTCTTTATTTCCTGTTTCAAGGATTACACTGAGATAAAGGACTATCTGTGATCACAGTGAAGCAAGGGAGCAAAAATGAGCAATGTGTTGATGATTTTTAAGTGAGAAAAGCCTAAAACACCTTGGGAGTGAATGGAGATTTAAAAAAAAAAAAAGAAAAAAGACGAAAAGGGGCATCTGGCTGGTTTCAGCTCAGGTGGTGATCTCAGGGTTGTGAGACTGAGCCCTGGGTAGGGCTCCACCATTAGCAAACGGAGTCCGCCTAAGACTTTCTCTCCCTCTCCCTCCACCCCTCACCTCTCTCACGCTCCCTCCCTCAAATAAATAAATCTTTTTCATAAAAAAGTCAAAAGATGCTGGAGCCTTAAATACCAGCTTTTAATGCCTCATGACTAAAAAGCAAAACAACAAGAGATAGACACAACTGTGTACTTAGAAATATTGATCTTAGAAAGTATGCAAAAAAAAAGTTTTTCACAGTGGATATCTCTTACATCATTATCCTTTTCAGTGTTTTTTTAATGTGATTATATTCCCATGGGCCTGAGAAACTATCACTATTGGGTAACGTGATATTTGAAGTAACCAGAAGAATTTGGTGGACCCACTGACCTGCTTTTGACTTCTGAGAAATACAGTTTAACTATCTCAGATTCCACAACACTTGTCCTGGGCTTATGGCAAAGATTATTTTATCTGAATTGTGGAAGGTTGCCTGCCTGTTTCTGCAGTGGAAACGACATGCTGCATATAAAGGATGTCTACAGATGTTAGATTTGTGATCTTTCCCCCTCTAATTTGAAACAGATTGTGTACGTATGTTAATCTCTTTTCTTTCCAGAAGGACTCACCCTCATGGATTCCAGCCCACACCTCATGCTATGATAGGGCACTCCCGCAGAGAGATGTTTAGTTTTCAAACAGCCTGAGGAAGGTTTACACACCCTATCCACATGTTTCACAATGGAAACTTGCTCCGGAGAGTCCTGTGATCCACCTCAGACTCAAATAATTTGGAATTGGTCTCTTCTAAGAGTCCAAAGAAAAAATCTGAATTGGCTGCCTAGACAGGAAGAAAAATTCATTCTGTGTAGTCAGATTCTATGAACCTGTTAACATCTTCCTTCCTGCACATAAACTTGCTTATTCATTCAACCCACGTGAGCTTACTCCCTGGGTGATCTCTGTCCTGTGGCTTTTAAATACCATCTCCAAACTAATGCCTCCCAAATTTATATCTCTAGACTCAATCTCAAGCTGTGTATTCAGCTGCTTACATATCTCCAAAGAGCTGTCAAATAAGGCTGTCCTCATTCATGGCACCCAGAAGGAACCCACACCTAATCCTCCTGAGGTCTCCCATTTCAGTGGATGACATCCCTAATCATTGGGTCGCTTAAACTGAAATCCTCAAAGTCATTCTTAACACAGACTCTCACATCCCACATCCGATCCATTTACAAGCTCCATCCATTCTACCTTCCAAATCCAGCCACTGGATCTGTCTTCCGCTCCCTCCCTATCCAAGCCAATGTCACTGCTGCCCAGACAGCTGAAAGCCTCTCAGCTACTTCTAGTCTGAGCCCACAACAACCCATCATCCACACAGAAACCAAAGTCAGTCTTTTATTTTATTTTTTAAAAGATTTTATTTATTTAATTGACAGAGACAGAAACAGTGAGAGAGGGAACACAAGCAGCAGGGAGAGGGAGAAGCAGGCTTCCCACTGAGCAGGGAGCCCAATGCGGAACTCTATCCCAGGACTCTGGGATCATGACCTGAGCTGAAGGCAGACACTTAACAACTGAGCCACCCAGGTGCCCCCAAAGTCAGTCTTTTAAAAGTGTAAATCGGATCCTTTACTGCTATGCATCTAATAACACTTAGACTACTACCCAGATTCCCACCTTAAACTACAGAGCCTCGCTTTCCTGACTACGCTAGCAAGCTTCTCTAGCCACTGTCCTCCAGGCAGGCTGGCTTTTAACTAGTTGTTTACCAGGAAGGCTCCTCTCCCAGATATCTGTGTAGTTCATACCCTCATTTATTTAGAAGCTGCTTAAATGAGACGTTCCATGAGTACACTCTCTAAAGCAAGACCTCTGTTCTCAATTCTCATCCTTCAGCTGTCTTGCTCTGCCTGATTTTTTTTCTATACTGCACATTTTATTATGGATCTACTTGTTTGTGTATTGTCCTCTTCCCCAGTAGAATGTAAGTGCCTCCACAACACAGCTTTGCTGGGTTCATTGCTGTATCCTCAGTCACCTAGAATAGTCATGACATCATGGTAGGCACCTAGCCAATATGGATTGAGTGAATTAAAACACTTACTGAAGGGCACCTGCTCAGTCAGTTGAGCATCTGGCTCTTGGTTTCGGCTCTGGTCGTGGTCTCATGGGTCATGGGATCAAGTCCAAAGTGAGGATCCCTGCTCAGCAGGGAGTCTGCTTGGGAGATTCTCTCCCTCTGCCCCTCCCCCCAGTCACTCTTGAGGGTTTTCTATCTCTGAAATGGGTGAATGAATCTTTAAAAACAAAACAAAACTTATTGAGCAGCCAACCTTGTTTTAGGCATTATGCTACAGGGAAAGAAAAAAGAAAAAAAAATGGCTTCTGCCCTTGAGGGACTTTTCCTGGGTAGCAGGGACAGATGCACGAGCAAGTCTGTGATTGTGATATGGCTGGGGTGCTGGGGAAGCTCAAGCAAGAATCTCCTAGTTGCCTGCAGGAGTCAGGAAGGTACCAGGAGGAACTGACATTGGAGATTAGTCTTGAAGGATGAGCAAGTGTTTGCCAGACAGGGAGGAGAGGGAAGGACACTTCACGTGTGGAAACAACACATCCAACAGCATCATGGAGCTGTGATCCGGCAAAGATCTTGAATATGGCCAACTTGTGGGAGAGATATATGAGGTGGGTTTGGAGAGATGAGCTGCCAAGAAAACAATATTTTAATCCTCGCCCCTAAACCCTATCTTCCTCTTAAGTTTTCCCCTTCAATAAATATCACACCCAATTCAGGTAATTGCTCACAGGAAAATCTCAGTCCCCTATAACTAACTCTTCATTCTCTCTCACTCCGTGTCCAATCCAGTAGCACATCCCATCAGCTCCACCTTCCAATTATATGCCAGTCCAGGTCCTAGTCACCACTTCTTCCACTCCCTCCCTAATCCAAGCCATCATCCTTGTTCATTTCGACAACTGCCTCCTAGCAAGCCTCCCTGCCTCCCTTCTGACCCCACGATGACCCGCATTCCTACAAAAGCCAAGATTGTCATTGTGAAAGCTTTTAAGTTAAAACTGGAAGAGCAGGGCACCTGGGTGCTCAGTGGGTTAAGCCTCTGCCTTTGGCTCAGGTCATGATCCCAGGGTCCTGCTCAGCAGGGAACCTGCTCCCTCCTCTCTCTGCCTGCCATTCTGCCTACTTGTGATCTCTCTGTCTGTTAAATAAATAAAATCTAAAAAAAAAAAAAAAACTGGAAGAGCAACTTAGGTCAGTATCAACTAAATGAGTTCTTACGAAAGATTATTAATATATATGTTTAGAGTAGAGGAATGACATTACTTACCTTGATGTCAGAGTTTTTATCTTCTTTGTATTTATATGCTTTGTCCTAATGGTTCTGTGGTATTATGGCGTGTGATTACGTGTTCATGTTTGGGGTTTTTCCCTTAACAGTGGAAGGACAGAGCACCCTTCATATGCATCTGTGTTCTCACAGTATCCAGAACTGTGGTTGGCATGGGTTAATACACCATGAATGTCTATGAAAGATTTATTGCCCACACTATGATAGACTCACTGCTGGTTCCTTTAATGATCTTCCCTACTACCTTTTAAAAGTATGAATTTCCCAAGTTTATTTTATATACGGTGGTTAGATAAACATCTATTACCTAAAACCAACCTGATCTAAGTAAGTTTCTTTTACCAGTATCCAAGAGATGCAGCAAAAGCAACCATCAGAAGAAAAGTCATGGCCCACAAATGCTTATTTTGGTAAATAAGAGAAATAGAAGTAGACGAATTAAGCATTCCATGCAAAAAGTTAGAAAAATAACAATAAAACAAACCTAAGAAAAACAATAGGAAGGAAATAATAAAATTAGAGTATGAATTCAATAACTGAAAAATAAATTAATAAATGCAAAAATCATATTATTTTAAAACAAGATAGAAGAAACTTTGGCTAACTTGATTAATAAAAATAGGGGAATAAAATAAGTGAATATAAGGTATACTTAAAAGGAATTATGAAGTCTGTTTTACTAAACTTTTTACAAATAAATTTGGAAACCCAGGTGAAATCCATAATTGTCTAAGAAAATATAATTTAACCACCCTGACTTCCAAAAAGGAGGAAAATCCATCAGAACAACTATCATAGAAGAACATTAATGTTAAATTCTAAATAAAATATTAGCAAACAGGGTCTAGCAGCATTTTGAAAGAACAATGTATCATGACCTAATGTGGTTTGTTCCAGGGGTGGAAGGATGATACTGTATTGGGAAATCTATTAATATAATTTATCAATTTTTTAAATTTACTGTGTTAATAAATCTTTATAGGAAATTCATTTGAACATCTTCATAAATACTACAAAGATATAGATGTAATTCAGTATCAATTTTTCATGGGAAAAAAAACTATAAAACAAATACTGGGCACCTCCTTAACATGAAAAAATTATATGTATCTCACCCAGAATTGAGAGTCATGTTTGAAAAGGAAACACTTAGAAGCCATATTATGTCAGAAAGAATGAAGACAAGGGTGTTCATTGTTTTAACTGTTCTTTAACATTGTTCTGAATGCACTGGCCAATACAGTACAAGAGAAAGAAGCTGAAAGCATAAAAAGCCAAAAGGAAGAAGTTGAACTAATGTTTATATTGATTTGCTGATGATACAACCATATACTTGGATGGTATCCTTGTTTCTATGACTCAACTGGAGAAATTATTACAAACAATAATGACTCAGTGAGGTGGCTCAGTACCAACTTATTGGTAAAAATGAGCATTATTCGTCTACATGATCGACAGCTAGTTAGGAGATATAACGGAAGAAAAATCTCACAGTAGCAAAAAAGGAAAATCCAGATGTAAATATAAATATGAACATAAATACATCAAATACATGAAAATAGGAACTGAACTTAAAGAATCTATAAGATATAAATATTTATTTCTATAAATGAGTGAAACTTCTTTAATTCCCTGAGATGCAGAGGAAAAAAAGAAAATATGTAAATAGATAGAAAGACAAACCGTTTTCTTGGATAGAAAATCTTAACATCAGAAATTCAACATGATTCCAGTAAAATTACCAACAGAAGTAAAATAAAATACCAAGATAATTGTTTGTAACCAGAAAAGCTAATGCTTATGTTCACATGAAAAATATTATTTCAATAATTAAAAAAAAAGAAAATAGTGAAAGAAAGTTGCTTACAAAGAAATATTACAGGGGTGCCTGGGTAGCTCAGTCGGTTAAGCATCTGCCTTCGGCTCAGGTCATGGTCCAGGGGTCCTGGGATCAAGCCCCACATTGGGCTCCCTGCTCAACATGGACCCGCTTCTCCCCCTGCTTGTGCTCACTCTCTCTCTGTCAAATAAATAAAATCTTTTTTTTAAGATATTTTTTGTTTATTTGACAGAAAGAGAGAGAGAGAGGTCACAAGTAGGCAGAGAGGCAGGCAGAGAGAGAGAGGAGGAAGCAGGCTCCCTGCTGAGCAGAGAGCCCAATGTGGGGCTCGATCCCCGGAACCTGGAATCATGACCTGAGCCGAAGGCACAGGCTTTAACCCACTGAGCCACCCAGGTGCCCCTAAATAAAATCTTTTTAAAAAGAAATATTACAGGGCACCTGGGTGACTCAGTCAGTTATGCATCCATCCCTTAATTTTGGCTCAGATCATAACCTTAGGATCCTGAGATAGAGACCTTCTTTGGGCTCACGCTCAGCGGGGAGTCTGCTTGACATTATCTAACCCCTGCCATGTGCGCATGCGTGCACACTCTCTCAAATAGATAGATCTAAATAAACAAATATTAGGACATATTACAAGTATATTTATATATTTGAATTAGGGTATTAATAGTTCAGTGACAGAGTATGGAGTACAAGAATTATTTCAAATACATTTGGAACTTTAGTTTAAATTAAGTAACTCAGATCAGTATGATAAAACTAGATTGTTGAATAAATGGTGCTGGAGCAATTAGCTGTCTGGAAAATAAAGTTTATTGATAGTTCATATTTTACACTAAGATGAATTCTAAATGCATCAAAGACTAATATTTTTTAAAAATACTTTAAAATTACTAAAGGATTTGGGGGGGGGGATTTTTTATATCCATTAGTGAAAGTATGATACAAAATCCAAAAGCCATAAAAGGAAGTGATTTCAGTTACTTAAAAGCCAAAATTTTTCTGAGAGCCAACCACTACCATAAACAAAGGCAAAACACAAGTAACAAGGGAAAATACTTTACAACTCATTTAAAAGAAAGGGCCATCTCCCTAGTGTGTAAAGAGCGTTCTACAAGGCACTAAGAAAAAAGACCAGCAATGCAATGGGGGGGGGAGTAAGGTTATTAACAGACAGTTTACAGAGGAGGAAATATAAATAGCTGTTTATAAATACATGAAATATATCCAGCTTCACTTGGGAAAAAAGTGAACATAAATTAAAACTATAATGAAATGCTATTTTGTAGTTTTTAAGTTTGATCACACAATCTATTAGCAAGACTGGATAAGAGGTACTCTAACACATTGCTAGTAGGTGCTCAAATTAGTACAGTGTTAATAGAGAACCATTTGGCATTATCAAAATTACAGAAGCTTGTATATTTTGATACATCAGTTCTGCTTTAGGGAAAACATATGGATGTGCTTATCATGTGCAAAATCACAAGGTTACACATTGCAACCTTGTTTACCCAAGACTGAAAATAATCTAAATGGCTCTCAATAGGGAACTGGTAATATACATAATGTTACATGTTCCATAGTCTTATAACTAAACACAATGTAATCATAAAATAAGAATGAGGAAGACTTTATGTTTAAGCTTTGTATAAAAAAAGAAAGATTTATCTATAAATGTATATATCTTTGTTTACATAGGCATAGAATCCCTCTAGAAGGATACATAAGAAATATTAGTTGCCTCTAGGAAATGGAACTTTAGTCACCGAGAAGCAGTGGTATGGGGAGATTTTTAAGACTTTCACTGTATACCATTTATATGTTTTGAAATTTGAGCCAACAATTTTAATTATATTTAAAGACTGTCTTCAGAGGGGCACCTGGATGGCTCAGTCAGTCAAGCATCTGACTCTTCATACAGACTCAGGTTTTGATCTCAGGGTCAGAAGTTTGAGTCCCCCTTAAAAAAAAAAAAATTATCTTCAGAAGAATCAGTTACACACAACATGGGTGAATCTCACAAATGTAATATTGAGCAAAAAAAAAAAAATCCAGACACACACACACACACACACACACACGACATATTTTCCCATATAGTTAAAGTTCAAAAGGAGACAAAACTAATCTATGGTAAAGGAAGTTAGAATAGCAGTTATCTTGGTGGGAATGGTGACCAAGATGAGGCATGCAGGAGACTTTTGGGTTACTAATAATATTCTTGATTTGGGTGGCTGTTACCATGGGTATTTTCACTTGGAAAAATTCATTGACCTACCCTTAAGGTGGGTACCCTTTTCTGCATGAAAATTATAGTCCAGTTTTTTTAAAACTATAGAAAAGGAAAAGTTCTTTAGGTTGTATGAGTTTCCCAGAATTGCTATAACATAGTACCACAAACCGAGTGGCGTTAAACAACAGGAATTTCCTGTCTCACAGTTCTGGACCTCTAGAGTCCAAAACCAAGATGTCAGCAGGGCCATGCTCCTTCTGAAGCCTGTAGGGAAGAATCCTTCTTCCCTTCCTTGCCCCTTCTTGGCTTCTGGTGGCAGCCATTAGTACTTGGCATCCCATTGGCTTGTAGATGCATCATTCTCATCTCTGCCTCCCTCTTCACATTGTGTCTTCACATGGAATTCCTTTTTTTTTTTTTTTTTTTTAAAGATTTTATTTATTTATTTGTCAGAGAGAGAGCGAGCGCAGGCAGACAGAGTGGAAGGCAGAGTCAGAGGGAGAAGCAGGCTCCCTGCGGAGCAAGAAGCCCAATGTGGGACTCGATCCCAGGACGCTGGGATCATGACCTGAGCCGAAGGCAGCTGCTTAACCAACTGAGCCACCCAGGCGTCCCTGGAATTCCTTTTTTAAGGGCAGCAGTCATATTGGATTAGGGCCCACGCTACCCCAGTACAACCTTATCTTAACTGATTATGTTTGCCACAACCCTGTTCGCAGATAAAATCACATTTGGAGGTGCTGGAGGTTAGGAATTCAATGTATCTTTTGGGGGTTGGGAGACACAATCAATCTATAACAAAGGTTGATGGGGAATTTTTAGAGTATTAGAGTTGCTGTAGAGACATGTTTAATCCTGTTTTAGTGACTGATTTGTGATGTGTGCCATTTTTTAGCTCTTGCAAAAAAAAAAAGAAAAAAAAAAGTAATCCAGTGCTGTGTCTACCAATAGTGTCATCTCCTTGGCAATAATTCAACTTCTGGAAAATAAGGGCCTAATCCACCGACTACCCATAGATAGACTAAAAGAAAATAAACAAAGAGCTTTTTGGCTCCTTTGGTAATCTCCTTCATGAGTCTAGGGACTATGTCTTTATAGGATACAGCTTCACACACTATGACCATTCATCTTCATCATAGAGCAATAATGTTGTTCTGAAGATGGGCTTTTCTAAAAAGCCTCCTCCATACTTCTCAGATTTACTCCAGGGATCCTGCAAAGCCTTCATTTTTCACTGGGCATGGGTATAGGTTTTTTATTTTTCTATCAAAAAGTCAGCAAGTTTCCAAATGAGTAACAAACACAGAGTGTGGTTGTGTATCCAAATTGCCCTTGAGGTTTAATTAGTCCCACAATTCTCACACCATTGAAATTGTTTTTTCTAATTTAATTAAATAATTATTTCATTGTCACTGGCTTCCAGTGTGCATGGCTTGTTATATGTGTTCAATAAGTTTTTGTTGAGTGAAGGAAGAAAAACAGAACAATTAGCCATTTAACTGTCAAATGAAGTCTTTTCACAATTTCAAAACTCAGCCATTCTAGGGCAGGCAAAATTAGTCTATGTTAAAAAAAATTAGTAGAGCAGTGATTGCCTTTGGCAGAGGATGGGTAATCTTTCTGGAGTGAGGGCTATATTGTATAACTTGATGAGTTCAAAGTACAGAGGTATACAGAGGTATACACATTTATCAAAACTCAACTGATGTCTTAAGATTTGTACATTTGTACATTTGTATATTTCTTTGCATATAAATTTTACATCAAAAGGAAAAAAAATAAATATTGAACTCTACTAAATGATATGCCTGTTAGGGTTTAGGATAAAGTGTGCTGATGTCTGCAGTGTCTTTTAATGTACATTGAAAAAAGAAGATAAATTGACAGATGGCTAGAGATGGATATAGATAGATGTGTAATAAAATAAGCATAGTAAAATATTAATTCTAGAATCTAGATATGAAGTATTGGGTGTTCACCAGAAGATTCTTAAAACCTTTCTGTTGAGTTTGAAAGTTTTCATGAGATGTTAGAAAAATTCAAAGTATAAAACCATACAGGACCTTGCATATGTGGGCAAGTGTACTTGGCATTTTTCTTCCTGTCACAGAATTGAATGTCTACTCTTCAAACAGGGAACAGTAGGGGCGCCTGAGCGGCTCAGTCAGCTAAGCAGCTGCCTTCAGCTCAGGTCAAGATCCCAGAGTCCTGGGATTGAGCCCCGCGTTCAGCGAGGCGTCTGCTTCTCTCTCCCCCTGCTTGCGCTTGCATGCTCTCTCTCTCTTTCTCTTAAATAAGTAAATAAAATCTTTTAAAAAACAAAACAAAACAGGGAACAATATCACCTGCTAAGGGTCTCCTGGTGAAGCCAGCAACAGATTTACAGGAATATACAAGGAGCCTGTTTTATTGTCCTACTGGAGTCAGGCTTTGAAAAGGAAATAGTTGGAAAAAGGCGAAAGACATTTACATTTCAATGTGGCATCATACAATATGATCTTGTGCCAGCCGCCTACATGAGGGTAACGTGGCCCAGGAAGAAAGCTGATTAGGCTCCATCAAAAACAATGCCTTGTTTTATAGTTGTGCTCATGACGCAAAGGAAACCCGTTTTTATTTTTATTTGAAGAAAGATATGAAGAAATACAATTCTATGAATTCTCTTAGAATTACTCTTTTTTTTTTTTACCCACCCCCACCCACCTTGTGGAAAGTAAATGTAAATAAATGCATTTAATTTTGGAACAAAAATTGTCTCTATGTGCTCACCTCCTCATCTATTGCATTTTCCTTAATACAATATAGTAGAATCCTGGAAATCAGAAACACTTGCGTTCTCTTGTTTTTGTTACTCTATACAGTTCTGTGATCTTGAGTAAATTACTTTTAAATTCTTTGAGCCTAAATTTCCACAATTGTCAATTGAGCAGATTCAATCAGGTCTACAAATCCCTTCTAGTACTCGAATGAAATTTCGCTTTTTTTTTTTTACCCTGTCATTCTATATCGTATTTTTGGAGCCAGCTATAATGAAATCTTGAATCCAGACCTTGACATACTCTGGAGAAAGGGACCCCCCAGTCCCAACAAAACACAGAAAAGACTCTGCTCGGAGCTCATTTCAATAATGGTTAAGATTTTAGTCCCAGTGAATTTTCCATCTGTTTCTACATATTAGTTGGACATGGAGCTAGTTAAATACTAAAGGCATTCAGGAGAGAAAAGATAGGATATCTTACAGTGCATCTGTTCCAAAAATACAAAAAGAGCAGAGAAGAAAGTGATTTTTCTATTTGTGGAACTTCGTGTTTTATTTACTTGGGCTTATCCCCAGGTGAAAATTCCGTTTAAATACTGATTGTAGGAAGAAGCTATCAACTGTTAGCTAGATTTTTTTCCTAAGGAATTTAAAAAAGTAAGTATTCCTAGTGGAATGAGTCTATTTGCACTATTTTCATTCTCAGGGTGTAATAGAACTCAAAGGGAAGAGTGTCTCACAATATGTAAACAACCCAAAGAGGGTAATGGGATAAACTTCGTATCTCTTCACATGCTGTTGACTCAACTGTACTATCAAAGATGGAAACTCAACTTCCATTATTATGTGGGTCTGTTGGCAGGTCTAATTACCTGAGGGGTGCTTATACAGATATAAACGTGTGTATTCCTAGTCAAGCCAGATATAAGTTGTATATCAATTGTAGTTGTGTGTGTTACACCTTTTCTATAGATTATGTTTCTGTGTTTGTGTATTTTGATGCATAGACCTCCATATTTTCTCCTTTTGATTAGCTATCAACCGAATGTGAGTTGGGGCCTACTTAAATAATGAAAGAGGCTAATTATCAAGGACTTGACTTTACTAATGCACTTTGGTTGGAGACGTTTTAGGTGAGGAGAGCATGGGCAAGCCGTCTGATTTGGTCCATTATTATATTTTCAATTATCTTTGTTGCTCAAAGAGAGACATTAATATAGCTGAGGATGACATAGCAAATTACCACAGCTCTCTAACCTTTTAAATTGCTAACACTGTTGTAATCTGTAATTATAGAAATCAGTGTGAGAATTGTGGCACTGCATAATTATCTTTCCTGATACTTTATTGCTGAATGAATTATTAATCAGAATCAGTCTTGTATAGTATTTGCAGCAACTCAGAAGAATAATATATAATTAAATTTCATTATTCCTATTTTTGTGCTAATGTTTTATGATGTTGTAATTGATAATTAATTGGCCAAAAACTCACACAATACTTGGGAGTTTCAGGTGGCTGAAAAATGTTCAGTGTGCTGAGTTCATTAACTAAGTAATGATCATTCTGTAAAGACCATGGAGTCTAGTCCAATCTGTATGAGAAAGCTTTTGAAATCGTATATTAATCACTAAGTCTTTCATGTTTCCTTAAAAGAAAGCAATAACTGTGAGCACATATGAATAATTAAGAAATTTTAATGGATTTCAAATCTGGTCAATTTGAAACAATCAGATGTTGGTTATGAATATCAAGCTAATACACTAGATACAGTTCATGTGTTTTTCTATGTATCAGTTTCCATCCTAATTAAACAATCTGCAGTCCCCATAAAACCACATTTTCAAAAAGGGAATAGCAGTGCTCTAGCCCAAAAAGCCATTTCCCGATACCTTTGATGAGTGTAACCCACGGTGTACAAAGTCTTTATAGACAAAGTCTGGTCTAATCTTCTTTTCCAATTGTCCAAAATACTGACTGGTTTTCCTCCTCACAGACACACAGAATTTAAAATCTGAAAGGATTATGAACTTTTCCTTGACTGGCAGTCTAACTAAGAATTCCTGGTGTGAGTCTCTTTTGGTATCCTTTGCAACCTAGGTAACCAGTCAAAGCTCAGAATCCAAGAATGTCTTTCCCTCAGCCTGAGTTCTATTGAAAAGAAACATTGTGGAGCATTTTATGTGAACTTCTGCTGTGGCACTTTTTTTTTTTTTTTTTTTTAAGGTGATGCTTTTTTTTTTCTTTTTTTGGTTTTCGGGTGTCTCCTTTAGAAACATACAGGTTGCAGTTTGGTTTTGTTTTATTTTGTTTTGTTTTGTTTTTAAACGAGTGAACATCTTTCTTCTTTCCAAAGAATTTTGAAGGTCTGTGGTATGGAATTCTATAATTCTATAATGCATATGCATATGCTGGTTTTTAATCAGTCCTTTTTAAGCTGATCAGAAAACAATCCACAGGGGATTGTTCCTGGGGATTGCTGTGCAAATTCACCTCCACTTTCTCGGGAAGATCATGAGAAGTTTATTTTTACATTGGTCGTGCTGGCTCCTATGTCTCATAATTCCAAATTATAAATTATTAAAGAGGAGTTTGTGATCAGACCACGCAAGTAGAACTAAGGCCCATTCCTTTGGCTTCTGATGGAGAGTTGCTTGTCAGATTTTGGAGTAAACATCGGAAGCCTTCTTCTTCCCATCTTCTCTCCATCCCAAGCCCCCAGAGCTGTGTATGGTCCCAGAGCAACAGAAGCCCGGCCAAAGTCACACTCTGAAAAATAGCGATCATCTTGAGGATGCCATCCAGGGTCCTATGTGGCCATCATCTCCTGAGGGCTTGGTTGCATAGGTGTTGCTGAAAGAGAGGGCGTGACCGGTGTGGCCGTTGGGATGGGAGACCATGAACTTGGAGGGAATCAGAGCGATCCTTCAGAAGTGGGAGTAAGGAGGTTTTTTACAGGGTAGAACAGCTGAATTATTCTCTGTAAGGACCTACCCTGTACAGAACAACAGAGAAAGAAGAGGTCTCCCTGTTCGTGAATGATGGCACCCAGAAAGCTTTGGAAACAAAGTACACTTCAGACCCTTCCACCGAGAAACTCTCTACATGTTAGCTTTTCTTTCCTTCGCTGCGTCAGTCCAGTCTTTTCCTATAACTTTGGCACCTTCCCATTATCTGGCTTGCGTATCTCGGAGGTTAGATCATTCGTTTCCTCTAACAGTCACATTACTCAGAATGGACTGAGTTTTCTGTGGATACATGGATACGTAAGGTGACCTGGAAGCCAGAAAAACCAGGCAGCTTCAGAGAAGTAGGTTCAAAGGAGACCTCGGCAGAAATACAAGTAGCAGGAAGCAGGAGAGGAAGAGGAGTATGGGCAGAAGGCTGGGGTTAGGGTTTACATGGGTTGGTCAAGGAGGCCTTCCTGAGAAGGCCGCATCTGAGCAAAGGCCCGAAGGAGGTCAGGAAGTGAGCCATCACACTGAGATCTCCGAAGAGTGTCCTAGGAGGCCTGTTTGATCTTCCCCACGTATAAGGAGACGGAGAAGGAAGAAAGACTTAAGTAGACTTAAGATGTAAGTAGTCCTCTCTGTAGCTCTAGGAAGTGGCAGGGCAGACGTTCCAGGTTTGTAGGGCTGCCTTCCATCAGCTGCCATGGGGGTTAAGCTGCAGATTTCCAGCCCCGCTCCTGTTTCCCTAAATCCATGCAGTTAGAGAGCTGCTGTCATTCTGAGAGACAGGAAGGCAGGTGGGAGAGTCAGACTGGTGCAGGCAGGGCTGCGAGCAGGAGATGCTGAGGCAAAAGGATGAGCCGTGATCAGTCTGGGAAAGAAAGGTGAATGCAAGCAGGTGGCATGGTCAAGAAGGAGCTGGTTTTATATAACATTTACTACTTGTTGGACGAGTGAATGAATGAACTAGGGAACAAACATGTGGAGTGTTTTACTCCTCACAACCTCGTGAGAGGTGCTCTTTATCATACACTTTTCATCCAAATCAGGAAACCAAGGTACAGAAACTTTAAGTGACTTGCCCAAGGTGAATAGCAGAATCAGGATTCAAAGCCAGGCAGCCTGGCCCAGAGCCTGCGTTCTCAACCATCCCACTATCCTGCTCCCACACACTATCACCTATATAGTATTTAGTGAGGAATTGTTCTAAACACTTGGCGTGTTTGCGCTTTGAATGATTTCCTTCTCGTGACAACGGGATTGATGATGGGAAATCCTTCCTGAGAGCTGACATGATTTGTCTGAGGGGGTGTAGCCATCAGTGGCTCTGGGGGCTGGTTCATCAGTGCTACACCACACAGCGCCTCGTGTTGAAGGGGGGCTCTGATTTGAATGAAACGTGCCCAAAAGGTCGCAGAGAGAGAAAACCAAAAAAAGCCTGTAATAGAAAAGTGGGATTATTCAAAGCACGCACTTTTAGCAAATAGAAGGGGATAGAATCTTTGAAAATGCTAGGAGATGAGAATCAGTGCAAGTCCCCCATCTGCCAGATGCTTTCTCTTGGCATGAAAGAGAAATATATCAGGGTTAAGTGCCCATAAGAGCAGACAGTCTTGATATAATGCTGTGTAGAATTAGTCAAATGGTGGGGAGGATAATTTCTGATGCAAGCGAAGTGCTTTGTCCTTCTCAGAGAGCCCTCAGATCTATTGCCTTCTCTGACCTTCATGGTCACCGTGGGATGTTACAGAGGGAAGGCTGCAGTGATGCCGTGGCCCAAGTTGCCAGAAAGTGCCAGATCCCACACACTGTCCTATTATTTTCTCACAGGCCATGGATGGAAAGCAAGCAAATTGGCCTTTCCCCAAGCCTGAGCAGGCGAATCTGGCAAACGCAGACGTACATCCTTCCTCGTGCAGTCCAGGTTTACCTCGCTGTAAGAAACTCAGCCTGTGCAGAATTACAGATTTATATAATGTATGAAGAAATGAATTTTCCTTTCATCATAGCCTTTATTTGTGGAGGGTTTACTATAAAACAAAGGCCGTCCTAAATACCTTCTCTCTTCATCTGTTATGCTTCCCAGCCATTTTGCACTTGGAAAAACCAAGGATTACAGAATCTAATTAACGTACCCAAAGCCCTACAGCTAGGAAGTGGGACTCAAAAAGGGACTCGAAGCAGGTAGAGGTAGAGGAGCAGGAACTCAAAAGAGGCTCCTCAACCTCGAGATGAGAGAAGAAATGGGAAACTAGTACATGGTAGAGTCAAGAAAGTGCTGAGAAGCCTCCTCTTGCCTGGTGCTTCTGGAGGCTTCCCTGTGCCTCTCCAGTAGCATGTGGCTAAAGGGCTGGCCCTCGTCAGACCCCTTTCTTACCATTTAAAGAAAGGGTATTTTCTCCCCTGCCGCACTGCAGCTTTGACTGTTTATAATGAGTGACTTAGAAAATAATTTCTTCTTTCATACGCTTTGTTTTATCTGAAGCATATCTTGTGGGGTACAAATGCTGTCTGTGAATTGTGCTGGTATAATCATAAAATAGGACTCCTATTTTAAATAGCATACTCGATGTCCGGAAGCATTTGTGACCTGCCTTTTGGTAACCATAATCATCACTCTGAGAAGCTGCCAAGGAACAGACAGGTACTTGGAAGGCTCCGAGCACATCCTTTCTCCCTCCTCCCCCGCTGCCCCTCTCTCTCTCCTCTGACCTGCCTTCTCCCCAGACTCCCAGGAGAGCATTTCACCTATGTGTTCCTCTTCCACCTCCGTTCGATCTCCTGTATTGTGACAGATGGTCCAAGAGCTTTTATTACCGGTTGCGGAATTCAACGCACTGCCAACCAATGGTCTTAGCCTCATGGTTTTAATTACTTCTAAATAGGAAAAATAGGACCGAGGGTGCCAAGGCTTTGGCAGAAACTCCCAAACCTTTCCCAAAGCACTTCCCAAGATGACCTTTGAGCCAGAGGACTCCTCTGCCCTGACGAAATGCTGCTTGCCATGGGTGCGGAGCTGTGATTGTTTTACTCACCAGCTGAACTGCTTGCAATCTCAACTTCGTCCATTCCAGCTTGCGTCACAGCAGAGAGGATCGTGTTGTGGAACAGAATCATGAGGTCCAAAAGACCCTACTACATGAAAGAAACAAGTCTCCTTTTATTAAGTACCTTTTCTGTGAAAGCGGTATATCTGCCAAGCCTTGGAAACTCACTTCTGTCTCCTTCCCCACCTGTAAGCAGTGTGCCCACCCAGGGAGCGAGGCAAGCATCGAGAGAGACCGCAAGGATGAATAGCCCCAGAACCAGAGCCATAGAAACTCGTCAGGGACCATCAGATCTGGATTTGACCCCGACCCCCTGAAAAGGAGTTCGAGTTGAAAGTCCAGCCTCTAGCAGCAGAACTCCCCATCAGATAAATTTGCCTTTGGCAGGTTGCACTTACTAGCAACTACCAGTGATAAACTAGCTCAGAAAATGTGCCGGGAGCCCTGGCAGCCCTGACGGGGTTTCTTGACTTGGATGGACGCGCAAGCCGAGTGTTGGCACTGACCTGGCAGTGAACTTCTGGCAGTAATGACATGGTATCTTTTGAAGTTAATTCTCCAGACCACATTTTTAAATTTATAACACATAGATCTTCTCTTCCTCCTTCCTTCCCGGCTTCCCTCTGCTACAACCTCTCCCTCCCCTCCCTGTCACCAGATTCGAAGTCCACTAATTACCGAGTTCCGTTTTCGACAGTCTTGGGTTTGACAGTAATGCTGCCGTTGGAGTCAGACCCACTTGCAGTCTCCCCTTTTTTCTGCATTTGACTATCTGTTGTCTTTTCTTAGTCTTTGATTCTCTGTTGTGAGTTTTGACTTGGTTCTTATCTAAGACAGAATAATTTCTGTCAGGCTCTGGGAACTCCCCTCCCACTCGATGGAGAAGTTTTGGGGAGGGGCTGCACACCCTGTGTTGAACTGTGCACCGGGTACGGATCTGCAGCGACTTCTATTAAAACGTAACATGATCCGTTGAGTCATCCTCCCTCTGGTTTGACTCATAAGCTTTTTGGAGTACTTTGCATGTCATTTCTCTGTAATGATTTCCCCATGGAGAAGGGTGTCTGCTAGAATCCAGGCAGACTGAAGATTGCTCTGAGTCAAATGGATCTTTTATTCTTTTAGTATTAACCCTTATCTCTCGGTTCCCCATCCTGGCTTTTTCCCTGAAGGAACCTAATGAAGTAAATAGGTCCCACCACCCTCGTTTAGCCTCCTAATCACTGTTCATAATTTCTTCTCACATTAGCAGCACGGAGCTCTAGGGGAATATTCTCCGGCTAGAAGGCAAGGGAAGGGGATACCGGGAGAAACTATTTCCCACAGATGCCCTGATAAAGAAAAATGTAGAAAAGAAATGACTTCTCTCTGTCCTCTAACTCCTAATAGGCAAGAAGCAAATGCTAATAGGAAGCAGAGATTGATGTATGAGAAATGAATATAAATGGAGAACCCAGAGACAAAGAAGTAGTGTGGGAGACAAACTGGAAGTGACAAGATAGAAAAGAAAACGAGTCAAGGGTAGAAAAGGACCTACCCCAGCAGAATAAATGGGGACTTGGGCTTCACCCTTCGCTGGTGGGTTATCACAGAAGAACCAAAAACAAACGTCAACATACAGCAAAGAGCAGCTGGGTAGGTGCTCACAGAGCCGCACATCCTAATCTGCCAATCCCTAATTCCACGTTTTCTGCCTGCTCCTTCTCCTCCCTTAACCATACACATGCCCCTCCCTCATTTGCCACTGACAATAACTGCATCTTGGACAGCCTGGTGGGGAGTCCTCTTCACCCATCAATTTCAAAGAATTTAATCTCTTTCATCTACTTTTTGACAGGGGAGGCTCTATGTCCTTGTTAAACCCAAGCCGTAGTGTGCCCCCCAGGCCTCAGGCAGGGTTGTCTCACGTGCTGTTGCTGGGTGGAGACTCAGACAGGGAGAGTCCACGAGCGCCCTCCTTCATTCCACAGCCGCATTGGTGAGACAGCCTCTGAGAATGTCCTGACCGGAGCACTGTTTTCAGGGAGAGGAGTAAGAAGAGAGCAAAGTGAACTACTTCTCAGTACCATTGAGCACTGTGTTCCATTGCTTCACCCTTTCTTTGGGTTGACTTATTCATAAGATGGAAAAATTCGCACCATTATTGGGCAAGTCTTCCTCTCTTCTTCTTCCTTTTTTTTTAAATTTAATTTTTTTTCAGTGTTCCAAAATTCATTGTTTATGCACCACACCCAGTGCTCCATGCCGTGCACCCCCTTCTTAATACCCACCACCAGGCTTACCCAACCCCCCGCACCCCCCCCCCAATGATGGCATGTCTCCCTTCCAGACAGCTGTGTTTTTTTGACCACCTCTAACTTCTCGGAAACAGCCTTCTCAAGAACTGTTTAGGTAGAGAAGCTCGTGTTTCAGGTTTTTCCTAAAGCCTTTGTCCTTTCATGGAATCATAGAAATTAGAACTCGCAACGCTTTGCAAGTCACCTCATCTGTTTCCTCATTTTAGAGATAGAGACCTGGAAGTGCCTTGAAATGATTTGGATTTCACAATAGAAGATGAAACCCAAGGTCTCTGAAAAAGGGTCCTGCTCTGGGGCAGAAGCCAGGCTTAGATTTCTCACCACCACCTGAAGGGCCTCCTCCCCATATTTGGCCCATTTTTGCAGATTTTGTATGTTTCCATTTGAAACCTGAAGTCCACCTTAGGACTTTCATGATTAAGTTGTACAGCCTGAGGCAGGTAACTTGAGCTGTTAACCCTTTCCTACAATCTTTAATTTGGAGCAAGCTGGACGGTTTTTTTACTTATATAATAGCAAAGTGCAGAGACCGAGGTATGATTTAACACAAGGTGAAGGCACAGCTACTTATCACCAATGTTAACAAAAAGAACATTCTGACAGCACCCCTGAGCCCGCCCCCCCACAGTACCACTGGCTGATATAACAACTGTCTCCCCACCGATGGAAACTCTGTTCTGAGTCTTTTCTTTATAGTTTTATCACCTATGTATGTATCCTTAGATATTTAACTTTTGCCCATTTTTGAACTTGATATAAAGGAATCCAATTGTATGTTATTATTTTGTGTCTTGCTTCTCTAACTCAGTATTCAACATTAGGTTAGTAAGAATCATTCATGTTGTTGCATGTGGCTCTTATGGGCTTTGTGTCTTCCCAATGTATGAATCTGGGAGTATGCTTCAGTGTAATTATTCATTATACTGACAGACATTGTATTGTTTCTATTGGGAGGGATGCTGAACAACACTGCTGTGAGCACTCTTTTTTTTTTTAAGATTTTATTTATTTATTTGATAGAGAGATAGAGAGCATAAGTAGGCAGAGCAACAGGCAGAGGGAGAGGAAGAAGCAGACTCCCCACCGAGTAGGGAGCCTGATGTGGGGTTCGATCCTGGGACCCTGGGATCATGAGCTGAGCCAAAAGCAGCCGCTTAACTGACTGAGCCACCCATGCGCCCCTGCTGTGGGCACTCTAATACAGAGTTCCTGTTAACAGACATACAGTAGTGTCTTGGGCGGACCCCAGGAATGGAAATATTCGGTCATAATCGATCCATCCCCGTTGCTTAACATTTCCACAAACACTTGAAATTGCTAGACTTTTTAGTTCTTTCCAGTTTGGTGGATGTGTTGTATGTCTTTAATTCTTTATTATCTTTAAATTAACACCTATGGCCTGCTACCACTATTCTTCTTTTGTTTAATTCCAGTTAGTTGACATACAGTGCAATATTGGTTTCAGGAGTATGGTGCCTTGATTCATCATTTGCATATAACACCCAGGGCTCATCCTAACAAGTGCCGCCGTCCTTAATGCCCATCACCTGTCTAGCCCATCCCCTCCTCCTCCCTCCATCCACTCTCAGTTTGTTCTCTGTAGCTCAGAGTCTCTCATGATTTGTTCCCCCTCCCTTCTGTATATTCCTCTATTTTGTTTCTTAATTTCCATATATGAGTGAAATCATATGGTATTTGTCTTTCTCTGGCTGACTTATTTTGCTTAGCATAATACACTCTGACTCCATCCACTCCATCCATTTTGCTATTTTGCAAATAGCAAAATTTCGTTCTTTTTGATGGCTGCGTAGGATGCCTCTGTGTGTGTGTGTGTGTGTGTGTGTGTGTACACTGTATCTTCTTTATCCATTCATCAGTTGATGGGCATTTGGGCTTTTCCCATAGTTTGGGTTTTGTTGATAATGCTGCTCTAAACATCAGGGTACAGGTACTCCTTTCAATGTATTTCTTTTTTTTTTTTTTTTAAGATTTTATTTATTTATTTGACAGACAGAGATCACAAGCAGGCAGAGAGGCAGGCAGAGAGAGAGAGGAGGAATCAGGCTCCCCGCTGAGCAGAGAGCCCAATGCAGGGCTCGATCCCAGGACCCTGAGACCATGACCTGACCGAAGGCAGAGGCTTTAACCCACTGAGCCACCCAGGCGCCCTCAATGTATTTTTTTTTTTAAGATTCTATTTATTTGACAGAGAGAGTCACAATGAGAGAGGGAACACAAGCATGGGGGTGGGAGAGGGAGAAGCAGGCTTCCCACTGAGCAGGGAGCCCGATGTGGGTTTTGACCCCAGGACCCCAGGATCATGACCTGAGCCAAAGGCAGACACTTAACAACTGAGCCATTCAGGCATCTCTATATTTTTTTTTAGAGAGAGAGTGAGAGCAGGAGGGGCTCAGTCTCAGGACCATAAAATCATGTCCTGAGCTGAAACCAAGAGTAAGGCATGTAACTGACTGAGTCAGCCAGGTGCCCCCTTGAATGTGTATTTTTATATCCTTTGAGTAAATACCTAGTAGTACAATTGCTGGATTATAGGGTAGTTCTATTTTTAGCTTTTTGAGAAAACTCCATACCATTTTGAGAAACCTCCATACTTCTCCACAGAGTGGCCACACCAGCTTGCATTCCCACCAACAGGGGTGTGAGGTGGTATCTCATCATGGTTTTGATTTGTATTTCCCTAATGGCGAGTGATGTGGAGCATCTTTTCATGGGTCTGTTAGCCATCTGGATGTATTCTTTGGAAAAAATGTCTATTCAGGGATGCCTGGGTGGCTCAGTTGGTTGGACTGCCTTTGGTTCCGGTCATGATCCTGGAGTCCCGGGATCGAGTCCCACATCGGGCTCCCAGGTACACGGGAGTCTGCTTCTCTCTCTGACCTTCTTCTCGCTCATGCTCTCTCTCACTGTCTCTCTCTCAAATAAATAAATAAATTTTTTAAAAAAATGTCTATTCATGTCTTCTGCCCATTTCTTAACTGGGTTATTTGTTTTTTGGGTGTTGAGTTTAATAAGCTCTTATAGATTTTGGATACTAACCCTTTATCAGGTATGTCATTTACAAATATCTTCTCCCATTCCCTAGACAGCCTTTTAGTGTTATTGATTGTTTCTTTCACTATGTAGAAGATTTTTATCTTGATGAAGTCCCAATAATTCGTTTTTGCTTTTGTTCCCCTTGCTCCTAGTGACATGTCTAATAAGAGATTGCTACAGCTGAAGTAAAAAATGTTGCTGCCTGAATTCTCCTCTAGAATTTTTATGGTTTCCCATCTCACATTTAGGTCTTTCATCCATTTTTAATTAATTTTTGTGTGTGGTGTGAAGAGAATGAAATGGTCCAATTTCATTTTTCTGCATGTGGCTGTCCAATTTTCCCAACACCATTTGTTGAAGAGGCTGTCTTTTTTCCATTGGACATTCCTTCCTGCTTTGTCGAAGATTAGTTGACCATAGAGCTGAGGGTCTATTTCTGGGCTCTCTATTCTGTTCCATTGATCCGTGTGTCTGTTTTTGTGCCAGTACCATACTGTCTTGACAACTACAGTTTTGTAATATAGCTTGAAGTCTGGAATCATGATGCTTTGCTTTTCTTTTTCAGGATTGCTTTGGCTATTCAGGGTCTTTTGTGGTTCCATACAGATTTTAGAACTGTTTGTTCTAGCTCTGTGAAAAATGCTGGTGGTGTTCTGATGGGGACTGTCTGCTACCTACATTCCAATACTTCTAGCTCAGCCTCCGCGTCACAGCCTGCCTCTCCATAGAGTTCACATTTAATCATAGAAGTGTGACTCCTTATCGCTGTCTTATTACGAGATATTTAAAGAAAGCTTGGATTATTTTTTATTTTGGTCTTTTTTTTTTTAATGAGTGAAACAACATCAGCAACAAAAATTACCCAAAAATTGGGGCTTATGATCCTTGTCCCTAAATTCTTTATGTTTTTTCTTTCAACTATACAGTAAAAACCATTGTCACAAACTGTGTCAATAAATTGAACTTCCTCCCAAAAGGTCAAAGAAGATGGAAGCTTATGTTGAAGTACGAGAACCATTCAGAGCTGTTAAGGATTTGATGATACAATTGCAAGTGCTTCCTTCTAACAGCAGCCTTAAATTTCAGTTCCCCTGGCACTGACGAGCACACACGCAGATGGAGTGTTTGAGTAAATAAAGAACACGGAACGTTTTAGCTGCTCAATGTCAGGCCCTTACTCTAGCTATCTAAGGCATTAGAGACATTAAATGACAAGCACTGCAGTTTTCCATTATAAAATACCAAAATTGGATTGCTTTCCACTTTAAGTAAGAAGTTTGAGTCTTGATGCGATTGAAAAGTGTTTCCAATCCAAAAGCAATAACTTAGTAATTTTAATGCCACTATGCACTCTAAAATTTCTATAGACTTGATAAATTTCTTTTATAAAAACTAGCACTTATAGTTTCATTGTAAATAACTTTTTTAAAAAAAACATGCTTGATAAGAACAGGAATTTACTCAGCAATTACTAAATAATTTAGTGTGTGATTCACAGAATTATTTACTTAATGCCCTGTTTCTATGGGAAATGTGGTTGGAATTTCAAATGAAATGGTTTATAATTTGGTCTTTTTCATTACCTGCAAGGCATATTCATTTCTTTTCATGTTAACCATTCTAGACATGACAGGTTGTCTGAAAAACGTAACATTCTACTTTTTTGTGAATTTCAGCTTCTCACATTTCCCACTGTAGACTTTTTTTTCTTTTTGGTTTTTTGATTTATACTTTTAACCTTCAGAACTAAGTGTCAGATGTTTTAATTTCTGAGTGTAAACCAATAATGAATGAAGACTGAATGAGGAAATGAATAAGCAAGTCTGTATTCATTAATATTATGTCTCTGATAAGAGTTGTGGTCTGTGTAGGTTTTTTTTTTAAAGAGTGAGCATATTATGAGAAAATAATAGTAATTAACTTTTACTGCTGAACCATATGATAAGATGATTGGGGTATATGTGTATGTACATGTGCAGCTGGGTTTTTTGGCCTACAAAAAGAAGAATGAGATCCAGCCAAAACCCAAATCAGAACCTTTGGAAGGCTTCCTTACAATCTGATTTCAGCTAATGTCTACACACTTTAACACATTGTCTAATGCTTAGTGTAAAGACTGGCTGTCAGACTCCTACATGCTATTCTGGGCTCTGTTACTCACTACAAAGTATTTCATTCTTAGATCCCATGGGTCCTGCTGCAGATTTCAGGATTTGCTGCTTTGGGCGGGGGGTGTTTTTTAATTAATATTAGCAAAGCAAGTGGAAAAGAAAAAACTTAATGGGACATAATGCAGTGATAGGAGAAATGGAATTCAGGTTGGTATTGGTGAGTCAAAAACAGACAAGTTGGAGGGAGTTCCTAGAAGAGCACCCGTGGTAATTGGAGGATGAGAAGGGCTGACTGATTTCTAAAAGAAGAAGAAACAGTATGTTCCATTATGCTTGAAGAGGGGCCAACAGTGAGGGGTGTGATAAGATCCAATAGGAATGTAAAGGCCAAGAGGAAGAGAGTGGTGCTGGCATAGCATAAGGAAGGATTATCCAGGAATAATGTAATAAAAGCAAGAAAATCCTCAGACAGGTTAAAGTCTAGCAACAGCTTCATGGAAATTATAGATTTTAGATTATACCATTTGATGAACAGATATGATCTGTTTTAAGTGTCTTCTAAAACTCTCTGGAAGGTTTAACCCAAAAAACAGATGTCCGTGTTCATGTGACTATCATAGCCTCTTCATCGACTCAGGGAACATCCATCACCATAGCCCCTTTATTTTCCCAAACCTGTCCTATTGCAGGGTATTGAATCCTTCCATGAGGCCCCCTCCTCCCAAATATCTTAGACCAGAAAGGAACCATCTTCCTTGTGAACTGGAATCTGAGAGCCCACACACTACACTGCCTTGGCTTCACCACTATTAATGACTTTTCCCCGCCTGGTGGTGTAGACTCTCATCCAGGGCTGCTGTGTAGTAGTCAGGCCCCTGTTTGGACCTCAGTGGAACTCCATACTGGGGTTTCCAGGTGCAATAATTCTTTTAGCTTATACTCCCTTACTCAGCCATGGTTCCCAGAACAAAACTATGGGCTAGGATGTCTAGGATCGAAAGAGCTAATGGCATTAGCACCACATATTGTACCAAAATGTCTTCCTAGATCTGGATTCTCCATTTCCAAAAGGTAATTTCACCTCAAGGGACTTACTTGTTCTCCTCCATTTACTCAGGGATATCATGGTCTATCCAGACGGATCTTCCTAACCTGGAATCTGTGAGAGCAAGGGTTGAGGTGTTAGTTCCTTCTCTCCCAGAAGGTTTTGGTTTTTTCCTTTATATTGTCCATCCCATAACCTGTAACCACCTCTGCAGAGGCAGTTTCTTTTAAGCCATGCAACATCAACAACAATAGTAGAGGTTATACGAATGGTCTTTAGAAGGCCAAAGTAAAGCTACCTTCTTTCAACTACGATGATGGTGACCCACTGCCTGTGACCAACTAGATTCTTTTATAGAGTCTAAAACTCAGAGAATTATAGATATATAAGAACTTTGCTGATCTTCTAGTTCAGACTTTTTGTTTTATAAATATCGAAGCAGTTCCAGAGAAAGTTAAGCAGCTTATCCATAATCCGCAAAGCTGGTCAGTGCCAGAGCTGGATCAAAAGACCTAGATCCCGGGTATACTCCTCCTTCCTCTGCACCTCACTTTCATTTCTCTTTTGACTTTCTTTCATTTCATGTTTCATGAAAGAACTTAAGGCTTTGTATCCTTTGTAGCAAGCTTCTCTCTTCTTGGTGGAGGTACATTAATATTAGTTACCCATAAATGGATTGGAAAAACGAGATCTCTCTTACAAATCTCTTGCTTTTATGAGTTACACATACCACTTACCTTGTAGAACATTACTTTTTGCACCTAATTTTGAGTACTGCCTTTTACATGTAAGCTATTGGGACTTTAAATAAATAAATAAATAAATTTCCAAAGACTATGAAAACTAAACGTGATAGGAGAGGAGTATTAATTTGAGAACTAAGAATGAAAAAAATAAATCAGACGTGAGACCACCTATAGGAGATAAGAAAATCCTGAAAATATTTCATGTAAAAGATGCCAGAATAGGAAATATTTGTCTTTGGCCTCTGTATGCCGTCGTGGCAGTCAAGACCAGTCAGGTGCTCCTGGGGTCTGGTCTCACCAACCTGTTCTAGCAGCTCATGTACATGAAGGTATCCATCCAAGTGGGATATGAGCCTCTTCCCCCAACAATAGGATGAAATATTTTGGGGTGGCAAGTATGCAGCCTCCAGGTCTGTTTTGTTATGCTCAGCACGTTGTGAACATCAATGGGAAACATGGGTTATTCACAGGCTTAACTCCAAGACTGAGTTCAGAAGTCCTTGGAACTGTGGTCCATGGTAAAGTTTTACAGGACTTAGGCCCTGGAAATGTACAGAAAGAAGTCACACCTTCCTTCAGCCAAGTCATCGAGGTTGTTTTGGGAGATGGTGGCCCGCTCTGCTGCTACTCTTATCACACATTCCTTCCATGTGATCACTCTGAGATCTGTGGTACATATCACTGGCAGAAAATCCAAGTACTGTGGGCTTTGTAACTCATGTGCCCTCCACATGAAGAGGGTACCCTAGAATTTTTTGCAACTCTTATATCTCACCTCCTATGTGACATCATTTATTTGTGACTCTGTCCCTCACTGGCCTGGTTCATCAATACCTATACACTGGACAGTGGGGTTTCCATCATGAGTAAAATGAGGAGTTATTCCCAAGCTGTTACAAGACTTTTTTTGCCAGTATCGACCTATCCCTTTGTGTTTGTCCCTAATCGTATGACTGTCAACAACTGAGCTTGCTGATGGATCCCTTCAATACTCCCCAATATATATACTTCTTGGGTAGAATTCTGGTGCATGCTGTAAAAAGAAGGAAATACGAGCTAAGGAAATAATTTGTTTTCCAGAAGGTCCCCTTAGGGAAGACTTATTATTGTGACCTGAGAATGTTAATATGAAGATATGGGACAGGGACAGTGACATTTCTATAGTCCCAGATGCACAGAATTAAGGGAAATAATGTTGATTTCTGTACGATGTGGTGTGCTTTCTTAATAATCATTTAATCTTGAGAAAATGGGAAAAAATTTGTTCTTCTTACTAGGTAAAAAAAGATTTTAGCAGCAATTTGCTAGTCATAAAGACAGAAGCCATGCAAACTCAGTCTTGCTCCATGGATTATGGTCATTGTAACTGAATTGTGTCACTTAAAATGCTATCCTTTTGCATAAAAAATGATTCCAGGTAATAAAACTTACAGACACTTTATGTTTTATTGGAATTCAAAGAACTAAAAGTTCTTGTTTGCAAAAACATTTTTGTAAGCTAGGTATTATAAATCATCATTTATAGTAGAGCAAAATTTACACTATATGTTTAGCAAAGTGATAAATAATTGTTTGTAATTTTTTCAGTGTAACTGTAACATAAAGACTAAATCCAGGATTTTTACTTCCAGCCAAGATGGAGTGACAGGTACTAGAGTTACTAAATTTACTACACCTGAAGCAACTATAAAAATAAATAAAATATATCAAACAATGCTCTTCAAGACATTGGACACCAAGCAACAAAGGACATTGATCCCTAAAAGAAGGAAAAACAAGCTGAACCCAGCTTACTGTTTTGAGAGTGTTTCCAGACAATGGTAGGGGAAAGATAAACCAAAGAAGATCTTGGCTGACTCCTGAGTTGAGGAGACAGAGCTAATAGTCAGGAGAGACTGTTGTGGCTACACTTCAGAAAACAGAATAGCAAAGAAGAGAGAGCATCATAGAGAGAAAATTCCAGAGATCTGCAGAGGGTTTCCCTTAAATATTCTGCAGAGTACTCATTAGCACATGTGTGTGAGAAAAATACTAAAAATGAGGAAAGAAACACCCAAAACAATTAGAAGGAACAGTACTCAGAGCTCACAGAGGATCAGGAATAATACCTGTTCCTAGCATCCAGACTAGAAATCCCATAATTCAAGGGACATTGGGTAAAAATACTCAGAAGAGTCTTGAATCAGTAGTGAGGAAGAAGGAATTCTAGACTAAATGCTGCTCTTCCCACCTAACAGATCTCAAAATCTAAACCTAGAGGAGTAAACTGTTGCTGTATAACTCAGCGGAGTCCTCGGACAAAGTTTAAGAATGTTAACACACAAGTATCAAGCATCTAACAAGGTAAAATCACAATGTCTGGCTCCAATCAAAACTTTCCAGGCATGCACAGAAGCAGGGAAATATGACTCATAATGAAGAGAACTAGCAATCAAAACTAAACCAGAATTGACACAGATGTTAGAATTAACAGACAGAAATAGTTATTATAACTGTATTCCAAATGTTCAAGAAGTTAGAGGAGTGATTAAATATCTTAAGCAAGTTGTGGGAGATATATAAAAAGACCCAAATGGAACTTTTAGAGATGACAACCACAATTTCTGAGATGAAAATTACTGTGAAAGGAATTAATGGCAGATTAGATATTGCAGAAGAAAGGATTAGTGAACTTGAAGGCCTAGCAGTAGAAACTGTCCAAAATGAAACACACAGAGAAGACTACCAAAAAGAAAAATGTACAGAGCATTGTGAGCTGTGGGCGGTTTCAGATAGTCTTCATTTAGGTAGTTAAATAATGTCTGACATGCTTTCAAAATGGTGAAAACTTTACCCACCCTTTCAAAAAAGCTCAAAAACCATGAAAAAATTACACCAAAGCACTTCATAATCAAATTGCTCAAAACAGGGATAAAGAATCTTAAAAGTAGCTAGAAGAGGGAAAAAATTACATATAGAGGAACAAAGATAAGGATGAAGGCAGATTTTTCATTGGAAACCATGCAAATGAAGAGACAGTGCAATAAAATTTTCAAAGTACTGAAAAGAAAACAATTGTCGATCTAGAATCTATTCCCCCACAAAAATAACTTTCAAAAATGAAAGCAGTAGACTTCTTTTTTTAAATTTTTTTTTAAGATTTTATTTATTTGACAGACAGAGCTCACAAGTAGGCAGAGAAGCAGGCAAAGAGAGAGGAGGAAGCAGGCTCCCTTCTGAGCAGAGAGCCTGATGCAGGGCTCGATCCCAGGACCCTGGGATCATGACCTGAGCTGAAGGCAGAGGCTTTAACCCACTGAGCCACCCAGGCACCCTGGCAGTGGACTTCTTAAGAGAAACAAATACTGAAAGAATTTATCGCCAACAATGATGGACCAATGCTTATGTCCACCTCCAAAAGCCCTAAACCCATGCAATATTTGGAGATGGGGCCTTTGGAAAGCAATTAGGTTTAGATGAAGTCATGAGGAGGGAGCCCCTAGGATGGAATTAGTATCCTTATAGAAAGACAAAGAGAGACTAGAGTTCTCCCTCTTCCCTGTGCAAAGACAGTGAGAAGGCAGCTATCCACAAGCCAAGAAGAGTCCTTCCCAAAGAACCAAATTAGTTGGGACCTTGATCTTGGAATTCCCAGACTGAGGAACTATGGGAAAGAAGTTCTGTTGTTTATGCTATCCAGTTTCTTCTATTTTGCTATAACATCTGAGGCTGACTAAGACACCAATATAGCCACACTACAAGTCATATTAAAAGAAATACTCAGGCAGAAGAAAAATGTGTGGGTATGAGTGTCTACATTTTCTCTTGCTGTTTAAATCTCTATAAAAGATCATTGTTTAAATAAAAATAATAACAAGGTAGGGTGGGATTTATAACATTTGTGGAAGTAAAACGCATGACCAGAAGAGAGAAATGGAGGCATAATATTATAAGATTCTTATATTCTACATGAAGTGGTATAATATCACTTAAAGATAGATTGCAATTATTTAAAGAAGCATACTGCAAACCCTAGGTGACCAATAAAATAACAAAACAACATGACAATAAAGGGGATAAGCTTGAATCATAAATATAAAATCCTGTTAATATAAAAACAGAGAGTAAGGGCAAAGGGAACAAAGAAAAATGGGACAAAGAGAAAACAAGTTTCAAAATGGCATATTTGAGCCCCACCAAGTCACCAAGTCAATGGTAACATTAAATGCAAGTGATATCAGCACTAGAATTAAAAGTCAGAAATTATCAGATTGGATTTTTTTAAACACTGATTTATTTTAGAGAGACAGGAGTGGAGCGGGGGAGTCTTAACCAGTGGAGCCCGATGTGAGGCTTAGCCTTTTGACCCTGGGATCATGATGTGAGCTGAAACCAAGAATCTGGTGCTTAACGGACGGTGCCACTGAGGCAACCCTTGGATTTTTTTTTTTTAATAAAGCAACACTCAACTATAGGCTGCCTACAAGAAATACACTTTATATATAAAGACACAAATAGATTAAAAGGATAAGTAGGGCAAAAGATGTTGACACGAATGCTAAACACTAATTACAAAAAGCTGACATGACTATTGATATCAAACAAATTAGATTTCAAAGCAAATAATATTTGCAGGAATTAAAAGGTCATTTTGTGATAAAGGAATAAATGCATTAAGAGAAAATAAAAATTCTAACCATGTATGCATCTAATAATAGGATTTCAAACTGCATGAAGCAAAAATGATAGATAAATCTACAATTATAGTTAGAGGTTTCAGTGACTCTCCTTAATACCTTGACAGAACCCATGGATAGAATATTAGTAAAGATACAGAGAATTTGAACACTGATTATACAATTTAACTTAATTGTTATTTACAGAACACTCCAGCTAACAACAGAACACACATTCCTTTCAAATGCATATGAGATATTTACCAAAATAGTCTCTATCTGGGATATAAGACAAGTGTCCAAAAACTAAAAGGATTGAAGTCATTCGAAGTTTGTTCTCTGATCACAATGGAATTAGATCAGAAAACAATAATAGAAAGGTCTCTGAACCCCTTCAAACATTTGGAAACTAAGTAACATTTTTTTTTTTTAAAGATTTTTTATTTATTTATTTGACACAGAGAGAACACAAGTAGGCAGAGAGGCAGGCAGAGAGAGAGAGGAGGAAGCAGGCTCCCTGCTGAGCAGAGAGCCCGATGCGGGACTCGATCCCAGGACCCTGAGATCATGACCCGAGCCGAAGGCAGCGGCTTAACCACTGAGCCACCCAGGCGCCCGGAAACTAAGTAACATTTTCAAATAACTTATACATTAAGAAAGAAAGGGAAATTAGAAAGCATTTTAATACTAATGAAAATCAAAACAGCATTTCAAAATTTGTGAGATGTTGCTAAAGCAGTACTTAGACTGAAGTGTACAGTATTAAAACTTTTCTTAGGAAAGATGAACGCTCTTAGATCATGAACTCAACTTCCACCTTTGGAAACTAGAGAAAGAAAAGCAAATTAATGGTTAATTAATCTTCAATGAAGGAGGTGAGAATATGCAATGGAAAAAGTCTCTCTAACAAATGGTGTTGAGAAATCTGAAACAGCTAGTGCAAACGAATGAAACTGGACCATTTTCTTACACCATACACAAAAATAAACTCAAAATGGATTATAGACCTAAATGTGAGACCCAACACTGTAAAAAATCCTGGAAGAGGGCACAGGCAGTAATTTCTCTGATATCAGCCATAGCAACATTTTTCTAGATGTCTTCTGAGACAAGGGAAACAAAAGCAAAAATTTAAACTATTGAGACTACATTAAAATTAAAAGCTTCTGCACAGCAAAAGAAACAGTCAACAAAACTAAAAGACAACCTGATGAATGGGAGGAGATACATACTTACAAATGACTTATCTGATAAAGGATTAGTAGTATCCAAAATCTATAAAGAACTTACAAAACTCAACACCCAAAAAACAAAAATTCTGATTTAAAAAGGGGCCAAAAGACATGAACAGACATTTCTCCAAAGACATCGAGATGGATAACAAACATGAATAGATGTTCAACATCAGCAATCATTGGGGAAATGCAAAACAAAACTACAATGAGAATGGCTAAAATCAAAACCACAAGAAACAGCAAATGTTGGCAAAGAGGTGGAGAAAAAGAAATCCTCTTACACTGTTGGCAGGAAAGCAAACTGGAGTAGCCACTGTGGAAAACATTATAGATTTTCCTCAAAAATTTAAAAATAGAAATACCATATGATCCAGTAATTTCACTACTGGATATTTACCCAAAGAATACAAAAACACTGGTTCAAAAGGATATATGCACCCCTGTGTTTATTGTAGCACTATTTACAATAGTCAATTATGAATGCAGCCTAAATGTCTATCAATAGATAATGGATGAAGATGTGGTGTGTATATATACATATAATGAAATATTACTCACCCATAATAAAGAATGAAATCTTGCCATTTGGAATAACATAGATGGATCTAGAGAGTCTAATGCTAAGTGACATAAGTCAGAGAAAGAAATGCCATATGATATCATTAATACATGGAATTTAAGAAACAAAACAAATGAACAAAGAAAAAAATGAGACAAACCAAAAAAGAATACCTAACTATAGAGAACAACTTGATGGTTATCAGAGGGGAGATAGGGAGATGGGGCAGGGGGAATGGGTGAAATAGCAGAAGGGGGTTAAGAATACACATATCGTGGTGAGCACTGAGTATACAATATATAGAATTAGTGAATAACTACATTTTACACCTGAAACTAATTAACACTATGTTAACTATATAGGAGTTAAAATAAAATTTTAAAAATAATAAAAGGTAATAAAAATAAAAAAGAAGAGCAAATTAAAGCCTAAAGTAAGCAGAAGAAAGGGTACAACAATGAAAGCAGAGATCAGTGTAATAAAAATAGAATAATAAGAAAATCAGTTTAACAAAAGTCTAGTTCTTTGAGAATATTTATAAAAATGATAAAAATCTCGACCCAACCTGATCAGAAAGGAAAGAAAAATTACCCAAGTTCCCAATATCAGAAATGTGAATTCCAACATAGATTCTACTGATATTAAAAGGAAAAGAAGGAAATATTATGTACAACCTTATGCCAATGAATTTGACAATTTTTTAAAAATTTGAATTGGTAGTTAAAACTCCAGGCCAAGGAGATTTCACAGGTAAATTCTATCAAATATTTAAGGAAGAAATGATATCAATTCTATGAAAGCTCTTCTGGAAAACTGAAGAGTAAGAAATATTTCCCAACTCATTTTGCGAGACCATCATTACCCTGATTAAATACTTATATATGAAAAGAAGACTACAGATTAAAATCCCATATGAGCATAGACAGCAAAATTTCTTAGCAAAATGTTAAAAAAATGAATCCAACAATGTGTAACAAAACAAATACATTATGGTCAAGAGGAGTTTATTTTTAGAGGTGCAAAGTTGATTTAATGTCAAAAATCAATCCTATTATTCATATCAACACACTAAAAAATTGTGTGATTATCAGTACATGTAGAAAACACATTTAACAAAATCCAGCATCCATTCCTGATTAAAAAAAAAAAAAATTCCCAGTAAACTAGGAATAGAAAGAAATTTCTTCAACTCAATAGGGGCATCTATGAAGCACTGATACCTATCATCATAAATAACAGTGAAAGGATGAAGTGTTCCCATAACAACAGGAACAAGGCAAGGATCTTTTTTCTTACAATTTCTATTCAACATTGCACTAGTGGTTCTAGCCAATGCAGTAAGCAAGAAAAAGACACCAAAATCTTTCAGATTGGAAGGGAAGTAAAATATCTTCATTTGGACAGCATGTATATTTTAGAAAATCTGTTAATACCAAAAAGAAAAAAAAAAAAAAAAGACTGTGAGAACTAATAAACAAATTAGGAAAATCTGCAGGACACAAGATCAATACACAAAAACAATTTATATTATTATATACTAGTAATGAAGAATTAGAAATTTAAATTAAAAAGCAAAATCATTTATAATTACTCTAAAATAGTAATATCTGTATAAATCTAAAAAAGATATAGCCTTGGTTTAGGCAAAGTTTTTTTTAGATATGCCACCAAAAGCATCATCCATAAAAGAAAGAATTGCTTGATTGGTCTTCATCAGTTGAAGACTTTCCACTCTTTGAAAAACACTCTTAAGAGAATGAAAAGGTAGCTGCATAGTATTCCATTGTATATATATACCACATCTTCTTTATCCATTCATCTGTTGAATTCATCTGTTGATGAATCCATTCATTTTTTTAAATATTTTATTTATTCATTGGACAGACAGAGATCACAAGTAGGCAGAGAAGCAGGCAGAGAGAGGAGGAAACAGGCTCCCCGCTGAGCAGAGAGCCCGATGCGGGGCTCCATCCCAGGACCCTGAGATCATGACCTGAGCTGAAAGCAGAGGCTTTAACCCACTGAGCCACCCAGGTGCCCCTCCATTCATCTTTTGATGGCCATCAAAAGAAATGAAATCTTGACATTGGCAACAATGGGGATGGAACTAGAGGGTATTATGTTGAGTGAAATAAGTCACTCAGAGAAAGACAATTATGATCTCTCTCATATGAGGAATTTGAGAGGCAGAGTGGGGGTTTGTGGGGGGTAAGGAAGGAAAAAACGAAACAAGGTGGGATCGGGAAGGAGACAAACCATAAGAGACTCTTAATCTCACAAAACAAACTGAGGGTTGCTGGGGGTGGGGTGTTAAGGAGAGGGTGGTTGGGTTACGATCATTGGGGGAAGGTATGTGCTATGGTGGGTGCTGTGAAATGTGTAAGCC
Source organism: Mustela putorius furo (assembly GCF_011764305.1). Lineage (NCBI taxonomy): Eukaryota > Metazoa > Chordata > Mammalia > Carnivora > Mustelidae > Mustela > Mustela putorius. The sequence goes on from NW_025421301.1 coordinate 72,725, forward strand.
TGATGATTCACAGACCTGTACCCCTGGGGCAATAATACATTATATGCTAATAAAAATAATTTTTTTAAAAAAGAATGAAAAGATAAGCTACAGACTTGGAGAAAATACTGGCAAATCACATATCTGATAAAGGACTTTTATTCAGAGTATTTAAAGAATGCTCAAAACTCAGTAATAAGGAAACAGACCAGGAGGAAATGGACAAAGAATCTGAATACACATCTCTCCAAAGAAGGTAAATAGATGGCAAATAAGCACACGAAAGATGTTCAGCGTCTTCAGTCATTAGAAAAAAAGCAAATTAATAAAACCACAAAGAGATACTGTGGTATTAGAATGGCCAGAATTAGAGAGACTGAGCTTAACAACTGGTGGCAAGGATGTGAAAGCTAGAACTCTCATACCTTGCTGCTGAAATGTGAAATGCTACAACCATTGTAGAAAACAGGGACAGTCTCTCAAGAAGCTAGACTTACACATACCAAATGATCCATCCATTCTACCCCTAGGAATTTACACAAGATAAATGAAAGCATATGTTCATGCAGAGATTTATACACTAAGTCATAGCAGCTTTATTTGTAATAGCCCAAAACTGGAAATACCCAAAGACCCTCCAGTAGATGAATGGTTTAAAACTTGTGCTGTATCCATACAATGGAACTCTACTCAGCAATAAAGGAACAACCATTTGATGCTTGCAACTTGGATGAATTGCAAAATAACCACACTGAGTAAAAGAAGCCAGACATAGGGGCGCCCAGGTGGCTCAGTGGGTTAAAGCCTCTGCTGTCACCTCAGGTCTTGATCTCAGGGTCCTGGGATGGAGTCCCGCATTGGGCTCTCTGCTCAGCAGGGAGCCTGCTTCTCCCTCTCTCTCTGCCTGCCTCTTTGCCTACTTGTGATTTCTGTCAAAAATAAATAAAATCTTAAAAAAAAAAAAAAGCCAGACATAAAAGAACATAATCTGTAGGAGTCCATTTACATAAAATATAGAATATACAAACTAATATAGTGTGTCAAAAAGCAGACCTGTGGTTTTGGGGGGAAGGGGAGGGTACAGAGAGAGGCCTAGAGAGATTCTTCTGGTGATGTAGATTTCCCTGTCTTGATTGTGATGATGGTTTCGTAGTTGCATACATATGCTCAAATGTATCAAACCACCCACTATAACTATACACAATTTATTGTGGGTTAAAGTTATTAAAATAAATAAGAATGAAGCCAAAAGGAAAGCAAAACTTGATTGGAATTTGTAGTAGTAGACATTTCTGAAAAACTATGGTATGTAAATTAATTACAGATACGACTTCCTCAAGTACATCAGTGGATACTTCTTGCAGCAAAGAACCCTTTTGTAAAAGTAGTCTTCACTGTGGAATACATCTTTTCTATGACTCTGAATGTGATATATTGTGTTTCCTTAAAGAGGATGTATATCAAGTCTGCTGGGATAATGGCAGCACAAGTCCACTTCTTTTCAAGAGCTTTTCCTGAGCAACACCAGCATTCCACTGGTTACGCTTTGTCTTGAAGCGGCGGAGGGCAATTGTGATAGGTCACTCTACTGACCCTTTAGTACATATGTGGTTTACTTCACTTGGTCAATGATGTATTGTGATTAGATATTTATTCTGCTTGGCATCTTAGCCAAACATCAACCTAGGAGCTTACAGGTACTTTGTCAAGAGAGCATAGCAAACACTTCTAAATGATTCATTTCTCCTTAACACAAAGTTCAGTCGATACTTGAATTGGAACCATGTGTATGTGGACATTCCCTTTTCAGTCGCCTAGCAAAATCCAAACTACCAAGTTTTAGAGTGCATATGTGTTTTTAAATGTTCTGGAGTGTTTTATTAAAAGGCCTGGCTTTGTTCCAGGGGGTGAAAGGGCACAATGAGTGGGAAAGATAAAAATCAGCCACTGAACGTGACTTTCCAGATGTGTTTTCTGAGCTCATTGTGCTGAACGTGAATGCGCTAATGGACAGCTTTCCTTTTTGCCTGGCTCCTGTCTGTGGGACACAGGAACTATGACATTCTTCTCACCTTCTACATCTGACTCAGGTAGCCCTGGTGACCCTTCCTTTCTTTCTTTGTTTCAGGGTGTGAACGGCATGTCTGTGGATGAGAAGCCTGACTCCCCCATGTATGTGTATGAGTCCACAGTCCACTGCACCAACATCCTCCTGGGCCTCAATGACCAGCGGAAAAAGGATATTCTCTGTGACGTGACTCTGATCGTGGAAAGGAAGGAGTTCCGGGCCCACCGGGCTGTGCTGGCCGCGTGCAGTGAATACTTCTGGCAGGCGCTGGTTGGACAGACGAAAAATGACTTGGTGGTCAGCTTGCCTGAGGAGGTACAGTCATTTGGTCTGTTTGTGTGGTTGCTCGTGTAGACAGCTGGCTAAGTAGGAGGTAGAAGGTGGACCCTGCGCCCCATTCCTGCTCAGGGGCTGATGTCCAGATCCCCACCACTGTTAGGTTTGTGGCGTAACCAGTTTCTATTTGATGCACTTAAACTCTCGGACGCGTGAATCTGAACAGAGCATCTTTCTATCAGGGAATCTCACCTCACCTGGCTCCCAGCCACTCGTAGTTTCTAGTTCACTTACTCTTCAGGTTTTGAGTAGGACAGCCCAAGTTTGTCACAGTCCTAGATGTGGGATCTGAGTCACTGGGACCATGGCTATGATTTTTCTCTTTCAGATGGGTGAAGGAGCCCTTGATTTCCCTTGAGAGTAAAAGAATGAGAGTATTCACAGTACCTTCCTGGCTTGGGGGAAAAGTAAAAGCAATCAGTAATTTTCACAGTTAATACAGTAGGATTCTAGGAAGTGCAAACTTGCTGTCCTCACTTGCTGTTGAAAAGACCCTACTCATGTTTCTTTTTTTTTTCTTTTTTTTTTAATAAAGATTTTTATTTATTTATTTGACAGGCAGATCACAAGTAGGCAGAGAGAGAGGAGGAAGCAGGCTCCCTGCCGAGCAGAGCAGAGAGCCCGATGCGGGCCTCGATCCCAGGACCCTGAGATCATGACCTGAGCCGAAGGCAGAGGCTTTAACCCACTGAGCCACCCAGGCGCCCCCTACTCATGTTTCTTAATTACTTTAGTGAGTACAGTGATATCTGCTACTGTAGGGATGCTGGTAGCAGGACCCGTTCTGTTGAGAGCTGACATTATTCGGGTGGATGGCCTAAGCTGCAAGAACTTAAAAGATGGGGTTCATAATGATAAAACATGAAATTGGTCACCCTTTGAACTGTGTATACAATTCCTCTATCGCCATCCTCTTTGCTCCCTTTCTTTTACATGAGACCAAGGGTAACGCTGAGCAGCCTTACACTTTGGGTTAAGGTCCAGGAGTTTTCGCGGTGCAGCTCTACAGTGTGTAACGCTAGGACTGCCCCCCAACAGCTGGGCAGGCTGTGTACTCCATAGTTCCCAGAGGTACAACTCAAATCCATCGTCTAGGCAGCAGGAGCCCCAGAAGTTGTGCGGTGACCCACAGCAACTGAGAAGCTTGTCACAACAATTCTGGAAGATACCAGAGACCCCATGACTCTGATGGGAGGTGCTAATGAGTACAGCTAGCATTAAATCCCCGGGGGTCACAACCCAAATGCCTCTGGAAGCTTAGCAAATGATATTTTAGCAAATATATTTTAAAATATATTTAAAATGAAAATCATATCTCAAGTAATTTAGTCTCTCTTCAGAGACCATTGGCCGCATCTTGAGACTTGTTGGACCACGTGCCCTAAGCCCTGGCCTGCCCTCAGTTAGCTCTGGGATCCTAATCAAGACACTTAGCCCACCTCTGAGTCCCAGTTTCTATCCATAAAAACCCTTTAAACTCTGAATTCCTCTAACTACTTATCATAATACAATACCAAGGCAGTAAAACTTAAAGGAAATCAGAATATAAATGCATATGGCATAACTAGAAGTTTCTTTAGATCAAATCCCTGATAAAAACTTATTTCCTCAGCACTGGGGACTCTTCATTTTCTTTTTTAAAGATTTATTTATTTATTTGAGAGGGAGAGAGAGAGAGAGAGTACAGAGGGAATCTCAAGCAGACGCCCCACTGAGCATAGAGCCCTACTCAGGAGCTTGACCTCAGACCCTGAGATCATGACCTGAGCCAAAATCAAGAGACAGACACTCACCCAACTGAGCCACCCAGACACGCCAGCATAGGGACTCTTTAAAGCAGGAGGCATTTTGTATAGACATCACACAAAAATCTGCTGTTTGGCCTTTTTGATTGCTTGTGTTCTAGCTAAGTGGGAATATACAATCTGTTGATTTTCTTTCTCCCTAGTCATTTAAATGATCTATATTTCCAAACTGTTAAAACCTGATGCTCAGGTACCTGAAGCCTTCAGGTATAACCAGATTTTTTTCCTTCCTATGAAACATGAATTCATATTGTCAGTAACCCAGCTTCAGTATCTTGCTGATGGGATATGCAAGCCAGCCACAGTGGCATTTTCCTTTATGGGACTGTAATTGTTTCTGAGGCCTCCTTCCAAGAGCCCACTCTTTCTGCCTAGAGCACCTCCTGTGGCCTCAAGTGCTAAGCATTGTTTTCCTCTCCTTGTCTGCACACTAAAATGTCCTTGCAGGCTCTACAGTCACTGTCCCACTTAGCTTAGTGAATGACTTTAGAATTTGAATCAGGTCGTGAACACGCAAACATCGCAAACATTACCATGGAAAGTAGCTGTTTGGAACTAATCAGTATTTGCCTTATAGGATGTAAGAAAAAAACATTTGCACCTGGTTGGCTCAGTCGGTTAGGCATCTGCCTTCAGCTCAGGTCATGATCCCAGGGTCCTGGGATCGAGCCCCACATCAGACTCTTGCTTCTCCCTCTGCCTGCCGCTCTACCTACTTGTGTGCTCTCTCACTCACTCTCTCTCTCTCTCTCTGTCAAATAAATAAGTAATATCCTTAAAAAAAAAAAAAAGCATTTGATTAGTGCCTTTGAAATTTTTAAACCTCAACATTATCCTGTCACCAAATTCAAATCAACTTCTGGTTTGTCCCAGCCTTGTTCACACTTGGCCCACCTCTACACTTCCTCGCCAGTCTCTGTGCTTCTCAGGGGGCCTTCGTGGCTGAGTCTGAAAGCTCTTTCTTGGACTATGAAAGTTCCAGATACATACTGCTGCCCCTCCCGCTCCTCTACTTGGTCAGTTTAGACCAAATCCATTTCTGGTATCTGGTTGTCCAGTTGTGCAGTTCTACCCCAAAATCCTGACTCCATATGGTCAAGGCTCTTCCTGGCAATTTAGAGCCACTCACAGTACGCACTGAAGCCTCTAAACTAAAGGGAGTGAAACAAAAATAGAGATGTCCTTCTAAGGAAGTCAAGGAATAATTGAAATGTCTTGCTCTTCTTTTTTTTCTTTTTTCTTCTGTTTTGTTTTTTGGGTTTTTTTCCCCTTAAGTGGATTGACAGTCCCTATAGTTTATATGACTTTAGTGTTGGCTCCCTATTGAAAAACACACCCAAGAATGTGTATCAGCAAAAAGTAAGGCATAAGGCATTGCACTTAGTACTTTCGTTAAATAATAAAACAGATCATTTAGTTTATAATTAGTAAGTGTATTTTGTGCTAAGAGATGAAGAGAAAGTGGTCGATGTGCCAAGCACTGCAAGGCCGTTACTACACTGCTCATTAGTATTAAAGTTGGCTCAACACCTTCTTAGCTGTAGTCATGGAGACTCTTTGGGGCTGGATGCCAGCCGTGCTGGAAGCGGCATCACAACCCTGAAGTTGTGTTGAGTACAGAGGGCAGGAATGGGGTGTGCTTCCTTGGAGGACATGGAGCCCACAGTGGATTTGCCTGGCAGCCCCATCCTCATGGGGCTGCTCAGCTTCCTCCCAGAATGTGGAGAAAAGGGAACCCACCCTTGTGCACTGTTGGTGGGAAAGTAAATTGGTACAGACTCTGTGGAAATAGGCTGGAGATTCCTCAAAAAATCAAAAACAGAGCTCCCAAGTGATCCAGCAATTCCACTTTGGGTATATATCTGTAAGAAATATAATCACTCTCTGAAAGAGATATCTGCACTCCTGTGTTCTCTGTAGCATTAGTCACAATAGCCCAGATGTGAAAACAACTCGTCTGTTGACAGATGACTGGATAAAGAAAAGGTGCTGTGTGTGTGTGAATAGTATTCAGGAAAGGAAAGAAATCCTGCTGTTTGTGGCAACACGAGTAAACCTGGAGGACATTGTGCTAAGTGCAAGCCAGACATAGAAAGACAAATAATGCGGGATCTTGCTATATGTGGCATCTAAAAAAAGTCAAATGATAGTAACAGAGAGTAAATGGTGGTTATTAGAAGCTTCAGGGAGGGGGAAGGGCAAAGTGGAAATATTGATCAAAGGGTACAAACTTTCAGTTATAAGATGAATAAGTTCCGGAAACTTGAAGTACAGCATGGTGACTGTAGTTAATAATAATGTATTATATAATTGAAATTCACTCAAAGAATAGATCTCAAGTGTTCTCACCACACACACACACACACACACAAGGATAACCATGGGAGGTGATAGACATGTTAATTAGTTTGTGGTAATCAAAACATCGCATTTCTTAAAGATTCATAATTTTTATTTAGGAAAAATAAATAAATATTTTTAAAACAAGAGGAGGAAAACATGTTCATGTCAAAGCTCTACCAACTTTCTTTGGGCTTACTGCTGATGGTCTTTCACCCTCTTAGAGAAGGGGGAGTTTTCATGCAGACGGTAGCTCTTGGGAAGGGGAAATAGACCCCTCAAGTGGACCACTTGCTTTCTTGGGTATACATATATTTCAAACTTTGGCTGGCTCACTTTCTATCTCTGTCTTTTGCTTTCTCTCTCTTTCACTTCTCTCTCTCTCTCTCTCTCTCTCAACATTTTAAGGCAGTTTGCAATTTTTCAGGGCTAAACAGAAAGGAAAACTGACCCAGAAGGATTCTGAAGCAAAGGCATTTGTTGTGAAGTCCTAACCACAGGGGGCAATAAAGAAGGTTCTGGAGTAGTCCTGCCAGGTGCAGAGACCAATGAGGAAATTGTAGAATCTTCTCGACTGAAAGTTTTCAGAGGAGATGAAAGCTGTTAAGGTCTCTGGGATGGCTTAGGTCCAGTCTTTTAAAGAAGCAGTAAGACGGTCATCATTATCTTTGGATAGTCTTTTCAGTGTGTAAAACTACAGAAAGTACTTAACACTGCAACACGGTTTGCCAGCAGCACTCTTAGCCTGAGTGTAACTCTGGGGGAGGTGAAAATTGGTGGCAAACAGTAATTGAGATATTTGGGGAGTGGCATGATCCAGATAAGAAGAACAAAACACTCACCCACCCCAGATCACAGAGCCAGCCCTTTGGCCTCCCCCCATTCACCACCTAAACAAAACACTGAAGAAGAGTAATAGGCAAAATTGTAGATTTGAGGAGCATCAACCATGAGCTGCTGGGAAAACCATAGTTTGAACCTTGAATCACTAACCACAAGGTTAGAACCTTGGCACTAACCACATGTAAGGTCTTGACCAAATCAGTCAGCCTCTTTGGGCTCCTGTTCCCTCACTCATTTTTTCATTCATTCAACAAATATGTATCAAGGCCCAACTCTTTACCAGGAGGCACTATTCTAGCTATTGGGTGAACCTAGGGAACAAAACTAAATTTATATTCCAGTGGGGGAGAGGGAAGAGAGACAAAAAATAAATGTAATATGTACTTGGTTAGATACCATTGAGAATAAAACAGAAGGGTGTAAGGAATGTCAGGGCACTGCAGTTTTAAATACAGTGGTGAACAATGACATTGTGTGGTGACAGATGGTAGCTACACTTGTGGTGAACATAGACTGTTGTATAAATTCATTGTATCACTATGTTGTACACCTGAAACTAATGTACCATGGAGTACCAACTACACTCAGTAAGTAGATAGATAGATAGGATGGTTAAAAGGGACCTTTTTGAGGGGGTGACTTTGAGTAGAGACTTGAAGGAGGTGAGGGAACCAGCCATGCTGATATTTGGGTGGTCTAGGCAGAAGGAATAGCAAGGGAAAGGCTCTGAGGCAGGAATGGACTTGGCATGACTGACGCACAGTAACAGAATGAGCAAGTGGTAGAATGGCAGGAGATGTGTTGGGTAACAGAACCAGGCTATGAACTTGAGATACATTACCTTTTCTTGGAATGAGCTGGGAGGCCACTTGGAGAGTTTCACAGAGGATCATTTTGACTACTATATGAAAATAGATGAAAGAGCGACGCTTGGTGGCTCAGCAGATTAAGCGTCTGCCTTTGGCTCAGATCATGATCTTGGGGTCCTGGGATTGAGTCCTACATCAAGCTCCCTGCTCTGAAGGGGAACCTGCTTCTCCTTTTCCCTCTGCCTGCCACTCCCCCTGCTTGTACACACTCTCACATGCTCAGATCTCTCTCTTTGTCAAGTAAATAAAATCTTTAAAAAAGAAAGAAAGAAAATAGACTGAAAGAGAGGACAAAGGCAAAAGCAAGGAAAACACCTAAGATGTTAAGGCAACAGCCCAGGCATGACAAATGGCCCAGATCAGAGTGATAACAGTAGAGTGATAATCAGTATCAGATTCTGGTGACATTTTTAAGGTAGAACTTATGGGATTTCCTTGTAGGATGAACTTAGGATGGAAGGAGAGAAAGAGAGGACTTAAAGAGAACTCCAAAGTTGGAAGAACACCAAGGTCTGAGCTGTTGGAAGAGTGGGGTTGCCATTAACTGGGATTGACAAAGATGGGGAAGAGTAGGTTTCAAGTGTTAAGCATGAGTTTTGTTTCATACAAATTACATTGGAGATGTGTGTCAACATCAAAGTAGAGATGTCTGGCATACAGTAGGATATGCATGGCTGGAATTCATGGGACAAGTTCAGTTTGGAGATAGAAGTTTTAATACCAGATTACTGGGGATATTGAAAGCCATAAGACAAAATACAATCATCAAGAGACTAAGTGTAGATCAGGAAGGGGGGCTGGGGAGGAGGTCCAGGATTGAAACCGGGGCTTTTTAAAATTAAGAAGTCAGAGGAATAAAGAGAAGCCAGTGGGTTAGACCAAGAAGGAACAACCATTGGAATAGAAGGAAAAGCAGAAATATATAATGTGTTGGAAGCTAGGTAAAGAAAGCATTCTAAGGAGGAGAAAGTAATCATCTATGTCAAATGATGCTAATAGTCAGCTAAAATGAAGTCTGAAAATTGACCGTCTATCGCTTTGGAAGCCATCAGTGATTTCATGGAGCACTTTTCAGGGAGCAGTGGGATTAAAAAAAAAAAAGAACTGTTGTTATGTCCTAAAGAGAATGGGAAGAAAGGAATTTAAAAGCTAAGATAGGCTACATTTTTTAGGCTTTTTGAGTTAAAGGGAGCAGAAAAATGGGCCAGTAGCAGGAGGGAAATGGTGTTAAAGGTTTCATTTGGTTCTTCTGTTTTAAGTGGGAAGAAATTCGAGCATGTTTGCACTCTGTGTAAAGATGATCAGTATTCACCCACATCCAACTTTCCTCTCTTCTCTGGACACACAAAAAGACCAAATTTATGATCAGGTATGCCATGTAACTAGATATAGCCAAAGAAACATGAGTAGAAGTCATGGGTCACTTGTGGTTTGAGACCGTTAAAAGTAGGTATTAGTTCTTCATGTTCTTTCCCAACCATTTAACTTGGTGTCAAAGAACTCCAAGAACTCTGCGATGTTGAAACTGTAGCCCAGATCCCAAGTCACTGTTAGAGAAGAGTCATCTGACTCAAATCAGACTCTGACATGAATAAGAAATAAACCTTTATGTTAAGCCATTACGAACTGGTGGTTGCTTCCTCAGCACAGCCTAGCCCATCCTGACTAAGACTTGGGCTGCTGAGAATGTTGCAAAAGAGACAAAAAACTTGATAATACAGAAGACAGAAGACCAATTGCTAACCAAATGCTCTTAGGTACTTGAAAGATGTTGGGATCTACTGACCAAGTGGGCAGACTCAACTTAGCAAGGCACATCCTTCTCTGAAAATGATCTCTGAGGTCTGACCCTGTGCTGTAGGTTCATAGCCCTTGAACTTTATAGGTTCCTGCCAGAAGGAGAGAATAAATCCTACTGGTCAGAGAGAGAGGAGGAATGTTTGGATTGAGAGGTAGGATGGGGCCACAGAGATGGGAGGCAAACCAGTCAGGAAAAGAAAGAACCACAGGATTTCACAAAAGGAGCAAGCTCACTTCTCCAGCTCATCTTGGTGAATTCCCCCTGACTTTTCAGAAACGGTCCTCAAGAGATGACAGTTGAAGAGCTATAGAACCACAGGGCTGTTTGATAACCTAGAACACAAGCAAGTCACAGAAGATTCCAGTTATCGCTCTCTCACCATTTCCAAAGGTTTTAGAGTTTTGAAAAACATAATTGCATTTAGTGACCTCCATTTCCACACGAGTTTGTAGGGAAGAGCAACACTGATGACCAGCTTGACTTGCAGGGCTGCTGTTCAAATTATTGAAATGCAATCTGTTAGACTTCCTCGAAGGATGGCGCTACATAAACAGGAGACGTTATTATGCCCATAAAAGGAAAGCACTGTCTTCTCTGATGAAATGGCTCTTACCTCAGAAGCCTCACTAAAAGCTGTGGTGCAATTTTCCAGGTTGCATTAGTGAGACTTGGCAGCAGATGAAAAAAAAAAAAAAAGCAAATAAATAATAAGTCAAAATATCCCAGGTAACTAGTTGCTGGCAAGCAAGAAGTTTTCAAGTCCTAGAATCATGCTGATAATTTTGAAATGCCTAAAGGCAGAATTTATTTATAGTAACGTAAAGGTGACTTCCAGCCCTGAAATCTGGGCCTCAGTCTCAAATGGGGGTGTAATAAAGCGAAGCCAAGAAAAGAGGAGCGAATACTATTGTAATTCCACCTCCAAAGGCTGCTCAATGGTGCTGATACAGAGGGAGGGAAATCTGGTGTGAAAATAGCCACAGCAATAGCTAATTTTAAAACTGAAATGCATAAGCTGTTTCCAAACCTCTTACATTTTTTAAATCCTGAGGCCAGTAAGTCCTATTTAAAGAAACTTAGCAGAAATGCGCTCCTATTTTGGCATAGTAGAAGGAGTTGAGTTGACAAAAACTAAGACATCTAAAAATTATTTTTAAGTGACCTGGTTTCAAAGCCAATTTAAGGATTCTTTCCACTACACCTATTTATCCCTGGATCATAGGAGATGACCTCAGTAGTCAACATTTTTAAATGGATTTAAACAAAGCTTTTGACCGTCAAGTTGTTTGCATTACATTTTATAAAATTAGTTACCGGCACATCTATTCAGTTCAAACCTCTTCGGTATATATATGTATTAAATGTTCCTTACATTTCTTTCCCCTATTATAGAGTCTCTTAGCTATTTCAATTAAGATTAATAATAGCTTTAAAGACAAAGTTCAGAGCTGTAAAGTTCGTCACTTGATCAGTAATCATAACTATTATTTTGTCATATTTAATCATAGAACCCAGGCCTTTAACGGGGTCCTCAATTAAACTTTTACTTCATGATAAGAAGTTAAATAGCAGGGGCGCCTAGGTGGCTCAGTGGGTTAACGCCTCTGCCTTCAGCTCATGTCATGATCTCAGGGTGCTGGGATCGAGCCCCGCGTCGGGCTCTCTGCTCAACAGGGAGCCTGCTTCCTCCTCTCTCTCTGCCTACTTGTGATCTCTGTCTAATAAATAAATAAAATCTTTTTTACAATATTTTAAAAAATTTAAAAAAGAAGTTAAAGAGCACTGGAGAGAGTTTTTAAAAATTATTTCCACTTCCCATCCAGATTACAAAAAAAAAAAAAAGTGTGCTAGAGAAACGTGGCCATCAGCCAAGGGTATTGTAGGTCATGCCAAAATGAACTGGCAGCAAGCCATTGTCCAATTAGCATGGCTTCATCGTTGCAGAGTAATCACTCTCGAGTAGATGGTTGAGTCACTCATGATGTAGTGGTACTTCACTTGAGCCAGCTCTTCTTAGAATAGGTTTCTTGTTCACTGTTATTACCTGCCCTGCTTTGCCAATAAAAGCACAGGACCATTTAGGCTGGAAGCCAAACGGAAGAGAAACATCGATTATGTATCTTGTTTCTCTTTGCTTCCTGAAAACTGAGACTGCAATTAAACAGTGAAATCATGGAGTGTTTTTTAAATGAGTTACAAGAAAATACAGTTTCCACACCAAAATACTCAGTTTTGGAATCCAAGAGTCAGTTTGTATTCTGTCTTTTCTTTGGCAGCTTTAACACTGGACACAAATGTGAGGGTTTCAGTAAAGTTACCTGATAATCTTAATGCATTCACATTCCGTTCAAAAAGTTGGAATTGTAACCAGACTGCTTCAGGTTTCAGCTCTATTGTTGAGGTGTCCATGACATTTCTGTTGGGAGTACGGTTGTACATGCAGAGGCTTTTGAAAGAGACCCTTCTTATGGTGAGAACACCTGGATTCTTGGTTGGACAAGCTGTAAACCAGGAAAATGATTCAGGAATTTCTTAATAAAGTGGATCATATCCAGACATTGGAGTGGTGTGTGGCTGTCAGTAGAAAAGGCTGCTCTTAGAAGCACAAAGGAAGTAAAACAAAATTATTGGCAGTGATCAGTTAATACCTTATGTTTCTATCCTTGTTTGTTTTGGTTTTTAACCAAATCACAGGCTAGATCAAAGGTGGCATTGTTTTTGCTTTCAGGAGTAGAGCAATTAAATAATGGCACTTTTGGTTTCCTGATATCTCAGAAGTGTTCTTTTTCCTATTAACTCGGTGCATATAGTAAAACTTATCACTCTGCCATAGACTCCTAAAATATGTTGACAGTCTCTCTACCCGACGTTGGCACCAACTCCAAGCTAGCTGATCATTCGGGGAGCTTTACTGTCTGAGATGGACTTCTGTGTGCAGCCTGGCAAAGACTGTGTGTGAAAAGTTAATGCATTCAGCCCCCTGGGTGGGATGGAGCCAGGCCTCCAACGTGAGCACATTTTTTGACTGACTGGCAACAAAAAGAAATACCGGCAGCTGTTCCCAAGCAAGCCAGAAAGTTGGCCCAGGGGTGGAAAAAAAAAAAAAAAAAAAAAGCTGGGATTTAGCCAACAAAAGATTCCTGTGTTTAGAAGAAAATCAAAGGAAGGATACAGAAGGGTCACAGTTACAGCTGAAGTAGCAACTATCTCATTTTGTCTTCTGCTTTGTAAAGGATGAGATAAAATACAATGGCAACTCATTTTTTTCTGATTATTTGAGTCTTCATTTTTGCTCTGTTGTTTTTTTTTTCTTTTTTTTTAAGATTTTATTTATTTATTTGCCAGAGAGAGAGAACAGGCAGGGCAGAAGGAGAAGCAGGCCCCCTGCTGAGCAAGGAGCCCAATGCCAGACTCGATCCCAGGACGCTGGGATTATGACCTGAACCAAAGGCAGAGGCTTAACTGACTGAGACACCCACAAGGACTGAGCCACTGGTCCCTCTTTTTCAATTCTTTCTTTGCAAGGGCTGCTGACATATCATTCTTCCTAAAGACAATAGAGAGGTGATACCTTGCACGGAGCCGGCCTCAGCAAGCAGAACAGAGTAGGGCAGGCAGGTCTGTGAGAGCGGCCGCCACACATGGATAGGCTGAGCCGTGTTGAGTGACGTGGGTTGGAATGGAATTATGTGTGCAAGTCACTTCAGAGATCTGTCCGCAGAGGCTTCTGACGCCTTGCAACTGACCTATTATTCTTGTTTCATTGGTTATAAAAAGAGAAGGGTGGGGAAAACCAGAAAAGTTAATAAAGGGCCATGAAAATATCTGCTAAAAAAGACAGGACTTTCAGGTCTTGCCACGTAACGATGAGAGCTCTAGTAGCAGACCGCTTCTTCCTTCCCAGGAGACACCTTAGACTGTGGGAATCTTCTTTCTCCCTAGGGAAGCTGTAGTCACCCAGGAGTTGAGCTGTGTGCCCTGTATAGGAAGGTGGGAAGACTAGGACTACGGAACACCAGGATTTAGGGTAAGAAGTTCATAGTTTGGGGAAATTAGCAGGGTACTAAAAGATATTTGAGGTGCACCTTTTGTAACTGTGGAGATTTGGGGGGTGACTTTAATCTATCAGATTTACAAGATGTTCACAGAGAGAAAAGCGATGACCTTTCAAAGTTCTGTTTGACAAAGTATCTGTGTGCCTCTTATTTAAGGCGGTTACGGTAAATGTTGACCAGATGTTCTCATTCACAGAACAGAAGAAATAGTGTCCTCGCTACATCTGAGGGATTTCGGCTGTATTAAAGGAGAATTTTATAGCAGTGTAAGATGCTAGACACTGAAATAAGGTACAAAAAAATACAGAATTGGGATGCCTGGGTGGCTCAGTCGTTAAGCGTCTGCCTTTGGCTCAGGTCATGATCTCAGGGTCCTGGGATTAAGCCCCATATCAGGCTCCCTGCTCAGTGGGAGGCCTGCTTCTCCCCCTCCCACTTGCTCTGCTTGTGTTCCCCCCTCGCTCTCTGTCTCTCTTCTCTGTCAAATAAATAAATTAAATCTTTAAAAAACTTTTTAAAAAAATACAGAATTGGGGCGCCTGGATGGCTCAGTGGGTTAAAGCCTCTGCCTTCAGCTCAGGTCATGATTCCAGAGTTCTGGGATGGAGCCCCACATCAAGCTCTCTGCTCTGCAGGGAGCCTGCTTCCCCCTCTCTCTCTGCCTGCCTCTCTGCCTACTTGTGATCTCTGTCTTTCAAATAAATAAATAAAATCTTTAACAAAAAATACAGAATTATCTTCAGAGGAGTTGGGGTGTGTATGGGTGGTATGTTTAAAACATATACTTACAAGGACAAGGTGGCTTAAGGAAAGCAATTCATAGACGCAGAGGCATAGAACACATGACCCTTTTCATAGGTCACTTCTTTGGGGATTTACTTAGAAATATAAGGCAAGATCATTTCCTTCAAAGAGTTTACAATATTGTTGAAGAATCAAGATAAAACCAATGAAATCAAAGCTGAACAATTCAAGAGCATTCATTGTAGCTGTCAAGTATTGTTGGCCATTGTTTGCAGTGTGGGAAAAGACAGGATTTTCTTTTCATTGCATCCGTGAAATTTAGACCACCTAAAATGAACACTCACTGGACCAATAGGACCTTCTTGGGGAGCACATGGGGAGACACGCTCCAGGAGAGGTCACAGGCATGGCCAGAACCCCAAAAGGAAGCATTCACGGGGCATAGGGGAGCCAGCTTTGATAGCACAAATGGCAGAGTTAGGGAAGTAATTCAAAATATGTAAGAGTACATGGGGCCTTAGCATGAAAGAATAAAATTTAGACAAAAGAGTTTAATCTTGATCAGATAAGCAATAGAAATTCACTGAAATGTGAGCCAAGAAGCAACATAATGAAAAATAGTTTAAGGAATATCTGTTGAGCAATGAAAGCAACAACAAGGATGGAACAACAAACTTACTCCACAGAGAGAGGCACAGCCGGGAGATTCACCCTGATCCTAGCATGAGCTGAGAAAGGTCTGTGCCCTAGAGAGAAGACAGGGAGAATGATGGCACCTTCCACAGGTCGCAGAAAATTAGACATGGGAACACACAGGAGGAGGAAAAAGGCCATGGACTGTTGATGGGTATCTGTGGGGCTTCATATCTGCCCAAGGCACTGAGAGCACAGAACTGAAGAGAGACGGGTCTGAGGAACCCGGGGCCCCGGGCTCGCCCAGTTGTTAAGCATCTGCCTTCGGCTCCAGTCATGATCCCAGGGTCCTGGGATCAAGCCCCGCATGGGGCTTCCTCCTCAGCAGGAAGCCTCCTTCTCCCTCTCCTACTCTCCCTGCTTGTGTTCCCTCTTTCTCTGTAGATAATGTAGATAATGGCCAAAATCACCAGGAAGCAATGGTCCTCAGAAAAGAGAAGAGTCATAGGGGCAGGCAGGGACAGAGATTAACTCTAACACTCAGACCCCCATTGCTGGTTTCTCTGCTAACAATGAGGTCTAGTCAGGAGTGTGGCTTTCATCTTATCTTCAGTAATTTGGGAAATATTTCATCTCCAACAGTTTATCTCACTGAGGCTACTATGTACAGAGATGTTCCCTAAATCACCTGTTAGGGAGTATGACACTGGAGTGATTCTATGAGCGTCACGTTTTACTTAGCGCACCTGCATATAAGGACCCACAGGGAGATACCAGATTTCTAGATCACAAAGCCCTTGCCTTGGGGTTATTTGTAATCTGGTATCACATGTTTTAAAATGCCAGGAACAGGGGCACCTGGGTGGCTCAGTGGGTTAAAGCCTCTGCCTTCGGCTCAGGTCATGATCCCAGGGTCCTGGGATCGAGCCCCGATTTGGGCTCCCTGTTCGACGGGGAGCCTGCTTCCTCCTCTTTCTCTCTCTGCGTGCCTCTCCCCCTACTTGAGATCTCTGTCTGTCAAATAAATAAATAAAATCTTTGAAAAAATAATGCCAGGAACAGATTCAGGCAAAGGTGCTCGCTTAGGAGTAAAACCATGATGATGAATGTTTGATGGACATAATTGTAATACAAAGCAACACAGAGAGACACCAGGTAACAAAACATACACACTGTGTTCACACCCACACAGGCAGGGACCACTCTGAGCATCACTTGGTGGGCCAACCAAGCATCAGATGTCTTCGGATGCAAATATTCATTAAAATTACATCATTCCCAATGATGGATTCAGTGTACAGCTTGACTTCCTAAAGCCTTTTATACAGCTTCCAGTTACAGGAAATCAAGGATTAGAGAAGAGAAATGGGCTTAACAACACCATGAAGGAAGCAACAGGTCAAATGCAGGGGGTGCGCCTTTTTACAGGACAAATGGCCTGATTTCTTCAGTAAGTCAGTGTCATAAAAATGGGGCAAGGCTAAATTAAACAAGATTTAAGGGATTTAGAAACCAGATACAATATATGGTCCCGGAGTGGTTATTGGTTTGGACAACCAGTTATATAACTTTTGGGAGGGAATTGGAGAAATTCAAATGTGATCTTGGTAATTAAATGAAACTTTCTTGAAATGGAAAGGTGGTGCTACTGGGGAAAGGCGACTGGGGAATGATACACTGGTTGTATCTTGGTTTGGTTAAAAGATAATGTACGTGTGTGTGTGTGTGTAAAGAAAGAGCCGTAGGGGTGTGTGCTAAAATGTTAACAATGGTGACATGTGAATGGTAGAATATGATGGATTTTGTTTTGCTTGTCTGCATTTTCCACTTCCTACAGTGTGCATTATTACATTTCTGTAATAATAAAAGAGTTATTTGAACAGTTCAGTGGATAGAAGGGAAAGAAAAGAAGCAAGACCAAGTGAAGTTTGGAGCATAATATTGGAAGAATAAAACTTCAAATATGACTTTCTATGTGATTTCAGAGGCTCTGTGGGCTTCATTGGTTTTCTCTCTATAAGTGCCAGTGCTCTACCCAGCCCCCATGCTTTCTGGTCCCTTCTGTCCAGTCCAGAGATCTGCATTCTCCTAAGAAACTCCAGTACTTCCCTTGGGCTGAACAAACTTGTACTCACGTGAAAAACAACCAAAAAGCAATAGAGGGAATAGATTTCTTCTAGTTCCTTCTTGTGAAAAATTGAAGACCTTTCTTCATATTTAGGTTTACCCTTGGTCATTGAAACTTACAGATGCCCTTGCCTTTCTGTATGTTTTCCAGAGTGACGCTTCTGGAAATCAATAGTGTTATTTTAAATGGAAATAGCTCAGATGTTTTCCAAGTCTTTGACCCTATGCATCCCCAGGTAGAGAAGGAAAGTCTCACCCTCCTGTCAAACCTTATGCAGCTTTGAGGAAAGGACAAGATGTGAAGAGTGTCTCTGCTTTCCTGTCAGCCTGGAGTACAAGTACTGAAACCAAAGAAAAGGAGGGTCCTTTCATAGGTATTTTCCAACATACATAAATATCTCTACAGATCCGCATTGGGAAGTTACTCAGTAACTTTTAGTATTTACATTAGGCCCTGGTTGTATACAGATTCTGGTCAGAGATGTGTCAGAATGTTCAGTAATAAGGACATGTTTTTATACTAATCAGAGGGATGATGACATTTTACAAAACTAACAGTAAAATGCTTCTTTCATCTTTAACTGGGCTTTATTAAAAGAAGATACCGCAAAGTCACTCCCCACCCCCAGATCCTGAGCAGCCTAGACCCCCGGGTGCCCCTGGAACTTAACCGCTTTCATTCCTCTCCACGTTTCCCATGTCAGAGGGAGCTATGTGTAGGGGCCCTGCAGCAATAAGGTGGTTCCCCTCCATCGTGCCCAAAATCTGGGAGAAGACAACTGACACGTGTACGACTGAAATTTCAGAAGAGTGAGTCAGAATAGAAAGTAATGCTCTAATGGGTCTGCACCTGTAAGTCTCATGCCGGGGTTTAAAACAACTTTTACTTCATAAGCAAACTAATACCTCCTCTGCAGCCAGCAGAATGCTGGGTCTTCCTTACTTCCTCCTCCTCAGGGACCTCCAGAAATGTCTCCTCTTTTAAGTTGTTTTTTTTTTTTTAAGTGACTTTTTTCTTCAGTCAACTGTAGTTTTTTTACATGGGAGGTCTGCAGTATTTGATTCTTCTAATACCCATGTTTTGGTCAGTTCAGGCTGCCACCACAACATACCACAGATTGGGTGGCTTAAACAGAAATGTATTTTCTCACAGTTCTGGAGGCCGGAGGTTTATAGCAGCCACCTTCTTGCTGTGTCCTCACTTGGCCTTTCCTCTGTGTACAGAGAGAGAGCAGTGGGTCTCTTCTGTTCTCATAAAGACACCACTCCTGTGAGATCAAGGCCTCACCTTATGGCATCATTTAACCTTAATTATGTCCTTAATGACCCATCTCCAAATACAGTCACATGAGAGATTAGGGATTCAAACTGTGGAGTTTAGTAGAGGATATAATTCAGTCCATAACAATCCACTAAAAAATGATGGATTTGTACAAATATAAAACAACACATGTGCAAGATTATCCACATATGTACAACTATATAACCACATATAATGCGGTCATAAGAAAGAAAAAAAAAACAGCTCCATGTACTGATAAGGAGTAATTTCCAGGATATATTTTATTTTATTTTATTTTTTAAAGATTTTATTTATTTATTTGACTGACAAAGATCACAAGTAGGCAGGGACACAGGCAGAGAGAGAGGAAGGGAAGCAGGTTCCCTGCCAAGCAGAGAGTGCAGTGTGGGGCTCAATCCCAGGACCCTGGGATCATGACCTGAGCCGAAAGCAGAGGCTTTAACCCACTGAGCCACCCAGGCGCCCCCAGGATATATTTTAGAAGGCAAAAATAAGATGCAAAAGAACGCATACACTATATATGATATGGTCCTTTTGTGCAAGGAAAAAAGGAAAATAAGAATATATATTTATAATATATAAAAGTATATGTATAACTTATAAGCATATACATGCATAAACACATTTGCAGATTTTATAAAAAGAAACAGAAAAGATAAAGAATTATGGAAAAAGTGACCTATTGAAAGGGGGTGAAAGGACTGAAAAGTTTAGGATAAGAGTGAAGCTCTGAGCATATCTTTTTATTTGATGTTGACTTTTTTGAATTATTTAAATGTTTTACATAGGCAAATAATTAAAATTTAGGCAAAAAGATGAAAAGGAGCAAACCTAAAAATGTAAACAAACAAAAAACGAATTCACTGTATATTAAACTGGTTAGTAGAACACACAGAATAGAAGAATAAGTTAGATTAAGTTTTGCATCTGTTGCTATGACTAGACATCCCCTGTGGGACATTCTTCAAGACCGCTAGCCTGAACTTTTCAAAAACATCAGTGTCATGAAAGGCAGAGTGACAAGGGACTGTCCTAGGTAAACGCAATCAGTGACCTTTGATTGGCTCTCAGATTGAAAACAAATCTGTAAGGGACATCACTGGAGCAATTTAGAGACCCTGAATATAGACTGTATATTAGTTTATAATGTTACATCAACATTACTTTTCTTGGGTAGGAAAATGGTATTTTTTATATAGAATGTCCTTATTCTCAAGAGATATATGCTGAAGTATTTGGAGGTGAAAATGTAATTTATTTTCAGATGGTTCTGGAAAGAAATGTGTGTGTGTGTGTGTGTGTGTGTGTACACGTTGATAGTAAAGAGAGTACATAAATTGAGCAAAATTGAATAGTTGGTGAATCCAGATTAATGGCATAAGAATGTACATTTCTTTCATATTTTTCTATAGATTAAAATTTTCAGGTTAGAAAGTCGGGGCAAACATAATCGATGTGAACTGATCTTGTCCTGAAGGTGCTCCGTTCATTCAGGAAGCATTCACAGAGCACCTACTCTGGGCCAAACCCTGTTGTAAGAGTTGGGCATCTTGCGTAGGATAGGACAGAGTAAGTTGGAGTTCTCCTGGACCTACATTTTAGTGGGAAAGACAAAAAAGAAAACAAGATAACTTTAGACTGTGGTAAGTGCTAAAAACAAAATCAACAGGGTGATATGATAAACAGCCATCAACGGGAGAGGCAGGATTAAACAGGGTGGCCCGGGAAGGCTTCCCCAAGGAGGCAGCCTTTGAGCGGAGACCTGAATGGCCAGAAAGAGCCATTCATCTCTTCAACAGATTTGCACTGAGCACTGGCTGTGTACAGGTAAGACCTTCACAAAGTTTATCCTCCCTCTAGGGTTTACATATGGTAAACAGGAAGAGTACGTTGGTGATCAGTGTTACAAGGGAAAAGAAAGCGGGGAGGGGACTAGTTCATGAGGACAGGAGTTGAAATTCTAGATAGAGGAGCTCAGAAAGGTCTCACCAAGCAGGCAACACAGAGAGACCAGGGTGAGAGCTAGGGCTAGGAGGAGACAGATCACAGCACCACCGATAGGCTGCTTCGTGACTGGCTTCCCTTTGGGGGAGTAGAAGTCTTTTGGCGGTTTCTGGCTAGAACAGGGATGTAATCCAGCTTACCTTTCCAAAGGATGCTCTGGATGCAGGTTTGAGAATAGGCAGCAAAGGGTCAAGGGCAGAAGCAGGGATAGGACCGAAGCCTCTCCGGCAATCACCTAAACGAGAGGTGGTTTAGACAAGAACGTAGCAGGGAGGGGAGGCAAAGGTTTGGATTCCGACTCTGTTTTGAAGGCAAAGCTGCCAGAATTTCCCACTAACTGATTGGAAGTGGGATACGGGAGAGAGAAAAGGATCCAAGATAAATGAGGGTTTTGGCTGCAATACCCGAAAGATAGGAGTTGCCTTGAACTGAGGGTGGGAAGGAAAGTTTGCCCCGGGAGCAGGTTTAAGAGAGGAAACAAGGGTTTGGGGGGGGGGGGGGTTAAGATCAGGGATTGGTCAGCAGTCCGGTGGAGGGAAAACGTAAAACCAGAAAGACCTACTGAGAATTTCACAGCAGGCTTGGGCAAGGATAATTAGGATTGCCTGGTAGACGTCTTTCCATAGAATTTTTTTAATTAATTAATTTATTTTTACAAATAAACCTACTGGCAAGTTGAGCTCTGTCAGGTCAGATGAGAAGGTTACCTCCCAGGGCACGGTCTTCTGACTCTAAGAGTCGGGCTCCCACGCGGAGCTGCTGTAGAATGCCTCCCTCGTTCTGGGTGCTGGCTGGAAGTTTCGGTGGGAAAGGAGGAATTCGTGCCGAAGATGTGGCCCTAGTCACAGTAACGCGTGAGGCAGTGTTGGTGGGGGTGGTGCTGCAGGGTTCAGCCCGAGTGTAACAGTGGTTCCCAGACATTTTTTGCCAATGACCCCTTTGACATGTGACCAGATTCCACAGGCTGTCTTTCAGTTTGAACCCAAACTTCCCTTCCTTCCATGCCCCACGCCTGCGTCCATGAGGGACACACATTCTAAGCATATTTCGTTCCTCAAGAGCAGGCTCTGGCAGCTTTGAAACTCTTCATTAGCATTCCATTGCCTCATCTGCTCTCGCGCCAAGATTCCGACAGAGGCTGCTCTCAAAATAAGGAGGCCTTATTTATTCCAATTCTCCCTCCCCCAGGAAGATGCTGAGAGCTTTTCATGAGAATTCTTCAAAAATTGCTGAGATTCTGTGGACTTCAGAAAATGTACTTTAAATGGGGACTCTGCTAACGAGGGCCCTCACTAGAAACTCGCTGGTGGAGAGGAGGGGCCTTGAACCCGCTGTGGTCTGGAGGGCCCTCGTCGTTCTGCCCACTGTGGTCCAGCCCAAGAGAACACTCCGCGAGACCATCTTTTTTTGGCCGAGAGCAGAAACAGAGGGGAGGTGGGTTGGCCCTCTCCCTCTCATTCTTCAAACCTGTTCTTCCCATCTCCCTGGACTTCATTCAAAAGCCATGTTAGTGAAATAAACCAGTCACCAAAAGATAGATACTGCATGAGTCCACGTATATGACATACCTGAAGTAGTCAGATTTACAGAGACAGAAAAAGAATGGTGGTTACCAGGGCCTGGGGATGGAAGGGGAAGGGGGTTGTTTAATGGTTACAGTAGTTCAGATTTTCAAGATAAAAAAAGTCCTGGAGATCAGTGTCACAGCAATGAATATACGTAATACGACTGAATTGTACACTTAAAAATGATCATGGTGGTATATTTTATGGTACATGTTTTTTACACAGTTTTTTTAGTCACATTAACATTACTTCCATGGAAGGAAAAAATACTCAAGCTCTAAAACTCGAATGCCTTAGGACAGAGTAAACAGGCAGAGTCCATGGGTTAAGGTTTTTATGTTATAACCACGGCTGTTTCTATCATCCACCTCCTCGTGATTCTGCAGGATGGACATACCTGTGGTGTGTGTGTCTCTGGGTCTAGGTGGAAGCACTCCAGCATTTTCTAGATACTTATTCATTCTTTTGAGGGGCTCAGCTACACACTGAGCCTGATACAATTTTGTCTTTTAAAGAAAGACCAAAGAATATATATACAATGGACTACTATGCAGCCCTAAGAAATGAAATCTTGCCATTTGCGATGACATGGATGGAACTAGAGGGTATTGTGCTAAGGGAAATAAGTCAATCAGAGAAAGAAAATTAGCATTTGATCTTACTGATATGAGGAATTTGAGAGGCAGGTTGGGGGGTTGTGGGGGAAGGGAGGGAAAAATGAAAAAAGATGGGACTGGGGAGGGAAACAAACCATAAGAGAGTCTTAAACGCAGGAAACAAACTGAGGGTTGTTGGAGGGGAGAGGAGAGGGCAGTAGGAGGGATGGGGTGACTGGGTGATGGACACTGGGGAGAGTATGTGCTATGGTGTGTGCTGTGGATTGTGTACAACTGATGAATCACAGACCTGTACCCCTAAAACAAATAATACATTATATGTCAATTTAAAAAGAAAAGAAATTCCAAATTGCAGCATGAAATACTCAGGGTCACGTAACAGACTACTAGAAAATCCAGGATGCCCATGTCTACCTCAGGCCTGGTCCCAGAATCACTCTTTCTCTTTATCTCAGGCAACCCCTGCTCTCTGGCCAGGAGTAGTTCTTATTAAAGAGCATGGATTTTATGAAGCAGGAGGATTAGAGAGAGTAGTGTCTTGAAAGCAACAGCTCCCATACCAACCAGGTTAGCCCTGGGCAAATCCCTGATCCCCTGAGCCTAGCTCCTGGGGATAATATGAATGCTTTGCAGGATAGGAGTGAGTACCTGGGACATGGGACATGGGTCTTTTGTTCATGGTCATCATCATGATTCATGGTAGGAAAAAGGCTTCAGAATCCCCCTTGAGACACCCAGCATGCCCACGGGGTAGTCCCCTGCTGGGCTTAATGTCGAGCAGGTCTAGGTCGGCTCTACTTGGCACAGATTTCTATTCCAGCTCCTACTGTTACTTGCTTCAAATACAATTGTCTCTTAGCCCAAAACTTACTGAAATTCAGCCTCTTTTATGCTTCATACACACTTGGGCCCCTTTTCTAACCAGTTATTGAATTGTACAATTCCCTGGGTCCCGTAGAGTCTGGCCCCCATGGGTTCCTCAGTCTGTATTAGAAGGTTATTTTTGGATCTTAGGATTTACTTCAATCCTTTTTGGGGAAAAAAAAAAAAAGTATGATATTATTTGAAATTGTAACTTGCTTTGAGTTAAAGATTTCTGAAAGAGCATGATCATCTTAGCATCTAAGGCTTTTTTTCTGCTCTGTCTTAATAGAACGTAGAGGGGCAGCCTCTGTATGAGCCTGGCCATCTGTGATCAAAGGCCAGTGTCAAGAGAAGGTCCCTCCACTGCCAGCTCCGCAACAGGAAGCCCTAGTTCAATTGTTCATTGCAACTTTGTGTCTCGATTTTGAGTTAGAATCATTAATGAGATAGCAAGGTCAGAGACCTGGAAAAACTACCCAGAAGATTCCAACCCAGATTCGAGTCCTAAGACTAACATACGGCTATATGAGAGCTAGCACGGGTGATCTCCAGGAACCTAGTTGGACCCATCATTGCACGAGTATCTCTGTTGCCTTGGCTTCAGGTTGCTGGTACAGAGCTGTGTTCTCTCATAAGTTCTGACCATTCTTGATAATTTAGAGCTGTCGACCATGAGCATCAACCATAAGTAAATCCCAGTACTTACTGCCATGTTTTCGAGCATATTCTGTACCTCATCTCACTTCTTCGATTGCCTTGTATCCTTCATCTCTTCTACTTGTGGTCAGGACCTCTGGTTTCTTTTCTTCTTCTTAGCAAAGATATCAGGATTACCTGGTTCAGTACTAAAACCTGTGCGAGAGATTATTAAGGAGGAGGGCTTTGGGCTATTTTCTCCTGCCATTTTCAATGACAGGGCGTGTACAAGTTTTATGATATTATTAAGTGGCTGTTGTGTCAAGCCCAGGAAAATACAAGATGGGACATGCTGCTATCCATTTAAACAAAATTGTAGGTCCATAGGACTGACTGCACTCCTCCGACAGGTCTAAATAGATAAGAGCTTACTTGTTCAGCACAGGAAGATCATGCCTGGAAATAATGCCTGTATAAATGACTTGAAACTCAGTCCGCTAAGTCTGCATTTGTTTAATTTCAAGGTTCTTCAACTATACAGTTGAATTTTTGTTGAATAGGTCTGATGGCCTTTGAAAACTTACATACTTAGGAAATCACTGACTTTTTAATTTTTTTAAATATTCCCTTCCTCTACATTCTATGAAGACTCCCTGTGTTCTCTGTAAATGTTCATGATCTCAGCAGACTGGTTGGACTAGGCCAGCATTCCAAACTAAAGTAGCTTGACGGATGTGCCATTCATAGACTCACAGGAGACTTGGGGAAGTTCAAAAAAGCTCTGTTTGTTTTGCCAACTCACAAGTCCATATATTTTGGCAGTGGTATCCAAAGTAAATGAAAATATTATCAGCCTTGTCTTTCTTCCTTGTCAAGATTTGTATGAAGTGTTTAAGGAACACTAAGAACCATAAGTCCTCTTAATTATTGTGGAGAAACAGTGAGGAGTGTCACAGATTACAGGTTAGAAAATAAAGCATGTTAGAAGTCATCTAGTCCAATCTCCCACCCAGTTTGGAATCCCTTTATTATAGGACATAGGGATCTCTCCAGCCTCTGCTGGAACACTTCCAGCAATGCGGAGCTCACCATCCCTCAAGAACTGCTTCCATTTTGTCATCTGCAATTACTAGAAAATTCCTCCTCATTTGTGCCAGATAGCTACATCCCTTACATTTTTATTTGTGACCTTATTTATGCCCTCTGGAATGAAAGAGAACGAGTTTCATCTCTTCTTCTCATAATAGCCCATTAGCTCTCGAAAGACAGCTCTTCCGTGGGGCCTGTAAATCTTGCTTTCTCGGGATTTAACAGCTGGGTTCCGTCTATCACATAGATTCAGTGCTCTTCATGATCCTTGTTGGTCAGGCCTGCTCTTAACACGCAGCACTAAATGCTAGCGTCTCGATGTGATCTGAAGAGTAAAGAACAGAGGAAAGCTATAACCCCTTCCCTGCGTTAGACATGTCTTGGGGTAGCCGAGAATTGTGCTAAGTTTCCCGGCCTCTGTGTCAGTGTCCTGACTCACCTTATTAAGCCAGCACTTTCCCATCCTGTCCTCATAAAATGGACTTCTTTTAAGATTTTTAATCCATACAGGATTAAAAATTTTTGGATTTTTTAAATCCACACAGGATTTGATGTCTATTTTTGTTAAAAATGAATCTTTACATTTTACCCCATACTATCAGCCTGTGGTCATTCTTTGGGATCTTGATTCTCTTTCCTGAAGTATCTGACCAGCTTGCCACCCCCATTGTCTCCTAGTCAGATATAGAACTTAACTGTAACAGAGCAGATGACAGAAGCCACGGTCACATCACCAGACAACTTTCCATCAGGTTGAAGTTGACATTGATCCGTCATCCAGCTACTGGTCATTTAATTTTACTACATTCCAGATCCCGTTGTTTCATATTATTCAAAGTGTGACTTAAGAGATATCAGCTGCCTTGCTGGAATCCTGGGATGCTATTTCTGGTGCATTCTCTGAGCAGTAATCCTATCAAAACTAGAAATGAAGTTATTTTGGCATGACTTGTTCCTAATGAAGCTTGAATCATCTGCCACTTTCCTGTCTAGGCTCTGAGTGGGTGACAGTTTGCCGAGCCCGGAAAGATCAAATATACGGTTCAAATGGAAGTGCTGTTCAGAGACTTGGTTTTACTCATGAAGAGTATCAAAACTTCCAGAGAGCAGGTGGAAAGATTTCAGAGTGCCACATGCACATTTGAATTGAGTGACAGTGAAATGTCAGGGAAAAGTCTCCTGCATTATGTGTATACATCGTAAAAATGAAAAGAAAACCGTGGGGCGCCTGGCTGGCTCAGTCGGTGGAGCATGCAACTCTTGATCTCGGAGTGTGAGCTTGAGCCCCGCTTTGGATGTAGAGATGACTTAAAAATAAAATCTTCAGAAAAAAAAAGAAAAAGAAAACCGAAAAAATAATAATACTGTGACTACAATTCTTGGAAAGTGGCTGATAAGACTGAGATATGATGTAAAAACAGAAAAGGAGGGGTGCCCGGGTGGTTCAGTCATTAAGCATCTGCCTTTGGCTCAGGTCATGATCCCAAGGTCCTGGGATCCAGCCCCGTGTCGGGCTCCCTGCTCGGCGGGAAGCCTGCTTCTCCCACTCCCACTCCCCCTACTTGTGTTCCCTCTCTTGATGTGTCTCTCTCTCTGTCAATTAAATAAATAAAATTAAAAAAAAAAAAAAAACAGAAAAGGAGGCAGGATATTAGAAAAACAAAAACTCTTGAGTTCCTGATGCCCACAGTGCCCCAAATCTCTATGAAAGAGAGGGTGTGTGCAGTAGGAAGGTAGTGGGGAGGCAACCCCATCCAGGCTAGGAGTCGAGAGCAGGGCTTCTAAGGGGAAATAGGTTTAAAATGGTTCCTTGATCATGGGATGGGTTTATAAATCCCACAGAATGAAACTCAGATTAAAAACACACACCAGGAGCGCCGGGGTGGCTCAGTGGGTTAAAGCCTCTGCCTGCGGCTCAGGTCATGATCTCAGGGTCCTGGGATCGAGTCCCGCATTGGGCTCTCTGCTCTGCAGAGCAGAGAGTCTGCTTCCTCCTCCTCTCTCTCTCTATGCCTGCCTCTCTGCCTACTTGTGATCTCTGTCTGTCAAATAAATAAATAAAATCTTTAAAAAAATAATAAATAATAATATTTATAAAAACACACACCAGGAATGCTGTGAAGTGTGTAAAACTGGCGATTCACATACCTGTACCCCGGGGGTTAAAAATATATTATATGTTTATAAAAAATAAAAAATTATTTAAAACACACACACACACACACCAGGGGCACCTGGGTGGCTCAGTGGGTTGAAGCCTCTGCCTTCTGCTCAGGTCATGGTCTCAGGGTCCTGGGATCAAGCCTCACATCGGGCTCTCTGCTCAGTGGGGAGCCTGTTTCCCCCTCTCTTTCTGCCTGCCTCTGCCTACTTGTGATCTCTCTCTCTCTCTCTCTGTCAAATAAATAAACAAATAAATTTTTTAAAAATAAATAAATAAAAATAAAAACACACACCAAGAAGTGCTCACTTGGGCAGCACATACACTACAACTAGAAGGATACAGACAGGGTTAGCATGGCCCAGGTGCGAGGATGACACACAGGTTCATGAAGAAGTACCATGTAAAACATACACACACACACACACACACACAGAAAGAGCTGCCTCAGAAACTCCCCCAGTGATGCTGAGTTCAGGTCACCTCCAACATCAGTCTTCCTTACCTTCTCTTTCTATTTCCCCGTTTTAGTCTTTCTCAGATACCAGGGTCCTGAGAAAGCCTTTCCAGGTCCTGCCATACGAGGACTGGGTTCTACAGGCAACAGCCCATGGACTCTGTCCCTCCAGCAATGTCCCTGTTTTCATAGAGCTGCACTTCAGTCCCTCAAGCTCCCTCTCTCCAGCACCAGGAATGACTGAATCCTGGAAAATACTGCTGTAGTGTTATTTTTGGCTCCCTTCCTTCCCGCCCTGTGTCTGCCTGCTCATCGACAGCCATTAACAGCTGTTAGAGGGGGCTTTCAATTGCCTGGCTTCTTGCTGAAGTGTTTTAACACCGGGTTTCTAAGAGCTCGGCTACGCTCTAGAGGTGAGAGAAAAATGGCAGAAGAGTTACATAAAGCCCCCTTCATTTGGGGAGCCAGGTTTCCTCCCCCCCCCTTTTTTTTTTGCAAGAAAAATAAGCCTCTGACAAGAGCTGTAGAGGCGCCGCCCAGCTGCATCCCTGTAGAGTCGATTCTGATGATCTCATGTGGCGGCCCTAGAGGCAGCCCTGTGCCATTAGCAGGAACACAGTCGAGGAGTTCCAATGTCTATGCATCGTTGACGTTGAGCATTTTCCCATTCCCACCCTTGCTGAGCTGCTGGAGTTCTGGACTAGACACAGAGGAGGTAGCCTGGCAGCACAGAGATTAGAAGATGCCAACAGGACCCCCTGAGGCCATGCACAAGCCTGTACCCCAATCAACGTCTTCCAGGAGCCCACTGCTGCCAATGAGACTGCCGGCTGGCCCTCTCCATTGTTTACTTCCCTACGAAGGACGGATAAGTACAGTAGACATTTGGAAAGTTCTGAGCTCCTCGTAAATCAAGGATAAACCTGATCAAGGTTTACCCTGATCAAGGATAAACCCTTCATGCCTACCAACACTTTACCACCTTTGGCTACTTCACTCCACGCCTCCTACCCCCAGCGGGGACTAACGCACAGTCCTGTCCCCATGTTTCAGACTAGAAAACAGGAAAGGCCCTGTTCAAATGTCTTCGACGTCAACACTTAGCCAGAATAATAGTTCAGTCTCCTAATCCCAGTGTTTTCTCACAATACGGGTATGTGTAGCACAACATGGAAGTGAGATGATCTCAAGTGACGTATGAAGAACTTTTTTCAAAATCATTGTGTTTCTTTTAATATGTATTAGAAAAAGCATAACCTGAGATTTCACGGATAGTCTTGCTTAGGATAGATTTCTTTCTGAGCTAAATTTATTTAAGGAAGAAAGTGAGTTGCATTAAAGAAAATACTAAAAATTGTGACCGCGGGTCCCAAGTCTCTGTAGTTTAGGAAAGACTTCATAATTCAGCACTTTTCCTTGCACAAGTGCAAGCACTCTTCCTTGTCCACAAGACAAAAATCTGTCTTGTACAATATCTACCCAAAGGAAGCCACAATGGCATCTTACTGGGAACACAGGGTCATGCCTATTTTCATAAGTTTTGTATAAAATATGGGAGTAGGCTTTTGCATTAAGTACATTTAGATGAAAACACTTCTTGTGTGTGTTTCTTTCCATCAACATTCTTGGTTATCTGATTTATGTATTATTTCCAAAACACCCTAGCTCTCCTGCTTGGGTCCCTAAGTATCTATACCACCTCCTCTCCTGTCTGTAGCCCTCCTAATGGCGAGGTTAGAGCATACTGCTCTACCTGACAACTGTCATGTTGCAGAATTTCTTCAGGACTAGCTAAGACGATTTGCACCTCTCTATCAGTTTTCTGTAACCACATACCTCTCCCCACTCCTTTCCTTCTCCTGTTTCAGCTCAGTGAAGTTCCAGAGAAGACCTACTTGTTTGCTCTTGTGGGTATCCTTATAATTTAAATGTTCTTCCAGGGGTGCCTGGATGGCTCAGTGGGTTAAAGCCTCTGCCTTCAGCTCAGGTCATGATGCCAGGGTCCTGGGA
Organism: Mustela putorius furo; assembly: GCF_011764305.1. Classification (NCBI taxonomy): domain Eukaryota; kingdom Metazoa; phylum Chordata; class Mammalia; order Carnivora; family Mustelidae; genus Mustela; species Mustela putorius. Next base: position 103,031 of record NW_025421301.1, read on the forward strand.
TCAAGCCCCGCCTCAGGCTCTCTGCTCAGCAGGGAGCCTGCTTCCTCCTCTCTCTCTGCCTGCCTCTCTGCCTACTTGTGATCTCTGTCTGTCAAATAAATAAATAAAATCTTTAAAAAAAAAAAAAAGTTCTTCCAAAGAATGGTTATGGAGGGCAATGGGTTTGATAACAATAACCCCAACTTCTGTTGCTAAAATTGTAGGAGACAGAGGGGATATATGGCATGAGATGAGCCAGGACAAGTCAGTTGAGCCCAATTCTGAAGAGCCTTGAATGCCAATGTGAAAGGGGCCTGTTTTTTAATGCTGCAGGAAGCGGGGAAATAAAGTGATTGTCACTGAGAAGATTAGCCAGGCAACAATACAAAGGAAGAATCAGGGAGAAAGAGACAATGGCCAGGTTGTTACAGTGGTCTAAGCAAAAAGTAAGAAGGCCATGAAGGAAGTTATGTTTGTTTGAAAAGAAAGATACAGATGCCTTTTAAAGACTGAAGAGTAACAGAAAAGTCTTAAAATTGTATCATGATTTTCAAGCAGACGTCATTGACGAAATTGTTGATTATCTATTTCTTCTTGATCAGTGCTATTCAGTAACATTTTCTATGATGATAAAAATGTTTTCCTACATGGTCCAATATGATAGCCACTAGCCACATGTGACTACTGAGCATTTGCAATGTGGCTAGTGTGACTAATCAGTGTGAATTTTCTAATCGTATTTAATTTTAATTAATTGTAATGTAAATAGCCACACGTGGTTAGTGACCATCATGTTGGACTAACCACCCTAGTGCAGGCCTTGAGTACAAGGGCCAGCTATCTCGCCTGACTTGTTTGCCATTCTGTCCCTAGAGCTTGTATTGTCTGTCACATAGTAGGTACTTAATAAATATTTGTTAAGTGAAAGAATAAAAAGAAACCTTATGAAGCAGAGGCAAAAATTATGTCCTGTTCGAATCAATATGCTCCTTTATGGAGAATTTTGGCCCCCACACAAAAGAGGAGGTTGGAGATTTCCCACACACATTTAGAACATTTCCCAAATGTTTAAACGGAAGCTCTCAGCTTGTGCAAGTAGAATAAAATCAAGGCAAGGGGATAGATGAAAGTCAGCCATGTGGTGGGAAAACCCAAGCCCAAGGTCTGTTCTTTCGGTCCCTAACTTCTTGGTTTTTGTTTCTGGCTATTGTAGAAATTGATAGCACCCAGCCTCTTCTTGAAATATGTGAGGGTAATGATCAGCATGAAAAAATGTCTTTTATGAGGAATGATAAAAAGAAAATGTGTTAGAGTGGCTTGGTTACATGGCTGTAGAAATACAGGGAGGTCTACACGTGATCTGGAGTGAGGGGCTCAGGAACTTAAGCCCCATGACCTTGGGCAAGTTGTTTAAGCTCTCCAAACCACAGTTTCATAGAAAATGAGAAAAGGAATCATAAACACTTCACTTACCAAGCTGTTGGGAGGAAGAAATGATATAATAATAGGAAAATTCATGGTTCATAATCCATAAAGTTCCATTCAGAGGTTTATTTTAATTCACACAGACTGGAGTTATATCTAAATGTATGTCGGAGAGACACAGTTATATTAAAATATAATGCTGATACGTGCCTTCTAGAAAATGAAAAATAAGAAGTCCTCAAATTCCAGCTACCTATATCCAAAACAAAATCTAAACAATCCCAAAAAAGACTTTTATTTCTCTTAACATTAAAAAAAAAATTCTGGAAAAGCTGATCCCACAACCTCCTTCCAATAGCTTATTATGACTCAGTAGTGCTTGTTGCCAGGAATTTCTTTGTCTTTCCACCATCTCCCTGCCCTTTTAGATTCAGTGGCTGCGACCCCTTCCCCATCTGCCTGGGACCACCTCCCACTTGTCACTGCTCCCCTTCATACCCTTATCTTACCTCCTCTGCTCTGTGCTTCCATCACCTGCCTCAGACCCCCCTTGTCTTAGCATTAAATGTTCGGCCCTTTTCTTCTCTTTCTTCAAACTCACAACTTCCGCAGTACCTGTAGCCATCTATTAGGAAATGCCTCTGGGCGCCTGGGTGGCTCAGTCGGTTCAGCATCTGCCTTCAGCTCAGGTCATGATCTCAAGGTCCTGCAATCCAGTCCCACATCGGGCTCCTTGCTCAGGGGGAGTCTGTTTCTCCCTCTCCCTCTGCCCCGCCCCTCCCAACTCGTGCTCACTCTCTCTCAAATAAATAAAATCTAGGAAGGAAGGGAAGGGAAAAGGAAAGGAGAAACCTCTCCAGCAACCCGAATCTCCCAGGACCACCAGTTTACCTCCCTCACGCCTCATTTCCCTTTCTTACTTTCCCTTCCCTTTCTTACTCTCCATGATGGTAGCAAAGAGCTAGTCATCACTCCACATGTACGGACCATCCACAGACAGAGCTCTGTGTAACCCTGTCAAATAACATCACACCGGCTTAGGTGTTCCATGTAGGTAACCACTACTTCCAGAAAGTTTCAAAACTTGGCCTGTATGTCATAATCGCATTCTGTTCCCCAAATCCAGCATTGTAAGGAGATTCCTGTTGAAGATAGTTATTCAGTTGCCACTAGAATTACTTTCTCGTAGTGCATAAATCCCATTTCTTTTTCATAATCATGACCACTTTTCTGGTCTTTTGTCATTTTTTTTTCCAGAGTTGAACATTCTTATTAAAATAAAGGACCATACCTGTGCACAATCCAAATAATTGCTAATCAGTTCAGGGAACATGAGTCAGTTTTCAGGTTTTGCCATTCTCCCCCACTGACAACATATTCTCTTTCTAACCAGATTCAAAGACAGGAATCTCTAGAGATCCTATTGGTTTTCATCATACACAAGATTAAATAATTATTTAATTCTTATATTTGGGGGTCTATCTTTTCTTCTTTTTTCTTTCCAAATATTTTCTTTCCAAAATATTGACATCTAATTAAGCCTCACCAAAATGTACACCATTTGCCACCTTTAAACTTTTATTCTAATTCAAATGTCTCTTTATGGCTAGTATGTGGAAAAATAAGGCCACCCTAACCCCAGTGATTGGTAAAAATACTGAAAATTCAGCCCTCCTTATGGTGAGACTAGTTCATTGCTGGCTCGTCAATAGTATGACAACTGATTGCATTGGTAAAAGGGTAAAGTGGTAAGTATAGTGAAATTATACAAGACATAACCATTGAAAATAATGTATTTTAAAATCCTGTTATATTCAGAAATATAAGTTATGCAGACTTAACATAAAAGATAAAGCAGCAGAACAAGCTCAAGACTTAAGACCTTCTAATGGAAGCCAGTAGGGTTCCACAAACGCATAGTTAGGTGATCACACTACCCAAGACCTGGGTTCACAGGCATGTGTCCTCAGGGCTGAAAAGCAGCAGAGAAAATCACACCTGGCCCTTCTTTTCCCTCCAGAGGGTTGCTGATCAGACTTGAAACCATGGTAGTAAGGATTAGCCCCTGTAGTCTAGCTGTGTTCCCAGACCCACCACTGGGAGCAGACTAATCAGATGATTATATTCATAATAATCCATCAATTAGGGTCTTTATGAAGAAGTTGTATATAAAAGTCCTGCATACAACCAGATATAAGCCCATGTTCATTCAGAAGACCAGGTGCACTTTTCACTTTTCATTTTACTAAAGCTGGGAGTCAGTGGGAGTCCTCCCCTGAAACACTCAGATTCTTTTTTTAATATGCAAGTTATATGACTGTAAAAAGAGTCTTTGTTTCACATTTGCACTACTTGAAACATTTCCATTGTCTCATGCATGCAGGTTGTATTTTTGGTGGTCCATTGTCTGAGGAAAGAAAGCTAGGATGGGCAGTCTGGATAAATTGCATTCCCAGAGTTTCTTAAGAAATTAGTTGTTTGAGGGTGCCTGGGTGCCACAGTCTGTTAAGTGTCTGCCTTTGACTTAGGTTGTGATCTCGGGGTCCTGGGATCGAGCCCCACATCAGGCTCCCTGTTCAGTGGGGAGTCTGCTTCTCCCTCTCCCTGCTTGTGCATGCACACTCTCTCTCTCTCTCTCTCTCTCTCTCAAATAAATAAATAAAATCTTAAAAAAAAAATTAGTTGTTTGAATTTAAAGTGTGTTTTTTTCTATAAATAGGTTATAAATCATGATTACTTTCCTAAATCTGCTCCCAAATCTTATATCTGTATCACCTTTCATTTTTTAAAACTTATTCAATGACCGGGGCGCCTGGGTGGCTCAGTGGGTAAAGCCACTGCCTTCGGCTCAGGTCATGATCTCAGGGTCCTGGGATCGAGTCCCACATCGGGCTCTCTGCTCAGCAGGGGGCCTGCTTCCTTTCCTCTCTCTGTGATCTCTTCCCTTCCTCTCTCCTACTGTGATCTCTCTAAAAAAAAAAAAAAAAAAAAAAAAACTTATTCAATGACCAGATATTTATCATCATGCAAAGAGAGAAAGAAAGAAATCCTTTAGGAATAAGTGAAGGGCTATGAAAGTACAAGGGAACAGAAGATCATTCTAAGAGAGAGGACATCATGGAGGAGAGGAGGTACAGGTGGGATGTCCAGGGTTGGGAAAAGGCCACCTAGGGCCAGTGTCCTCCCCTCCCCCATTATATGCCTGTAGCACCTTCTCTGTATTTCTGTCACAGCACCTATGGGATTGTATGGTAATTGAATCATTGCTTGTCTGTCCCCTCATCTAGACAGTAAGATCCTTGAGTCAGATTTCTATGTGGTGGAGGTGATATTTTCAGTCTGCAAATCGACCATCTAGAACAATGCCAGCATGATAGCCAGTTGGTTAATGTTTGTCAAATAAATGAAGGGCATCCTTTAGCAAAGTTCTGGAGGCAGAAAAATGTGTGGCATGTATTAGATGGGAAAGAGAGGGAGGAATGTAACGGAGTCTGGAGGCCAACAAAAAGGATTTCACAGGATTCTAGTTCTGGGGTCCTTTTTTTCAGGCAAACCTAAGTTCTATTCATTTTGTATTTTTTATGGGAAAATATTTTTGGAGTTCCAGCTAAGGAGCCCATCTTCTCCCAGTCTCAGGGATGCATGAGCTTCCTCTATGGAGGGATAGAAATCTCTATGGATGAGTTTTAAGGAGCCAGTGGGATCGACTCCAGCAACCACCACGGGTGTTCACAACTGGAGAACAAAGGGCGAGCCTTCCTGAGGACTTGTCTGCCATTCACTTTTAAGCACAGCTTATTCACAAAGTGGGGGCTGTTTTGTAAGTCAGGGGCAGCATGTGTTTCATAAAAGCCCTTTCAGGGGGAGCCTGGGTGGCTCAATGGGTTAAAGCCTCTGCCTTCAGCTCAGGTCATGATCCCAGGGTCCTGGGATCGAGCCCCACATTAGGCTCTCTGCTCAGCAGGGGGCCTGCTCCCTCTTCTCTCTCTGCCTGCCTCTCTGCCTACTTGTGATCTCTCTCTGTCAAATAAATAAATAAAATACTTAAATTTTTTTTTTTTAGAAAGCCCTTTGAGTATTTGGTTCTCTTTATTTCTGCCACTTATACAAACATACATGGAAATGGTCCTTTATTTTTTCTTTGCATTATCAATTTTTCCTCTCCCTCCTCCCTTTTAAATTCTTAATGTTTTTATGTTTATTTTGCATTTTTTTTATGCTAACACAATCCAGCCAGTACATTTCCACATGGCCCTCGCCCCAACTGATGGCCAGCGACCTTGAACGAGGGCCTGGGCAGCCTTCTTTGGCTGGCCTCAGCGTCCACTCCCTAGGCTTCGGGTTTGCCACTACACTTCTCACAAGAGTGAGAAGCCTATGGTTAATTACGGTGCATGAATGGGAAATACTCCTGGACTTACTTGCATGCATTACTTGCTGGTAGTTTCTCTGTTGAGGTCTCTCCATCCTTGTTTTTACAGAGCTCTTGGCAGGGTTTCTGCAGTTGGTGTGTGAATTTTTATGATCTGTTGCATGTTATTCATGCAATTTCCTGCCCTGTAATGGTATCAGTTTTCCAGACACAGAGGAATACAGACTAAAACCCGGGAGCCTGCATTAGCATAAAATGTCCCAGTTCTGTCAGTTTGATTAATTTGTCTCTTTGTCTCCACTCTATATGATAAGTGCTATTAATGGTTGCAACACTTCATATGTCAAAGTCTTTCTTCCTAATGACTTGAAAATGCGGTTTATTTCCCCCCTTTTTGTATTATTTTCCTCATTTAGCATTCCACTCAAGTATAGATTTATGCCATGCTCTTTCATTATCTTACTGGTTGCAGCACTGGAGTGATTACATATGGTGTAGAGTACGCGTAAAGATGTGATCCCAGGGGCAGCAGCTGCTGATGCAAGCTGAAAATAGATCCAGCATACGCTCAGCACTTTTCCCAGAGGCCTTTTATTTATTAGGAACAGTCTTGGTACAGGACAGCTTGGATCCTCATTTAGCAAGATGACTTTTTTGCCTTTCGGAACACTGCAGTGACTTTGCTCTATTTACTGACGCTGCTGTGTAATTATTTCTTTAACCGCCTTGTATCTCAGCCTTGACTTAACCTAACAGAAATTGTAATATAATCTCGATATATAATGAACTCAAGAAGCGACAGGCTCCATTTGAAGTAATGGAGCTTGACAGATCTAAGGTTTAAATTAAATAATCCTATTTGTAAGACAGCATTTGTACATGGTACGCTGCTTTAAAATGAATTTCTATTCTTCTCTAGCACTTCTTACACTGTTTTCGGTATTCTTCCTTTCAAAAGGACTTTTTCCAGAAAGAAGCGCATCACAAAGCCAAGGGCTCTTTCATAAGGAAAAGAATCAAATGAAATTTTTTTTACCCATTTCGATCACTGAACTGGAACCGGCATCATTAATGATTCGTGATGGGTACTTATTAATCTAGGTTGGCAAATCCAGACAGCTCAGACTGTTCTGTCAGCACAGAACATCTGTGATATAAATATAATGGAATTCAGGATTAAGATAATAGCGAACTTTCTGCACATGTTTTAGGTTCAGGTAGGTATTTTTTATCATGATTGTGAGAAGTCCTAATAACAAGTGTATTTATTTTCTAAATATATCCAAGCAGAACCCTCATTTCATGATGTCATTCTTCTCTTTGAGAGGTGTACATTCAACAGGAAAAGGAAGAAGTTCATCGTATATCTTAACAGATAGCATCAAGATAGTGATTCCTCCGTGTGTGATAAAATTGTGCAAATTACAAAAACAAGAAATAAGAACATTAAGAGTTTCCGGGCAAATGACAGTCTGAGAATAATGTTATCTATTGGCAGAACCTAGTCCTGTGATGAGAAAGCCTTGAAGAGAAATGAATTTATAAATAGAACAGACCTCTTTATGGTAAAGTAACAAATAAAGGAGGCAAGTTAGTAAATTTCCTTTTTCTTTTTTGGTGTGTGATTTTACCTGCTCTGAACAGAGAAGGCATCAGAGAAGAGAGTGGGCGATTCCCTCCTTAAATTTGTTGTTGCCCTCAGGTAGCACAATGGGTTCTATTTGGTAACAGAGATTTTATTAATTCCATAATCAAACGAGAGTCACATGGGGTTAAACCCATCATTTCCTGCTGGGTCAGGTTAAAAATTAAAGCAGTAATTCATGATAAATAAAGTGTGGGGAAAAAAAAAAAAGAGTGATTGTCTCATTTTAGTGGGTATATATGACGCACAATGTTGTAGAAAGAGCAGTAATCCAAACCACTCCTAAAATAAGCAAACTAAGGAGCACTTCCCTGAGTCGAAGAGAAACCCCCCTCCCCGCCTTTCCTGCCCACACGCACAATTGCATGTAAAAGCGTTAGACCATAGCATTTATCAGGTTGATCATCGTGGTTCATATAGTCTCTCAAGTTTGTTTGGGAGTTTAGACTGCTAATAGCCTGTGTGTGTAATGAAAGCAGCAGCCTTCACCCTGCCCCAGAGATGCCCTCGGTATGAACACAACAGAAGACAAGGGAGAGCTCGCTTGCGGCTAATGCGCCTGCTTTCCTACTCTTTTTATTTTGTCTTCCTTTCTTCCTCTCCTGTCCTGCTTCCCGCTCTCACATACAAAGAGCACCCAAGCTTATTCTGCAGGCTCATCCCTAATTACTGTCGTTGTGACACAAAATGTTATAGCCGATTTCATTCTCTGTCTCGTGGCCTCAGAACAGTGGGTGATCTTGCTTGCTATAGGAGAAGTGATACTCAGGCATGACAGGATGAATTAAGGAGGGGGACTAAGTATTAACTCTTAATTCCCTAGCTCTTGTGGTTCTAAATTAGATTCGGTGTCATTATAACTGGGAGAATGTGAGCATTTTATGGGTATGTGTCTGTGTCTGTCACTGGAATCATGTTTGATCAATTGAATTGACCTTGGTTTTCTGGTGAAACACATCAAGTGTATTATGAAACAAGCAGCCCAAATAAAGAAAAACATTTCACATATCTTGTCAAATATTTCACTGGGACCTCTAAAACTTGGTATTTCCCTTCTGCCAGTAGATCTGAAATGAGAACAAAAGCACTTCATTTTTGATAAGTGAGACTTGATTTTCCTTTGAAACCTCTTCATTTCCAAGATGCCTTATGAGAGTTATCACAGTTTGGGCTAAGTTTCCCAGTAAATGATGTCGACTCTGAAGGAGGCTCTCAGGGTCAATTATTTAGCAAATGGTTTGTAAACCAAAGGCTAAAGGAAGAACTACATTATCAGATAAGAGCCAAGCAAAGAAAGAAGGAAGAAACAAACTCTATTGAGCACGTGTTGTGTACCAAGTGAATACAAAGATAATTTGAGCAGAATAACAACGATCTTAGGATCAAGAGGGGAAAAAAAGATCAATGGACTTACAGAGTTGGGTTTTTTTTTAATACTATGGAATACTGTGTTCCATTATAAACATTTGTAGAGGTATTTGAATAGAAGACAGAAAAGGGGGAAAGACTGAAGAGGGGGGTAACCAAGTTCTTAGTCTGTCTAAAGAAGTAAGAATAAAGTGGAAGAATTTCAGCCCCTAAGGACAGAACCAAATCAGCTGGGTTTAATACCAAGATAGTTGCTAGTAAGTAGAAATATAATATTCATTTTTGTTCCTGAATTCTGTTAACAATTTCTCCCTCTTCACATTCTTTGGGAAATGGAGAAGTCTGCATCTAAAGCTTTACTTGGCTTTCAGTCAAAGGTCTGCCTCACCCAGGAAACCTCATCAGGAAGCCCAAAATCAATGGAATTTTTTTTCAATGGCTAACACAAGCCAGTTCTGAGCCCGATTTAAAATTCACGATATAAATTCACCCTGGCTTGCTACAGCTACGAGTGTACTCTATTTTCTATTGCTGACTCTTCCAGTAAAACATACATACTCTACTTTCCACACTTCAGATTTCAAGTGGAAGAGAGCTGTTGGAAGGCCTCCTCTCAAAACTGACTTACTGGACCTTGTAGAACCTGCTTGAGGAGCTTCCACGAGTATAGATGTGCATGTGCTTACTTTTTGAAAATGATCTTTGATCCAAGAAAATTACAGCGTTAGTATTTATGGGCACGCAATTATGCAGTGGGCTTTCTGAAGGTCCTGTTGTAAACAAGCTGGAGCTCCTGTCCCTCTAGTTTGGGTTATACTCTGTTCTACTAAAAAGATACATATGCTTCATTAAGCCAAGATTTATTAGCAAGGCCATCAGGTGATAATGGAACAGTAATTTTTACATATCAACTTTGACTTGGTGCCCTTAATTGGCAGCAAGGAGAAATATTAAAAGATCTTGCTAACGCAGCATGATGCATGGGAATTAAGAACATCAGGGAGTTATTTTTTTCTTCTGTGATATATTGGGAATCATAAAACCTTGGTCTTAAAATTCATCTGACCCAGCACTAAAGAAATAGGCTATATTTTATCTTTCAGATAGCCTTCATGTCTAATATTGTGATGCTGATGAGGATTTTAAAAAATAACCTTTACTGAGCATTCACTATGTGCCAGGCACTGTTCCATGCATTTTTTTACATGCTTAACTCATTGACTGTCTGGGATTGTTGTTGTTGTTATTATTATTATTATTATTATTAATCTCCGTATGATGAGGAAACTGAGGCAAGAAAGGTTAATTAATTTGTACCAAGGTCAACACCTAAGTTAAGGAGCCTGGATAGAAGGCAGCCTGACTCCCCTATTCTTTTTTTTTTTTCTTTAAAGATTTTTATTTATTTATTTGACAGAATGAGAGATCACAAGTACGCAGAGCAGCAGGCAGAGAGAGAGGAGGAAGCGCCCCCCCTCCCCCCCACTGAGCAGAGAGCCGGACACAGGGCTCGATCCTAGGACCCTGAGATCATGACCTGAGCCGAAGGCAGAGGCTTAACCCACTGAGCCACCCAGGTGCCCCCTGACTCCCATATTCTTAACCTCTTGCCTCAGAGATGATAGTAATACTCATTAAAGATGCAGTTCTCTGTGGGTTTTGGGGGGGTTCTAAGTTTCTTTTTTATTTATTAATTCTTGAGAGTGAGAACAAGCAGGGGGAGGAGCAGGGGGAGGACAACAAGCAGACCCTGCACTGAGCTAAAGCCCAGCATGGGGCTCAAGCCCACACCCCGAGATCCTCACCTGAGCCAAAATCAAGAGTCAGGTGCTTAACCGAATGAGCGACTCAGGCACCCCAGGGGTCTGTGTTTTAAACAGGTGAAAAAATGAGGCCCAGGGTGCCACAGCAGTCAGCTGTAGCTTGGAGACAGCCCCATCTCCACCTTTCTTTCAGGGTTTTCCTGTGCCACACAGACGTCACCATGAGCTTAGCAAGAGAAATGTGCCTTCATGCAAGAAAGAACAAGAAAGAGCCTGAAAAAATTGAAGTGTAAAATGATAGCATGAGAAAACACCTGAAATCTGAAATAAATTTTCATTCTTCTTCTTTCTATCCATCAATGATCCCTGAGCTCATGCTGCTTGGTCAAATAAAGACCTTAATATCTAGGTCATCTTGACTTATGTAAGGACATGATTTTCTCTGGGGCCTCGGTTTTGAGGCACAAGGTATAAGACATGTCTAAGAAAACAGCTATACAGATTTTTATAATAACCCAGTGTGGTAGGTAGAATTACGGGCCCCGGAAGATGTCCATGTCCTGATCCCCCAAAATCAATGAATATGTTACCTTACGTGGAAAAAGGGAGTTTGCTGAAGTAATTAAGTGAAGGACTGGGATGGAGAGATGACCCTGGGTTTTCTAGTTGGGTGCAATGTGATCATAAGAGTTCTTGTAAGAGGGAAACAGGACAGTCAGTCTCCAAAGGTCCACTTTGAAGTCTGAAGTCCCCTTGAGTGATGATGGAAGAGGCTTCTAGAGACCCAGGCAGGCTCTGGCCACAGAACTAGTCAGTTGATCCGCAATTATCATCAAAATCAATGAACAGGGCCTGGGAGGAAGGTTGCCTTTTCCCCATCTCTGAGTATAGCGATTTTTTTTTCTTTAAGATTTTTATTTATTTACTTGAGGGAGAATGAGTGAGAGAGAGATGAGAGAGGAGAAGGTCAGAGGGAGAAGCAGACTCCCCAAGGAGCTGGGAGCCTGATGCGGGACTCGATCCTGGAAGTCCGGGATCATGACCTGAGCCGAAGGCAGTTGCCCAACCAACTGAGCCACCCAGGCGCCCAGCATAGCGATTTTTAACAAGTCATTTTGTTTTATGAGTTCATCTATCTTCCATTCATCTTTATTTTAAAATAAAACAGACTTCTCACATTCTATAGGAACTATCACCTCTCTCTCATTGGCCAGGCCAGAATGAATTATTGGGCACGTTTGCTGTTCTTAAAATTTCTGCGTCCTGCCGTGGCTAAAACAAGTGACTGGCCTCTGTGGCTGCCTTCCTTTAAAGAAAGCTCCAGGCCACAGAATTCAGAGCCACATCCTCCTTAATAATTTATGACTCTGAATCCCAGACTACCTTGGTTATGCCTCTCAGCCTTTACACAGTCCCCATCCTGTCAGTCATGTGGTGAAGTGTCCCGGATGACTCTGACTGGAAGCCCCTTTTCACCAGTGTTGTACCCAGGCTCTGGCCTCCGTTGGTTGGTTAGAAGCAGTGGGCCCCCTTGAATCTGACTCTCAGTCTGTGCTCTCACACATCCACAGCTCAGCTTCCTCCCGGCCTTCCTACTCTGTCTAAACCTCCCTTCCACGGTCACGATCCATTCTCCGCCCACAGCTGGCACCTGCCTGGACTGCGTTGACCAACCTGTGCCCCTGCACAGGTCGTCCCCCAGCTGTGGCTAGATTCATCTCCCCAGTATTCCTGCTCGGCAGACCCCGGTGGCTCTCGATTGCTGGCCAGCCTCCTCAGTGTGACCTAGGCTGACTGTGCTGCCCGTGCCCCTGCTCACATGTCTACTGTCACCTGTGGCCACCCCAGCACCCCACCAGAGCTGAACTCCTGTCTCACCGCCCGGGGTGCCAGACTTGCTCATGGGTCTGTGTATTTACCTTTTCTCCCACGTGCAGCACCGGTGCCCACACAGTACCTGTCTAATCCTCCCTCGGGCCTCCCCTTCTGTCTTACTTCGTCTGACGTAGGTGCCCCTTCCGTCCTTGCCTGTCTCCCCCCAGTGCGGCTCTTACACGGTGTTGTCATTACCTGTCAACTCGTCTCTGGCCCAACAGCCTAGCACATCCCGGGTGAGGCACCCTTTCTTTCTTATTCGTTGTTTTATCTTCCTAGCACCTAAGACAAGGGAACCATATGGGAGGCAGTCAGTCCATGTTTGTTGAGGGAATAAAGCAAGCTGCACCCTACTACTGCAAAGGTGGTCCCCAGTAGCACCCTGAAGAGGGAGTCCCCAGTCGGTGGGGGGGGGATGCCTGGTCTCACTGCCTCCAACTGGATGACCCTGGTTGCTCAGCGTGCAAAGCCAACCCAGCTAAGCACTGTCGTAGAACTGGGATTCGCTGGTCTCTACATGAGGCTGCACGCTTGCCATTTTGATGCATTTGCTCCCAGGTCACCGTGGGGTGAAAGGGAACTACAATGACTAGGGAAGGCAGCTCTAAAGCGCTAGTAATTGCTGACAGTTCTTAGAGTCATATGATGATCCAGAACAAACAAGAACAGCCGGAATAGCCTTTCGGGTCTGCATTCAATATAATCAGGTGAAGATTTTTTCTATGTGAGGGGCACCTGGCTGGTTCAGTGGGTTAAAGCCTCTGCCTTCGGCTCTGGTCTTGATCCCGGGGTCCTGGAATGGAGCCCCGCATCGGGCTTTCTGCTCGGTGGTGAGCCTGCTTTCCCCCTCTCTCTGCCTGGCTCTCTGCCCTACTTGTGATCTCTGTCAAATAAATAAATAAAAATCTTTAAAAAAAAAAAAAAAGATTTTTTCTATGTGATGAACAAATAAGAGGTCCTAAATGCCCTCCCCCAACACACAAAAAAGTACACCATTCAGATTCTACATATATTTTTTGAGGCAATTTGCTTCTCTTTGCCTTGTTCTCTTCCTATGACGTGCCCTACAACCCAACTCTGTATAAGTATCTTGTGTTCTTGTGCTCCCTCTCCTGGTCTTTTCTGTCCTTCGGTAAAGACGGTGTTCCTAGCACTGCACACCCCCCAGGTGGGGGCTTGGCAGGTTCACAAAGAAGCTCAGAGCGCTGCAGGGTTTGTTGTAAGATCCATAGGGGACCAGCAACAGATTCACTTCCTTGTTGTTTGCAGTCCAGCTGGACTACGTGAAAAAGGGCCATCCTGGCACGGAAGAGAAACGTGCCTGGCATCCTTTTTGAGACATGAAATGCTCTCCAGAAAGAAAGAAAAAAAAATTATAATAAAAAGCACTTATAGTACATTTTGGAAAATAGTCCTCCCTGGAGATGTACAGATGCTTGGAAGATGTGCCCTATCAGTTAGCTGTGCTAATTACCTAATTATCTGGTCAGGTGCAATAAAAACCCCTTTGACATTCTGTGCCTTCCATATGCAGCTCAAGTGTTCTGGTATCTGCTCCTTGACCGTGGTGAGGGGCGCACCATACTCTCCTCCCATTATGAGTAAGAATGTGGCATGGTCTCCACAGCTGGCTCGGGGGGTGCTTTGTGTCGGGGGCACGAAGCCTGGAACAGGGCAGTGCGAGGTCCTGCCACAGAACTAGCGGGATGACACTCCCTGGAGAGGGCGACGGGACTTCACCTGGCCTCCTTGGTTCCGCCGGAGCAGCTTCTGAGCTCTGACCCTGCCCACTTCTTTCTCCGATTGTGGTCACTTCTGAGACCTTTCATAATTTTACCCGCTTACCTTGTTTTTTTTTTTTTCCCCCATTTGACTTTCTGAAATAGCATCCTGGAGAAGTATGTCATTTCTCCTACTTTAGTGTAAAAGAGGATTTTGATTTTGCTTTTTCTCAAGCCCATCTGGAAGAGCGCACACCCCCAAATCTAAATTTCTGAGATTCTAACTTAACATGCTCGGGAAGAAGCCATTTTGCTCAACCACTTAACATGCCCAACCTTCGTTTCCAGACCAGCTCCTGTCTTCCTGCTGTCCTGAGGAATGGTGGCTGCGTCCTTTCCTGAAGCCCCATCTGTTTTGCCCTAAGGTTTTCTTCTGTGGACTATCAGCTTCTTCCCAGTGGATCATTTCTTTTTCTCCCATGGTGCTCCCTTTTATGGGGTACATTTGAAGTTTCATTTAGATGGGGTGGTGAGGACTGGTTGGTCTTGGGTAGAGAAGACTGTTAAATCCTAGGTGTTTATGGAAGGTCCTTTGCTAGAAGACCACGAGACTGTAACAGAACCGCAATATCTGGAGGGCAAAGATTGACTCGCAGGGGTCTTGGGCTCTCCTGTCTTCCAGCCTGCTCCCATCCAAGCTTAGTGCCCTTCGAAAGCCCATGCTCACCCCTCTTCTCTCAAAGCCTGAGGCACGGGATTCTCAACCGTATAGAGTTTTAACACTTACTTGTTCTCTAGCTGTGGATAGCCCATGGTGAGCTTCTCCACAGTAAACCTATACTGTTTGCTTCTTCCAAATTTACCTCAGTGCCCAACAAGGTAAATGATCAAATGTTTTGGGGTTGCTGATTGAGTAGTATCTTGTTTGTCTGAGAAACATAGTCTGTACACAAAAATGGCTCCAACACTTCTCTGTGATCTAATGATTTACTCTTAAACTTTTTTGAATACTGTTTCATCTCACTGGCATGGAAATGTCACCTTTTGCTCATCCTTTTTCAATGTGTGATGTTGTTGAATTCTACAAAAAGTAACCAACTCAGGGCATCTGGGTGGCTCAGTGGGTTAAAGCCTCTGCCTTCGGCTCAGGTCATGATCCCAGGGTCCTGGGATCGAGCCCCACATCAGGCTTTCTGCTCAGTGGGGAGCCTGCTTCCCCTTCTCTCTCTCTATGCCTGCCTCTTTGCCTAATTCTGATCTCTCCCTCTCTGTCAAATAAATAAATAGAGTCTTAAAAAAAAAAAAAAAGCCAGTCACAATGGAACATTTAGATAACAGTGCAAAATAGCTCTTATGTGAGGAAATGCCAGGACTGGGTATCTATAAACAGCAGCTATTGTCCAAGTTGGGAATAGGGTCCAGTTAAATAACCACCTCCTTTGCAAGGGTTTCTTGTGGCCCTTGCATTCCATATTGATGGACACCCCCGACACCGGTCCAGGTACAGCTGGAATTGGCAAAATGAAATGAAGAAAGCATCTAGGCAGGGAGCACAGCCTGAGCAAATGCTAGAAGACAGGAGAAAGGCTGCAGTCTGGCTCAAGAAAACAACTGGAAATGAGATGGCAAAGGGCATCAGTCTGGGGGACACTGGGAAGCCAGAGAAGAGCGTGAAGTTTGCTCTCTAAAGCAGGGACTTGCTGCTTGAAATACAGTCATAGTCTGTGTCGGGAACATTCCCCTAAAGACTGTCCAGGGCAATCCCGAGAGATCATGGAGGTACAGGGGAGAGGAAAAATGGTATCAACAGAGAGAAGGAGAAATGTTTGTTGTTGTTGTTGTTGTTGTTTTGCTTTGAGTCTCGGTACTTTTGCCACAGTGGTGACCTAAAGATTCTTAAGCCTCCTATGCTTATTAAAGAAAGAAATGACGAGGCCATCCAGGCACCTGCTTGCTTCGTTGGGGCTTTCAGAGCTACACCACTCTGGAAGGCTGCTGGCAATGTGTTGTGGATGGGCTCTACATTCCTCCCTCCATGAGCCAAATCGTCCTGAGGCAGTAATGCCAGGAAACTGGAGGGCTTGTTTTCTAGAACGGTTTGCTGGTCAGAAGACTTCCGACTTCAGTGACTAGAGTCCCATCAAAATGCTGGAATACCCCCGGTATTATAGATGCCTTACCTCACATCTTTAAAGGTGTGCTCGGGAGTGGTTTGATTCACTCAAACCAAGAACGCCTGGTGTTCTGGAGATGTGGTATTTGTCAAAAACCAAGAGTGTGTTTTCAGAATGTTTGGATATGTTTATTTTTAGTAGAAAAGGTGTTTTCCTAGTTAGGAGCTGTAAGCAAAGAGGTCTTTCATAACTGTTCCTAGCCGCATTCAAAATAGATGCCCCAGAACAGAATCCACTGCCCCTTCTGGAAGCAACTGTGACTTCTTTCCTTTTCTCGCCATCCCCCAAGTCAGCATGGAAAGTGTGTTTCAGCCCCACAGAGACTGGAAACAACCAACCTGACGTTGGGAATTTCTGGCTCCCCTGCTTCAGCAGCCGGGCTGCCAGAGATGACTCCATTGTCAAAAACAGCACCGTGCCCTCATGCCCCAGCGGTCTGAAGTCTCAAACACACCGCTCGTCTCAGCAATGACCTGCTCCCTGTCCTCTTGGACGTCATTGGCCGGCCTGGCGAGCCTGCGTCCCAGGAAGGGCTGTGGAAGGCTGCAGGGCAAAAGCCCAACCAATTGGCCCAAACCTGCAACCATGGCCACACAGATGGCCTGACTCCCTTCCTCTCTATTCCCTTCCCTTATGACAGGAATCGCCTAGAGAAAAGATGAGAACTCCAGGAGATGGAGGGGAAGTGGCTGAGGGACAACCCTGATTTCGTGTTCCTATCCAGGATTCTGGGTGTTGTCTCATCCGGTCTCCTCACCCCCAGGCCACAGGGCCCGAGCTTTCTGTCTGCTAGTCCCGACAGCCCCCCGGGACAGCCATTGTCCCAGTCACAGATGGGGGTTTTGTGTTGACAGCGGCCGCTGTTTAAATCCTCACAGAGCACAGATGGCGCCTGCATTGCATCAGCATTAACTCTTCTCTGTTGGCAAAGCCCATGGTAGAAACAGGAGAAGGGAGGAGAAATCAGAGTGTACTGTCCCTTGGGCAAAATGTCTGGTTTCCATATATGCGTTTACCCAGAATTAGTGTTGAGCCTTGGTTAACGCCGTCAGTGTGTCTCAGCTTCTGTTATATGGTGGTTAGTTAAGAAGGACTCAGATGAAGGAAACTAAAGACTACAGAAATACTATTATTTGCTGTCATATATACCATGCCCATAAGGCAAAATCCACAGCTTTGTTCTTTCCAGGAGCCCCAGTAACCCCCACTTTCCTTGCAAAGGCAATGAGGCAGGCATTGAGAAGATGATATACATCTTTTTAGAATTTTTAATGTTTGCGTCTCAAAAGCCCTTCAAGTATATGATTTCTTCAGCACGTCCTGACTTATTCCTATTTTGCAAAGGCAAGGGGGAAAAGGACAGCAGAGTATCTCCAGCTGTCGGGATCGAATTACCTTCCTGACTAAACACCAGTGGCCCACCCTTGACGTCGCCAGGTCCTCATAGCTATTGGCGTATTAGTGGAGCATAAACCCACTTGCGCCAGAGGTCAGCTAGAAAATAACGTTTCCACAAGAGACATGTGATCTGTCACTTCTTCCGTTTTGATTTCTGATGGAAAATATGACTTCAGTTCTTGAAGAAAAAAAATCCCTAACCGGGCATGACAGATGTCTTCAAATACGTGATGGACTGTCATGTGAAGGAAGGATTCAAATTGCCTGCTTGCCCCGGTGGGCATTACTAGGGTTAGCTCAATTCAGTTCAACTAATTGTTATAAAGAACCTGCAGTGCACAGGGCTCATGCTTTAAACTAAAAGTGGTCAGAGAAGGAGGGAGATGAATATCCTGCTAACCTCATGACATCAGTTATCGCGGAAGCAAGCAGGTTTGACATTGATGTAAAAGTGTGAAGTATTAGGTGAATCATTGGCTAGACCAAGGAGAAGGGAAAGAGAGAAGCAATACTTATAGTCTCCAGTGTCTATCCATCAATGGGTGAAGCAGGAGTAATTAAAAAATTGAATTGGAAATTACTGCCAGGGTGATAAATAGAATTTCTTAGTAACCTAATGAGCAAGAGGACATCACGCTGAAATATGGCTCTGAGATGGAACTCCATATTTACAAAATTAGAGCAAAGGAGAAGCATGAGGCAGAACTTCAACTATAGGAATAGCTCCCAGAATTCTCTTCAACCAAGAAAAGAATACCTGAGTAGTTACTGATTTGCCTCTACTAGCAGTTTCACCTTTAAGAAGGTAGAGAGTACAAGAGTAGAATTGCTATTTTGTTCCTAATACTGACTAACTAAAAGGAATTGATAGGAGTCAGTCCTCCCCACATGAGAGGATCCTTAGAAGAAAGAGATTGTCATCTTAGAGAAAGTGATCGTCAAAGAGGACATTTTGTACAGTCTGAAATATTTCAACACCTTTTTGTATTACAATAAAAAGAAAACCAACATGAAATTGACCATCTTAACCAATTTTAACTGATCTCTACTGATGTCCATCAAACATTCATCTTACCTAAAAAATGTTCACATTGTTATGAAACAGGATCTCCAGAATTCTTATCATCTTGCAAATCCGAAACTCTGCACCCATTAAACAACAATTCCCCTTTTGTTCTTGACCCCAGCCCCGGTAACCACCATTCTATTTTCTATATCTATGAATATGAATCTATATTTTCTATATCTATGAATACCTCAGACACCGTATAAAAGAGGAATCATATAGTATTTGTCTTTTTGTGACTGGCTCGTTTTACTTAGCATAATGACCTCAAGATTTACTCATGTTGTAGTATATAATAGAATTTCTTCCCTTTTTAAAACTACACAATATTCCATTGTCTTTGTATACCATTTTGTTTTTCCATTCATCCACCAATGGACATGTGGGTTTAAGCAGACAAGGAAAATAAATGAATGGTTCTGTTTAGGGCAAGAAGGCAAGTCAACCAACAGCTGGTCTTGGGGCTGACGAAAGGATAGCAGAATCCACAGTTACCTCCATATTGTGTTTCAAGGAGACTGTCTATTAGATAGAAAAGTAAGAAGAATTTGGAGAAGGGAATGTAAACGCCAGGTAAATGAACACTAAGAAAATACCCAAGTTCCCAATGTTGATGAAGTAAACCCCCCAAACTACAGGGAAAAAAATTAGACATGATTATGGAACATCTTGTTATGGTCAAAATCTTGGAAGAATTTCAGAACCTAGGAAAGCATCAGAAGTCTAGATGGAAATCAGAAAATTACATAATTTTTTTTAAAAAAGGAAGAAAGCAGATCTTTAAAAAAATTGACTGAAGAACAATTTGTATAATGGGAATGATTTGTCTGGACAATAAATCTGAATATCGACACAAGCATATACCCTTGGGTCAAAAAAATCAATTTTGCAAGATTAAGATGGACACATGGCTTATCAGTAACACATGCTGAAAAAAACTTCAGAGATGTTCACTGATGGCACCATAAGTATTCAATGACAATGAAATACTTAGTTGGTATTCCTAGAAAATAGGATCTCAACTGAGGAGGTGATAGTTCTGTCCTCCATGCCAGTGACTGGAATATTTACTCAGACCAGATACCCTGCTAGGGATGCAGTAAAACTCAGGGTCATTCTAAAGAGAGCAGTGAGGAAGGTGTAAGGGCTCATAAATGGTTAGGTTACCAGGGTGGGAATTTTGGTTTGATATGAAGAACTTAGAGGGCTCTGATGAGGGACTCAACTTCTCACACCTGGAAGACTTAAAAAATGTTTTGTGTTTTCTGGTTGAAGATCAAGTGGTTGATGGTTGGTTTGAAATGACTAAAAAGGTTGAGGAGGTAAAACCAAACCTTGACTCAAGAGAATTCTGGTCTAGGAAGATCATTGGTTTCCTGAATGGGGAAAGGGTCATTTAAAATGGAAATTAGGTAATTTTTTAAAATCTTCTTTTAAAAAATAATTTTCAGTTGGAGGCGGTTTTTCAAATGAAACTATAAACCTAGATGCAGGTTTTACTACTTCATTTCCAGTGAGTGGGATGCTTTTCACTTTCATTTTACACTGAAAAATGTAAAAAGTTACTACTATTTAATACCTATTTTAGGATCGACACCTATACTGAAATTAGATTTTTTAAAATTATTCCATGAACTTCATTATGTAATCTTTCAGAAGGGAGACTTCCTGTTTTCATTTATACCTTTAGAGTAAATATGAATACATTATCTTATATGTATGTCATATATAAATTTTGCCTGTCTCTTACATGAGAAAGATAACCATACCTGATTGAGAAAAAAGCAGGAGAGTTGAACTCAACGGTCAGAATAATTGAGTTAAACCCTGGTTGACCAGCTGTGTGACTTTGGGAAAATCCCTTCACCTTTCTGGACTTTCTGGGCTTCACCTTTTTTTGGCTTCCTTGTCTGTAAAGTGGATGAGGATTGAGTCAGGGAAACAGAAACAATGCCAGGTGTTTCAAACAGAGGGGATATAAAACAAGGAATTGGTTACACAGGTGTTGGAAAACTGGAAGAACAGAAAGGGGAAGCAGCATCAGCTCAGTGACTCAGGCGCCTAGGTGGCTCAGTCGGTTAAGAGTCTGCCTTCAGCTTGGGTCATGATCTTAGGGTCCTAGGATGGAGCCCTGCATCAGGCTCCCTGCCCAGTGGGGAGCCTGCTTTTCCCTCTCCTGTTCCCTCTGCCGTTGCTCCTCTCTCTCTCCCTCTCTCATAAATAATCTTTTTTTAAAAAAATGAACTCAGTGATTAGTGATTATAGGAAGCAGCTACCACTCCTAGGGCCAGAGAGGAAACAAGGAGCCTAGAAAAGGAGCTGATACCTGTACCTGTGAAGGAGACAGCCCTTGCCAAAAACTCCAGCACGGAGTCAAGGATGTAGCCTTCCCCAGAACACACAGCCAGGGAAGGAAAAGAAAGAGAAGAAACAAAGAACCCCATCTTTCCTCTCACTTTCTGATATCCCACCAGTGCCCCCTATCGGTAGAATCTAATAATGTCAACCAGCAAAGAAGCCTGAGAAATGTACTCTGCCAGCATTACAAAAGGGAACAGAAAAAAGAATTGACATAAAGCCAAGAGACAATAGTCAAGACGTAGTATATGAGGTTATAATGTCAGACCAAAGTAAATTAAGTTATAGAAGTCAAAGTTAGTGGTTGGTCAGAATTATTTATATTTCCCCTGTTTGTATTAAAGTAATGTTACTTTAGGACACAGATGGAGTTAGATGGATGGAAAGATAAAGACAGACACTGATAAATAAATTTAGTTCTGAGCTGAATAACTTCTGAATAAGTTTCATGAAAGTTTTTCTAATTAAAAAAAAAAGTTTATATTTAGGGGTGCCTAGGTGGTTCAGTGTGTTAAGCATCTACCTTCGGCTCAGGTCATGGTTGCTGAGTCCCAAGGATCAAGCTCTGCATTGGGCTCCCTGCTCAGCAGGGAGTCTGCTTCTCCCTCTGCCCCTCCCCCTGCTCGTGCTCTCTCTCTCTTACTCTCTCTCACAAATAAATTAACGAAATCTTAAAAAAAAAAAAAAAAGTTTCTGTTTAGTTCATGACTTAGGAACAACTACAAGATATATGTTTTCGCAAACCCTTGTGACAGGAATAGTTACAGTGAAAATGTGACTTATTGTGGGATCCTTCCTCAAGAGTTCCCAGGAATTAATTTCAGGGAGTCAGAGTCCATGAACAGACTCCATTCTGAGATCATGACTCTTCATTATGGGGAAACCTAGAGTCTCATATGAGTCAACTCAAGTCAGGTCTTTGTTCACTGAACCTACCTGATTTTCCTTTATTATTTTTTTTTTCTGATTTTCCTTTTTAAAACAAACAAAAAGTACCTTAGTAGGCAGACCATGTATTTCCAGGATACTCCTGGCCCTGCTGGGGACCACTGACCTGTGCTGCTGATCCCAGTAGCCATGCCAGCTAGTCTTTGGAGTTTTAGTGTAATGGAGTTCCACTGTTTGGATGTCGTCAGCCCCACTAAAATCAGGGAGCCTGTCTCAACTGCAGGGGAGAGGGCCTGTGCATTCATGCATGCCTGTGTGTGTGTGTCTTGACAGGCTATAGTCATAGACACACAAGCTGTTCAGGGCTCCATGGTCGGAAGGACCCTGTACTTAGTTTAATGTTCGGCTATTCCTGGAAATCACGTAACTACTTTGGGGGGCGGGGGCAGTTGTGAATCGAAGGCCCAGAAAGGGTCTTACAGATAAAGTGGCATTGGAGGAAGAGCCAGAAGGAGAGGGAGTGAGATTTGCCATTGTTTGACTTATTCTGATGAACTTCAGCTCAGCCTTCAACATTCAAGGCAAAGGCACCTTTTCCAGAAAGGCTTCCACTGATGCTCTGAGCAGTTCACTGCCGCCTGCTTTGGTCCTCCCTTAGGACCCTTTAAATACCTGTTCCACACTTAGATTACATTATAGACCTTTGTATTAAACATCTGTCTCCCTGCTCGCCCTCTTAGCTCCTTGGAGAAAGCAACTATTTGTATTCATTTTTTTTTTTTAAATAATCGTAACAGTAATTGTTGTTACTCAATGCCAAACCCTGTTCTAAAGGTTTTACCACAAGATGGGCACTGTTGGTATCCCTGTCTTATAGCTGGAGAAACTGAAGGACAGAAAGGTTAAGTAACCCGCCCAAGTTCCCAAGCAGGTACACAATAGAGCTGGGATTTGAATCCCAGAAAACTGGTTCCTTCAGTTCTCACACAGTGTGCAACAAGTGCCCAGTAATGGTTGGTGAGTGAATGAACGAGTGAATGAATGAATGAAAAAAAGGTAAAGAAAAATATTGAATAAATGTTCAGGTAGAGAATCTCAAGGGGCAGATTTACAAATAGGAGAGCATCTCTATGTTGTGGCTGCAGACCCAAAATCAAGCCTGCAAGGGAGAGGAAAGACAATTTTATGCTTTCAAGCCACATTTACTAGCATAGATAATTACTTTCTTTCGGGGGAAAAAAAAACACTATATAAAATTACATGCTTCTATGTATAAATCAACTGAAATGTTTATTTTTGTTTTTACAAAAAAATGGAAATGGAAAAAAGATTGGTTTCTCTGGTTCTATCTTTAGCTAAATTAATACTAAAATGACCAGAAGCTTTGTTGAAAGAGTGAAGTTCATTAATTTAACAAATACAAATACACCCAGATATAAGTATAATATTCTTGTATAACATACTGCTTTGGGGAGAAAAACATGATAATACAGATTATTGATTATAGAAAATTAAGATTAGGGGCACCTGGGTGGCTCAGTCACTTAAATGTCTGCCCTGAGCTAGGGTCATGATTGTGGGGTCCTGGGATTGAGACCATCATCGTGTTCCCTGCACAGGAGGTGCTCTTCTACCTCTGCGTGCTGCTCCCCCTGCCTGTGTGCTCTCTCTCTCTGTGCCAAATAAATAAATAAAATCTTTTTTTTTTTTTAATTAAGATTAGAAGTGACACCTCATCACCAAATCAGTCTCCCTCCTGCAGAATGAAATGCAGTGCTGTGTGGGGGTGGAAAGGAAGAGTGAGTTGTCCCCAAAGTTGTTTTCTTTGACAAGTGCCTTGCTGTGCAAAGAGTTCAGAGGGATGGCCATGGCTCAGTGTAGTAAAAAGCCCATCCAGCATAGCTTTGTTCCTGTCATCTCCCCAGCCCCTGCAAGTATATAAGAGATCCGTCTTTATCGGGGAAGCATGCATGACGTGGCTTGTAAGGCCACAGTTCAGCAGCCTTAGAGAAGTGTGCCATCCCTCCCCTAGAAAACAGTCCCGGGATCTCCCCATTCATCTGGTCCACCCTCTGAGGAGGAGCTCAGTGCTACAACCGCGTGTAAATACTGCCAGAACCAACGGAAAAGACCTTAATCACGCGGCTTGAGTAGAGAACGCTGCTGCAAGTCTCCTAAAAACTCCCAAGCCCTGTTTTCAGTAGCCACTGAAGCCCACTGCCTGATCCCTGTAATGATCCAGAGCGATGGAAACTGTTAGATGTTTCCTTTCAGGATCTCTGTCCAGCAGGAAGCCGGGTAACTCCGGAGAGGGAGCTTTGCAAGCAGCACCTCAACATGCCCTATGCCCGCTGAGTTTTCATCGGTTCATCCTCCTTCCACCAACAGCATGGAGAGGGTACATCAGAACCCATGGAACAAAAGGCTAAGGGTCATAGTTTCAGTGGGTCATATTTTCAACCCATTATCCTCATGTGGCCTCACACCACGGTACACGAGTTCAGTAGTTTGACCTTGTTTCTTTCAGACCTGAAACTCCACGGTCAAGGCCACTTGCCTTGTGTGTGCCAACTACTGGAGAAGGTCATCACCTGCTTGGGAGCAACCAGAGGGCAAGAGAGATAGCTTGCTTCCCTTAGAGCAGTGGCGCACGGCTCCATTACCATCAGCGAAATGGAACTGGTTTGCTATTTCTAGCCACTTCATTCCACTTTAACTTTATGATCATTACCTTTTTAAATAACATTTTTATGGGTCGTTAGTTTTATGTGTGCGTCTCCACTTCCCATCCCTTCTTATTTTTCCCATTATCAGAGCCTTACTCGTTAAAAACAGAAAGTAAATAACAATGCAGCCTTGTGATCGCGGTTTCATAAACATACAGCTTTCCCTTGGTACCTGGATGTTTGCTTTCTGAGTACAGTGAGTGAGTTTAAATGATTCCTAAAAATGGAAAGTCAGTGCAAGCTACCGAGATGAATCCTAAAACCAGTATTTAGAAAGCATCTACCTGATTTGACATGGCCTGCAGGTGTGATGGGCACTTGCTTTCTGTTTTGTGTATTTGGAGTTAACACAGCTGGCCTAAAGCGTACCAGAGATGGGTTCCTCGGAGGGACACAGAGTGGTTCAGAAGGTACCCATTAGATCAGAGCAGCTCTTGACCCACAGTGAACACAGAGCGATTTCACTGCACTCCAGGTCCTGTTGATGAGGGTTTAAGACCTCAGCAGTCACCTTCTCTCCTGAACTGGGAGGGATTTCTCAGCTGACAACTGATCATATAATCTTGTGATAGCTTTCCCATTGTTGACTGATGTTGTAACTTGATAATTAACTTTCCATTGTTAAGGTGTATCTACAAAGCTGCATTGTAGGTTTCTTGGGCACAGGGCCTAGTCTTGTACTTATCCGTTCCGTTCCTCATAGCACATCGGTTGGAATCCCAGCTCTACGACCTTGAACGAATTCCTTCACCTCCCTCCTTCTGTTTCCTTGTCTCCAAAACAGAGGCAGTCATACCTTCTTGGCAGTGCGTTATGAGAACAAGCTAGCGTGACGCTGGGCACCAGGAGCACTTGGTAGATGGTAACTAGACAAAGCCTGGCACACAGAAGCTGAGCAAAATTTAGCAGAACGGAATGTGACAAAGCAGGATTTAAACTCGTGCGAGGGGAGAGCTAGTTACGGACTCTTGAAATTTCATGTTGAGGACACCACTGCCTCTGACCTTGAATTTGAATGAGAGTTTACAATCCTGGTTTTAATCATGACTCTTTTATGACCATAGGATGATCCTTCCAAGCTTATCATGTCTCCTTGGCCCAAAAGGACTAGTGATGTGACCTGGGATGTAGAGACCATGCTCATTGGCACCATCAGTCCCACTCACACTTACGCACCCACTTGTCCTGCTTGGAGAGGCCTCTTCTCCAGCTCCTTGGAGCCATGTGTCGGTGGCAATACCCATGACTAATCTAATCATCCCCGGGGGTGTTCCCGGTTTCTCTAGGAATTTTCTTTAAAAGCAGCCATAGTGGGGAACAGTGGCAGGACTTACTGAGACCAACGGCATCAAAATAAAAACAGAATGCCCATAAGGGAGGACTGTTTAAAAAACATAAATAACACTGAGGTGAGTTTTCCCCACTTCCCATATACTGAGCACACGTACGCAAACCTGAGATGTGTGTTTCCATTCAGCAAATGGCAAATTGCCTGGGAGCGGAGCAGAAAATGCTTCCTTATGGAGGGGTCAGCTGTGCCTCAATTTGGCCATCCTTCTCTTTGTGGCGAAGTCACATTACAGCGAAGAAATGGGTCATGTGACATTCCCATCGCGTCCTTTGGTCACTTGGAAATGGGTACTTCCTTGCTTTGCACTTCCTCGGAAAGGTTCCTGGGGGGAGAGTACCTAAAACAGATACAGTAGATACTGCATTTGCTGAGTCTATTACCATGTCAGCTTAGTAGGACACAAAGGTAGGTCAGATGAGCTCCCTTTCAATAGTGAGACAAATAAGGACTGTCCACTGCCCTGACTGGTTGGTTGGTGTGGATTAGTGGTCTTCGCAGTGACTTGCTCCAAAAGTCATTCGAGATGATAGTCACCGAACAGACCGTCTTGTTACTTTCAGAACACTGCAGTTGTATGCGAGGAGCGCAAGTGGGCTTCTGACATCTCAGTACCACACAGGCTTTTGTCAGGTGTGTGCCGCGTTAGAGACCCTAATCAGATGCAGAGTTATAAAGAGAAATGAAGCCGTTCGTGATCTGAAGGAGCTTGCTGTCTAGCAGTAGAAACAGACCCAATTAAGTGTAATAAAAGTGAGACGGCAGTGATTGCCCTTGTGGAGCTATAATGTGAGTCTGGCGGTCATGTTTTTCTGTTGTGTTCTTTTTTTAACCCAATATCTTGGGACTCATTATCTGACAGAGGTGGGTTTTTTTTTTTTTTAATTTGGAATTTTATTTAAAGTCCTTCCGAAATACGAACCAATTAAAATCCATTCAGTTATATATCCAGGAAATTTCCCTTACTGGAAAGAATGCCGCATATAAAAATTGGTGCTGCTCTGAACAATCCAGGGCATTTTCCTCACACTAGCAATGGGGCTAAGAGGCCGGTATTGTATGTTGTAAGAGGTTGGGAGACCGCTCTGGGATAAGGCAGTGTCCAAGTTGAATCATGGGCAAGGGATAGAAGTTCCTACGAGAGTTTGGCTGTGTGTGCCGCTGTGAGTTCATGTGAAAGTCAGCTGCAGAACTGGCCAGCTCACCTTGCTCTACACCTATGCCTTTAGCAGATATTTTGTAATAACTGCTCCTAGAGCTTCCAGCAAGGACCCCATGGTGGCTGCTTTCATTCAGTTTCTACCCATACTCCACAGATCTGCCTTCCCTTTCGAAGGGGTCAGTGGTGTTTGCAAGAACCTAGAAGATGCATGTAGGTTTCCATATAGGGTGAGGAAGCCTGCCCTGAACCCCAGCAAGTTTAATCCACTTCCATCTGGGAGAACAGTTGGCCTTAGGCAAGGCATCTCTTATTGTCTAAGTCACCCTCTGCGTGCATGGGGGTGTGTGCGGACACAAAGCCGTGCATAAATAGCACCTTTTCAATCGATAAAATGTGAAGCGTGAGGAGCACATGACAGTAGCAGTCTGAGTCTCTGAAGATTTAGCAGGAAAGAAGGCAGCTGCATGGCAAAGCCCTTGCTCATAATTAGGGAAGGAACAGCCTGTGTCCAGGGCGGCTCAGCAGCTTCAACCATTTAAATGGCAGTCGGCCTGTTTAGTTCTGGAACCCCCGTTCTTTCTGGGCCAGCAGTTGATTTCGGGGTTGAGAATACTGCTCTGGATTATTGTCCTCTCTGAGGTATCCCTGTAAGATCAGGTAGGATGTGAGGACTGAAAAGTCCCATCTGGAAACCATGATGAATGAGAAACACAGCAGTTGCTTCCATGTCATTTCTTAACTTGTTAAGTGAAGGAAAACGGTTTTCCGACCCCTGCGGACTTTCAGGTTTTAACAGGCCATATTGCCAGGTTCGCAGTGAACAAGAAAAAAACAGAACGCTTTCTTTGGCTCGAGCGAGCCTCAAGTGTCACGCCTCTCCTTACGAGAAGGGCTCTCCACGGGTGTGACTGGGAGAGGAGTTAACAGGCTTCCCATTGTTACCAGGTATTTTTGCCAGGATATTTCATCAGCGTCAACCCTGAGCCGGTTGTCACCTTGCGGAGCCACTGGACCCCGGTGATTTTCAGTGCCGTGTGCGGGGCGATGGAGTGCGGAGGCACGCCCGAGACAGGCACTAATTACTGGAAGCGGAATCACTGCTGACTCAGTGCGGGATTAACTGCTCCTTTGCAGTCTTTATTCTGGGACATTAGCACTGTCTGGTTATCCCGCTTCAGTTGAGGGATTCGGGACAATAGCCATGCTGATGGTAGTAACGTCGGCAATTTCCCTGTTTGTTTTGCAGGTCACGGCCAGGGGCTTTGGGCCTCTGTTACAGTTTGCCTACACCGCCAAGCTGTTACTCAGCAGAGAAAACATCCGCGAGGTCATCCGCTGTGCCGAGTTCCTGCGCATGCATAACCTGGAGGACTCCTGCTTCAGCTTCCTGCAGACGCAGCTCCTGAACAGCGAGGATGGCCTGTTCGTGTGCCGGAAGGACTGCTGCGTGCCCGCGCCCGCCCGAGGACCGCGAGGACTCCGCGGGAGAGGAGGAGGAGGAAGAGGAGGAGACCATGGACTCCGAGACGGCCAAGATGGCCTGCCCCCGGGACCAGATGCTTCCAGAGCCCATCAGCTTTGAGGCCACCACCATCCCCGCAGCCGAGAAGGACGAAGCGCTGCTGCCCGAGTCCGATGTGCCGGCCGACACCAAGGAGAGCTCCGAGAAGGACGCGCTGACGCAGTACCCCAGATACAAGAAGTACCAGCTTGCATGTACCAAGAATGTCTATAACGCATCGTCACACAGTACCTCAGGTTTTGCAAGCACATTCGGTGAAGAGAACTCGAGCAACAGCCTCAAGCCGGGGCTTGCCGTGGGGCAGATTAAAAGTGAGCCGCCCAGTGAAGAGAACGAGGAGGAGAGCATCACGCTCTGCCTGTCCGGAGACGAGCCGGACAGCAAGGACAGAGCCGGGGACCTCGAAATGGACCGGAAACAGCCCAGCCCCGCCCCCGGCCCCGCCCCCGCCGCCGGGGCCACCTGCCTGGAGAGATCCAGGAGCGTGTCCTCCCCCTCCTGTTTAAGGTCTCTGTTCAGCATAAAAAATAGTGTGGAGCTGTCTGGCTTGCCCAGTACCTCTCAGCAGCACTTTGCCAGGAGTTCGGCGTGCCCTTTTGACAAGGGGATCACTCAGGGTGACCTTAAAACTGACTATGCCCCTTTCCCGGGGAATTACGGACAGCCTCACCTGGGCCAGAAGGACGTGTCCAACTTCACCATGGGGTCGCCCCTCAAGGGCCCTGGGTTGGAGGCTCTCTGTAAACAGGAAGGAGAGCTGGACCGGAGAAGTGTGATCTTCTCCTCGAGCGCTTGTGACCAAGTGAGCACTGCGGTGCATTCGTATTCTGGGGTAAGCAGTTTGGACAAAGACCTCTCCGAGCCGGTGCCAAAGGGTCTGTGGGTGGGGGCTGGCCAGTCCCTCCCCAGCTCACAGGCCTACTCCCACGGTGGGCTGATGGCTGACCATTTGCCGGGAAGGATACGGCCCAACACTAGCTGCCCGGTGCCAATCAAAGTCTGCCCTCGCTCGCCCCCCTTGGAGACCAGGACCAGGACTTCCAGCTCATGCTCCTCCTATTCCTACGCAGAGGACGGGAGCGGGGGCTCGCCCTGCAGCCTCCCTCTCTGCGAGTTCTCCTCCTCGCCCTGTTCCCAGGGAGCCAGATTCCTAGCCACAGAACATCAGGAACCAGGCCTGATGGGAGATGGAATGTACAACCAAGTCCGACCCCAAATTAAATGTGAGCAGTCTTATGGAACCAACTCCAGCGACGAATCCGGATCGTTCTCGGAAGCAGACAGTGAGTCGTGTCCCGTGCAGGACAGGGGCCAGGAGGTAGGGAACCCGCATGAATTCAAGCATGTGATCCACTCTTGTGGTCCTTTATCTGGACTCTACCTGCTGCCCCACCGCTCCCAGATTCAAGGTTCCAGGAATGGGACTGCCTTCCCATCCACAGAGGCAGGATGTTTCAGTTGTTCCAAATTAGCCACTTTTGTGCTAGAAGGCACTTGAAGTTTGATCTAGGTTTTGGTACTCAACAAGCAGAGGCAAGCTGCTTACTATAAAACATTCAGTCCAATGAATGAAGGGTGTGTTGGGTCGGGTACCTCAGCTCTCCACCTTTCTCCTCCCTTTCTCCTTCTCCACCTGCTTTGAAAGGGTGCTGTACTCATCACCCTCCAGGGTGAAAGAAAACGGAGAATCACTTTCAAAATTGATTGATTGACACTAGACAAACCCACAATAGCAGGTGCTGGTGCAGCACCCCTTAAGGTTTCCTTGTCAGCAGGAGTCCCCGGGGCCATCCCTTGTCCATGGCAGTGCAGGCCACAAACCGCTCCCCCTCCATCACGGTCCCAGGACCCTGCAGAAGCACCCTGGTCAGGCGTACCTAACTATGCAGTGGATCGTTTCCCGAGCTCCCTACTAATGATGAGAGGAGGAGTGGGGGTGAGTAGCTGTTTCTGCTCAGCCTGAAAGCAAAGTAACTTCTCATGCTCTATATCCCTCATACCAATGCTGGGAGACGGAGCGGGAACCCACCAACCACGTTTTGAGCAACACTCCCATGGCTGAGGAGAGAGAATAGACACCCCCTCCGCTTCCCTTTCCCCGCTGTAACATGAAAGACCCCTGCAAAGATCTGAGGGAATCTTGTGTCATGATCTGGTGTTGTCTGGCTGATTGACAAGGAGCCAACCTGAGATTGCCACCCGGGTCTCAGGCCCGCCTCGGGAGCAGCGGGAGCAGACGCGGCGAGAGGCCCCTGCTCAGAGCTGCTTACCTGAAAACTGCAGGAGGAGAGAAGCCCAGCCCTCACTAGGCCAGCGCCCTCCATCCGCTTCCACTCAGCCAGGACCTCGGCCCCTAGTAAAGCGGGGACGGTAACCCAACCAGACGGTAGAAATGCTGCACGGGGTTACGTGCCTTTTCACAGAGCCACGTGCAGGGGATTCAGCCTCTGTGAGATTGGCAAGAAGCACATGAGGTTTGAGTTAGGGCGTGTTTTGAAAGTAGATCCCAAAGCTCCCTGTGCCAACTGCAGAGATGCCCCGTGGTCATTTCCTGGTGTTGCTAGCGAGCCGCTCGGGCTGGTCTGTGACTGCCTGGGGGAAAATGGAGAGGACAGCCACATACTGGAAGGATTTCATGTAGCTCAAAGAAATTATAAAGGAAATTTGAAGGGGAACTCTTCCTGTCTGAGTATACCCTGTCCCCTCGGGTTTGGGTTGTGCCTAGTGCCCCAGGCAGGTGGCATCTGTGCCCCCCTGAGCTGAGAGGACTTTTTGTGAAAACAGTGAAACCTTGTGCTCTCTCTTTCCTCACTCGTTTCCCTTCCTCTCATCATAACTAAGGTGAGGTTTTTCTTTTTTTTTTTTTCCCCTGATATTGTTCCTAAGCACCCCTGATGCAGAAACCTAGTCCCTGGGTCAAGTTCATCAGCGTAATGATTTATCTTGCCGAGGAGTGGTGTCTGGAGAAAAGGACAAATGTCTTTGTCTTTGTTTCTACCCTAAGAGGAGCCTCCCACCAGTAAGCTGAAGGGGTTGTATTGTCATGACATTTGCATATGTTCAAGGAACTGTCAGTTTCTGATCATCTCCTTTTATCTCTCTCATATCCCAAAAGAGAGTTTAAAGTCACTCTCTTCAAATGAAATGCCACCAACAAGAACATGTGTGTTTTTCCTGGGGGTTTGGGCAACGTCACTTGTCTACCTTTAGAACGTCTCAATTCTAAACAAACCAGTCAAAAGGAAACTTCATTCAACCTATAAAAAATTTCATGAAAAATACCAGTGCTTTAAAAATATTTTTACTTTAGGGGCGCCTGGGTGGCTCAGTGGGCTGGGCCTCTGCCTTCAGCTCAGGTCATGATCCCAGGGTCCTGGTATTGAGCCCCGCGTCGGGCTCTCTGCTCAGCAGGGAGCCTGCTTCCCCTCCTCTCTCTCTCTCTCTGCCTGCCTCTCTGCCTACTTATGATCTCTCTCTCTCTGTCAAATAAATAAATATAAATCTTTTAAAAATTTTTTAAAAAAAAATAAAAATATAAAAATATTTTTACTTAAACTTAAACAAAATAAATAAATAAAAATATTTTTAACTTAAAAAAATGCTCTTTGCATTTCTAAACACTGAAAGCAGGGACCTTTACCAGAGCTCTATACTGTTTCAAGAATCACATTTAGCCCCCCACGGAAGGGCATTTTGGACAGGGTTGTTAGAATAAAGGTAAATTTCTTCCCAGTTTGACATTTTAGTTTTCCTAGAGTAGAGATTAGGTCTCAGAGACCCAGCATGACTGTTCCTCTTTGGGTTAATAATTTGCTTCCAGGCATTTCTTTGACCCCAGGGGAAGTATGGTCCCCAGTAATAACACTGAAGGCAAATCCTTTATTCACAAAGTGAACTGTGCCTTGTTTTCCTGAACTGGTCCAGAAAAGGCCAACCTCTGCTGGTCTGAGTCCTGCCCTGATCTGCTCTTCGGAGAAGGCCAGGTGACTCCCCTTCTGCATGAAGCCGAAGGAGACACTGGAGTCAGAAACCAGAGTTCTCCCCTCCGCCCAGGCACCTGTCCAGGTGCTCCAGACAGACAGGCCGGGCTCCTTCCCAGCCTCTCTTCTCCACCTCAGTCAGGAGCCAAAATGTTAGCTCAAAAGAAAATAGCAGCATTCCTAACAGCCGGTGAGGTGTCCCTGTTAACCATCTCGTCGGCTCTGACTTCTCTCATCCTTTTTCACAGGCCCCTAGCTTTGAAGAGAGCTTCAGTGAGCACAGTATTATCCTTCCTCAACAATCAGCTCTTTAAAATTACTTTCTTCTTTGAAATAAACACCGCTTACCCAGCCCCTAACAGACCAAATTTTACAGGCTCTCTCTGTGCCTGCAACAACACACAATCACATATTCGCAACTCGGGGGGGTTGAGTTTTAGTTTAGTGGCATTGACTGCTGAACTAGCTTCCGTCACAGAGCTGTTCTACTGTGTGCATGCCTCTAGGTCCGTCACATCAGGTTAAATCATACGTCTTTAATATCCGCAGGCCCCACACAGCACAGATGATAGCTAACCATAGCTATCCTAGCTACCGTCTATCAAGTGACAGTCCAGCTGTTTGCAGTTTTCCCTTCTTACAAAAATTGCTGCAATAAACATTTTTGTGAACATACTCAGTAGTGGTGCTTTTATTTTTGTGGGTTAGAATACCCTAAGTGGGTTAAAGGTGATGCTGATCTGTGAAATACTGCCTACTTCCCCAAAAAGTTGTATCCTTTAGCAATTTATGGATGTCCGTTCCCCCCTGTTCTTGCCAGCACTGGCTGTTACCAGTCCTTTTAAATTTTGCCCATCTGCTGGGTAAAAGATAACAACTGACGAGGTTGACGTCTTTTTTCTTCTAAGTGTATGTGCCACTTTTATTTCCCTTTCTCGGACTTGCCACTTTACATCTTTGCCCATTTTTCTCTTGTGGTGTTCATCTTTAAATCAGTTTGTAGGATCCTTAGTCCCTAATACAGGAATATTAACCTTTTATTAGAAATGTTTCCCATATTTTCTCCTACTAGGTCTTTTTATTTATGGCATTTTTCCCCATACTGAAATGTTTAAGTTTCATGCACTCAAGCTATCCATCTTTTTCTAAATGACTTTTGGGTTTGCTATATTACTTAAAAAATCAGTTTGGGAACTTTTATCTTACTTCCAATGGTGAAAAATAATGAACAGGTCATATTAAGTAGAAAAAGTAACAAAACAGTATGTATAACAAGGTTCTAATTTGCTTCGTAAATATACATATGACTAAAAAGGCAGTATGGAGAGTAAGATAAAAATAGGAGGCAACATTGGGGAGGAATATAAGGAAAGTTTCATTCTGTGTACCTCTGTAATGTCTGAATTTTATGTATGTATATCTCACACAGAGTCATGATTTAATTGAGAT
Organism: Mustela putorius furo; assembly: GCF_011764305.1. NCBI lineage: Eukaryota > Metazoa > Chordata > Mammalia > Carnivora > Mustelidae > Mustela > Mustela putorius. The sequence continues at coordinate 137,250 of NW_025421301.1, forward strand.
ACAATTCACACACCATAAAATTTACCTGTTAAAAGTGAATTATTCAGGGATTTTTCAGTGATTCACAAAGATGTGAACCATCTTCACTCTAATTCCAGGACATTCTAATCACCCCAAGAAGAAACACCATCCCCATTCGCAGGCGCTCCTCACTGTCCTTCCCAAACCCCAGGCAAACACTGATCTACCTTCTATCTCTAAAGACTTGCCTCTTCTGAACATTTCATAACAATGGGATCTTAGGCTGTGTGGCCTCTTGCGTCTGGCTTCTTTCACCGGGCATAATGTTTTTGAGGTTCATCCTTGCCACTGATGTACCAGCGGGTTCACCCTATATCGGTGAATTGTTCTTTTTTATCGCGGAATAATCGTCTACCCTGCGGACATAGTGCACTTTGTTGATCCGTTCATCAGCTGAAGGGCGTTTGTATGGTTTCCTCTTTTTGACTCTTATCATTGGTGTGTAGGTGTTTTGTAGACACAGTTTTTCGGTTCTCTTCATTATGTATGTAACAGTAGAATCGCTAACTCATGTGACAATATGTCTAACCTTTTGAGAAACTACCAGACTGTCTTCCAAGGTAATGGCCCCATTTGACATTCCCACCAGCAGTGCACAAGGGCTCCCATTTTGTTTTGTTTTGTTTTTGAGATTTTATTTATTTGACAGAGAGAGAGAGAGAGAGAGCACGAGTGGGGGAAGGGGCAGAGGGAGACGCAGACTCCCAGCTGAGCAGGGAACCTGATGCAGAACTTGATCCCAGGACCCTGGGACCATGACCGGAGCCAAATGCAGCCGATTAACAGACTGAGACACCCAGGCGCCCCCCATGCGTTCCCATTTCTCCATGCCCTCGCCAGCACTTGTTACTGTCCAGCTTTTTATTTTCACCATCCTAGTGCATGTGAAGTGGTACCTCATTTTGGTGTATAGGTTCATCTTTACAATGTGAAAATGATAGACAAGTCACAAGTATTTCCCAAGGAGTAACCTTCTTTGTGGGATGGTTTTCTACCACAAGCATTTCTAATTAATTGTAGGTTTTAGTAAGGAAGCACTAGAAAGACAATTTGCATGGCCAAAAGGATTGATGAGGTGGACCTGCTCTATTAACACATTTCATGTCAGGAGGGATAAAGCGTTCACGAGTGAGGATGTGTGTACGTTTGTGTTGATGCATGTGTGGAAGCTCGGAGAAGTAATGTCTGACATGTAATAAAAGGGAAGAGCCGTGTCTGACTCTCACTCTTCCACCCACATGCCATCTTCCAGACATATGTTGTATGTAAAATTTTTATAGTCATTTTTTGTGGTTCATTGAATCAGGCATCTTTCTTAAAATGCCTCTGATTGGTCTGCTTAATAAAAAGAAAACTTCGCAAGGCAGCGTAGACGTCGGCCGCATTTCTAATTAGAACGACGCTCTTGTGTGGTCTAGAAAGATGTTCCCAGCATCTGGAATTCCAATGTGTACTCTGTCTGGAAGAAACCATGTGACAAAGAAAGATAGGGCTAATCAACAGAATTAATAATACCTCATATCTATCAGGCAGTTCGGACCTTTCAAAGCACTTTCTCCATCTGTTATCCAATTTTATTCTTCGGAGCCATCCTGTAAGTTAAGTAGGGCATCTATTATCTTCCTCTCTCACGGATCCTCAAAGAACTTCGGGACAGAGAGAATGAAAGACTGGCCTGAGGTCACACAGCTAATTAATAGCAGTACGACTAAATCCCAGGTGTCCTGCATTGTAAAGTGGACCATGAGAATAGAGGGTAGAAAGGACAATTTTGCAGGAAACGTTTCTTAGTGGAGATGGGTGATTCTGTCTCGGGCGTCCGTCTAGCACGGACCTGGCTGTCCGCCTGCCCCCAGCACTGAATCAGCAGCCCAGTGGGGTCTTGCTTCCTCCTGTGAGGAGGGACAGAGCTCCCAGGGTCTTATAAGAACACAGGTGTTAAGGGCATTGAGCCTCAGGGTACTGTTAGCATGATCCGACTCCCGCGGCTTCTATTCAACATCTGGTAACGAAACCAAGAACGGAGGTAGGAAAGAAGATTCGCAAACTGGCTTCGGCTGGGATTTCTAGAGGAAATGCTTGTCTTCAGCTTTTCCTGCAACCCTTGCATCTTTGTCCTTCTCCAGTAGCTCCCGTTCAGCAAACCGGCAGCTCCAGGCAAGTGAAATGTGGTAAGGGGCATGGTGATGTGTGGTCTGCTTACAACCCTGTACAAAAGCTGCAGAGGAAACAGAGTCTCTGGGGAGTCCCTGGGAGCAAGACCGCCATTGTCTGAGGGGGGGGGGGGATTTTTTCTCCTCTTTCGTCTCCTATTTGAATTTTCTGCAAGAAGTTATATTTCTTATGTAATTTTTAATGGTATTTTTGTTAAACTGGAAGCAAAGGGTCATTTTGGCTGCAGAGCAGTGTGGTTGTTGGTAAGGAGAGAAGTGGAACAACAGATCTCTGTGGCGCAGACAAGGCGCTGGCTCCCTAGGCTCCCGCAGCAACCCTGCCCAGGCCCTGGAGGAGGAGTATTTCAGTTTCACTTACCATCCAGATGCTACCACTTTCTCCCACCTTTTGCTGGCCCCTGGGGCCAGAGGTCCCTCAGCACCCTGCCGCAACCCCCTATTTCACCAGGTGCTCCTAAGCTGGAGCCCCCAGAAGGTCTAACCCCACTGTGGGCCCCATTTAGCAGTCTGGTCCTGGGACTGGGCAGGAAAGTCCTCTGTCCTGTTCTTCCAGTCCTGCTCCAGAGGGCCGAGGAGAGAGACTAGCATATCAACGGTAGCCAACCATGCACAGGACCCTGTTGGTGCCCTTGCCTTGCTGACTCAGTGGCTGCGCCTGACTTTCGGAGTCCCAGCTGAAAACCGAAGTGGGGGTAGGGGGTACCGATGAGCAGCACCCGTGAGAAATCAGTACCCTCCGCCGCACGGGCCCTTCCCCTGCTGTGCGGCGTGCTTAGCCTCAGATGCCTGATGGGCTTCGCCTCCTGTGGGTCTGTTAGCCGACAGCAGGTGCAGGCCAGCGTTCAGACAGGTGGTGGTGGGAGCCGGCAGGACGTTTCATCTTGTTAGGCTGAGTGTTTTGCACTGTTTCTGAGAGTCCAGTGACTGACAATGAAACCACTGCTGAGAAGTAAAACCCTGGAAGAAGAAGTGTGTGGAGGGGCAGTAAGTAAGATGGTAAGCCCTATAGGGCCTATTTGGGTTAGAAGAATTCTCCAGAAGAAGAGCCTCCACCCTCTTGAAGTGTTTGAACCTTCGAAGGCTGAGGTGCATTCGCTGACTTTTGAGCCCCGTTTGGGGAGTCTTGGGGGCCTGCAAGTTTGAGAATGGACTATTCTCCTTGCTCCATAAGGGGGTCTGTGGCTGCTCTTTATCTCCAGGGAAGATGTCCACTGGCTTGGAACTTATGAGAAATGAGAAAGAGCCATGGCCAAGTTCACCATTGTTCCTTCCCAAGAACCCTTCAGGACTTCCTCTTGGTAGTCAGTGTAAGCTCTACCTTGTGAACAGAGCCTATTAGGAAGAAAAAGAGTGGTCAGCCGTTCAGTTTCTTTCCCATGGAAGAAGCTCTATAGCTGACTATTTTCTTTTCCTTTGACCTCTTTAAAAAGCAGATGGAGTTGCAACAGCTCTACCGAAACTTTATATGGCCTTTGCTTCAAGGACTTTGAAACGAGCTTTGTTGATTTTTCCTTTTCCTGTCAACCTCTGTTCTGTTTCCCCTGGTGTTTCATATTTGCTGTCTGGATGATTTTAAATACAGTTGCTCTCGGTCTAGAAGGCCTTTTGACTTTCCCTGTGGCCCGAACCGTAGGTACATATTCTTTGGGAAGAGAAGTAAACAGGATTTAGAGCAGAAGCAGCCTTGCTTTTTGGTTGGCAGAAGGAGAGTCTACCCGAGGCCCCATGGTGCTGCAACCTCTGTGGGCAAACAAGGCTTCTGCCTGGTGTGGGAACGTCCGTGTCCCCGCCAGGCTGATCTCCATGTGAGTCAGGCACTGTCCGGGATTGGAGTGTCTGTTTGTTATCCAAAGGGTAGAAAAGGAAATCAAACATTCTTCGGATCATTATAAGCCCTGTGCAAACACAGCCCATGGACAAAGCCTGCTGGCTTTCCCTGGCTGACCGCCTTCAGCAGTGAGAGCAGGGCTGAGCTGAGTGTGGAGGAATGTGTGCTGTGGCGAGTTTGCTTTCCTGGGCCAAAATTGTACAGGTGTCATGGGACACAATTCACTGGGCAGAAGTTGAAAGTTGAATCGGAGCAGCCACTGGGAGCCCTCAGCAAATGTCACGTCCGGCAGGCTCAGAGCTATGAAGGAACCTGACAAAGCAATTGCATCCAGCCACAGAAAAGTCAAATGATCGTGCAGTGTGACTGCCTTTGTGACTGGGGATTAACTAGCCGTAAATGCTGGGATCTAGACCCGGCTTCCTGCATCTGATGCAATCAAAGCAAAAGCCTGAGCTCAGAATAGAGTATCTTCATCTGACTCCCTTGAGCAACGCAGACATAACACGGCAGCTGCTGAATATTAACGAGGGCTTGTTTTCTGCACCCGAAAATATTTTGATCAGTTAAACCTGGACCCTCCTGTTTTTCTGGTTTCCGGTTCACTGTGTCCCATTTGTTCTGTCTCCTAGAGCTGTGCTGTCCAGTGTAGCAGCCACACGCGGCTATCGAGCCCTAGAAATGTGCCTCGTTCTGAATTGTGCGAAGTGCAAAAAACACTTCCAGTTTTGAGAATGTAGTGCCAAAAAAGTAAACCATCCCAATAATGTTTATATTAATTACATGTTGAAATGTTGTGGACCTATTGGACTCAACTAAATATACTATTAAAATGAATTTCAGTTGTTTCCTTTCACTCCCTTTAATGTGGCTGCTAGAAATGGGAAATCACAGCTCTTGTTTGCATTGGACAGCGCTGGGCGGGCACCTGAAGGAAGTGTAGGTTTATAGCGCCATCTGCTGGTCCACGGAAAGCAGACACTGATGTCAACAAGCGCTAAGTGAACGAGTCCCAGACATGGACACTTTGTTAGCCAAGCAACACGCAAACTTCCTTTTCTGAAACAGGACCAGAACCGAACCCCGAAGTCCCTGTATCACCAACAAGAGTCTTGGAGAGGGCAGTGCTGAAGATCCAGGCCTGTGCACTTGACAGAATATAAAGAGAACACAGATCCATCCCTCCAGAGACACATTTCCTCTCCTTGGATAATGCTTATTCGTCTTTGTCAAGGGTCTGGAAGTTGGAATCTTGCTGTTGACAGTATCTGCATCAGTTATCACCGCAGCATAACAAATGACCCCCAGACTCCGTGGCTTAACTCGGTTAAGACCTTTCTGTGGGGCAGGAACTCAGGACTGGCCCATCTTTGCACAGCCGGCTTGGAATCCCTCATGAGGCTGAAGTCAGGGGCTGGGCCTTGCATCCATGGAGGTTTGACAGGGCCTGCAGAGTCCACGTCAGGGTGGTTCAAGCACTGACTGGCCAGCTAACGCTGGTTGCTGGCCTCAGGTCTCAGTTCTCCACAACTGGGGCCTGGGGCTGCCTGGGAGCCCTGTAGGCTGGCAGCCACATTCCTCCAGAGAGAGCAGCCTGAGAAGCCGAAGATGAAGCTGCAGCCCCTTTTATGACCCAGCCTCAAGCCACATGCTGTGACTTCTACCACATGGTGGTGATCCTGGGGCAGGAATGTGCATCCTGCTTTCAGACAAGGAAATGTCAATATCACGTTGGAAAAGAAAATGTGAGATGGGATGGCCATTGTAGTTTTGGAAAACACAGTCTGCCCCAAGTGTCCAATTGTGTAGAGTCCTGTGCAGTTCAGAAGCCTGCGCCATTCTGCAGATGAGGAGAGTGAGGCCCAGAGAAGTAAGGTAACTAGGCTGAGGTCTGGTGGAAGGACTAAAGCCCACATCCAAGTCCACCCCAGTGTAGACTTCCCGAGTTCTGCCGCTGCATCTCGTTATGCGTGTCACTGAAAATCACGCTGTTTTTTCGTCTTTCCAACCTCTTTGAGGTGTGTTGTGCTTTCCTTATTCAAGTGTTTCAGACAATTCCTTAGATGATGTCTGTCTATAAATTGTTCTCTTGCTGAGTTGAGGATCTACAGGAGTGGGTTTCAACTAACTATATAGCCTTTCTTACAAAATTGTAACAGTGAAAAAGTCCATATTTTCCACTATCTCCCATGCTGTTTGCTACAGAAATCCCAGGAGTGATAAACACATTATAATTTGTATGTTCACATTCTGTTTGACTCTCTAAATATGACATCTGATTTGTATCTAAGACAAGAAAGGATTAATCACCACTTGCTTTCAGTAGCTTCCATCCTACCTGGTCATCTTAAAAAGGAGGTTTTACTTTTATTTTTTTTTTGGACGTTCTGCCCACTGGAATTCAAACTAACAACCAACTACCATAATCATATTCTGCTGTTCTTGGTTTCAGGTCAAACTTCCGTTTCCTGTAGATCAAATCACAGATCTTCCGAGGAATGATTTCCAGATGATGATTAAGATGCACAAGCTAACCTCAGAACAGTTAGAGTTCATTCACGACGTCCGGCGGCGCAGCAAGAACCGCATCGCGGCCCAGCGCTGCCGCAAGAGGAAACTGGACTGTATTCAGAATTTAGAATGTGAAATCCGCAAATTGGTGAGTTGATCTGTTCGTTGCTGTCAGCAACCTGGAGGGAGCAGACATTGTGCAAGGCTGCGGTGATAAAGGCAAAAGACATGCAGAGAAGGGCCACCATTCAGGGAGTTTTGAGTTTATTTTGAGACAAGTTTCTCCGCAAAAGTAAGAGCCTTCTATCTGCAGTTATGTGTGCCAGCATTGTCTACGTACCTTCAGCCTCCCTGGGGATAGAGGGAGTGACTAGTAGCTAACATTTATTGCATACATGTGCGGGCTGGGTATTATTCTCAGATGTCTTTATAAACGATCGCCTTTAATTCCCACATCCACCCTGTGACTTAGGTTCTGTTTTCCCTCCATTTACAGAGGAGGAAACGAGTGCAGAGAGATTTGCCAGCTCCCCACTACGTGGCAGAGCTTGAATGCAAACCCAGATCTTGTATGTTCACCACTGCTTTCTCCTGCCTTCCACAGGAGAGCGTAGAATCCAGATAGGACACCTGAAGTCCCTCGCAGCCCCAGGGTTCTTGATCACAAGTCTGCCTCCAAGTGGCTCGCAACTCTTCCCTGGGCCTGAGAGTATTTTGTCTCAGGGAAAAAGCCCCCATCTCCCTCACTGAGACCTCAGTCTTCCCTCACTGAGACCTCAGTTCCCCCTTCCCCTTGGTGAGCAAGCTTAAGCTACAGGAAGTAAATCCAGGGCCCCTCGGGCTCCTGACTTAGCTTTGAAGGCAACCAGGGCAGTCTCATGCAGCTCGACCTTTCTGCTAGCCAAATACTGGAAACATCTTAGATGCTGGGTCCATTGTCAGGCTGAAGAAGAGAGAGGCCAGTGATGTGCTTATGATCTAAGCTCAGGTCCTCGGACTATACATGGTGATGCTTTGCGTCATGGTAGGCCACCATCCTGATGAGACCCTAAGAGCAAGATAAAGCATTTGAAAAATATGAGTAGGGGCGACTGGGTGGCTCAGTGGGTTAAGCCTCTGTCTTCGCCTCAAGTCATGATCTCAGGGTCCTCGGATCACGCCCCACATTGCATCGGGCTCTCTGCTCAGCAGGGATCCTGCTTCCCACCCCCACCCCCATCTGCCTCACTGCCTACTTGTGATCTCTGTCTGTCAAACAAATAAATCTTTAAAAAAGAAAAAAGAAGTATGAGTAAGTGTTACCTGTTTTCAAGGTAGTCTTGGACCTCAGGGTCTTTTTTCTTTTTAATTAACTCCCATCAAGCAGGGGAAACCTGCTCCTCACAGTGGCTTCGCTTGCCTGAAAAATAAAGCCCAAGCTTCCCAGCAAGACATCCATGCTTGCTCGTGCAAATTAGTCAATAATTACCTCCAGCATCACCTTCCACTCCTGTCCTCCAACTTGACCCCAATGTCCAGCACTTTGCACTTCCTGCTAGCCGCTGTTTCTGCTTCTGTCTGTGCCTCTGCTGTCTCCCCTCTACTTCGGACAGGCTTCAAACATTTTCTTTTCTGACTTCATCCTTCATCCTTTGAGAATCAAGTTACTGTCCCCTCTTGAGGAAACCCCTTTCCTGAGTCTCCGGTGAGGCTGAGCACCTACCCCAGGAGCCCAGATCTGACCTCTGGCTTCGTGGTTATCATAGCAGACTCGCCCCATCTAAGTGTGTGTCTGTCTCCCCAAGCCCTTGGCCCAAATGGTAGATTCCTCACAACGAAGACAGTGACCGGATCATCTCTCAGTCACACCAGTGCAGCCCCAGGAGGCCTCTCCGGAAATGTCTTTTGCCTTGAAATGTATTTGAAATTGTGACTGGGGTGGGGGATTACAAATCCCTTCTGTCGCTCAAATTTTTCTTTAATGTTGCTTTAACAGCAACAACAGTTTGCATGTAAGCGACGTAAGGAAGCAGGACATTGTGGCTGGTGAATATGGGTCTTCTAAAGCGTGCTGGGCCTCTGTGGGGACTCAGCAAGGCTGAGAGCCTGCGGAGTACAAGCACCAGGGCCTTGAACACACGTCCAGGGTCATTCCGCCCTGTGCCCCTCTCCAGGAAGTAGAACGATTCTTATCACCGGTGTTTAAGGAATGCCTGGTTTTATAATTAGAATTCTTTCAGTAAAACTTTGCAATAGGGATAGTGAAGTCTAGTAACAATAAACAACAAATAATAGTCTAAAGCACACACCAGGCAGATATCTAAAGCACTTTGCTGACACTGTTCAGCTGAAAAACGGAGAGGTCACCTCCTACATCTCCACCCCCCAGTTTTGGGAACCCCTTCAGTAATAGTCCGCGTTTCCCCACGGACTGACAGACTCGTGTGCTCCTCAGTGTCCAACTGTCTTTCCTTAGAGCTTCACTGTAACCAGGGCCTGGGTTTATAACTACCTTTCCTGTGGAGAGCCAAAACGCTGTCCCCACGGCAGTTCATTCTCCTCGCGGGCTAAGAGTGGCCCGGGACCCTTGGGACCTCAGTAGGGGGGTTAGTGGCAGAATGGGGACTGAGATGACCCTCCTGGGCCTGGGTGGTGTGGCCTCCCGGCTGCAGGCCCCCAGGTTGCGCGGCCACAAACGTTAAGAGCTTTTTCACGAGGAGACCTCCCGGCTGCGCTTCCTTTCTTACCCACCGCCCTCTGGGCGCGCTGCGGTGCCCGCTCACCTGGTCCCGGGGCCCGGCTGGCGCTGGCGGGCGGGGACAGACCGGTCGCGTGGGCCCCGCGCGCCTCCAGCGCATGCGCAATGGCTCCCCACGCCCACGCTGCCTGCGGCACACCACTAAGCTCTTGCAAACTTGCATAATGTATTTCTCTCAACTTGCACTCGTACATCTGTTTATTTTTCATTTTTTAAAACATGTTTTCTTGATAAATTTATAAATATTTTAGCAGGTGCCCTTTCCCCGTGTAAATCTCTGTCTCCGGCACACACGCCCACGCTGCCTGCCAGATTGCGTTCGTGAGCGGCACGCGCAGCAGCCGTGTCGGAGCCCCCGCCTCCTGTGTCTGCTTCTCTCTCCTCCTTTCGCTCCCCCCTCAACCCCGCCCAGCGCCCTTCTCCCCTCCCTTCTGGGGGTGATGTCCGGTTGCCGCTTCTCTTGGCGTGCACCCCGTGTGCCTCCACATCTTCGCTCCCTGCGGAGAGAGTTGGGGTGACACCTCCACCAGCCTCCCCTCAGCAGCAAAACTCATCTCTCCGACGAGATGGTGGATTTTAGGGACATAAGAGCTTAGGTTCGATTTTCTTGGAGGACGACATCTCGGAACCCCGGGGTCGTGGGCTAGGGCTCGTCTCCGCACCTCGCGTGTGCCGGGAGACCCCGAGCCCCAGACGCGCTGCGCAGCCTCCTGTCCCCGAGAGGACCCGCTGTGTTCCGTCTGTCTGTCCGCCGCGGAGGCCGGAAAGCCTGCTGAGGTTTGAGTGAACCGTGGGAAATTGACCAGAGCCACTCTTTGTTGTTGTGATCTGTGTTGATTTGTTTTCAGTAGACTTCTTTTTAGAGAAGTTTTTGGTTCACCGCAAAATTGAATGCCCCTGCCCCCTGCCCCTACACACTCACCTCCTCCCCGTTATGGACACCTCCCACCTGACTGGGGGGAACCTGAATCCGCACAGGGTAATCACCGGAGCCCATCATTTGTGTCAGGCCTCACTCTTGGTGTGGTATGGTGTGCGGATTTGGACAGTGCATCCACAGAGACTGTACACTGAGTAATTTCACTCTCCTAAACGTGCTCGGTGCTCCACCTGTCCATCCCTCTCCCCCCGCCCCCTTCCCTGGCAACCACCGGGCTTCCCCCTGCCCCCGCCCCATTGCCTTTTCCCAAAATGTCATAAAGTTGGAATCGGCCAATTTCTGACTTTCAAAAATGGCAGCCTAATACACTGGGGGAGATTTTTCAACAACAACGTTTGGGACTGAGAGTTTTCTAACTGATGCTTTACAAACCCTCATTCAGGAAACCAGAGCCTGGAGGCCCTGCAGTCCTCTGGTTGGAGGGAATGTTGATGGTCGTTCGTTCGCCAGACCCCAGAGAGGGATGGAGAGCTGCCCGGGGAGGGGGCGGGGGGCGTCAGGCTCATGGCACACCTGGATAGGCTACTCGGATAGGAAACTCTTGACCAGGCTCCTTGGATACACGTCTTGTAGGTTCCTAGATCCCAGCCTCGTCCGTCATTCACGAGTGACTCTGTCATACCAAATGTAGGAATGGAAGCTGGAAATCCCCCAGAAACCAGGGCTTCTGTCTTCCCGTTCAGGTTTCATGGCCACCCCCCCCCCTTTTTTTTCTTTTCTTCTCCCTCTGTTGCCCAGGTGTGTGAGAAAGAGAAGCTGTTGTCAGAGAGGAACCAACTGAAAGCCTGCATGGGGGAGCTGCTGGACAACTTCTCCTGCCTTTCCCAGGAAGTCTGCCGCGACATCCAGAGCCCTGAGCAGATCCAGGCCCTGCACCGGTACTGCCCCGTCCTCAGACCCATGGGCCTCCCTACAGCCTCCAGTATTAACCCCGCACCCCTGGGCGTCGAGCAGAACCTGGCTGCCTCGCAGTGCGCCGTGGGGGAAGGCGCGCCCTGCTGCTTGGAGCCCGCGGCCGCTCAGCCCGGGCCTCCCTGGGCCCCTGGCGGCGCCCCGGAGAACTGTACTTCCAGGAGGCCGGAGGGCGCTGAGCCGGGAACCTTCTCAGAGAGGGCGCCTGCTCTGGAATCCAGGAGCCAGACGGTGACCGTGGACTTCTGCCAGGAGATGACTGATAAGTGTACGACCAACGAGCAGCCCAGGAAAGAGTACACCTAGTGACCCGGCCCGCCTCCCAGCTTTCCCACCTCGCCCACCTGGGTGTTCTACGGTCAGCCTGCGGTGCTCTTCATCTGTTGTCTGGAAGAACCAAGAAGGAATTTGGTGCACACTACAGCGTTCTTAGCAGCAATACTGTTTCTAAGTATTCCCTCCTCTCTTCACGCAGGAGTGATACACAGTTCCCTTCACAATGGTGCTACCCCTTGCCCAGGCAAGGAAAGACGGCGGTGGTGACACTGCCTGTCTGTGGGTTAATTTCAGTCTCAACAGGGATAGACTATAACACCTCTAGGACCCAACCACGGATTTTTTTTCTCAGTGGCCCATGTCACAAACCCTATCTCAGGAATTTCTTCTGAATGTTCAATTTTTTTCATTGAAGACAGCTTCTATACACATCAAAGTTTTATAGCTAGACTGTACATATTATATATAATATATATATAAAATATATATATATATCCATATGCAAAAGTCCTGCATGCCTCAATTTTCTCATCCTAAAACTGGAAACTTCATTTCTCATTTATCAACAGGTTCCAACATTCCTCTTCTTTTGTCTCCAATGCTAGAACTAGTTTGGTAACTGTTAACATGGTCATTTTTCTTGCTTCACAGTTCAATTTCAATTTGTACTTATTTATGGAACAGAATTCAATGTTGGAAGCTTTTTTTTTTTTTTTTTTTTTTTGAGGTTTTATTTCTGACCCTTTTTCTGTTGTTTGGTTTGCTTTGGGCACCGTCGGCCGGTGTCATCTGAGTGTCGTGGTTTGTTTTGTTGTTTTTTTTTTTTCTTGCAGATACTGTACAGTCATGGTCAACTTCGCCACTTGCACTGAGTTTTGGGTCAAACCTATTTTCTTAAATGAAGTTGTTATTACTTCAGTATAACTCAAGTATACTGTATATTCTTTGCTTTTAGTTGAAAAGTAAGACATTTTAGCTAATTAAAAAGCACTCAGGTGATAATTATGTAGGAAAAATAATCTTGCCAAATAATGATTCATCCTAGGATGTGTAGACAATAATCTGCTTGAGTATTTTTATAATTCGCCTCCTCCCCACCTTTCCCGGAAGCAAAGTTTAGATGCAGAGAGTTCAGAGTTGATGCTGAATGTTCAGACTCCTAAGTGGGGAGAGTTTGGACGTCCACTCGAAAGTGCATCCAAACAGCAGGAACCCATGATTTTGTACCAGAACTGAGCAGGCATTGGCTCCTAAAAATCAACTTAGAACTGTTTTCTCACCCAGGGGGCGAGTCCCATTCATTTCAACCCATCCTTGGGCCTCTGCCTGCTCTTGGAAGGGCAGTGCAGGAGGAACTTCTTGGAAGGATTTGGCTGATCAGCCACCCCACTCCTGCCCCGCGCCCCTTCCCCTTCACAGGCCCCTTGCCCAGCTGGGTTCCCAGGACCTCTCCCTTGAGTGGGATTGAATCACAGCAGCTGGTGTTCTGCGTGTAAGCGGCGTCCTGGGTTAATGCAGCTCAGCCAGAGTAGGAGAGAGTGGGGGCACATGTGAGCCTGGGCTCCGTCCCTGATGCAAGCAAAAGCATTTCTTTCTCCCTCCCCTCTCCACATGCTTTGAGTTGAATTCTGGGGTTTTTCGGCTCGTCTCTTGTCTGAAGGCAGATTTCATTCTGAGGCTTTGGACACGATATGGCCAAGGAACCCTCCCTGCCCTGCCCCTTCCCCCACCACACACACACACACCTACCCTCACCTGATAATTTTCTTCTCTTGCTGCAAAACTGGTTGGCTTGCAACCCATAGAGAGCAGCTTTCCTTGGCTTTGGGGGCGTGCTGGCCCCCAGCCACGTTTACAGGAAGATGTGCCCAGACCCTGCCCCCAGCCTAAGAGGAGGAGGGGTCCCTCCATCCCTCCCTCCGGTGGGCCCTCCAGCCTGGCTGAGGGAAGAGTCCTGAAAGGTTTGATGTGGGGATGGGGTGGTGGGCAGTGGGGAGTAGATGGTTGACTTTGTTTCTTTATTTGTGCCATTGTTTGGACAATATTAAAGCTGCATGTAAAAGGGGAAATTAGTATATGATGTAGGCGAAAAGTGAAATCATAGTAACATATGTTTTAGTATTATTAACTTTTTTCTGTACAAATATTAGCGCTAAATGTTTAAATATGTATGAATGCCAGAAATTTGTTGGTTCATGCAGTAGGATAAAAAAAAAAAAGGCTTTTCTTTTCAAATAGTTCCGCTTTTAAAACCTGCCTCTGGGTTTCTGTTTCCCCTCATGTGCGTGTGTATGTGCGTGTGTTAGTCTGAGACAGATTCTGAGGCGGCTCAGAATTGGAGCTGCCTTTTTTTTTGCGGTTGTTGGAATTTCTTGGCCTAGTGGAACGGTTCTGTGCTTCACAGTGGAGTTTGCCTTTGTGGAAAACTGGTGACAGCTGGAATTTAAATTCAATGTGAATCACGTGAGGCACCACAGGTCTGTGTTTTGGTGGTGGAGTCAGCCAACAGTATTTTGTTTTTAACTCTCTTGTTGCCTTTTTTAAGTGACCTCCTCTTCTTTTGGAAAAAAAAAGAATGTTTCCTGCTCGTCTCATCACCAGGTCCAAACCAGCCTGTTGGTGTGATCTACCCTGGTGACAGCTTGTGTGCAAACTGGTCATCTTGACCACATTCCGTTGGTCTCCCCCTCCCCCCCAGTCTGCTGTTTGGGCTGCATGCAGGCGCTATGGCCAAGTCCAGGTGGGGGAGGGGGTCTCCTGTTTTCCCTCCACCCTCTCTGCCCACATTCTCCGGCCATCACCACCGCCCCCTAAGCCCAGCTGCTTTTCTCTCTCTTCAGCAACCAAACTCCTGCTATGGGAACTGGTTAGAAACACTGCTTGAAAAACTCTTTCCATTTCTTAGAGATTTTTTTTTAACGACTTATGATTTTGTTCACTATGTACCATAAACAGTGACTGGCTTTGTGCAATTGTCTGTGTGACCCGTCTTGTCTCCTGCTACCCTGAACCACGTGTTCCTAAGAATTGTTTGCAGGTTGATTCAAAGGGAGGACTAGCTGGGGACCAGAATCCAAACTGCCTCAAGTGGAGTTTTAAAAAACCAGCCTGTCTCCTTAATGTGGGATCCCTTGGTGCAGTCTCTTTTATGAAAAGGAAAAGCGAGTTAAGAACAGGGAATAGTGTTGGCACAGCACGGTGACATGTAGTTGTGCTCTGAAGGGTCTTTCCTTATAAAAATAAAGGACCCTCCCACCGTGGACTGCTTAGGAAGATCCCTGCCATGGCCTAGTTAGGTCTCCAAATAGGTGGGCATGAGCTGTTGGGGCAGGGACCATGGCAGAGGCCCCATGGCTTGTTACCATGTGCCTGGATCTAGTCCTCCCCTTGGATCTGCCTGTGTCCTACTTGTGTGTCCAGACGACCTCACTTCATTCAGGTTGGTCAGGCTTTGGGCAGGTGAGTGCTTTGCTGTATGTGTTTGTTTCTCTGCGTTATCTGGGGGTGCCTTGAATAAAATCAGACTTCATTACGTACTGATTCTGGAACAAAACTGTTGCAAAAACAAAACAGAGCTGGCAAACTGACTAGGCCATCCTGCTATTTCGATTCCGGGTTCCCTCACAATGACTCAGGCGTCAGAGGTGATGCTGCAGTATAAAACATTATTTTGTATATTGTACAAGTAATTTATTAACTGTCTTTCTAAAAGTATGCTGCTTTTAAGATGCACTATGACTTTGGATTTAATCCTTGTATTGCTTTCCCAAGGAAGTAAAAAAAAAAAAAAAAAAAAAAATGGCTAGCGATTAGAATGCCAACTGCCACTTCTCCTTAAAAAGGAGGCCAGGGACCAGCTCTAGGACTTGCACCAGCAAACTGCTAGAAATCAGGTGGCCACAATATGAAGTTCGAAGGTATTATCAGGAGATCTAGGGGTGCCTGGCTGACTCAGCCAGTAAAGCACATGACTCGATCTTAGGGTTGTAAGTTCGAGCCCCACATAGAGATGACTTAAAATCTTCATTAAAAAAAAAAAAAAGGCCTAAACCTACACTTTCTTTATGAATGCCTTTAAAGAAAAAGAAACAAAGGTGTATAAACTATAAGCCTTTTAAGAAATCCCAGAGTCCTGTCCCTACATGCTACTCCACATCCTGTGGAGTACAACCCTCTCAAAGTGGGTAGTGCCTACAAAGCTACTTGGCTACAAAAGACCTACCTGGCTAGATCTCCACATTCTACCCCATTGAAACGAGCAGCTGCTTAATCAATAAATGACTTTAACCTGCTCCCCTATGGCTTCTAGTTCGGGAGGAGTCGTAGACCAGGCAGGGAGCAGGCATCAAGTTTTGTCTTCAAAATACTATAAATAGACTGAGGGGCAGAATCTTTTTTTGTTGTTTTTTTCCTTTAAGAATAAAACTGTTCACTCAATCATAAGTTAGTATTTCTTCCCCAGACTGAGGATCTTGTTGTAGGCGCAATTACTGGCGAGTCAGTCCACAGCGCAGTGCCCTGCGTGGAGTCCGTGTGCGTGCAGGACGTCCGTGTGTGTGGAGACAGTCTGTATGTTCTCAGTACCGCCTGAGCCATCTCCTGACCCAGGCATCAAAGACTGATGCTGCAGAACAGACGATATTTGTACACAGAGCTTGTGTGCAAATAGTATTTGTACATAGAAAGGACCTATTGTGGCAGATTGAAGATAAATTATTCAACCGACGGTGCAAAAACATTTCTTGCCAAGAAAAGGAAGTGTAAAGTATTTTCCTACACTCCACCCTGGGAGATAATATTTATATCAGATGAGTATCAGTGCATTTTAATTGTACTATGAACCTGAGGCTGCCGTTCTGTTGGTCGCAGAGGCCCACTTTGTCGCTTTGATTTCATGTTGTGACGTGGTGCATGCATCTCACTATCTATCGATGGATAAACAACTCTGACTTTCACTTCATTCCCGTTTATTGACCTCAGCTCAAACAGTGGCCCTCCTTAGAAGCCGAAGGGCACCAAGACCATTCATTCAGTGCCAAGTGTTCCTGGGGGGCTGACTGGACACGCATGTGAGGAAAGAGGGAAGGGACGTGGACAAAGAGGGGCTTTCCTACCGATGATGCTAAGTCTCCTGCCAAAACATGTCTGCAGGCAGAGGGGGTGACCTCCACGGGGTCCTAATGGTGCATTTGGCGTGTGTGAATGATGGGATGCCCATTCACGCTCGGACCTAAAAGACCTGCCACTTCTAGCGAGTGACCAGGAAGATTCCAAATGCACTTGGGAGCTCCGGGTGCTGGTCAGACACACAGTGAGCCGTTCGAGGCAAGCACCAGCTTTTGCTCGTGAGGCCAGAAGGGCCTGGGAGAATTTGTTCCAGAACCAGTCTGATGCAAGTGCACCTCTAATATATGCCTTACAAACTCCAGAGGCCATATTCAAAACAGGGTCTTCTCAGTGTATGCAAGGGGCCGCAGCCCCTCTTCTCTTCCTCCCCAGGTCGAACAATACGGACAGTTTCACACATATCTACCTGTATAACCCTCTGTACCTCTCATAACTGCTCAACGACTGTAACAGGTTACATCAGGTGTTTTTCTACATACTTTTTACACAGATTCTATGCGATTAATGTAACTTAATGCATCATTTTATTGTACTAGTTCTTAGGCTTGTCTTTCTTTTTTTTTTCTAAGTGATTGTGGTTTTTGTTGTGGTTTTTAATTGTAAAAATGAAATGGCTGTTGATGCTTATTCTCTGTAACTAAGAATTTTTACCATTTGGGGGAAAACAAAACATTGCTATGAACTAATGAATTGAAACTTCATTTACTCATTGTAAATACACTATTGTGCAAAAAAAAAAAAAAAAACTTTTTTCACTCAATTGAATTGCTAGTGTTAACTGAATTTTGTCTAGACACCATTTCTGTTGATGAAATAAAGACATATCATTACGCATTGTAAGCTGGTTTTCCCTGCCTCTGATCCCTGTGTTACAGATCACAGGGTTGGAGGCCTTAGGAAATCTCTTCTCCAAAAGAAGCTATGTGTCTTCCTCTAGCTTGGACCCTTACCTGCTATCTGATTAATCTGATTAGAGACGTAAAAAATGTGATAATGCTAATGTGACTTTTAAGTTTTAAAAAATTCCCAGTGCCTGTGAGAGCAGATAAAAAGGCATTAAACGTAATTTCCTGGCTTCAATGTTGTGCGATAGCTATGCCAAATGTCACCATTGAGGGCAGTTGGGTGAAGGGTATTGTTTCATACAAGAACATGTGAATCTACAATTATCTCAACATAATAGGTCTAATTTAAAACAGAAAGCTAGGGGCACCTGGCTCGCTCAGTCCGTGGAGTGTGTGACTCTTGGTAGGGGTTGTGAGTTTGAGCTCCATGTTGGGAGTAGAAGGAATGAGTAAATGAATGAATGAATGACTAAAACAGAAAGCTAAAAGAAACTAACCAGAGAAAAAGGGGCATTAAACCAACATCAACATACAATGATGAGTAGGGCAAGGAGTTTAGAATTGTGGCTAAGGGAGTAAATACATTAAACTAGAAAATGGTATTTGATCATTTGAGTCCTGGATTTTGATGTAAAGGGAAAGCGAAGTATTGAAGGGCAGGCAGGCTACATGACTAAGAGTTAACACTGGACTGGGGTGGTCTGGCTAAGCTGTCGAAGAGGCCATAAATAATACGTTCTCATGATATCTGAAGAGCTGCTGAGATCTGAGCTACCAGACGTGCCTGGCCTCACCCCATCTGCCAGAGGAGAAAACTAAAAGGTACTGCCTTCCACTGCCTGGGCATTCTACTGAGCCAAGGAGGGCTTCCAGGGAGCATATAATGGGTTTTAGCAACTGTTAGCGAAACAATACAGGCATAACATTGTAGGTGTGAGAGGTCAAATACAGTCCTTTGCCTGAAGATATGAAGTTATTCAATCCATTCTGAAAAAGCAGGTGGGTCTTAGTCCCCAATTTTTCTACTAAGAAAACCTGGTCATTTAGGGGCATCTGGGGTGACACCATGGGTTGGACGTCCGACTCTTGATTTCAGCCGGGTTGTGGGATCAAGCCCAGTATCGGGCTCTGTGCTCAGTTCCAAGACTGCTCAGGTTTCTCTCTCCCTCTGCCCCTTTCCCCTAGTCATGCCTGCATGCTCACGCAGTCTCGCAAATAAATAAATAAATAAATCTTTAAAAAAGAAAGAGGGGCCCCTGGGTGGCTCAGTTGTTAAGCATCTGCCTTCGGCTCAGGTCATGATCCCAGGGTCCTGGGATCGAGCCCCACACTGGGCTCCCTGCTCGGAGGGAAGCCTGCTTCTCCCTCTCCCACTCCCTCTGCTTGTGTTTCCTTTCTCGCTCTGTCTCTCTTCCTGTCAAAAGAAAAGAAAAGAAAACAAGAGGGAAAAAAATCTTAAAGAAACAGAGAGAGAGGAAAAAAAAGAGAAGGAGAAGGGGGGGGGGAGGGAGGGTGGGGAAGGACAGAAAGGAACAAGAGAAACCTGACGGTCATTCGCTACTTTGACCTTCACACTTGCACTTGTACTGGGAGTAACAATCATAGTT
This sequence comes from Mustela putorius furo, assembly GCF_011764305.1. NCBI lineage: Eukaryota > Metazoa > Chordata > Mammalia > Carnivora > Mustelidae > Mustela > Mustela putorius. Next base: position 156,228 of record NW_025421301.1, read on the forward strand.
TGAAACAGAATGAAGTCACCGTCTGCAGAAGAGGGGCATTCCAACACTGCCCTGCCCCAGATGGGCAGCAGCCATCCTCTTTCCTTCGAACGCGCACCTTCGGAGGGATCTGTATCTACTTCCAGGGTACAGTGAGGACTCCCAGATTGGTTTCCCCTACACCAGTCCCTGCCAACAGTTTTGTTGTATCTCTTTGGGAATAACTAAGCTGTTGTTTCAAACAGCTCTAGAATTTTTCACTCTTCTCCAACCCATCACCCTCCCCGCTCAAGTAGGATGCACTGGCAAGACTGTATTCGATGTTGAACACCCGCCTTGTGATAGGACTCTGAGTGGAATGGGTTTCCAATTGTCCCCATTTAGCACCTTTGCTTTCCAGAGAGATGGGAAAAGCCACTCATCCCACATCCCATTATGTGAGTGTCTTTCCTTTCATTTGATTCGAGAACATGATACCTTCTATCCTCATACCTCTGGCTCCTACAGATCCCAACATACACCTGCCGCTGGCCTGCTCAGTCAGCCAGGAGGAGGCATTACTGGTTCTTCATGGCTGGGGTTTACTCTTCCCCCTTGAAGACAAGTGCCTCCCTGATGCAGCGATCCTCACCCTGAAGCAACAGAAGGAATCCGTCAGAGGCACGCCAGTATATACTGGAAGCATCACGTTTTACACTCACCCTTTAACATGTTGTTTAACTTCTCTTTGTGCTGTATGGTTGATGACCCTGTCAAGGTTTCTGAGGACAAAGGAATTTTAAAGTAAAGGGGAAAAAAGGCTGCCATACAGGCTTCTGAAAGAGTCTCTCAAAATGGCCCTATTGACAGGACGTGACAGAACACCTGCGAGTAAGGAACAGATAGGAGAGTTGAAAGGTCATATATTGTCTTTGGCATCCATACAGAAACAAACATTCATTCAACTAACACTGTACTGCGAGCTGGGCATCCAAGATTTAAAATGCACGGCCCTTATCCTTATAGCTTCCATAGGCTAGTTGGACAGGCAGCTATGCAAATCAATTGTTGCCCAGGGGCTGCGGACTGTCACGGCCAGGGAGCGCACAGCTTCAACGCTTCCTGGCAGGAACCCGAGCCTTGGAGCAGCGAGATCCGGGTTTGTATCCATCTGTAGAGCAGACACTTCAGCCACGCGACCTTTAGCTGTGGGGCATGTTCCTCAGTCTCTTTGAGCTTCCTCTGATCTATAAAGTGGGGATCAACAATAATCTTCCACAGCTGTACAAGGTAGAGCTGATGCATCTTAAGCACCTGGAATCTGGTGTGCCCCTTGGTGGTACCCACTTGGACTTGGCCCCAGCATCATTTTCATCCACCTGGTCTTCACTGGCTCTTCTACCAACTCACTGTGGAACAGCTCATGCCTCTTCATATCTCCACACCTCATTGCCACCTCTGCAAAGTATGGAGACAGAGAAGACTCAGTAGCCATTTGGGCTAGAAGCACAGCCCAGCCCCATCCAATGCTGGGCTCCCCTTCCACAGCATCCCAGGCATTCCCCAGTGTATTGGGGTCCTCCAGAGAGATGGAACCAATAGGAGATCAATCAATCGATTGATCAATCCACCTATCTGTTCAATGGTCCCAACTGCTGCTGTGCTACCGCAGAGCAGGGGTGCTCTCTGCAACGAGCAGGGCACTAAGTCCCACCAGGCTGCTAGGTTGGGGAAGGATAGCCATTTCTCAAGCCTTCTCCCGTCAGAGTGGCAGCAGCTCTTACCCCGAGATTTTCTCTCCTGGTGCACACTTCCTCCCTGCCTCCTCCTGCCTGACACAGCACTGGTAGTGAGGCCAGGTGGGGCAGTGAGAGGTCCATCCAGCCCCATCAGAGGAGAATCTCCTGTGCAGGTGGGCCCAGCTGGGGCCACCCTGTACACACCCATTGCCCAGTGGGTGTCTCTGTGGAGGGAATGGTTCCCACAGTTCTTCTCACAGTTTAAGCTATCAAAAGTGCAACTTTTCTGCCACAGATGCCGGCTGCTCCTCGGTCCATTTTTCTGTCCCCACGCATGAATTATTTTTTCATAATAGATGAAAGTTCTAGAAGCATGTTCTGAAAGAAATACAAAACAAGAGAAACAAAACAAAATAGACTCAAAGGGCTTGCAAAAGTCAATCCTGTCCACCCACCTGGGACTCTGTGTATGTCACAAATACCAGGGGTCCAATCAAAACCCGCTGAGGACAATTCTCCCTAGGTTGACCCAGAGATGAATGACCACAGAAGAGGTTTTATTCCCTGAAAGATATGAATCCCATCTGCCATCTACTTATCCTCCTCCAGTTATTGTTTTTGTCCAAAATCCAGGTCTAAAACTGTCAGTTAACCTTTTCCAAAGCTCCATCTTTGTTCCTTCTACATTTAGCCAGATTTGGGGTTATTTTGTAATGTGGAAGAGAAAAGGGATCCAAATGTGGAATATTCCATTTTGTAATAATCTATCCTTGATCCTAAAAATCTTCTAAACTTAGGCTGCCTTGTGCAGAGAAAGCTAGAAGCAGTAATGAGGTATAGAAAGAGCTCAGGTTGAATCAGATGGGCTTGGAATAAAATTCCAGCTCATTCACTCAACCAATAAACATTAACTTATGTCCCTGCTACGTCCAAGAACTGTGCTTCACCACATCCTAACTGTATGACTTCGGACAAGTGATCTATTTCTTCTCTTCTATTTCTTCTGCTCAGCAGGGAGCCGACTTCCCCCCTACACCCCGCCCTCTCTCTGCCTGCCTCTCTGCCTACTTGTGATCTATCAAATAAATAAATAAATTCTTTAAAAAAAAAAAAAATACCTCACCTAAACACTACCGTCCCTCCCTCAATTCCCTGTCAATACGAAGACTCCTCTCACATGGACAGAGGTAGAATAAAGGGAGAATTATTAAAACTGTCTTGCTGACTTCACAAATATTGGTAAAAGCAGTAACCACTGGCAAGGTTACTCTAAAATACTGAATCTCCACCCTGGCTGCACATCGTAATCACCAGGGGAGTTTAAAAGTACCAATCCCAGGGACGCCTGGGTGGCTCAGTTGGTTAAGCAGCTGCCTTCGGCTCAGGTCATGATCCCAGTGTCCTGGGATCGAGTCCCGCATTGGGCTCCTTGCTCGGAGGGGAGCCTGCTTCTCCCTCTGCCTCTGCCTGCCATTCTGTCTGCCTGTGCTCGCTCTCTCCCCCTCTCTCTCTGATAAATAAATAAAATCTTAAAAAAAAAAAAAAAAAAAGTACCAATCCCAGGGGCACCTAAGTGGCTCAGTCAGTTGAGCGGTGACTCAGTTTCAGCTCAGCTCAGGATCTCAGCATCTCAGAGTTGTGGGATCAAGTAGCACATCAGGCTCCTTGCTCTCAGCCTAGAGCCTGCTGGAGATTCTCTTCCACTCCCTCTGCTCCTCCCAACCCTGGTCTCTCTCTCTCTAATAAATAAATCTAAAAAAAAAAAAAAATACTAATCCCAGGGGCACCTAGCTGGGTCAATCACAGCATGTGACTCCTGATCTTGGGATTACGAGTTTGAGCCCCACATTATGGATAGAATTTACTTAAATATCCTGATGTGCATCCCACCCCCTGAGATTCTGGTTTGACTGGAATTGGATGGGTCCTGGACACAAAGATTTATTAAAGCCCCCAGATGACTCTAACTAACTCATAGCCAGCATCGAAAAACCTGCTGTAGTTTGGTGTGGGTTTCTAAGTAGCCACAGTCTGATCCTAAACATAGTCTCCTGGTTAGATGACTGGTCATGACAAGAAATGAGTATCAGTTTGAAAGAAGTATTATAGGAAAAAATCTAGGAAGGGTGATTCTTCCTCAAGATATGGCTTTAGTATAGTAACAAAATATCTCTAATCTCACAGGAGATATGAAACTGGGGTAGAGACTCAATCATCATAGATTTAATCATTATTAAGAGGAGAAAGCAAGTGTGTGAGCTCAAACAAGTGAGCTCAACTAGGAAGTTCCCCCTCCAAACTTGGAGGAGTTTCTTTTTAATGGAAAAAAGCTGTTAGGAGCAGTGGATAAAGCAAGTGTCATTCTTTTTTCTAGAGTTGAGAAGAATCCACAGTAAATACCCATTGTATGTAAACAATGAGTAGGAAATGTTTATTCCACACTGACTTTTCAGAAAACAGAATTAAAATCAATACAATATTGATTTCGGTCTTTGTGAAATATACCACCAAATATTTGTATATGACTTTTAAATGCCAGAGCTATTAAAACAATGGAGCACATCCTCCTTCCTTAGTGAGACAAGGGCAACTCAAGGTTACAAATGACCCCTCTTCTGATCCATTTTCCACACTGTGACAGAGCTTTCTAAAATGTAACACTGATCCCATCACTTCTCCACAGCACACCCTCTATGGATTCTCCACTGCCTTCCCATAAGACCTCCATGGCTCCTTCTCCAGCATTCCCTCTCCATAGCCTTCCTACTTACCAGTGCCCCAGCCACACATAGCTCCCCAGACAGCCCTGCTGTGTCACACCTCTCAGGCTTTGTGCTGCTCCCTGTACTGGGATAGCCTTCTTTCATGTACCCCAGTCCTCCGAGGTCTTGAGAAACTTACCACATCTTTTCAAGACTCAATTCAAAAGTAACCTCCACTATGAAGCTTTTCCTGACCCATCCATAAAGAATTGACCACTCCTTTCTTTGCCTGCCCACCCCTTCTAATATAGCACCTTACACTTGATGACTTTTGCCTGCTTACCTAACTTTCCTACCCGGACTCTGAGCCCTTTGGATGGCAGAGACACTATTTTATCCATTTATAAACCCAGCACTTACAAGACTGAAGGATATCAAGTAGGTTTTCAGTAAATCCATTTCGTGAATTGAATTTAACTGAATGTATTGAATGACAGGATTTAACTCCATAAATTAACCTCCCTCGCCACCTCTCCCTCTCTTAACACACATATATATACACACCAGGAAGCTGGAAAGTGAAGGCTGAGAAGTAGTCAGGGTGGAAAACCTCTTGCAATAGTTCTGTGTTCAGTCAGGCTGTCTGTCTTTACTTACCATTGATGTTCTATACCCAGTGGCTGAAGGCAGAGGCAAGGGGCTATTTTCCCGGTGCAGAAGGTCCAAGCAAGAGCTATTCCGAGAACTGGAGCTTCCTGAGTCACTGTGCAACTGTCCCTTTTCAGACAGCAATCTGGACAGAAAGCTGGCCTTGCGACTGCCCGGGTGAGATCTGTCTCTCCAGATCCCACTCTTTCTCACACTGCTATCGCTGTCTCTACAGTAACTGTGCAAATCTGTGAGAGGCTCTCCTGAGGTTCGTCGATCCTGGGACTGCTCCCAGGCTCCTGTTGCATAGGATGGGCCGTATCTAGGATCTGTCTCTGTACCTAGCCAGGAGTGGGAGTTGCCGTTTTGACGGACACAGGAAAGGCGTGTTTGCTGTCTAGGGTGCTGAATCTGAGCGCCATCATCCCAGGGACAAGGGCTGTGGACATGGAGCTGTCCACTGTGCTGATCCTTCTCAACCCACTCTTTTTTAACACAGCAAGGGTCTACTTCAAGTTGCATGGGCTGTGAGCTTTGCCACATGGTTTTAGACTTCGGCACATGGACTCGAATGACTTGCTGTTGATTGTTGGCTTGAAGTAGAGAGATTCTTTTAGGCAAGGGAGAGCAAATTATACACTCCTGGGCCACTGAATATTTTTTCAAATGGAATGGGATGCCACTTTCCTTCTCAATGCCCTCATTGCTGGATTTCTCATAAAGTGCCCTCATAATTTTCCTAATTCCAAGATGAAATATTTCCAGTACATTGAGGAACAAAGATATGGCTGCAATGCTGTGCATAAAGAGCATGAAAATTGTCTTCTCTGTGGGCCTGGATACAAAGCAATCCACTGCATTAGGGCAAGGGGGCTGAGTGCATCTGTAAAGGGGATGCACTTGAAACCCATAGAGAATATACTGGCCTATCATGAATGCTACTTCCATCACAGATCTTGTCAAGATGTGTAAGACATAAGTACGCAGCAGACATCCTTTCAGAGGAACTTTATGGATTCTCTTCTGCTCCTCTAACCTCTTCAGCTCTCTATCTATCCTTTGTTGCTCCTCCAGTTCAAGCTCTGGATTCTCCATCTGGACTCGGAGGTGTGACTTTTTCTTCTGCCTCTCCTTCTCAAAGGCCCTGAGTCTATAAAGTGCATGGCCCATATACACCAGAGAAGGAGAAGACACAAAAATGATCTGTAAAACCCAGAACCTGATCAAAGAGATAGGGAAAGCATCATCATAACAGATATTTTTGCAACCGGGCTGCTGGGTATTGCAGGCAAAGGCTGACTGTTCATCATCCCAGACATCTTCAGCAGCCACACCAAGTACCAGCATTCGGAAAATGAAGAGAATGGTCAGCCAGATTTTCCCCACTATAGTTGAATGGGAGTGAACTTCCTCTAAGATGCCACCCAATAAATTCCAGTCCCCCATGGTATGAGACTAATGTCTGAAACATACAGAAAACACTGAAGTTAATAGCACTCATAGACATAATATACAAAGACACAGGCTCATCAATAAACCAGGTTCTTTATTCATGTCAGCAAAGCTATGAAGGATATTCCAGCCCTAATATTTATGGCCCATGCATGATGAAATAGGATACTTCCCAAGAATATGTTTTTGGAAAACAAAAACAAGAAACAAAAAACCAAAGACAGTGCACAATCTGATCCAATTTCCTGCTTACCCTCTCCTCTCCCACATGAGGTGGACTATCATTCCACTGTATGCAATAGCCCTCACATTTGTACAATGCATTCCATCACAAATTGTGTTCATTTTTCTACCACATCAGATGCACATTAACCAGACATCCTATATGGTCTTAACTAAGTCTCACCTTCCCCAGGAAGTTTTCCCTAGCCATCTCAAGTCAGAGTGATTTTTCCCCTTATTGAATACCCACACTATTGTTTATACCACTCATTTGACATTGTGCCTAACAGGAGTTTTGTGATGGTTGTGTTTTCTGTACCTCTTTGTGGAAAGATACACTCTTTGCAGACAGAGACATATTCCACAGCATTTTGTTCTTTGCACACAGAAGGTATCATTAAATAATGGTGGGATGAATTGTCATTCCATTTTAATTCAGTTCCTTGACCTTATCGCTGAGATAATCATCAACAAAAAAACCAAGTAGATCCTCATTATGTATTATACATAACTCCCATTGCAAGTAAAGAAAACAAATCAGCCAAATAAACCCTCTGGAACAGGCACAGCGTAGCAGTAAAAATTAAGCAGACACAGAAACAGTAACAGACATGTGATTATATCCACAAAGCCACATCTGCAACAGCATGTTTTCATAAAAGCTTTGTTAACTTAGAAGAAAAGTGAATATAAACTGCTTCTCTAGTAAGCTTGTGATCTAGGAAAGAATCAAAGCATAGCTGACATGAATAAGTTATTTGGTTTACCCTGAAGAGAAAAAGAATGTTTTGCAAAGTTTGATGAGATTAAAATGTTTGATTGGTTAAAGACTTCTAAGATGCAGATTTCCTGATATTAAAGATATATAGAGAAAAAAACAGGAAAGCATTACTAAGTTAAAACCAGTAATGAAAGTATTTTCCCCTTCCATAATTCATTCATTAAATAATGTTGACTAAATCTTACTATCACCTAGGCATTGTCCTAAATGCCAGGGAATCCAACAATGAACAAGATATACTTCGTCCAGCCCTCACAATACTTAGTCAAAAGTACTCTCACTAACCTATAAAATGGACATTTAGTGAAAAAGAATAGATGAATATCAACTCATAAAAACAAGAGAGGGGAGCCTGAGTAGCTCAGTCAGTTGAGAGTCTGACTCCTGGCTTCTGCTAAAGTCATGATCTAGGGCTGTAGGGTTGTGGGATCAAGCCCCATGTCAGGCTCTGTGCTCAGCCAGGAATGTGCTGGAGATTCTCTTTCTCTCCCTCTCCCTCAACCCCTTCCTCACTCTCTCTCTCTCAAACGAATAAATAAACCTTAAAAAAAAAAAAAAACAAGAGAAAAAAACATAGAATCATTACATTTTCTCTAGTTATCTCTCCAGACATAAAATAAATCCCAGGTGGAATAAAGTATTAAATGTAAAAAAGTCAACTACAAAAGTATTAGAATAAAATATAACATTTTATAACTTTGAAGTACAGCAAGATTTTTTTAAGGACATCAGTGCCAAAAATTGTAATTAAAAAGGTTTTAGATTTATCCAACAAAGTTGAATGGCAAAAGTGGAAATGTCCAGAAGGTATTTGGGTCTAGAGAATAAGAACAACAATGAAAGGTACAAACTAGAGATAAACATTTAAACATTTGTGAATAATCACTGAATAGACAGAAGTCACTTAGGGACAAGACAAAGTGAGCCAATGACAGAACACTGAGAACCAGTATAGGAAAATAAGTTTACAAATAAAAACGAGAAATGACCAAAGTGGAGGAGGGGGACCATGAGTACAGTGTCACTAAAACCAAAGGACAGAGTTTCAAGGAGAGACATAATGCCAAATACACATACACAAACTCCTCTATTTATATAAATTAATTATGGGATATATCACTCTCAGGAATTGGAAAACAGTATTTGTAAAGATGTCAATTCTCCCCCATATTAATTGATACAGGGGCGCCTGGGTAGCTCAGTGGGTTAAAGCCTCTGCCTTCGGCTCAGGTCATGGTCTCAGGGTCCTCGGATCGAGCCCCACATCAGGCTCTCTGCTCAGCGGGGAGCCTGCTTTCCCTCTCTCTCTCTCTCTGCCTCTCTGCCTGCTTGTGATTCCTGTCTGTCAAATAAATAAATAAAATCTTTAAAAAAAATTAATTGATCCATAGATTCAATGTACGATTTTATATCAGAATAAAATAAAATGCTATAAATGTAAATATATATGCATGCATATGTATATGAGGTATACACATGTAACTATATGAGCACAGAGAAAAAAAATACAGGGCAAACACCCAGGAAGTTAATATAGGTTACTGGATGTCTATAGGAGGTTATGAACATAGAGGGGCAAAGAGAGGCAAAAAAGGAAAGGGAAAAAGAATACTCTTCAAAGCAGGCATGAGAGATTTTTACCTAAAGTAAATATTTATGTAAATTTTAACTTGTAGGGGTACCTGGATGACTCAGTTGGTTAAGCCTCTGCCTTCGGCTCCGGTCATGATCTCAGGGTCCTGGAATTGAGCCCTGCATCAGGCTCTCTGCTCAGCCAGGGAGTCCGCTTCTCCCTCTGCCTCTCCATCTCTGATCTCTCTCACTTTTACTGTCTCCCAAGTAATAAAATTTTTTAAAAATGTTTTTTATATAGAAAAAATGTTTTTCTATAGAAGATTTCATTTATTTGACAGACAGAGATCACAAGTAGGCAGACAAGCAGGCAGAGAGAGAGGAGGAAGCAGGCTCCCTGCCAAGCAGAGAGCCTGATGCGGGGCTAGATCCCAAGACTCTGAGATCATGACCTGAGCCAGAGGCAGAGGCTTTAACCCACTGAGCCATTCAGGTGCCCCCCAAAAATGTTCTTTTAAAAAAATTGTCTTACTTGTATATGCATACATATTCATACATAATTTTTTAAAATAAAATTTTAATAGTAGGTATCTCAGAATTTGGGAGGGGTATTAGAGATTTTTATATTTTAGTCTATGTACTTGAAAATTGCTTGAAATTCAAAAATCAGGAATGTAGTCACATATAGTACTTGCAAGTAAAAAAACAGATATTAAAATTTTGGACTTATTCTTCATTAACTGAGGCAATAATTTATTAAGTTTTACCTTCTCAAAGAGTTTAGGTCTTTCTTATTCCTTTAAAAATTTCTGGGGCGCCTGGGTGGCTCAGTGGGTTAAGCTGCTGCCTTCGGCTCAGGTCATGATCTCTGGGTCCTGGGATCGAGTCCCGCATCGGGCTCTCTGCTCAGCAGGGAGCCTGCTTCCTCCTCTCTCTCTCTCTCTCTGCCTGCCTCTCTGCCTACTTGTGATCTCTCTCTGTCAAATAAATAAATAAATAAATCTTTAAAAAAAAAAAATTTCTGGACATTATTCTTTATTAAAAAAATAATTTCTTGGGCACCGGGGTGGCTCAGTGGGTTAAAGCCTCTGCCTGCAGCTCAGGTCATGATCTCAGGGTCCTGGGATCGAGTCCCGCATCGGGCTCCCTGCTCTGCAGAGCAGAGAGCCTGCTTCCTCCTCCTCTCTCTCTCTCTGCCTGCCTCTCTGCCTACTTGTGATCTCTGTCTGTCAAATAAATAAATAAATTCTTAAAAAAATAATAATAATTTCTTTAGGGCACCTGGGTGGCTCAGTCGGTTAAGTGACTGTCTTTAGTTCAGGTCATAATCTTGGAGTCCTGGGATGGTATCCCACATCAGGCTCCCAGCTCCACAGGGAGTATGATTCTCCTTCTGACCTTCTGCCCTCTCTTACTTGCTCTACTTGCTCTCTCAAATGAATAAAATCTTTAAAAATAATAATTCCTTTAGCACTTACAAAAAAATCTAGACCACCTATTTTATATAAAAACCCTGCAATGAGAAAGCTTACTCATTTCATTAACTTATTCTCTATTTGGAAGTCCTAAACCATTTAATGCTTCTTATTGCCACTATCGATTTAAAACCTGTTAATTACTACCTTTAAATAGGAAGTAAAGGAAAACTAGGCCAACATGAAAAACAGAACTACAATCATGCATATTGGCATGCAAAAGCAAAATCCTTAAATATTCCTATGTTTCTTAAAAGTAACTGCTTTTTACCAATAACGACTACAGTCCTAGAAATATTCTTGAATTCTATTATCAAATACTAACTTAGCAACTCCCATGTAAAAACTGGGACTCCTTTCCTGAATTTTATTTCAGATCTTATCTTTCTATACCCATAGGGATTTCCTCTATTTCTCATAAACAAGAAAGTCCACAAATTTATGACTTACCTTATGGGTGGTCAAAAAAATAGTTAACAATCAGGCTCAAAGAACCTTAAAGTTGGACCATGAGTGGCTAATTAGAGAATAATTGCTGCTGGTTGCAGATATAAAGGCTCTGATCAGCTCTGATTCTGGGGCAAAATCCAGAATGAGCACAGTAATTCTGATCAATAGAGTCTAACCTACTTTCTCCCTGGAGGTCAAAATATCCTTTGCGGCTTTGCAATTCTCTTGTAGTATTTTTTTCTAACTGATAACCATGACTGAGCATCTCCTTGTATATCATATTTAGAAATGAAAAGTGAAATAAATGAGAATTTTCCTTTTTTATTTGTGGAGGATTACAGTGATTTGAGTTTTGGGTACACTTCTTCCAACTGACTGCTCTGGGAATCCATGTCACAGATCAATGGGTCATGTCCAATTTTATTTGACAGCTGCCTGGGGTGAATCTTGCCTCATCAAATGTGAACAAGTAACAATGGAGTGACAAACCCAAAGTGTTCTTGCAAATCATGTTAGGTTAAAAGTAGAAACATCTCAAAAAGAGATCAATAGACTGAGAGGGGCTGCACATGTCTGTAAATTAATTGTTCTAGCAATACTCTATTAGGCTGAAATAGGCAGCTCGGAAACTTTCAGTAGGTAATCTGAAAGCCTTAGAAATCTATGTCAGATTTTTGTGGAGAAAGTATCTGAATTCCAGAAAGGTCAAATGACTTGCCCAGTGCAGACAGAGACTAGGTCTCTTAACTCCCAGTCTTGTAACATCTACATTAGTCACATCTCGAGCAGTATTACAGCCATCTCAGAGGGGGTGACAGCAAAGGTATCACTGGAACCCAATGATAACTTCAAATCAGGGCTCCTAATGCACATTTTTTTTTAAGTAGGAGCCCAGCATGGAGCCCAACGTGGGGCTTAAACTCATAACTCTGAGATCAAGACTTGAGCTGAGATCAAGAGTCTGACACTTGGGGTACCTAGGTGCCTCGGTTGAGCATTGAACTCTTGATCTCAGCTCAGATCATGATCTCAGGGTCATAGACTTGAGCCCTGAGTCAGTCTCCACGCTCAGCGGGAAGTCTGCTGGAAATCTGCTTCCTATCCCTCTCCCTCTCCTCCATGTTCTCTCTCTCAAATAAATCAATCTTAAAATTTTTTTGAAACTACATAAAATTACTGTTAGTTTCTAAGTATCATCTAACTATTCTGTTTTCACATATTTAGTTTTGGGGTTTTATTTAAGATTTTATTTTTATTATTTATTTATTTATATGTCAGAGAGAGAGAGAGGGAGCGAGCACAAGCAGGCAGCGGCAGGCAGAGGCAGAGGCAGAGGGAGAAGCAGACTCCCCACTGAGCAGAGAGCCCCATGTGGGACTCGATCCCAGAATCCTGGGATCATGACCTGAGCTGAAGGCAGAGGCTTTAACCCACTGAGCCACCCAGCCATCCCCACATATTTAGATTTAAAGAAAGGATAATAAAAGCTAAACAGCTGAGGTTAAATTTGCACTATCTGTCACACTAGCCTCAAGTATAAATTATCAGAATTAACTAGAAGCAAAAACATATGATGTATTAATATGTGTATTTATATGGTATTGGGCACACTGTCCTAGAAAGCCCTTGACATGTAATTCTAAAATTCACGTGAAGAGTAATGAATGTAATAACTTTAAAGAATCTTGTCAAACATTAAAAAAATCATACATTATGCATAGAATAATTCAGAAGGGTACACAAGAAACTCCTAACATTAGTCACCTCAAGGGAAGGTAACCAAGTGACTGGGAAAGAGGTGGGATGAATCTTGTACACTGAATCCTCTCAACAGCAAATATATTACCTAACTCAAGAAAATAATGTTTAAACTAGGCAATGAAGCAAAAATAAACACAACCATGTCAATTTGTTTTAAAAAAAAAAAAAATCTCCTGCAGATGAATCAATCTGATCACTTCATTCTTTTTTTTTTTTTTTTAAAGATTTTATGTATTTATTTGACAGACAGAGATCACAAGTAAGCAGAGGCAGGCAGAGAGAGGAGGAAGCGGGCTCCTTGCTGAGCAGAGAGCCCAATGCGAGGCTTGATCCCAGGACCCTGGGATCATGACCTGTGCCGAAGGCAGAGGCTTTAACCCACTGAGCCACCCAGGCGCCCCGATCACTTCATTCTTGAAGACTTTTAGCAAGCAGGTGAGTATCTTTAAGGCAGAGGCACAAAGTGGGCATCTCCCCCATAATATCACAGTGACAACTGGAAAGGTCCTGAGGAGGACTAATACCGCCCTGTCCAGTGCTGGGGAGGAGGAGCTCTACCCACTGCCTCATCCCCAACCAGCCCTTAGGCTCAGCAGGAATTAGCACACAAAAGGATGACAACCACTCCCAGAGAGAACAAGCTGTTTTTGTTTTTTCAAAGTTCCTACTTTCTCTCACCAAATTATGTTGAATCTATGAAGTCCCTGACAGGCCCAAGACACACTCTGAGAAACAGAAGTAAACAGTTTACAGAGAACAAATGTCTCACGATAGAGGAAAATGCACATGGAGTGAGTTACTGCCTCTGTACCAGTCAACGGTACCAATACTTACCTTGTCACCTCAATCACAGGTGGCGACATATCCTAGTAGGAGGGGTTGTTGGTTTTCTGCAAGCAGCTGTAAAACATTGGGACTGGGAAAGCTGGCATAGCACCAGTGGAGAGAAAGTATAAGTAATATAGGTAATATAGGAAAGCGGCAGCAGAAGAGGAAAGTTCATTTGCAACATGTCCCTTTTCTGCTAATGAGATTCAGAAGGACTTACCATGAGAAAGAAAGAGACTGCCAGGAAAAAAATGTGAGAAATGAGGGGTGCCTGGGTGGCTCAGTGGGTTAAGCCTCCGCCTTTGGCTCAGGTCATGATCTCAGGGTCCTGGGATTGAGCCCCACGTCAGGCTCTGTGTTCAGCGAGAAGCCTGCTTCCCCTCTCTCTCTGCCTGCCTCTCTGCCTACTTGTGATCTGTCAAATAAATAAAGTCTTTAAAAAAAAAAAAAAGGGTGAGAAATGATAGGAACTGGGTTAACCTATCAGGTTCCTAGCAAAGAATTTGGCATTCTTCAGACAAAAGGTATTAATTACCATGCCAAAAAAATAATGACACCAGTTACAGAAAAACAGAACCGCAAAATAAAAGGTCAAGATGAGTGACTTTCAAAACACTGTAAAAGCAGAATCTAAAGTCAACTGCTGTTAGGAATTCCACTTTGGAAAATGGTAAAAAGAGGCACTCTGGCTGAAGCCAGTCAGGATTGAGGGCCAAGACTTACCTACTGCACATCCCTACTCCCCGCAGTCCAAAGACTTGCCTGAAGAGTTCATTTTGAAGTCTTGTTTTAAAAATAATCCCTCGGGGTGCCTGGGTGACTCAGTGGATTAAAGCCTCTGCCTTCTGCTCAGGTTGTGATCCCAGGGTCCTGGGATTGAGCCTCATATCGGGCTCTCTGCTCAGCAGGGAGCCTGCTTCCTCCTCTCTCTCTGCCTGCCTCTCTACCTACTTGTGATCTCTGTCAAATGAATAAATAAAATCTTAAAAAAATTAAAAAATTAGAAAATAAAATAAAAGTAATCCCTCTACTTGCATAAGGAAAAGAAAATCCAAAGATGGTGAATTTCAGCAGGAAAACATTTATTCTTTTTTAAAGAAATCTTTGGATTTTATTACTTACATATTTATTTATTTGTTTTTGAGAGAGGGAGCGGCAGAGCACATGCACAAGAGAGGATGGAGGAGGAGCAGAGGGAGAGGGAGAGAATCTTTAGCAGCTCCACACTCAGCGCAGAAACCAACACAGGGCTAGATCTGACCACCCGGAGATCACGATTTGAGTGAAAACGGAGTCAGAGGCTTAACTGACTAAGCCACAGACGCTCCAGGAAAAACATTTAAAAAGTAGCAATTCCAGGCTAAAGTTTAACGCGTGACCCATTATGTTTTTCCTTTTCTTTTCTAAAAGATTTTACTTATTTATTTGACAGAGAGAGAGATCACAAGTAGGCACAGAGGCAGGCAGAGAGGGGGGAAGCAGGTTCCCTGCTGAGCAGAGAGCCTAATGCGGGGCTGGATCCCAAGACCCTGGGATCATGACCTGAGCCAAAGGCAGAGGCTTTAATCCACTAAGCCACCCAAGTGCCCTATGTTTTTCCTTTCTAAAGAATTTTATACTTTTTTACCACATACACTTTGCTTCAATGAAGAAACAAATTTGATAAATGAAGATGCTTCAAACATCTTTTGTATTTTAATCCTATGTGAGTTAAAAAAAAAAATACATCTGACTTTAATTATCAGGGCATTTTTGGGAAGAGTCATTTCATAAATGATCTCTTTAAATCTTGCCAGTAAGGATTTTAAAGTTTTGAATAATACTCACCTTCAAATTCTATTACCATTTACCATTTAGTTTCTCGGTGCTTTTTTTTTTTAAGATTTTATTTATTTATTTGAGAGAGAGAGACTATGAGAAGGGGGAGGGTCAGAGGGAGAAGCAGACTCCCCACCAAGCAGGGAGCTCGATGTGGGACCCGATCCCAGGACTCCAGGATCATGACCTGAGCCGAAGGCAGTCGCTCATCCAACTGAGCCACCAAGGTGCCCTCTCAGTGCTTTTTAAAAGGTCGTTCTAAGGAGCATGAAATTAGATCCCACCTTCCACTTGTAAAAACTGTCTATGACAAAAAAAGGAAGGAAGGAAGGAAGGAAGGAGGGGAGGAGGGGAGGAGGGAAGGAAGGATAAAGTTCAATGACAATGCCAACCTCAGATTAATGAATGTATGAGATGCAGAGATAACCATCTCATATTTAGGAGACACCACTGCTTAATAAACAGAGTGCTTTCCTCTCACCTTCAGCCAGGTGTCTCTCCCAGGATGTGTGCTCATGAACCTAATTTAATTAACTACTTTGGTTCTTAACTATGTAACCTTAAGAATTTACAGGTATGCTTGCACATGTATGAAATGATGTGTATGAAGTGATTCATTACAGTATTGTCTGCATCTGCAGAAGACAGGAAACACCAGCATGTCCATCAACAGGGAACTGGTTAAATAACTATGATAAATTCACACAATGGTGTATTTCCAGCTATACAAAAGCACACATTGGTATAGTTCCAGCTATACAAAAGAAAAAGAAAATGTACAGATATGGGACATTCTCCATCATCTATTATGAAATGAAAATAGCAAGGTGCATAATTCTAAAAGGTGTGTTATCTTTTTGTAAGAAAAGGGAAAAAATACGAAATGAAAATGTATACAGTAGTAGTGAAAATATACACAAGAAATTAATATGAGATTTCCCTAATAGGGTGGACAAAGAAAAAGACAGGAGCAAGACTCAGAGGGATACATTTGATATCTTCTTGATTTTTAAACAAAACAAATGTATTATCTACCCAAAAAATTCAATTAAATTCAGAAGTAATTTACCCACAAGAAGCTGAACGCATGCCTTCCTCAACTCTTCTCTGCCTTGGCATCCTTCAAGGACCATATCATACAGCACTTCCTTTATGTTGCCCCAACTTGTTGCTTGTCACACTAGTATACCACTTCTCACAGTTAGTTGGGTATCTGTCTTCCCAGGAAGCTGATCCTTCAGAGGAAGAATGATTCATCTTTTTATCACCAGCTCCTCTCACAATGTCAGGACTTAGGCCCCTCAATATATATTTTTAAAATATACCTCAAGTGCACTGAATCAAATCAATCCTAATCCTCAGATCATGGAACACTGTCATTGTTCTACCATGCATGGCTCTTTTTAAAAATTTATTTTTAACAGGGCGCCTGGGTGGCTCAGTGGTTTAAGCCGCTGCCTTCGGCTCAGGTCATGATCTCAGGGTGCTGGGATCGAGTCCCGCATCGGGCTCTCTGCTCAGCAGGGAGCCTGCTTCCCTCTGTCTCTCTCTGTCTGCCTCTCCATCTACTTGTGATTTCTCTCTGTCAAATAAATAAATAAATAAAATCTTTAAAAAAAAATTTATTTTTAACAATAAAGTGAACATCCATGTACCCACACCAAACTGAGAAATAGAACACTGACACCAAATGTTTATGTAGATGCCTCTTTCCTAACCCTTCCTTTGCCTTCCTGAATCTAGACATAGACCTTACAGCCTTCACAAAAATTAACTCAAAAATGGATCATAGACAATACACTTGTCACCATCTTGTATGAAGGCTACCTACATCAATTTTCCTGTCTTCCGTCATCATCTAGACCACATGGTCTAGACAGTCCTGACATCCCAGAACATCATACTGGGCTACAACATGCTTATGGATCTGATAAACAGGTAGCAAGTATGGTAGATGCTTTCATAATAAGACATGCAAGCCACAGCATAGGATATAAACCCCCATCAAAATGAAGGGGCCTGCCACCTCAGTGGCTTCTGGAGGTCTATCCCTTGCAAAGTGAAAAGATATGTTGCTATCCTTCGCACTCAACCGAAAAACAAAACCCATGTTTGATAAGCCCTTATGAATTCCAGAGGCCATTTGATGTGCTATGCTGGCCCCCTGAATGATTAACCTGTAAGGCTGTCAGTTTTCACTAGGGAACACAGAAAAGGCTCTGCAGCGAGTTCAAGCTGTAGTACAAAAACAGTGCAAGATCCCAGCAAATCGGATGATACTTAAAGAGACTACAGCTAATAAATATGTTGCATGAATTCTCTGTTGAGCCTCAATAAGAGAATCCGAGGGCATACCTCCAGTGTTTTATAGCAAAGCTATGCTCTGCTAGAGCCAGAATGCCTAACCATGGGTAATCGAGTAACCAGGTTACCCAAATCGCCTAAAATTAACCAGATTTTATCTGACCCATCCAACCACAAAGTTAGGCACAAAAAGCAGCATTCATCACTAAGAGGAAATGTTATAGAAATAAGCAGGCTGAAGCAGATCTGGGAGATAAAAGCTCCATAAGCAGGTAGCTCAGACTCCTTTAATATGAAATACTGTACGCAGTATGTAATACTGCTTCTCCTCACTCGATCCACACCTCTGGCCTCAGGTACAGCTGCTTATAACCAGTTAACTGAGGAGAAAAAGATTTGGGCCCGGTTTCCAGGTGTTTCTACAGTACATGCTAGCACAAGCCAGAAGGTGACTGCTATAATATTACAAGTCCAATCAGGACAGGATGAAAATGGGAAAATTTCCCCAAGGATGGGGATGGGATGGGGCATAGAATTTTAACAATATATACAGTTGTCTCCTTCACTTAGAGAGAGAGGGCCAAAACTAGAATCCATTCAAGGACAGTGGTAAAAGGCTTGACTGGATGGTTAAAGACTTCAAGAGAACATAATAGGATATATGACAAAATCTAGGGAAGCAGCAATGTGAATGAACTTCTAACATTATACAGAGTGTCCCATGTGAATACTCACAAAAGGTATCTACTTGTAGAAGAGAATCTCAACGATGAGATGGACAAGAGAATACATTCTGGAAACAAGTCTCTTTCCCTGACAAACCCAGTGCTTACTTTCGTGTAAAAATGGCCATATGGCAAGAAAGCAAGCTTTGTATGAGCTCAGCAACATAGACTTATCACCAAAGCTGTTTTGGGTACCTCCACTGTATAAGGCTTAACCTCTCAACCACCAAGTCAAAGCTGAGTCCAAATATGGACTAGCCAACTACTCAGTAGCAGGTGTATTACATCAGACTGACTGTTCATGAAGGAGGTGACACTCATATTCTTAGAATCGCATTCCGGAATACCTGTTCACCATTATTGCATTCCACACATTTTCTGTTCAAGAAACTCATTTCACAGCAAAATAGGTCCAGCAAATGGGCTTATGCCCATGAGTTTCACAATATCATCATATACCTCGCAGACAAACAGAAAAAGAACACTCTGCAATGCATTTTATGAAGCCAGCATAATAATCTGAATACCAAAACATGACATTAAGAAAGAAAAATTTTAGATCTCACTCCGTCCACCGAAGCAGAAAATCCTAAACAAAACATTAGCAAATCAAATCTAATATTATATAAAGAGGATCTAATATATCACATTAAAGTTAGGCTTCTTCTGAGATTACAAGGTCTGTTTAATACTTAAAAACACAATTAACATTTACAAAATAAAGTAACATTTTAATAGAAATAAACATCGATTCATGATTTTTTAAAAAAAGAATCTTTAAAAAAAAAGAATCTTTTAGGAATGGCTTAATCTGTAGAGTATCCTTTTTTTTTCAATTCACAGGAAGCCTCATATTGATAAATTATACTTTTACACTATGAGATCAGGAATAAGACAAGAACGTTCATTCACTATTATCAATTCTAAATATAACTGTATTAGAGTTCTTAGCCAAAAATATGTAAAAGAGCCTGGGTTCAATGGGTTAAAGCCTTTGCCTTCGGCTCAGGTCATGATCCCAGGGTTCTGGGATCACCCGCTTATCAGGCTCTCTGCACAGCAGGGAGCCTGCTTCTCACCCCCTCTCTGCCTGCCTCTTTGCCTACTTGTGATCTCTGTCTGTCAAATAAATAAATACAAATCTTTAAAAAAAAAATGTAGAATAAAAAAAAGGTTTAAATATTATAAAGGTGGGGCGCCTGGGTGGCTCAGTGGGTTAAGCCGCTGCCTTCGGCTCAGGTCATGATCTCAGGATCCTGGGATCGAGTCCCACATCGGGCTCTCTGCTCAGCAGGGAGCCTGCTTCCTCCTCTCTCTCTGCCTGCCTCTCTGCCTACTTGTGATCTCTGTCTGTCAAATAAATAAATAAAATCTTTAAAAAAATAAAAAATAAAATAAATAAAAATTTAAAAGATTATAAAGGAAAAAATAAAACTGATTTCGTACAGAAAATTCAAAAGAATCTACAAATTTTGAACACATATGATAGTTTAGCAAGTCTCTAGTCAAGTATATTTCTGTATACCAAAAGAAAATGAAATCATTTACTATAGGATCAGATACTAGCAAACACTAAGAAAACTCTAATGAAAAATATGCAAGACATACACATACACACACATCATTATTTAAATAAATTAATTTCAATAAATGGGATATACCATGCTCAGGGATTAGAAAATTCAACATTGTAAAGATGTCAGTTCTTCCCAAATTAATTGATTCATAGCTTCTATGGAACTTGATAAACTGATTCTAACACATATGTAGAAATGTGAGGAGCCAAATATATCTATTACAATGGTGAGGAAAGAAAGTGATAGAGTTTGTCTGCTGAATATCAAAACTTACTCCAAAGTTAGGAAGGTATAAAAGTTTAAAAATGTTGAACTTTAAAAATCAAAATATGGCACTGAGAAAAGTAGTAGTTCCATGAAGTCCCACAAAGTGAATACTTGTATATACTGCCTTTTTTTTCTTTCTTGTCCTAGTCACACTTCACCAAGGTATCTAACGACTCTTACTGCTTAGCTCTTGTACTATCTCCTGGGCTTCTTTTTTGCTATTTTCTCCAAAAATGTTTACAATGTGGACTTCTGAATGGTAAAACTTAATGTTTTTATTAAGGCTCTCACGTTTGAATAACTTAAATAGATGTAAAACTATAGGTCCAATACTTAAGAAGTTTTTCTTACAGCGAGTTTTGTTCTTGAAAAGCCTGAGGTCAATCTGATTCTTGTTCTTTATACAAGAAAAAAAAATTATGAGAAAACTTTTTAGATTTTTCTCATTATCTGTAATACTCTTAAATTTCAGTATGTGTCTAGACGTGGGTACTTTCCTCTTCTTTGATACTTTATGGCCCTTTCAATCTTCAATTTTTTTCTTATCCTGGACCCCTTTTGTTACTTGAATGTTGGCCCATCAACTTCTGTCCTTCATCTGACTTAAATCTGTATCCATGTTTGCTTTTTTCTTCTTCTTCCTTTTTTGTTGTTTTGTTTTGCTTCTTTCTGGGAGTCAATTTTCCAACTCCCTAATTTATTCTTCAGCTGTATTCATTCTTTTTTTTTATTCCATTTATGTTATTTTAAATCCTATGGTTTTTATGTTTCTACTTGGGTTATTATTTCTTATTCTTGTATCACATTGCTAGTCTTCCCTTTATTTCTTTTAATGTTTATGGGCTTAATTTTAGAGCCTAATGGTCTTATGTAATGGGAGTTTTCTTTTGAACCAGTGGCACCTCTTAACCACTTTACTTTGGCCTATGAACTCACTTACCTAGTAGTACGGGTTCTTCTGAGTGATAGTATGCTCTGGGGAAAGACTGAGGGCCAGCCCTCTGGGCTATGTTGGGGGTTCAAAGAGAGGAAGGAAGAGAAACCCTTACACTAGAAACCCCTAGTGGATAGTCCCATCACTACAAAAACCACTGTAAATTATTTCAGTTTGTTATCTACCAAGTAACCCTTCAGATCAGAGCTCCCTCTCAGACACCATGGGAGAAAGGGCAATTTTCTAAGGCACTTCCTAGAGTCTAGGGCCGACAGTGCAACCCACCAGTCCTGAGTCTGGAGGGGGAGGAGTGAACAAATAATGCACAAGCTAGTCAATCCTTACCTGTCTTCCCCAAATCTTCACCCAAAAGGGCTTTTTGCTGCCAGATTTTATCTGTGAAGACACCTGCAGGAGAGGTCTGGTTCACTGTACTAGTACCTGCTGTGAGAAAGCAGGCAAAGGCAACTGGTTTTCTCTAATGAATCTACTCACAGTCATTCAGCCAGCCACACCCCCACCAAGAACCACTTCGAAACAGCTCCCATGTCTCCTGGGAGTTCTTTTTTTTTTCTCTTTTAATCATTATCTAAACATACTAAAAGAAACATTCTAATCAAAATATAACAGAATTTACATGGCTTTATTTATACATTACTGGTATTGAAAGCAAACTTTATACAAAGTTTTATACACGTAAAAAAAAAAACCCTTGGCTAGGCAAAGCATGTATGTGTGTATACACACAAACACATACACACACACGAAGTATTTTACATCATTGTAATTATACATATTTACATATACACTATTTAAATTATTTTACAATTTATCAAAATGAGAGGCAATTAGAAAAGCAAATAAAAATGGATGAAAACAAACAAAATAATTGTTTAAAATACTACAAAATTATTTTGAAAAATCTAGAAAAGAAAGCCGTTTCTCTGAAATATCAAAACTAAAGTTTCAATGCCATTTTGTTGTTGCTTTTATCTTAATAACAAGTTCTGTTTAAAAATAAATATCTTGACCAGTAACAAGTGAGCAAATCAGACTGATGACTGGAACAAGCTAAACATGCTGACTTGAGATTCAAGAGTCAGCGAGTAATAGTAAATGTAGACTTATCTAGTAATCAAATACGCCATAAAACTGCCCTCTACTTCCCCATTTAAAACATGAGGAATTCTAAGCTTCTGTGTAGTATGCAGTATCAACTAAGACTCCAAGGAGTTCAGCAATTTATCTGTAATGTAAGAAAATGCTGACATTATGGTTCTATTTTTCTGATAGGACCCTTTTATAAGGTGTTATTCTTTAAATGAGTTCACTCAGATATCAGCATTAAGAACTAGCTTTTTACAGAATTAATTTGGTAACTTTATTGCTATATTCTGATTTTGACAAGAATTTAATGAGACCATAGTACTTAGGATGAAAAAAAAAATAGTTGAGACAGCTAGAAATAAAATAACCTACAGTTTTTGCTATCATGCAAGCAAATAAAATTTCAAATATCAAAGCCATTAAGATTTTAGATTTGTATTGGAACTAAGAAGCATAACTTCCAGGAACAAGTTAATTCTTTCATGAATGTATATTATCTCCACGAGAGAATGGAGGTCACATTTTAAGAGAATATTCAGGTAAAATAAAACCTCAGCTGAAGTTCTTAAAGGCAGTGAAAATTTTAAAGCACAGTAAATCTGAAAAAGAATCAGGCCATTTTGGAAAGTTCTTAATAAGTTTTTTCCATTTAAATACTCCATTACTCAATCTTACATTCAGAATTATGTAAATAGGATTTTAACATCACAGTAAACTGCTAAATATCTTCTTAAAATCTCATTAGCAAATAAATTGCTTAAAGAGGATACTGAAATTAACAGATTATCTATCTCAAGATAGTACTTTACACTGGGTCCAGAAATAGATTTAAAACAAAAATATTCAGGACGCTTCACATTAAGACCTATGTCCAAATACAGTTTCTATTCAGATTTAATTTGAACTGAATTTGAAATTTGGTGTTCTGTAGTCAAATAATTATGATTACAAATAAATTGAAAAATAGCAATAGGTTACATATCTTTAAAATTTTCCTTATGTAAAGGTCCAAAATATCTAAGCAATTGTTTCAGGTCTTACAGAAAAAAACCCTGCTGATAATTATTGCCTTAATAAACCTGTATAGAAATGGCTTAAATAAACTGAGGAAACATGTCTGTGAACATTATTAATTTAAATTAACATAGTAAATCATGTCATCTATTCAGATGACAGTGGATTTCATGTTTATGAATGATGTATGTTCTATATTCCAAAAGTATTTAGTACTAATTAAAATTTGAAAAATATTAAATTACAAAAACAATAGATTTCATTAACAGTGAAGTATGTGCTATTGAAAAATGTTTTATTTTCTTCATCTATAAAAGATTTTTTATTAACCAACAAATGCATTTCCTCTCCATCTTACACTCATCAGCCATCAGAAGGTTGAAAAAAAATGTCATATAGTATGTCAATTACACTTAAGAGAGAGTTGAGAGATGCCATGCTGATCTGAACTGCAGCAGGCTTCACTCTGAGCAGGTCCCTATGGATGAGGTGACCTTAGAATCCTGCATGGGCAATCATCCTCCAACCTGTAACTGAAGCAGGGACTCAACTGGATGTTTCTCACCCACTACTCGTATCTTCAGTGACTAACAGGCCCTTAACTGCACAGTAAGTAACAGTATCAAACATTTACTTTACTAGTCTCCTGTAGCAGAACCATTAACTACCTGCATTTTGACTTTTCAAAGAGCTTCATTAACTGCTGGAATCTTTCTGAGACCTGAAAAATGTTAAAGGAATGTTAATTACAGATATCTCAATAACAGTTTTTTATCTGTGATTAATATTTTCATAAAATATCTAGAGAAAAAAAAATAGCCCTCAATAATAAAGAAATGAAGTAATGCTTGGAAAAATGAAGTGCCTTCATACTAAAGGTGATTACAGGTTTAATTTTTAACATTAAACTTTCTTAAACAAGCAAACATCATTACAAGACAGCTTGAAATTAAATAGGTAAATGGTAAGACAATAGGGAAAAAGATTAGAATCGTTCCAAACTTCTTCCATAATCACCAAGTTTTTATTTTATTTTTTTAAGTTTTAATTTCCTTAAGTAATCTCTATGCGCCAAGTGAGGCTCAAACTCACAATCCTGAGATAGAGAGGCACATGCTCTACTGACTGAGCCAGCCAAGTGCCCCTTAATAAGTTTTTAACAGTTGTACATGAAGAGCCATATTGTTAAAGAAGTTAGCTAATAAAAAAAAATTAAAAAAAAAAAGAAGTTAGCTAATAAATATCTACATATTTTAAGCATGACAAAAGTTAAATCTATTTATAGTAGCAACACTTGTAAAAACTACAAAGATGCAAAAATTGGGTAGTTACCTGATACGGATCTTTATTCAATTTGGCAGCCAAATAAGAAAATGTTTTCAGTGATGGCCCTCTTTTTTGACACTCCAATAAAATTTCCCGGTCATCATTTCTGAAGAGAGAATAATGGTATTTGTTTAGCCTTTGCATATTAGAGCCGAAAAGTAACAAAAACTCCACTGCCTTAATATCTACAATAGAGGTGACGTTTTTATTAAAACCCACAGAAAAAAAGAAAAAATGTATATACCAAAATATGGACAATGAGGATCTCTGAGAAGTATTATGGATGATGTCTGAGCTCACAGGTATTTCCCAAAATTTTCTAAAACAAAATTATTATTCTAATGCCAAAATTAAAGATTTTTTCCAAAATTCTCTCTTTAATTGTTTGGGCCCAAACATGGTCACAGTCTTTTTTTTTTTTTTTTTTAAAGATTTTATTTATTTACTTGAGAGAGAGACAGTGAGAGAGAGCATGAGCAAGGAGAAGGTCAGAGAGAGAAGCAGACTCCCCATGGAGCTGGGAGCCCGATGCGGGACTCGATCCTGGGACTCCAGGATCATGACCTGAGCTGAAGGCAGTCATCCAACCAACTGAGCCACCCAGGCATCCCACATGGTCACAGTCTTAATAAGCAGCAGCACCAACAGTAAAATGGAATCCAGATCTTCTCATTCCCAGACCTGTTTTTCCACATGGTCTGAACCAGAGTGTGTTGTTATACTCTCTGAGATCCTATTCTGCCATCTGTAAATTACCTAGAAGGAAGGCACGGAAGACTGTGGTATTAAACAAAACTGGTCACCAGGAAGTTGCTTGCTACAGAACTCCCTCAGACCTTTGAGCACTTCTGGGGCCCGAGGTTAAGAGCAAAAGCAAAGAGACAGTTTCTGGAGATTTGAGCTAAGTTCAGGGTGACAAGGGAGAGAAGACATGGGGCTCTCAATAGATTAGGGAGCCAGGCTCTCCACGTGTTCCCAACACCAGCTGTTCCCCAACGTGCATGCCCCCAGACTGCACTTTAGAGACTGGTGGTGTTCTGTGGTAGCTAGTGTTTTTGGTTAAAATAAACAAATCTCTCACTTAAAAGATAAAATACAATAAAATTAAGTAGAATAGAATAAAATAAAATAATAAAACCGGTCACCAATTTCAATATGATTGAGTTTCCCTCATTATGCACACTAGATAAGTCTGGGGAGCAATGAACGTCTAGTCCAATGGTTCACAACTTCAGTTACATTTGTGTCTGAAATGGGGTCTTTAAATCTACATTTCTTAAATGTTCACATAGGAATCCAAAGTGCAACCTATTAATGAAACTTTTTTCAAACTCCTAGTTTAGGGGAAAATACAAATTACAAAGCCTCACACTTTCTGCCCTGTCTTACACCACCTGTCCTTCTTCCTTTCTAAAATGTGGCTATTAGGGGAACGGGGGAGCGCCTGGGTGGCTCAATCAGCAAAGGATCTGCCTCTGGCTCAGGTCATGATCCCAGAGCCCTGGAATCAAGTCCCATAGCAGGCTTCTTGCTCAGCAGGGAGTCTGCTTCTCCCTCTGCCTGCAGCTCCCCTTGCATGTGCCTCCCCCTGCCGACAAATAAATAAAATCTTTAAAATAAATAAAATATTTTTAAAAATAAATAAATGAAATAAAAATAAAATTGGTTATGGGCACCTGGGTGCCTCAGTTGGTTAAGCATCAGCCTTCAGCTCAGGTCATGATCGAGCCCTACATCAGACTCCATCCTTAGCATGAGAGCCTGCTTCTCCCTCTTCCTCTGCTGCTCTCCCTGTTTGTGCTCTATAAAATAAATACATAAAATCTTTCTAAAAATAAAAATAAATAAAATGTGGTTATGCTAGGGCACCTGGGTGGTTCAGTGTTTTGAGCTTCACACTCAATTTCGGCTCCGGTCAGTCTTGGGGTTGTGGGATCGAGCCTGACATCAGGCTCTGCACTCAGCATGAAGGCTGCTTGTCCCTCTGCCTCTGCTTGTCCCCATGCTCACACTCTCTTTCAAATAAAAAAAAATAGGTAGGGGCGCCTGGGTGGCTCAGAGGGTTGAAGCCTCTGCCTTCGGCTTAGGTCATGATCCCAAGGTCCTGGGATCGAGCCCCGCATTGGGCTCTCTGCTCAGCGGGGAGCCTGCTTCCCTTCCTCTCTCTCTGCCTGCCTCTCTGTCTACTTGTGATCTCTGCCTGTTAAATAAATAAAATATATTTAAAAAAAAATAGGTAAAATCTTTAAAAAAAATAAAAATGTGGTTATACCAGTTCCTTACAAATCAAAGAATTTTTAGTTAAAAAAATGTCACAAAAACAAAAAAACAGGAGCAGCTGGGTGGCTCAGTAAGTTACGTGACCAACTTAGCTCAGGTCTTGATCTCACAGTCGTGAGTTGGAGCCCCACACTGAGCTCCACACTGAGTATGGAGCCTATTTAAAAAGAAAAAAAAAAGGTGAAAACTTATATCCATGGTGCTAATGCACAAATCTGGTTAAGAGCCTCTGCTCTAGATCATTCCATACTCCAGCTGAACTGGACTCTAGAATGCATCTTCTACCAACTTTGGCCATTTTTGAAGTATGTCATTACCTGCCTTATTTTAGGACAGGATGACTAAACTACGATGACACGACAGGACAGATGCCTGGCCTGCAAACATTTCCTGGGGACTTGAGTCTCAAGAGTCTTACCTTGTCCATAAAACTATAATTTCTCCCTTCTTTTTAATAACATTCTTTGCAGAAAGGCTTTTAGGAGATGTGGCAGATGCTGCTGATAGATCCTTAATCCCTGGGCTTGACGATGACGGCTCTTTGCTCACTGCAGGGTCTTTTTTCTTATTGGCTTTCTTTCGGTGAGCTTCACCATTCTCACCAGAATCTTGGGTAATTTTCTTGGTCTTTTCCCTACTGCTTAAGTCTGTTTCCTTCCTCTGTTTTTTATTAGAATGGTTTAGATCAGAAAGGTTTTTTCTCTTTTTAGGAGCATTATCCAAAGCTCCAGGCAATACTGAATCATCAGGATTTGATGCCGGCTCTGACTTTAAATCATCCTTTTTTACTTCGTGTGAACTGGGAGGTTCTGAGGTCAAATCAATATAGGTTTCCTCAACAATGCATTCCAAAGGCCTATCGGCCACTTGCACCTTTTCTTCCTTACAGTTATCTTCATCTACGCATATCACCTGACACTCAAAGTGTTCAACAGCTAAGGCAGGACAGTTCCCTTCGTTTTTACTCTCACTTGAAACATCTTGTGTCAAATCAATAAAAGCATCTACGGTATCGGGCTGCATTTCACCTAGTATTTGAGCACTCTGATCCAAACCGCCTTCAGAGCATCCCAACTGATCAATATTTAAAACTGTTACTTCTATGAATTCCCCCAAGTTTTTGGTCTCAGTGACTGAGTCTTTCGTGAGGTCTATATAGGTGTTTGGAAGATGATCCTCGACAGAATGTGAAATTTCCTCCATTCGAGGCAATTCTTCAATGCTTTCAGGTACTTTTGGTTCCCACACTTGGTGCAACTTAAAGCATTCATCAGTCACTTCATTACTATGGCCCACTTTACCTGAAGCATCTTTAAGAAATTCATATATATCGGGAACCTGTGTTTCTATCATACAGTCCTGTTCTTCATGGGCTGATTTACTGCTATCAACATTGTTGTCAGAATTTAGTTCCTCCGCAGATTTAAAAACTCCGTTCTGACATGAAACATAGTCTTTCTCTGCTGCTTTATCAGTGTCCTTTTCCACTCCAGGCAAAGATGCCAATGACTCATCAGCCACCGCATTCTGTTTAAGACTAGGGGAGGTAGATGGTGCTGCCCGCCGTATTTTCACAATGAAATGATCATTGGACTTTTCCATGATGACAGCATGCATGGGTAGGTTGGGGTGGTACTGAAAGCCTGGAGCAACAGACCGACTTGTCCATGATGAAGAACAACTTGATTTGCTGCTTGAATTATCAGACTCCAGAGCTAAATGAATATCTTGTTCAGATGCATCCTCTTCCTCAAGTAAGGCATCCTCACTAAAATGGGCACTAATAACTTCTTCAGGAGTTGAACTGGACAAAACTTCAGGCTTTAGGAAACTGAGATGACCGTCTGACTTCAGAGGTGATGGCACTGTTAAAGAGACCGCTAGATCTTCCAGAAGTATGGAGGAAATGCAGGGTTTGCTCTTTTCTGAACTACACACATTATCTTTACTCAAAGCTATATTAGTGGACACGTCAAACATGCAACTTTCATCCAACACATCAGGATGAACTGGCAACGAAAGCCCTGAAGACAGAGAAGGGCCTTTCTCAGATGATAATAATGACCAATTATCATCACTAATCATTTTAGGACATGGTGAAACCACCCCTGAAACTAGCTCATCGGTTGTACAAGCTGGTATAGATTCACACTTAAGACTCTCCAGCAGCTGTTTTTCTGGGGTCTTTAACTCCCACTCACTTTTTTCATTACAATTAACGCTGTTATCTAAAAGGTCAGAACCCTGTAACAAACTTTTAAATATTTCACCCATCTGGGCATCACTCACTAAATTAAAAGTAAGGCTAGAGGCTTGCTGTTCAGTGAGAATCTCAAAACTGCGCTCTGGCTTCAAAGCTGCATGCTGGGATGTCTGCGTGTCTTCGATGGTGTTGCCTTCGGTTTTTTCTGGCTTTGGGGTGCCGGGACGGTTTGGTTCCAAGGAGTGTTCTTCAGATTGAGAGTTCTTAATATTATCGAAGGAAGTGTTACAACTTTTTTTAATGTCACGCTTTGCTGTGTTAATGTTGAAATTATTTTGGTCTTGATGTTTTTCCTCAGACTTTTTACATCCTGGTAAAGACTTACAATTAGCAGAATCTTCTGATTTGGGGGATTTCTCTTTCAGCATTTCCTTGCTGGAGCAGTCCACATTTCCCTTCTGACCATTTGAATACTGGGCTTTCTCTTTATTTATCTTCTCACGTTTTCCTTCATCACTGTCACTGCCAAAGTTTATGGAATCACAAAACTTTACTAAGATTTTCTTAAGCTTTGCGAACAAATAATCCAGCTGTTCATCTACAAATTTCCACAGTTTTTTTTTCATATCTGGTAGCTGCTGTTCAAATAAACGGTCCACAATGCCATTCTTCTTAACTTGCTTAAGCTTGGATTCTATAACATCACAGAGATTATTCTGTAAAGTAGCCATGGACTTTGAGATTTTAGATAAGTCAAGGTGTTTAATTAGTGATGTAAAACTCAAAGTCGCTGACTCAATAATTCTATGGAATTGCATCAATGAAAATTTTACCTTAAATTTCATATAATTTTTCCTTACATGTTTCCTTATCATTCGTAACATGTGCATAATCTCCCGTACAGAAGAGGGTGCAGCAATAATCGGAACTATTTTTTCCAGGCTGGAAGTACTCATTGTCTTGTCTTTCTTCTCTGTTTTTGAAGATCTGCTAGATTCACTTCGTCTTTTATTCCATTTGCTTTTGGTCTGATGGATTTTTATAGAAGATGTTTTTCTAGTCTCTTTACCCAAATGCAGAGTACTTTTCCTACTTCCTGGGCTAGTTTTTGTGTTCTGCACTTCAGCAGAAGTTCTAGGTGTGACACTTTTTTCAAAACTTTTTTGTGGCTTAGATTTTTCATTGTCACTTATAATTTCTCCTTCTTCTAATTCATCTAAAGATGAGTTCTTATGAGAGTCTGTATCTGCAAATTTGTCAGACTTGCAAATTGGCTTTTGATTCTCCTTATTGAGATCAGACTTGCTCTTGGAGGTAGACTGAGCTGAATTTGGTGGAAATATATCTGTGGAAGAGAAATATATATTACAGTCACATGACTATAGTCTTCAGTCATTTGAGATTTCCATACATATAATAAAAACTTATAAACTGCAGCAATTCATTTTTTTTATAAGTAGGCTTCATACTTAGTGTGGAACCCAGGGTGGGGCTTGAACTCATAACCCTGAGATCAAGACCTGAGCTGAGATCAAGAGTCAGATGCTTAATTGACTGAGCCACATAGGCACCCCCAATTCATATTTTAATAGCTTTTTTATAGTAGAATGTTAATGCCTAATAATTAATCATGTCGTATGTCTTTACTGGTCTTAATTCGTGCTCAGTGATAATATAGTTTGGTCATCAGACTAACCATCAACCAACTCACGGTATCTTTGGGTATCTTCATGTTAGCAGCACCACCTACTCGATACCATTTGATGATGGCTTTTGAACAAAACTCTGAAGGCAAGCAGAGTATTTGAAACAATCTGCCCTAATACTCTTTTTTATAAAAAGAACAAAATTTAGATAAAAGGCTCAATGTACATTTCAAATCAATGACAGGGGTCTGAATATTTTAGTTATGTTACCAAAAAAAAAAAAAAAAAAAAGAGCACTGGGACAGCTGGGTGGCTCAGTCACCCTTAAATGTCTGCCTTCAGCTCAAGTCATGATCCCGGGGTTCTGGGATCCAGTCCAGCATCAGGCTCCTTGCTCAGAGAGAAGCCTGCTTCTCCCTCTTCCTCTGGCTACTACTGCCCCTACTTGTGCTCAGTCTCTCTCTCTTTCTCTCTCTCTGTCAAATAAATAAAATCTTAAAAAAAGAAAAGACACAAATTCTTCTTGCTTATGTATTTTGCATTCTCACATAAAGTTATAGAACATAATATAAACTATTACCTTTATGACTGTTATTACATAACGGAACTTGAGATGGGCTTTCCAATCTAAGAACTTTTGCTACAGGTCTCACTGGACTATTCAGAGGACTGATGGCTTCTGGAATAGGCCTCAGGTGATTAAAGTCAATGCTTAGAACTGAATTCTCATCATCGTTATATACTGAGTTTGTTTCACCGATTTCCATTTTGTTGTCCATTAATTCAGTCTGCTGAAGTGAAGATTCTAGTGTCTCTTTAAGTGAGGAAGGCTCCAAACAAGACTTACTTTCAACCAGTGGTATATCTACAAGAGAAGGCTCAAATTTGCGGTTACCATCTTCTGAAAGGGCTATTGGCAAAATGCCAGTTTCTTCAACTGAAGGCTGCAAAATGCTGTCACTGGATTCAGCTACTTCTATTGAAAAAGCTTCTTTCATTCCCATACCTCCAGAAACACAAGAATTCACATCATCATTTTTTTTGGTATCCAATTCTAAGCCAAAGTTTTGAGAAACATTTGTTTGTAATATGTCCACTACTACAGGAACTGCTGCCTTTGTATCATTAATGGTTTGTTCCTTTTCTGCTGGTGATGGAAACATGGATTCTGTTTGTTTCATTTCCACGGGTGCTGAGAAAGAAGTCTCTGTATGACAAATGGGCACATCACAATCCACAGTATTCTCATCAGATTTAACTAACAAACTGCTTTCTTCTTCTATTTTCCTTTCTGGATTACTGGTCCTGACTTCAGATACAGCTGCAAGAGCATCCTTTGGTTCCGACAACTTGGATTCCGTTTCCTCTGTGGTATGTTCATTGACCAAGGAAACACATGTCACTGTTGTAGCATGCACCAAGCACTCCAAATCACATATTCCACTGGATTTGGGGATACTGGTTATCTTATGGTGGTTATCCTGAGAAACAGGCTGCTTTTTAGCAGGAGAAAGAGTTAAGTTCAATTTTTCCATAAAACTCAATTTTAAGTCTTTTGTTTCATTTGGACCAATGTCAGCTTTAATTACAAGCTCTTTATTATCTGTTCCTTGAGAAACATCAGTGTTAGAGACTTCACCTTTATCACTTTTTGGCTCATTCTGTCTCTTTAAATCAGTAGTGGTTTTCTTAATTTCTTTGTTAGTCTTCTGCAAATGTTCTGTAGGTGTTCTTTTTTCACTTCTTATATGCCTACTTTCTTCTTTGCTTTCTCTTTCTCTTTTCCTCTTATCTTCAGTTCTATGCCGTTCTGCTTTTAAAGGTGTATTTTCCCATTGGTGCACAGCATCAACTTCCTTGGAGTCAATGTGTTTATGAGCTCTACTGGATGAAAGAAAGGATGGACATCTTCCTTCTTGAAAACTATGATTACTTACACCTCTATCTCTTTTACAATCTTCCCTTCCTCTTCTCTCTTCTAGATGGTATTTACTTGAATTATGAGAAGATTTTATTTCACTCTTGGAATGAGGAAGTAATGCTCGTTCAGATCTTCTCCAGTGATCCTGGTCTTTTACTACAGATTTAGATTTTTGATCAGCTTTTCTTTCTTCTTTGTCTTGTGATTTAAGTTCTTTTCTATTTGTATTTTGTGATCTTTCACTTTGTCTTTCTAGTTTTTTGTCACTTTGAGAGTCCATTCGAGTGTATGACCTTTCTCTAAAGGTCTCTTTCTCCCAAGAAGAGCTAATTCGTTCATTTTTATAATCCAAATCTGTGTTACTTTTGAACTTTGAATTTTTGCTTTCAGCCTTTGGTTCACCTTTACCATATTTCTCAGGACGTCCTTGTAGCCTTTGACTAGTCTCTATGTTCCTTGGTTCACCATCACCACAACTAGTATTTAAGTCTTTCCATATTCTATCAGTTCCTCTGCTATATTGGCTATGTCTAATATCTTTTCTCCCTCTTCTATTATCTTCACTTGAAATACCCTCACCAACCTGATAATGGGAACGTGACCAAATGCCATTGGTGCAGTGTTTTTCAATAGATGGAGGCAAATACAAAGTGCTCTTTTTTTCACAATATGATTTTCCTTCCTTTTCGGGATTTGGCAGTGAAGTGCTATGATGTCCATCTTTAGAAACATCACTTTTCACTCTGAGATCAGTCTTTGAACAATCATCCAAATGGGGAGACCTGGATTTAAGATCTTTTGTTTTAACTATATCTGCTACCCTTGCAGTTTTGTGATTATTTCGAAAATGTGAGAATTCGGACAATCTATTAAGAAATAAAAATTGACAACAAAAACCAAAGTTAATTTCTTGTTAATAATTCAGATTTTAATTACATGCAAAAACACTTTAAAAGTCAGGCCCCACATACTGGCAAAATTAATTTTATTTCATATAAAGACGTGAGTGACGCTTACCAGCTTCCAACTAAATGGGCCCATTTTTAAAATAAGGAAACTCCCTTTTAGTTGTTTTGCTCAAACTCTGAAGGACCTCTCCATTCTATCCCAGCACTTAATCAATGTCTTCCAGACTTCCCTCACCACAGCAGACCACTCCCAAACTAACCAGAGATTCATTTCTTTTAGAACAAGTGACATTATTTTCTTGTCCTCGCTCACTCTAAAGCAACTAAAACAGAAGGAAAAGTAAAACAATGCCAGACAACACAGATAATCATAGAGTTCAATGGAGCTCTCTACCCCAGTTTTCTATTTCACATACAATTCCACAGTAAACCAAAGCATCAATACCCATCTTAAAGTGGCACATACTACGCAAAAATAAAGAGAATTCTCTCTTAGGGGAATAGCATGTACTTATTGTTTAACAACAACAACAACAAAAGCCTAAGTCTTAAGGTTTTATAGTAGAGTTCCAGAAAACTGGCAGTTTTCCTAATAATAAAATGTAAATAGCTCATTTTGGTTCCTTGTAATACTTTAAGTCATCTTCCTAAACTTCTATAACTTCCCTGAATCTCCATAAATGTATTCCTAATCAGTACTAAATGTATAGAGAACACCAAAGCTTAAAAGACTCAGGAATAAGGGGAGATTTTTATAAAACAAAAGAGGACATGGGTGACATACAACCTAAAACAGTATGTACATTTTATATGGATTTTGTTATGGGCTAAATTGTGCCGCCACCTCCCCCCCCCCCAAATTCTTATGCTGAAGTCCTAACTTTCAGTATCTCAGTGCACCTTGATTTGAGGACAGGGTCTTTATAAAGGCAGTCAAGTTAAAGAGAGGCCACTAGGGTGGGCCTAATCCACTATAACTAATATTCCTATAGAAAAGGGAAATTTGGGGACGCCTGGGTGGCTCAGTTGGTTAAGCGGCTGCCTTCGGCTCAGGTCATGATCCCAGCGTCCTGGGATCGAGTCCCACATCGGGCTCCTTGCTTGGCGGGGGGCCTGCTTCTCCCTCTGCCTCTGCCTGCCATTCTGTCTGCCTGTGCTTGCTCTCTCTCCCTCTCTCTCTGACAAATAAATAAATAAAATCTTTAAAAAAAAAAAAAAGGAAATTTGGACACAGACCTATGTGGAAAATAAAAGCAACAGAAGAGACACAGGAAGAAAGCAACCATTTACAAGCCAAGGAAAGAGGCCTGGAACAGATCCTTCTACACATAGCCCCCAAAAGGAATCAATCCTGCTAACACCTTGATCTTGGATTTCTAGCTTCCAGGACTATGAAACAATAAATTTAAACAACAATATTTATTAAGCTACCCAGTTTGTGGTCATTTGTTAAAGCAGCCTTAGGACACTAATAAATATCTTAGCTCAAAAAACAATTAGAAGATACCTTCCACTTGGGAAAGATGAACATAAAAAACACTAACCATAAAAGAAAAACATCTGACAAACTAAACATCACTAAAATTAAAAACTTCTGGGCAACCCTCTTGGGTCCCCTCCCTCCTCAAGAGCTTTGTATTATCACTTTATTACCACTCAATAAACCTTGCTTTGCTGTCCCCCCCCAAAATAAAATAAAATAAAAATTAATTAATTAAATTTAAAACTTCTATTCCTCATAAGACACAATAAAGAGTGATAGACAAATCACAGAACGGCAAATGTTCACAATAAATTTATCCAACAAAGAACTCATATTTGACAAAGGACATATGTGTTATGTATGTCATACTTATTAAACCTATAAACTATTAAACTATTAGCTCCTAAAAGATAGTTCTAGCCCACAGAGCTCATAATACATATTAGTATAGCTCCTTACTAGATAAAAGTTATCAAAAGTTTTATTTTAAGAGGTACCTAGGTAGCTCAGTCAGAAGTACAACTCTTGATCTCATGGTCATGAGTTTGAGCCCTAGGCTGGGTATACAGGTTACTTAAATAAATAAGCTTTTTAAAGAAAAGTTTTCTTTTAAAATAAACCTTCACATAATATAATTTCCAGAATGCATACTCTTAAACTTTTACCTTATGTTATTTTTAATTTTTCTATTAAACATAACGTTTCAACCAAATGATAAACACTTACCATTAGAATACCAAATATAGACCACAATTATAAAGTGAAAATATCGGCAGAATATTTATTAGATAATATACAACCACATCAATCAATCTAATGACATTATTCATTTTCATATTTCATTTATTCACCCAGTGTCTCTTTCCACCCTGTTCAAACATGACACCCCACCCATAAAAGATCCAAAAATGTATAAAATTTCCCCAATATTTCAGGAAGCAATCTTACACCAGTTGCACTGATGGGATTTAGGTTAGTAAACACACAGCCATCTTCATTTTCAAGTGGCCTGAAGTCCTTTATGATGCCATACAGTCCACACATAAGATTATTTTCTCTCACTCGTCAATTATTTATTGACTGTCTGCCATGTGCTAGGCTCTGAGCCAGGCTCTTGATAAAATGGTGAAGATACACAGACATAGTCCCTGCTCCATGAAGCTTACAGTTCAGTGAAAAGACAGATACTAAAAGAAAGTTCTGGCCCACAGGGCTTTTAAGAGAAATAACTTGGAGATAAGAAGATACTAGGGGCACCTGGGTGGCTCCATGCGTTAAAGCCTCTGCTTTCAGCTCAGGTCATGATCCCAGAATCCTGGGAGCGAGACCCACATTGGGGGGGGTCTCTCTGCTCAGCAGGGAGCCTGCTTCCCTTCCCCTCGCTCTGCCTGCCTCTCTGCCTACTTGTGATCTCTGTCAATAAATAAATAAAATCTTAAAAAAAAAAAAAAAAGAAGAAGAAGAAGAAACTAAACAAGTAATTCTATTACTGATTTTAAAAACTCCAAGTATACATGAAGCCACAAAAGAGAAATCTGACCTATTCAGGGATAACAGACTAATAATACCCCTGCAAAAATGAGTTGGTTTTTAGCAGGTGGAGAGGACACTTCCAGGCAGTGGAAACAGTCTATGCAAAAGCAGAGCTCACAGTACATCCAAGGAATCAAAAGAATGCCAGAGACATACCAGAGCTGTGACACCTAGGACAAAGGTAAATGCTGAAGGCAAGGCCTGAAAAATAGTTTAGGACCATATTGTGAAGAGTGAGGTAATTCTATGATAGTGAAGTGTCCAGACTTGTCATTTTAAAAAGTATCTTATCTGGGGGCACCTGAGTAGCTTAGTAGGTTAAGCATCCGACTCTTAATTTCGGCTCAGGTCATCATCTCAGGGTTGTGAGACTAGACCCCATGTAAGGCTCCGCACTCGGCAGGGAGCCTACTTAAGATTCTCTTCCTTCCTCTTCTTCCACCTTTCCCCTTCCATCCTCTCTCCCTCTCTAAAAAAACAAAACAAAACAAAATAATAAAATTAATCATAAAAAATAAAAAAACAGTGTCCTATCTGCAGCTTTAATACTGATAAAAGACAAACCAAAGGCCCAAAAGAGCAAGAACGGATGCAGAGATACCCGCACAAAGACGACTGCCTGATAAGAGTTGACAGGTAGCAGTGATGGTAGATATGATGAGAAATAATAATTAGAGAGATTATAAAGACATAAAAATCAGCAGGACATGGTAATGAATTTAGATGTGAGAGATGATTAGAGAGGTAAGTGTCAATGACTTCTAGGCACGGTGACTATGTGGCCCAGTTTGCCAAGCAATCTCACTGCAGTTATGAATAGCACTCACTTCTACTCTCAGAAGGGTGTGGGAAATAGTCATTCTACCTCTAGATCTCTGGCCTGCACCAGCTGAATAAATGATGGGGAATCCACTGAGGTGGGAAACATGGAAGAGGTTTGATCATAAATTCCATTTTGGATGAGGTAATTCTGAAAATTCTGTATAGATGTGAAGTAGTTATCTGCATATAAATGGAACTGACCTAGTATGAGTGAGATTACCTTATATAAAAATACTGATGGAGAAAGATAAAAACACAGGTTTGAGCTTTGCAGAATTCCAACCTCATGAAGTATGAGAGAATAAACCCCAAGTTAGGAAGAAAACTAAGAATCATGAAAGTCAAAGCAAGAGACTATTTCAAAGAAAGAAAGTCAAGTGTGTCAATGTGAGGGCAAATTAAAATCCGAAGTCAAAACTGTTTGATGGACTTAATGGCAGTCACCGTTAGCCAAAATGACAGCTGTTTTGGTGTACCAATGGAAGCAGAATCAGTGTGAAAAGGAGTCAAAGGGGAGTAGAAACAGAAAATGAAGACAGCAAGTTTAGATAACTGCTCCGGAGGTCTGGCTGTGCAAAGAAAGGAGAGAGGTAAGAAGTTCCCTGGAGAATACTGACCAACCAAAATTTTAAAGAGAGAGGAAACATTGGTCACTGAGAGTAAAACCTTAAATTCTTAATGCATGATTTTCCTATCTTTCCACTCAAAAGTTTAACATAGTCCACATATCAACACCCAAGTGATTTATACACAGATTCACACCCTTCAATTGTACCTTTGGTGAAGATTATTTATTTCTTCATCTTTGCGATTTATTTCCACTCTAGCGGTTTTGATAAGTGCTGAAATATTCTTCTTAAGAGATTGGTTTTCATTTTTTAAGCTGAAATTCTAAACACCATAAAATACATTTAAAGTACATACAGAAATAAAGTATATGTCTACAGGATTATTAAACTTATATAATACAACTGATGATTACTGAATGTGCTAACTATATGCCAGGCATCACACTTTTTATCTTATGTAATTCTCAAAAAAGTCCGATGAGAAGCACTATTATGCTCATTATACAGCAGAGATTCAAAGATGAATGGCACCAGAGCAAGGCCAGTCCAACTGAAACTATTTAAAACAGGGTTCAGAATGAAAAGGCAATAAAAAGTTCAATAAAGGGATGTCTGGGTGGCTCAGTCGGTTGGGCATCTGCTTTTGGCTCAGGTCATGATCCCAGAGTCCTGGGATCAAGTCCCACGATAGGCTCCCTGCTCAGAGGGGAGCCTGCTTCTTCCTCTGCCTGCTGCTCCCCCTGCCTGCTCGTGCTGTCTATCTCTGACTCATTCTGGCAAATAAATAAATAGAATCTTTAAAAAAAAAAAAAAGAAAAGAAAAAGAAGTTCAATAAAAAGACAAGAAGAAAGTTCTGCCCGGGTCATTATCTTGAAAATTGAAAATAAAAATGATAGAATTTTATTATATTTAACAACTGTTAAGTTTAACTTAAGTTAACTTGTAACAGTTTAACTATTTAAGTTAAACTTGTTTAACTATTTAAGTTAAACTTGTTTAACTTAAGTTTAACTTGTAACAATGTACCAAACCCAGGATGAACAAAGAATGAATTTATTAGTACTAACTGGTTCTTTGGGGAAAAGGGAAACAAAGAGAAATTACTTTACAAAAAAAAAAAAACCAAATAAATAAAAACCAGAACAAGACATGACATTCCTGTATGCTGTATCATGTTCACAAAAAAAGTCACTCTTGCAAAAATTGTGAAGGCATCACCATTTTCTCCCAATGGCCATTCTAAAGTTTGCTCCTCAAACCAATCTCTTTCAAACCACCTGATACCATCTCCATTCATTTTCCATTATTTAACTGTTAACTAGTCTAACAGACCTTTACATAAATGTCATTTAAAACATCAATCCATTTTCTTATATTAGTTTCCTTGACACAGGAAATAATGCATGTTTTGCCAGATTTGCTGTTTCATTTAACACTAAAAAAAGAGTTTCCTTATAAACTGCCAACACTTTAGCATCTTAATTTCTAACAAAATCAATTTAACACATTTTGACTTAAAATTTAAAAAAAAAAAAAAAAAAGGCCCTAGGGCCTCAGTAAAGTTTCTCTCTCATTGACTGGGGCAGTAAAAACAAAAAGGCAAAAATATTCACTATAATCCTACCTGTGTCTGTATTTCCTTAAACTTTTTCATCAGCTCTTTCATTTGCAGCTGACATTTACCATATTCTACTTGCAACTGTAAGATAGAAAAAGATTAACTTAAGCATCATTCTAAATTATTTTCTTAGGTTAAGTGACATTTCAGAATATGTTAAAATTTAGAAAATCAACCCACTATGAAGGATAGACAAGGTCTATTCTAACAGATATTTAGTAAAATTACCAGTTCTAAAAATTGTCCCAACCAAAAATTTATTTTGTTCAGTTTCACATTCAATCCAGACCTTAAAATTCAAGGGAGAAAGAAATTTGTCTGAATTAAGTCTTGGGACATTTTAAAACTTAGAACAAATCATGAAAAGATAAAATGTTTTATTATACTGATTGCCTGTTGAGGTTTTATATATTCATACACTTAATCAACCAAAATTATAACTAAATTTAGACAAGCATTCAGAAACGATTGTTTTAAAAAGCAGATCTGAAGGCAGAGACTGACTTGAATATTCTTTTAGACTAAGAGCTACATCTTAAACACAGAATGTTTAATAGTAAGCTGATGCTTGAACTTCAGAAGCTACAAAAGGTAAAATAACTGTCCTTAATTCTGGCAAACCGTACATCATTATATGTTGCCTCCTTTGCAGTTCCTTCTTCAGTCAGGATTTCTTCATATAAATCCAAACAATTTCGGGATAGCACACATGATTTGGACGCAATGTCTAAAACAAACAAACAAAAAGCTCTTAAATTAAAATATTACTTTCTGATTCAATCCTATCAAAATTGCAATGTCATTCCACATAACTGGAAACAACAGTCCTAAAATTCATATGAAACCACAAAAGACAGCAAATACACAAAGCTATCTTGAAAAAGAAGACCAAAGCTGGAGGCATTATATCTACTGATTTCAAACTCAAAGTAATCAAAACTGAATGCTACTGGCATAAAAACAGACACACAGATCAGGGAAAACAGAACAGAGAGTCCAGATACATATATGTATCATCAGTTAATTTATGACAGAGAAGCCAACAATATACAATGGGGAATGGATAAGCTCTTTCAATAAATGGTGTTGGAAAAATGGACCCCAACTTACTCCACACACAAAAATCAACTCAAAATGGATTAAAGACTTAAATGTGAGACCCAAAACTAAAAACTCTCAGGAAAATAAATATAAGGGTAAGTTTTTAGACATCAGTCTTGGCAAAGATTTTCTGGATCTGACATTAAAGGCAAGGGAAATAAAAGCAAAAACAAACAAGCAGGACTACATCAAACTAAAAAGCTTTAGCACAGGAGAACC
This sequence comes from Mustela putorius furo, assembly GCF_011764305.1. Lineage (NCBI taxonomy): Eukaryota > Metazoa > Chordata > Mammalia > Carnivora > Mustelidae > Mustela > Mustela putorius. The sequence continues at coordinate 197,192 of NW_025421301.1, forward strand.
TGGGTGGCTCAGTGAATTCAGTTTTCAACTCCTGATTTTGGGTCAGGTCATGCTATCAGGGTCATGAGATCAAGCCCCACCTTAGGTTCCACAATAACTATAGAGCCTGCTTAAGAGTCTCTCTCTCCCTTTCCCAAGCTCATGCTCTCACTCTCTCCCCAAATTAATTGATTAATTAATAAAAATAAGCTTCAGCACAGCAAAGGAAACCATCAACAAAATGAAAAAGCAACTCAAAGAATGGGAGAAAATACTTGCAAAGTATATATCTGACAGGGGGTTAATATCCAAAACATATAAAGAGCTCATACCACTCAACAGCCAAAAAAAAAAAAAAAAAAAGAAGAGAGAGAGAGAGAGAGAGAAAAGAAAATAAAGAAAAAAGAATCTGATGGAAAAATGGGCAGAAAAACTGAATAGACATTTTTCCAAAGACATAAAAATGGCCAACAGGAACATGAAAAGGTGATCCACATGACTAATTACAGGGAAATACAAATCAAAAAACCACAATGAGATATTGCCTTACACCTGTTTTTGTTTTTTTAAGATTTTATTTATTTATTTGAGAGACAGAGATCACAAGTAAGCAGAGAGGCAGGCAGAGAGAGAGGAGGAAGCAGGCTCCCTGCTGAGCAGAGAGCCTGATGCAGGGCTCGATCCCAGGACTCTGCTTACACCTATTAAAATGTCTATCATCAAAAAGACAAGAGATAAAAATATACATATAGCATAGGGAATATAGTCAATAATAATGTAAAACTTTGTATAGTGACAAATGGTAACTACACTTACCATGATGACCACTGCTTAAGGTACAGAACTGTCAAATCACTATGCTGTATACTTGAAACTATTATAATGCTGTATGTCAAGTATACTTCAATAAAATAAATGAATAAATAAAAAGGACTTGCCACAATTAGCAAGTAAACGTTTAGTAAAGGTTGCTGCTGGTTGTATCAGAAACCTCCCCTTAAAAAAAACAAGAACAGGGGCGCCTGGGTGGCTCAGTGGGTTAAGCCGCTGCCTTCGGCTCAGGTCATGATCTCAGGGTCCTGGGATCGAGTCCTGCATCGGGCTCCCTGCTCAGCAGGGAGCCTGCTTCCTCCTCTCTCTCTCTCTGCCTGCCTGTCTGCCTACATGTGATCTCTCTCTTTCAAATAAATAAATAAAATCTTTAAAAACAACAACAACAACCATGAGACAACAAGTGTTGGCAAAGCCGTGGAGGAAATGGAACCCTTGTGCATGGTTGGCAGGAATATAAACTGGTGAAGTACTGGAAAACACTGTGGAGATTCCTCAAAGACTTAAAATTAGAACTATGACATGATTCAGCAATCCCGCATCTGGATATTTATCCAAAGGACATAAAAACAGGATCTCAAAGAACCTGCACACCCATGTTCACTACAGCATTATTCACAATAACCAAGATATAGAAAGAACCTAAGTGTTCACTAACAGATGGTTAAAGGTGATGTGGTATGTTAAAAAAAGAAAAAATATATATATGTATATTTACACACACACACACACACACACACACACACAATGAGATATTATTCAGCCATGAGAAGGAAGGATATCCAGCCATTTGCAACTACATGGATGGACCTTGAGGACATTATACTAAATGAAACAACACAGAGAAAGACAAAAACAGTACGATATCAACTTATATGTGAAATCTAAAAATGCCAAATACATAGAAACAGAGACTGGAATGATGGTCATCAGGGACTGGGGTGGGGGGTCGGGGAAGAAGAGATGTTGATCAAAGAGTATAAACTCCCAGCTCTAAGATGAGTAAGTTCAGGGGATCTAAAATACAGCATAATGATTATAGTTAATCACACTGTATTACATACTTAAAAGTTCCCAAGAAAATACATCTTATATGTTCTCTCCATAAAAAAGAGATGATAATTATGTAACAGGATTGATGCAGGTGTTAGCTTAGGCTAAAGGAGTAATCATTTTGCAACACATATGTGTATCAAAGCAATACTTACATACCTTAAACTTATACAACATTAAATGTCAACTATATCCCAGTAAATTGGGAAAAAAAGAAAATATATGTGCTAAGTTTTTTGAGGTTGTGTCTATTTCAAGTCAAAGGGCTATACATTTCTCCACCCCCTGCATTTCATCCAAATTGATACTGATTAGAAAACCAATTTACCTAAAGCACTTGTGTCAACAAATCAGTGCCGTATCTGCTCAAAGATATCTTATTGCTTTGAGATAATTCTGATTATGGAAAAGGTTTCTAATTTGGATAGGTCATTAGTTTCTCTGCATACAATACTCTTACAGATACACCTGAAAACATTTATAGCAACTACCCTTTTCAAAAGTTCTAATGTCATGTAAGCCGTGACAGTATGAGTAGTAATATATGTATACATAACAACAACAGTCTGCCTATTAATGGTACAAAATATATTTGCTCAAGGTCCAGTTAAATCTGAGACCTAGATGATAACAAACCTAAGTGCTAATCTGTTTTACTGATCAAACTTTAGTCAAGAAAATAATTACCTAAGTAAAATTATTCCAAATAATGGTCAAATTATTCAGGAACGATGTATTATTCTGAGAACTGTAACAAAATAAATATTTCTAATAGAAATATAAAATATAAAAAAGAACCTATTTTATTTTAGAATTTACATACCAGAAACAGCACTGTCCAATCCAGCATATATGTCCAAAGAACCTTCATCATTATTTTTAAGAGGAGAAGCTGCAAGAAAATCAAAGACTTGTTAAAAATGATTTTATGCACTTAGTGCAGTTTTTCTACTCCTACTCTGGGGAGCCAGGAAAAGGAGACTTTATCAGTCGTATACCACAAAGACCATTGTTTTGTTTTGTTTTTTTAAAGATTTTATTTATTTATTTGACAGAGAGATTACAAGTAGGCAGAGAGGCAGGCAGAGAGAGAGAGGAGGAAGCAGGCTCGCTGCTGAGCAGAGAGCCCAATGCGGAACTCGATCCCAGGACCCTGACTGAGATCATGACCCGAGCCAAGGCAGCAGCTTAACCCACTGAGCCACCCAGGCGGCCAAGACCATTGTTTTTAAGTTTTTATATATCCTTATAAACAGAAAGATCTCAATACACAGATTTATGACTCAGCATCTTTTAGACTTAAAAACTCACTTTCAAAAAGAAACTTTTGACAAGGTTCCAATTCCAATTACAGCACAATAGTTCTATCAGACCAATCCTCCTGCTGAGAACAACTATGAACTCCAAGCAAACTGTTAAAAGCTATCTATAGTCAAATGCTCTACTACTAAACTATTATTGTGGTGATCATTTCCCATTACATACAAATACTGAATCATTATGTCATACACCTAATACAACTAATATGAAGTTGTATGTATAATTATACCTCAATTTGAAAAAGGCGGGGGAGCAATCTAAAAAACAAAAAAGCAACCCAAAGCAGGCAAAAATTGAAGAGGAGACAATACCTGAAAAACAGTCTTAAGTGTGTCCCCTATCCTTTTATTACAATTTTTTGTAATAAAATTTTTTGTAGAAGGATATGCCCTAATTAAAGCCAACAATGGGCAGTGAAAACTCTGATGGAAACCTCTAGTCTTAACAGCTTGAAGAACAAGAGAAAGAACTTGGGAGGGATAACAGCAACTAGAAACTAAGAAAGAAAATTCAGAGAGCTGGAGAATATTCCCCAAATTGGGTTCAAATCTCCGAGTGACCCCCAAAGTACATAAAGGCTAAAACTCCAAAATGTCGGGGCACCTGGGTGGCTCAGTGGGTTGAAGCCTCTGTCTTCATTCAGCTCAGGTCATGATGCCAGAGTCCTGGGATCGAGCCCCACATCTGGCTCTCTGCTCAGTGGGAAGTCTGCTTCCCCCTCTCTCTCTGCCTGCCTCTCTGCCTACTTGTGATCTCTGTCAAATAAATAAATAAAATCTTTAAAAAAATAATTAAAAAAAAAAATCTCCAAAATGTCCAGCTAAAGTTAAAATACCTGAACAGGGTTTTCAGCTGCTATCCACCACAGGTAAGAGAGAAGTTCAGCTAAGTTAAATACTTGCTAAAAGTAAAAACAACATTCTTCCAAGCAATATAGCATAATCCAAATATCTCTAGAACATAACAGAATTCAGTGTCCAGAATGCAATCCAAAATTACTACATAGGAAGAAACAAAACAAAACAAACAAACAAACAAAAAATGAAAATCCTAAAACTGAAAACTATAATTTCTAATTTTTAAAAAAATTCACTGAATGTTCTTGACAGCTGAGCCAGTGAATTTGAAGATAAATCAATAAAACTACCCAATCTGAAGAATAGAGAGAAAAAGATTTAAAACAAAATCAAACACGGGGCGCCTGGGTGGCTCAGTGGGTTAAAGCCTCTGCCTTCGGCTCAGGTCATGATCTCAGGGTCCTGGGATCAAGCCCCACATCAGGCTCTCTGCTCAGTGGGAAGCCTGCTTCCTCCTCTCTCTCTCTCTGCTTGCCTCTCTGCCTACTTGTGATCTCTGTCTGTCAAATAAATAAATAAATAAATCTTTAAAAAAAAATAAAATAAAATATATAAAACAAAATCAAACAAATAAACAAAAAACAACAAAAGTCTTAGTAACCTATAGGATGTCAAAAGTTCTCACATACTATATATCTGGAGTCCCAGAAGAGAGATGGGGACAAAACAATTATTCTATAAAAATACTAAAGAGTACTAGAAGGACTAAAAATGATAAATAATTGAGTAAATATAAAAGACTAATTTTTCTTAATTTGATTAACTTAATTTTTTTAAAGATACATAGAATGGTTTAGAGCAAAAATTACAGCTTTGTATCATGAGATTTATGACATCTTTAACATAAAAGGACTAATGGAGGTTAAAGACAACTATACATACAAGATTCTACATCTTAGGTGAAAAGGTACAATACTAGAAAGTAGAACACAAAGTGTTAAATAAGTATACTGCAATCCCTTGAGCAACCACTAAAAAATAATGCAAAGAGGTGTAGTCCATAAAGCTAATATATAAATTGGAATGGAATTTTTAAATATATGTTGAATATATTTTCAACATATATATTCAAAATATATTCAACATTTGAAAGAAGTCACGAAAATCAGAAAGAAAAAAACTAATGAGAAAAACTAAAATAAAGAATTAAAATGATGATTAAATTCCAATCATAATAATAAAGAAAATTCAAGGGTTAACTGACAAATAAAAATAGCAGATTGAATAAAATTATTGTATCAATGTTAAATTTACTGAAATTGATAATTATGCTGTTGTTATACTAGAAAACTAACTTTCTCTTATGAAATGCACAGTGAAGTATATAAATAATATATGCAACTTACACATAACAAATACCTATTTTGTATTTCTTTGGATATGGCAATAAATATCATTACCACTTATACTGGCAAAGTTGTTAATTTCATTAAATTTAAGAGACCCAAAAGCATACAATAAGAAAGTTCACATTTACTAAGTATTTCCTATTTGCCAGGCACTTTACTGTATTAATTCATTTGTGTGTGAGAAGAAAAAGTTGATGAGTGGTATCAGTGAACATATATTATTTTATACTTAAATAAATTTAGAAGAACAGTTAAAATGAGCTCTTACCAGAAAATACATCATATAAACTTGTTCCATCACCGTTGTCATCATCTGCTGCCATGATCCTATTTCCTTTTGACAGTCGCCATCTAAAGTATTAAATATAAAGATTTTCCACTTAAAATCAACCTCACAAGTCAGAGAGTGAACCTAGCTTTAAGTTAAAAAGCAACTTCTAAATTTGGACACAATGAATAAATTCACTCCCTATCACACTTTTTAAAAAGTGCCTAACATTTTCCAAAACCTTAAACTTGCTTATTATAGTTAAGCCATGTCACAAAGTAAATGATGCTGATTTTATAAAATAGAACAAAACACAAATTAACTTTTATACAAAAGTAAGCCAACTATCATACTAAATAAGTACAATTACATGCTGAGTTCTAGGAGTCTTCTTAGCAAAACATCCAACCTGGGGTTGGTCTTGGGAACTTCACACTTACATGTTTTCACCAGTAAGAGAGTAAGACAGGAACAACAAAGAAATTTGATAATATACGAGGCCTGGTAAAGATGTGAGAAAAGAGGTATTCTCATACGTCACCCAAGTGTACACTGGTGCAAGCTGTACGGAGGCAATCTGACAACAGCTACCAAATTTTTAAATGCAAATCATCTTTGACCCAACAAGTCGTATCTAGTAATGTGTTCTACAGATATACAAGCACATGGTAAAGATGTACATAAACGAATAGTCAGTGCAGTGCTGTTTGTAGTGGCAAGAATGGAAGCAACAAAAGAATCCAAAACAAACCAAAAAATGTGACTTATCTGACAGTCTCCAATCTGCCAGTAAAATGTGATGAATGGCGCCTATAGTCAATGAACTGTGGCTACTGAGGGTTATTAAGGATACCTAGAGCTGTGCACTTCCGCTCCCACCAAGATATACTCTTAACAGCCAGGTTACATTTCCTACCAAATCCAATTATGCCAGTTTCCTTATTTTTTTTAAGTAATAGTATTAGGAGAGGCGCCTGGGTGGCTCAGTGGGTTAAAGCCTCTGCCTTCGGCTCAGGTCATGCAGGCACCCTCTTTTTTTGTTTTAAAGTAATATCGGGGCACCTGGGGGTCTCATTGGGTCAAAGCCTCTGCCTTCGGCTCAGGTCATGGTCCCAGGGTCCTGGGATCGAGCCCCACATCCGGCTCTCTGCTCAGCAGGGAGCCTCCTTCCTCCTCTCTCTCTGCCTGCCTCTCTGCCTACTTGTCATCTTTGCCTGTCAAATAAATAACATATTAAAAAAAAAGACTACTTTGCCTATTAAGTTAAAAGTAGGAAATCAATAGAACTGAAAAAAAAACCTGGATCTTTTTATCCGTCACTGGTCTTAAATTTTTCTACAGTTGCTTACGGAAACATTGTCCACACCTTTATCTCTATAGGTTCCTGACCACTAAAAGTATGTTTTTAATTACTTACAAATTTAATACAAAGTGACAGCTCATTTCTTAGTCATGCCATATGTTACATTTAGAGTTCTTCAAAATTATTTTTGAGAATAATATATACAAGAATATGAAAGAGTCAAATTATATATGTGATTTCTCACCATGTACACATAAGAAGTTAAAGGAACTGTGGCCATTAATCATGTCTCTCAATTTCAGATCCACCCTTCTGTGATAATGAAGAATGACCTTGGAAATATTTCTCCTTTGTAACTGGCTCGGTGTTAAACCTTATCAGTAGAGCACTGGAGAGACACTGGAAAGGACAGCGTCCTAGGAAAGACACTTCCTAGTTTCAGTGTGCCTGGCTACTCAGGCTCCTGCAGAACATCTTTCTCTAGCATCTAGTTCCTGCAGCAGACAGTCTCTCCAGCACCAGGCTCCTGCAGGGCACCATCTCTCTATATACTTGCCTCCCGTAAGTGAGGTTTCTATTACAAAGGACTCCTGTAGGACCCAGCTTACTCCTGCTAGTCTACTGGAGAGCACAGTTTCTCCAACTCTTGGATCCCACAGCACTTGACAGCCAGCAGCACCCAGGAGCTTCCTTATGCATCTCTTCTACCAGATTCAAAGCAGTGTCACCAGCAGGGCACTTAGCAACTTCTCTGCCCTTCACTTGTCCCCAGCTATGCACCTTCCAAGGAGGGCGAAGACAGCCCCTCCTTGGATGATCTATTTCAACCCTACAGGTACTGGCCACTCCCTCTATCTTCTTCTATTCCTACCTTCTTTAGAGTTATCTTTAACTCTTTTTTTTTTTAAGATTTTATTTATTCATTTGACAGACAAAGATCACAAGTAGGCAGAGAGACAGGCAGAGAGAGAGGAGGAAGCAGGGTCCCTGCTGAGCAGAGAGCCCAGATGCGGGACTCGATCCCAGGATCCTGGGATCACGGCCTGAGCCGAAAGCAGAGACTTTAACCCACTGAGCCACCCAGGAGCCCCTAGAGTTATCTTTAACTCTTACTAACCAATTCCCAGTTATTCTAACTGTCTGTTAATAATTCTTTTTCTAGAGGCATGGAGCTGGTATCATCAGTAGTAGAAAATGTGACTCTTGCTCTCAGGAACATGAGGTCAAGCCCCACACTGGGCATGGTGCCTACTTTTAAAAACTAACTAAATAAAATAATAATAATTCTTTAAGTATTTTCTCCTCAAATTACTGTATGGTCTTTGTCTCCTGATTAAATCCTACCTGATACAGATAAGAGTCATAACAGAGATTTTAACACACTTTTCTCTGCTGATGAAACAGTTAATTAATGATACAAGTCTGAATACAAAACTGACAGATCTGACCTGATTTTCTATCTCTGCATGCAATAATTCAGAGAACTTATATTATGTTCAGGTACATCTATAAGAATTGACTGTCATGACAGTAATTTTTAACAAGTATCAAAGAACTTGTGTCAGAAATTATATCAGAACTTGTATCAACAAGTATCAGAGAACGAGCTTTTATCAAAACCAACAAAATTGGGGCGCCTGGGTGGCCCAGTGGGTTAAAGCCTCGGCCTTTGGCTCAGGTCATGATCCCAGGGTCCTGGGATCGAGTCCCACATCGGGCTCTCTGCTCAGCAGGGACCCTGCTTCCTCCTCTCTCTCTGCCTGCCTCTCTGCCTACTTGTGATCTTTGTCTGTCAAATAAATAAATAAAATCTTTAAAAAAACAACAACAAAATTCAGGGGTGTGTGTCTGGCTCAGTCTGTACAGTGCATGATTATTAATTTCAGGGTCTTGAGTTCAAGTCCCATGGTGCGCAGGGAGCCCACTTTTTAAAAATAAATAAATAAATAAAATTCAAAGTTAATAACACACTCTTAAATTTCCCAGCTCCTTTGGAAATTTGCAAAGAAAGATCAAAGAACAAATATTAATAGAAATGGGGAAACATAGAACTGAATCACAATGAATACACCATAAAGCAAAGTTTGTGGAATACAATCAAAATAATACTTTTAGAGGAAAAGAAGACAAAGTATTAATGGGTTCATCATCCAACTCGAGAAGTTAGAAAAAGGTCCAATAAATGTGTAAAAAAAAAAAAATGTTTTAAAAAAAACCAAAGAGGGGCGCCTGGGTGGCTCAGTGGGTTAAGGGTCCTGGAATCGAGCCCCGTGTCAGGCTCTTTGCTCAGCAGGGAGCCTGCTTCCCTTCCTCTCTCTCTGCCCACCTCTCTGCCTACTTGTGATCTGTCTGTCAAATAATTTAAAAAAACAAAAACAAAAAAAAACAAAAACAAAGAAACACATAAAGGACAGAAATTAATAAAAAGCAACAAGCACTATAAAGATGAATAAATAGGGGCGTCTGGGTGGCTCAGTTGGTTAAGCCACTGCCATCCGCTCAGGTCATGATCCCAGAGTCCTGGGATCAAGTCCCACATTGGGCTCCCAGCTCTGCGGGGAGTCTGCTTCTCCCTCTGACCTTCTCCCTCTCATGCTCTTTCTCTCTCAAATAAATAAATACAATCTTTTCTTTTTTTTTTTTTTTTTTTTTTTTTTTAAAGATTTTATTTATTTATTTGACAGAGAGAAATTACAAGTACACTGAGAGGCAGGCAGAGAGAGAGAGAAGGAAGCAGGCTCCCTGCTGAGCAGAGAGCCCGATGCGGGACTCGATCCCAGGACCCTGAGATCATGACCTGAGCCGAAGGCAGCGGCTTAACCCACTGAGCCACCCAGGCGCCCAATAAATACAATCTTTTAAAAAAATAAAATAGAGATGAATAAATACATTTATATTTATGTTAGTTCTTCAAAAGACAAATTAAATAGGCATATTCTGGGCCAAACTGGTTAAGAGAAAGTAGGTACAAACATTAGGAATAAGAAAGGAGGGGCATCGGGGCGCCTGGGTGGCTCAGTGGTTTAAGCCTCTGGCTCAGGTCATGATCTCGGGGTCCTGGGATTAAGCCCTACCTCCCGGGCATTCTGCTCAGCGGGGAGCCTGCTCCCCCCCCCCAGCCCTGCCTGTCTTCTGCCTACTTGTGATCTCTCTGTCAAATAAATAAATAAAATCTTTTTTTTTTTAAATAAATAAAATCTTAAAAAGAAAAAGAAAGGAGGGGCACCTGGGTGGCTTAGAGGGATAAGCCACTGCCTTTGGCTCAGGTCATGATCTCAGGGTCCTGGGATGGAGCCCAACATTGGGCTCTCTGCCCTGCTTCCCCCTGCCTCTCTGCCTATTTGTGATCTCTCTCTCTCTGTCAAACAAACTAAAAAGAAAAAAAGAAAAAGAAAGAAAAGAAAGGAGTGACAGCTTCACCTACAGCAGAGATTCCATTATTGAAAGAAAGCTCTAAGCAAAATATATCAGTGTCCTTTCTATATATGGCCTCTTCTCAATTTAAGATTACATTTTTGTGGAAATTCCTAAAGAAATGTCCATCTCACCCACTGGACTGTAAGCTCCATGAAGACCAGGACTGGCTCTGTCTGTTCATCAGTGTATACCCAGCTCTCAGCACAGGGCCTTGCAAGTCAGTAGGTAATAAAAAAAGTATCTGTTGAATTACTGATATTCCTAATCTATTCATGACAACTCTGAAGTTCCTAGCTTTATAAAAAAAGTATCTGTTGAATTACTGATATTCCTAATCTATTCATGACAACTCTGAAGTTCCTAGCTTTGATAACAAGGTAGTCACACCTTTAACTGAAATAGAGAACCAAAGAAAGTAGGATGAATTATCTGTAGGACATGCAGGTAAAGATGTCTAAAGAGATAACTGAAAACTAAAGTATGCAGCACAAAAGACAAAATGTAATTGGTAAAGGTCAGATTACTCTCTTGAAATCACAAAGGCCAGTGATTCTCCTGGAAGAGGGAGGAGGAAGAGGAAGGATTATGTACCAGAATCCCTCGGAAAGAGGGGTTTATTCACATGTGCTCTCACCTTCCCCCAAATGAGGATCTCAATATATAATGCAAGGTACTACTGACAGAGGAAGTGTTGTACCTATGCAAAGTGGAGAGGCAAAATTTTACATGTTGATAACCATGATGATGAAAGAAAATTGCTGCAAGGTTACTCATAAACATTTTACGAACAATCCTAATGAATTCAGATGTGAAGATGAAGCAGATGAGAGAAGGATTACCTTGTCTTTTGTGACAGGACAATGTTGTAAAAAGACAGTCTAAAGGCAATTTCCTTTAAAAAAGAAAAAAAAATGAAAGACTGAAATAAGCATCTGTAGAGAAAAACAGGAAAAAGCACGGGGAGGAGAGTGTATTTTAAGGTTCATGGGAAGGGCTAAATGTAATACAGCAAGATTCCTGAAAAAAATGTAAAGGGAAAACAATAACAAACGCTATATAAACTGAACACTATATGCCTGGACCTTAAATGTTCCAAATACATTGATTTCAATCTTCTCAAAGTCCCATAAAGTACATACTATTCTTTTTCCCGTTTTATAGATGAGGAAACAAATAACAAATGATTAAGAAATTTGTTCCAAGGTCAAACAGCTGATAAGTGGCATATCTGGGATTAGATTCCAGCTCCTTCATTAAAGCCAAATGACAAAATCAGGAATATTCGCCAGAGATAAAAGTATATTTTTTTTTCTCGAAAGAGGGCCACCTCTTGTGAAATGGGAAGAAACGCTAGATCATTGGGGTGGGGGTTGGGGAATTCTTGCCCTGGTCTCAGTCCCACTCCAGTCAAAGCAGCACTGAGCAAGATGGGGGAGGGGCACTGAGGAAGGGGAAAGGTTTGGAGCTGTAGGTGTGGAGGATGCAAAAGACCAGGGAAGAATCCGGGAAGGACTAGGACCGAATCAGAGTCAACATCAACTTGATCCCTCAAGCACAAACCCTGCGCTTCTGCTAATTCTACAGTAACATCTGAGTTGGGGCCAACTATGTGTCAGGCGCTGTTTTGGGCTTCGTGGAGATCAAGATAACTTCTCCGGGTATTACGGTCTCGGAAACAACCAACATCAGTGATGACCTGACATTAAGGAAAGACACATTCCTCCAGAATCGCATGAGAAAGCTGTAAGGAGTACATTCCACGACAAGATTGGGTTGGGGGGGAGGGGCGGGAGGAGCAGTCGAAAGGGCAGTTCCTACGTGCGCTCGCCCCAAACACCCCTGGATACTCTCGAGGAACCAAAGAGCGACACCAATGAGAGACCAGAAACTGCACCCGAGGGTGGCGGGAACGCAGCTACCTGCGGGCCCCGGACACCAGGCGCGCCCCCCTCCCCCGACTCCGCGGCTCCCTTGGACTCCCTGGCTCCCCAGAAACCTCCGGCTTCCGCTCGGGGCACTACCACGCCATTCAGTCTCTTCCCCAACAGCCCCGAGCGGACCAGACCCCCAAATCAACTTACCCGCCCTGCCTAGCCCAAGAGAGCCGGGGATCCCTTCTGGACACCGAGGTCTCCCAGGCATCTCCACCAATGCCAGAACGCACTCAGGACGCGAAGGCGGGACTGAGCATCCATGGCCAATCAGACCAGACGTAAAGTACGTCCCGGCGCACATAACTAGTTCCCGCCTTTGGGAGGGCGGAAAAAAAAAACACGGTTGGCGCCAAACTCGCGTAGGCTTGTGCGGACTTTAAGAGAAAGGGGCGGAGCCTAGGCCGGCCGGGGCGGGTGGGTGGAGCTTCACTCCGGGAAGGGGCGGAGCTTCAAAGAAGGTTGGGGCGGAGTCTGGGAGAAGCTCTTTAATGAAAGGGAAAGTAAGCTCTAAGAAGGCTCTGTCATTTATTTAGTCCTTTATTCTATAAATTCTATTGAATGTCAACCGCGTGCTAGACGTAGTGCTGGACTCTGGCTCCATAATGATAAATAAGCTTTGTTCCTTGCCCCCGACACTTTCCCGCTTGATAGGAAAACAATTTAGCCTTGGGCATTGGGAATTTCGAAGAGAGGACACCAATGCAAGTAGGGTAGGAGGAACAGGAGAGCTTTTTAGAGGGTAGAATACCCGAATTGTCTTATAGCAGTTGAAGATACTAGAGATGCTTGTAGGGTCTAGCCTCCAGAGGCGGGGTCTACGCCATTATTGGTGGGGAAGTAGAACAGAGATGACTTCCTCTGCTACCTGATCTGGGGATCTTCATCCTGTTGCTAGCCGTTTCCTCCTGTTTGTGCATTTTAATAACTTGTAACTGCCAATATGAACTTCTTACATATTTTTAAAAATTTTTGGAAAGATCCCCATTTGAGAAAGTATGTTCTGGAGGAACACTGGTTTCCTGGATTCTACCCCAACCAGCTTTGTTTCTGAGAAGTTAGTCAAGCATTCCAGGCAGTGGAGACTCAGAAATTGTAGAGGGTGTGCAACTACCAGGTGTTTTGTTGCGGGAGCGTGAAATGTGAGATGAGGCTGGTGGGGAAAGTAGGGGTCAGAACTTAAAAGACCTTGGATACGTCAGAGAGCTTGGAATTTACCTTTAAATGATGAGGCATTGGGGAAACCACTGAAGGATTTTACTCTTGGTGTGGTCGTGATCTGATTTGCATTATTAAAGCCCTCTGACCTTGAGAAGGAGAATTTTGAGATGCTCTAACAGTGATCCAAGCCAGAGAAAATGAGATCTGGAAGAAGTGGTAGGTAACAGAGAGGATAGATTTAAGATATTTAGGAGATAAAATCACAAAACTTGGCAATCGATTGAAGATGGGCTTTCAGCATGGGTGCGTATTGATGACACTCATCAAAAAATGGGGCGCCTGGGTGGCTCAGTGGGTTAAGCCTCTGCCTTCGGCTCAGGTCATGATCTCAGGGTCCTGGGATCAAGCCCCGCATCAGGCTTTCTGCTCAGCAGGGAGCCTGCTCCCTCCCTCTCTCCGCCTGCCTACTTGTAATCTCTCTCTGTCTGTCAAATAAATAAATAAAATCTTTTTAAAAAATATTTGTTGAGAACATAAAATATATATCTCAAAAATAACTGAAGTCTTCCCCAAAACTTTTCTTCCAGACAAGAATGGCCCTATTACTGAAGTCCTTACAAAGCCTCTCATTTTACTGGTACTTAGTAAAAACTTTACACTGAATAGAAAGTAGTGATTGGTTTAAAAATATTTGCTTGGAAAGACATCAATCAGTGCCAACTTGGGAATTTGGGATGCTTCTAGAAGTCACATGAAGGAATCATTATTTTCTTTAAAGGAAAGGAAATATAACACAGTTACATGTTTTATAAAATCTGAAGTCACAATTGCAAATGTTGCTTTAAAAAAGAAAAAAAGCAATTTCTAGGGGAGCCTGAATGGCTCAGTTGGTAGAGCATGCAACTCTGGATCTTGGGTAGTGAATTCAAGCTCACTGTTGGGGATAGAGGCTACTTTTTTTTCTTATTTATTTTTATTTGTTTTTATTATTAACATATAATGTATTTTTGCTTCAGGGCTACAAGTCTGTGATTCATCAGCCTTTTTAAAAATTTTTTTAAAGATTTTTTTTATTTACTTATTTGACAGATGGAGATCACAAGTAGGCAGAGAAGCAGGCAGAGAGAGAGGAGGAAGCAGGCTTAGCCACCCAGGCACCCCTGAGAGTCATCAGTTTTAAACAATACACAGCACCCACCACAACACATAACCTCTCTAGTGTCCATCAAACAGCTACCTCATCCCCCATACCTTTCTCCTCTCCAGCAAGGATAGAGCTTACTTGAAAAACAACAGCAACAGAAAATAAGCAATTCCTGAAGATGTCTATACGTACTTCCATGGGGGTAATCTATAAGATTATAGTGTTAAGAAAGGAAAAAGTACAGTATGATATGCTGGCTTTCGTGTAAGAAAGAAAATGAGGAAAATTATATATATATATATATATATACATAAATATGTATATGTATATATTTGCTTGTTTTTGCATAAGAAACACTTGAAGGGTAAATTAAAACCTAATAAAAGGGTAACTTACTAGGGAAGAAGACTGGCTGGAATGGATAGAGAGGAAAGGGAAACTCCTTTGAGTATGCCTTTTTTAAAATGTCCATTTAAGTATTTTTATATGCAAATATACATAGCTTTTCTTCCTTTTTTAACAACTGCTTTATTTTTTTATAAAAGCTTTTTGACATATAATCCACATACCATATATTTCACCTATTTAAAGTACAAAGTTGCCTTTTTATAACTTTTGCTTTTGCTTCATGGAAGTGTTTCATATATTCAAAGATTGAATCAAATCAGAAGGAAAAATTCTAAAATGAAAAATAAATTGAAATAAATGAAACTATGTAAACAAGAAAAACATAACCAAACTAAATGATTATCTCAAGTGACATTTAAACACAGTGTTCTGACTATACACCATTAGTAGGATATATTCCAAACACAAAAAGAACTGCAGAGAAATCTTATAATGTATGTACCAGTTTTAATGTTAGTCTTAATATTGTAATTTTGAAACCATTTAATGTATATTGTAAGACAATATGTAATATTTTTAGGAATCAAGATATTTAGTGAAAGAGAAAAGAGATCCAATCATAAAATCAAAAAAATTAAGGGGGAAGGAGAATGATAAAAAAAAAAATTTAGGGGGAAATCTTATACTGTTTTATCTGAATTGGAAATGCCAACATGACCTCATGATCTTTTAAAAATATGTATTTCTTGGGGTGCTTGGGTGGCTCAGTTGGTTAATGTCTGCCTTTGGTTCAGGACATGATCCCAGGGTCCTGGGATGGAGCCCCACATCAGGCTCCCTGCTCATGGGGAGCCTGCTTCCCCATGGTTGTGTTCATTCTCAAATAAATAAAATCTTTAGAAAATAAAGGTATTTTTTATTTCTTTTCCTTAAAGAGTCTACAAGAAATACCTGACTAGCAATGCATTTGACAATAACTTTTGACTTCCCCCAAACCTAACTAATAATAGCTTTCTATTAACCAGAAGCTTAAGCAATAATAAAAACAGTCAATTAACACATTTTGTAATGTTATATGTATTATACTATTTTCTTAAAATAAAGTAAGCTAGAGTAAAGGAAATGTTATTGAGAAAATCATAAAAATTCCTAAGAAAAAGAAAATGCATTTATAGTATTATACTGTATTTATTAAAAAAAAAAAAAAGTTGGGTTAAGCCGCTGCCTTTGGTTCGGGTCATGATCTCAGGGTCCTGGGATCGAGTCCCCCATCAGAGTCTCTGCTCAGCAGGGAGCCTGCTTCCCTCTCTCTCTCTCTGCCTACCTCTCAGCCTACTTGTGATCTCTGTCAAATAAATAAATAAAATCCAAAAAAAAAAAAATAGTGGGGCACCTAGGTTGCTCACTCGTTGGACATCTGCCTTTAGCACAGGTCATGATCCCAGGGTCCTGGAATCCAGCTCCATATTGTGCTCCCTGCTCAGAGGGGAATCTGCTTCTCCCTCTTCCACTCCCCCTGCTTGTGTTCCCTCTATCACTGTATCTCTCTCATCAAATAAATAAGTAAAATAATAAATAAAATCTTTTAAAATAATTAATTTTTTTTAAAAATCCAGATGTATGTAGACCTGCTGTTCAAAGGTTGACTATATTCTTATTAGTTGGTGAACAACTGCCAACTGATGCATTCAGATCCTTTTTGTAAGAGAGTTTCAAACATGAAATACACAGGAGAGAGATAAAGGTGATTGATACAGCTGAAACCGTAAGGACAGGGAGGGACAGAAGAGTGAAACAATAGAAAGGAACTTTGACAGTCATTACAAAAATGGGCAATAGACCCAGATGCTTTTTTTTTTTTTTTATTCCATTTATTTGTCAGAGAGAGAGAGAGAACACAAGACACAAGCAGGAGCAGCAGGAGGCTGAGGGAGAAGCGGGCTCTCTGCTGCTTCCTACGGTGAAGTGGGACTTAATCCCAGGACCCTGGGATCATGCTCTACAGCCAAAGACAAATACTTAACAGAGCCACCCCCCGCATCCAACTAAGATTCTTTAAAGACCATGACAAGACTACTGTCAGTCATTAGCATTCCTTCTGAGGCATGGGGAACAGGGAGCCACTGCTCCTGGATGCCCCAGAAACTCACTGCCAGCTTCTTGGGCTCCCTTTCCTTCCCCATGCATCTTTCACTGCACCTCAACACTTTTTTCTTCCTTGTAACTTAGAAGAGCCAAACTCTTGGTGTGGCACTATCAAATGTTGATTCTCTTATTTTCTTCAGTATCTCATTTGTTCAATATTATTCTTCACTGTAATGAACACTTATTGAAGACATTATAGGCTAGGCAATATACTAGGTGCTGTGGTTGCTTAAAAAGAATTTAGGGGTGCCTGCCTGATACACACATATTTTTTTTTCCTACAGGATATTGACATGGTGAGTGTAGTTGGATTCATAGCATCTATTTGTGTGAAGTGGCTAGAAGACTGTGTCCACAGCATTGGAAAAATATACACTCTAGGAAGAAGTTGCTGTTCTTGGGCAGTGGCATTAATTCATTCATTCAGAAAGCACTTACTGAGTGTGCTCTATGTGCTAAGAACATAAAGAGAAAGGCCCAAACCCAGTGAAGAAGGATGACTGACAATTCTAAATGGCAGCATGTGGAACAGTCCTGCTTCAGGATCCCTGCTCAGTGGGGAGCCTGCTTCTTCCTTTTGCCCCTGCCCTTCCCCCTCCTTGTGCATGCTTGTTTACATGTGAACTCTCTCTATGTCAAATAAATAAATAAAATCTTTTTTTTTCTCAAAGATTTCTTTAAAGATTTTACTTATTTATTTGACACACACACACACACACACACAGAGAGAGGCAACACAAGCAGGGGGAGTGCGAGAGGGAGAAGCACACTCCCCACTGAGCAGGGAGCCTGATGTGGGGGCTCAATCCCAAGACCCTGGGATCATGACCCAAGCAAAAGGCAGACACTCAAAGACTGAGCCACCCAGGTACCCCACAAAAATTAAATCTTGAAAAAGAAAATAAAAGAAAAGTAGATCATGTTAATAATAGTGGAAATGGAAGGAGTGAAGTCTATTCCAAGCACAGAGTGCAGTAGGAACAAATGCAAGGGAGGAGAAAACAGTATGGTTGTTAGGAGAATAATGTTCTACATGGTTGTATAATGAACTTCCTTAGTTCACAAATAGTTATTGAGTCTATTGTGTGAGCCAGCCAGTTTTCTTGATGGGATTCTATGGTAATACTACCTACCTCATAGGTTATTGTGAAGATGAAGTGGGTTGGCATATGTAAAACACCTAGAAAGGTCCCTGGCATCAGGTACTTACCTATTATCACTAGAAATATTAACATGAATCATATATAGTCTCTCACCCCCAAGAACCTTGACTCAGTTGGGGTGGGCAGGGAGACAAAAGAAACAATTTCATCAAGTGCTACAAGGGATACCTTCTTCTGGGAAAGGTCTCTCAGATACAGTGACCTTTAAGCCAAGACCTGAAAATGCAACAGTTAGGCAAGGGAAAGGGTGGGAGTAGGGTGGGGATGCATTCTAAACAAAGGAATAGTATAATTAGAGGCCTGCAAGCTAGATAAGGCCAATGAAAGTGGTTCTGGAGGGGGTGCCTGTATGGCTCAGTTGGAAGGACAAGCAACTCTTGATCTCAGGGCTATAAGTTTGAGCCCCATATTGGGTGTAGAGGTTATTTAAAAATAAAATGTTTGGGCACCTGGATGGCTCAGTCCATTAAGTGTCTGCCTTTGGCTCAGGTTATGATTCCAGGGTCCTGGGATGAAATCTTGCATGGAGCTCCCTGCCCAGTGGGGAATCTGCTTCTCCCTCTCCCTCTGCCCCTCCCCCTGCTCATGCACTCTCTCTCTCCCTTTTTCTGTCTCAAATAAATATATAAAATCTTTAAAAATAATAATAACAAAGATAAAATCTTTAAGGGAAAAAAAGAAGATGAGGGACGCCTGGGTGCCTCAGTCAGTTAAGCAACCAACTTTTGGTTTCGGCTCAGGCCATGATCTTGGGGTCCTAGGATAGAGCCCTGCATCAGGCTCTTTGCTCAGTATGGAGTCAGCTTGAGGGTCTCTCTCTCCCTCTCTCTCTGCCCCTCCCCAGCATGTTGTTAGCATTGTTGAAACAAATTAAAGGCAACATTCTTGCCAAGAGAATTAGTGTATGCATTGAACCCTCTAAGAGTACAGATAGTGCCCTGAAAAAAAGTGAAGGGAAACAATCAGGAAAATAAGGAAGCCATAGAGAAAGATAATTGGGTTCTTCTGGAGCACCAGCCTGCTCACCCAGAGAAGCACACTTTGTGAGAGCCAAAGGAAAGAAGCCTCAGCTGCTGGAATCCATTTCTTATGAATTCATGGCATAATGAGTATAAAAAATGTCGGGGACTGCCTCCGGCCAGGAAAGTCCCCGCCATTACAAGAAGGTGCTTGGCTCACTGCTAGCAAAATACGCTGCAAGTATACAATGAACTTTCTGGTGAAGCCCGCCTAAAGGAGGACATAGATATTGGCTGTATCAAATTTAATCAGCATACTAACAGGACTCTCATTGGCTCTCCCCATTGCTTGACCCCTTATTGGTCACCCTGCTGTATATAAGCTAAGGAAGTTGATTAAATAAATGGAAATGAAGTATTAACACCATACCAGGCTCATTGTCGTCCTTGCGGGCCGAGGGCGACAAAAAAATTGACCCTCTAGGATATAAAAGAAAGACAGAAGATATCACTAATCATTAAAGAAATGCAAATTATTGAGACAATGATGAGATACTACTAATCCCTATGAAAATGACTAAAACAGGGACAACCGGATGGCTCGTTCGGTTGAGCATCCAACTCTTGGTTTTGGCTCAGGTTATGATCTCAGGGCCCTGAGGTCAAGACCCATATTGGGCTCCCGACTCAACTGGGAGTCTGCTTGAGATTCTTTCCCTCTGACTGTCCTCCCGTCTCTCACCTTCTCTTGCAAATAAATAAATAAATAAATCTTTTTAAAAAATGGCTAAAATTAAAAAAGTAGTAGTAACAGCAAATGCTGGCAAGGATGTGGAAAAACTAGATCTCTTGTACATTGGTGGTGGGCATATAAAATGATACAGCCACTCCATAAAACAGTTGGTTTGATCTCATATGAGTTGTGCGATTGAGCCCCTCCTCAGGCTCCATTCTGGTGAAGTCTGCTTGAGATTCTCTCTCTCTACTCCTCCCATCCTCTAAAATAAATAAATAAATAATTAAAAAAAAAAAAAAAAAAAACAACATGCAGTTACTGTACAACCCAGCAATCGCTGTTATGGGAAGTATCTCAGAGCAATGAAAACATGTGTATGTTAAAAGCCTATACGTTGGGGCGCCTGGGTGGCTCAGTGGGTTAAAGCCTCTGCCTTCGGCTCAGGTCATGATCTTGGGTCCTGGGTTTGAGCCCCATGACGGTCTCTCTGCTCAGCGGGAAGCCTGCGTCCCCCTCCCTGTCTGCCTGCCTCTCTGCCTACTTGTGATCTCTGTCTGTCAAATAAATAAATAAAATCTTTTTTTTAAAAAAACCAACCAAACAAAACAACACTTTTTATTTTTTAAAAGATTTTATTTATTATTTGACAGAGAGATACACAGGAGAGAGGGAATACAAGCAGGGGGAGTGGGAGAGGGAGAAACAGACTTTCCGCTGAGCAGGGAGCCAGATGCTGGGCTCCATCCGAGTTCCCTGGGATCACGACCTGAGCTGAAGGCAAGCTTAACGACTGAGCCACCCAGGCGCCCCTAAAACACTTTTTAGAGGCGTAACTTACACAAGGTGCACAAATCTTGCGTACAGTTGTTTTTCTGCTTTTTAAAAATTTATCTACCAGAGTAACATCACCGAGAGGAAGACCATGAAAAACTTCCATCACCATAGGATGTTCCCTCAGGTCCCCTTGGCTGTCCATACTCTATAAGGCAACCATTAGCCTGACTTAGTCATTATTTTGGCTTGTTTCTGAATTTCACGTAAATGTGAAGCTCTATTCCACTCTTTTTAACGGCCTCTGAATATTCTATAACGTATATACCAGACTTTAATTAAGCATTCCCTAACCGAGCCCCTACTTCCGACATTTATATTACGAAAATTGCAAGAGGCGTGCTTGTCATACTTCCACAGGAGGGAGGCACGGTGGACTGAGACCTCCCTCGCTTCCCCGGCCTAGCGGAATCTCCGGTCTCGCTGTCCACCCCACCTTGCCTCCGAACCTACCCTCACTGCATGCAAGAGATGCGGATCACACCAGCGGCCCGCTTCTACTCCCCTCCCGGAACTGTCGCGCTACGGACTCCGGCTGTTTCCGCTGCTGGGGGGGCGGGGCTGGGGCCGCCCTGCCGTCGCGGTCGCAGGCTGGTGACGGAGAGCGCCGCGTGCTCCCCCACGTGTGCTGCAGTTCTCCCGGTGTCTGCGGGGCAGCCGGGGTGCTTTCCCTGGGGGCGTAGTTGCTGGCGCCTCCGGTGCGGGACCTCAGCGGCTCGGGGACTCCGAGCGCTAAGCAGGGAGCGCTGGTGGCCGTCGGGGACAGAGGGCCTGCGGTCATGGAGCACCTTTTCCTGGATGTGGCGGCCGCGCCGCTTCGCTTACTCGCTGCCAAGAACGAGAAGACCCGCAGCGAACTGGGCAGGTTCTTGGCCAAACAGGTAAAAGAAGGAGGGAGAGGGAAATCGCCCGGCAGATCCCGGCCGCCCCCCTCGCAAGTGCCCTGCGGCCCTGAGCTAGACGCGCTACTCGAAGGCAAGAGAGTAGCGGCGTTCTGTCACCCCGATCCCCTTCCCAGGGCTGGTGGCCAGGGGCGGAGACGTCCGCGCGTGTTTGAAGAAATCGGAAGAAAGCTTTTGTGTTTATCGGAGAGACCCTTCCGTTCTTTCCACCAGCCGACGACCCTGCAACTCTGAGGGAGAGGTGGCTTTCCGAAAGAGATGTGGTTGGTTTTTCTTTAATTGAGATTGTATCTTTGCCCTTTTGCCGTGTATATTCCTCTAGTGTGCCAAGTCTAAGCCACCCCTGTTAGAGTGACTGTTTTTCTTTCTGCCCCATCCCGTAGTTTTGGCCCGCTGACACGTATTGATTGCGCTCCTGCTTTGCGTGAGACACGGCGTGGTTCTCTCAACAGACAGAAATTCGTTACGGTCTTTGCCTCCAGGGAATTTAGCATCTATTTTTGGAGACAGTTCATAAACACAGAAAACCACCAAGGGCCAAAGCAAGACAGCTAGTGCTAACTGTGTGACATTAACCATTATCAGGTGAATTAGAATCTTCTAGGAAATAGGTTTTTGGCCTTTTAAGAGCTTTCTCTTGACTCCCTGCTGTCTGAGTTGAGGACCTCTATCATGCATTTTTTTCACGTTGCATGCTAATTTCCTATTTTATGCTTCTCCACCCCTCAATATCTTTGAGTTTCTTGATAGTAGAAAAAAAATTTTTTTTTCTTCTAACTCCAGCATCTATGATTTATTTATTCAGTCATAAATGCATCGTGTACATATATATTCCATTCCTTAGTAAGCATCGAGTGTATTTTGGGTCAGGAGCAGTAGAGAACTAACATGAGAGGCACTTCTGTTTGGTGACAACAAATTGGAAGTGTAAAGGGGAGGGAGATACCCTGGGGTTTCTGGCTTCTGAGACCCAGTGAAGGGAATCACTAAACAAATGGTGAGCTGTAGAAAGAACTCAGTTTTGATGGGTAGAACTAAGGAAAGAGATCATCAGTTTGTATGAGCTGAGCTTCTGGTGACAGGCTCCTGAGTTATGTATTGTTGCTAGAGGTATTTTTCTGTAAGTGGGCTTTAGAATTTAGAGCACAGGTTCTGAATCTGGGGATCATGGACCAGCAACAGGAGATTATGTTTCCACACTAGTGTAATTGGATGTAAAATTAGTGTTTATGTATTGGGAGTAGTGTGGGGAAATGGTTTGTGGTCTTTATTTGATAAAGTTTTAGAAAATCTGACACACATGTGAGAACCACTTGTGTGGATTCTGAGATTGTATAGAAATAGTAGTGGACCTGGAAGCTAATCGAAAGATCAGTTGAATTAGGAGATTAGGTCACCTTTGTCTCTCCCTTTTTTTTGCTTCACATTGTCTGTCAAATTCTGTTCTACCTGAGATGTTTTTCAGGTTTGTTCCTTGAACCATTTTCAGTAATCATTTCAAGACTTTCACTCAGAAGAGTTGATTGTGTTGCCATTCTGCATTTCTCCTATTTTTGGAAACAAAACAATTTTTATTGGAAAGCAGAGACTTTTGAAACACGATTCTCTTTGCAGTTAAGATCCGAAGTAAGAATTTTTTTAGGATTGTGGGGTTTAAAATTAATTTTTTTTAATTTTTTATTTTTATTTATTTATTTTAAAGATTTTATTTATTTATTTGACAGACAGAGATCACAAGTAGGCAGAGAGGCAGGCAGAGAGAGAGGAGGGGAAGCTCCCCGCCGAGCAGGGAGCCCGATTCGAGGCTCGATCCCAGGACACCAGGATCATGACCTGAGCCGAAGGCAGAGGCTTAACCCACTGAGCCACCCAGGCACCCTGTGGGTTTTTTTTTTTAAGTTTTTTAAAAAGATTTTATTTATATGACAGAGAGAGATGCACCAAGAGAGGGAACACAAGCTGTGGGAGTGGGAGAGGGAGAAGCAGGCTTCCCACTGAGCAGGGAGCCCGATTCAGGGTTTGATCCCAGAAGCCTGGGATCATGACCCATGCTGAGCTGAAGGCAGGTGCTGAACCAACTCAGCCCCCCAGACACCCCCCCCCCTTTTTAATGCTCTTTATCTCAGCTGGTGATATCACCTTCTCTCTATCCAGTCACTTTAGAGAGGGGAGTGTCCTCACTCTTTTCACTCTTTTTCCTTCACATATAGCCATCTTCCATGTTTTATTTACTTAGTATTGAATCTGTTCCTTCCTTTTCATCCCTCCTACCACCACCATCCTATAATTCTGACTCCATTCTTGTGTGTGTATTTTCCAACATCTCCAAGCAATTCTCAGACACAAGCTAAGTGTCTTAACAATTTAACTCAGTTCTGACACTATCTACCTGGAGATAACATCAGATCCCACATGTTAGGTGTTCAGTCCCATAATACTGTGCCCCACCCTCCCCAATTCAGATGCCAGTCAAAAGTCCAGGTTGTCACCTGTACTTCTAACCAACTGGCTGCGGATTGCAAGTTCCTACAGCCCCCTCCTTGGGTTTGATTAAATTGCTAGAGTGGCTCACAGAACTCAGAGAAACATTGTACTTACTAGATCAATGGATTATTATAAAAGGATATAAATCAGCAAATGCCAGATGAAAGAGATGCATAGGACAAGCTATGTGAGAGGGAGTGCAGAGCTTCCATGCCCTCTCTAGAGGTGACACTTTATCTCCACGTATCTAAATCTTCTCTGACTTGGAAGCTCTCCTGACCAAGTCTTTTGGGGTTTATATGGAAACTTATTACATAGGTATGATTGGTGAAATCTTTAGCTGTTGGTGTTGGAAACCACCGTCCAACCCCTGACCCGTAAGGTGCAGGTGGAGGTAGGACTGAAAGTTTCAAAACTGTAATAATTTGTTGGTTTTCTTGACAACCAGTCCCCGTACTTGGGTCTTTCCAAAATTTACCTCCATGGGGCACCTGACTTGCTTAGTTGGTAGAGCATACTGCTCTTGATCTTGGGGTAGTGCGTTCAAGCACCATGTAGGGCCTAAAACTTATTTTATTTTAAGATTTTATTTATTTATTTGACAGACAGAGATCACAAGTAGGCAGAGAGGCAGGCAAAGAGAGAGGGAAGCAGGCTCCCCGCTGAGCAGAGAGCCCGACACGGGCCTCAGAGTCAGGACACCGAGATCATGACCTGAGTGAAAGGAAGAGGCTTTACCCCACTGAGCCACCCAGGTGCCCCTAAAACTTATTTTAAAAACAAACAAACAAACAAAAAAACCAAACCCATAAAATTCACCTCCTTAGCGTAACAGGATAACAAAATACACCTCTACCACTCTCCTCATAGGAAATTCCAAGGGTTTTTAGGAAAATGTACTATTGTAAATCATGAGCCATCTGGGTGACTCAGTCTGTTAAGTGTCTCACTCTTGGTTTTGACTCAGGTCAAGATCTCATGGGTCATGAGATCAAACCTGGTCCCAGCTCTGTGCTCACCTGAGAGTCTGCTTGAGGATTCTTTCCCTCTACCCCCACCCCCATGTGCATGAAGCTCTCTTTCTCTCGAATAAATAAATCTTTTAAAAATGCTTTATAAATCACAGTATCACACATCCTTACCTCCTTCATCACTGTCTGTGTTCAGGAAGAGCAGAGTGCTTCAGATACTGGAACTGAAGGATGGCTGAAAATCACATCTATTCTCTTAATTCCTTTTGGGGCCTTGAACAAGTTATTTAACTCTCCTGAGTCTCAGTTTCTTGATATATTACACGTGGCAGCTGCTATACAGTTGCAAGGATTTTGGAACCAGACTGTGACATGGATTGCTAGTTCTGCGGCTAGCTTTGTGACCTTAGACCCCGCCCCTGCCCTCCTTTAAAAGATTTTATTTGTTAAAAAAAAAAAAAAAAGATTTTATTTATTTATTTGCCAGAGAGGGAGAGAGAGAGAGCACAAGCAGGCAGAGTGGCAGGCAGAGGCAGAGAGAGAAGTAGGCTCCTGGCTGAGCAAGGAGTCTGGTGTGGGACTCGATCCCAGGATCCTGGGATCATGACCTGAGCCGAAAGCAGTTGCTTAACCGAGTGAGCCACCCAAATGTCCCAACCCCCTTTTTTATTTTTCAATATCCTTATCTGTAAAATGGGGTTGTTACCACTTTATGGGTTGCTGTGAGAATTAAACTCCTAGACTATAGTAAGCACTGTTTATAAAAGTGGTTAATGATTATTGCTATAAATAAGATTGTTGTAAGAGCTAGATAATGCATGTGAGGAGCTTACCAAAGTGCTTGGCACAAAGTAAATAGTCAATACAAGTGAGCTATAATAATAATAATAATAATAATAATTTTTTGAAACTGCTTTATTGAGATATAATTCACATACCTTATACTTCATCCATTTAAGTGTACAGTTCAGTGGTTTTTGCTATGTTCACAGAAATGTACAACTGTTATCACAGTTTATTTTAAACTGGTATTTAGATATTTTCATTTTTTTTCTAATTTTTAAAAAATTTATATAAGTAATCTCCACCCAATGTGGGGCTCAAACTCATGACCCTGAGATCAGAGAGTTGCATGCTCTTTCGACTGGGCCAGTGAGGCACCCTGACATTTTCATTATTTCAAAAAGAAGCCCCCATGCCTTTTAACTCTCACCCCCCCAGACTGTATCGCTGTGCTCTCCCAAATCCTCGTGGGCAACCATTAACTTATTTTTCTCTCTATGTTCTCTATTCTGCTCATTTAATATAATTATCATTAATAAGTCATCTGAATCTGTTACCATTCTGTATAATAGCTCCCCATTGTCTCTAGAATAAAAATCCAAGCTTTCTAAAATGGTGTATGGTATATGAGCTGTTTTTTATTTTTTGAAGTTTTAAACTTAGAAGTTTCTTTAAAAAACAAAAACACAAACAAAAAGCGGGGCGCCTGGGTGGGTCAGTCAGTTAAGCGTGTCTTCTGCTCTGGTCGTGATCCCAGGGTCCTGGGATCGAGCCCCACATCAGGCTCTCTGCTCAGCAGGGAGCCTGCTTCCCCCTCCCTCTCTGCCTGCCTCTCTGCTACTTGTGCTCTCTCTCTCTCTCTGACAGAGGTCAAATAAATAAATAAAATCTTAAAAAAAAAAACAAACTTCGTTTATTTGGTATCTACACCCAACAGGGGGCTTGAACTCATGATCAGGAGTTTCATGCTCTTCTGACTGAGCCAGCCAGGTGCCCCAAAGATAAAAGTTTATTAAAAGAAACTTTTTTTTCCCCCCTGTCAACCTTATTTCCAGTTCTTATTTCAGGTATTTTTTTTTTTTTAAGATTTTTTAAAAATTTATTTGACAGAGACAGAGAGAGGAATAGAGAGTGAGAACAAGCAGGGGAGCAATAGGCAGAGGAAGAGGGAGAAGCAGGATCCTCATTCAGTAGGGAGCCTGATGTGGAGCTCAATCCCAGGACCCTGGGATCATGGTCTGAGCTGAAGGCAGAGGCTTAACGGACTCTCCCTGTTTCAAGTATTTTTTAATACAACCTAGTGGTTTTCAGCTGGGTTAATTTTGCCCCCAAGGGCAAATCTGGAGACATTTTTGGTTGTCACAACTGGTGGTGAGGGGGTTGCTTCTAGCATATAGTGTTTAGAGGCCAGGGATGTTGCTAAATATGTTATGATGTATGGGATAGCCTCACAAGGAATTGTCCAGCTCCAAATAGCAGTAGTGCAAGATTAAGAAAGAAACCTTAAATATACCTACACTTAATAACAGAAGATCAAAATCCCTGAAACAGAAAGTGACAGAAGAGGAAAAATAGGCAAATTAACAATTATAATTGGAGACTTTGACACTCTATCCTGAGTAACTGATAGAACAAATACAGAAAACATTAAGCATGTAGAATACCCACTATCGACAATCCTGACCCATTTGACATTTATAAGAATGCTGTGCCCAGTAACAGTAGAATACATGTTCTGTAGATCTGAAACATTCACCAAGATAGAGCATATTCTGAGCCATTAAACAAGTCTCAATAAATTTAGGAGAATTAATGTCATGCCCAAATAGTCAGTGACCCCAATGGAATTAAATTAGGAAAAAAAAACAACAACAAGAAAACCTGAAAGGTACTGGCAAAATCCCTAAATGTTAGAAATTGAGAAACGAAATTAAAAAAAAAAATAGTTAAAGGAAAATCATTGGGGAATCAGAAACTATTATTATTTTTTTAAAATATTTTGAGAGAGAGCATATAAGATGTGGGGAGGGGCAGAAGGAAAGGGAGAAGCAGACTTCTCACTGAGCAGGGAGCCCCATGTGGGGCTCAATCCCAGGACTCTGGGATCATGACCAAGGCAGACACTTAACTAACTAAGCCACCAGGAGCCCCAGTATGCAACTTTTGATCTCAGGATTGTGAGTTCATGCCCGTGTTGGGTGTAGAACTTATTTTAAAAAATTAAAAATAACCTGGCGATTCACAGACCTGTACCCCTGGGGCTAATAATACATTATATGTTAATAAAAAAAAATTACATGCTGAAAAATTTCTTTTAAAAAATTCTAAGTTAAGGGTTCCTGGGTGGGTCAGTCGATTAAGTGTCTGTCTTCAGCTCAGATGGCTCAGTCTTGATTTTGGCTCTTGATTTTGGCTCAAGCCATGACTTTATGGTTGTGAGATCAAGTCATGCACTGGATCTCTGCTGGGCGTGAAGCCTGCTTACCTTTCTTTCTCTTCCTCTGTCCCTCCCACTCCTCTCTTTTAATCCCACTCTTCAAAAAAAAAAAAAAAAAAAAAAAAAAAAAAATAACACCTACTATGAAAGGGTCTGGGGATCTAGCCCAGCATCTGGCTCTGTGCTCAGCAGTGAGTCTGTTTGTCCCTTTACCTCTGCTCTTCCCCTCTGCCTTTCCCCCAACTCATGCATGTGTACACATGTGCACTCTCTTTCAAATAAATAAAATCTTTAAAAAATTTTTAAGTTAAATTAAAATTTAGTTTCAAATTAAGCATAGAGTTACATGACCCAGTGATCTCACTCTTTGGTAATGAAAAAGGTTAAGAGTAATGAGTATATTACAACTGGTGTAAAAAAAAGAAAGCAATGAATATATGCCCATGAAATTTTTGTACCCAAATGTTCATAGTAGGTGTTATTTTTTGTTTTTGTTTTTGTTTTTTTGAAGAGTGGGATTAAAAGAGAGGAGTGGGAGGGACAGAGGAAGAGAAAGAAAGGTAAGCAGGCTTCACGCCCAGCAGAGATCCAGTGCATGACTTGATCTCACAACCATGAAGTCATGGCTTGAGCCAAAATCAAGAGCCAAAATCAAGACTGAGCCATGGAGGTATGTGCCGCCATGGTAGCTTTTTTGATGATAGCTGGGAACAGCAAAGCCGTGAAGATAACGATCAGCATGCAAATGGATAATAAAATTGTGATTTATTCATAGTGAAAAACTGCCAGTAGTAAAGTGGAATAAATTATTGAAGCATTTAATTACATGGATGATTATCAAAAGCGTTATACTGAGCAAAAGAAATTGGACAGAAAAGAGCACATACGGATTACATTTATATAAAGTTCTAGACTTGTTTAATTTGTGGTCATAAAATCATATTATTAGTTGCCTATTGGTGAGGGGATTGACTTCCAGGGAACAGAAGGGAACTTTGGGTTTGATACTTCATTTGGGTGGTGGTTACACAGGTATGTACATATATTAAAACTCATCAAACTATAAATGGATGGATTTTATTGTAAAGTGTATGTCAGTGAAGATTTATTCATTTATGTTCGTTTGTTTTTAAAAAATCTAAATATCTGAGGGCACTAGGCTGGCTCAGTTGGTAGAGCTGCAACTCTTGATCTTGGGTTAGGGGTTTGAGCCCATGTTGGGCATAGAGTTTACTTAAAAAAAAAAAAAAGCTAAATATCTATTTCTTTCTTTCTTTCGTTCTTTCTTTTTTTTTTTTTTTTTAAGATTTTGTTTATTTATTTGACAAAGATCACAAGTAGGCAGAGAACCAGGCAGAGAGAGAGAGAGAGGAAGGGAGAGAGAGAGAGAGAGGAAGGGAGAGAGAGAGAGAGAGAGAGAGAGAAAGGGAAGCAGGCTCCCTGCTGAGCAGAGAGCTGATGCTGGGCTCAATCCCAGGACCCTGGGATCATGACCTGAGCCGAAGGCAGAGGCTTTAACCCACTGAGCCACCCAGGCGCCCCAGTATCTACTTCTTCTAACACAGTTTTCCAGGTTACCTTTTTTTTAAAAAAAAAGATTTTATTTATTTATTTATTTTTTATTTATTTATTTATCTGAGCTAGAATGAGCGGGGTTGGGGGGAGGGAGGGCATAGAGATAAGGAGAGGGATAACCTCAAGCCGACTTCATGCTGAGTGTGGAGCCTGACACAGGACTAGATCCTGAGACCCTGAGATTATGACCAGAGCCAAAATTAGAAGTTGGATGCTCAACCTACTGAGCCACCCACGCACCCCCAGATTACCTTTTGAAGAGAAAGTTCATGAAATGATATTCTCTCTGGAGCTTTTTCCCTAATGTGTAAGTATCCATTTGTATAACATGTCCAGGATAGTTGCAGTATTTTCATTTTATAGATGATGTGTTTCTTTTTCTTCACAATATAACTACTTTTTATTTATTATTATTATTTTTTAAAATATTATTTATTTATTTATTTGAGAGAGAGAGAGAACAAGAGTGAGCACAAGCAGGTAGAAGACCAGAGGGAGAGGGAGAAGCAGGCTTCCCGCTGAGCAGAGAGCCCAACCTGGGCTTGATTCCAGGACTTTGGGATCATGACCTGAGCTGAAGGCAGATGTTTAACCGACTGAGCAACCCAGGCATCCCTACTCTTTATTTTTTATTTTTATTTACTTATTTTATTTTTGAGAAGTGAAGGGGTGGGACAGGGCAGAGGGTTACGGAGAGAGAATCTCAAGCAGGTGCCAGTGCCTTGCATGAAGCCAGATGCAGGGCTGGTTCTCACAACCATGAAACCATGACCTGAGCTGAAATCAAGAGTCAGATGCTTAACTTACTGAGTCATCCAGGCACTCCTACTGTATACTTTTTACATGATGATATCCTTTGTGGGCTTGTTTATAGGGACATTCAGCAATTGAAAATGTCATGTCATGCCCTTGTGAATCATGACCAAATCTGCTAAATTTTCTTGTAGGACTAATACTGATAAAAATTGTTCCAGTGTAATATCTTTCCCCCATCAGTGCTTTATTCAGAATTAGTTGTTTTATGAGTTAATGCCCTGTATTTAGGAAGATTTTATAAGAGCTCAGGTGTAAGGTGATCTTTCATGAGTGATAATTTTGGAAAAAATTGTTAAATTTTTGCATATGGTATTAGGTTGTGTTCAAGCTGCACTCTTACAGATAACTGTTTAGTGTGAAACTCCTTAGAATAAATTCATAGCATTGGATTTCCTGGGTCAGCATTGGATAGCTTAAGCAGTTTAAATCTGCAATCTCATTGTCCACAGCAAGTGTTGTGTAGATCTGCGTGTACACTAGCAACATGAGACCTTTTACACACTTCAGTTTTCCTTGTTACTCTTATGAACATTCTGAGCTCAAGCACTAGAATTTTGTGGTCTATTTCATCTTGCATATCAAAGTATAGCTGTCTCCTTTGATTTCTATTTTGTTTGTTTATTAGAGGCTGAAGCCTTCACAGGGATATCCTCATTCATTTTCTGGAATTGATTTCTTACCTCTGTCCTTCCCTCAAGAGAGCTGGCAGTTTTGCCTACTAACAGCGAGGTTTTTTGTTTTGTTTTGTTTTCCCCATGCAATTTGTTTTACTTCAAGAGCAAAGGAGCTTGAGGAAACACTGAATTCTCTGGGAAGTATTGAGACCATGAAACAGATTATTTTTCAGGGAAGCTGTGTAGCATTTTACATGGAATTCAGGTATCAATACTTTTGCTATAAACCCCAGTGGACTGAAACTTCTTTGTAACAGCCTTTTACTTTAGACTCACTATAATCTTCTACTGCAGAAACCCCCATTTTGTTTTATAAGGTAAACTCACCTATGAAATCTGGAAATGGATGTTTTGATTCCAAGCTAGGACTTTTTGCTATTCTGCCTAGTACAAATGAGTAGCATTTACATAGATACATTGTTTTCTTTCAGGTGTGGACACCTCAGGATCGCCAGTGTATCCTGAATACCTTAGCCCAGTTACTTCTGGATAAGGACTGTACTGTGCTTGTTGGTCGCCAGCTGCGCCCTCTTCTTTTGGATTTGCTGGAAAGGAATGCTGAGGCCATTAAAGCCGGAGGCCAAGTCAACCACGATCTACACGAACGGCTCTGCGTGTCAATGAGCAAACTCATCTGTAACCATCCTGATGTCCTCCCGTGAGTAACAGTTTTTTCTTCACATTTCTCCGTGAGGTAGTAGAACCAGCACTTTCCTGGGAAATAAAAGAGGAGTCTGAGTTGAGGAGAAGGGAAGAAAGGAAATAGAAGAAGAAAGATAAGTGGTACTGTTCTATAAAAATAATCACAACAGAATCCCTTTATCCATTTCCTGTGTTCTTTTTAGTCTTGGCCATCAAGACAGGTCTAGAAAAATGGCCAAGACATGTTCCCTGCCGTCAAGGATTGTATCATCTGGCGAGATATCCATATAAGACGATTTAATTATATTTATTTTAAAAGATTTTATTTATTTATTTGTCAGAGAGAGAAAGAGAGAGAGAGCATGCACACAAGCAGGGGGAGCAGCAGGCAGAGGGAGAAGGAGGCTCCCCACAGAGCAAGAAGCCTGATGTGGGACTCAATCCCAGGACCCTGGGATCATGACCTGAGCTGAAGGCAGCCGCTTAACCGACTGAGCCACCTAGGTGGAGTCCCCATAGAAGGCAGTTTATTTATTTAATTAATTAATTAATTAATTTTCCTTAAAGATTTTATTCATTCATTTGACAGACAAATCACAAGTAGGCAGAGAGGTAGGCAGAGGGGGCGGGGGGAGAAGCAGGCTCTCCGCTGAGCAGAGAGCCCGAAGCGGGGCTCCATCCCAGGACCCTGGGATCATGACCCGAGGGGAAGGCAGAGGCCCCAACCCACTGAGCCACCCAGGCGCCCCTGGAAGGCAGTTTAAATGAATTTTAGCTGAGGTTCTTAGAGCATCCACTTCAGAAGGTTATAATTTTTGCTTGCTAGAGCAACCGCAGGGATGGCGTCCTTTTTAACTTTCTATAATAATCTATCCAAAGCAGTATTGTAAGAAGTTGTCTTAGAACTGAATTATTTGTTTTTAAAGATTTTATTTATTCATTTGAGAAAGTGAGCAAGCAAGAGAGCACAAGCCGCAGAGGGAGAGGGAGAAACAGGCTCCCTGCTGAGCAGAGAGCCCAACATGGGGCTCAGTCCCAACACCCTGGGATCATGACCTGAGCTGAAGGCAGACTCCCAATCGACCGAGCCGCCCAGGCACCCCAAGAATTGGATTCTAATATTAACGTTTCCTGGGCTGGTTCACCCCTCCTAAGGCAGCCTCTGATTGTCCACTTCTGGGAAGTCACCATATTGATGGTAAACTTACCATGCACACCAGATCTGCATATCAGATCTATAATCCAGAAGTCCTCCTGCCTCATCCTCCTAAAATATCGTTTGTGTGGAATAGTCAAAGGGGCAGCCAAATGAGTGTTAGTTTTTTTTAGTTGAGAAGAAAGAACTTTCATTCTAAAGTTGAATAATATCTGTGCACTAATAAGAGTATTTCTTTTTTTTTTTTTTTTTTTTAAAGATTTTATTTGAGGGCGCCTGGGTGGCTCAGTTGGTTAAGCAACTGCCTTCAGCTCAGGTCCTGATCCCGGAGTCCTGGGATCAAGTCCCAATCAGGCTCTCAGCTCCATGGGGAGTCTGCTTTTCCCTCTGACCTCCCCTCTCACGCTCTCTCACTCTGTCTCTCTCTCAAATAAATAAATAAAATAAAATAAAATAAAATAAAAGATTTCATTTGAGAGAGAGTGTGTACATGCAGTCAAGCCTGGGCAAGCGGGGAGGGGTAAAGGGGGAGGAAGAAGGAGAGGGAAAAAATGTGAAGGAGACTCCCCACTGAATGGGCAGCCTGATGGGGGGGCTCTCTCTCATGACTGTGCGCCACCCAGGTGCCTCTATGAATATCTGTTATATCCATCTCTCTCTTTTTTTTTTTTAATTTTTAAAAATTTATTTATTTGTCAGAGAGAACACAAGCAGGCAGAGTGGCAGGCAGAGGGAGAAGCAGGCTCCCTGCTGAGCAAGGAGGCCGATGTGGGACTCGATCCCAGGACCCTGGGATCATGACCTGAGCCAAAGGCAGCAACTTGACTGACTGAGCCACCCAGGCATCCCTTAATTGTTTTTATCAACATAATAAGTATACTTTGGCTTTCTTGGAAGTATGATCTCTAATCTGGTTCTTGAATACAATGGGAATAATAAATGAAGGCTTGGGAGAAAACCAGAATTTTTTTTTTTTTTAGATTTTATTTATTTATTTGACAGATCACAAGTAGGCAGAGAGGCAGGCAGAGAGAGAGGAGGAAGCAAGCTCCCCGCTGAGCAGAGAGCCCAATGCAGGGCTCAATCCCCGGACACTGGGATCATGACCTGAGCTGAAGGCAGAGGCCTTAACCCACTGAGCCACCCAGGCACCCCGAAAACCAGAATTTGTATGAGCTTTTCTAAAAGGGGAGGAAAAAATGAGCCCAGGTTAATGGAACTGGAAAATACACAGCAAACATCAATGTCATACTTGATAATTAGGAACATATGCTGTGGGTTGATTGAGGGTTGAAATTGTAGCCTCACTTAGTGCTTTAATCATTTAGATGTACTTGTCTGTGGTACCTTTTTATAAGGTATCCCAACTATCCTGTGCTTACCAGATGAGATTGACATGTGGGTAACTTGAACCCCCATTTCTCCTAAGCCTTTGTGATAGAATGCTTCTGGATTGCATTTGAGAATTATTAAAATGATGGATTAGTTTGATTTCCCATCTGCTTCAGATTTTATGTTCTTATTAAATGCATATGAACACACCCCTATTTTTTCTTCTTTGCATTTTGCCAAGACCGTGTATTTTACTTACACTCCCATGTTGTTCCAAAAATTATATAATGCAGTTTATGAAAGTGCCCATGATAGAGTAACTTAAAATACAAGCAGAAAAAAGAGCTGTGTGTGAATGAATCAATGCGTGTTTTAAAATGAACTATAGGCCATGATGTAGAATGAGATTTTGATTTTTAGTTTTAGGAATTATAGTTGATTAATTCAGCATGTGCCCCAAATTTCCTTTGTAGAGGAAATACACTTAATGTATTAGGAATATACCAAATATATTTAGATAAGATGTAGTTATTCATCCAATAGGTAAATAGGTAAACATAGGAGACCCTTGTTTTTAGCCCTGGGCCACATCATGGGGGTAAAAATATAATGGATTATTGTACTTTATAAACAATTGAATATAATACACTAATAGAGGTGTGTGAGGCAAATACTTAAGGGGAGGAATAAAATCACTAAAGAAGAATGAGTGTTTTCCTCTTGGAAATCAGAGAAAGTTTGTACTGGGGCAGATTTTGGAGAAAGAGCAAGGAGAGGAAGAATAAAGAGAAGAGAAATAGGATGGCAATGAAAATCTAGGATTGGGGGGAAGAAGAGACTGTATAGAAGGTACTTTGGTAAGCTCCCTAGCGTCCTAATCCCTGCCATTCATTTACAGGTCCATACCTCTTTCTGAGCTCAGCATGTTTGAGGCTTCCATGAGGTACCTCAGTGGTCTTAAACATTCTTTTTCTTTTTCTTCTTTTTTCCTTACGCTGTTTGCTCATTACTGGGTGCCTATCCCAACTTTATTTAGATAACAATTGAGGTATATTTTTGTTGACATATAACATTGTATAAGTTGAACATATATTACATAGTGATGTGATACATGTATATATTGTAAAATATTTACCATAATAAGATTAGTTAACATATCTTTCATCTCACATAATTACCATTTTGTTGCCGTTTGTTCATACTGTTTTTGCACCTAGAATCCTCAAACATATGTTTTACTCTGGCAAATTCTTTGTTAGGACTCTGGGAAAGCAATCCCAGCTGTTGATGCATTCCCTATTCTAACATATTAGGTTTCAGGGTACCCCCCCCCAATTCAATTTTTTTTTAAAGGAATCTCAACACCCAGTGTGGGTTTGTACTCAAAACTGTGAGATCAAGAGTTGTATACTCTATCCAGGTGCCCCAGGTTATTTTTGAATTTTTGACATAGAATGTCATATTGAACATCCTTCGGCATGAAATTTGTGGATCTGTCGTGGTGATTAGGAATGTGGATTTTTAAAACAATGATGTTGTTTTAGTAATAATATATATTTATACAGGATTTTGTAGTGTTTAGGTATATGTTTTTAATCTTTTTTTTGGATTTAGTGGTAGACCACTTCCTCTTTTTTTTTTCCCTTAAGTTTATTTATTTAATTTTTTTTCTTTCTGCACTCAGTGTGGGGCTTGAACTCACAACCCCAAGATCAAGAGTCTTATGTTCTTCCAGCTGAGCCAGTCAGGTGCCCTTTAATCTTTATATTGTAACATCTTCAGTAATGTCATTGTAAAATCTTATTTTTAAAATCTTTAGAGAGGTTAACTAAATTGTCCTAAATGTCAGAGCCAGAACTGGACCACAGGTCTTATTTCTAGATACTAGGAAAACTATGATGAGTTGCCCAAGTGAGTGGCTCATCCCAGATTAGATGTTTATTTATTTTTTTTTTTTTTTAAAGATTTTATTTATTTATTTGAGAGAGAGACAGTGAGAGAGAGCATGAGCGAGTCAGAGAGCGAAGCAGACTCCCCATGGAGCTGGGAGCCCGATGTGGGACTCGATCCCGGGACTCCGGGACCATGACCTGAGCAAAGGCAGTCGTCCAACCAACTGAGCCACCCAGGCGTCCCCCAGATTAGATGTTTAACTGGATGGTATTCCTTGTCACATTTTTTTTTTTAAGATTTTATTTATTTATTTTTCTTTTCTTCTTTTTTTTTTTTTTAAGATTTTATTTATCTATTTGACAGAGATCTCAAGTAGGCAGAGAGGTAGGCAGGGGGAGGGGGGAAAGCAGGCTCCCTGCTGAGCAGAGAGCCTGATGCAGGGCTCGATCCCAGGACCCTGAGATCATGACCTGATCTGAAGGCAAGGGCTTTAACCCACTGAGCCACCCAGGTGCCCCCCTTGTTGCATTTTGGACCTTCTGACACTTTCTTACTCCAGGAAAGAGATCCTTTTCTCAGTCATTGAATATTCTCTAGATAAAAAAAAAAATAATAATGTTATTCTCTGGCTAAAAAGGCTTTATTGGTCCATCCATCATTGCTTAGATCAGAATTTTAGAGCACTTCCTAAAAATGATGGGTCTCTAGAGAAAAGGGTAATGTAGTCAAGTAAGTTTGACAGAGTATATTGACCAGTCTTCCTTTTGTATACTTAGAGTGGACCACAATTTGCTTCCCCCATTTGCATACAAATGTAAGGTCATTTCCCCCTATCTTCCTCAAAGACCCGGTGGAACGGTTGACCATGTGGTTACTGCTTATCTGCCTTATCTTGCATGCTTGTTACTGCCCACCTATCCCACATGTGCTGCCAACCTAAGCTGCCCCTGAGCTAGTGTAATGTCAGCTTCTCTCCACCAAAGAATTATTATTCTGACAGCATCCTTGTGAAGAAAAATATGTCCTGTTTTTTTCTCTTAATTAAGAGAAAAGTGGTGGTGGGGGGCCTGGGTGGCTCAGTGGGTTAAAGCCTCTGCCTCAGCTCAGGTCATGATCTTAGGGTCCTGGGATTGAGCCCCACATTGGGCTGTTGCTCAGCAGGGAGTCTGCTTCCCCCTCTTTCTGTCTCTGCCCGCCTCTCTGCCTACTTGTGATCTCTGCCTGTCAAATAAATAAAGAACATCTTAAAAGAAAAGTGATAAATTTAAATTATAATACAGAATTATAAAAAGCAGAAGTCTTCACCCTGAAATCCTACATTTTAGGGGTAGCTGTTATTAGTAGTTTTGGTGTATTTCCTCCCAAATCTCTTTCTCTTTCTTGTTCTGACAGGTCTTTTCTGAGCAGGAGCTGAATCTTCTAAGTTTCATTTGTCCAGTCTCATTCAGAATATCACAAGTGTTAATTTACTAAGCCTGTATTCCTGTTTGCCTGGCTTGCTTGTAGAAGTCCAAGGTTTCCCACCCATCTCTTGTATTCTCATTATTCCCCAATTGAAGTTTTTATATTTGGGGATTTATTGAGCCAGTAATCTGGGGTATATCTCCTTGGTGCTACAAGTTGCTCTGGAAAACAGATTCAAATGGCCCCTGCGACCATTGCATTGCTCTTTTGTATTCCCAGTGGGTTCCTGGGGATTCTGTTACTGACCACTAGTACACCAAGTTGTTATAAAGGGATGCAACTCAGGAACAGGCTGATGGAAGAGACTGCTTCATAATGCTAGATTTGGCAGTGATTTTTTTGGATGACACCAAAAGCACAAACAACAAAAGCAAAAATAGACAAATGGAACATCAAACTAAAAACTGAGGCACAGCAAAGGAAACAAGGATGTAGAGGCAACCTACAGATTGGGAGAAAATATTTGAAAATTTGTGTTATGTGTTTAATAGGGGATTAATATCCAGAATAGGTAACGAACTGTGTGATCCAACCATCCTTCTTTCCTTCCTTTCTTCCAAATTTTTTTTTATTTATTAGGGAGAGACAGAGAGAGAGAATACAGGGAGGGGTAGGAAGGGAGGGAGAGGGAAAGAGTCCCAAGCAGACTGTCTCTGTGCTGAGCTTGAGGCCTGAAGCAGGGCTCAGTCTCATGTCTTTGAGATGATGATCTGAGCCTGAACCAAGAGTTGGAGAGTTTACTGACTAAGCCACCCAGCGGGCCCCCTTTCTGAAGCTATTTATCCTTCTTTGTGATCCTACTTTCCTTCCTTCTGTGTTTCATGAAAATCTGTTATCCCTTCAGATACAACCAAAGTGTCTCTTCTGGACTCCCCTAGTTTTAGATGAATCTTTTTTCATGTGCCTCTTTTTGTTTCTGTAGGTGACTATCTTCCTTGCTATTGGAGGAGTCCAGTTTTATACCCCTGGTACTTAACACAGTGTCTGGCTGCTAGGGAGAGATCAGTAAATGTTTGTTGAAGATGAGTGTATTTTCAGTAGAAAACACTTGGGATGAGAAATTCCTGGTTTCCGTATTCTCTTAGATATCTCATGCCATGGTCCTGGTTCCTGAACTTAAACAGGATACCATCTTAGGACTAGGTAGCTTCAGTATTTGTCTGTTTGGTCTCAGACCCTTGGAAATTCCTGTTATATTCTGCTGTCCTGTCTCAAAGTGGAGATGTGTATACTTTGATATCCTCACCAACAAATAAAAATAATCTCTCTCTTTCTGAAGGTTTGCCTTAAGGTATTTTAAGGACACTTCTCCAGTCTTTCAAAGACTCTTCCTAGAGAGTTCAGATGCTAATCCAGTCCGCTATGGGCGCAGGCGGATGAAGCTTCGGGACCTAATGGAAGCAGCTTACAAGTTTCTGCAGCAAGAGCAGTTTGTGTTCCGGGAGCTCTGGGACTGGAGTGTGTGTGTCCCTCTGCTTAGAAGCCATGACACCTTGGTCCGCTGGTATGTAGCTGTTGGACTTTTCTTGTGTTTACGTGTGGGGATCACAGAGGGAGTGTAGAGTTCTGTGCATGAGGAGGGAAAGGAAGCTATGTAAAATGGGTTATTTTTGTGCTGGTGCCTTTTGTGTTCTTATTTCCTTAGTCATGTGTCCCTTTAGTGGAAAATGAGATGATATTAGTGGAGGTCCATTTTTTTTTGAGTTTTGTCAAGTGAATTCATTATGCCTGATTTGCATTTTCTACTCTCAAATGTATTATAGTAATTCTGTAAGATTTCCTTTTCTTTTTTAAGAGTTTATTTATTTAGTTAAGTAATCTTTACATCCAGCATGGAGCTCGAACTCCCCACTCTGGGATCAAGAGTTGCATGCTCTACCAACTGAGCCAACAGGCACCCCTTAAGATTTCCTTTTTTAGTGTTTGGTTAGCTAAGAAATTTTCTTTATTCTTGAGACTCAGCTGCTTGTCCTGAGTTTTTATACTTTGATTTTCTCCAGGTACACAGCCAATTGTCTTGCTTTGGTCACCTGTATGAATGAAGAGCACAAGTTATCATTCCTTAAGAAGATTTTTAATAGTGAGGAACTGATCCATTTCAGGTTGAGGTAAGAAGGGGGATTCCCAGAGATCTTGATGTGGCTTTGCTATGCATTAAAGTAATTGATGAAATCCTCATTTTCCACAGGTTACTAGAAGAGGCCCAGCTGCAGGACTTGGAGAAGGCCTTGGTTTTGGCTAATCCAGAAACTTCCCTTTGGCGTAAGGAGAAGGAGCTACAGTACTTACAGGGTCATCTTGTTTCAGCTGACCTCTCTTCCAGGGTGACTGCTGTCTGTGGTGTGGTGCTGCCTGGGCAGCCACCAGTCCCTAGAGAGCAGGTATGTTGGCATCAGTAGGGTGTGTGTCCTCTTCCCCTTCTTAAACACCAAGTGTGCTTTCCTCCTTGGCGGGGCTCTGTGTTATTGGTGTGAGTCAAATTGAGTTTGCCAGATTGCTGTTCCATTTACAGAAGTATTCAGAAGAGATTAAGAAAAATTTACCCAGGGCCCTCTTCTGATATTTCCTTTGTTTCTGTTTGGTGTTAAATTAGAAACTCTAATGATCCCCATGTGAGGCTTTTCACTTCAGCAGAGCTCTTCCATATATTCTCTCTGTGACATTGTGTAGCACATGGATGTGATACCATATTTATGTGAAACAAAGGTAGAATGACTAGTCTGGAGACCTTTGGACTCCCCTTTGACAGAGACAGGACTAGGCCCAAGTAAAACTCCCCAGCAACTTCTTTCTGTCATAACATTCGTTTTGCTCATTGTGTGGGAGGCCAGTAACTGTAGTGAACTTCCCCCTGCTGTATGAAATGGGCTTTTTCCAAGAATGTGACTCCAGACCCACAGTTTTGAAAGGTTTATAGATTATAATCTAGCTCTATAATCTGAAACTGATGGGAGCCAGTCTGTTTTTCCCCAGCTGTCTTCAGTCAGTTGTCACTTTATGTGATGGTTGGATTCACCCAGTTTTCTTTTTGGATGATGTCCTAAGTCATTTCTTGAACCATTAGTTTGTCCACTAGGCAGTACAACTAAAAAAAAATCATAATAAGGGGTGCCTGGCTGGCTCAGTTGGAAGAGCATGTGGCTCTTGATCTTGGGGTCATGAGTTTGATCCCCACGTTAGGTATAGCAATCACTTCAAATAAATAACATTAAAAAATAATAAAAATTTTAAAAAGCATAATATGTGGGGGTGCCTGGATGGCTCAGTGGGTTAAGGCCTCTGCCTTCGGCTCGGGTCATGATCCCAGGGTCCTGGGATTGAGCCCCGCGTCAGGTTCTCTGCCCTGTGGGGAGCCTGCTTTCCCCTCTCTCTCTCTGCCTACTGTGTTCTCTGTCTGTCAAATGAATAAATAAAACCTTTAAAAAAATAAAATAAAGGAAAAAATAAAAAAATAATAAAGCACAATATGTGTTAAAAATGCACATCTTAAATGTGCAGCTCAGTGATCATTTGTAAACTGAAAATATCTATGTAACAAGTAGTAGGACACCAGCAGTTCCACAGGCCCTTGTCTTTCCCTTTGGTCACTAAGAATCTCCCAACCCCAACTACTCTCTTAACATAGATTAGGTTCTAAGCATTAGAATTTTAATACCGGGAAGGATTCCAGTTGGGGTGGCCCTGATGTTGAGTAGCAGTGACGAGGCACTGGGGCAGAAGTACAGAATGATGCTTTGGCCTGCTAAACTGTTGAGAGTAACAGCCCTATAGACTTCAAGCTTCCAGCCCTGGGGTATCTGGATGGCTCCGTCAGTTAAGTGGTTAAGCATTTGACTTTGGCTCAGGTCAGGATCTCAGGGTCCCAGGATCCAGCCCTATATATCTCTTCATGGCCAGTGGGGAGTCTGCTCATTCCTCTGTCTCTTCCCCTGCTTGTACTCTCTCTCTCTCAATAAATAAAATCTAAACAAACAAACAAACAAACAAAACAAAACAAAAAACTTCCAGTCCTGAATCTCATTTTGTCCTCACGTATCTATAGGGGACTGGCCATGTTTGAGAAGTTATTATTCCTTAGAAGTTCTTAAAATCCCACTTTTCTAAAAGATCTTTTTCTCTATGTTATATTAGGTACATTGTTATTTGAAAGACAATTAAAAAAATTTTTTTATTCATTTATTTGAGAGAGAGAGAGCATGAGCTGGGAGAAAGGGAGAAGGAGAGGGAGAAGCAGATTCTTTTCTGAGTAGGAACTCTGATGTAGGACTTGATCCCAGGACTCCGGGATCGTGAACTGAGCTGGAGGCAGATGCTTAACTGACTGAGCCACCCGGGTGCCCTGAAATTTTTTTTTTAATGCAGTAAAATACAATATTTACTGTCTTCAACTTTTTTTCTTTCTTTCTTTCTTTTTTTTTTTAAATTTACATAAACTGTACTCCCAATGTGAGACTCAAACTCACAACCCTGAGATTAAGAGCCACATACTCTACTGACTGAGCCAGCCAGACCCCCCAACCATTCTTAAACAGTTTTAAATGTACTCTTCAGTGATGTTAACTATATTCATTGTTTTGTAAACAAACTCCAGAGCTTTTCATCTTGAAAAATGGGTAGAGTTAAAACTTTATACCCATTAAACATATTGGGAACATTATTATTTTTCACTTTTTGTTATGGAAAATGTGAAATATGTTTTAAAGTAGAAACGGAGTGACAAATCTCCATGTACCCATCACTTAATTTCAGTAATTATAAATTCATGATCATTTATAGTTCTGCACACTCTCTCTAAAATGTTATTTGAAGCAACTCTCATATATCACATCATTTCATGCCTAAATATTTCAGTATATATGTATAAA
Organism: Mustela putorius furo; assembly: GCF_011764305.1. Classification (NCBI taxonomy): domain Eukaryota; kingdom Metazoa; phylum Chordata; class Mammalia; order Carnivora; family Mustelidae; genus Mustela; species Mustela putorius. Next base: position 239,981 of record NW_025421301.1, read on the forward strand.
AGAAAATAACTTTAAAAAATCCATTATTCTTTATTATACCTGAAAAAATAACAATTTTGTAATAGAGTATCCTTTGAATGTCCATATTTCCCTGATCTATAAATATATCATGTGCATTCTTGATCTTAGATATGAAATCCTAGAATGTGGTGAAAGGAAGAAAAACTAATAAAAATTAAGTCATGAGATGAAGTTTGCCTCCATCCTTTCTTTGTGTATCAACTTTTTTGGCTTCTCAAACTTTGGGAAACTTTCCTTAAATTTGCTAGCAAATTCTGCCAAAAGGAAAAATTCATCTTTATTTTGTATAACATACCTATTAATATTATAGTTCTGGTGCTACTAATTTATTTAGAGGTTTATGTAAAGATCAGTGGAAGCATTGTAGAAATTAACTTGTGCCCCTTGGAGGAAAGACTGTTGACATGCCTTTTATTTTTCTTTTATCTCCTTAGGCTAGTACTAGGAATTCTTCTCGTGAACAGGAGCTGGCCTTTAGGTCTTATGTGCTGGTTGATTCAGTCTGCAGAAATCTTCAAACACTGGCTATGGCAGTGGCTTCTCAGAATGCTGTGTTGTTGGAAGGACCAATAGGATGTGGCAAAACTTCCTTAGTTGAACACTTAGGTGCAATGACAGGTAGACAGAAGCCCCCTCAACTTCTTAAAGTCCAGCTTGGAGATCAGACCGATAGTAAGGTAATTAAGATACAGCAAATTTTGGTGGGTTCACATGCTTGAATTAAAGTACTCTTTTTGCTAGGGGAAGATGGGAATAGTTACTGGTCTTCCTTGTAACTGATGGGACCAACGTGCAAAAACATTAAGTGCCTGTTTATATCCATATAGAAGTTTAATAAAAGAATTAGTCAAAAGATGTGGCATTGGCATCTCAGATGTGTGGGTTCAGTAATACATTATCCTCTTCCTGCAGATGCTGCTGGGAATGTACCGCTGCACAGATGTCCCAGGGGAGTTTGTGTGGCAACCTGGTACTCTCACACAGGCAGCCACAAAGGGACACTGGATCCTTCTGGAGGATATTGACTATGCTCCCTTAGACGTGGTATGTCATTTCACTAATTATTTGCTGATTTCCTATATTTTTTTTTCTTTCTAAAGATTTTTATTTATTTATTTGAGCAAGAGAGAGCACTGGGGGAAGAAAGGCAGAGGGAGAGGGAAAAGGGAGTCCTACATGGGGCTCGATCCTGAGTCCTGGGATCGTGATCTGAGCTGAAGGCAGAGACTTAACGGACTAAGCCACCTAGGTGCCCATGATTTCCTATCTTTGAAGAGCATATTGTTAATAGTGATTTGGGGAGATAATATAAACAACATAGGTGTTTGCAGTACCTGGGTGGCTCAGATCATGATCCTAGGGTCCTGGCATCGAGCCCCATGTGGGGCTGTCTGCTCAGTGGGGAGTCTCCTTCTCCTTCTCCCTCTGCCCACTCCTCTGCTTGTTCTCTCTAATTCTCTTACTCAAATAAATAAATAAAATCTTAAAAAAAAAACAAACCGTAGATGTTTGATTAGAGATGGTATGTTTTCGGAGAAGCTCATTCATGATTACCTACCTATCTGGTTTGAGGTATGATTTACTTATCTGGTCTTCTGTTTGATAGATAAATTGGTAAAGTTCTGCTGGTGCTGTTTTGGTTGAGTAGAGTAGTCCCCCCTTATCTGCCATTCAGTTACCCACGGTTACTCATCCTAAGCAGATGATCCTCCTGATGTATCATCAGAAGGTCAATAGTAGCCTAACACTATATCACAGTGTTACAGTTATTCATCTCACTTTATCTTGTCATGTAGGGATTTTATCATCTCACATCTCCACAGGAAGGGTGAGTATAGTACAATAAGATAAAACCACAAGGCCGAGTATTTGTTGAGGCTTTTTACTTTCTTTTCTTTTTTCTTTTTCATCTTTTCCCCCGCTTTCCACACCCAAACTGAGGCTTTCCATTCTAGTGCTCTCTTCACTGGGGCAATTTTTTCAGGTAACAGGATACCTAGGAAGTCATTAGGATTATGGATTGTGGAATTAGAGCCAAACAAGGTAGGAGAACATAAGAGATATTCCATCCAAGCCATGATGTAGCCTAGGGATCTTTTGCTGTCCTGTAGTTAATTACATTCTTTGATGATCAAATCCAGATTCAAGACCAAACTGACAGTTTGTATTTTGCTCTCCCCTTGGCAGTGTTTGGTAAACATCAGAAAATTCTTCTGCATTGAGTCTCATTTTGTGTAGACCATTCCCCTTCTGTTCATACATTTGTTCTCTTCATACAAAGGGTATGTTGTTCATTTGAGTACATTTAATCTTCAATATCACTATACTGAGGTTGTGTTTACTTTAAAACATGCCTAGATCCCTTGATTATTGTTTTGTTGTTTTAGAATTTCTCAGCTAATAGTTAGCCCTTTATTATTTTAAGGTAGCTTTTACAGATTTCAGGATGATTTTCTGTAGTTTCAGGTTTTGGAGTTATTTGGAGTTGCTCCTACATTATTTTGGGCTTTCCTTTCAGCTTCTAGCCCAGTGTGAAATAATGATGCTTAGTAAAATTGTCTGATATTTTAGAACCCTCTTTCTGACTCTTTGGTCCTCTTACTTTGTTTTTTCTTTTTAAGCTTCCTCTGCAAACTTATGTTCCCTACATCTATATGCTTGAAAAATTTCTCCATTTTGTCCCTAGCTGGTGGAAATTCAAGATGTCCAAATGGAACTTACCGCTCTTTCTCAGAACAGCCTTTTCTGCCATAGTTAGCAAGCCAGAAGTTTGATTTCTCTTTCTAGTCTCTTATTCATTTAGTCTTATATTGCTTTGCACTTTTTTTTATCTCTTTATTTTATTCTCTTCTATCCCACTGCCTTAGTGCAGGGTTTACTTCTATCCATCTATGTAGCCATCATGCTTTGTTACCCGACTAGTCTCTTCTTTTTGTTTTCTTTTGTTTTCCTTTCCTGCCAGCCAAACATCTATCTGTACAACTATCCTGTCTTTGTTTTTGCCTCTTTCCTGTAGGCTAGCGCCCTTGCAGTTTATATTCCATGTTGTCGTGCAGTTGATTTTCTAAAATGGAAATTATAGTATTCCCCCCCAGGCTAAAATCCTCTTAATATCTTTCATGAGAGAATTCAAACTCCTTAGCTCAACACAGCAGACCCTTAATCATTTATCTCTACATTTTGTAGTTTTTTTTTTTTTTTTTTTTTTTTTTAAAGATTTTATTTATTTACTTGAGAGAGAGACACTGAGAGAGAGCATTAACGAGGAGAAGGTCAGAGAGAGAAGCAGACTCCCCATGGAGCTGGGAGCCTGATGCGGGACTCGATCCCCGGACTCCAGGATCATGACCTGAGCTGAAGGCAGTCGTCCAACCAACTGAGCCACCCAGGCGTCCCTCTACATTTTGTAGTTTTTCACTATTTCGTATACATACTCTGCCCTAACAACTATGCTGTTAGGCATGTAGATTTTTATCCATTTGAATACTTTCTGCCTGGAGTATATATGCTATTTCTCTCCCATGAGACCTAATTCCTGCTCACATTTAAGACTCTGAATATCATTACTTCTGAGGTGGATTCTGTGCCCTGCTTCTACACCATTTCATTCTGACTCACAGTCACCTTTGGGGTCGCACTGATCATGCTGTATGGTGGTTTTCATGGCTATTCTTTCAGATGGTAGGCTGTAAAGCCTCAGTCGTATCTGGAGTTTTAGTGTCTGGCTTGGTTCTAATCCTTAGTAGGCACTTAGTGAATGTTGAATGAATAAATTGTACTGTTGAAGTGTAGGTGGCCCAGAAATTCCCATCTGCCTTTTGATCCCAGTTCATGCTATGAGAACCAAGGTTTCCTATAAGGATGTGCTCATCATTTGAAGAAACAATGTATGTTGGGTTTTTTGTTGTTGTTGTTGTTGTTACTTCTGCCTTAATAGTTTTATCAGTGGGGTTTTGTGGTTTAGGTTTCCGTGCTGATCCCTCTTTTGGAGAATGGAGAGCTCTTGATTCCTGGCCGAGGTGACTGTCTGAAAGTGGCTCCTGGATTTCAGTTCTTTGCAACTAGGAGGTATGTCCTATTAACCTTTCTATTCCCACTGTGGAGACTTTTCCTCATAAGTCCCCTCACTAGAATACTGAGTCCAAAAGTCCCTAGAGTAGAGTTTTCTGGGCCCACTTAAAGCAAGATCAGTTGGAACTGATGACAGATCCAGCCTTTTCATTCCTATTTTATTTTACTTATTTATTTTTAGAGATCTGTTTCCTATTTCAGGGCTCTGCTTTGTTCCATTGTTCATTTTTCTGTTTTACACCAGTGTCAGACTATCTTGATGACCGTAGCATTTTTAGATATAAGTAAGCTCTCTGCCCAACTTGGGGCTTGAACTCACGACCCTGAGGTTAAGATTTGCATATTGTACCGACTGAGCTAGCTAAATGCCCTTCATTCCTATTTTATTTCATTTAAAGATTTATTTATTTATTTATTATTAATGAATTATTTTAGAGAGAGCATGAGCAAGAGGGGCAGAGGGAGAGAGAGACAATCCTAAGCAGACTCCACACTGAACATGTTGCTCAATTTGGAGTTTGATTCTAGGACCTTGAGATCATGACCTGAGGCAAATCAAGAGTTGGCTGCTTAACAGACTGCACCAGCCATGTGCTCCAAGATTTATCTATCTTAGAGAGAGAAAGCGTGTACATATGAGCAGGGGGATGGGCAGAGGGAGAGGGAAAGAAAGAATCCTCAGGTAGACTCCTTGCCAAGGGCATTGCCCTACGTGGGACTCAATCCCAGGACCCTGAAATCATGACATTAGGTGAAATCAGGAGCTGGCTGTTTAACCAACTGAGCTGCCCAGGCACTCCCCTTCATTCCTATTTTAAGTAGAGGTAACTAAATCAGAAAATGAGAGGGTTTTTTTTCCGTCCACTTAAAAATATCCAGGTTTTTGTTTTTGTTTAAGATTTTATTTATTTGAGAGAGAGAGAGCATGTGAGGGGAGAGGGTCAAATGGAGAAGCAGACTCCTGATGTGGGACCCGATACTGGTACTCCAGGATCATGACCTGAGCCAAGGGCAGTCACTTTGACTGAGCTACGCAGATGCCCTAAAAATAACCAGTTTTTAAAAACTTTATCTTGGTTTCTTGTTTTTAGAAACAATCACTGGTGAGACTTTAGACAGCCTTGGATTTGAGTCCTGACACTGACATTTTGTATCTGTATGCACCTTGCTTGTCCAATAATGATGAGCCTAATAATACCTACTTTACAGCTTGATGTAATTGTAAAGACTAAATGAAATAATTTGTGTTAAAGATCTGTCACATAATAAGTGCCCAACTATTGGCCAGTCACAATGATGGTGATGATGATGACCTGTAGACTGTAAGCAGTTAAAAAAATTAAATATAAGCATCAACAAAGGAATAAAACCTAAACAAACTTGGTATATGTCCGTATTTGTATTTTATAACAACATGAACACAGTGATTTATTTCCTACTACTAGAATATATCTGTACACTTCTCCAAGGTTTTAATATGCCCAAGAATGACACTAATGTCACATTATATTTAATAGTTATACTAGTGTTGGCCTTGGTGAGCATTTAGAGGTGGAGTGTGGAGTTAACCTAACAGTTCTCAAGGAATACTTTGCTAGGCCCTGCTTTTTAAAAATAAACCCTATGAGGCACCTGGGTGGCTCAGTGGGTTAAGCCTCTGCCTTCAGCTCGGGTCATGATCTCGGGGTCCTGAGATCGAGCCCTGCATCGGGCTCTCTGTTTGGCAGGGAGCCTGCTTCCTCCTCTCTCTCTGCCTGCCTCTCTGCCTACTTGTGATCTCTCTGTCTGTCAAAGTAAAAGATAAATTTATTTTAAAAGATAATAAAAAATAAAAATAAACCCTGCTTTTATTCATAGGGATAGAGAAGTTCTTTCTTGCTATATGTTCATATCTCAGAAAGTCCCGGGACATTGTAGAAAGGTATCAGATCATATCTCATAAAGTCCTGGGAAATCGTAGAAGGGTGTCAGACAAATCTGAATTCATCCTTGGCTCTGCCATTTGTAGTCATAGATGAGTGATCAGGGGGTGTTAGTCTCCTCCTCTTTATGCCTTAGAAGAAAAGTAGCACACCATTGCCTCAGAAAGTTATGAGCATTGAACTAAATGGCCTAAATGCAAGCTTGTGGCTTGGCCTGGGTATGTATTTAATGAATATTCCTTCTTGAAATTTTTAATAATTTTGGGTACTGTAGCTTTTGGTAATAAGCACTGAACTTATTTTTAATGGTTTGGGCCTTGGATTATGTTTTGTCTTTCCTGAAGTTGTGTCTTGATGAAGAGAAACATGCTGTTAAGATCAAAACACCTAATATAATCATTTACAGTGATTAGAAAATAACTTGGTTAAAACTCTGTTATACACCCTTAGGAAAAGAGTCAGACTTGGGTGAACTGGCAGCCTTTCATTTGTCCTCTGCCCTGTGAGCCCAACATAGTGGTATCTGGCAACAGAACGGGTTGTGAGTGTTACTCAAATATGAGATAATGTCTAGCAAGGGCTACCCAGAGGCATAATTAAAGATTATAATTGGGAGTTTTTTTTTTTTTTTTAAAGATTTCATTTTATTTATTTGACAGAGAGAGATCACAGGTAGGTAGAGAGGCTGGCAGAGAGAGAGAGAGAGGGAAGCAGGCTCCCTGCCGAGCAGAGAGCCCGACGCGGGACTCGATCCCAGGACCCTGAGATCATGACCCGAGCCGAAGGCAGCGGCTCAACCCACTGAGCCACCCAGGTGCCCCTATAATTGGGAGTTTTGTGTAATTCTTTTTTTAAATTTTGAAATACAGACTCTTGAGCTGTGGAGGAAATTGGTATCGACCTCTAAATAGTCACGCTACTCTGTTAGACAAATACTGGACGAAAATTCACATGGATAACATGGATAAGACAGAACTGCATGAGGTATGTGGTTATCAGTGGGAAAATATCAATGCTTTTGTTTTTTACTTTTTCTTGTTTAAAGTTCCAGATATACATGTAAATAGAGGAAATAGTGTAATGAATCACCAAAATACTCATTAAGCTAAATTTAATAGTTAATGTACTAACATTTTACTGTATTAACTTCATCTAGTATTTTTTATTTGCTAATATATTTGAAAGCAAACCTCATAACATTTCATTCCTGAATACTTCAATGCATCTCTAAAAATTTAAGGGCCTTTTCATATGTAATCAAAATAACTATTATACCCAATAAAATGAACAGTAATGCATCAATACCATTTAATTCTCGGACTGTACTCACGTTTCCTCAATTGTTTCCAAAGATCCTTTTTTTTTTTAAGATTTTATTTGGGGCGCCCGGGTGGCTCAGTGGGTTGAAGCCTCTGCCTTCGGCTTGGGTCGTGATCCCACGGTCCTGGAATCAAGCCCGTGTCAGGCTCTCTGCTCAGCGGGGAGCCTGCTTCCTCCTCTCTCTGCCTGCGTCTCTGCCTACTTGTGATCTCTGTCAAATAAATAAATAAAATCTTTAAATAAAGGATTTTATTTATTTATTTGACAGAGATCACAAGTAGGCAGAGAGGCAGGCAGAGTGCGATGGGGTGGGGGGGTAGGGGAAGCAGGCTCTCCGCTGAGCAGAGAGCCTGATACGGGGTTTGATTCTGGGACCCTGAGATCATGACTTGAGCTGAAGGCAGACCCTTAATAAGCTACTGAGCCACCCAGGTGCCCTGATCTTTTTTTTTTTTTTTTTTTAATTTACTAAGTTGTTTTGTAACTACTGTCTTTCGCATTCAACAGCATGTTTTATTCTGGGTATAATGAAAATGAGATGAATTATTTCTTAGATTTTCTACATTGATTCACTTTGTGGTATTGCTGGTTATCCTCAGACGTTTAAGAGGTATACTCCTCTCTCCCTTGCTAACCCCCACTTTCCCCTTGTATCTACCCTGTCACTTGGAAAGCTTCTCATTCTACAATGCTTCATCTTGGAGCATAGCAAATAAAGCCCTGTCAGTAATTACATAGGCATGGGAGGGATGCTTTGCTCTTTCTTGGTGTAAATTTTTAGATAAATAAGTGAAATAAGACAACCTTATCAAATTTTTTATCCAGAATTTTCAGTGTTTATAAAACACCCAGGGGTTTTCAGGGTGTCTAGTTCACTGTATTACTGGAATCTCTCAGAAACCTTGTCTTTTTTTTTTTTTTTAAAGTTCCTGTTTATTTTATTTGACAGAGAGCGACACAGTGAGAGAGGGAACACAAGCAGGGGGAGTGGGAGAGGGAGAAGCAGGCTTCCCATTGAGCAGGGAGCCTGATGCAGGGCTTGATCTCAGAACCCTGGGATCATGACCTGAGCCCGAAGGCAGATGCCCAATGACTGAGCCACCCAGGTGCCCCAATCAGAAGCCTTGTCTTACTGATGTGATTTTATAAGTCTGCAGCCTATTTTGGACTTGGGAGTTACTTACCTCACTCTAGTTCCCAGTTTATTTCTGTGTCTCTCTGTATCCCCATTTTGCTGCCCTCAACTATAGCTCCTTTGGTAACTTCTTCACCTTTTTGTCCCAGCATCCACTCTGCCTGGCACTTTGTAAGCGCTTATTGTATTCTCTGCTGTCATGCAGCTCTTTGTTTTGCAGTTATAGAATTTCAGTGTTTAATTTTCATTCCTAAATTGCCACTCCGTTCTTGAAAGAAGAGGTCTGAAGTCCACATTTAGGTGTGATTTGTTGGGGATTGAAAGGATGAGAACAACATGGACTGCTACTTTTTTTCATCTTTCCATTCTTGTCATGAACAGCTATGAGTCATTCTGCTCACAGGAAACAGCAGAAGCACTCACCCCCTCACTTAAATGATGTGTATCATATTTAGACAGTTTACTTCGAGGAGTTCACTTATTCTTTTTATTTTATTTTATTTTTCCAGTGTTCCAAGGTTCATTGCGTATGCACCACACCTAGTGCTCTGTGCAATACGTGGCCTCCTTAATACCCACCACCAGGTTCAACCAACCCGCCACCCCTCTCCTTCAAAACCCTCAGTTTGTTTCTCAGAGTCCATAGTCTCATGGTTCGTTTTCTGCTCCAATTTCCCCCAACTCACTTCTCCTCTCCATCTCCCCATGTCCTCTGTGTTATTCCTTATGCTCCACAAGTAAGTGAAACCATATGATAAATGACTCTCTCTGCTTGTCTTATTTCACTCAGCGTAAGCTCCTCTGGTCCTGTCCATGCTGATACAAAAGTTGGGTATTCATCCTTTCTGATGGAGTTCACTTATTCATAAGCTTCTAGACATAATAATAAATTCTAATAACACTCTCCTGAATAAGTGGCTGGTGACTAAAACTCTTGGGTGCATTATTTAGGAAATAAAATAGTCTCCTAAGATGATCTCATGGGAAGCACAAGGAACTACATTTCTTTTGCTGCCAATTCCAGTCATCTTATGCCTAGAAAGATTGTCTTTGACTGGGGTGCCTGGATGGCTTAGTTGGTTAAGCATCCAACTCTTGATCTCAGCTCAGGTCTTGATCTCAGGGTCATGAGTTCAAGCCTTGCGTTGGGCTCCATGCTGGGTGTGGAGCCTACTTTATTTTTACTTTTATTTTTGTATTTATGTATATATATTGTGTTATGTTATTTAACATACAGTACCTCATTGGTTTTTGAGGTATTGTTCCATGATTCATTGTTTGTATATAAAACCCAGTGTGGAGCCTACTTTAAAAAAAAAAAAAAAGATCGGGGCAGTTGGGTGGGTCAGTTGGTTGGGCATCTACTTTGGCTCAGGTCATGATCCTAGCATTTTTGGATAGAGTCCCACATGGGGCTCCCTGCTCAACAGAGAGCCTGCTTCTCCCTCTCCCTCTGCCTGCTACTCCCCCTGCTTACGCTCTTTGTCTCTCACTCTCTCTGTCAAATAAGTATAATCTTTAAAAAAAAGAAAAAGATTGTCTTTGACTTGCTGAAATAATAAATTATACTTTAGAAAATGAGATATTTATATAGTGCTAAGTCTTTTTAGTTATTAAGTGCCAAAGAGTAAACCCTGGCAGTTGCTCAAATCCTGTCTCCTCCATACACCTTGAATGTGACCTCATGTCTTAGGTGATGGTGCCTTAGAAGGCCTGCTTTCTCTGCTGGCAGTGCCTAATCACAGCCATTAATTACCTCTCCCAGGTTCATCTTCTCCATGAAAGCTTCCTGGGTCTCCAGGGATGGCTGACCACATTGTAATTTTGATTTGGTTGTATATCTTCTTATACCAGATGATATTTCTTGAGGGTGGGCTATTTTCCTGTTGGTTTTGTTTTCCTACCCCTGGTGTTCCCAGTGTAAAGTGGGTACTTAATAAATGCCTATTAAAGGAATGAATCTCCAAAGTAAATATTAAATTGATAAAAGAACCGTATTATGTCATATTAGTTTATTAAATGACATTGTTTTTGACTTTTTACATTTATGGTAATAACAAAGATACTCTTTGGCTAAGGAAGAAAACGACTAGTTTGTGGGTAGTATAGATTTTTTTTTTAAGGATTTTATTTATTTGTTAGAGTGTACAAGCATGGGGGGCAGCAAGTAGAGGGAGAAGCAGCCTCCCCAACAAACAGGGAGCCCAATCTGGCACTTGATTCCAGGACCCTGAGATTATGACCTGAGCTGAAGGCAGACACTTAGCCAACGGAGCCACCCACGCTTCCTTATATAGTTCTTTTCTGTTCAGAACTTCTATGCCCCTGAACTCTTGCTATAGTGTAAAACTGATAAAGTTCTTTTTTCCATATAAAGATAGTTTTTTTCTCCATCCTGATGTTAAATATACATGCTTATTAAGTGGAATTACTACTTAGCAGTGAAAAGGACTAAACTAGTGGTACATGTGGTAATGTCTAGATGAATCTCAAAAACATTAGCTAAGTAAGAGATCCAAACTACACACTACATCTTGTATGATTCCATTTGTTTGTTTGTTTATTTATTTAAAGATTTTATTTATTTATTTGACAGAGAGAGACACAACTAGAGAGGGAGCACAGGCAGGGGGAGTGGGAGAGGGAGAAGCAGGCTCCCCACTGAGCAGGGAACCCCTTGCGGGGCTCCATCTCAGGACTCCGGGATCATGACCAAAGGCAAATGAGCCAAAGGCAGATGCTTAATGATTGACCCACCCAGGCACCCCATATGATTTCATTTATATGAGAGACTTGAAAGCAGATCCATAGGGATTATAATCCGATTCCTGATTCTCCCAGCCAGGGGTGTGGGGGAAGGGATTGATTATAGAAGGGACATGAGGGTACTTTTTGTTTAAGGGGTGATGGAGGGGCACCTGGGTGGCTCAGTCAAATAAGCATCTGACTCTTGATTTCAGTTCCAGTCTTGATCTTGTGGTCATGGGGTTGAGTCCTGTGTCTGGCTGCTACACTCAGCAGGGAGTCTGCTTTGATTTTTCTCTCTCCTTCTTCCCCTGCCCCTGCTTGCATATATGCATGCTCTCTCTCTCTCACTCGCTCTCTTTCTCTCTGTCTCGATAAATACATCTTAAAAATAGGGAAGATTATGGAAATAGTCTGTATTTTGTTTGTGGTGACCAAGGTCATGAATATATATGACCAATTTTATAAATCTTCCCTCCTTACAAAAAAAGTATGTTCTGTATTTTATTTTTTATTTTTTTTTTAAAGATTTTATTTATTTGTTTGACAGACAGATCACAAGTAGACAGAAAGGCAGGCAGAGAGGAGGAAGGAGGCTCCCCGCTGAGCAGAGAGCCTGATGTGGGGCCTGATCCCAGGACCCCGAGATCATGACCTGAGCCAAAGGCAGAGGCTTTAGCCCACTGAGCCACCCAGGCGCCCCTGTGTTCTGTATTTTAAAGATACATGTGTCTGTCCATTTAAATTTACTGATTTTGATACTCTTTTTCTGTTTAATTTTTCATCTATCTGAAATTGTTTTCAGCAATATTTCTTTAAAGTCCTTCAGTAAAAAAACAAGAATTAAAATCTTATACCTACTGGGGGTGCCTGGGTGGCTCAGAGGGTTAAGCCTCTGCTTTCAGCGCAGGTCATGATCTCAGGGTCCTGGGATCGAGCCCCACATCGTGCTCTCTGCTCGGTGAGAGTCTGCTTCCTCCTCTCTCTCTCTCTGCCTGCCTCTCTGCCTACTTGTGATCTCTATCAAATAAATAAATAAAATCTTTAAAAAAAAAATCTTATACCTACTACTTGAGATGACATTGTTAAAAGGTTGTAGATCCTTATCTTTGTAAATATGTATACATTACATATATAAAATAAGTGGATTTTTTTTTAAGATTTTATTTATTGATTTGACAGAGAGAGAGAGAGATCACAAGTACGCAGAGAGGCAGACAGAGAGAGGGGAAGGGAAGCAGGCTCCTCGCCGAGCCGAGAGCCCAATGTGGGGCTCGATCCCAGGACCCCGGGATCATGACCTGAGCCGAAGGCAGAGGCTTTAACCCACTGAGCCACTCAGGTGCTCCCCAGACAATATTTCTAATATATACATGTTTCCCTTCTTCTCAAATAGACTTGTCGGAATAAATCCATATCATAAAAGCTTATAATCCAATATTATGAGCACCAGGTATTATTCTGCAGAAAATTCTCAATAATTGTTGAAGTAAATAGAACTACATCATTTGGTTTTTAATTTCTGTCATTTGCTTTTTAAAGATCAGCTGCTTTTTATCAGTACTTAAAATTAGCTCCTTTTGAATAAATGAAACAAGATGGGTTCGGGAGGGAGACAAACCATAAGAGACTCTTTTTTTTTTTTTTTTTTTAAGATTTTTATTTATTTGTTAGAGAGAGAGAGAGATACAGAGTGCATGCACAGGCAGAGTGGCAGGCAGAGGGAGAAGCAGGCTCCCTGCCGAACAAGGAGCCTGATGCGGGACTCGATCCCAGGACGCTGGGATCATGACCTGAGCCGAAGGCAGCCGCTTAACCAACTGAGCCACCCAGGCGTCCCCCATAAGAGACTCTTAATCTCGCAAACTGAACGTTGCCAGGGGCAGGGGGGTAGGGTGGTTGGGTTATGGACATTGGGGAAGGTATGTGCTATGGTGAGTGCTGTGAATTGTAAACCTGGTGATTCACAGACCTGTACTTCTGGGGCTAATAATACATTATATGTTAATAAAAAAATAAAATATGTTAATTAAAATAAATTATAAAATAAAAATATGTTAATAAAAAATAAAAGATTAAAAAAAATTCGTTCCTTTTACTGTTTTCCTATTAACTGCTTCTGATTGCTTTTGCTGAGAAATTACCTAACTAGCATTACTGGAATAGTGTGTGTTAATTAATTTATTTATGAAGATTTATTTGTTTATTTTAAAGACTTTATTTATTTATTTGACAGACAGAGATAACAAGTAGGCAGAAAGGCAGGCAGGGGATGAGGGCATGGAGAAGTAGACTCCCTGCTGAGCAGAGAGCCTGATGTGGGACTTGATCCCAGGACCCTGGGATCATGACTGAGCTGAAGGCAGCGGCCCAACCCACTGAGGCACCCAGGCGCCCTATTTGTTTATTTTAGAGAAAGTGTGTGCATGTGAGCATGTGGGTTGGAGGGGTAGAGGAGAATCTCAAGCAAACTCCGTGCTGAGCGCAGACCCTACCTCAGGTCTCAGTCTCACAACCTGAGATCCTGACCTGAGCAAAGCCAAAAGTTGAACATTTAACCAACTAAGCCACCCAGGTGCCCCTAGCATTGTGTTTAAAATTAAAGTAGTACTTTCAGGATTCTTAAGTGAGTAAATTCCTGGGACTTGATATATATGTTGCCTGGAGACCCTTTTCCCATCTGGCTTCTACACCCTCAGTTGTGTAAATGGTGAGATTGCCAGATTACTGTGTTCTGTCTAGCAAAAAGTTGTGATCTTTGAGGGGGAAAGGGGTATGGGCAGAAGTTCTTATACAGTAGTTCCCCTTATCCTTGGTCTGCTTTTTGTGCTTTCAGTTACCCACGGTGAACCTCAGTCCAGAAACAGATGGTCCTTCTGATGTGTAGTCAGAAGGTCAATAGTAGCCTGACACTGTATCATAATGCTTGGGTCATTCACCTCACTTCATCGTGTAGGCATTTATCATCTCACATTATCATAGTACATGTTATTTTGAGAGACCACAGCCATATAATTTTTATTAAATTGAGTTGTAATTGTTCTATTTTATCATTAGTTATTGTTGTTAATCTCTTAGTGTGCCTAATTTATACATTAAACTTTATCATAGGTATGTCTGTTTTGGAAAAAAACATAGTATATATAGGGTTTCATTCTATCTGTTGTTTTAGGCATCCACTGGGGATCTTGGGGTACTACTGTACTTGGTACAAATTTCATACAGAAATTCATTTTTTGCTTGACTACTATTAGCAGGAATGTACATGTGCTTTTATTTATTTATATAGAAAGATTTATATATTTATTTGGGAGAGAGTAGAAGCGAGAGTGGGTTGGGGAGAGACAGAAGGAGAAAGAGAAACCTTGAGCAGACTCACTGCTGAGCAAGGGCCCCAGTGCAGGGCTTGATCCTAGGACCCTAAGAGCTGAAATCAAGAGCTGGCTGCCTAACCAAATGAACCACCCAGGCATCCCTTACATGTGCTTTTAAAAATCACTGTGTCTGCTGCTAAATTCTCTTTGTTTTTTTTTCCCCTCTGTCTGTCAGGTTCTTCAGAACAGATATCCCAGCCTTTTGGCAGTAGCTGATCACCTGCTTGACATTTACATCCAACTTACTGGAGAGAAGCATCTCTCTCGCAGTGATAGTTCTGTTACCTGTGAACAGGCACCTGAGGAAGTTTCAGAAACCAGAAGAGAAAACAAAAGACTAAGCCTTGAGGGAAGAGAATTGTCTCTAAGGTATGAGTTGTTATTTTATTTATTTTTTTAAGTAGGCTCCATGCCTATGCTGGGTCTCGAACTCATGACCCTGAGGTCAAACATCGCATACTCCACCAATTGAGCCAGCCAGGTGCCCCTTGAGTTGATGATTTAAAAATTGCTTTCCTTAAAAGTTCTTAGCAGCTAAGACTGAATGGTTATGAGAAGTCCAGTTTGAAATTAGACCTATGGAGTGCTTCGTGGTGTTGGATCCTATTTTTAGGTCCTATAGTTAATGATTAGGAAGGCTTATAAAGGGAATATATTATTTTAGCTTTAAAAAATATCTTCGGGGGCACCTGACTGGCTCAGTGGGTAGAACATTCAACTCTTAGAGTCATGAGTTGAAGCCCCACGTTGGATATGGAGGCTACTTAAAAAAAAAAAAGAAAGAAAATAACTTTAAAAGTCAAGGTTGAGATTACTTACTGATGTAATTCTTTCACTAGCTTTTCTTTTGTGACAGTTGGGGTCTTAAATAAGACCCTTGGAGTTTGCTATATATAGTGAGTTCTGTACCTTTACTTTCTTTTCTCAGTGGTTGATTTGCCTTTTGAGAAGTGAGCATTAGGAATGGCCAACTCCCCTGTGTTTGCTCTGAGAGTTAGTTGCCCACCCTCCCAACCTTGTCTGGCATGGATTGGAGTAAAATGTGGAATAAGAGTAAGTGGAAATCCCACTTACTCTTTCCCCTGCACTTTATTGTTCAGCAGTGACCAATTTTAGTAAGTGGATTTCCACTTACTCTTTCCCCTGCACTTTTTTGTCTTTATAATGCCAGAGAAACAGAGAGACTTCATTGTCAGGTGTTCCCTAGATTTACGTGGATTGAATTTAACTTTGATGCTTTTGATGTCTTTGGCCTATGGTCTTTTATTTCCTGGCTTTTTTTTTTTTTTTAAAGGGATCTACTGAATTGGTGTAATAGGATTGTCCATTGTTTTGACAGTCTTTCTTCATCAGCATCCTTAAATATTTTTCAAGAGGTAAGATAGAGTCTTCCTGTTTGTTTTCTTTCTATTCTGTAAGGCTGTTGATTTTCATTGTTATTTTCTGTCTCTTGGCTGCTATCAGAACTTTTCTTTTGCGTTTATTATCCCTAGCTGATTAAAACTAAATTAATGTTGTCTTAAAACTAATTGGGCTTAATCAATGTTTTTTGGTTTTTAAACAGATTACTACGAATTGCAAGTATAGTTTAGACAGAGTAAAACAGACACGGAAAAATAAAATGAGAAGAAAATCTCCCAGGTGTTAATAAAGTAAAATATCAAGTGTTTCTAAAATGTTTAGTATTAGAAGCACTGGGCTGGCTCAGTCAGTGGAGCATAAAACTCTTGATCATGTGTTTGAGCCCCATTTTGGGCATGGAGCCTACTTAAAAAATGCTCAGTATTTATTTTTACATATAATTTCATTGTCTGATAGAGTTGTATTTGTCTGATCCCTCCACTTGCTGAATAGGGTCTTTTGCTTTAGTCGAGAGGAATTTATGTGGGGGTTACAAAGTATAGCCTTGTATGCTGGGCTTGGCCAAAAAATGTGTTGTGTGGGAGGGAAACCTGATTGAATTACAACTCTACCATATTCAGTAAGAACAGGGAGAATTTTATTTCTGCTTGCTTAAAAATAAAAGTGCTACTGTATGGAGATCTGTGGGATCTTAAAGCAGTGACCAATTTTGATTATAAAGTGTTTTTAAGGTTTTTAAGGGTACTCGCGTGGCTTAGTCAGTTAAGCATTTAGCTCAAGTCATGATCTCAGGATTGTGAGATTGAGCCCCACATCAGGCTCCACCCTGGGCATGGAGCCTGTTTAAGCTTTTCTCTTCTTCTCTGCTTGGTCTTTCTGGCCTAGCCAGCCCCTCTATTAAACTATTAAAGGTCCATCAAGAGTCACCTTGCTTAACTTAATAAACTCATGTATGGTCCAAAGGGACCCTAGTGAATAAAAAAAGACATTTCCTACTCCTGGTAATGCCAAGGGTTTTTGAAGCTCTGTCCTTCAGGTATTAGGGACAAGGATTAGGTAAATTCTCTCTCTCTTTTTAAATGCTTAGATTAAGTTTATTGATAATTTACACTTGGTGGTAGCAGAGCTATGAGTGTTTACCACACTCATAGTATCCTTTCTATTCTCATTTTTTGTCTTGTCTTTCCTGTAAATAGAAATTTAGCAAAATGCTTAATGTATTCAAATTTGAAGTTTTTTGGGTAGAATTTACTTTTGGTGGTGATATGTACTCTATATTTAATTACATCAGAAGACCTATCTGGTGGTGCCTGGGTGGTTCAGTGGTTCAGTTGGTTAAGCCTCTGACTCTTGACCTTAGCTCAGTTCTTGATCTCGTGAATTCAAGCCCACGTTTTGTACTTTGAACACACATACACACACACACCCCACCCCCACACCACCACCAAAAACACATACCTGGTTGGCCTATCAGTAATTGCTGAGATTAAGTACTGGATTAGGGTAATGATAATGTGGTCTTTTTATGGCGCACCAGGAGTTTGCCTTTATAGCTAGAAAGTAAACTTTTGGTATTACTTCTATGGCTTAAGAGTCAGTTCCCCCCCCACCCCCCATGAACCATAGACCTAATGATTAACACTAATTCTGTTTTTGCCTGAATTTCAGATTTGTAAAATGAAGCTTTTTTTTTTTTTTAATTATTTATTTTAGAGAGAGAGAGTGAGCAAGGATGGGGGGAGAGGTAGAGGGAGAGGAGGAGAGTCCTCAAGCAGATTCCATGCTGAACACAGAGCCCAGTGTGGGGCTTGATCCCAGGACCTTGACATCATGACCTGAGCCGAAATCAAGAATCAGACACTCAACCAACTGAGCCACCCAGGCGCCCTGTAAAGTGAAGCTTTTTCTGTTTGCTTGTTTGTTTTTTCCCTAATTAGTATTTTGATAGTAAAGCCTTCACATTTGTTTGTATCCTATCTCTATTATGGTAAGGTCCTTGAGTCTAGGGCTGGTACCTTATTTTTATTCTCCTTAGTCTTACAGAAATGTTCCTGCTGGTTTTTTGTTCTTTTTGTGGCCAGAATGGTGGTGCTCTGTTATTAATGAGGTATTTTAAAAAATCAGTTGACATTGACCTTGGTTATTTTAATAGGCTCTGGACTGTTTCACAGCAATGCTTTCTAAGCATACAAGCAAACTGAAAATGGCAGAAATTATTGGAAGTAAATTGAACATTTCCAAGAAAAAGGTATGTAGTGCTATTTTTACTTCTCTGTTGAAAGGAAGCTGGGTATTTACTTTACTTGCTAGTCTCTGGTCCTTACCTGGAACAGTTCCTTTGCAATAACTACCTCCTTTGTCAAAGTTGGTAGTTTCGTTGTTACCTGTCATGGACATTAAGCTCTTACTATCTCTTAAGTAAGTAGTTCTGATATGTTCTGCATTCTTAAAGTGTGCACACATGCATGTACCACATGCATGCTTTATTTAAAATGTACCACATGCATGCTTTATTTTCTTCAGTGTTTTAATGAAGATGTTATTCTGTAGATTGTGGGCTCAGGACTGGAACTGTTTTATTAACACCTTTGTCTGTAGTTTTATTCAGGATTAGATTTTTTCCCACTTTTCATTAATGTCAAACATAAGAAAAGTTAAAAAGAATAGTACCAACAGACACCAAGAATAGTACAAAGAATAGTACTTAGGTTCATTGCTAACATTTTTAATACTTTGCTGTTCCTATTTTATTACAAAATACATATTTTTGGAGGAGAGAGCCTTTCAGCAGTAGTGATGGTAGCCAGGAAAATGTCTAAGGTCTATCATGCAGCAGATACCTGGCATTCCCAAATAAATGATGACACAAAAAACCCTTATGTCAGGAACTGATATAGAAGTATTCCTTAGGGTTCTGAAACTGTTGGGATGGTTTTAGCTGCAGGTGACAGAACATCTACCAAAAGGGGCTTAAGTAATAATTATAGTAGGCAAAAGAAAAGAAAAGAAAAAGAAACTACCACAATTGGGTTAAAAAGAACAGTATTTATCCCCTTTGGTTGAAGAAAGATTTGTTTTCCCTGAACACTTTGCTACCCCTTTCATTCCTGCCCCAAATCTAAACAAAATCTGGGTTCTTAGGTTGGTGACAAGGACAAAAGAGGAACGAAACGGCTGTTGGGTAGATATCCTGGAAGCACCTGTCACAGCTTCTTTCTGTGTTCTGGCTGTAGGGAGATGCACCATGGTTCCATCAAGTCACTGTTCCCTCTATTATTTTAAAATCTAAAGCAGAGAAAAGCATAGCTGAAGAAAAACCACTGATTTTTTTCATAAATCTTAGGAGTAGAACTTTCTGTTCATTTGCTATTGGAATATGTCAGTGTGTTCACTTTAGATATAGGCAGATACGGGCGTATTTGAATGAATAAATATGAATGAATGAAAAATACAGGGCAACATTCATGATCAGTGTTTTAAAAAACATTAGAAATACAGAAAATTTTTAAAAAGACATATTTAAAGCTAGCTCGCCTATCTTGAAGGTAGAAAGTACTTGGTAAAGGGCTAGTTAGAGGGGCACAGTAAACCATAGTAAGCCACATGGATGAGGAAATGTTTGAAGAGTATACAAAAAAATTTTTTTAAGACTACAGAATTTTACTCTGTCTCCTCCCATAGGCCGAATTCTTCTGTCAGCTTTATAAACCGGAAATTGTGATCAATGAGCTAGATGTGCAAGTGGGTCGAGTGCGGCTTCTACGGAAACAAAGTGAGGCTGTCCACATACAGAGGTAAATAGACTCAATTAGTCTGAGACTGTGGGGTTAGGAACGTGATAAAAGGACTAGTCCAGCCCCTTGTGTCTGACCAGAATGTGTGTGAATGGTGATCCCTCCACTGTGCTGGATGGTAAGAAGCAGTAGTTTTCTAAAGTATATTCTGTAAAATTAGATGTTAATAGGTGAAGGAGGTGATGAGGGTGATTAAGGCCTTGGAAGTAGCAAAGATGTATTTTTTATTTTATTCACTTTGTGTATTTAGCAAAGTAAACCTCACTTGGAAGTCAGGTGAGGTCCTGTTGTTAGTCTGTTAATTCCTAGAATTTTACAAGATTCTGAGCTCTAGTTACCATTTATTAAATACTTACTATATGCCTAGTATTGTGCTAAGTGCTTTGCATATGTTTTCTCATGTGGTGGTTATAATAATTTTATGAATTAACTTATTATTGTCTTACGACTGCCATAACAACTTACCATAAACTTGGTAGCCTAAAACAATAGATATTTATTTCCTCGCAGTTCTGCAGACTAGAAATCTGAAATCATGATGTTGGCAGGGCCACATTTCCACTGAAGGCTTTTGCCTCCTCCTGTCTTCTGAAGACTACCAGCAATCTTTGGTGTTCCTTGTCTCTGTAGTTACATTTCTCCCATCTCTGTCTCTGTCATCATATCATCTTTCTTGTGTGTGTTTGTGTTTCTGAATCTCTCTCTGTCTTTGTAAGAACACCAGTCATTGGATTTAAGGCTCACTCTTAAACCCAGTATGATAGGATTTTAACTTATTTATATCTGCAAAGACCTTCTTTTCATATAAGGTCACATTCATAGGTTCTGAGTTAACATGAATTTTTGGGGGAGTCTGTTCAACCCACAATAATAGTAGCTCTGATCCAAATTTTATAGGTGAGGAAACCAAGGCTAGGAGATAGGAGAGGCTAAGTAATTTGCCTAAGACGACATAGCTAGTACAGATAATGTCTTATCTTATTGGTCTTTGGAATCTCTAGAGTCTAGTAAAGTACCAGGTATATAAATACTCAGTGTTTGTAGAATGAATGAATTCTGCAATTCATAGGCTATGAGGATATCTGTTTTATATCTTGAAGACAGCTACTGTGAGTTACCTTCTGATTTTTGTGGAGTCTGGAAAATCTGGTTCCTCAAAACAACACTTAAGGACAATTTGCAGCCTGTTTCTCTGACCACTTACTTGTTTTCCCCTTCCCAGGGAGAGGCTCACTTTTGCTCCCACGAGGCCATCCTCTGTTCTTATTGAACAGCTCGCAGTGTGTGTTAGCAAAGGGGAACCTGTGTTGCTGGTGGGAGAGACCGGGACTGGCAAAACCTCTACTGTCCAGTACTTGGCTCACATTACAGGTAAGTTAGAGGGGAAGCACTCTGCCCCCAGATAATAACCATTTCACACTGATTGCCTTCCCCCTCCACCCTTAAATAAAAAGTCCACAAAATACTAGAGTTTAAAAAGTGCCACTACTCCGCTTTGCCTGGAAATCACCACTGGAAATTTTTTCCTTGGAAATAATGTAATTTTTTTCCCCTGGAAATAACCACTGTTAATAGCTTGGCATTAATTTTTTTTTTTTTTGGTTCTAATCTATGGTCTGCAAATATATAAATATTTAAGTTTGGTTTTATGTTGAAAAAATGGGATTCTATGTATATGTATTGCAGTTAATAAGGAAATTAGACATCTTTAAAAATAGAACTGCCTAGGGGCGCATGGGTGGCTCAGTGGGTTAAAGCCTCTGCCTTCAGCTCGGGTCATGATCCCAGGGTCCTGGGATTTAGCCCCACATTAGGCTCTCTGCTCAGCAGGGAGCCTGCTTCCTCTCCTCTCTCTCTGCCTGCCTCTCCACCTACTTGTGATCTCTGCCTGTCAAACAAATAAAAAAATAAATTAATTAAAAAAAATAAAGGTCTTGGGGCGCCTGGGTGGCTCAGTGGGTTAAGCCGCTGCCTTCTGCTCAGGTCATGATCTCAGGGTCCTGGGATCGAGTTCCGCATCGGGCTCTCTGCTCAGCAGGGAGCCTGCTTCCTCCTCTCCTCTCTCTGCCTGCCTCTCTGCCTACTTGTGATCTCTCTCTGTCAAATAAATAATCTTAAAAAAAAAAAAAAAAGGTCTCATTTCTATTTAATGACTAAATAATAATATTCCATACTGGATGTTTATTTAATTCTAATTTATAGACATTGACTTACTGAAGGAATTTTTTTGTTGTTTTCAGTTATCTGATACTGATACACAATCTTGTACACATCTTTCTGGGTTAGGTGAAAATTTCGGATGGTTGAAATTCCTGAAAGTAAAATAAGAGAATCGGAGGAAGTATACCTTTAAAGATTTGCCCTATGCCTATGCTTACGTATCCTTTAGGATCACTGGATATAAATAGTCTTGAAATTTTGAGAGTGACCCTTTTGCCCTTTCTTTTTAAAAGGCCACCGTTTGAGGGTTGTCAATATGAATCAACAGAGTGACACTGCAGACTTGCTTGGTGGGTAAGTATGGTTTAAAATTGTTTTCTTGTTATTTTGTGTTCACTGCTTGAGGGAACAAATAGTTTTTCCTTTCAAAACTCAAAATTAGCATTAGAAAAAGGTTCAAAGACTTGAACCCCTACTCCAGCAGGTTATTTATAGGACTTTATTGAGGAGCTCTTGGATGTATAGATGTTTCTCTTCACTTTTTTTTTTTTTTTTTAAGATTTTATTTATTTATTTGACAGAGGCGTAGTGAGAGAGCAAACACAAGCATGTAGAGTAGGAGAAGGAGAAGCAGGCTTCCTGCCGAGCAGGGAGCCTGATGGAGGACTCCATCCCAGGACCCTGGAATCATGACCTGAGCTGAAGGCAGACTCTTAACTGACTGAGCCAGCCAGGCATCCCTATTTCTCTTTATTGTAAAGAACACTTGAGGTTCTTGCTCTCAAAGATCATGCTGGAATGGAGAGGGAAAAAAACCCAAGTATATGATCAGTTACTATTTGTGTGTACAGTCATTTGTCTGAAGCGTACATTCTGGAGTCACAGTGCCTTGGAGCTAGACGCTCTCCTGCAGTTCTATTATCTTTGAAACATAAAGTAGCTCTCTGCTTGGTTAAATGCTGCTCATGGGACTCCATTGTGGTCATTAAAATGCCCTTCTGTATTGGTGTTTTTTAATATGTTTGGTTCATATTGAGTATGTTCGGTTTGTGCTGAAGGCTATAAAATTGATGGATGCTATTGGCATACCTTATGTTGAGCGATATTGGGGATCTGTCCCATTAACTCAGAACAATTGCTTAAAAAAATCCTTAAAGGCATAAAGTAGAAATTATTGTCTTTTTTGCTCTTAATGGCATCTACCAGAAAGCCTTTCATTTATCTGTTTTTTTTGGGCCACCTTAACAGCAGTTTTTATTTTCACTTTCTTTGTCTTATATTCCTCCTTGCTATGGGTAGATTGCTACTTTGAATCCTGTTTCTTTTGGTACTTTTCCTTTTTCCTTTTTCTGTTCTACACATACTAGTAATGATCTACTGAATGCTTTTAAATATATGTTCTATCTTAAGATCCATTACCTGAGGCTTATCTTTCTTACTCTAATTCTACTTTCACTTTGTTATTTTTTTCCCTGGTAATCTTTCTACTCTAGTTTTATTTTACTACTGTCAGTTAATTGACACTTAATCTCCCCTTTCCTTCATTGAGGTACTTGGCAATATGTTCTTACTAATATATAGAATTAGTTACTTAACTATATATATCTATAATACCGTGTATTTCTCTCTATTCTGTATCTCTATATGTCTTCAGGAATATTCTCCTGTTAATGCATTCCTAAAACAAATGGCTGGCGTTTTCTTTCTTTCTTTTTTTTTTTTAAGTATTTATTTATTTATTTGACAGAGACACAGTGAGAGAGGGAACATAAGCAGGGGGAGTGGGAGAAGCAGGCTTCTTGCCGAGCAGGGTACCTGACGGAGGACTCAATCCCAGGACCCTGGGATCATGACCAGAGCCAAAGGCAGACTCTTAATGACTGAGCCACCCAGGAGCCCCACAAATGGCTGGTCTTGTACTGATTGAACATGTATTGGGTTTGTCTCTGCTAAGAATTTGTAGTGTTATGTCAGCCATTGTAAGTAGTTTTAAACATAGTGAGTACAGAGATGCCCGTTTGTGTCCTGATGTAATTGATAGTAAAAAGATTGGAATCAGAATATGGTACCTGGAGTTTTATTTTAGTGCCAACTTCCTAAAAAGAGTATATATTCATTTTTTCCTTATTAGTAGGTTAGCTTCAGTTATCAAATAGAAAACTTATATATGCTTCAGTGTTTGTCTGATTGGAAATGTGCTTTGCTTTCTATATTTTGTATTACTGGAAAGTGGCATAAATCAAATCTTTTAATGGATAACATATTGTAGATGCGTGGATGACTCCTTTGCTTATGAGTTTTTGTGTGTAAGATGGAAAGACTAAAAAATAACTTTAGAAAGACAAAGGACTGGGTGTGCCTGGGTGGCTCAGTTGGTTGGACGACTGCCTTCGGCTCAGGTCATGATCCTGGAGTCTCGGGATGGAGTCCCACATCGGGCTCCCAGCATCATGGGGAGTCTGCTTCTCCCTCTGACCTTCTCATCGCTCATGTTCTCTCTCACTGTCTCTCTCTCAAATAAATAAATAAAATCTTAAAAAAAAAAAAAAGAAAGACAAAGGACTGGAAAACAAAATTCAAGAGTTGCAGGGAGATAGGATAGAGAAAGTGTAATATTTCTATTTTGCAGATGTGTGGTTTCATTTGTTTCATTAGGTTTTATAACTATGTTAAACATATTTTACAGGGGCACCTGGGTGGCTCAGTGGGTTAAGCCTCTGCCTTCGGCTCAGGTCATGATCTCAGGGTCCTGGAATCTAGTCCCACATGGGGCTCTCTGCTCAGCGGGGAGCCTGCTTCCCCCTCTCTCTCTGCCTGCCTCTCTGCCTACTTGTGATCTCTCTCTCTCTGTCAAATAAATAAATAAGATCTTTTTAAAAAACCCCATATTTTACACATGTCAAATAATATGAAAATATAAAAGGGATTTATAGACTAATTAGTTTGTTTTGCAAATCTGGATCCTTTAGATTGATTTTAAAAAGAGTATAATTGAGAATAAAGACACTTTATAAAAGTAAAGCTTCAAAGATCATCAGTCTTCAACTGTGTTATACAGATTGCCTTCTGATCTTTGTTAATATATGTACTCCCTTTTTTTTTTTTTTAAATTAGCACTAGCATGGTACATTTTTTTCCTTCATTTAAGGGTTTTTTTGTTTTGTTTTGTTTTGGTGCAAAATGGTGGCTTATTAAAGCATGGGGACAGGACCTGTGGGCAGGAAAGGCTGCTGCCAGGGTTTTTTGTTTTTTTAAAGTGGGCTCCACACCCAGTGTGGGGCTTGAACTAATGACCCTGAGATCAAGAACTGCATGCTCTACTGACTGAGCCAGCTGGGATCCCCTCCATTTAATTTTTAACTCATGTAAAAAAAAATTTTTTTTTTAGATTTTATTTTTAAGTAATCTCTATACCTAGCATGGGGCTCAAACCTATAACACTGAGATCAAGTGAGCCAGCCACGCGCCCCTGTTATTCTGGTAGGCAGAACATAGACCTTCAGATTACCTGTGAGTAGAGAACTAAACAAGTTCCAACAGAGTTGGGGGTGAAGAGAACTTACGATGAGACTCTGAAAAAGAGTAGAGGACACAGGGGACTTAGATGAAGCAGATAAAATCATTCCAGAAAGAGAAACTCTAGGTCGAAATGGCAAAACCCAGAGCACAGGTTCACAGCATAGAGAAGGGGATTGGGAAGGGCAACCTCCTAGGGAGAAACATGACCCTTGGAGAAGTTGGCAATGAAGGAGAGAAAAAAAATGGGAGGAGAATTAAAGGTCTTATAGAAATGGAGAAGCCACCAACTTGCATGCTCTTTTTTTTGCAACCCATGGAAACCTCTGTACTGAAGAGAACAGGGCAGAAGTGCATGCCCATAAATTTGGAAAACTGATTCTAAAATGAAGAAGAGTGTTTATCATTTCGGTTACTCAGCATGTACTATTTTATGTTCTTTCACATGTTTCAGTATTAGTCATTTTCTTTTACCCAATTTCAAATGAATTCTTCTGAGAGTGTTATGTTCTCTTAGGTGTCAGGTTGGTTCCTGCTGAGTATTTGTGTTGCAGCTCATTTTTTTCTTTCTTTCTGAAATGTGTATATGTTAATTCATTTTTTTCATCACTTGAAAAATTGACTTTTATTGATTTAACTGTCTTAGCCACTATGCTGTGCTTTAAATGAACAGATGCTTCTTTTAGTCTCTTTTGCAGTATTAAGCGGCTATGTTCATGAATTCAATAGACTTGAGCCACTTAATAATGTTAATAATTATAACAGCTAATTCTTGTATGTATTCAGGTTCCAGGCACTATTTGGAGTCCTTTATTTCTTATTTTTCAAAGATTTATTTATTTATTTATTTTAGAGAGAGAGCAAGAGAGTGTGGGGGGCGGAGCAGGAGGGGAGAGAGAGAATCTTCAAGCCGACTCCCCACTAAGCATGGAGCTCAATGCAGGGCTAGATCCCAGGACCTTGAGATTGTGACCTGATCTTAAACCAAGAGTGGGTCACTTAACCGACTGTGCCACCCAAGCGCCCTGTAGTCCTTTATTTGTGTTAACTCAGTTTGCATTTTTAGCAACCATGAGGCACAGACTATTACCCCATTTTATACATGAGGGATTAAACCTTATTAAGGTAATGGCTGGTTCTTGTTTGAACCAAGGCCATCTATACAGAGTGTCTGTGGTTTTTCTTTTTTTAATATTTTATTTATTTATTTGACAGAGATCACAAGTAGGCAGAGAGGTAGGCAGAGAGAGAGGGGGAAGCAGGCTCCCCACGGAACAGAGAGCCCGATGTGGGACTAGATCCTGGGATCATGACGTGAGCCGAAGGCAGAGGCTTTAACCCACTGAGCCACCCAGGCACCCGAGTGTCTGTGTATTTGATCATTACTCTGCTGCCTCAGTTAGCTTTGGGTTCCATTTGTACTGTCATCTTTAAGACTAGCAATTTTATTTAAATAAAGTTTGTGTTTTGTTCAGTTCCTCACTACTTTTGTTCATCATTGTTTCCTTGGTCCAGTCTATAGGTCTCTCATCTTTGTTTCTTCTCCTAACTTCCCAAAGGTTTCTCTTCCATTCAATAGTTAATGGTCGTTCAAAGGTATCATAAGAACACATATGTCTCAAATCCTTTCACTAATTTTCGGGCCATTTAGAGTATACTCCAAAGGCTTTTTTTTTTTTTTTTTAAAGATTTATTTATTTATTTATTTGACAGACAGAGATTACAAGTAGGCAGAGAGGCAGGCAGAGAGAGAGAGGGAAGCAGGTTCCCTGCTGAGCAGAGAGCCTGATGTGGGACTCGATCCCAGGACCCTGAGATCATGACTTGAGCTGAAGGCAGCGGCTTAACCCACTGAGCCACCCAGGCACCCTTCTAATTTTTTTCCTAATACTGTTTATTTAATACTAGTTTTTACACTGAGTATGGAGAAAATAGATTATAATTTAGAACTTTAACACCAGGGGGCCTGGGTGTCTCAGTTGGTTTAGCGGCCAACTCTTTATGGCTCAGGTCATGATCTCAGGGTCCTGGGATTGAGTGCCAGGTTGGGCTCCACACTCGGCCTGGAATCTGCTTGAGGATTTTTCTCCGTCTCCCCCTTATCCTTCTCTCTCTCTTTCTCTTTAAAAAAATAAATAAAACTTTAACATAGATGTTGGTATTATTCTTGATTTTGATTAAATGAAATCTTAGACCTATTCCTATATTATGTGATAGCATTTCTTTTTCTTTTTTTTTTTAAAGATTATTTATTTATTTATTTGAGGGAGAATTTGAATGAGAGAGAGCATGAGAGAGGAGAAGGTCAGAGGGAGAAGCAGACTCCCCAAAGAGCAGGGAGCCCGATGTAGGACTCTATCCTGGAAGTCCGGGATCATGACCTGAGCCGAAGGCAGTTAGTTGCATTAACCAACTGAGCCACCCTGGCGCCCTGTGACAGCATTTCTAATTTCTGTTAGCTTCACAAGTTTCGAAATTACATTTACCTTTTGTTTCAGTTACAAACCAGTGGACCATAAGCTTATTTGGCTGCCCTTACGGGAGTCATTTGAAGAACTCTTTGCCCAGACGTTTTCCAAGAAGCAAAACTTTACATTCTTGGGGCATATTCAGACCTGCTACAGGCAGAAACGGTGGCATGATCTCCTCAGACTAATGCAGCATGTGCACAAGTCGGCTGTCAACAAGGATGGAAAAGAAAGTGAAACTGGTAAGAATAGGACCTGTACTTAAAAAAAAAAAAAAAAAGAAAAAAAAATAGGACCTGTACTGGTGGTGGGAGGCCATGAGGCTGGGGCTTAATTATCAGAATTGAAACCAGTGACCAAAGGGTTAGTCGGATTAATAAGCACACCTGCGGACTAATAAACAAGTCTGCAGTGTTGTCCTTTAAACATCTCTGGCTCTGCTCCCCTGTAAGGCAGCTTTGAGGCTTGTCCCATCTCCTTGTTTTTGTTTGGGTGCCTTTTTGTTTTGTTTTGTTTTTGTTAGATTTCATTTTTAAGTAATCTCCACCCAAAGTGGGGCTTGGACCTGTAAGCCCGAGATCACGAGTTGCATACTCCATGGGTAGCCAGCCAGGTGCCCCTTGGCTGCCTCTTGAGTAAACACATTTCCTTGCTACATACTCAGTTGGCTTTGCTCTGTGTCAGGCACATGAACTTGGGTTTAGTTATGAAATCGGTGAACCAGCCAGGAGCGTTTTGCCAGTGGTTCATGAGCTGCCAGCTGACGAGAATTTGGTGACAAGTTTAAGCATTTACTTAGGCTCTTTGTCCTAGGAATTGTCCCTGAGCCCCACCCTGACTGGGTGTTGCTAGCACTCAGAACTTCATTTAACTCTTGTGGCAAGGAAATAGTTTTTGGTCTGGGCAGATGTGTCTTGGTGAGCTTATTTCTTCCTCCCATTTGGCTTGACTCTCTTAGTCCCCTTGACTAAAGAAGCCATTCGTTTCAGTTGGTGAAGCCCCGACTTTTAGGGAGCATCCAGTGCTCACAGAAGTATTCTGGGCATCATTTGGTTTGCTGCTACAGTTTTTGTTCACATCTTTGGATAAAATCAGCCACATTCTAATTGGAAATGGGAAATGACAATTTGATTCCTGAATGCAGCAGTGTTTAGTTTCAAACTTAGGAGAGAAAAAAAGATTTTTTTTGTAACACTGCTTGACCATAATATTCATTAGACTCTGGATAACAATGACCAGTTAATGAATCCATAAATTATAATACCATCTTTCAATTGGATTTGTTCTGTAAGATTTTGTTTGCATCTTATTTGTGTATTTGTATATATGTTCATCTATATTGTAAATATGAGATATTTTCTCCACTTCTGGATAGTAGTAATAAAATTAGTTTGTAAAGGAGCACTATTTAAGGTGGCCTGAAGGCAAGTGCTTATGAGAATTGGGCATTCTAAAACTCAGAAACTAATCCAAGTTTTTCAAGTTCACATGATCTGAAAAAGATTTTGGTATTAAAATTGATTTAAAGTTGTTGGTATAATAAAAATAGACATGTCAGTAGAACTATCAGCATTACTTTTATTCTGCCTGGATTTAAGTCATTTAAGTTGATATAAATTTAAAAAAAAATGTAGCTTGGGCAAATGACTTTGTTTTTTGAAGTCTTTATGGGTAATCTGAATAATACTGTTCAGAACAAATAGATGTAAATAAGATGAAAAGGTTTACAGGTAAACTTTTCAGTAGCTTTTGGAATTTTTGGTAACCTAAAACTTTAAAGTTTTTCTAAGTTAAATGATGAGTTAAGTAAATTCACTAGACATCTAGATCGTTTCTAAATTAAGATAACACATTAATTACTAAACATAGGTTTATCTGATTTTGGCCCCCTGTTACAGAGAAACTAAAGATATTTGGGTTTGCTAGTAAATGTGTTTTGTGCCATGCTGAGATCAGGCATATATTTCTAAAAATTCTTAAATGTCATAAATTCACCAATCTAAGGAATGCCGGTACAACAAATAGTTCATAATTAGTTACTACTTAGTTTTTTACTAGAAATGTAAAGTTTCTAAGAGTTAAAAGTTCTAATACATAGAATTACTGGAAATGATAAGGGAGGTAGCTCTATGCAAGGAAAGTGAGACTGGTTATTTAAGAGGGAAAATTGAAGACAAAAATGTGAATGTAAAAAGGAAAGTTGTAGAAGGTTTATGAGAGGGGAGTCTTTGGAAAGGAACTGTGTGCGTGGTAGGCACTAAGATCATGGATATTAGTATATGAAGTTAATTAGGGAGTGATCAACACCCGGGAAAGAGAAGAGAGTAAGAGAATAAGATTAGGCAGAAATTGAGCAGTGATAGATACAGTATCAAAAGAAGCCTTAGCTGACTCTCTGAGGAGTTCCAAATTTGGATTATCCTTCAGAACCATCCTAAATTGGGGCAAAATTGGGGCTGGACTTTTATAATAGTCATTGGATATGACCACCTAGGAAGAGGGCATGCCCTTGGCAAGGCAGCTGTCTTCAGTCAGGGCAGTCCCTGATGGTGTCTCAAGGTTGAGGACTGTTGACAATGCCCCTATAGCTGAGAGTCCTTTTCTGATGGAGATTCTCGTCAGCACATCACTGCACCCACCACAAGAAATCAGACCCATGCTGTGCCCTGGTTGTCTGCGTCCTGATAAGTGTATGTTAACATGGGAGATGACAAGGAAGAAAAAGGAAGGGACTTCATAAATTTTTAAAGAATTTATCTTGTTGGAATGAGTAAGTTTTAATATCAGAAGTGCACTGGAATAAAATTGGAATTAGGTTTTCATGTTAAATGGCAGTTTCCTTAGATTATTGGTCTGGGTTTTTCTTTATCTTTAATGTAATCTGTTTGGAAAAACAAAATTTCTATGTTTTGTCTCTGTTAAGTCCTTTATTGCTTCAGAAAGTTGAATCTTTTCAATGTTAAAAGTCCCAAGCTTGGGCGCCTGGGTGGCTCAGTGGGTTAAGCCGCTGCCTTCGGCTCAGGTCATGATCTCAGGGTCCTGGGATCGAGTCCCAAGCTCGGCAGGGAACTACTTTGTGATCTCTCTCTGTCAAATAAATAAATAAAATCTTTAAAAAAAAAAAAAAAAAAAAAAAGTCCCAAGCTAACAACTTTGTAACCGTCTGTATTTGCCTTTACAATCTCTTAGTGTTGCATTGACTAACTAGGTAATTAAGTTTTGTAATGACCTCTAATCCTATTTTGGCATATGCTTCAAAACTTCCTGATATTTCTGACAAAACTTTCCAAAATTCAACTTCTGAATGAAGTCTTTTTTACTAATTAGGCTTCTTTGTTTGGCATGTCATTACATGGGAAGCATTGTCAAATGATGAAAAACCTTCTTAGGTTTTTAGTCTGTCTTGGTACAGTGTCATCACTTGTAATTCTAATAAATAAAATGTTGTGTGCCCCAGTAATCACCAAATTTCCCTGTCAGCTGCATTATAATGAACTCTGATCCGGTATTTAACCATGGCCAATTTTGAGCCTTTTGTCATTTATAGTTGTCGTTTTACTCTAACGGTCTTGCAAATATGT
Source organism: Mustela putorius furo (assembly GCF_011764305.1). Classification (NCBI taxonomy): domain Eukaryota; kingdom Metazoa; phylum Chordata; class Mammalia; order Carnivora; family Mustelidae; genus Mustela; species Mustela putorius. The sequence goes on from NW_025421301.1 coordinate 271,450, forward strand.
TACAGCTTCAGGCAGTTCATGGGAAGGACTTTTGACAAATACAGTTTTTGATACCTTTAAGATCATAAAACTGAACTAGGTAAAAATTTGTGAAACTCACGAAAAACAGCGTTAGGTATACAACTCTTTCCCAAATTGTAAAACTCCTTCTTTTTTAAAAGATTTATTTATTTATTTATTTGACAGACAGAGATCACAAGTAGGCAGAGAGGCAGGCAGAGGGGGCGGGGTGGGGGCGGGAAGCAGGCTTCCTGCTGAGTAGAGAGTGATGGGGGGGTGGGATACAGGGCCCTGGGATCATGACCTGAGCCAGAGGCAGAGGCTTTAACCCACTGAGCCACCCAGTGGCTCCCAGGCACCTAAGCTCCTTCTTCTTGATGAAATTTATTTGCTGCATGGAGATAAAGGACTTCAGCACTTCTAGTAGCTTGTCTAGTTGCGGGGTATGTCAGCTTTCCAGTGTTGCTCCAAAACAACCAAAGAAGAAACTGCTATTTTGGTCAAGCAGAATATACATGTTAAGCCAAGTACAAGGGAATATTTCCAAGAAGGCAGGAAGTTGTTTGATTCTTCAAACCCCCAAACTGCATCCTGTTTCAGCACGAAGTAGCTAGAGCTCTTGTCATCCCAGTTCCCTCAAGAATGAATCATGATCAAAAGACAGTTGGGGGCAGGCTCCTGGGTGGCTTAGTCAGGTAAGCACCTACCTTTGCTTCAGGTCGTGATCCTACAGTCCCGGGATAGGGTCCTGGGACTGAACCCCGTGTTGGGCTCCCGGTTCAGTGAGGAGTCTGCTTCTCCCTTGGCTACTCCCCCTGCTTATATTCTCTTACTCTTTCTCAAATAAATAAATAAACCAAATCCTAGGGGAAAAAAAAAAAAAAAAGACAGTGGGGATTGAAACTGGTAACCAGGGAGCTAAGGGGACGAGTAATAGGTGCAGCTGCAGACAAAAATTGCAGATGCATTTACCCAGACTTGTTTTCACTTGCCTGTAAGTATCCCTGACTCTCTTTCTTTGGAAAGGGCGGATTTGAGGCTTGCTTGTCCCGAGTCTCCTCATTCTGCTGCCTCTTGAGTAAATTCTTGCTGCACAATAGGTATCTCTGTGATTGACTTCGCTGTGCATCGGGCAGACAAACTCAGATTCCCTTACAGAGTTAGCAGAGGAGTGTGGGGAAGAATGAAGCCCTACAGATTGGAGCTTTTTAGGACGTAGGGCAAAGACCACCGATTCATAAGAGTTTCTCCTTTTGTGATTCTGGGCATGATTTCCATAGAAGCATAGTTGGTAATGTTGATGAACAAGTACAACTTATTGGTCAATAAGTCATATTTCCTTAGAAAATAAGTTATTTCCAAAAAGCTGGATTCTATAGCCAAAGGGCTTTTGGTAGCTTAGTTATCTTCTCTGTCCTTCCTCACCCATGGAATGGGGCTAAGGGTACTTACGTCAAAGGGCTGTGATGAGGGGTGAAAGAACTAACTAATGTACACATGCACAGAGATGAACTGATTACTGTAGTGGCTGGCGTATAACATTCTATAAGTACTTGGATTTATTTTTTTCTATATCTAAGATCTTTGATTTTTATGTGAGTTTTGTTATTTTTTTTGTTTGTGTTTAAGTTCTATGTATTACAACCTAAAATATATGTTAAGTTCTCATCTTTATTCTTTTCTAGGGTTACTCCTAAAAGAGAAGTGGGAAGCATTTGGTCTTAGACTCAACCATGCTCAACAACAGATGAAAATGACTGAAAATGCTCTATTGTTTGCATTCGTGGAGGTATTTTAGTTCATTTATTTAGGTTAAGAGAATGTTGATTTGATACAAAATACAAGTTTAGGCTGGCTACTATTTTGTATTCTCTTCATGTTGATATTTTTAGTGCTTGGTTTTAAAGACTTAAACACTAATGAAATAGTGCTTCAGGGGAATGATTTCTGAAAAATGTCCTTTACAGAAATTTTAAGGCCTTGATGAGCACCATTATTTTTAAAGTTGCAGGTGAGGACAACTAGTGAAGTCTGTTGCATGAGGAGGGTTTTGAGGGCGGGGTATAGATTTGGATCTATTCACTTGAGGTCTGGAAAGAACGGGCTCAATTAAATTTTCATGACTTAAGCTTTTTAATTCTTATTTTAAAAACATTGTTTCTGTGGCATACTTTACACCATAAAAGGAGGTAGGACTCTTGTTTGATCTTGTTTTGATTGGGTAGATCGTTGTGGGAAATTGGTTATCAGTGCTTAACGTTAATAGGATTATTTTTTAAATAACCAATTAGGATGTCAAGTGCTCTCAAAATAGGGTTTATACCTATTTCATGAGTTGGCATTACACTGGAGTTCAATACATTTGTTCTGTTTTATTGTTTTCAATTAAATTTTTAGAAGCTTCTGGTAGGATCATCACGAAAGCACAAGTATAAAGACATTAATAATAAAACAATTTAGGTTTTGATATGTCAGTGAGTGGATTATAAGATTTATTTTTCAGTACTCTCGGAAATAGAATTTGAAGAGCTAAATCAGTGAAGAGGAGGAAAGATTTATTTTGATATTCTCCAGCAAATGTGAAAGAGCATGTATTACAACAACTGCAGTCTCCTGATTTAGTCTTTTATCTCCCCTTTGTATCCTCCTCACCTGACCCTGTATTTATTTTGGGTCCTTTTAATAACCATTCGGGTACTGATAAATGTTGGACTACATTGTAAGTTGTTAGTTACCTGACCATCTAGCTACTGAGATGATTTTAGTTTGTTGCACCCTTCTGTTAGGCTCAAAGATACTTCCTTGCCCCTCTGGACGTTTAAAAATGGTTGACTTGGCCTTAGCTCTTACAACAAGCTGGTGGCCACTTGCATTTAGGGTGAGTAACTGCTCTTGTTGAGTGTATCCTTATTTGCAATGGATTTTTAATAGTTTACTTTCTCTTCTTTTAGGGTACGCTAGCTCAAGCCATAAAGAAAGGAGAGTGGATCTTGTTAGATGAGATTAATCTGGCTGCTCCAGAAACATTAGAATGTCTCAGTGGTTTACTTGAAGGCTCCTATGGCTCCCTGGTATTGCTGGATCGAGGAGACACAGGTACCACTTGATCTCATTAAGGTTGACTTGGTCCCAGGCCTTTTGGCCTTTTTAGAGTAAGATTCTTTTGGTTAGGTAGATTATGTTGTTTTCTGTTTGTGTTTAAGTTCTATGTATTAATTTAATAAATTTAATAAATTTAATAAATTAATTAAATTAATTTAATTTAATTAATTTAATTAATTCCATAGTACTAATTTTCTGCTAAGTTAGGTGGCATGGGGAATGCAAAGAATAAGAATTTAAATTATTTGGTAGTAAGTAATAGACATGCACACTGAGTAACAAAATACATGCTGGTGAATAGGTAATAAAACATAAATAATAATGAACAACCATACCTTCAAAGATAGTGGAAGGGGAGTGTAAGATTAAGTTGGTACATAGGTCTGGAAATTGGTTTCAGTGGGGTTTCAGGAAAAGTAAGGATGGTTTGAGCAGCCAGCACCAGCGTTGCTGAGTCTGAGGCAGGGTTTCCTGGCCTGAAGTTCTGTAGCGTTAGATATTCTTCCCCGAGCACCTGTGACTGATCACTTGCTATTAGCAGTTGAGAATTTATAATTTTCTCCTAACAGAACCACTGGTTCGGCATCCTGATTTCCGTTTATTTGCGTGCATGAACCCAGCAACAGATGTGGGCAAAAGAAATCTCCCACCAGGAATAAGAAACAGGTGAGGGGACATGGCCTGATTCCTGGGGATTGATTGATTGATTGATTTCTTTCTTTCTTTCTTTTTTTTAAAGTTCTCTTTATTGATTGATTGGTAATATTAACCTAATTAAACATCATAACAATGCTTGAAATTTCTTGATCTCTGGTAAGAGGAATCCTTCCTTATTTGTCATATTCCTCTACTTTTTCTAGGTGATAGGACTACAGGGGACTCCAGAACAGGAGAGTTTCTTCCTTTGGGTTGTTTGTATGACACTTAATGGCTCACAGATATTATAGAAAATTAATTTTTTTCCTCCTTTGAGTAACCTTATAGCTACCAGAAAAATTTTCACATACTGATAAAACAGTATAACATTTAACAGTATAAGTGCATTTTCAGAACTGAGTCCTCTTGGATGAGGCCAGTGGTTTATAAAAGGCTCTTTAATTTTCAGTGTTCATTAAACACTGACTGACACCAACAAGGTATTTTGTTGGTATTTTATGTTTGTAGCATTTGGAAAAAGATAATGATCTTATTTTTGTTAGTGACCTTTTGTTGAATATTGAGTTTTAAAATAGTGCTTAAATATTTTAAGATTCCTACCCCCGCATTACAAGAGTAATAAAACCTTTTTAGGAAAATTTTATAAATTAGAGGCATTGTATTTTCTTTGCTCCAGTGATTTTGTTTTTGATGATGAGGATGCTTTTTGTTGCGTATTTTTTTTTGTCACATGCTGTTAAAATAACCCCTCTGAAAGTAAGGATAAATGTCTTCTTTTATTTCATTATGGTCAGTTTTTATCTAGATGAAAGGCTTTCATATTTTATAAGCAATTAAAATGAGTTTATATAATTTCTTGTGTTTTGTATTTATTTTAAAGATTTTATTTGAGCACACACTTGTGAGAGAGAGGGAGAGGAAAAGAGAGAAAGAGAAAACAAGCCAGGGCAGAGAGGCAGAGGGAGAGGGGAAAAGCCAGCTCCCCACTGAGCAGGGAACTTGGTGAGGGGATGAGGGGTTTGATCTCAAGACCCTGGGATCATGACCTGAGCCAAAGGCAGATGTTTAACTGGCTGAGCCACCCAGATGCACCTTGTGTGTGTGGGGGGGTTCTTTTTAAAGATTTTATTTATTTATTTTGATAGAGAGAGATCACAAGCAGAGAGGCAGGCAGAGGAGGGGGTGAAGCAGGCTCCCCACCTAACAGAGAGCCCAATGAATGCAGGGCTCTATCCCAGGACCCCAAGATCATGATCTGAACCACAGGCAGAGGCTCAACCCACTGAGCCACCCAGGCACCCCTGTGTTTTGTATTTTTTAATTGTCAGAATAGCTATATTAACTTTCTAAAAAGTTATTATTTAATAATCATTGTCTTACAGGTTCACAGAACTTTATGTAGAAGAATTAGAAAGTAAAGAAGATTTACAAATTCTTATTGTGGATTATCTGAAAGGACTGAGTGTGAATAAGACCACAGTGCAAGGAATCATCAAGTAGGTTCTCTTTGATTTCTCTTCATAAACTTTTCACCTGAATATGTGTGCCTAATGCACATGTATTATTCCTTTTTGCTTCTGGCTGGAGAAGGATTATCATTAAGGTTTCTATTTTAAAGTATGAACTCCCATGGATTTTCCTAATGAAGCTACATTGAAAGCTTAAGGTTTTTCACCGATGAGAATATGTAAACAATTAGATAATGCTCTCCTAATTACTTCTGTATTCATAGCTAGGAGTTTACATCCCCAGAATGTAAATGACTTGTATTTTCATTTTTTATTTTTTCAGTTTCATTTTATTTTTTTAGTGTGCCAAGCTTCATTGTTTATACACCTCACCCAGTGCTCCATGCAATAAATGTTCTCCTTAATACCCACCACCAGACTCACCCTATTTTGCTCTGTCTTGATGAAATCTTACTTTTTGCAATTTGCATGTTGTTTATGTGGGATGCAGGGAGGAAGAGGTTGATACAGTGAGTGACTGGGGTTTAGAATTAATTGAGGCTTAGCTGAATAAAGTACAAATTGGCCATGTGGCTTGCTGCTTTCTTGAGCCTTGCCTTTTCTTTCTTTTTTTTTCCTCCCTCCCTCCCTTCCTCCCTTCCATCCTTCCTTCCTTATAAGAATGCATTTTTTTTTTTTTTTTTTATTTTTTCTTTTTCTTTTTTTATTTTTTATTTATTTTTTTTTAAAAGATTTTATTTATTTATTTGACAGAGAGAAATTACAAGTACACTGAGAGGCAGGCAGAGAGAGAGAGAGAGAGAAGGAAGCAGGCTCCCTGCTGAGCAGAGAGCCCGATGTGGGACTCGATCCCAGGACCCTGAGATCATGACCTGAGCCAAAGGCAGCAGCTTAACCCACTGAGCCACCCAGGCGCCCCAAGAATGCATTTTCTAAACTGCAAAGCATTTTATTATTTTTTTAAAAAAGATTTCATTTATTTGTCAGAGAGTGTTCCCCCACAAGCAGGGGAGAGGCAGGCTCCCTTTGAGCAAGGAGCCTGATGCAGGACTTGATCCCAGGACCCTGGGATCATGACCTGAGCAAAAGGCAGATGCTTAACTGACTGAGCCACCCAGGCATCCTTCTTCTTCTTCTTCTTCTTTTTTTTTTTTTGTTATTAATATCTGCCTTTTATTTATTTATCTAGTTTAATTTTTTTTATTAACATATAATGTATTATTAGCCCCAGGGGTATAGGTCTGTGAATTGTCAGGCTTACACACTTCACAGCACTCACCATAGCACATACCCTCCCCAGTGTCCATAACCCCACCACCCTCTCCCCCTCTCCCCCCACTGCAGCAACCCTCAGTTTGTTTTGTGAGATTAAGAGTCTCCTGTGGTTTGTCTCCCTCCCGATACCATCTTGTTTCATTTTTTCCTTTCCTACCCCCCAAACCTCCAATGTTGCCTTTCAAATTCCTCATATCAGGGAGGCCATATGATAATTGTCTTTCTCTGATCGACTTATTTCACTCAGCGTAATACCCTCTAGTTCCATCCACATCATTGCAAATGGCAAGATTTTATTTCTTTTAATGTCTGCATAGTATTCCATTGTAGATATATATTACTTCTTCTTTATCCATTCATCTGTTGATGGACATCTAAGTTCTTTCCATAGTTTGGCTGTTTTGGACATTACTGCTATAAACATTCGGGTGCACGTGCCCCTTTGGATCACTACATTTGTATCTTTAGGGTAAATACCCAGCAGTGCAATTGCTGGGTCATAGTAGCTCTATTTTCAGCTTTTTGAGGAACCTCCATGCTGTTTTCCAGAGCGGCTGCACCAGCTTGCATTCCCACCAACAGTGTAGGAGGCTTCCCCTTTCTCCGCATCCTTGCCAATATCTGTTATTTCCTGACTTGTTGATTTTAGCCATTCCGACTGGTGTGAGGTGGTATCTCATTGTGGTCTTGATTTGTAGTTTCCTGAGGCCTAGTGATCTGGAACACTTTTTCATGTGTTTGTTGGTCATCTGGATGTCTTCTTTGCAGAAATGTCTGCTCATGTCCTCTGCCAGGCATCCTTCTTGAGCCTCTGTTTCCGTTTCTGTTTTTGTTTCTTATACCATGTGGAAAGGTCACAGTCTTATATCAGACAACCTGAATTCTAGCACGGGCTCTGTCAAAACAAATTTTGTCATTCTGGGCACGTCACTTAGTCAGTTTTGTCTGTGTTGTATAGAAAGAACTATACAAGCTTCTGAAATAGGATCATATTAATCTTTTACTTTGCATTTTGTGGTTTGTTACCCTTTTTTTGTTCAAATAATTATTGAGTTGCCGAGTTGCTAGGGATACAGCTATAAATAAGATAAATATAAATAATCTCCTCATGGAGCTTTTAAAAATTCAAGAGGTGAAGATAACTAATAAATAAGGAGATACACACTATAATTTTTTTGAAGTGACTATAACCTTTTATGAAGATTTTATTGTCTTCATAAAACAACAAAATATGGGGATGCCGGGGTGGCTCAGTTGCTTGGGCTGCTGCCTTCGGCTCAGGTCATGATCCCAGCATTCTGGGATCGAGTCCCACATCTGGCTCCTTGCTCAGCCCTCTGCCTCTGCCTGCCATTCTGTCTGCCTGTGCTCTCTCTCTCTCTCTCTCTGACAAATAAATAAATAATAAACTTAAAAAAAAAAAAAAAAGGAAGCTTGGCTCTTGGATCACTTGGCCCTTTCCCTTTTTATCTCCAGTTCAAAATGCTTACATCCTTTAATAGCCAGCATTCTCTTAGATCTGCAGTTCGGCTCAACACATTCAAGCCTCAGCACAATCTTCTTTGTAGTTTTAGCCTTTTTTCAGAAAATCGACATAGCCACTCTGCTATGTGCTGCTTTCCCTGTGCATAAGGAGAATCTTTGCCTTTCTTGTGCACTGTCACTTTGTGGGGTTAGTGCTTGTCATACTTCTTAGAAAAATTCTGGTGGGTTTTAGGAATGTTCACCATGTTTGCAAGAGCGCTATTAGCACAGAAAGCAGGAGAAACATATTTTTCGGTTATGGCAAGCATAGGAAAATAACACATAAAGCAAAATGGGGATTAGAAAATACAGGCTTGAAGCCTTTTTTTTAAAAAAAGATTTTATTTATTTGAGAGAGGGAACAAGGAGGGAGAGAGCACAGGCAGGGGGAGAGGAAGGGGAGAAGCAGACTCCCCACTGAGCAGGGAAGCTGATGCAGGACTCGATCCCAGGACGCTGGGATCACGAGCTGAAGTCAGGCACTTAACTGAGCCACTCAGGAGCCGCAGTTGGAGCCCTATTTTAAATAGGATAGTTAAGGAGGCATTTGTAAAAATGCTTTGGAATGGTTTACCAATACCACATCCTAAAATTAGAACACTTTTGTTAACCAAGAATGTTTGGACAGAAGTATAAATATGTGTGGTTAAAATTTAAAAGCAGAATTTAAAACAGACTAGATAAAGCAGAGATTCTTAAAAAATGCCATAGTATAAGTAGTAAGTGTTCATTTGTAATAACCCATTCCTAGAATGTAGATTCTTTCTACAAAAGAAAGAACATGGGGGCACTTGGGGTGGCTCAATTGGTTAAGCCACTGCCTTCGGCTCAGGTGATGATCCTAGAGTCCTGGGATCGAGTCCCACATGAGGCTCCAGCTCCACGGGGAGTCTGCTTCTCCCTCTGATCTTCACCCGTCTCATGCTTGCTCTCTCTAGCTCTCTCTCAAATAAATAAATAAAATCCTTAAAAAAAAAGAAAGAAAGAAAGAAAGAAAGAGTAGCAGGATTGCAAAGAGGCAAGCCAAATCTTATTATTTGGACAAGAACTTGGATTTCATCTGTGACACATATTTGGTTACTCTTTTTTTTTTTTTTTTAAGATTTTATTTATTTATTTGACAGACAGAAATCACAAGTAGGCAGAGAGGCAGGCAGAGAGGGAGAGAGGAGGAAGCAGGCTTCCTGCGGGGCTCGATCCCAGGACCTGAGATCATGACCTGAGCTGAAGGCAGAGGCTTTAACCCACTGAGCCACCCAGGTGCCCCTCACATTTGGTTACTTTTGATCTTGTGTAGCTGATCATGAATTTAAGGAAGTTTTAAATTCCTTGCATTTCATGTTTAAGTCTGAAGCTTATTTTGTCTTGCCATCTTCTAGATTACTAAAGTGTGGTAATGGTAACAGTAACAGTCACCGTATTTTCATACCATGTAACATTTTGTCATTGTTGATTAAGGACATACCTATGACCTTTCAAATACCATGATTTTCTGTGTGCTTCTCCATCACTATTAGATTACACTAGGACTTTATTTCCCTCTTGTATTGAAGCAGATTTTGGAACACTGTGTTTAGACTCTGTTTGTGTGTGTGTGTTTTGTTTTTTTGTTTTTTTTTTAAGATTTATTTTAGAGTGTGTGGGGTTGGGGCTTGGAGAGGTAGAGGAGGAGGAAGAGAGAATTTCAAGGAGTCTCCCCTCTGAGCACAGACTGTGATATGGGGCTTGATTCCACCATGCTGAGATCAGGACCTGAGCCAAAATCAACAGTTGGATGCTTAACCAACTGAGCCACCCCTGGACTCTGTATATTATTACCAAGGGCTTCTCCTATCTTACTGTCTTTTGTTAAGAATCTGATATTTTGGGGCACCTAGGTGGCTTGGTGTGTTGAGACCTCTGCCTTCAGCTCTCATCATGGTCCTGGGGTCCCGAGATCAAGCCCCAAGTCAGGCTCTCTGCTCAGCAGGGAGCCTGCTTCCCCCGCCCCTCCACCCCCTCACCTGCCTCTCTGCCTACTTGTGATCTCTGTCAAATAGATAAATAAATCTTTAAAAAAAAAAAAAAAAGAATCTGATGTTTTTCACCTCCCTGCTCTTTTCGTCCTAAAGGAAATTGATAGATCCTTCTTTTAAAAGAGCCTGAGTGTATGAAAACTAAATTCTTTTAAAAAAGATTTTATTTATTTGAGAGCGAGAGACAGAGAAAGGAGGGGCAGAGGGAGGAGCAGACTCCCCGATAAGCAGGAAGCCCTGAAAAATAGATTCAAAAGAGAATGTCTGAGAGGTTTTGATGAATGCTCTAGGAAATCATATGTCAGCTTAACTATCTAATTCTATAAAAATGATGGGGCGCCTGGGTTACTCAGTTGTTAAGTGTCTGCCTTCAGCTCAGCTCATGATCCTGGGGTCCTGGGGTCCCGCCTCATATTGGGCTCCCTGCTTGGTGGAAGGCTGCTTCTCCCTCTCCCACTCCCCCTCTGCTTGTGTTCTGTCTCTCACTGTGTCTCTATCAAATAAATAAATAAAATCTTTTTTTAAAAAATGGCTTTTGGACCTTGCATAAAAAATAGGAATAATGGCAAAATAGTGAATGCTTATTAGTTAACAAAGTCATTTGAACTCTGTCCTTTTTGTAGCTTGTATACAGCTCTACGGAAAGACTCTGGGACAAAATTGGTGGATGGAACTGGCCATAGACCTCACTACAGCCTTCGGACTCTTTGCAGAGCTTTGCGATTTGCAGCTTCCAATCCGTGTAGCAACATCCAGCGCTCACTCTATGAGGTCTTTCTAAAATCTGTTCTTGAAGGGGAGCTTGGTGGATGGGCTCACTATTGGATGGGATGAAGTGGTGATGCAAATGCCAGGTTTGCCTTTGTGTTCCATTTAGTCAGCTCAGCCTAGAACATACCAGAGTGACCCTGCCCTTTTTCTACCATCATAACACATTTAAAAGTTGTTCTGGGAGCCAGCACCACCCAAGAGGTTCAATTTTGTTCCCGAAATAAGTTGAACTGTTATTGCAGAAGGGTAATTAGTTTTATGCGTATTTGGTTTTTTCCTAGGGATTTTGTTTGGGTTTCTTAACACAGCTTGACAGAGCATCACACCCAATAGTTCAGAAGCTCATCTGTCAACACGTTGTCTCTGGCAATGTAAAAAGTCTGCTGAAGCAGGTATGTTGTTTGATTTCTTGATTTCTTAACATAAGTGAAAGGCTGAATTATCAAATTTTTTTTTTTAACAAAACTTGTTTCTAATTATAAAAGTAATCCATTTGTTCCAAAACATTAGGTGGTGTCTTGGATGGTGAAAATTCCCAATAATCTTACCCCGACTCTTTAGAGATTTAAACCTTATGCCCTTCCACCTACATTATATATGTATTTTGTTATATATTCAAATTATGACAGTGTGTGTATAGATTTATCAAAGCAAATTCTTTCTTATTTATTTTAATTCCAGTATATTTAATATACATTGTTACATTAGTTTCACATATGCAACAATATAGTGATTCAACAAATTTGTATGTTACTAGTTGCTGAAGTTTAGTGTACTCTTAATCCCCATCGCTTGTTTGACAGTCTCCTCACCCACCTTCCCTCTGGTAACCATCGGTTTATTCTCTATTGTGAAAAGTCTATTTTTTTGGTTTGTCTTTTTTTTTTTTCTTTGTTCATTTTTGTTTCTTAAATTCCACATATGTGTGAAATCATATGGTATTTGTCTTTTCCTGACTGACTTATTTCACTTAGCAAGGGCAAATTCTAATACATATATCTAATATAAATAACTTAAAAGGAACTGTCTTGTAATACTGTTCTGTAGCTTCCTTTCTTAGGCTCACTATATCCTATATTTTTGTACTGTACCAGAGATCACTGTGACATTGTTTCTAATGGTTACATAGTATTTTGTCGCTTACACCGTAGTTTGTGTACACACTTCCCATTCTGATTGATGGTTGGGCATTTTTTTTCTTACTAAACACAGCCATCATTTCAGTTTGACAGAGGAAATTCTAGAATAACACGGGAGTGAAAGATGCTGAGAAAGTGGTTTACCAACTAACAGGCTTGTTTATATGTTAATTCCTTAACTCTTTTTTTTTTTTTCCTTAACTCTTAAGGAAGAAAGTACCTTATTAGGGACTTAGGATTACTTTGGATTCACCTCTCTGAAAGAGTGTCATAGTTATCATGGGACTGTTGGTTATTTCTCTGACATTTTTGTCTTTCAGCCTATTCCAGAACCAAAAGGAGGCCGGCTTATCCAGGTCGAAGGATACTGGATTTCAGTGGGAGACAAGGAGCCTACAATAGATGAGACCTATGTTCTTACATCTTCTGTTAAGCTAAACCTAAGAGACATAGTCCGAGTGGTTTCTGCAGGGTATATGGACCTTTTCTCTTACTTCTCTGAAGCTTCACCAGCATAAGCATTGATGGCATTCTAGTCTTACTTCTTTAATTTTTAAAGAAATTAAAGAAGTAATTTTATTACTTCTTTACAATTTTATTATTGTTCGTTGGCTGAGTGAATAATACCTTCTTGAGCCAGCACTTTTCTCCTGGCACAAAGCATTGTTTCTAGTTGCACCTTTTGGTGGAAGCAACACAGATACAGATTATTTGTTTTCCAGTATTTTGCTGATGAATACTCATCATCCGTTATTTAAGTAATAGCTAGTCCCATTTATTGTTTTCTCACAAGTACTATAAGAAAGGTTGAGATTGCTTTCCTCAGTATTTTCTGAGGAACCCCTTTTACACAGAAACTTCCCAGGGCTTTAGAAACATTCCATTAGTGGTATATAGGCATATAAACATATTTTGTTACGGTGATAAGTGATACGTTCTTTTTAACACTACTTGAATTCTGGTTCCTTTTTTCCTTAAATTGCTTTATTGGCTGATCTTTTCAAGAACCTATCCAGTGTTGATTCAGGGAGAGACATCAGTTGGTAAAACAAGCCTTATCCGGTGGCTGGCTGCAGCTTCTGGTAATCATTGTGTGCGTATTAACAATCACGAACACACGGATATTCAGGAGTACATTGGTTGTTACACATCTGACTCTTCAGGGAAGCTTGTGTTTAAAGAAGGTAGGATTATTATTTCATTCCATGAGTCTTGCTGTTCATTCTTTTTTTTTTTTTTTTAAGATTTTATTTATTTATTTGACAGAGAGATCACAAGTAGGCAGAGAGATAGGCCCAGAGAGAGGGGGAAGCAGGCTCCCCCCTGAGCAGGGAGCCGATGTGGGACTCGATTCCAGGACCCTAGGATCATGACCTGAGCTGAGGGTAGAGGCTTTAACCCACTGAGCCACCCCGGCGCCCCAGGTGTTCATTCTTTTAAACTCATTTCCCCAGGTAAACGTCATCCTTTCCAATTGAGGCACACGAACCTTTGCCATAATAGCTGGTTTGTCTTTCTCCTTGATCTCCCTGGTTAAGGGAAGATGGTTAGTGATCCAGCATTGTTTGGTCCCCGCTGATCTTGTCAGCTGTACAGAGGACTATGACCAAGTTTTGTAGAGGGTAATTGAACTGCTACTTCATTTTCTAGACACTCAGAAAAATGTGGTGAGCACTGAACAGAGGGAAGCTAAGAATAGATATGAGAATGTGGTGATTTAAATGAAATTAGACTGCAGGGGGAAAAATAATTTGGAAATGTGATATTTGTCAGCCTTGGCTTTCCTTCTGTGTGAAATGATTACTTTCGTTGAAAATTGTCCTTTTTTGATCTTTGACATCACAAATTATTTGGGGGGCATGACTAGCTGCAGGGAGTAATTTGTTTTGAAATGCAATGGTTTAGATTTGGTTGAGTTGCATATAACATTTTTTAAAACTTTGAACTAATTTAGGCACTAATCCTTAGTGTTATTTTTTCTAAGGTGTTCTAATTGATGCTATGAGAAAGGGCTACTGGATTATTTTAGATGAATTAAATTTGGCCCCTACTGATGTGTTAGAAGCACTGAACAGATTACTGGATGATAACCGTGAATTGCTCATCACAGAAACACAAGAAGTTGTTAAAGCTCACCCTCGGTTTATGCTTTTTGCTACCCAGAATCCACCAGGCCTTTATGGAGGCAGAAAGGTGTGTAGCGTTTGCCCCTTACTCCCATTTATTGCCCTGTAAAGTAATAATTTTTTCTTGGTAAGACTGAGATGTTTTTACTTCTTTTGAAGCGTTTTTCTTTTTATGGTGAATAGCAGAGCCTCCATTTTGGAAACTGTGTGAGAGGCTCTTTTTATCGTGGTTTTTTTTTTCCTGTGTTTCCTAGGTGCTTTCTAGAGCCTTCAGGAATCGGTTTGTGGAATTGCATTTTGATGAATTGCCTAGTTCTGAGTTGGAAACAATCTTGCATAAGCGCTGTAGTTTGCCACCCTCCTACTGTAGCAAGTTGGTTAAAGTCATGCTGGACCTTCAGGTATTTCATCTCTCTCACTTAGTTCCAGATGGAACATACTGATTAGATTTTGTGATCAAAGTTTAAAATTTGATTGCCTTCTCAGTTAGATAGAGCGGTCCATCCATTTTTTTTTTTTTTAATATCTTCAGAGTAAAGATATCAAAATGCACTTCATTAATACATTTTTTGGTTTTATAAATGAACAATTTGATATCATGTTATAGTTTTTCTCATAGTCATATATGGTAACAGTCCTGGACTTGTGGATAATTTTGGAACATTTTGTTCAGATTTGAATTTGGCTTTCACAAACTGCAAATTTCGTTTTTTAAATGGATCTAGTCCTTGAAGGGACACAACTGAAGATACCTTTTTATGTCTCTCCCTTGTCAATTCTGTGAAGCTACAGTTTGTTTTTTTGAGTATTTCATTTTATGGTATTAAAAGTGTCCTTTATCAGAATTAATGTACTTTTAGTTTCTAGAAAGCTAATAATAATTAGCAGTCTTAGTGCTATGTTCCTACATTATGGGATTGATGTTTCTGCCTGTTTGCCATCATTTGTATTCATAAATTTTACATATATGGTATAGGAAATGGAATTCCTTTTTTTTCTTGGTGTTGTGTTTTGGAATTTATATTACATTTGGAATTTATATTACATTATAAAACACATGAGTTTGAATATTTATCTTCAAAGGATTATAGTCCATTTACTTTTTTTGAAAATTAATCTTAGTGGAATGAATCATTTTTATAGGAGCATAAATTTGTTAAAAATCTTATATAGGTTGTATAGTGTGTTTGCCATTGCACTTTTTCATTTGTTTTGATATTTTAATAGTCCTATCGCAGAAGTTCTTCAGTGTTTGCCGGAAAACAGGGCTTCATCACCCTTCGTGATCTGTTTCGATGGGCTGAAAGATACAGATTGGCTGAACAGACCGAGAAAGAATATGACTGGCTGCAGCATTTAGCCAATGACGGTATGCTTTCAGTTGGATGCTCTCACACCGTGAAGTTATGTCAAACATCCAGTCTTCTTATTAAAATAAATATTTCCCGAATTGTGGTCAATATATACATTTTACTGGGTATTTCAAAAATAGTCTTTCTCCCTCAAGTACCAGATGCTTTAGAAAATAGTTCTTTCCTGCAGGCGTCTGTGCTAGTATGTTTGGGTTTTTATAGTTTTCTTTTTGCTTCAGGTGGCTCCATGTAGGAATCAGACAGGGGCACAATGCCTGTGTAAGAGTTTTGGCCAGGGGTTGATGATGTCTCTGTGGACTGTTTATCTGCAATTCACCAATCAGAGATAGTCATGCTTGTGCCTTATACAGACAACTGTCAGGTTGAGCCACCTGAGTATCTCAGTTGGTAAGCATCTGTTTCTGGCTCAGGTCATGATCCCAGGATCCTGGGTTCAAGCCCCATGTCTTTTCTTTCTTCCTCTACCTCTCCCCCTAGTGCTCGCTCCCGCGCGGGGACTGTCTCTCTCTGTGTCAAATAGATTAAAAAAATCTTAAAAAAAATAGTAAAAGAAAACTGACAGGTTGGTCAGGTACTATCATAGTTCTGAGGAAAGGCAGTTATGTCATCTGAGACTCATGATTGCTCATTATGTTACTCCATAGGAAAGAACGCATTTCAGAGTCTTCTGATTTGAAAGGTACTAATGACTCATTAATGGAGTGGTTAATAAGGAGAGTAAATAAAACTAACCCATGAGAGTATATATTTTTTTTTTACTGGTAAAGAGTAGATAGATAGAGTAACAGGTGTTTTTTTTTTTTTTTTTTTATAAAACAAAAAACAGTCTTGGGCGCCTGGGTTGCTCAGTGGGTTAAGCCGCTGCCTTCGGCTCAGGTCACGATCTCAGCGTCCTGGGATCGAGTCCCATATCGGGCTCTCTGCTCATCAGGGAGCCTGCTTCCCTCTCTCTCTCTCTGCCTGCCTCTCTCTCCATCTACTTGTGATCTCTCTCTGTCAAATAAATAAATAAAATCTTTTAAAAAAAAAAAACAACAAAAAAACCCCACAAAAAACAGTCTTTAATTAGGGTATAACATAGTAAAGTGAATATAGTGCTCTATTTTTTTTTTTTTAAAGATTTTATTTATTTATTTGACAGAGAGAGATCACAGTAGACAGAGACGCAGGCAGAGAGGCAGGCAGAGAGAGAGAGAGGGAAGCAGGCTCCCTGCTAAGCAGAGAGCCCGACGTGGGACTCGATCCAGGACCCTGAGATCATGACCTGAGCCGAAGGCAGCGGCTTAACCCACTGAGCCACCTAGGCGCCCCATAGTGCTCTATTTTTTCATGTGTAAGCTAGATATCTTTTATTTTTTTTCTTAACATATGTGTATACCATGTGAATCATTACGTAGGCCAAAAAGTATAGAATATTTTCCAGTACCTCAAAAGATTCTTTCTTGGTTTCTGCCAGTCTTAACCTCCCGTGGAGGTAACCACTGCTCTGACCTCTGTGAACACTGATTTTTGCCTTTGCTTGAGCTTCAGCTAGTCCTATGTACTCCTTGGGTTTGACTTTTTTTCATCCAGTCTAATGTGAGGTTCAGCTGTGTTGTTATGTTTAATTATTATTGTGTTGTAACCCATTGTATGGAGATACCATAAATGTTTAATCTCTCTCTTGTTGGTGGACATTTGGGTTATTTCCACTTTCTAGCTCTTATGAAAAGAACTGCTCTGAACATTCCTACATATGTCTTTTGGTGCACATGTGTTCATTTGTGTTTGGGTAAGAACATGGAGGTCATGTTGCTGGGTGCAGGGCAGACATATGGTTAGTTGCAGTAGGTTCTCCCAATTTTCTGAAGTAGTTCTTTAGATACTTTCTCCATAGCACCTAATAAGAGTTTCTGTTGCGGGGTGCCTGGGTGGCTCAGTGGGTTAAAGCCTTTGCCTTCGGCTCAGGTCATGATCCCAGGGTCCTGGGATCGAGCCCCGCATCAGGCTCTCTGCTCAGTGGAGAGCCTGCTTCCTCCTCTCTCTCTGCCTGCCTCTCTGCCTACTTGTGATCTGTTTGTCAAATAAATAAATCTTTTAAAAAAAAAAAGTTGCTGTTGCTCCATGTTCTCAATATCCCTTGGTATTATAACTTAACACTTATTGATTCCTTTTTTTTTTTTTTTAAGGATTTATGCTTCTCGCAGGCCGAGTCAGGAAGCAGGAGGAGATTGATGTGATTCAAGAAGTCCTTGAAAAACATTTCAAGAAAAAATTGTGTCCTCAGTCCCTCTTCTCCAAGGAAAATGTCCTAAAATTACTGAGTGAGTAGGTCAAAATACCCAGAGGAAATGAATTGAGCTGTACTCCTGTTAGAAGCTAAATCTTTATTCTGTGTTTTATAGGTAAATTGTCTACTCAGGTATCCATGTTGGAGTCTACATTCAGTCACATTGTGTGGACTGAGAGTATGCGGAGACTGGCGATCCTGGTGGGAAGGGCACTAGAATTTGGTGAACCAGTGCTGCTGGTTGGAGACACTGGGTAAAGTCCTGTGCTTCTGTGACAGTAACTTGTGATGGTTCAGTTCAGTTCCATAGGAGTACTTGAGTTATCTGTGAAGGATTAGCAGGGATGCAATCTTTTTTTTCTTTTATCTCCCCGTCCCCCACTACCTTTTTGTAAGGCTCATGTAATAGACCTATTACTGTTTGCTTTCTTCTTCCTTCAGACCTTTGTGATATAGAAGAGAATGATTTCTTGCATTATTATCACTGGAGTGTTTTTTTTTTTTCTTTGTAATTCTTTTAAATAGTGCCATTCATTCTTTTTTTTTTCTTTTCTTTTTAAAGATTTTATTTATTTATTTGACAGAGATCACAAGTGGGCAGAGAGAAGGAGGGGAAAGCAGTCTTCCTGCTGAGCAGAGAGCCTGATTCGGGGCTCAATCCCAGGACTCTGGGATCATGACCTGAGCTGAAGGCAGAGACTTTAACCCACTGAGCGATCCAGGCACCCCTAATAGTGCCATTCATTCTATAAATCTGTAGAGAACAACAGCTGAGCTCCAGTCTCTTAAAAGTCTGTAAGGATTAGGTTTCTTTCCCATCCCTTGGTGGTGATGGTTGGTAGAAATAGAAAAGGATGGAATTCAGGCAGCGTGTGCTTTTTTGGTTAAGAAACACTCTTGGTTGGGGCGCCTGGGTGGCTCAGTGGGTTACAGCCTCTGCCTTCGGCTCAGGTCATGATCCCAGGGTCCTGGGATTGAGCCCTGCATCGGGCTCTCTGCTCAGCGGGGAGCCTGCTTCCTCCTCTCTCTCTGCCCGCCTCTCTGCTGACTTGTGCTGTCTGTCAAATAAATAAATAAAATATTTAAAAAAAGAAAAAAAAAAGAAACACTCTAGGTTGCTGGTGTTTGGGGGAAGGGTGCCCTGAGCTCAGAAAGTTGATGTCCTGTGTTGGCCGGCAGTCTCTGTTCCTGCAGTGAGCCTCTCACCAGAGCTCCCCTCTTATGCTGATTGGAGTGGCTAGCATGTATATTTGGAATTTATGGTCCTTATTAATCTGGTATGTATCCCTTTAACAGGTGTGGGAAAACAACAATCTGTCAGGTGTTTGCAGGATTGGCAAATCAGAAACTATACTCTGTCAACTGCCACTTACACATGGAGACTTCGGACTTTCTGGGAGGGCTGCGGCCGGTGAGACAGAAGCCAAAGGACAAGGTTTGTTCAGTAGCAAATAATGATGTATTCCTTCATTTGAAGAATTGCAGTTGGCTTTGTGTAGGTGTCAGCTGTGGAATTTATTCATGGTGAAGTTTTGATCCCAGATTTGATATATATCTTTAGATTTTCACTTGTCTACAGAGACTTTCCTGAGCATCCTGTTGTACAGGCTTTATTCCTTCTTCTTAGACCCTTACTTTCTGCGGAATGACCACTTACTCTACTACATGTGTAATGTCTTGCGAAGCCACCTGTTCTTTAATTTCACACCTTCTTTTCCGAATTGTAGGAAGAAGTTGATACATCAAAACTTTTTGAGTGGCATGATGGTCCTCTAGTTCTGGCCATGAAAGAAGATGGCTTTTTTCTCCTGGATGAGATCTCACTGGCTGATGACTCTGTCCTGGAAAGACTCAATAGGTATATGTGTAAGAGGTTTGCCCTTTGTGTGATGTTTCCATTGGTCTGGTTATTTTTTAATTAATTAAACAATTAAAAAAAATTTTTTTTTAAAGATTTTATTTATTTATTTGACAGAAGTAGGCAGAGAGGCAGGCAGAGAGAGAGAGAGAGAGGAGGAAGCAGGCTCCCCGCTGAGCAGAGAGCCTGATGTGGGGTTCGATCCCAGGACCCTGGGATCATGACCCGAGCCAAAGGCAGAGGCTTTAACCCACTGAGCCACCCAGGCGCCCCAACAATTAAAAAATTTTTTAATTAAAAGATTAAAAATTCCCATGTAGTTAACATGTAGGTAACATATAGCATGATGCTAGTTTCAGATGTATAATACAGTGATGCTACAGTTCTGTACATTACAGAGTGCTCTTCGTGATATGGCTGCTCTTAATCCCATTCACCTATTTCACCCATCCCCCCTACCTATCTCCCCTCTGGTAACCATCAAGTTTTTTCCCTATGGTTAAGAATCTATACCTTGGTGGTTCTATTTTTTTTGTTTTGTTTTGTTTCCTAAATTCCACATATAAGGGAAATCATGTGGTATTTTTCTTTGATTTATTTTACTTAGCATTGTACCCTCTAGCTCATTCATATTGTTGCAAATGACAAGATTTCATTCCTTTTTATGGTTAAATAATATTCCACAGAATATGGAATACTGGTCTGGTTTTTATAGCTATTCTTTTGCACAGAAATGTTCTTCATAGCTGCATGGTAAATGTTTGAAAATGATAATGAGTTACTGTTTTTTGTGTTTATTTTGTTTTAGCACTCAGAGTAGTTTAACAGGACTAGTTTTTCCTGTCAGTAATCAGAAAGATGGGACTGTAGAATGGCCATGCTAAAGCAAATGAACAGAAGTTAAAACTCTTTTTTGGGGCAATTTATGTGACCATTACCTAAATTCTTCAAAGAACTAGAATCAGAATTCTAGATGTTATATGGCTGTATGACCTCAAAATCTCGGACTAATACAAATTTTGATGTATACCTATTTTTTTTTTTTTTTTTTTTTTTTTTTTAAAGATTCTATTTATTTATTTGACAGATAGGGAGAGAGGGATCACAAGCAGGGGGAGTGGGAGAGGGAGAAGTAGGTTCTGGGTGGCTCAATCCCAGGACCCTGGGACCATGAACTCAGCCAAAGGCAGAAGCTTAACAAATGAGCCACCCAGGCACCCCTGTTTTTCTTTTTTGAAGTTTAATTTACATACCATAAGTTTATCCATTCTAAATGCATAATTCAACAAGTTTTGGTAAATTTACTGAGTTTTGCACCATAATCTAGTTTTACCTTTCCACTATACCAGTAGGAACCTTTCTGCCACTCTACAGTGTATTTCTGATGCCATCTCCTGCTCCAGGTCACTACTAAATTACTTTCTGTTTAAAAAAAAAAATTGTCTTTTTATCACATTGCATATAAATGGTTTCTCTGCATTTGCAATGTGCATTGTTTTGAGGGTCATCCATGTGGTAGCCTGTTAGTAGTTTGTTCCTTTTTATTCCTAAGAGTTTTCCATTGTATAGATATACCATATTTTTTATCCATTTACCTCTTGATGTTATTTGGGTTATTTCTACCAAGTTTGGTGTTTTTAATTTAATTTTTATTTTTTTAAAAGTTTTTATTTATTTGAGAGGCAGTGAGAGAGAGCATGAGAGGGGAGAAGGTCAGAGGGAGAAGCAGACTCCCCATGGAGCTGGGAGCCGATGTGGGACTCCATTCAGGGACTCTGGGATCATGACCTGAGCCAAAGGCAGTTGCTTAACCAACTGAGCCACTCAGGTGCCTGGTATTTGGGTTATTTCTACTTTTGTGAATAATGCTACCATGAATATTCGTATATAAGACACTCGTTTGTAAAGCAAGTGCCATAATGGGGCATAAATGGCTAAAGGGATTTTTTTTTTCTTTTGATCAGAAATATTGTTCCCTTACACAGGAATTGGGATAATGAGTTATTTTAAAATTTGTGCTAGGAAAGTGTTAAGTAAAAGCTTAGCAGAGGAGATAACTTTCTTCCTTTTTAAAAGAACTTGAAGACCACAAAATACAAAGGATACATAAGTCTTTTCTAATCATATATTCTCCAATTTTTTGTCTTTTAGTGTCCTTGAAATGGAAAAGTGCCTGGTATTAGCTGAAAAAGGCAGTGTAGAGGACAAGGATAATGAGGTAGAGCTGTTGACTGCTGGGAAAAAATTCCGTATCTTAGCAACCATGAACCCTGGGGGCGACTTTGGGAAAAAAGAGGTAAAATTGTGTTCCTGAAGCATAATTTTTTTCCAGTTTTGACCTAAGCTCACTAGCAGCTAGAAATATAATATGTAAAAATGCATTTGGAACTTTATATTGGGTAAAAACTAAAAACTAGAAAGATATTTTAGAATTATTACAAAGTTGAGAGATTCTGACATTATTTCCTTATGTTAATATCTCACTGTGTGTGCCTGAAATTTCATTGTTTCATTGTTTGCCCAGCTCTTCATGTATGTTACCATAACAAATTCTCACAAGAACTCTTTGTGAAAGTTATTTTCCTACTTACATGGGTGAGAAAGTTGAAACTGAAATTTAATCCTAAACTCTGTTTCTGGAGTCTCTTAAACATGACTATGGCTTTGACTGTTTTAAAGTGACAAAAATGTTGCAGCCAGGAGCCTCTTCTGGTTTTGCAGGTGGGCCATCTCTGTTCTTTCCAGGGGTTATGTGGGTTACCCTCAGACTATTAGTAAAGGAAAAGGTGGAGAGCAGCCTTCTGTTCAGAGGGTGGTTTTGGGATCCAACCAGGATCCAATACCCTGAACACCATGGCTTTCAGGCTTGCGAAGCTTCTCAGTAGAGAAGTCTATGTTGTGTGTGGGATCCTGGCCTGTTAGGAAAATGGTGATGTGGTGATAGGTCAAGGATGATGAGAAGAAACAGAGGTTGTGAATGAAAGTAATTCAAATTCTTGGTAACTTGGTGGATCCCTGAAATGCGACATGGTGCATGGTGTTTTGGGCTTGATTTTCCTCTGTAGCATAAAAAGAAAGATTATAACTATACTTCTTGAAATGTTTTGAAAAGAAGAAATAAATACATCATAGCTTCTAACATAATGTGAAAACTGATTCTTTGGCAAGTGAGAATAACATAGAAAGATCTAATTTCAAGGTTGTGTATGTTAAGGTTAGCTTAAGTTGTTAAGATAGTTTAAGTTTTTCTTAGAAAAAGATTGCCAACTTTTATAAAACTAAGGGAAGGTTCTTTTTTGTTTTTGCCTGCCTAGCAGGCAGAGTGAAGTAGGATGCCAAAGACGAGTGGCACTGTTTATCTAGGATGGCAGCAAGGATCCCTCACACATTTGCTGGGTCTTAACTGAGCTGCTCCTGAGTATAGGCATTACTGCTAGTCCTGCTGCCATAGGCCAAGGAAAGCAATAATAAGCTAATAGTTACGTGCATGTTTGGCATTGTATATGCTTGTTAATAGGGGTTTATTGACCTGGGGTAGAATAAAAAGGATAAGAGGAATCCATTTGCAGGGCAAAGGCCATAAAGACTGGAAGGACTAACAGTTCTTTTTTATATAAGAGGTAAAATATATGCCTCCTTAATAATTTCACTGTCCCCTTTTGAGCCATATAAAAGATGTTTTCCTTTCTACTTCAGACAGTTCTCCCCTGTGGGACAATAGCTTTTACTTTCTTTAAAGCACTGGTTATATAACCGAAGGTAAAGGAAAGGCCTTTGCTTAGGGGAAGTATTCAGTTTGGGGGGTTACCCACTGGGGCCGGATTTCAACTTATACCACCTATTCTATGAGACCTTGAAGTTCTGCACTCTGCCTATAAAGAAAGTGATAGGAATACTGTCTGGGAGGCGGTGGTGGAGATTAATGAGATGGCCTGTGGAAGGAGCCAGGATAAAGTAGGTATTCAGTTAAATTGTAGTAAAGGTAATAAAAGAAGCATCTAGTGTTTGTTAGATTCACCAGCTAATACTCTTTCAAGGGATTTGTTTTCTAGTTTTCCTCCTAGGTATTACATTCAAATGGAAATTTTTTTTCTTGTAGCTGTCTCCTGCCTTAAGAAACCGGTTTACGGAAATATGGTGCCCACAAAGCACAAATCATGAAGATTTAATTCAGATTATCAGCCATAATCTTCGTCCAGGATTATCTCTTGGCAGAGTAGATCATAAAGGTAAGAGCTTTCATGTGGTAAATGTAATACCCAAACTTCTGAAGCTAATCGAAAATAGAAATCATGTCTTAGAAAATAGGAATAGGTCTAAGATTTCATTTAATCAAAATCAGAAATAATACTGAAATACTTTAAAAATCTATATTAAAGTTTTTTTTTTTTTTTTTAAAGATTTTATTTATTTATTTGACAGAGAGAAATCACAAGTAGATGGAGAGGCAGGCAGAGAGAGAGAGAGAGGGAAGCAGGCTCCCTGCTGAGCAGAGAGCCCGATGCGGGACTCGATCCCAGGACCCTGAGATCATGACCTGAGCCGAAGGCAGCGGCTTAACCCACTGAGCCACCCAGGCGCCCCTTAAAGTTTTTTTTTTTTAAGATTTTATTTATTTATTTGACAGATAGAGATCACAAGTAGGTAGAGAGGCAGGCAGAGAGGAGGAAGGAGGCTCCCCGCTGAGCAGAGAGCCCAATGAAGGGCTCGATCCCAGAACCCCGGGATCATGACCTGAGCCGAAGGCAGAGGCTTTAACCCACTGAGCCACCCAGGTGCCCCTATATTAAAGTTTTATTTATTAATTAAAAAAATTTATCTTTGAGAGAATGCAAGTGCAGTGGGGGTAGGGTCAGAGGGAGATAGGGAGAGAAAATCCTGAAGCAGACTCCCTACTGAGTGCAGAGCCTGACAAAGGGCTTGATCTCATGACCCTGGGATCATGACCCCACCCAAAATCAAGAGTCCCATACTCAACAGACTGAGTCACACAGGCTTCTCTGTCATCAATTAATTCATTATTAACTTTATTTAAAAATATTCTGGGTGGCTATCCCCTCCCCCCCCGCTTGCTCTCTATGAAAAGAATTTTTAATTTTTTAATTTTTTTTTTATTTTTTAAAGATTTATTTATTTATTTGACACAGAGAGATCACAAGTAGGCAGAGAGGCAGGCAGAGAGAGAGAGGAGGAAGCAGGCTCCCCGCTGAGCAGAGAGCCCGATGCGGGACTCGATCCCAGGACCCTGAGATCATGACCTGAGCCGAAGGCAAAGGCTTTAACCCACTGAGTCACCCAGGCACCCCGCAACAGAAACTCTTATTAGGTGCTATGGAGAAAGTATCTAAAGTATCTAAAGTATCTAAAGAACTACTTCAGAAAATTGGGAGAACCCCGCTTAACCCACTGAGCCACCCAGGCGCCCTGAAAAGAATTTTTTAAATGTTCTTTTCATTATAAGCGTTTTCAAACTTAAGGAAATAGAAGAATAGTATTAAGAAACTTCTGTATACCTAAAACCTAAATTTAGCAATTTTTAAGGTATCTAGTAAGGGTCAAAACATTGTATGGTTCTTTTATTGAGCTAGATTGCTTTGATGTATACATGCATCTTTTTTTTTTTTTTTGGTTGAGGTATAATCAACATCATATTAGTTTCAGATGTATAACATGATTCAGTATTTGTATCTATTGTGAAATGATCACAGTAAGTCTAGTTAACATTCATCGTGCTGGGTGTTATATGTATGTACATATATATATATTTTAAAGATTTTATTCATTTATTTGACAGAGATCACAAGTAGGCAGAGAGGCAGACGGTGCGGGGGGGCGGGAAGTAGGCTCCCTGCTGAGCAGAGAGCCTAATGCGGGGCTCGACCCTGGGATCGAGCAGCCTGAGCCGAGGGCAGAGCCGAGGGCAGAGGATTTAACCCACTGAGCCACCCAGGCGCCCCATGATGTGTATATATTTATCTTACACGTTGAAGAGCTAAATTTAGAACCCAGCTTTGGTTTCAAGCTCTGAATCATTTTCTCTCTCTCTTTTTAAATCTCTCTTTCTTAAAGAACATATAAAAGGATATTTGCTTCTTTCAGTTCCAAACTCACCTGAAGGACTTACAGAAATAAAGTTTGCTGGGCTTCCTACCTAGAGTTTCAGATTCAGTCAGTCTGGGATGGGGCTTGGGAATTTATCTTTCTAATAAGTTCTTGGGTGATGCCAGTAAGGTTGATCCAAGGCCCACACTCAGAACTTCTTACTTACTTGGTTGTGTGCTGTTTGCAGTGCTGCACGTGGTATGAGTATTCCAGGTAAAGGAGAAGAGGGCAGGTCACTAAGAACGCATGGTTTGTCTTTTGGCTCTGCATTGGGACTGAATTCCCCTGGGACGTAGCCTCTGTATCTCCTTTTGGCTGCATACTTTTAGAAGTTGTTTGGATTGTAAAAGAATGGTAGAGATTGCAGCTGCCATTACATTGCCACGTTGGCTCCATCAGCAGTGGTCTTCAGGCTTAATGGTTTCTCTGCAGGGCAGTTGGCACTGCGGCCCCTAGGACTTAACTCTGAGCCTCCCTGTTTGTCCTTAGGGAGCTTGTTTACTGTAAGCTTTGTAAAGCTTACATGGCAGCAACCTCTTTGGGGAAGCAATAGATAGTGAGGGAGAAGTGGCTTAATTTTTATCATCTGGAAATGGATCAGGTTGGCAGAGCATAAAAATGTTCTTAAAAATAGGAAACTAGATAAAGCTTTTATTTCCGAATTTTCTTTATAAAGATACGTAAGATTTAATGAATCTAATATTTCAACTAATTATGAATTCTAAATTGAATTCTGATCCTATTCAGAATACTTAAGGTATAATCACTGTATTGTCTTAATCAAAATATAAACACCTTTGAGTTCTACCTTACTCTAAGAATTTTTGTTCACAAACCTCTATAGTAGTTTTATCTATATATCTATAGTATGAACAAAAAGAAAGGATTCCAGGAAATTGATGTTTTTTGTTTTTTGTTTTTGTTTTAGGTAATGACCTCTGAAGGACATGTAGGCTTTTTTTTTTAAGATTTTTTTAAAAAAAGATTTTATTAATTTATTTGACAGAGAGAGAGATCACAAGTAGGCAGAGAGGCAGGCAGAGAGGGGAAGCAGGCTCCCTGCCGAGCAGAGAGCCTGATGTGGGACTGGCATCCCTGTAATTTACTTTTTAATAAATACTATTCATTTGGGGCACCTGGGTGGCTCAGTCCGTTAAGCAGCTGCCTTCAGCTCAGGTCATGATCCCAGGGTCCTGGGATCTAGTTCCCGCATCGGGCTCCTTGCTCTGCGGGAAGCCTGCTTCTCCCTCTCCCACTTCCCCTGCTTGTGTTCGCTCTCTCACTGTCTCTCTCTAAGAAATAAAAATCTTGGGGCACCTGGGGGGCCCAGTGGGTTAAAGCCTGTGCCTTCGGCTCAGGTCATGATCCCAGCGTCCTGGGATCGAGCCCTGCATCAGGCTCTCTGCTCAGCGGGGAGCCTGCCTCCTTTCCTCTCTCTGCCTGCCTCTCTGCCTACTTGTGATCTCTGTCTGTCAAATAAATAAATAGAATCATAAAAAAAAAAAAAAGAAAGAAAAATCTTAAGAATAAGTAAATAAATAAATACAAACAATTTTATCTTTATTTATTTATTTTTAAGTATTCTCTATACCCTACATGGAGCTCAAACTCAAAACTCTGAGATCGAGAGTCACATGCTCTACCAACTGAGCCAGCCAGGCACCTCAGTCATTTTACGTATTAGTATTTATTATTACATTTATAACATGGATTCCTGTTTTCTGTTACCTTTTAATATTTGTTATAAACAATGTATGAACCCATCCACTTTACCTCATTATTTTCTAATAATCAAGATTTAATTATCCTCTAACAGTAGAAAAGTTGTCATTTAAGTCCTTGTTTTACTTCAAAATTATTCCACCCTGAAATGTCCATCCAAGTACTCATGTTTAATGTTTAGTTGCTGAAACAGCATTTAATTGCTTTCCTCATTGTTACTGGATTTTCCCCCTTGAGTTACCATTTTAAGTTCTTTCTAAAGATTTGTGGGTTTTTTCATAATTAGTTTATTTCTTCTGACTAGATAGTTTCTTCTAAGTAATTTGCAGTAGAGCCTTGAAGGCTCTTGCTGAATGGTCCACTTTATATTATAGCAGTGCTGATTTCTCCCTGTCATATTTAAAAAACAATGTTCTTTCATACTCATACTTCTTAGATAAGTGTTTATTGTTGATTTTAGGAGTTATATAAAGTGTTTTATTAAACTTAAATTGACATTAATCTCTATTACTTAAGAAGTATTTTGTTTCCAAATATTTTACAATATGAAATTGTGATAGTTAGACTGGTCCTTTAACTTAAATCATGAAACAAAATTTATGAATCCTCTGATTTGTTGAATTCTGATGGATGGATGCATTGATTTAATAAAACAAAAAACCTGAACTAAGTGCCACTGAAACGGCACCTGGATGTCTCAGTCGGTTAAGCATCTGCGTTCAGCTCAGATCATGATCCTAGTGACCTGGTCATGATCCCAGTGTCCTGGGATCAAGTTCTATGTTGGGCTTCCTGCTCCATGGGGAGTCTGCTTCTCCCTCTCCTTCTGCCCCTCTCCCTGCTCATGCTCTCTCCCTCTCTCCTTTTTTTGCTCTCTTCCTCTCTCAAATAAAGAAAGAAAGAAAATCTTTTTAAAAATGCCACTGAAAATATGGCATCCTTATTCCTGTGAATCAGTTTAAAAAATGATAAAATTTATATATTTTCTAAAATCATTGTGTCTTGACTTCACAATTCTATCTGAAGATGAAACAAATGAATATTCTTTTGAGCAGTTTTCAGGATTGCTTCTTAGGCTGTAATTCTCAAAGTGGTTTTTCTTTTTTGGTAAGTGTGGAATGCTATTCATGAATCTCTTGGGAATGTAATAAAAGCAATGGAACCCTCTCTTTAGAAAAAGCGGTAATGGACTTTCACAAAAATTTGCATATAATCTTATGGAGCACAGAACTCTCTTAGGGCATCTCTGGGTCCCATGTTACAAAACCCTCTTGGGAGTGTTCAATACAGCTACTTCTAAGCAACTGCCTTTGTGTCCTTATGTCTTAGGGGCTGACATAGCGGAGGTGATGTTGGATTTCATTGATTGGCTTACCCACCAGGAATTTGGCCGAAGATGTGTGGTCAGTATCAGAGATATCCTGTCCTGGGTTAACTTCATGAACACAATGGGGGAGGAAGCTGCTTTGAAAAGGCCAGAGACCATCTCCACTGTGACATCATTTGTCCATGCTGCATGCCTGGTGTACATAGATGGAATAGGTTCAGGTATGTTGTCTGTTAGCTGGTGTGGGGACAAGGGGGTTAGGGTAGAGGGGAGTATGAAATGGAGCAAACCCAGACCTCCAACCTCTGACCCAGATACTTTAAAAAAATCACTTACTGGGGCGCCTGGGTGGCTCAGTGGGTTAAAGCCTCTGCCTTCGGCTCAGGTCATGATCCCAGAGTCCTGGGATCGAGCCCCACATCGGGCTCTCTGCTCAGCAGGGAGCCTGCTTCCTCCTCTCTCTGCCTGCCTCTCTGCCTACTTGTGATCTCTATCTGTCAAGTAAATAAATAAACAAAATCTTAAAAAAAAATCACTTACTGTAACATTTCTGAGACCAAGAATGGATTTTATTTTCTTTCTACTCTTTTTGAGAGATGACTGTTATAAAAGATAGGCTGCAACTTCTCATTGCTTATAGGCTAGGGACTTGGTAAACATGAAGTGGTTATTACGAGTAAAAAGAAGACTGTTGGAAATGCCCTTGCTCCTGAAGGAGTGGATAATTCTTTTTTTTTTAATTATTGTTATTAACATACAGTGTATTATTTGCTCCAGGGGTAGACTCACAGGTCTGTGAATTGTCATTTCACAGCACTCTCCATAGCACATACCGTCCCCAGTGTCCACAACCCAACCCTTGGACTGGATAATTGTTACCATGAATGGTCATTTATAGTTATTGCCTGAATCCTTTAGTTTGTTTGTTTTTTAAGTTACTGTAAGCTCATAATATTCAGTATTTAAGTTCTGTTTTTTTTTTTTAGCAGTGAAGATTAGAGATATAAACCAATATAATCAGCAGTACCACATTAATTCATCCTACGTCCAGGCTGATTCATCCTGGAGTGCGTGGGTGCTTTACTGAATTAGCTGCTGCCAATCTGTCAATTGTGGGGATCCAGACTTTTGCCTTCGGACTATCTACAGTAGCGATTGCATTTTGGGTTAACTTCAGCAAGAACCTCATTTCCCCTGGAAACCACCCAAGCGCTCCTGATGAGCAGTTGGGAAGCTTGGTGTCATGTCGTGCTGTTGTTTGATGTACCGATTCTCTGTCTTTTAGGGGCAACTTCCTCAGGGTTTGGTACGGCTCTCTTGGCTCGCAAAGAATGTCTGAAATTCCTACTCAAGAAACTTTGCAAGATAGTGCGACTTACTGAGTGTCAAAAAAACGAATTGAAGATTTATGACCGACTCAAGGCCAAAGAATTTACTGGAATAGATAACCTTTGGGGAATTCATCCATTTTTTATACCAAGGGGTAAGAATGATTTTTAAATAAATGAAGATTCTACTCTTGTAGATCATAGGTACTTGACTTTTACTGTGACTTTTAATGTATCCTATGCATGATTATTTTTAAACTATCTGAATTAGAATTTGACTTGGTATAACCAACTATAATTTCATAAATAATTAAAAACAGATAACCGACATAAAAATAGGGGAAAGTACAGTCTTTAATCTGTGAATAAATTGTCTTTAAAAAATGCATTTATTTTTAATTTGGTGCTCAGAACAAGAGCTTTCCTATAGTGGTAATTCAACCCATAATGTATCAACTATAGATCCTCATCACTGCTTACCAAAATAGTTTTGTGAGCCCTTGTGGGCAGGAATTGTGTCCCTATCTTCCTGTTCCTGACACCTGAGATGTTTCCTAACAGCCAAAGGCATTCAGAAAATGTCTGATGAATGAGTGAATGATTAAATGGAAAACTCACGTGGGTTTCAGTTGGAATCCTTGCTCTCTTTCTTACTAGATTGCTCTTACCAAATATTTAAATGAGGTAGATTAGAGATCTTAGAAGGCACTAGTAATTTTTCAGATTATTGCTTCTGGAGCAGGGTCGTCTTTTTCTTTTCCTTTCCTCCCACCCTACATTAATAATTGTCGAATGCCTGAAACGCTTAGAGGAACAGTGGCAGTGACTGAGGGTTCAGTGGTGAACAAAACCAGCCTAGATTCCTGGCCAAACGGAGTATCACCCTTTTCCCTCTCTCTCTTCAGTAGTACTCTTCATCCCCGATGGTACATTCAATGATCTAATTTCCCTAAGTCATCATCATAATATTCAGGACTCTCGTGTAGGAGCTATATGTTAGTGACCTGGGACAGAGGTGATCCTTGCTTCTGCTTCCACAGCTGAGGTAATTGATGTTAATCCTAGCCCTCCAAACTGGTATACGAAAAGTTTCTTCCAGGAGACGCAGTGACACAAATGTTAAGCCCTATAAAACTATTATTAGTCTGCAGTTCAGCTAGATTATGGGTTAAAGATGCATCCTGAATTTTCTTGGAGGCCTAAAAACCTTGGATGAAATTACTTCTGTGGAAACACACACTGTGGCCTACACACTGAACTTACACTTGACTCTTAAACAGATAGGGCACGTGGGTGGCTTAGTGGGTTAAGTCTCTTCCTTTGGCTCAGGCCATGATCTCAGGGTTCTGGAATCGAGTTCCGCATCGGGCTTTCTGCTCAGCAGTGAGCCTGCTTCCCCCCGCCCGCCCACCTGTCTCTCTGCCTTCTTGTGCTCTCTCTCTCTCTGTCAAATAAATAAATAAAATCTTAAAAAGAATATACTTACTTGTAAAGGTAAATTGTTCAAGTACATGTAGTAATTCCAGGTGTAGGTTGTAAAAGGAGGAACATGTGCTTGCAGTTAGACCTATGTAAGTGAGTATATACTTAGGTATAAGCGCTGGAGAGACCTGAGTAGTAGGCACAGTTGAATAACGTATGCTGCTGGCTATTCCTTCAAAGGATTTTATAACCTGAAAGTGGGGAAATGTTGAAACAGGGCTGAGCATTTTCACTATATAGATGGTGCTTCGCTCACTGAAAGTCTGTTTGTTAGATTCTTAAAATCTTGGCATTGACATGTAAGTGTGATTTGGTTGACATCCAGCTAATATGTGGCTTTTCTTTTCTCTGCTTAAGGACCTGTCCTTCACAGGAATAATGTTGCCGACTATGCACTCAGTGCAGGCACCACAGCTATGAATGCCCAGAGGCTCTTAAGAGCTACGAAACTGAACAAACCCATTCTTCTGGAGGGCTCCCCTGGTGTGGGCAAGACAAGTTTGGTGGGAGCATTAGCAAAGGCTTCAGGCAACATCCTTGTTCGAATCAACTTGTCAGAGCAGACGGTAAGCTTAGTCATCCTGCAGCTGATGAGGATGAGTATAGGGAGTAATGTTTGTATCTGTTTATAGAGTTTCTTAATCAGAAATAATTAGGACATTTTCAGAATCCCAAACATTTCATGGTGATAAAGACTACAGCAACATGACCTTCCAAACTAAGTCTCCTTTTAGATTTATTTATAACTGATGTCTGTAATATTATTCTCTCGATGCTTTAATTTCATTGTCTTTTGAGAGATAATTGCCCAATTCAGTATTTATTATAACAGAGCCTTCTTTATTTTTGTCCTTTCTAAAAATGTAATAGAAATAAGATCTCCTTTAAATACTCTCACAGGACAAGAGGTGACAAATAAGACTCTCCAGTAGTGGGGTCTGGGAGCAGGGCCTGGGCATTGCTACTGGTCTTTGTTTTATTTTTATTTGTTTTGTTTTGTGTAAAGCTCACTAATTAATTTCCAAGTATAGCGACAGTTAAGAACTGATCTAGAGCTCCAGCTCCAATCAACTGATAACTTGCAGTGTTGTGGTGAGAAGGTCCTTGGAGGCATGTCTGGGCTCCTGGTAAAGAGCGCTAGGATTGATTAGTTCTGTCTTGGAATAAAAAGGAAAAGCGGCATAAGGCCCAAGAATTTATCATGTTAGATTTAGGGTCTTGGGATCTAGTTAATTCTTTTATGAAATATTGACTTTTCCTCCTTTCTGCCTCCTCTCAAAGGACATCACAGACCTGTTTGGAGCAGATCTACCTGTTGAAGGAGGCAAGGGAGGAGAGTTTGCCTGGCGAGATGGTCCGTTGCTGGCAGCTCTGAAGGCAGGCCATTGGGTTGTGTTGGATGAGGTGAGAGAACTATCCGTCATGCCAAGCATAGGGTCACAATGGGAAAAGCAGTCATACTTTTATATTGCTAGGGCATACCTTACTTTTCATATAATTAGGTCATGCTGTTTTGCTAGTACAGACAAATTTCTAACGAAGAAAAGTCCTCCACGGTTCCTTTGAAGAATAAGAAAAGTCACTTGTCAGAAAGCATATCTAGAAACCCTTGTATATACAAGCCACTAACACCTGCTGTTATAAGCCAGCTTCCAGAGAAAAACTGTCCTCTTCACTGGTTTATTCTTTGGTGTCTGGCTGGCTTTGTATTTTGTATTTATTTCATGGGTTTTTTACAGTGTCAACCACATGTTTTATAAGAGCAACAGAGAGACTGCAGGAAGTTATCTTAAGAGACATTAAAAAAAAATGGTGAGAAAATGGTCAGTGTTACATGTGCCTTATGGGTAAGTTATTGACTGGAAGAACAGAGCCGCTCATGATACCTGGGATAAATGCTGAAACTTAGTGACCAGCAGGCAGCTGGAGATATGGAAAGGTGATGTACAGAAATAAAAAATTTAAAGCTATGGGCAATGGTGTCTAGTCATATGCCTTATTAATCCAGGAAAAGGCTGGGAAGTAGTGGTGAAGTTTAAATGATTGGTGTGACCAGAATGTTGTGGATAGAACTTTTAAGACTGGCCCCAGCGGCTCTCCAAGATTCAGATGTCTTTGGGTCTGAAGTTGGAGGCCAGGCTATGGGGTTACTTTTCAGCTGAGCTTCTTCCTACTTCTCATAGTAGGAGAGTGGTGAGTCCCATCTCCCTGATTTTTGGAAAAAGATGCCTGTTAGTATTATATTCTTTAGCCAGGGGGAAAAATGCTCAGTTTTAAAGCTTAAGGCCTCAGACCATAGTCCTGTTGGGTGGAAATGCATCCAGGTGACCCAAGACATTCTTTTTTTTTTTTTTTTTAATTATTTATTTGACAGACAGAGATCACAAGTAGGCAGAGAGGCAGGCAGAGAGAGAGAGGAGGAAGCAGGCTCACTGCTGAGCAGAGAGCCCGATGCGGGGCTCAATCCCAGGACCCTGGGATCATGACCTGAGCCGAAGGCAGAGGCTTTAACCCACTGAGCCACCCAGGCGCCCCGACCCAAGACATTCTTAACTAAGTCACATTAAGAGTAGCTTTTAGAGTTTTACATGTTTGGGAATATTCCGTGGATTTTGTGCTTTGTAGTGTTCATGTAAACATGACACTGGAAATTCTGATAGAATCTGGGTTTTTTTTTTTTTTTTGTCCCTTTGCATTTTATTGATTTCTCATTTTCCTAATTGAATTTCCTATGTTACCTTAAAACTACCATACTTTGCATCCCTGAGCTGTAAACTCTGCATCTGAAGACCTCCATTCAGCTCTTTTCATTTTTGGCACAGAAACTCCTTGTATTTGTTCTTGTTCACAAAAATGTTGGTGAACGTTAGCCATGTCTATCTACTTTATGTAGTTTATATCATGACTTTGAAACCCATTCAGAGATTTCATTCAGTATTTTAGCTGGAGAAGATAATTTAAGTATATAAAGAGCAGTCTTCATCTTTAAAGATCTCACAGTGCAAAAATGAGATCTGTGTACTGGCAAGTTTTTTTGGTAAGCTGGGATGTACAAGTCTGTATAGGTGAATACAATGGATGTCCAACTCTTGATTTTGGCTCAGGTCATGATCTTGCAGTTGTGGGATGGAGCCCCATGGCAGGCTCTGTGTGCAGCAGGGTGTCTGCTGGAGATTCTCTTTCCCCTGCCTTTCCCTCCCCCCACTTTGTCTCTCTTTCTCTCAAAAAATGAATAAATCTTAAAAAATGGAATGTTATCAGTACTGTTTGAGCTTCTTCCTCCTGAAGACAATACTATTCTGGTTTTATACATTTTTTTTATAGTTATATAGCATATGTAATAAATATATATACTTTGTTCAAATAGCTCAACCTGGCTTCTCAGTCTGTATTGGAAGGACTCAATGCTTGTTTTGACCACAGAGGAGAAATCTATGTTCCTGAGTTGGGAATGAGTTTTCAAGTACAGCATGAAAAGACGAAGATTTTTGGGTGTCAAAATCCTTTTAGACAAGGAGGTGGGAGGAAAGGCTTGCCAAGGTCTTTCCTTAACAGATTCACTCAGGTAAGATTTGCTGTTGCCATGGAGACCGAAGGTGGAGTGTTGGGGCTGATAGGGCAGAGGCACATACCTATGAAGATGCTCACTGTGAGAATGAGAGAGCATCGATTTAATGATCTGTTTCTCAATTCCATGTCTCTGTATGGTGAATATTAATGTGACTGATTCCCATCATCACTTCTCTTCAGGTATGTGTCCCTTTGTCTCCAGTCCTGGAAAACCGGTGTGTTATCAGTTAGTGGAGGGTAAGATAACCACCCCTCCAGGAATTCCATTACCATCCTCAGGAGCAAGGCCAGTTTTTTACCTTTCCAGGTGTCTACGTGATCTATTAAAATACTGAAAATTTTTTTATGATGAAAATAATGCATTTTAGTTAAAGTAAGAAGGAAAAGAAAACTACCAGAAGAATAAAAAATCAAGTATTCTCCATACCAGAGTCAATCATTATTAACATTTGATGTCTTTCTTACTGTCTTTATTCTCGTTTGCAGAGGTTGGAGAGTGTGTATGTGTATCTATACACATATGCTTACTTGTTTTAATATTTATTTGTCAAAATTTGACTAGGATTTGGAAATGGCTCTGGATGTTGGCTTTCTTTGATGTCCCTTTTCATAATTCACTGAGTATCTTTTCAGAATAATTTATTATGAGGAATTTCAAACATACTGAAAAGTTGAAAGTTGAGATTTTGAAGTAACTGCTCCTATGCCTTACCATCTAGTTTTGAGTACATAATATACATAGGAAATTTAAAAAGACAGAAATGCTTAAAAATAAAAACAAATACACTTAAGTTGTATGTTATCTTTTTTTCTTTAATTCATTAGAGTGGAGCTAACAACAAAACCTCTGTTGCCCTGTATTTCAAATATTTTACAGGATTCTGTATCCTAAAAATGTAAGAAAAGAGATTTCTCTAACAATTTTTATGTATATCTAAACTGAGGTACTGTTACTTTGGTGTTAAATAACAATTTTACTTTGTAATTGGTAGTTCTTCCTGGTATTCAGTAAAGAGAAGCAATAGTATTTCTTCATGTTCTTTATGGATTCTGTAGGTCTTTGTGGATCCCCTTACAGTAATTGACATGGAGTTCATTGCTAGTACTCTGTTTCCAGCCATTGACAAAAATATTGTTAAGAAGATGGTTGCTTTCAACAACCGAGTAAGTACCTACTTGTATTAATTGTTTTTTATTTTCATGCTGTAATAGAACCATCATTTTTTCATTGTGGGACACTATCAAATTTATCAGTCTCTCTAAATTAAATCACATTGAATTATAGATGTTTCTGCTGGAAAAAAAATACTCATTTGAGGATTATGGTTATTAAGATCTTATCAGTGTTAATGCCTACAAGAGTATTCCTGGTTTAGATGTCTGGGTTGGTAAAAAGAGACTTGGTATCAAACCTAATTTCTGTTTCAGATTATGTATGCATTTGTAGTACATTGATAGTACTTAATGCAGTGTGCTTATTAGCAATGGGACATGTTTCCCAATAATGGTGTTTTCTTTTTAGATTGATCACGAAGTGACTATTGAGAAGAAATGGGGGCAAAAAGGAGGACCCTGGGAATTCAACCTTCGGGACCTTTTCCGCTGGTGTCAGTTGATGCTAGTTGACCAGTCCCCTGGGTGTTATGATCCTGGTCAGCATGTGTTTTTGGTCTATGGTGAGAGAATGAGAACTAAGGAAGACAAAGAAAAGGTGAGTTTCATACTTGTTCTTTGTGTTTCTTTCCATCTGTAAGTTGATTTCTTCCTAAGGGAGAGAAAGGGCATACTCACTAATAAACACTAAACTCACTAAAGCTGCTTAGAAATTAGAAGTTAAGGAAAGAGCTCTTTCCGTCAGTCTCTTCCCAGCGGCGGCAGCAATGGATTATGCAGACAGGGCCAAGATGAAACCTTGAGACCTTCGTGGCAAGAAGGAGGAGCTGCTTAAACTGCTGGAAGAGCTGAGGTGAAGCCATCCCAGCTGCACATTGCCAGAGGGACCTGTGGCATGGCTTCCAAGCTCTCCAAGGTCCAAGTTGTTGGCGGATCCATTGCCAGTGTTCTCACAGTCATCAACCAGAAAGAGAACTAAGGCAGGAAATTCTACAAAGGTAAGAAGTGCAAGCCCCTGGGTCTGCGGCCCAAGAAGACATGCGTCACGTGCCGCTGGCTGAACTAGCACGAGGAAGAGCTGAAGACCGAGAAGCAGCTGCAGAAGGAGCAGCTCTACCCACTGAGGAAGTACATGGTCGAAGCTTGAGCACTGGTGTCAATAAAACACAAACTGGGGTAAAAAAGTTAAGGAAGGAAACTGAAGGTTCACCTACCTCAGTGTCTCAAAGTGCAGAGTAATTTGCTTCAGAGTACATACTTCATTTATCCATCTGAATCCCTTTACTGCAAACCTCCTTTAAACAGTATTGCCCCCCAGTAATAAAGAACTAGGTCTTTAGCCTCTTTCAAGGTGCAAAGGGGAGAAACAGGAGGAGACAAGTGATACTCAGTAGAGGGGGTCAGTTTTCCATTTTTTAAAGAAACTTTGAGTTACAAAGTCTTTAATCTACAAAGTGTAAGTAGGTACACAAAAGAATATTCTGTATCTGAATGGAAATAAAAATACCTCTTTGTAAACAGAAAATAACACTAGAATTCCTAGCT
This sequence comes from Mustela putorius furo, assembly GCF_011764305.1. Classification (NCBI taxonomy): domain Eukaryota; kingdom Metazoa; phylum Chordata; class Mammalia; order Carnivora; family Mustelidae; genus Mustela; species Mustela putorius. The sequence continues at coordinate 309,217 of NW_025421301.1, forward strand.
TAATAAACTAATAATGTGTTCGTTTTGTTTTGTGGTATTTAAAGTCCAGTCTCAGAATATTCACAGTAGCTACAGGCAGGAGGCACTGTCCTGACCTCTTAACCAATGAGGACTCAATCACCTATAGTGAGTGGTAGAGCCAGCACTCCAGCCTAGAACTTTGCTTTCATATCCCAGTTGCAGCCAAATGTTGACTCATTCATTATGTACAAGTGCCTTTAGTCATTATATTAGGACAAAATATTCATCTAGTTTTTTTTCTTATTTTTTAATTTTATTTATTTATTTTTAAAGGTTTTATTTATTTATTTGACAGACAGAGATCACAAGCAGGCAGAGAGGCAGGCAGAGAGAGAGGAGGGAGCAGGCTCCCCGCTAAGTTGAGAGCCTGATATGGGGCTCTATCCCAGGACCCTGGGATCATGACCTGAGACAAAGGCAGAGGCTTTAATCCACCGAGCCACCCAGGCGCCCCTCACCTAGTTTTTAAAAATATAATTTCATTATATATAATTCATATACCATCAACTAGTAATTTTATTTTCTTCATCTGCTTACTACTTATACTGTATTCATTGTGGCCAGATGCTGGCTAATTATTGGGTATTTGATGTTAGTCAGATGGAATGTCAGTGTAAGGTATGGAAGGTTTTCTTCGTTTCTCTATGTTAATTATTGAATTCACACGGACACACATACAAAGTGAGGGAAAATAGTAATAGGAGAAGGGCCTATCAAGGCTGGAAGAGTTTGAGTAAATTGAATCTGTCTTTATAAAACTAAACCAACTACACTGTGAAAGTATTTATAATTTTAGTTCTGGTAGACTGTCAGGGAGTGGAGAGTATAATATGCTTTGGAGTACAAATGTAAGGTCATCAAACGCCTGGTCACAAAAGTATGTGACAGGAACACTTTTCTCCTGTGCTGCTTTTTGACTCCTCATCAAGGTTTGGTACTGATAATGATTTTATCTTTATTACTTTTTTCCTGATATTTCTCAAACTCATTAATTTTTTTAGTTGAGGTATAATTGGCATTCAACATATTATTTTCAGGTGAACACAATGATTCAGTATTTGTATACATTGTGAAATGACCACTGCAGTAAGTCTAACACACATTACCTTACATAGTACCAAAGACTTTTTTTTTTTAAAGATTTTATTTATTTGACAGACAGAAATCACAAGTAGGCAGAGAGTGAGGAGGGAAGCAGGCTTGCTACTGAGCAGAGAGCCCAATGTGGGGCTCGATCCGAGGACCCTGGGATCATGACCTGAGCCGAAGGCAGAGGCTTTAATCCACTGAGCCACCCAGGGGCCCAGAGACTTTTTCTTTTGATGGCAACTTTAAAATCTGTTTTCATAGCAATTTTGAAATAATGCAATACAGTATTATTGACTATAGTCACCATGCCATACATTCTATTCCTAGAACTTAAAAATAATAATATTTTTATCTTCTGACTAAAGTCCATTGTACAGTGATTAATATGAGTATTACTGCTTTGTTAGAAACATGCAACTTGGTATACATATTCTGGGTGGCTGGAATTTTTTGTGCTGCTCTGGGCTAAATTAGTGTATTTTATACATCCTTAGCTTTTCTCCCTGCCCCAACTCCTCTTAAAAAGAAATCCAGAAAAGAAGTAGGGCTAATGGCAAGTTTTCTAATTGTGTTTCTAATAAGGAAGGGATAACTGAATATAAATAATCAGATAACTGGCATTGGTCGTCATTCTAGTTATTTATATATATAGTTATTTATATAACTTAGGCTAAAATGGTGTTTTCGAGTGAGACTGGCTTGGATTTAAAAATCACTTACTAACCATTAGTAAATCCTTATAACTCTCCTGAATTCTATTTTCCATATCTATAAAGTGGAAATGATACCTATTTTGCAAGGCTGTAAGAATCAGAATAATCTGTTAAAGCATGTCTACAATGTTTGGCACATAGTAGGTGCTCACAAAATTGTCAGTGTTCTTTATAATCTTCAGGCTACTAGTCTCTTCTGCCTTTTTAGGTGATATCTTGGATGATGAAAGCAGATTGATTTTTTCATCTATAGATTTGCCATAATATCCATGACTTTAATTTATGATACATTCTCAACTGGAATCTCAAATAGTTTATTAGATGACTGTTCTTTGCTTGGGTTCCAGTTTGCTTTCATCCTCAAGATTTAGTTTAATATAATCTGTAAGAGGAAGTTTATAAGAGAAAATTCAAAAGGATAAGGAAATTGTGACTAGTGTTCACTCAGAGTGTTCTGACTCTTGTTATTGTGTATGTTATCTAGAAGTTTTGGCTAGAATTTGGTGGAATGGTTTGCACTTTAATTGTATTGTCTTCATTTAGGTCATTGCTGTATTCAAGGATGTGTTTAATTCAAGTACCAACCCATACATGGGAACCAGACTATTTCATATTACTCCCTATGATGTTCAGGTGAGGCATGTAGGAATATTTTCTATTTTACATTTTCCTTTGATTTTCTCTGTTCCCACAACTAGACACACTTGTGAAATCTCACTGGCATGTCTTTTTCAGCTGGGCTACTCAGTCCTTTCCCGTGGCAGTTACGTTCCTCTCCTGTCCTGCCGTCCCCTATCACTTCTGCACCAGTCGTTACGGTCTCTGGAATCTATTATGAAGTGTGTGCAGATGAGCTGGATGGTCATCCTTGTGGGGCCAGCCTCTGTGGGCAAGAGTAGCCTGGTCCAGCTTCTGGCACACCTTACTGGTCACACATTAAAGATCATGGCTATGAACAGTGCAATGGACACTACAGAGCTTCTGGGTGGATTTGAGCAGGTAAACGGTCTGTCTTCACTTTTTTGGGCAAAACACATATAATGCTGTGGTCTGACTGATGGTCTTTTGTGTTGGTGACTACAAGTAGTTTTTTGTTTTTTGCTTCTTAATTAAAAGAGTATTCTTTTGACTCTGGCCAGTGGCTATAATGAGTTTGTGCTCTGGAAATTTCAGGTTGATCTTACGCGGCCGTGGAGGCAGCTGCTAGAAAAGGTGGAGGGCACTGTAAGGGCACTGTTAAGAGACAGCCTCCTTATCAGTGCTGATGATGCAGAAGTAGTGCTACGAGCCTGGAGTCACTTCGTTCTGACCTATAAGCCCAAGTGTCTTGGAGATGGTGGTAAAGGTATCACAATGGAGATTGTCAACAAGCTGGAAGCAGTATTATTGCTCATGCAGCGACTCAACAATAAAATCAACTCCTACTCTAAGGCAGGTGTGTGTGTTTGGATGTGTGTATCAGATATGTAGGTAGCATTGTCCATATATAGGTAGTAATGTATTTGTAAGGTAATATCTGTAATTTTTTTTACCAATGTGTAATATATATATAACTCCTATATCTCAATGGCAAAATTACAAGCAAACCCATTAAAAACTGGGCAGAGGGTCTAAACAGACATTTTTCTGAAGACCTATAGATAGCCAACAGGTACGTGAAAAGATGCTCATAATAATTGAGGGAAATAGAAATCAAAACTGGAGTAAGAGATCACCTCACACCTATTAGAATGGCTATTATCAAATAAGAAATAACAAGTGTTCACAAGCATGTGGAGAAAAGGGAACCCTTGTGCACTACTTGTGAAAAAGTAAAGTTGTATAGCCACAATGGAAAACAGTACAGAAGTTCCTCAAAAAACTAAAAATGGGGGTACCTGGATGGCTCAGTGGGTTAAGGCCTCTGCCTTTGGCCCAGGTCATGATCTCAGGGTCCTGGGATCAAGCCCCGCGTTGGGCTCTCTGCTCAGTGCAGAGCCTACTTCCTTCTCTCTCTCGCTGCCTGCCTCTCTGCCTATCTGTGATCTTTGTCTGTCAAATAAATAAATAAAGTCTTAAAAAAAAAAAAAAAACTAAAAATGGAACTACATATGATCCAGCAATTCCACTTCAGGGTATTTAGCCTAAGAAAATGAAAACACTAACTTGAAAAGATATATATATAAATATATATATATATATGATATTAGCCCCTTATCGGATATATGACTTGCAAATATTTTCTTCCATTCAGTAGTTTACCCTTTCATTTTGTTGATGGTTCCCTTGTTGTTCCAAAACATTTTAGTTTGATATAGTCCTACTTGTTTATTTTTGTTTTTGGTGTCATATTTAAAAAGATCATCACCAAGGCCTGTGTCAAGGAACTCACCACTTACATTTTCTTCTAGGAGTTTTATGGTCTCAGGTCTTTCATTCAAGTCTTTAATCAATTTTGAATTTTTGTATGTAGTATAGGACAAATGGTACAGTTTTATTCTCTTGTATGTGGCTACCTAATTCCCCCAGAACTGTTTTAATTGAAGAGATTTTCCTTTCCTCATTGTGTATTCTTGGTTCCCTTGTAAATTAATTGACCATATATGTGTGGGTTTATTTCTGGGCTCTCTCTTTTCTGTTTCACTGATGGATGTGTCTGTTCTGATGCCAGTATCATGCTGTCTTAATTACCTTAGCTTTGAAATATGGTTTGAAATAAGGGAACCCAATGCCTCCAGCTTTGTTCTTTGTTTTAAGATTGCCCTGGCTATTTGGGTCTTCTGTGGTTCCATACAAATTTTAGCCTTATTTGTTCTATTTTGGTGAAAAATACACTGGAATTTTGATAGGGATTATATTTAATCTGTATATTGCTTTGGATAGTATGGACATTTTAACAATATTCGTCCAGCCCATGAACAGGGGATATCTATCCATTTATTTATGTCTTCATCAGTTTCTTAATGGCTTAGAGTTTCCAACATGATCTTTCACCTCCTTGGTTAAATTTATTCCTAGGTACTTTTTTTTATGTGAGTGTAAATGTGATTGTTTCAGTTGCACTTTCTGATAGTTTATTATTAGTGTATAGAAACACAATGGTTTTTTGTATATTGGTGTTGTATCCTGCAACTTCACTCAATGTATTTATTCTGTGTGTATGTGTGTGTGTGTGTGTGTGTGTGTGTGTGTGTGTGTGTAGGGTTTTCTGTAGGTAGTATTATGTCATTTGCAGATAGTGACAGTTTTCCTTTCCAGTTCAGTTGCCTCTTATTTTTCTCTCCTAATTACTCTGGCCTGGAATTCCATTATTGTCTTGAATAAAATGGTGAGAGTAGACATTCTTGTCCTGTTCCTGATCTCAGAGAAAATGCTTTCAGGTTTTCATTGTTAAGTAATGATGTTATCTGTAAGCTTGCCATATATAGCTTTTATTATGTTGATGCATATTCCGTCTATACCCACTTTTATATTAAGAGATTTTTAAAATCATGAATGGATGTTGAATTTTGTCAAGTGCTTTTTCTGCATCTACTGAGATAATCATATGATTTTTATCTTTCATTTTGTTAATGTGTGGTATCACATTGATTTGCAGATAGAGAACCATTCTTACATCCCTAGAATTAATCCCACTTGATCATAGTGTATGTTCTTTTTGCTTTGTTGTTGAATTTAGTTTGCTGATTGTTTTGTTGAGAATTTTTGGATCTATATTTATCAGTATTTATTAATGCCCAATTTATCAGCATTTATTAATGCCTCATGCCCAATATGAGGCTTGAACTCATGACCCTCAGATCAAGAATTGCATACTCTAGGGACACCTGGGTGGCTCAGTGGGTTAAGCCTCTGTCTTCGGCTCAGGTCATGATCTCAGGGTCCTGGGATCAAGCCCTGCATTGGGCTATCTGCACAGCAGGGAGCCTGCTCCCCCCACCCCCCACCTGACTCTCTGCCTGCTTGTGATCTCTCTCTGTCAAATAAATAAATAAAATCTTAAAAAAAAAAAAAAAGAATTGCATACTCTACCAACTGAGCCAGCCAGGCTGAAATTTTCTTGCGGCATCCTTGTCTAGTTTTGCTATCAGGGTAATGCTGACTTTATAAAGTGAGTTTGGAAAAGTTCCCTTTTCTTCTTCTTCTTCTTCTTCTTTTTTTTTTTTTAAATTGGTGGAAGTGTTTTGAGAGGGGTGCCTGGGTGGCTGGATGGCTCAGTTGGTTAAACGTCTGCCTTTGGCTTAGTTCATGATCTCAGGGTCTGGGATCAAGCCCTGCATCAGGCTCCCTGCTCAGCAGAGAGTCTGCTTTTCCCTCTCTCTCTGACCCTTTTCTCTGCTCATGCTCTCTGCCTCAAAAAAAAAAAAAAAGAAAAGAGAAAAAAGGAGTTGTTAAAGAAAGATGGATAATTATTCTTTTTGAATGTTTGGTAGAATTTATCAACTTTATCTCCTTTCTGGGTGACACTGATTTATTTATTTATTTTCATTTTTAATTTTTTTAAACATAAAATGTAAATGTATTTTTCTTTCAGGGGTATAGTCTATGATTCATTAGACTTACACAATTCACAGCACTGGGTGACACTGATTTATTATAGTCCCATTGGATCGGAACTCAAGCTCCGAGGCAACTCTGGGTAGTAACTATAAAAATTAGGGCCTGATGGGGCGCCTGGGTGGCTCAGTGGGTTAAACCCTCTGCCTTCGGCTCAGGTCGTGATTCCAGGGTCCTGGGATCGAGCTTTGCGTTGGGCTCTGCTCAGCGGGGAGCCTGCTTCCTCCTCTCTCTCTGCCTGCTTCTCTGCCTACTTGTGATCTCTGTCTGTCAAATAAACAAATAAAATCTTTAAAAAAAAAAAATTAGGGCCCGAGATTTATGTAAAAGACTTTCTGGGAGGTACTGGTGCTTCTGAGAGGAAGCAGCACAAAGGAAGAGCACAAAGATGACACCTGCCAATCTTCTTCCCTGGAGAGTGTTCCAGCAGGCTCTAGGATGTATATGTTATATTAGATGCCTGCTCTTGAGGGTGTGTCTTTAACGCAAGTGCAATTGGTTGCCTCTGAGCTGGGCCCTGGGGTGGAGTCTTGAGTGTGTGAGCCCTTTCTCTGATTAGTCTTGTGCTCCTGTTGTTTTTAGAAGATAGATGTTTTGAAGGCTTGCCTTTCAGGCACGTGTTTTAAAAGTTGGGATTCCTGGGGCACCTGGGTGGCTCAGTTGTTAGGTCTGCCTTTGGCTCGGGTTATAATCCCAGGGTCCTGGGATCAAGCCCCGCATCGGCTCCTTGCTTAGTGGGAAGTGTGCTTCTCCCTCTCCCCCTGCTTGTGTTCCCTCTCTCACTATGTCTCTCTTTGTCCGATGTCTCGCTGTGTCTCTCTCTGTCAAATAAGTAAGTAAAATCTTAAAAAAAAAAAAAAAAAAAAAAAATTGGGATTTCTATTGTGTGGTTCAAACCATTTGCTCCATAGTGAAAAGTTCCAGGTTTTCAGGTCCTTCCCAGTTGTGGGTCACAGCATGCTGGTGGGGGTTTATGGTGAGATTATTTCTCAGCCTTTCCTACCTGCTTCAGTGTAGCAGGTAGTTTTTTGTTTTGTTTTGTTTTGTTTTTCCCCCTCCATTTGCCTGGTATGTAGTTGTTACTCAACCAGACCTCAGGGTTTTCTTAGAGGAAGTTGTCCCATATGTAGCTGTCGATTCAGTGTGTGCATGGGGGTAGGGTGAGTTCAGGATCTTTCTACACTGCCGTGTTGAACCAGATCATTTTGATCTTTTCAAGCTTAATTTCAAGCTTTTTAAGGTCACTTCAGAGTAACCTTTACTTTAGGGCTAGGTTAACCCCACTTTTTTTTTTTTTTTTTAAGATTTTATTTATTTATTTGACAGAGAGAGATCACAGGTAGGTAGAGAGGCTGGCAGAGAGAGAGAAGGAAGCAGGCTCCCTGCCGAGCAGAGAGCCCGATGTGGGACTCAATCCAAGGACTCTGAGATCATGACCTGAGCGGAAAGCAGCGGCTTAACCCACTGAGCCACCCAGGCGCCCCCCCCCCCACTTTTTTTTTTTTTTTAAATAAAGATTTTATTTATATATTTGACAGTGCACAAGCAGGGAAAGTAGCAGACAGAGGGAGAGGGAGAAGCAGGCTCCCCAGGACTCTGGGATCATGACCCAAACTGAAGGCAGATGCTTAACTGACCGAGCCACCCAGGCACCCTGAGATTAACCTCACTATTTAGGCATCTCTGCCGAATGGCCTGTGTATTCAGTGGCATCTTTTCAGTGTGGCTGGTGGGAACTGGAGTGATACTCAGTCTTGTATGAACTCTGGGAATTTTCCAATCATAACTCCCAGCAGTTGTCCTTTCCTTGCGAGTTTTCCCATCCTTGTGGAGCCTCACCTTTTACCTGCACATGTAGACTGTTACTTAGCCCAAGACTTCAGAGGCCCTTATTTAGGTTTCTGGAACTCTGTGAGTAGCTCCTTCATCTCGAGTGCTCTGCCCTTCACTCTAGTTGTCTTGGCCTCCCTGAGTTCCAGTCTGTCCACTCAAATCAGTGAGACCTCTGTGGTATGTTTGAAAGTTCCCTCTCCTGCTTTCCCTCTCCTAGAAATTGCTTCTAGGCAAAAACTGAGGACAATTACAGGGCTTGCTTTCTTCAGGTACCACAGCCCTGTGCTGTGCTGGAAGCAGCTGTTTCAAATATTTTGTATAGTTTTTTAGTTGTTAGCCATAGAGATAAAGTCGAACCCTTATTCCTCATGGGGTCCAGTGCATTATGCTCTGTGATAAGAATAAGAGTCATAAGGCAGTTTCCAATAAAAAAGAACTGTTGAAAATTTTCTAGGGATGGGCTGTATAAACTATAAAGCACTAAGCAAATAAATAGCAGTTGTTACTATAATCCTATGATATGGTCTTTAGGAAGAAAGCCTGGTTTAATGACATTGATTTTCATTGTGCCAACTTTTACTGCCCTTTCATTTGATAAAAATGCAGTCATAGGTGGGAGACATTATTCTCCTTGTGCCATTTGAGAAACTGTAACCAAGAGTATTTACCTTTTCTGTCACCTTTGAGTCACCTCTACCTATCCATTAATTCAGAAAGCCATTAAAAAGTATTTTCTGCTACCAGACCTATTTTTTTTTAACTTGTTTTGTTAAAACAAAAACAGAAACCTTTATCTATAGTTCATTACAAAACTTTTAGAACTTGGCCCTAAATTTCCAATTTTCTTTTAAAAAACTCTTAGGGGTTTTTGTTTGTTTTTCTTTCTTTCTTTCTTTCTTTCTTTCTTTCTTTCTTTTTATTGCCATGGTTTGAAATTAAGTGCTGTGGCTGACATTTCAGAGTTCGCCAAACTTGTGGAAGAGTTCCGAAATTTTGGCGTGAAGCTTCTGCAGTCCACCAGTGGCCGCAGCCGTGGCACATTTGAATGGGTTGACAGCATGTTGGTTCAGGCTCTGAAGTCTGGAGATTGGCTTTTGATGGACAATGTTAACTTTTGCAAGTAAGGACCTTCTGCTTCATCACAAGATTGAAATTTGGGATATGCTTGTCAAAGTAGAACCCCAGCTGGACGTTCTGGCATTTTGAACCCATTGTTAGCTAGAAACATATCCTCAACCATATTCTGTAGACTGATGCCTGTTGAGAACGAAGGTAGTTGTCATTAGCTGCAAGATTTTAGTTCTGTCTGACTGTTTTGAGCTAAATTGAAGGCTAACAGAATTGGATTACTTTTCCAACCATTTTTGAGGTAGACCTTTTTATTTAACATCAAAAATACTCTTTTTGTTAGGGGCATTCTTGAGGGCAGATTTTTGAAATGGAGGATCTTTTACAGGGCAGACATTTAGTAAATGTGCATCAGTGTGTCTTGCTTTGATTCTAAAGTAAGGACAGAGATATCATAAAACTGCCATTACACACGGCATAATAGAAACTACTCCAGGTCCAGTGATGGGTTTCTCTACCTGGAGCGTTTTTCAAAAGGTTTGAATTGAAATCCACTTGCCTTCACATTGATTTGATAATGTTGGGAAGTTGGGGAGATGGAAGGGGAAAGAGAAAAGAAAGAGCTATATCATGGGACAATTTTCCTTAATTTATTTAATCATGGAACAAATATTTTGTATATTTACTGTGTATGAATCTCTGGGCAACATGCCTTGGGGAGTGAAAAGGGGGATGGACGGGGAGAGAGCGAGCACAGTTCTATATGGGGAAGAGGTCCTTGCTGAAGGAGGACATGGGTCGGGAACAGAGGGAGGCCTGCACAAGGAAAAGTAGAACCAGTGTAGCGCGTCAGTCTGTCACCATTGTATTTGAATTCTTTGTGCAGCCCATCAGTGCTGGATCGTTTGAATGCTTTGCTTGAACCTGGAGGTGTTCTCACTCTTAGTGAGAGAGGAATGATAGATGGATCCACTCCCACCATAACACCAAATCCCAATTTCAGGTATTTGTGCCTCTTAAGTTTCTTCTAAGAATCTGACTCCCTTAGTGGGGGAGGTGGACATTCAGTAGGACCTTCTTACATGTTATATTTATGCATCCAGTCATAAGTATCTTCACCTACTTATTGATTCAGTTAATACATATTTATGGTGGCTTTGCTATTTTCCAGACTCTGGGAGTTCATCAGTAAGCAAGAGGGGCCTCCTGGCCGTCTCAGTAGGTAGAGCATGTGACTCTTGATCTCAGGGTTGTGAGTTCAGGCTCCATGTCGGGCACAAAGCTTACTTTAAAAAATGAAATAATAAAAAATAAACAGAGGCAAGATCCTTGCAGTGGGTTGGGGCTAAAGGGTAGAAGCGGGAAACTGAACATGAGTCTTTTCCAGTCGTTCAGGTAAGATATGTGATAGCTTTGACTAGGATAGCCATATGAATGGGATTTGCTGTTGGATGTGTGGGTTGAAAAAAAGAAGCAGCAAGGATTTTACCTGAATTTTTGGCTTGAGTAATTGGGTAAATATGGGAACCATTTATTGAGAAAGGGAAGACTGGCAACGGAGCAGGTTTGACATGGGGAAGGTCAGCAGGGAATCCGCTGTGTAGCGTTGGAGGTGTCAGGTGACTAGGCAGAGGTGTTGCTGGACATTGAATATATGAAGGTAATTGTTTCAGGAGAATACATTGCTCTCTTTTCTGATCCCTGTAGGTATGTTAGAATGATGAATTAGCACTATCTGATTTGGGGAATATCTGAAAATAAGAATTTTAACATTCTCAGATAGCTTTAAAGGTGCGCTGGATAAATAATAGTTCCTAAAGAGAGTAGGTCTAGAGAAATTGATGTTGCTATAGTGATGCGTTTCGGCACTAGAAGGTGGAACACAGGTGAAAATAGCAGACTTTGAGTTAGTGGTATCTCCCTTGATAAGCTCCCTGAAGAGGAGCCACCTAGGATTTGCCCTCACTAATTGTTGCTGAACTACATCATTGGTTGCAACTGGGAGTTTAATTTATTTTTCTTTGAATTACTCTATTACTAGACTTTTTCTCTCAATGGATCCTGTTCATGGAGAAATATCCCGAGCTATGAGGAACCGTGGACTTGAAATCTACATTTCAGGAGAAGGGGATGGGAACATCCCAGATGACCTGGATATGAAAGTTCTGCTGCACAGCCTTGGGTTGGTGGGGGATAGTGTGTGCAACAGCCTTTTGGCTCTACACACAGAAATCCAAAGCACTGTAGTAGGTAAGGTGCTTGACTTCTAGGCCTCTGCAGAGTTTTATTCCCCTAGAAATTCTTACGTTATTCCATTTGACTGCTAACCTAGGAGTTCTTAAATTTAGTATACATGCAAATAGAAATTACCAGAAAAGTGTGTTAAAAATGTAAATGCGCTGATGTCCTTCTTTCCCCTAAGAGATTGGGTTCAGCAAGTCTGGGTGAGGCACAGAAATTAATATTTTAAAGAAGCTTCCCAGGTAGTTCTGATGGATTTATTTGACACCCTTATTTTAAGGAATACTGCTTTAAGCACTAAAATTTGTAAAGTTTGTTCCTCTTATCTGTAGAGTGGTCATTGAGTCTTTTGAAGGTAGAATAAAGAGAGAACTTTGAGCTGCTTAAAACAGGTTTTACTTCTTATAAATGTCCAAATATACAGGAATAGGCAAGAGTAATAGCAAAGGTAATGATAAAAAAATGACATGCTATCTACTAAGTAACTGCTGTGTGTTAGGTACGATGTCAGTTGCTTTTTTAGTCTTCACATTAGTTCTTCAGAGCAGGTTTTCATTTTATAGATAGGGCTCAGAGAGGTTGAGTAATTCATCAAAGCCAGTGAAGTTTCATTGTAGTTCTGTTGGATTTTAAAACACATCGTCCATTATGAGGCCATGCTCATTTTGCTACTTCACTGTGTATCAACTTTCGATTAAGGATATATTTTATCAGGCTTTGTCATACTTGTAATTGTCACTTTCCAGCAATATACTTTTGATAGTCAAAAAGGGAGGGGGGAGGCAGAATAGGGAAGGAATATGAATGTTCCCACAAGTCTATAATGTGCTACTGAGACCCTAGATTCCACTTAGAAGGTTTTCTAAGGGTAAGTATTGGGTGGATTTGAGTGGAACGAAGTTTGATGTGAAGATGAATTTATCTGTTTTCATTGGACATTTTATAGAATCTGTTGCTCATAATGGCAATATTTTTTTTTATAGGTTCTCCAACATCCTCTATTTCAACTCTAATTCAGACAGCCTTACTCATTGTGCAGTACCTACAGCGAGGGCTGAGTTTAGACAGAGCCTTTTCTGAAGTGTGCTGGGAGGCATATGTCCGCTCCCAGCATTCACCAGCAAACCAGAAGGTACTAAGAACTGTTTGGAAGAGCTTTCTCAGTTATAATACTCTACATTATTTAGGTGGAGGAAATTCTTCCTATTGATGGTAACTTTAGTGAGCTGAGAGTAGAGCGCTTCAGTTACTCTCTAGTAGAGATCTGCGATCTAAGTATTTTCCTGGAAAATAGGTTAAATGTAAGTATTACTTCTTCGAAACTTAGTTGTCATCAAAGTGGAATATAGCTTGTAATGTTGAAAATTGAAGGCTGTGATGAGAGTTGTCATGAGATGATCACAAAGGGCCTGGGAAACTATTAATACTCTGCTAGTTTCTGGAGATAGCACTTGTATGTTGCCTGTACACCCACATGTTTTTATCTCTTAACCAGCTTGTGCAGGCTTTACTGGAGAAACATGTTTTTTCTCTGCGAGCACATGAAACCTGGGGTAACTCCATTCTTGCCATGGGCCTGTGGCCAGATTCTCTGCCTTCAGCTCTCTTTGCTACGGAAGATTCTCACTTGTCTGTAGTCCGAAGTGATGGACAAATCTTAGTGTATTGCCTCAACAGGATGAGCATGAAAACCAGCAGCTGGGCCAGGTCAGTGAGACCTTCGGTTTGAGTCTCTTTGGCATCTTGACTTTTTTTTTTTTTTGATGGTAGTGGTCTTGACCCAGAATGTTAATGTGGTCATTTATTAACTAGCTATCATAGTTTTCTTGTTCATCGTAACATTGCTCCTTACTATTATTATTCACTCGATGTGTTTTAATTGTCCTTCTTCGAAGGGGACTAATCTTTACCCTTCACCTCTTGGATCCAATATTTGTAAAGTTATATTCCTGGTTCTTTGACATACAAAATGAAAGTTGATTCTGTTACTGACTTTGCCTTATTTTTCAAATGAATTTTAGGATTCAGCCTCTTACCTTGCCAGACTTAGAGAAAATTATGCAGTCCTCTAACCCTGAGAGCTTGAAATTCAGTTCAGTTGAAGTGGATACTCACTGGATCGATGAACCAGATGTTCTGGCCATGGCTGTTAAATTGCTTATAGAAAAAGCAACCAATCAAGATTGGATGCTCAGAGTTAAATGGCTTTATCATTTAGCCAAGAATATACCACAGGGGCTGGGTGAGTCAAAAAGCTTAATTTGTATAATAGGCAAATATATTTACACTTGCGCTATTTTAGTGCCTTGGTAGCTTTGTTATTCTGTGAGTACACTGTTAAAATTGTCACCAGGAGATCTCCTAGCAAGAAATTTGTGACTTGGCATTATTGTTTGTAGAGCTGTTAAAAAAAAAAAAAATTAAGGCACATATATATCTGCCCTTAGATATGTTCTAAGAGAAACATTTCCCCCATGTAATCCTTAGCATTTTGGGATTTTGTGCCTTCCTATCAAATCCAAAAGGAGAATGTGCAGTGTTATGTTACTGTTTATTTTTTGAACATGCTGCTGTACTACTGTAGAACGTTCTGGGGAAGGTTGCTTTTGATAACTTCATTTCCCCTTAAAAGTGCATAAGAGACTTATTTTAGTTCTAGTGCTCTAAGTTTCACGCTTAATTTCTTTGTACTTTTTTCATTTTAAGAGGAAAACCCAACAATAACAACATTGCATGCGTTGCAAAGTATAGGACTTGGAGTTTGTTGGTAGAACTTGTTGCCTAAAGTAATTGAGTTTACATGAACCTTTCTATGCGTGAGAACTTAGCCAGGGAATGTGTATATTGTGTGGTGCATGTGATCTGTCTAAAATTGTATAGAGGGAATTTATATATTATCTGCATTGTCCTATATGAGCACTACAGGTAGCCACTGAAATGTAAATATACATTAATTAAAATGAAATAAAATCTAAAATCCAGTCCTTAGTTGCACTGGCCACTTTTCACGTGCTTACTAACACATGACTAGTGGCTGACAGTGCAACTATAGATGTTTCCATCACTGCAAAAAGTTTGCTTGGACAACTCTACTTTTAATATTAACATTTTCTTCTCCTTCCTATATCAGCCACAGGTAGCCACTGAAATGTAAATATACATTAATTAAAATGAAATAAAATCTAAAATCCAGTCCTTAGTTGCACTGGCCACTTTTCACGTGCTTACTAACACATGACTAGTGGCTGACAGTGCAACTATAGATGTTTCCATCACTGCAAAAAGTTTGCTTGGACAACTCTACTTTTAATATTAACATTTTCTTCTCCTTCCTCCACAGAATCAATACAGATTCATTTGGAAGCCAGTGCTGCATCTCTTAGGAATTTTTACTCAAATTCTCTCTCAGCTGGGGTCAGTAATGTCATCAAAATATTACAACCAAATATAACAGGTACTGCACCTGATTTGATTTTGAGTTCTCAGCACAGTTTAGGAAACTGGTCCATCAAGTCTATGGAAAAAGACCTGTCAAAACTGCCACTGTAATAAACACTGTATTTTGGAAGACTCACAGTATCCAGATGCAAATTCTACTTCTTTGTTTGAAACCATCCCTTTTTCCTTTAGTCTTTGAAAAATGATGATGATGCACAGCATAATGGGGAGAGCACAGGAGTTGGAAGACTGGTCTCTGGTACCAACTCAGCCACAAACTAGCTTTTCATTTGAGCTTTTTCATTTGAAAAATATGGGAATTAAATTCGTATCTCTCAGATCCCTTCAACTCAGAGCATTCTGAGTTGTTAAGAGAAAAGGTTTTAAATTACGAGCTCTTTGACTTGAAGGGTAAACAAAACAGTGTGAATTACTTCAGAAAATATAAAAGTTAATAAAAGTTACAAAGCCTTAAATATAAAGTTTTAAAACCATAATGTTAAAAGAAATAGCCATTCAGAGTCCTGGGATTGAGCCCCACATTGCACTCTCTGCTCAGCAAGGAGCCTGCTTCCTCCTCTCTCTCTGCCTGCCTCTCTGCCTACCTGTGATCTCTGTCAAATAAATAAACAAAATCTTAAAAAAAAAAAAAAAACCCAGAATTTATTTATTTATTTATTTTTAGTTTTAAAATTTTTTTTTCCTTTTTTTATTTATTTGTTTGACACAGAGAGACACAGCAAGAGAGGGAACACAAGCAGAGGGAGTAGGAGAAGCAGGTTTCCTGCCGAGCAGGGAGACCGATCCAGGGCTTGATCCCAGCACCCTGGGATCATAACTGGAGTCGAAGGCAAATGCTGAATGACTGAGCCACCCAGGCACCCCTATTTTTATTTTTATTTATTTATTTTTATCTATCTATCTATCTATTTATTTATTTATTTTTAAAGATTTTATTTATTTATTTGAGAGAGAGACAGTGAGAGAGAACATGAGCGAGGAGAAGGTCAGAGGGAGAAGCAGACTCCCCATGGAGCTGGGAGCCCGATGTGGGACTCGATCCCGGGACTCCAGGATCATGACCTGAGCCGAAGGCAGTCGTCCAACCAACTGAGCCACCCAGGCGCCCTATTTTTATTTTTTTTTTAAAAAAAAAGATTTTATTTGAGAAAGAGGATGAGTTGGGGGGAGGGGCAGAGGGAGAGGGAGAAGCACACTCCCCACTGCGCAGGAAGCCCAACATAGGGCTAAGTCTCATGACCCCGAGATCATGACCTGAGCAGAAGGCAAATTCTTAAGTGACTGAGCTACCTAGGCGCCTCCAGAATTTATTTTTAATTAAGGAGTAAGATTGCACACTTTCTTGAAGAAAATAATATAAAGTTGATTAAACATAGGCATTAATGAGGAAATTATGGATATTTTCATAGAATCAGATTTTTAATTTCCCACCCCTGTCTTCATTTGATATTGATCAAAACATACCATTGCCATTTGGTTTAGAAGAAAATATGTATGATGATTTTGTGCTAACCAATGACCTTATGTACACTAACGATAACAAGGAAAATGTTTGGGAAACAAATAATGGGGAAAACTACTGTAGTAATCAAGTTGTGACTTAACTTTTGGCTTCCCAAGTATGAAAGAATTTTGGTCTTTGGAAACCGTGTTAGGGTAGAGCAGCAGGTTCCCTTTTTAGTAGGTATCCTTTGCCCACTGTTGGGACATACTAGGTATGCCTTCATCTTCCTTTTCTAGTGTATAGCTCTGGATCATGTAGTCTTATTGGACTTTAGAATATGGGTTCCCTCCTTCATGTACTTTGCTGTTGACAGTAGGCATTTGTTACTCTAGCGTATGGTAGATACTTGATGAGCTCCACTGACCTACCCAGCCACCTTAATGTTAATGTTACCATTGTTTTGTCCTAACCTCATTCCTTGGGTTCTCATGGGTTCTCCACAGAAGGGTCAGATCTGATCACTGCTGCTTTATAGAAGAGGTGCCAAATTTAAGCCAAAGAAGCAGCACAATACTATATTCTCTGATTACAAAGAAAGGGCTTTTATTTTTTATTTTTGTTAAGATTTTCTTTATTTATTTGAGAGCGAGCACAGCAGGGGGATCAGCAGAGGAAGAGGGAGAAGCAATCTCCCCCTGAGTGGGACGCCTGATGCAGGGCTCGATCCCAGTACCCTGGGATCATGACCTGAGCCAAAGGTGGATGCTTAACTGATTGAGCCACCCACGTGCCCCAAGAAAGGGCTTTTATTTTTTTTTTTAAGATTTTATTTATTTATTTGACAGGCAGAGATCACAAGTAGGCGGAGAGGCAGGCAGAGAGAGAGGAGGAAGCAGGCTCCCTGCCAAGCAGAGAGCACCATGTGGGGCCCGATCCCAGGACCCTGGGATCATGACCTGAGCCGAAGGCAGAGGCTTTAACCCACTGAGCCACCCAGGTGCCCAAGAAAGGGCTTTTAAAAGCAAAATCTTGAGTTGTTTTTGTTTTTTTGTGTTTTAAAGATTTATTTATTTTCTTGAAAGAGTGCACTTGTGCATGGGAGTGCCGGGGGACTGGCAGAGGGAGAAGGAGAATCTCAAGCAGACTGTGCGCACAGTCAGGGCCTGACACTGATGCTGTGTCAGGCCCTCAGGCTAGATCCTGTGACTCTGAGATCAGGACCTGAGCTAAAACCAGGAGTCAGACACTTAACTGACTTTGCTACCTGGGTGCCTCCTGAGTGGTTTTTCTTACTGAAAGCAAATGAAACATATTTATTCATTTGCCACTATGTGAGTTAGGTTTTTCTTGAGCTTAATGACAACAGATTGGGTGATGAAGCTCATAGACTGTTTTCTGACCAGCAGTGGGACCAGGGCAAATGAATGTATTGGTCGGAATGCTTATATTCTAGAGGGATTACCTTATATCCTGCAGTGGAGTGAATTTTCAGGACTAGTCGAAATTTAGTATTTAGAAAGGAAATAGTGTAAAAGCAATTGATCTATGTTTTTCTAGTGTTGTGGGCTGAAACCAGCAATTTTCCTATTCTCTTTCTTTCTGAACATCAGGACTGAATGTGATCAAATTAAGACAGTACAAATCTTCCACTGAAATTTTCTAGGCAGGGAGTTTAACTGCCAAGTTCTATTTTTTGTTCTGTTTCTTTAAACCAGATGAATTTGTGATCCCTTTGGACCCCCGATGGAATATGCAGGCCTTGGACATCATTAGAAACTCCGTGGACTTTGACCCACAAACAGACCAGCCTGAGCAGCTCTTTGCCCTTTTAGAGTCTGTTGCAAACAAGTAGGTGAAGCCTGCTGTTTTGGGCATGTTGGCCTTCTTATACAATCTAGCTTTATCATTATACCTTTTCTAAACTGTCTCCTTACATGTGTTTAATCTTACATGTGTTTAATTTCCTGAACCTAAGAAGTGGTGGGATGTTAGATGGGATTCCCTTCATCACCACCTCGCCTTCATGCTCCATGCTCAGTGAAGTAACTCTGAATGCAAAATGCCTGTAAATTCTGCAAGTTCTTAATAATTTAATAGGATGCTTTTAAGAGATAAATTAGCTTAATGTTAATATTGTGTTTTATTTTGCAGTTAATCCTTTATCATATGACCTAGAGTCATATTTCTATTGTTTTCTATTCATGAGTCTCAGCAGTTCCTCCCATTTTTACCTGCTCATTCTCTCACAGCCTTATGTCCACGTCATTTCCCTTAAATGTTGAGGAGACATGTGGAGCCTGCATCCTTATGTGCATACCCAATATATAAATTCACCTAATTGTTATATAAGCTGGTCTTTCCTCACATTTAATGTAATAGCCAGCAGTATTTTTTTTAATTGGCAAACAGTGTAATGGAATACATTTTTACAAATAATTTTTTTTTAATTTTTTATTTTTTTATAAACATATATTTTTATCCCCAGGGGTACAGGTCTGTGAATCACCAGGTTTACACACTTCACAGCACTCACCAAAGCATATACCCTCCCCAATGTCCATAATTTTACAAATAATTTTATAATTGAGGTATAATGTACATTATAGAAAAGTACACTTAATAATGAGTATATTTGGTTTTGGGGAATTTTCAGAAGGTGAACTCATGCATATGGTATGAACCAGCACTTCAAAGGCCCTCTTGTCTCCCCTCCTAGTAACTCCCCCTGCTGCCTCCCCAGGTAACTTATAACACTGGAGGTTAATTTTATGAGGGCCACTTTCAAGAGTTCACACTGTATTTAGTGGGATCACAGCAAAGCCTGGCAGTCTACCTAGATGCAGCTTTTCCCAGCCTTCTGTCTCCCCGCCCCCCCGTCCAACACACAGTCGTCATCACTTTTACCTCCCATCTCTTTAGTCCAGAATTTGGAAGGGAGGCAAAGGAATGGCAGGTTCAAGGAGATTGATCTTCCAAGGATTCTCAAAATTTCAGCAGGTAGAGGATGTGATTGCAAAATAGAATACACCAGTAACCAGTAATATTTGTTATGTTATTGATTTCATTTCAGGACAATCCTGTATCTTGACCGGGAAAAACGTATTTTTACTGAAGCAAATCTGGTTTCTGTTGGTGGCAAAAAGTTAAGAAATAGTGTTTTGAGAATGTCCTTTGAGTTCCATAAAGGTGAGAAGTTTACCTTTTATATTCTTGAGTTATGTATCTGATCATAGAATGTTGCTTAAGAGACCTTTAGCAGCTGCTGCCATTTTACTGATTTCTTTTGATTTGCTGGCCTGATTGTTCAATAGTAATGAGTAACTGCTTTGTACATGTCCT
Source organism: Mustela putorius furo (assembly GCF_011764305.1). Lineage (NCBI taxonomy): Eukaryota > Metazoa > Chordata > Mammalia > Carnivora > Mustelidae > Mustela > Mustela putorius. Next base: position 328,960 of record NW_025421301.1, read on the forward strand.
CAATTTTATTTACTTTTTATAGTAACCTTATGTAGTGTAGATCTTATTTTGTGATAAGAGGAGAGGGATGTGCAGAGATCCTAATGGTCACATCTCTAGCAAGTAACAGAGCTAAAATTTGAAATCTAGATCTGTTGACTCAAAAAGTTCATGCTTCTAAGTATTTGGTAATAGGTTCTTTCTTCATCCTTCCTTTATTTTTTTAAATTGAAAAGATATCTGCACTTGCTGGAAAAAATTTGGACTGTATGGAAGCATAAAAAGTGAAGTCTGTCTTTGAAGCAGTTCTTGTTAACAGTACCTTCATTTGTATTCTCTCCTCTGTGCTGTTTATTCATTCAAACATTTATACACTTTGTTTTTGTTTTGTATTTAAACACGTATTTGTTTAAAATATCCATTATTGCTCAGTAATTTTAATTTTTCACTAAGATGTTAAGAACTTCTATAGATATGCATACCCGATCTTTTAAATTTAATATGGTAATAGTAGGCTACGAGTTTGCTTTCAGTTTTGACCTTTCAAAACTGACCTTCATACTGGAGTTGCAATTAAGTTCCATATTGCAGTTGACTTTGAAAATGTCCAGAGATTAATTTAAATCTGATCGAATGTTCTTATTTATGTCAACTCTAAGATCCAGAGAGCTATCACAGTCTGCCCCCTGAAATTGTGGTCAATCTTGCTGCTTTTTTTGAACTTTGCGATGCACTAATCCTGCTCTGGGTCCAGTCATCTCAGGAGATCGTATCCAATGCCAATGTCATTGAGGTGAGGAAATGTACCTCATGTTTTTATTTTGTTTCAAGACAAATGTTTAAGATTTTTAGTGGTGAGAAGAACTATAATGTTGTTATTATATATCCAATATTACTTGAGAAATTTAATTGTTTTTAACAGATATATATATTTATATATATATATAAAATATATATAAAATCTTAGAGCTTTGTGGGTATATAATTAACATAATAAATAGCATATATTTGAAGTGTAGAATTTTATGTTTGGCATGTATAGACCTGTGAAGCCATTACCACAATAGTGAACATATCCAGTACATACCCTCAAGCCTTTCCTCATGTTCTTTTGTAGTTCCTTTCTCTCCCTTGCCCCCACCCTAAACCAGGTATATTAATATGCTTTTGGTCAGTTGCATTTTTCTAGCATTTTAACCCACTGAGCCATCTAGGCGCCCCTAGCATTTTATATAATGGAATTATGCAGTATACTTTTTTGTCTGGCTTTTTTTTAACTCAAAACAGTTATTTTGAGATGTATCCAAATTGTTTAGTGTATCAAGAGTTCATCTCTTTTTATTGCCAGGTAATATTCCATCAAATGTATATGGTACAATCTCTCTACCTCTTGGAGAACACTGGAATTTTAATTTGTATTTTAATCCACTTAAGCCTTCTTAGACATCATTATTGTGTATGGATTTTCTTGAGTTTTAAATCCAGATTATTCTAGTAATTTCAATAAACTAGAACAGTAGGTCTTAACTTTTAAGACCATAAATGAGTCTTGAGTCCAAAAAGTTTGCCAAAGACTCTAAAGAACTTTTGTTTATATCGTCACATCTGTCCGTATTTACTATATTAGGAAATAAATCTGAGAAATACAAAATATATTTATTAGTTTGCTTAAAAAACACAGCAAATCCATTTTTTTGTACAGCAAATCCATTTAATGTTAATAGGAATAGAATTTTTAATGAGAGCTGTTTTTCAAAACAAATTAATGGAAAGTACAACTGTTTTTACATTTCTTCAAGTCTCTTTAATATCTGGATTAACAGAAGAAAATGGACTCTGTTTTTGCATTCATTCTCTTACGTTGTGTTGTTTCAGCCTCTATTCATATAATTATACTCCTCCCTTTTCCAACCTCATATCTTCATTGCCATTTCATATAATTGTGAATAATTGTCTTTGGTCCTGAACCACAGCTTGATAAGTGATAGTTTTCTAAAGTTTACTTGTAATGTGGAATCTGAAAAAAATACACCAAATTTGTCATGCATCAAAATCCATTCGTCTGGCTTGCACTTTGGATGGACTCTTACTCTTGTAGAAATTGAGCTCGTGCTTTGGTAATTTGGAAAATATTGTTCACAGAGTTACCAGATCTTCCAAATGTTGACAAATCATTCTTCAGTGTCAGCAGAGTCATGCTTATGTACAACTATCACAAACCTCATCAGAATTTTGAAATATTGGGAATTTGTCAGGGTCTTGGTTTTTCAAAGTTCTGGGTTTTGCTTTGAAAGCTTGACTTTTATCTCTGGCAACAAATACTCTCAGTTGCTTTTCTTGAGCTGACAGATTCCCTTCATTTTCAATATATAGTGTTTGCCAGATGCCCAGTCACAGTTTGTCCATCCCACCCATGGGATGGACTGTCAGTACAAATGTCAACATAGTGGAAAAAAAGGTAAATAATTTGATATTATGAAAGTAGCTTTTACCTCATGGAATCTAGGAGAGAAAACACTCAAGAAATCTTGAGACAACTTTGCTGTAAAAAATAGCTTTTAGGGGGCGCCAGCGCTCCTGCCTCTGTCTCAGGTCATGATTCCAGGATCCTGGGATGGAGCTCATCAGTCTCCCTGCTGGGGTGGGGTGAAGCTTGCTTTCCTTGTTCCACTACCCTGCTCGTGTTCCTGTTCCCGCCATCTCTCTCTTTCAAATAAATAAATAAAATCTTAAAAAGAAAAAAATTTAGAAGAGCAATATAGAGACACACCTGATTTGCATTACAAACCTACCTTAGTGAAAACAGTAGGTATTAACACGAGGATAGACATGTAGACCAGTGAAACCAAAAGGAATTCAGAAATAGATCTTAGAGTTAATTGATTTTTTTCTTCTAAAAGTGTAAAGATATTTTAATGGGGAAAAACAGTGTATTCAACAAATTGTGATGGAACAAGTATAATAAAGTTCATATAATAAAGTTAAAAATGAGCCTTTTTACCCCTGTCTTACATTATATAGAAAAATTACCTCAAAAATGGGTCATAAATCTAAATATAAAAGCTAAAACTATGTACTGTCTAAAAGAAAACATGGGAGAAAATCTTCGTAACCTGAGGATAGGCAAAGATTTCAGAGGATTCTTCATAAAAGAAAAAATCTGATAAGATTTGTCAAAATCAAAAACTTGGTTTTTTTTAAAGATTGTATTTATTTATTCATGAGAGATGGGGGGGTGGCAGAGGGAGAAGCAGGCATCCCGCAGAGGAGGGAGCCCGATGTGGACTCACTCTGGATCATGACCCTAGCTGAAGGCAGATGCTGAACCCACTGGGCCACCCAGGTGGCCCAAAAACTTCTGTTCTTAATTGACAATGTTAAGAAAATGAAAACACTGGAAGAAACTGTTAAAAAACGGGGTGTATACATGAAATTATAATTGTATTATATAGAAACTATATGTAAATTATATAAACTAGAGCAGCCCAAATTTTTAAATGGGCAAGATACTTTGAATAGATGCTTTTCAGAAGATATATGAATGCTTAGTAAGAACTTCAAAAGTTGCAACATCACTAGTTATCAAAGAAGTGTAATTGAAACCACAGTGAAGTACCACCCACGAAATGGCTAAAATTAAAATCACTAACAGTAGTAAGTATTGGTAAGGAAACAGAACAACTGAAATACGCATGTGCTGCTGGTTGGAATATAAAATAGTGCAGCTGCTTTGTAAGAGAAGTTGGCAGTGTCTAATAAAATTGCATGTATACATACCATATGACCCAATAATTCCATTTTCTCTAAGGAAATAGCTCTGAACTTCAAGTGGTTGGAGGAAAAAAGCTGTGCCTTCTCTGGCTGCTTTAATGTCCCTAAAAATATTTCATTCGAATGCTAGACCATTTCTGTGGGTATGTTAAGTATTGATTAACAGTTGAAATCTGTGTCTTGTGTCTTTTCCTGAGAAATGTTTTTGAGTAGTTTGGTTTACTTTGTTTTTAGATCTTGGATTCTCTGCGGTGGCGGGATCGGTTTTGGACTGTGGCTGACACAGTAAAAGTGGATGCCCCAGGCCTCGCCCTGCTTGCCCTTCACTGGCACTGGGTTTTAAAACATTTGGTCCTTCAGATTCCCCAACTCCTAATGAACCACGAGGACAAGTAAGACTCCTATTTGGAGTAATAATGTCAACATCTATAGTAGTGATGATGATAAAGAAAAAAGGGTTTGGAATTGAAGCTTCTTGCTTTACTTTGGTTGATTCCCGTAGTCTATTGGTGAATATAAAGCAAATATAAAATGTAAATCATGTCTCTACTGTGTCTCTACACTATCCAGCATTTCCCTCTTTCCTTACTTCCCTCTGCCCTTTTCTCCTTCTTTAAAGATACTACAAAGAGATTCAGACGGTCTCAGAACATATTCAGAATTGCTTGGGGAGCCCAACTGGTGGCTTCACTGGTATAAAGAAGTTGCAAAAGTTCCTGGGACGACCATTTCCTTTTAAGGTACAACTTAGAAACATGTCGTAAACACTAAGATTTGACCTTTTCTGAAGTTCTGGAGCCTGGGGACTGCCATTCAACTAGACTCATCCTTTCCAATAACACTTAACTTTCAGATGTTCACAGTACTATTAACTGATTAGTTAAGTGTTAACATTTTGCTTATTCTTGGAGAGTGTTGCATCTGAGTAGAGTTTTAACTTTATTACTATAAAACCTCCTGAGAGTAACAGGAGTAAACAAACCTTACGTTTTTCTAGAAGCGTTGTGGAAACGTTTCATATTTTTTTTTAGATGTAACAGGCTGGTAAAAAGAACCTCATTTCTCCTCTATAGTAGGTTCTCCTGGGTTTTATTGTTTCAGAACAAGCTGGTGGTGGAGTGTTTGTCTCAATTGAAAGTCCTTCACAAAGCACTTGCCATCAGAGAGCGGATGTCTGCCCTTGGGGAAAGTGGATGGTGGGAAGACATTAATCGTCTCCAAGTGGTTGCTTCTGAATGGACTTTAAAGAAAAGTCTCTTGCAGGCCTGGGGATTAGTCCTCAAAGCTAATATTCTGGAAGATGCCAACCCAGGTAATATACTCTAGAGTTTAGCCTGCTGACAGAGGCTCCAGAACTATTTGCCGCTCTACAGCCAATAAGTTTTTAAGTTTTTCCCTTAGATTTTCTTTTTTTCTGTTTCTTTTTTCCTTTTCTCTTTCCCTTTTCTGGGTATGCTATAACTACCATTAAGTGAGTGTGTCAGGCAGAGAGATGGGCTTTATAGGTACTGTTTAATTCTGTCATCAGAATCGTGCAGGTATTAGTGACGTCATCTCACAGGTACAAAACTCACAGTCACATAACTAGTTCTTGGGAATCTGAGCCTGTTCTATTGACCGCTCTGCTGTTAATATTGCATGTGTCTTCTTGTCCAGATGAGTTGAAGAATATTGTGAATGCCCATTGTTCAGAACTAAAAGCCAAAGGAATTTCACTTGGTTTTCTCGAAAAAAAGCACAATGAAGCTTCTTCCCTGTTCCAACCAGACTTTACCTCCTTAATCCAACTCACCAGGAATGTTCAGTTGTGGCCTCCAATGGAGTACCTAGCTATGCTTTGGCAGTACAAAGTGACAGCTGATTTTATGACACAGGCTTGTCTACGAAGGTGAGCCATTTTCCTTGGGGGAACTTTTTTTTTGTTAGGTTATTCGATGGATCCTACATGTGAAACATAGCACAGACTTGTCTTAAAGGGGACTGGCTACTAAAACCAAGGGAAGTCTGTTGCCACTGTTTCTTTGCCTGTTTTGACTCCACCTTTTCAAGTTACTAGGTGTCTTTCCAGTAAAATTGCTTGTTTTTATTTTAATAAATGCATTCTGTGTGTTCCATCTTCCCATACGTAACAGATTTCTAGCAGTTTATTGACAGTCCACAACCCAGCCTTTCTTCCTCTTTATTTGTGGAACAGGTCCAGCAAAAATCAGCAACCGCAGATAGAGGAGGAGATCCGTCATCACATCACATTTTGTCTTAAGCACACACCAATTGCTCCACAAGAGCTTCGAGATCTTTGGTTCCTATTGCACCATCAGAAGGTAAAAACTAAGATCAAAAAGGGAGATAAAGCTGCTTAATGCTATGGCCCAGTTAACCTTTCTGTGGCAGACTGGTTGCAGAATGTTCTGTTTATGTTCAAAACTCAGTTTTACTTGAATTAACTTTGAAAGGGGAGAATTTTGAGTGTTTTTTTGCATTAATTACCTGGGTATTCCTCAACTCTTATCACAGAATCATTCTGTTTGGTTTCCAGTTAAATAACACTAAATTATTTGCTTATTTTTATTGTTTGTGCAAAAATACATACATGTGAGTGTTTTAACTCTTTCCCCCAGAGTAACTGTCGAATGTCAATAATGGTAAACAACAGTTATTATAACTTCATTAGTGCAACATTAATTTTTTTATAATGCTTTTGTTTACTTACCTGTTTTGCTGATATTATAATTGTGTGATTCACTTATATTTCCTCATGAGCCTTATGAAAAACAGATCTCAGTTTTCTAAAATTATAAACAAGATAAGTGGCTTAACCAAGATGACCAGGGTGGTAGGGAATCAGGGACTTTAGAATTAATATATTTAAACCCATGTTAATTTTAGATGAGTCTTACAAGAGGGAGACCTCATAACTTGATTAATAGAATTTTTCTCAAATATTCTTTTATCTGTTTATCTTTAGGTGTCTACTGAAGAAATTATTTCCTTGTGGTCTGACTTGTTTAATTCCACATTTATGTCTTTTTGGAGTAGTACTGTGACTACAAATCCAGAGTACTGGCTAATGTGGAGCCCTCTGCCTGGTGTAGAGCAGAGGGAGATGCCCAAGTCCCTTTTGGACTCCACATTGAAGGTTTGTTGGCATAAAATCATAAAAGTGTCTGATAACAACTCTTGATCTAGTAATAAACATTTTTTAAAAGGATTTTATTTATTTATTTGACACAGAGAGAGATCACAAGTAGGCAGAGAGACAGGCAGAGAGAGGGGGGAAACAGGCTCCCCGCTGAGCAGAGAGCCCAATGCGGGGCTCGATCCCAGGACCCTGAGATCATGACCTGAGCCGAAGGCAGAGGCTTAACCCACTGAGCCACCCAGGTTCCCATCTAGCAATAAACATTTATTCCTAGGACAGAGCAGTAACTAAGTAAGCGATTGCAATACTTTATTTTCTGCAGGATGTTAGTAAGAATATCTTCAAAAAAGATACTCTGTCTTGGGACGCCTGGGTGGTTCAGTTGGTTGAGCAGCTGTCTTCGGCTTGGGTCATGATTCCAGCATCCTGGGATCGAGTCCCGCATCGGGCTCCTTGCTCAGCAGGGAGCCTGCTTCTCCCTCTGCCTCTGCCTGCCATCCTGTCTGCCTGTGCTCGCTCTCCCCCCCCCCCCCGATAAATAAATAAAATCTTTTTTTTTTTTTTTTAGATTTTATTTATTTATTTGATAGAGATAACAAGTAGGCAGAGAGGCAGGCAGAGAGAGAGGGGGGAAGCAGGCTCCCTGCTGAGCAGAGAGCCCGATGTGGGGCTTGATCCCAGGATCCTGAGATCATGACCTAAGCTGAAGGCAGAGGCTTAAACCACTGAGCTCCAGCCTGCTTCTCTCTCCCAGGCGATTTCTCCCCAAATAAATAATAAAAAAATAAAATCTTTAAAAAAAAAAAAAAAAGATACTCTGTCTTAAACCATTTGGGTTAAACATCTTCACTTGAGCTGTCTGGTTGGCTTAGTCGTTGAACATCTGACTCTTGGTTTTAGCTCAGGTCATGCTCTCAGAATGGTAAGATTGAGCCCCAGGTCAGGCTCCACACTCAGTGCAGGGCCTGCTTGGGGATTCTTTCCCCCTCTGCTCCACCCTCTCTGCTCATGCTCTCTCTCTCTAAAATAATAATAAAAAAGTCTTCACTTTCTTCTCTAATTATAAAATACATTTTTTCTAGTTATTAAATATTTTAACAGTATAGTAATGTATATGTACATATGTATATGTGTGTGTATATAGAGTTGACCCTTGAACAAGACAGGGTTTGAACTGCACAGGGTCACTTACACATGGATTTTTCTCAGTAAATATGTATTTTATGTTGTGATGGAAAAGTCAGGTCGAACCAAACGCCTAGAAGCAAAGGGAGGGTAAAGGAAAGATGCAAGGAAGGCTGGAACGACAGGGCTCTCCCCTGATTCTGGCACTCTTCCTTATTCCCACTACCTGGGCAAAGCTCTGTTCATTGAGCTATTGAACTGAGAAAGGTACGAAGGGATGGTGGGTGTTGGCGGGTGTCTCACTGAAGTGACAGGGCCTGTCACTGCTAGAGTTGACAAAGGACCACAGAATGATGACTCCCTGAGGTAAGGAGTCTAGGAAAACAACAGGGGACAGGATAAGGGCTTAGTAGGATTTTTGGTGGCAGAGGGTACAGTAGGGAGGGGTGTTGTCTGTGGTGCTGAAAGTCCAAGGCAGGGAGTTAATATCACAGGAATAGTGGCAGCTGGCTCTCTGCTTGCCAGAATTTCCTATAAGCAGAAACTGTGTTAGAACCATGCAGCAGGAGTCAGGTGGAGCAAGTAACCTGGAAAAGGTGAGTAAAGGTAATCTGCCTTCCCTGGTTCTTTGCCTTTCTCTGCATTCTATTTGGAAGGAAATTGTGAATTCTTGGGTAGAAGAACAAGTAGCAGATATTCCTCCTTGGTCCAACTTTGCTAACTTTGGGGATGAGAAGACCTCTGGTGTCTTGTTCTACTGTACTGTACATAGTTACATTTTGGGGTAGTTAGCCATTAAATACATGGATTTTTTTTATTGCACAGGAGGGTTGCCACCCCTAACCCCTGTGTTCAGGTATCAACTTTACATAGGTAGATACTTACTAGAATTCTCTAGAAATAACTACTCTTTGTTCTTTATCTCTTTTACATATATTTTATATTAAATGTATACGTAAACAAAAATAAGGTCGCTTTCTTTGTTCACATAATATGTCATGGAAGCATGTCATTCCAGCTTATTCTTTTTAAGGTATCCCATTGTTCTAATGTGTTGGAATTTATTTTTTTAACTTTTCTTATGATTTTATTTATTTATTTGACAGAAAGAGATCACAAGTAGGCAGAGAGGCAGGCAGAGAGAGAGGGGGAAGCAGGCTCCCCACTGAGCAGAGAGCCCAATGCGGGCCCGATCCCAGGACCCTGAGATCATGACCTGAGCCAAAGGCAGAGGATTTAACCCACTGAGCCACCCAGGCGCCCCTGTGTTGGAATTTATTTAATTACTTGCTTATTCATAAATGTGGAGATTTCTTGCTTTATTTCCCCCCTTTCTATAACAATCATACCTGCATCAACTGCTATTACATTAACCTTTGTCTGTTTATTCTAGTATTTCTGTGGACATATTATAAGAATTGGAATTTAATCCTTGGTCAGAATGTCTGCACAGTTAAAGAAATTCATGGCCATTCTCAGAATGTCTGAGCAGGTGGTTTTTGATTTTTACCTCCCCACCCCCGATTTTTAAATTCCAATTAGTTAATATACAGAGTAATGTTAGTTTCAGGTGTAGAATTTAGTGATTCATCACTTACACACAATACCTGGTGTTTATCACAAGTGCCCTCCTTAAATACCCGTTCTCTGTTTAAACCATTCCCCCCAACTTTCCCTCTAGTAACCGTAAGTTTATTTCCTATAGTTGACTCTGTTTCTTTTTTGCCTCTTTTCTCCCCCATGTTCATTTGTTTCTTAAATTCTACATAAAAGTGAAATTATATGGTATTTGTTGTTCTCTGACTTAATTCACTTAGCATATAATACTCTAGCTCCATCCATGCATTGCAAATAGCAAGATTTCATTCTTTTTTATGGCTGAGTAATATTCCTCTGTGTGTGTGTGTGTGTGTGTGTGTGTGTGTGTGTGACACAAACCTCACATCTATTTTATTCATTTATTAGCCAATGGACATTTGGGCTGTTTCCATAATTTGTCTGTTTGATAATGCTGCTATAAGCACCAGGGTATGTTTACTTTTATAAACATGCTAGGAGCTAGTAGGGGGGAGGTCACAAAGTCCTGGATGATTACAGGAAGATGTAGGACTAGAGCACAGTTTCACTTATTGTATCTGTGAGAACCTGTTTCTTCATATCCTTGACACACTAGATGCTATCGACATTTTTAATTATTGCCAATTACTCAATTTTTAAAATCTCATTTGAATTTGTACTCCTGATTATTTTGTTGAGATTAGACATCTTTACACATATGTATAAAGTTTCATTTTCTGAATTATTCAGTTGTGTTTATTGCTCATTTTGTAAAAAAAAAAAAACTTGAATTCATGATCATTTTCTTATTGAAGATCTCTTTATATATTATGGATATTAAACCTTTACCCATCATGCGGTCGGAAATATATTTCTAATGTTCTCTTGTCTCTCAAGTTTTATAATGTTCTCTTTTAAAATACTTGGGTGACTTTCTATTTTCTGGCTTTGGTGTCATGCTTTAAAAAAAAAAGTTTTCACTATCCCTAGAGCTAACCATTTGCCAGTATTTTCTTATATATGTTTGTTCTGTTTTATATTTAAATAATCAGTTACATCTGGAGATCTTGTTTTGTAAGATAGGTATACAAATATTTTATACTAACAGTACATCCAAAGGCAAAGTAACACCATCGTGTTTGACTAATCTATCCTTTCCCCTTTCATTTGAAATGCCACCTTTATCATACCTTAGTCCCACAGATGTTCATGGCTTTGTTTGGGACTCTTCTGTTCTTTTGCTCTATCAAATAGAATACCTTTAATTTTAAAAACAATTTTTTCTTAACCTCTATACCCAACATGGGGCTCCAACTCATGACTCTGAGATCAAGAGTCACATACTCTTCTGACTAAGCCCAGCCAGATGCCCCTCAAAATTGATTTCTTTATTATAACACACTTCTCAAAGCCTTTAGTGATAGATCTCATGGATCCCCAAGAGTTTCAGAGTATACAGTGTTTCCCATTTTATGTATTTAACCACCTAATCCTTTGCTGTGGGCAGCTGTTAGTGTGTCCCAGATGCACAGTCTAAGGAGCACAGGTTCGACAAACTGTGTCCCTGACTGTCTTTTTTTTTTTTTTTTTTTTTTTTAAGAGCTTTTATTTATTTGAGAAAGAGAGCATGAGCAAGAGAGCACAAGCAGGGGGAGAAACAGACTCCGCATGGATCAGGGAGCCCGATGTGGGGCTTGATCCCAGGGCCCTGGGATCAGGACCTGAGCTAAACTTAACCAGCTGTGCTACCAAGGCGCTCCTTTGTCCCTGACTCTTAACGTCTATCTTCTCACTCTTTTCCCGGCTTCCCAAGTCACCTTCCTGCAGTGAGCCCCAAGCTCTACTGCAGTAATGGTCTTCCTTTTGCCCAGCGGGGAGGGATTTTCTTGCTGTAGTGAAGCACCAATTGTTCCTCATTCTTTGAGAATGGAGTCTGTTTCTTTAAAGCCTGTTAACACCAGACCCCAGTCCGTACTCTGGTTGAGGTTTACCTGGTCTTAGCAACCTGGGCCTCCTTTTCTTTTTCTTTCTTACTTCTGAAGTGCTCAGTTCTGCTTGTTGAAATCCTTTTAGTTAATTTTTAAAAGATGCATGATCTCTCTTCATCCATCAGGGCCCCAGCTGTCTCAGTAGAGCTGTGTTCTCCAAGTGCTGCTTTGAAGTCTTGACCAGCAGCTGCAGAGCAAGTCCCTGGGATGTGAGCGGCTTCCCCATCCTGTCCTCCTCACATGTCACCCTGGGGGAGTGGGTTGAGAGAGCTGTGCAGCTCCAGGACATCAGCCTGGCGCTTTGGACGAACATGGCCGTGCCTTCGGTCGCAGAGTTCAGGTATTCTTACCATGGGTCCCCGCGTCTACCCGCTTCCAGGTCTCCCGCCACAAACTGTAATGGTCTGTCTTTCCTACAGAGCATATAGCAGAAAACTCAGAACTTTTTTCTGTAGAGGCTAGTTTTGGTTGCTGAAGGCAAGTATGTTTTCCAGGTGGATCAGTAGGTTTTTAGCCCACGACAGGCTATTATGAGCTGGCCCGTGCCTCTGTCAATTTGAAGCCTATTGTGATAAAGAGAGGGGACTTGGAAAAGCATGTAGGATTAATTGAGAAAAGAAATTCATCTTTAACTATTGGCAGTGCAGTCTGCTGTGTCATTTTCTGAGGGGATGAGAGTGTGAGAAAGGAACGCTGTTGGATGTAGTGCAAGCCTGTAAGTGCTTCCTTATCTTTGCAGACGCACGGATTCGCAGCTCCAGGGGCTTGTGCTGTGCCGACACCTGGCAGGTTTGGCAGAGCTGCTCCCTGAGTCCCGGCGGCAGGAGTACATGCAGAACTGTGAACAGCTGCTGCTTGGGGACAGCCAGGCCTTCCAAATTGTGGGCCAGACCCTTGGGGACATGGCTGGGCAGGAGGCCCTGCCCAAAGAACTGCTATGCCTCTTGCTCACCTCCCTGCGCCACTTGTTTGGGGAAGGGGACAGTAAACAGGACCTTCCCGAGCCAGCCCGCCGTGGGAGCCTCTGGGTGAGCCTTGGCTTGCTGCAGATTCAGACATGGCTTCCGCAGGCACGCTTTGACCCTGCAGTGAAGAAGGAATACAAGCTCAAGTATGCTAAGGAAGAGGTATGGAGGGGTGAGAGTCTGGAGCATGGGTTCCTTCCGTGACTGGGTGGGTGTGCTTAGTATATTACTCCTTGTATTGCCCTTTGGATGCTTACAGCACTAGAGGGATGATTTTGTACAGGCTACCCTGTGACATCCCAGGGGTGTGTTCTAAAGACTGCATTTTCTTCCTTGAGAGTTCCTCTGAGTAAGCTTCGGTACTTGGAGGGGCCCTTCCTAATTTGCTAATAGGCTGCAATAGACAGAGGTCTTAACGGTAGAACACCTGAGGCATTGCCAGAGAACTAGTGTATCTCCTATCCATACTCCCTGTATTTGAACTAAGTTTCGAATATTTGGACTTGAATAATTTCTTTAGATATGATTTATCTAAACGTTTTAACGTTTTAACGTTTGGGTGTTTATCTAAAATTCAGGAATCAAGTAGATTTAGATTAAGTGGTATCCCTTGATAGTTGAACTTCTAACCCGAACATAAAGATAGTGGTATAATTTTCCTTCTTCAAAATATGGAACTAGTATATGAGTTGGTAAAGACTAAGCTGCTATAGCAGAGTCAAGTCCGGTAGTGTGACTAAGATAGTTTCTTTTACCTAGAAGCTCCAAGGTGAGTGGAGGTTCATGGAGCAAAAGCCCCTGCTCTTGGGTCATTCAAGAGCCCAGGTTCCTTCCATCCAGTTGCTCTGCCCTTCCCCAGGGCATTGTCGTCTTGGACATGGTCATAGCTGGGCACAGGAGACCAACTTCTCCCTTTCTGTTAGTTACACCAGCTACAGTGTGAGTGGAAGACCCGAAACCTCTCATCCCAGTTACTGACTGGAACAGACCTGGAAGATGAAGTCATTTTCCGTCACTCTCATCCTCACATCAGGTAACAGCAGAGCAATTGTGTTGTTCTGTTTTTTTTTGTTTGTTTCTGTTATTTTAAAGACATTTTTAGGTTGATCTTTACAATGTAATTGTAGTGTTAGAGGTGATAATACATGTCTCTACATTAGCAGTAAGATCCTAAAGCCATGGTTATAGTCAGGAAAAATTAATACTCTGAAAGGAAGGGCAGGATTCACATGGGGCTAGGTGGATTGAAACCACTGAACTGATTTTCAGCATGACAGAAGTTGGGTGTAATGGTGTGCACTGTGTGGGTTTGCTGTCTTGGTAAATACTGTGCAGTGTCGTAGGTCTGAGTTCCAGTCCTGTTCCTATCCTTTGGCTTTAGACTTTGAATAGGTCACTTAATGCCTTTGAGCCTTAGAGTCCATGTCTGTGAAAGGAGGATCATAGCAACTCCTTGAGTGAATTGTGATTAGACTTGGATGAAATACACATCTGTGTTACTTAACACCATGTGTGGCGTGTGATAAATGACCTATTACTCGTTTACATTATAATTGTCAATATTTTCTTCATATTATTCCTCAGCAGCTGATATGCCTTCATTTTGTTTTCCTAGTTAAGGGCTCAGTCTAGATTTGCTGTTTTCCTCCTGACAGAATTTGCATATTATGTTGATTTGCCTTTAGACTACTTCGCCAAAGAATTGATCATCTGGAGAACTTAATCTGCAGCCTGTCAAAGAAGCAGGCCTTCAGACCCCAGGTGCCTGCCTACGAGTCACTGGTGCAGGAGATCCACCACTACGTCACCAGCATTGCCAAGGCCCCTGCTGTTCAGGATCTGCTCACACGGCTCCTGCAGGCCCTTCGCATGGATGGGCCTCGGTCTGCCCAGGTGGCCCAGAATCTTCTGAAGGAGGAGGCTTCCTGGCAGCAGTCCCACCACCAGTTCAGGAAGCGGCTGGCTGAAGATTATGCCCTGTATCCAGACTCTGTGGCCCCGCTGCAGGCATCCATCCTGCAGTTGCAGCATGGCATGAGGCTGGTTGCATCTGAGGTCTACGCTTCACTCCACAGCAGTGTGGTCTGTGCAGACAGGCTGGCTACCCTGGCCTCATCCCTGCTGGCTTTTCCATCGGTGGGCCCCGCCTTCCCCACTTACTATGCCCATGCAGACACTTTATGCTCAGTGAAGTCGGAGGAGGTTCTTCGAGGCCTTGGGAAGTTGATCCTCAAGCGTTCAGGAGGAAAGGAGCTGGAAGGCAAAGGCCAGAGACCTTTCCCCACCCGAGAGCAGCTGCTGATGAATGCCCTCCTTTACCTGCGGTCCCATGTGCTGTGCAAGGGCGAGCTGGACCAAAGGGCCCTGCAGCTCTTCAGACACGTGTGCCAGGTAAGTCCATTTCTGGGGGGCAGCCCCAGCCTACTTCTGAAGGGAGCTGGGAGCACAAGCAGAACATCAGCAATACTCTGTGTAGAAAGAGACCAGTTGGTTCGGCATGGGGTCTAGTGTCTTCCTTTCTGTCTCCTATTCAGCTGTCAGTTTTGGGGGTGTTTGTCCCTCAATTTTTAAGAGATTAGAAAAAATTAGTGATGTTAGCTCTTTATCTGTGATACTGCAAATATTTTCTCCTAGTTTTTTGTTTATCTTTTGACTTTATTTATGGTGGTTTTGGCTAGGTACTAGTTCACCTGTTACTAAGAAAATCTGTTTTCCTCTTATCAATGAAAACAATTTGTTCTCAATTTATGTAATTAAAAGAATAGATATAAACAAGACTTATACCAATTAAAACTGTGTAACTGGTAACATACTTGTGTGTTCCATTCTAGGTTTATATGTATACATGAACCTGTACATGTATGTCTATGACATAAATTTAAGTCATTTGTCCAGTGGTTTATAAATTTTTGTTTTTTAGCAGAACTCTTTTTAAAATGAAAGTCTTAGACTATTTTCCTGATATGTAATAGATAAAAGACATGCTTTAATTGAGGACAGTTCTGTCTCCTCTTTGATCTCTGAGACTAGTCTTTAAGTTGCTAGAGTTCTACAAACTACTACTAAAGTCCATTCTGTTTTATACTTTGCTTTAAAAACTTAACAGCAGTTAGTGATTATTTTCCTCTATAATTATGGTGTTCTTTACCTGCATCATACTGAATGGCTTCCTAGGTTTTTTTTTGTATGGATATGCTCTAAGACATGTAATTAATTTCTTATCATAGGACATTTATGTTTGTAGTCTTTTTACTACCTTGGAAAATGTCACCACCACCATCACCACAGATAGTCTTATACCTAGGTCTTTGGATATAAATTCTAGAAAGCAGAATTGCTGGGATGAAGATTAACCACTTAAGATTTTAATACAGATTATCTTTCTGAATGGTCGATATTCATTTCCTCAGTTCTCATGAGTATTGTTTGATTTATAATTTTTGCCGACTTACGGACTTAAAATCTTAGAGTTACTGGGGATTTAAGAGGTGTCTGCTAAGGTATAGCCCAGTTTTATCTGATTGGTGCCCTGCAGCCACCTGCCCCCACCCCTCATTTCCCTTTCCTGAACTCCTGAGCCAGCTGCTTGAATTGCTGGCCATGTGCAGTCTGAATCACAACCCCCACAGTGCCTATCCAGAGCCTGTCCTAAGTACAAAACATCATTAACTCCTGATAGGAAGTTCCAGTGGCATTACTGTAGCAAGTTTTTACACCTGTGAAAAAGTGGCAGTACAGCAAGGGGGAATTTAGAAAATGGGTTGCTGCAGAAACCGTTTGAAAACAGTTTACTTTCTCTCGATGACCTGGGATTTCATTTCTTGGATGTTGGCTTTTACTTGGATGTACTTTTGTTATCATGAGAAATTAAGAGCTGACAAGTTTTGCTTTGTTCATTGAAGCACCTCAGCGAAGACAAGTAAGTTTCCTTCCAAATGTGTAACTTTTCAGGAAATTATCAATGAGTGGGATGAACAGGAACGCATAGCCCAAGAGAAGGCCGAGCAGGAAAACAGCCTTTACAGATACAGGAGCAGGAACTCCAGGACAGCCCTGAGCGAGGAGGAGGAAGAAGAACGGGAGTTCAGAAGGCAGTTCCCACTTCATGAAAAGGTTGGGTGCTGGTAACAGGGTTTGTTTGGGAATAATTTCCCTTGCTACCCCCTGTGTTACCTTTGAATGGTTTTATAATCTAATTGTTTTTACTATATCTTTATATAAGTCACTACTTCATTTTTTTGATTGTTCATGCTCCATCTTTGCGCCTTTCTTTTGGCTTAAAACTGCATTTTGGTTTTGTTCAATTACTCTAATGTTATTGACAGGATTTTGCAGATATTCTGGTAGAACCAACGCTGGAGGAGAAGAAGGGAACTTCAGATGGACAAGAGGAGGGAGCAGCCACAGACCCCACCCTCTTCTCCCAGAGCTCAATGCAGGCTGTGATGCTGATTCACCAGCAGCTGTGCCTCAACTTTGCCCGGTCCCTCTGGTACCAACAGACTCTGCCGCCACACGAGACAAAGCATTACCTTGGCCTGTTTCTGTCCTGCTATCAAACTGGAGCATCTCTTGTGACACACTTCTACCCTCTGATGGGTACGACAGTTTACTTTTGTTATACTCTTGGGAAATGAAAATGAAAAAATGTGATTGCTACTTCTGGAACAATTAAAATCATTACCTCCCTGTTTTTTGCTAAATTCCTTTTTGAGGGAGTTTCCTTAGCTTAAGAGACTCAAGCTACTTCAAAAAAACTTCTTTTAAAATTCTGCAATAGTAGATTTTTATCATTTGAATACTTTGGGGTAAAGGGATTAAAAAAATAAGGATGGGGCACCCGGGTGGCTCAGTGAGTTAAAGCCTCTGCCTTCGGCTCGGGTTGTGATCCCAGGATCATGGGATCCAGCCCCACATCAGGCTCTCTGCTCAGCAGGGAGCCTGCTTCCCCCTCTCTCTCTGTCTGCCTCTCTGCCTACTTGTGATCTCTCTCTCTCTCTGTCAAAGAGATAAATAAAATCTTAAAAAAAAAAAATAAATAAATAAGGATATAGACTTAGTTTAAATGGTTTTGTTCCTCAGTATTATTTCTGATTTGCCTCTGATAGCTTCAGTGCTTTTCATATCTTGTATTCCTGGGAGCAACCTGGGAACTCAGAAATTAATCTTAGAGAATTTCATTTGATTCACTTTCCTGTATGATCTCATGAGTTCTTCCTTGCTATTAGGAAGGAAGCTTTAAATTTCTTTTCTGCCTACCAAGACAGCGACAAAAACCAAGAAATTGAATCCATCAAACCAAGCTCTGTAGCTTCTTGATAACAGCTAAGTATCTGAGTTCCTCTGTATATCCAAGAAGCTTGGCAGACTTGGTGATACTCTTTTGATATTACGGTCCTAGTCCTCTAGGTCCATGTTGCTTTGGGCATGAGTGGCATTGAAATATCTTCATTTGTTCCAGTAGTTCATTATTTTTGAGCATGTTTTTGTCATCTTTGTAACTTGATAGCTCAGCCTGCTGAGTTCACTGACGTTACTATGATGTTGTTAACTTCGCAGGAGCTGAACTGAATGATCAACTCTTGGGCAGCCAACTTTTGGCCTGCACCCTCTCCAATAACACTCTCTTTGGTGAGGCAGTATCAGATCTGATGGTGAAGCCCGATGGGCCCTATGATTTCTACCAGCATCCCAATGTCCCAGAAGCAAGGCATTGTCAACCTGTGCTTCAAGGTTTCTCAGAGGCCATTAGTCAGCTGCTGCAGGAATGGCCAGAACATCCGGCTCTTGAGCAGGTAGGGCATCCAGTGAGGAGGGAGTCTTGAAGATACGGTCTCTGCCATCTCTGGGGATGTTCATGTGCATATTTCAATACATTAACAAAGATTCACAAAACCCCACTTTAGTGGGATACTATTCCCTGCAGGATGGACATACCAGTTTGTACTGTATAAATGATGTTTGGGATTCTATTAATTTTGTTAGTCATAGTTTGCTGTTCACATGTTAAAGTGCTGCTGTGTTGCTCTGTTTATTCATATACCTATGTATGTTAGCAAAGGCCTGGTTTTCTCAAGATTGGTGGTTTTAACTCAGACCTGACTTACAGTTTTCAGCCAATTTTGTAATAATTCTTAAAATGGAGAGTGGTTAAGAGAGATTATCCTGGGGCACCTGGCTGGCTCAGTCAGAAGAATATGTGACTCTCGGACTCCGGGTTGTGAGTTCAAACCCCACATTGGCTGTAGAGATTACTAAAAAAAATCATCATAATAATTATTATCTTCTCAAACTCCATGTTTTTTCAAGAGCAATGCAGGTTAAGTGTTTATCTGAGATCCACATGAGTTTGGATAAGTTTCTTCCATGGTTTTCGTAGGTGGTTGTAAAGCAAGGACTTTGCATAAAACTTTCATCAGTTCTCTAGTCAGTAACCTGCGACTGGGTGATATTCCCACAGAAATGCCTAGATCTTTTATCTATCTGTCTTATCTGTTTACTGCAGCTGCTGGTTGTAATGGATAGAATTCGTAGTTTTCCACTTTCCAGTCCCATCTCAAAGTTCCTGAATGGCTTAGAGATCCTCCTGGCAAAGGCACAGGTAAGATAATTCTCTCTCTCCTCTCATTTTAGTTTGTAGTCAATTGAAAAAAGATTTATCTTTTGGCAGAGTTATTGTTAAAGGGACAGAAAGTTATAGTTTGGATTGGAGAGAGGAATCAGCTTCTTCAGTTTTTCTGGCATGGGGTCCGATCATTACAAGTGAAGCTTTTGCCTTGTTGGGCATGTGAAACATGCCTCCCCTGTTCTCAAGTGTGGGATGCAGTGTCCACTGGTACTGAGGTCTCCTTTGGCCCTGGCTTCCTGGAGGACTTCCAGACTAGCCCCGTGCCTGCATATATCACCCCCCTTGGTCCTCTCAGCATCCTCTGAAGTATCTGGTGATTCTCTGATTATCACATTTGGGCTCTGCACTTTGGAGGGGGTCACATGTCTAACAATAGCAATTCAGACTCAGCTCACTAAATCCTTTGCTTTTTGCCTAAACTTGGCTTTGCTGAAGTTCTGTCAAGTGACCAGAAACAACTTGAAGCTTGGTACACTGGATGTAAACTCATTGGTAAATTGGCATAAAAGTTATTTAGAGGCCCTGTGGTCTTCAAAGACTAAAGGTCCAAGATATTCCTGAGAGCGGGCGGTGATTAAGAGATTAAATAATGGCCATAGTAAATTTTATCTTTGCTTTTTAGGATTGGGAGGAGAATGCCAGTAGAGCTCTCTCTCTGCGGAAGCATCTCGATTTAGTCAGTCAGATGATCATTCGTTGGCGTAAACTGGAACTGAAGTAAGTGATAATCTGTCACTTTCCTTCCCCTCCTGAATTTATGCTGTAGGGACATTTGATAGTTTGTGTCTGCATAGACTGAGAATGTGCTTTTCAGTTATTAATCACAGAATTAAAAGCAGGGCATTAAAGTGATCTCGGTAGAGACCAGACAACGGCATACCTTCCCAAGACAGCAAACTAGGTGTCTTCTCCATCTCCACCTGGGAGGAGAGAAGAGTGAATGTTTAGCTTCTGCTTGAGTAGTTTCAAATCTTCCCAGTGGGTTTTCTTAGATGACTGCTCGGCCTCTTCTCTCGCATTCCAGCTGCTGGTCTATGAGTTTGGATAATACCATGAAGCGCCATACCGAGAAGTCCACCAAGCACTGGTTCTCCATCTATCAGATGCTTGAGAAACACATGCAGGAGCAAACGGAAGAGCAGGAAGGTAACTCCCGTCCATCAATTCCTGCATCATTAGAAGTTGCAGGCTAATTGTAGAGTGCTACAGAGTGTGGGGTTTAACCTGTTCCCACGTCTGCTGGTACTGCTGCTTTTACATAGGATACGTCATTTGACTTGATGGAATTCCTCAGAGTTTTAAGTGACTTTCTCAAATTCTAGAAAGCTGGTCATAAGATAAAGTTTCTTTATTCTGTATATCCAAGAGATGTGTCATAATGAAGATTTCTTAGATACTAGCTGGCATGCTTGAGTTAAAAGTGTTTTCATTTCATGCTTGAAACAAACATCTTATAATTCAGTCTCATAATTTGCTCTGAGTGCATTTAACACATCTCTTGACTACATCTGTGTTTATATCAGCTTGGAATTTACCTGTGGTCCTTCTTGCTTCAGAGTTTGACTTTGCGGTCTCTACTTGCCTGCTATCCCTCAATGTGTCCTATAGTAGATTACGTGCATGTTATGAATATGGGGTGATGGTTGCAGGTACATATGGTTTCCTCTTTGAATCTCTAAAGATGACAAACAGATGACCCTGATGTTGCTGGTCAGCACATTACAAGCATTTATTGAAGGATCCTCACTGGGAGAATTCCACGTACGACTTCAGATGTTACTGGTTTTCCATTGTCATGTCTTGTTGATGCCTCAAGTTGAAGGAAAGGGTAAGGAGGGAGGGGTGTGTGTGTGTGTTTGTGTGTGTATTTTTTTTTTTGTATATACTTTAAAAAAAAAATTTTGTGGCAATATTTATTCACATAATTTTGCTTAATACATGTCTTTCTATGCAAGACTGAATTTAAAAGTCTCTATAACATTTTTAGTTATAGTAATAACATGTTAATAAATTATAAATTAACAGAATATTCATATTTGCTTTTAAAAATCATTTATCAAATACTAACCTGTAGATTATCTGGAAAATTAAAGATGCAAATTGCTATAAATCTGGCATCCCAATTAAGTTCTGATTTTTAAAAGTATATAAAGTGTCCCTTAAATTATTCCAAGTTACACTCAAGAAAATTTTATTTTACCCTTTTCATAAGTTACTAAGTTTACAACCTCTTAAACATTCTATCCAAATGTGGGAAAACTGTCTGGAGATGCAAAGCACATTAAAATAATTATATTAAAAAAACAAAAATACCTGTTAAAACAAAGTTAGTATAGCTGACAGCACTTAAAATTGGTAATTTGTATTTTTTTAAAAAGTTTTATTTATTTATTTGACAGAGATCATAGGTAGGCAGAGAGGCAGGGGTTGGGGGATGTGGGCAGGGCTCTATCCCAGGACCCTGAGATCATGACCTGAGCCGAAGGCAGAGGCTTAACCCACTGAGCTACCCAAATTCCCAAATTATTTGTATTTTTTTAAAAAGTTGCATAGCTCCAAGATGATTCATTACTGATTAACTCTTGAGCAGTTTTACTTAAGAGGAAATAATATATTGAATAGATTGTAATTCAATTGACATTCTTAGATTTAGTTCATTAAAATGTAATTATGTAACTTGATTTACTCTTTGGACTGCATTCTGGTACTGTTATACCTTTAATTTCAAATATTAATGTATTTTAGCTCTCCTATGGAGAAGTCTATTTTCCACTCTTGGGGGAAAAAATAGAAGAACTTGAGATCATGGTCTGCATTCAGACAGTGTTTTACTGCTTGATTACATTTCTTGGTTTCATATATATACTTTTACAGTGCACTGTTTAAATGGATTAGGCTTTGAATTCTCCATGAGTAGGTATCTTGTTGCATACCAGGTTTTATTTATTATTTAGAAAGATTTTATTTGTTTATTTGAGAGAGTGAGTGAGAGCATGTGGGGGGTGGGGGCAGAGACAGAGACCCTCAAGCAGACTCCACACTGAGTGTGGAGTGTCATGGGAGCTCAATCCCACAAGCAATGAGATCATGACCTGAACTGAAACCAAGAGTCAGATGCTTAACTTACTGAGCCACCCAGGCGCCCCTGCTTACCAGGTTTTAAATGAGACACTTTTAATCATCTTTTAAAGTGATACACATTAAACCCAGAGAACAATATTAAAGTACAAACTGGTTATAAATGAAGCCCTGGCTAGTGGACTCTGCCAGAGGTCAGTTGCCAAATGCAGATCTTGGATATTGGTGTGTTGAGGCTGCAAATCTTTCTGTCCAGACAGTGTTAGGTGTCCTGCTAAGCTTTTGCTTGGACCAGGCCATAATTAGATTCTTGGATCTAGTGAGAGCTGTGTTCCATGTCAAGTAACTGCACCTAAAATTCTATTAATTAATGTCCCTGACCACATCTATTTGGATGAAATGAAACTAGGATTCTAGATTGTGAATGAGCAGTCAGGGTGAGCCTTTTATGCCATCTTTTAAAACAGGCTCAGTTTCTGCTTACTTTACAATAAGATTCCGAGAAAGGGTTTGAAATTGTGTTTAGTGAAACATCTGAGTACACAGTCTTTAAGAACAAAAGTGCAACAAAATTCAGTACAATCTAAAATGGAAAAATGGGGTAGTGTTGACAGCCTGCCTGCATCTCTGGGAACTGCTAGACTTAGGCTCCCCATTGAGCTGTTAAATAATCAGCCTGTGAAATGTTGTGCTGTCATCTCAGGGCTGTAATCTCAGGGCCTCAAGGCAATGAGGAAGTGGTGTCACTAAAATGTGGAGCCCATGGGTGCTGCAAGTAGCACATGTGGCAAGTGTGGAGTTTTTTGTTTCTTTTCATTTCTTCCAGATTCACTTTGCAGTGTTCTGTGGAATCTGTACCATTATTACAAGCAATTCTTTGACCGAGTCCAGGCCAAAATCGTGGAACTTCGTTCCCCCATTGAAAAAGAACTTAAAGTAAGATGAACAACTGTCATGATCACTCTTGGGAGAACAAAATGAGCAAATCGTTTTTAGTTCTGTTCTTTCATACATTTAACTATGAGGCAGGGGGCTCTGGGAAATGGAGACATGCACTGCAACTGCCAAATAGGATGGCGAGATTCATGTTTTGCAGCACTGCCTCCCTGACTGACCTGTCCAAGTGTGTGAGGGGTTAGTGGAGTGGCCCCTGTCGAAGGGTCCTCAGAAGGATTGCCACATATGTCTGTTAGTGCTCCCTTCCCTGCTCTTCCCCAGACTGATTTTCCACCTCAGGGGGTGCCATTTAGTGTTGAGTGTTACTGAGGTGCCCTGGGGGAAAGGAGGACCCTGTCTTTTGATAGCTCTCAGTAGTTGTGGAACCAACAAATGGAGTATGTATCAGCTGACCTGTTGATAGTGACAGCACTCTTTTTGCATTGCTTTGTGATAAATACGTGGTTCCTTTTTTAAACTTTTACTTGTTTACTGGCACACAGTCTGGTATTTGGGATGGAGTGGGCTCTGGTCTTTATTTTATTTTATTTTTATTTTATTTTATAAGGGCTCTGGTCTTTAGCATAGAGATGATTTCAAAAGAAACATAGTGACGCCAGCTTTATAAAGCTATTTCTTGATCTTTGTGTATCTTACAGGAATTTGTTAAAATATCCAAATGGAATGATGTCAGTTTCTGGTCCATTAAACAATCTGTGGAAAAGACACACAGGTAATTCGTTTTTTAAAAACTGGGGGTGACAGGTACCTTGGTGACTCAGTTGGTTAAGTGTTCAACTCTTGATCTCAGCTCAGGTCCTGATCTCAGGTTCATGAGTTCCAGCCCTGTGTTGGTTCAAGGTCATGAGTTCAAGCCCTACTTAAAAGAAAAAATTGGGGGTGACCAAAGCTCAGAATTTTTGTATGGTAAATAGCAAGACGACATTGTTAATGTGACCTGACTTAACGTTGCCTTGAACTTACTATGAAGCATTAGATTGTTTTGGTGTGGCTTTTCCACATCACCCCTACCACCCAAAGCAAAGTCTACATGCAAGAGGAATTGGTGTGCTTTGAGACAAAGCAGGCTAAGCACTATAGAAGGGTTGAGTCTTCTGTCACCTACTAGCTGTTGCACCATGAGTGAAGTGATTCCACCATTCCTGGCTTCATTTTTTTCTTCTAGAAAAGGGAGATGACAGTATCTGCTTTATTTTCCCTTAAAAACAAACAGGATGGTTATGAGTATCTAAGGAGTTCATGTATATAGAAGGTATTGGTTATTATGTGTGTATGCGTTGTACCATTTTTACATTTCCTCACTTTCCACCCATTTTTCCCTCCTCATCTGTCATTCTGTGGGGCCAGGACCCTCTTTAAATTCATGAAGAAATTTGAAGCTGTCCTGAGTGAACCTTGCCGGTCATCCTTGGTGGAGAGTGACAAGGAGGAACAGCCTGATTTTTTGTCGCAGCCAACAGCCATTAGTGAGGCATCCCCCATTCAGAGTCTGAACAAGACACTGAGGGAGACCCTGTTAGCCCGGCCGGCAGCTGCACAGGTATACCTTGGGAGATAGTGTTTGCTTACTCCTGGGCCGGTAGGGGAAATCTGTGCTTTCTCTATAAGGAGTGACCCTAGAACTAAGCAAGGGAATGCCTTGAAATCTTGGTCTTTGGATAAAATGTAGTATTTGTATATCTGCCTGCCACTGCTGCATAATAAGGCAAAAAAGCTTTGATCCTGGTGCTGAAAGTTTAATGTCACCTATGGGAAATAAGTATTGTGCATGCCTGTGGACATTGGATCTACCTATAACAGAAGACTTGAAGCATCAGTTGAGGAAGGTGCCACTGAAGCTGTCTTTGGGCTACCACATGCTGCACAGGGAGCGAATGTGTGTAGTGATTTGTTGATTGTAGTGGTTGCTGATGACTGGGCTATTATTTCTCTCACCATGGCCAATTTCAAGCATCAATAGTTAAGCATTGGCTTGCAAAATTCCAGAAAATGTGATAATCGTGGAGACCTTGGGTAAGCAGGTCTGTTACAGGACTTCTGTTCCCGCATCAAATCCTTAGATACAAGGTGCTCTGGGATCACTGGGGAGCTACTCATGCTAACCACAGGGAGGAATCCCTGAAACTTCCAGGTTATCACCAATAGCAAATCAGAATTTTTGATCAGTGTGAGCTGATGATTATAATCAAAAGAAAATAAACTTGGCACCCATATCTTATTTGTGCTCTGTCTCACAGGCTGTGATTCCAGAACAGAGTCAGAGTGCTCCTTTCCCCTCAGAGGGAGAGCTGCTGCGTCGCTTGCCAAAGCTCATGAAACGAATGAGGAAGATGTGCCTGACATTCATGAAGGAAAGCCGCCTGCCCCACCTGGTGGAGGGCCTCGATCACTTCACTGGTGGGTGCCAACAGCCAGGAGCAAAGGGTGGGGTCTGCTCCCTCTCTTTTCCCCAGTGCCCCAGGAGGGTGGGAATTTGTTACATAAGCCCTTTTTTGATCTCTTGAATAGTGTTGAACAGTTAATTGAATAAACAAATGGGCTAAAACTAACAGAGCCAAGATGCAGGAGCCAGCTAAGACCACACAGGCTGTCTTAATTTTCATCTTGTCTTCCTTTCGTGTTAACTAATGCTGTGTTTCGCCATTTTCTGTGTTAGTGCTTGTCTATATCCTCTTTTGATGGCTGGAGAGATGAATTTCCCAGAATCTTTAAACTGTCACTACATCTCAGAATGTCTCCCTTGAGTTAAAGGAGAAGATTCATCCACAGTTTTCTTCTTGCTCTCTTCACCGTGGAGTCAGAGCAATTTCATCTCCCTGGCCGTCCTCACACAGGGAAGCTGAGGCTCTGTAGTCTAACAGCAATGGCTGGGGAAGGAGTTCCAGAACTTATTGGATTGAGGTCTTGGTGGCCTTTCACCACTGTCCCCACCCCTATTCACCCCCAGTGAGTGTGGTGTCAGAGTGAGACTGACTGTCTTCATTGAGGCTACAGTCTAATCTCAGGGAGCTCTTTATTTTTTAAAACTTGTTAGAATAAGAGCCTAATATCCATTCTCATGATGACCTTGCCCACCTGAGCCTGATGATCAGGGTAAGCAGAAGTTGCCACATGCATCTTCTGGAAAAGGCACTCACTCACCTTGTGATGCAAAGAATTCTCTAACCTCCTGCGGTGTCCGTGTAATGGTATGTCGTCCACTTGCTCGCTTCTAAAAGGCTAGACTGCCTGTGTTAGTTTGCTAGGGCTCATTTAGCAAGTATCACATATTGGGTGGCTTAAACAAGAGAAATTAATTTCCACGCAGTTCTGAGGCTAAACATACAAAATCAAAGTATTCACAGGTTTCACAGATTCACAGTATTCTCTCCTTGCCTGGTAGATGTCTTTTTTCCTTCTTTGTCTTCACATGGTCTCTCGTGTCCTACTCTTTGTTAAGGAATTGGATTAGGGCCCACACACATGGCCTCATCTTTCTTTAATTACCTCTTTAAAGGCCTGGTCTCCAAATACAGTCACATTCTGAGGCGCTCGGGGTTGGGACTATTATAACATGAATCTGGGGGGACACAGCCCATAATGCTCCCTGTGGCAGGCGGCAGCAGCCTCATGGTACAGGTACCTGTGAGTCCTCAGCAGGGCCGTGTGGTGCTGGAGGAAGAACCTGGGCTTCAGAGTTGTTTTGGTCAGGGTTCATATCTTGTCTTCTAGTCCACTCGAGCTGAATATGAATAGACTTTAGAAAATGACTAGACCTCTTTGAGCCTCTCCAAGGAGCTAGAAATTGGCCCTTCTGGAGTTGTACAGAGTAAAGGAACATCTACTAACTAGTAGAGGATAGGACCTCAGTATGTATCATATTTATGGGAAATTTATCTCAGATGATTTAAATTCTTAGTATAAATTGCTGTGCATAACAACTGCTTTTTGCCTGATTGATTATAAAGCTCTAAAGAAAAAGAATAAATACTTTTATTTGGGTTGTTTACTGTTGAAAGAGAGGTAACCCATGAGTTTTTATTTCCATGCATCTCGATTCCTTAAGTTTAAAATTTACAAAATGCTAGGGACTGTGCTAGTTATCAGAGCCTTAAAGATGAATGTCACCTAGTTCTCGTTTCCCACGAAGTCCTGGGTCTTGAGTATTAGGTTTGTTTGTTTATTTTTTATTAAAGATTTTATTTATTTATTTGACAGACAGAGATCACAAGTAGGCAGAGAGGCAGGCAGAGAGAGAGGAGGAAGCATGCTTCCTGCTGAGCAGAGAGCCCGATGCGGCTCCATCCCAGGACCCTGAGATCATGACCTGAGCCGAAGGCAGAGGCTTAACCCACTGAGCCACCCAGGAGCCCCTTGAGTATTAGTTTCAACACGTGAATAAGCCCTTGAGATTTCAGTACTGCCCCATTTTCTCCTCAGGTGAAGTCATTTCCTGTGTGAGTGAGCTGCAGAGCCTAAAGGTGGATCCCTGGGCAGAGAAGGAAAAGCAGCGGTCAGAAGCCAAGCACATTCTCCTGCGGAAGCAGCGAGCTTTAGCAGACCTCTTTCAACACCTTGCAAAAACTGGTAAGGTTCTCGCTTGAAACCTGATGCAGAATGATGACCAACTATTAGGGAGGAAAACAACGTGGGTGATTTTGGAGAAATTTCTAGAGATAGTCGAGATGGTGGGGAACAGAAGGTGGTAGGCCAGGTTTTAAAATGCCATTCTGAGAGTTAAGTCACATATGAAATTCCTCTAATGAACCATTTGTGATTCCCAAATATTGTCACAGTTTTGTAATAAGGTTTCTCAGAAACTGTGATTCATTTTCATCACCATATGTTGTACAGCACCCACCCTTCCAGCATAGCTTGGCGAGCAACATGTCTCAAACCCTAGTGTGTGTACAGATAACTCGGGGAATCTCGTTGAGCGCAGTAGTTCTGTTTCAGTAGGTGCAGGGCGGGGCCTCATAGCCTGCTTTCTAACAAGCTTCCAGTGCTGTTCCAAGGACTTCATTTTGTGTAGCAGTGGTGGTGGGACTGGCACACGGGGGAGGGGCCCGATGGCACAGTCATTCTCTTCTGAGTTTCTAAAACACGTGCTTTTTATTTCCTAGGTTTGTCATATCGCAAAGGTGTTTCCTGGGCCCGTTCAAAAAACCCTCAAGAGATGCTTCATCTTCACCCATTAGATATCCGGAGTGCATTGTCTATAGTCAGCAGCACTCAGGAGGCTGATTCTAGGTCTGTTTTTGAATTATAACTAGAACAAGTCATTTAAGCCTCCATGTCCTTATTTGCCAAAATGGGGATAGAATCCCTCTTTCCTAGTGTTGCTATACAGGTTACATGTAAAATAGTGCCTGGCTTGGGCTCTGGCATGTGGTGAGCATTCGGTAAAAGAGAATTTTTTTGCTTTTCGTCTTCCTCCCGCCCTCCTTCCCTCCCTCCCTTCCTCAGGCCCCATACCCAACATGGGGCTTGAACTCATGACTCTGAGATCAAGAGTTGCATGCTCTACCAACTGAGCCAGCCAGCACCCCCCACTTTCTTTTTTGTTTGTTTGTTTGTTTAAAAAGATTATTATTTATTTATTTACGCAAGAGAGAGGGAGAATGAGAGTGAGAGCAGAGAGGAAGAGAGGGTTAAGCAGACTCTCTGCTGAGCAGGAAGCCCAATGTGGGACCCAGTCCCTGGACTCTGAGATCATGACCAGAGCCGAAGGCAAAAGCTTAAAAGACTGAGCCATCCAGGCACACACCTCCCCCCTTTTTTAAAGTGTCTTTTCCTTTTCTCCTGTGTTCACCTCTCCCATTATTTTTTTGTTCCTTTCATTTGATTTTCTTTTCTTTTTTAAGATGTTATTTATTTAAGAGAGGAAGAGAGAGATCCCAAGCAGAGGGGAAGGGTAGAGGGGGAAGCATGTTCCCCACTGAGCAGGGAGCCAAATGCAGGACTCCATCCCAGGACCCTCGGATCACGACCTGAATTTAAACTTGGAGGCAGAGCCGTTTCTGTGTTCTGTGTTTCCGTGTTCATTAACTGTGGCAGAGCTGGTTGTAAGCGATGACCGGCATGAGCTGGCCATGCGGACTTTGTATTTCGTTTGCTCAGTGGTCCTCTCAGTGCTTTACATTTTAATTCAACACAACACTGTAAAAAGGAGAATTTTCTTAAAGTTTTATTTATTTAAGTAATCTCTATACCCAATATGGAGCTTAGACTCGCAACCTTGAGATCAAGTGTTGCATGCTCTTTTGAGCCAGCCAGGCACCCCAAAAGTAGAAATTTTACCTAAATATTTTGGATTTCAGTTTTTCAGGAAGGTTCAGCCAACCAAGTGGGTTTACTCTCCCATGTAGTCAAAAGTTAAACTGTAGTTCCCTTCTTTTTTTTTTTTTTTTTTTTTAAAAGATTTTATTTATTTACTTGACAGACAAGAGATCACAAGTAGGCAGAGAGGCAGAGAGAGAGAGGAGGAAGCAGGCTTCTCGCGGAACAGAGAGCCCGACGCGGGGCTCGATTCCAGGACCCTGAGATCATGACCTGAGCCGAAGGCAGAGGCTTAATCCACTGAGCCACCCAGGCGCCCCAAGCTCCCTTCTTTTGACAGGACACATGCTTGCCAGATCCCTGTGGTCTTCCTTTTCTTCTTTCACGTTGAGGTCCGCTGTCACTGGCATTTACCATTTTGTGCTTGGCTGTCCTTACTCAATCATATTATCTTCCTAGCCCCTGTAAGCATCAGGATTTATGACCCTTAGCTTCCATTCCTAAGACAGTTATGAAGTTTTCATTAAGGAAACTATATTGACATCACAGTTTATTTCCCCACTGTGCTTCAGTGCTAAGTGTGTAATACAGCCTTTGCAGAGAGGACTGATGAGTGCCTGACTGCGACCGCACAGAAATAAATCTGTTCACACTCTTAACTTTTGGTTGTGACTAGATAATAATGGTCTCTGAGTCTTTAGGATCTGGGGTAGGAAATAGCGGTTTTAATTAAATAAATCATGCAGAGTTATTTTCCAGGCTGCTTACAGAAATCTCATCATCATGGGACGGATGCCAGAAATACTTCTTCCGCTCTCTTGCACGGCACGCCAGGCTTAGTGCAGCCTTAGCAGCTCCTGCCAAGGTAGGTGATGGAACCTCTGAGTTGCAGGGCCTGAGAAAGCTCCTATCTTGTTCCTCCAGAGCAACATTCTCCGGTCTTGGCAGTTGATCAGAGCCCATTACTGAAAGTGACTGAGCTTTCTGCAGAATATCATTAAGCTTATAGTGTAAATCAGTGTAATTTTCTGTTTAATCAGAGCATTTTGTCATAAATTCTGTTACTTATATTTGCCAATAAGACCAAATGCAGAAGAAAATTTATGTAGGAAAAGCTTCAACTTGAGAGTGTCCTCTTTAGGTCCTTTTCCCTTTGTGAATTGAGAAAAGGCCACTAATTTTGAGTGTGTTAACCCTAGTTCCTAGGTTTAACAGATCAGTGATCTGTGGAAACATAATTTGAGAAGCACTGCTCAAAAAGATGAATGTGTTGCTTTTAGACTGCAGTATATACCCAAAGCTTGTCTAAGCAAGGGGCACTTGCCCCAGGGAGTTTTGGATTAACCGGCTTTCTAGTGACACCTGCACGAGTGGTGGTGTTTGCTAGCAACACCCTTGGCATGCTTCCTTCTTCCCCTGCCAGGAGATGGGCATGAGCAATGTTGAGCGGTGCAAAGGCTTCTCGGCACATCTGATGAAGATGCTTATCCGACAGCGGCGCTCCCTGACCACACTGACGGAGCAGTGGGTCCTCCTCAGGTATCCGCTAACTAGTTAGTTGGGTCTGTGGTATGAGTTAGGAAGAATCGTGTGAGTGAGCTCTCAACTGTGAAATAATATTTGAGGCCCAGAGATGCAGGTGGAGTTTCTCTTGTCTCCTTGCCCTGCTTTTGGTGATACGCTTCTGCTCCGTGGTTCTGGCAGCGCTTGTTGGGAGAAGGGCCCCAGGGAATGAATCGGAGCCGAATTAGACAGAAGCAGTTGCCATGGCTGAAGTGTACCTGGGTTGGGATAGAAGGGGGTTTGAGGATGACAGTCCCCCAGGCTGTGTGACAGGATTGTGTTTATGATACCGCAGCATCGGTCTCTGGGCACAGATTGTATCTGAGACTGTTTTTGTTCATTAGGCTTTTTGGGTCACAGAGCTGCAGGTTGCCGAGTGTCATATAGGGATGCTCCTCAGTGGAAATAGGTATTTTAAAGATGAGGACAGTAAGGAAAGCTGTCATGGTTTGTTGAATGGACTGTTAGCCCAAAGGTAGTATTTCTAGACTTTTTAATCATTTTGGCTACAGCTGTTTTCTGCTCTACTCATAAGAGTTTATCTAACAAAGTATACTACAGTTAAAGACTTTTTTTCTTAATAATGGTTGAAATCATTGCAGTGGTGTGACTTTGTTGGGTGTGAAAAAGCTGTAAGGGTGTAGGTGATAAGCAGTGAGTTTTGACACTTGTGAAAGACTGAAGACACTTCTTTCAGTCTTCAGAAAGATGTGTTGAAGTATTTTAAAAGGGATTTTAACAGATTTCTTAACCTGGGGGATCCTTTTTTTGATTATGTGAAAAAGCTCCTTCTTTGTTCAGAAATAACTGACGTTAACTGTTTAAAAAAACCTGGTGATGCAGTTTAAGGTGCCATGTGTTTCCCCCATGGATTTCTCGGTACAGGAACCTCCTTGGCTGCATGCAGGAGATTCATGGCAGGCTGACTGGCCCACTGGTCTACCCCGTGCCCTTCCCTCCTCAGGACAGCGTGCAGCAGTGGACAGAAAGGCTGCAGCACCTGGCCATGCAGAGCCAGATCCTGCTTGAGCAGCTCTCCTGGTTCCTCCAGTGCTGCCCCAATGCAGGGCCAACTCCTGGCCAACGTGAGGCCCAAGCACAGGGTCAGCTTTCTGGAGCAGTACAGGACCTCATCCCATCAGAATTGAGTTACCCATCCCCTGTACCTCGAAATCAGCTGCCCTCTGGTTGCCGGATGCGGAAGCAGGACCAGCTTTGGCAACAGTCAACTGCGAGATTAACAGAAATGCTGAAAACCATTAAAACAGTGAAAGCTGATGTTGACAGAATCAGGCAGCAGTCTTGTGAGACTCTCTTTCATTCTTGGTGAGTGTGTTTATGTCTTTACTGTCCCTCTGTTTGCTTGGGTGCTTGCTTGGAGTTTAGTAATGGGATAAAGTGATAAAAGGGATTTTGCTTCAGTTCTCTGTTTTTCCATGGACCTTCATGATTCTTTGTGGCAAATGTGTAGCTATAAATGTTGAGATACAGTGAATTTTCCCCTGCTTACATTTTAGTGGTTGGAGGGAGGGTGTAGCCCCTTCCTCTCAACATTGTGGCATTTCTGTTGTTGCAGGAAGGATTTTGAAGTTTGCTCTTCTGGGCTGAGTTGCCTGTCCCAGATGTCAGTTCATTTGCAAGGCCTGGAGTCCTTGTTCATTATTCCAGGGATGGAGGTTGAGCAAACAGACCAAAAAATGGCATTAGTTGAGAGCCTGGAATATTTAAGAGGAGAAATCAATAAAGCCACGGATGACTTTACCACCTGGAAGACACATCTACTTGCTTTAGGCAGCCAAAGCGGTAAGGACTGTCATTAGACAAGGGAGCCAGAGCCCAGTGTAGGAGTGATGTCTTGTAGATTACATCTAGAGTATCCTAAAAATACTTTGTGTTTTTTCCAGACACATCTGTGCAGGGTTCTAAGGCAGACAAGTGTGGCTGGAACCCACAGCTCCCAACTCTTGCTGCCCCATTTCTTTGAGGACCTTGCCTCTCCTTTGATCGTGTCACTTTATAGCACTGATATTTGGACCAAGTTGGTGTTTGTACACACTATCCTAACTAGTTTCATATTTTTTGATTCTTCCAGTAAAACCTTCAGTGAAAGATGATAAACTCTTGTAGGTTTATCTAGACGAGGAATAGGTCTTCTTCATCTTTGTGTTCAGCAGTTTGACCTGGTGGCTCACCCACAGTTGGTGCTTGACAGATGGCCGTTGGTAAAAGTAACAAATGAGGATTGTTAATGATTTCCAGAAGCACTGAAGCAAATGATTGGAGTTTTTGTTTGTTTCTCACCATGTTACTTACTAGGAAACCAGATGTTGGAGGAAGGGTTTGTGGAAGATTTTTCAGAGCAAGTGGAAACTGCCATCCGGGCCATTCTTTGTGCCATCCAGAACTTAGCAGAAAGAAACAGTAAAAAGACAGAGGAGAGCACTGACCAAACAAGACCACCAGAAGAGGATGGTATGTCTGAAATCAGGCAAAAAATGTTTTTATACTTGATTTACTTTTTAAAAAATTTTTTTAATTTTTTTAAGATTTTATTTATTTATTTGACAGACAGAGATCACAGGTAGGCATAGAGGCAGAAGAGAGAAAGTAGAGGAAGCAGGCTCCCCACTGAACAGAGAGCCCTATGCGGGGCTCAATCCAGTACCCTGGGATCATGACCTGAGCTGAAGGCAGAGGCTTTAACCCACTGAGCCACCCAGGCGCCCCTTGATTTACTTTTTAAATTTATTTTTGTGGCTAGATATTTTAGGACCAGTGTTAGGAATGACTGGATGAATGGAGATGAAAGGGTTTATTTTGTGTTACTCATCATGTCTTTCTTTTCTGTGAATGAAAGAGGCACCAGGCTTTGAGAGACTGCAGTCGGGACATCTAACAAAACTCTTAGAGGATGACCTGTGGGCCGACGTGAGTGCTCTGCATGTGCAGAAGATAATTTCTGCTGTCTCTGAGCTGTTGGAGAGGCTGAAATCATATGGTGAGGATGGCACAGCAGCGAAGCACACGGTAACCAATGGTTCTTTATAAGCTTCTTGCTGTCTAGAGCGGTCCGACCAAAGGCAGGGTGGGTTTCGCTTTGCTCCATGTGGGTGGTCCCAGAGCAGGCCTTTGTGGCAAAAATCACTAAGAATATGACTTCTTTATGCATGTAAACATCACTGACAAGCTGAAAAGCTTAGGACTTGCTAGCTAAGGGCTATAGTAGGAAGATGCATAGATATAAAAAATGCCAGCCGTCCAGAGTATCTGTTGTCTTAGAATTCTTACATACCCAAACGCACAGTTCTGGGTACTTGATGTTAATGTGGGTGCTGCTACTTCAACTAAGGCTGAATGGCCACACCCTGCAAATACCATTCCCTTCACAACAGGCCAGCAGAGGGCAGTTGCTGTGTCCATAATAGTCCAGAGGAACAACTTACTTTGTAGGACATTGTAAGTTTGTAGCATTGCCTCCTGTGCTAGCTTTGATTCAGAATAGAATTCATTTATAAACATTTTTAAAAACAAAAACAAAAAACCTTGTTAACTAAATTAAGCTTAAGTGACAGAATTTAAAGTGTACTTTTGTGAGGTTTTGTGTGAACAAGGAAGAAATACCAGAGAGCAGAGGGGTGTGTGTGTGTGTGTGTGTGTGTGTGTGTGTAAGATAAGATATACATAAATCTTACCTTTAGGGGTATTTAGTACATTCATGGTGTTGTGCAACGATTGTTGCTGTCCGGTTGCAGAACATCTGTATTACCCCAGAGAGAACCCAGTACCCATTACGTGGTGTGAGCAGGCCTTGTGATCTTTCGCCCGCAGTTCTTCAGCCAGTCCTGCTGCTTGTTGGTGCGTCTAGTGCCCATGCTGTCTAGATACTCAGACCTCGTCCTCTTCTTCCTGACCATGTCTTTGGCGACTCACCGTAGCACTGCAAAACTGCTCTCTGTGCTTGCCCAGGTCTTCACAGAGCTCGCCCAGGAGGTAAGGACTGTTCATGTGGAGCATGCTCGGGCAGCCAGTACCAAATACTCCAGCCCATTAGTGCGGGGTTTCCCAGGCTTTTTAAATTTTTTTAATTTTTTTACTAACATAAGATGTATTATTAGCCCCAGGTGTACAGGTTTATGAATCGCCAGGTTTACACACTTCACAGCACTCACCATAGCACATACCTTCTACTAGTTTTTCTGTTCATTTTTGTCCCACATGCTAGTAGCTGGTTTTCCTTTGCAAACTATTCTCCAACATAAAACACTGCTTTCTTAACCTTCACATGTTTCTTTGTCTCATCTTGTTCTTGACTCTTGACCCCACGCCATTCCACGTGCCTTGGCAGAAAATGCTAGATGTGGCACATATACCAAGAGTGACAGTTTTACCTCAAGAGTTGAGAGGGAGGCATTTTTTTATATTAAAAATAACATTTTACTTGTGCATCACACCAAATTTTCTTCGATTTTTCAAGTAAAAATGAAATCTCCCACTGTGTCATCTGCTTCTAGTTACTGTACCTCCAGGATTATAGGTCTTCTATCCCTCCTCTCTTTCTTCTCAGGCTTACTAATTTGAGAAGTAAATAAAGAAGGATGAAATCCCTTTGGGATTTAGATACTGAGAGGTTCTACCCTTGCTCAGTGACTTGTTCCTAAATATTATTCTAGTATATAATTCATTCAGATTTTTGTCTTGCTAAATGAAATTACTACACACCAGGGAGCCTCTATGAACTCAAAACCTTACATGTTAAATCTGATGTCAAGCTTTGAACCTGCATAATAACTGTTACCAGCAAGAAAGAAAAGAATATCAAAGGTCTACTGGATGTATTTCCATCAGATTGAAAATGCTGAGCTAGAGAAAAGCTAAAACAATTTTTTTTTCTGTCTTTTATTGCTTTTATACCTAGTTGTTCACTCTTATTTTCAAGGGATTTTGCCTGCCCAAAGAATTCATGGAAGATTCAGCAGGAGAGGGAGCAACTGAGTTCCATGACTATGAAGGAGGTGGAATTGGGGAAGGCGAGGGCATGAAAGATGTGAGTGACCAGATAGAAAATGAAGAACAGGTACGTTTTCACATGCCTGAAGCATGGATACAGTTTACAGAAACTCACTCCCTTCTTCCTTTCTTTTCAAAATTTTCAAATTTTTTTTTCTTGCTAGTTTAATGGTTTTCAAACTGTGATTCATGGAGCCCTAAGAATACAAAAGCTTAATACAAATAAAAAGCCAAAGACTACAGAAAGGAACATTGCAGCTCAGTCATTAGTTATGGCTATAATTCAAGAGGGAAATGACTTAAACGTTTTTATTTTAAATGGGGAGATCTTTGCTGATGATTTTTCTAAAGTAATTTTGGTAGTGGCTCATTTAAGGGTAAACAAATTGACTATTTTAGGTAACAGGTGCATTAAATAATAATGCCAGTGTTTACTACTAACATGTTTTATTATATGTCTTTAAGACCTGTTGAAAAATTTTAATCTATATCCTCTTTTGGTTGGAATCAAAAATGTTTTTGAAATAGATGCTTTGGGCTAAGATTGTTGTGTTCCTTTTTTAAATGCCTGTCTCATTTATGAATGTTGTTTTTTGTTTGTTTGTTTTTTACATACTATTATTAGTCATTTAGATTTATCAACTGTGACTTGAAGAAATAAGAGATAATGGAGTTTCTTTTTAGCCCCTATATTCTAAGTGTCTAAAGCAGACCATAAGTTTTTATTTAAGGTATGGTTATAGCTATTACAAATAAAGGGACAAACCACTTTCAATTTTTCATCCTTTGAAGGGAAAACTGGAAAGAATAACCAAGAGAGTTATGCTAGTGTTGATGTGGTAGAGCTCTGTTTAATACACATGCATATTTTTGGTTAAATTTCTCAAATTTAACTTCGTCAACAGTACTTTCCTCATGGAAAAAAATTAAAGCAAAAAAATTATAAACTTAATAGAAAAGTGCAATCCAAATCACAAAACATTAAATGGAATAAAAGCTATCAGAACAATTTGCAGTATCTAATCAATTTTAATTGTGTGTATTCTTTAACCTAGGAATTCCATATTTTCTGATAGAAATGCAAATAAGGGTCAAAGATAAATGGGTGTAGGAAAGGGTGTTTTTTTTGTACAAGGATTTTCCCTGTAGCGTTATTTGTAACTGTGAAAAGATCCAAATATTTATCAGGAAGAAATTGTATAAATTATGATACCATCTATGCAGAACAGTGCTGTAAGTTAATTAGACAGAATGAGATAGGTTTCCATGTTGATACATTTAAATTTATCTGGGACATTTTTTAATTTTAAAAAAGAAAAGCGGGGGTGCCTGGCTGGCTTAGTCAGTAGAGCATACAACCCTTGACCTTGGGGTCATGAGTTTGAGCTCCACATTGGGTGTAGAAATTAATTGGAAAGTCTTAAAAAAAAAAGAAAGAAAGAAAGAAAAGAAAAGCAGATTGTAAAAACCCTTTTTTAAACAAAAAAGGATCATTGTTTCATAAAATGTTGGGAGACAGCTATTGCTACAGATCGTCTAGGTGTATTCATGGATAAACATATGGACCAGAAAGTCACTGAGGCTAATTTCTTTGGGAGTTTTGGAGCATGGTGGTGCTGGGGAAACTTACTTTTTCTCTTTTGCTTAGATTCTTGTAATAGGATTTTATTATGTTTTTATTTTTAAAATCCAGCCGTAATAAGATAGTCATGAATCTTCTGCCCCAAATATCACCTAGAGTATATAGGAATATATAGTTTAAGGAAAGGTGAACAAAATTACATTCAGTTACTATGTATGAGAGACCAAAGTGATAAAAATATTAAAGATGTGGACAATATAATAAGATTGAATTTTTTTGTCCTCCTTCTTAAGAATTCATTCCTTTTTTTGAAGAATGAATATTCTTTTAAATATGTGGGTTTTTTGTTTTTAAACAATTCACATGGAGAAACCTTTAACAAAATCCTATATTCTCTAATTCCAGTACAGTAAAACTGGAAATTACAGACATATTAAAGCAAACCAGAAATTATTGTGTGTGTGGTTATCCCTGTTGCTTCTCCTTTTTTCTCTCCCCAGAGATAACTTTATGCTGTTAATGTTGGCATTTAAATATTTATATTCTATTTAGAGTCGAATAAACATGAGCGAAGTTACAGTGTTTATTTTTTTCTATAATGCTTTTTGATATAGGCAGAAGATACATTTCAGAAAGGTCAAGAAAAGGATAAAGACGATCCTGACTCAAAATCAGACATTAAGGGCGAGGATAATGCCATTGAGATGTCAGAAGACTTTGAAGGGAAAATGCATGATGGGGAGCTTGAAGAACAAGGTTTGCGATTACCTGTCCTTTCATTCTCGTTTGTAAGAAATATTTTATATAGGAAATTCCATGTTCCCAATAAGGAGCCTGTTATAATCTTCTGGAACAAGTTTATTACTCTCATAACTGCAGATGAAAACAGCAGTATATGCACGTTTCACCCCTGTGTCCACTGAGGCAGA
This sequence comes from Mustela putorius furo, assembly GCF_011764305.1. Lineage (NCBI taxonomy): Eukaryota > Metazoa > Chordata > Mammalia > Carnivora > Mustelidae > Mustela > Mustela putorius. The sequence goes on from NW_025421301.1 coordinate 367,486, forward strand.
AGTCTATGGTCAGTTTTGGAGATTCTTCTGAGTGAACTGAGACATTGACTGGTATTTTGGCTGCCTCATGTGCTCAATGCAGTTACTCCCCTTCAGGGAAGCCTGAAAGAGCAAGGAGAGATATCCCTAGTAGAGCTTGGCTCTCAGCTCAAAAGTAAATTGGTCAGGGTAGTATCTTAAAAAAAAACTTACCAAAATAGTAGACATTTGTTATAGGTGATTTGGAACAAGAGTACAGGTGTGAAATAGATAGCCCTTAGGCTTACCACCCAAACCACTTAATAAATTTTAGTTTATTTTTTTCCATATCTTGCATACACACACACACACACGCACGCACGCACCTATGAACATTCCCCTCTCATTACAAATTGTTTGAGAATGTGATTTCTTACGTGACATCATCACCTGTCATGTTTGTTCCATAATTGTTATTGCCCTAAATTTCTGTCTAGAGCTTAATTTGAGATATTCTCTGTTACTGTAAGCAAAGATCTTACAGAAATGAAAGTTGACTGTAGAGTAGAAAAGTACACATTTCCTAAGCGGAATAAGAATCTAATCTTTGACACAGCAGACACTGAGCAAAAACAATGGCAAGAAAATTCTGATTGAGTTAGCCACATGATGTTAAATGTTGGATAAAAGAGAATTGTATAGTGTGTTGGAGATGGGGAGGAACCTTGGAAATTCTATAGTTTAACTTTTTCATTTCACAGATAAGAAACCAAAACCCAGTGAAGTTACTGAGTCCCATAACGAATATTCCCTGCAGCACCAGAAGTAGATACCCTGACAGCTATCCCCCCACCCTTCTGTTTGCTAATATCACACATTACAGACTTCTTTTTTCCTTCAAATCATTTGTAAAACACAGTAGGACTACTTCAGCAGATCTAAAGACATCTGCCTGAACAGTGTAGAAACACAATCTCAGGTGGAGTATTTGCTGGGTAGTGGGTCCATGCCTCTTTGGCATACACAGACCTCTCAGTTTGGGGATTTGCTTCACTAAGCTCAGTGCCTTCCCTTTCAGAAGATGATGGGAAATCAGACAGTGAGGGCGGAGACCTGGATAAACAGATGGGTGATCTGAATGGCGAGGAAGCTGACAAACTAGATGAGCGGCTTTGGGGTGATGATGAGGAGGAGGAAGACGAGGAGGAAGAAGACAGTAAAACTGAAGAAACAGGACCAGGAATGGATGAGGTAATTAAAAGACTCCCCCCCCGTCCTCTAGTCCCCAGGTTGAGACGAGGCATCCTTCCCACCAGCTACCACTCCCTGTAACTTACTGCTCTTCCTTTTCTGTGTTTGTTTTGCTTCTTTCTTTCATCCCTTTTTTCTCGTTTTTTCCTCTTCCATCTTTCGTACTTGATTGTATTCAGAGCCGGAAGAACGGTCTAATGTGGGCCTTCCCATGTGTTACAGAAAGGAAGTTAAGAAGACTCAGTGCAAATGCGCTGATTCTACTGTTGACCACTGAACTTCTCCAACTGTTTGCTTAGGAGACATCCGGGGCTGGGTGGGACTCTACAGCAGCACAGGGTGGCCCACCACACTGTTTACACACTGGCCGTCAGTGCTGCCATCTGGGCCAAGTCAGACTGCTCTCGACTCATGAAGGGTGTTGGCCCATGAAGGACACTCTGTCAGCTAGATACTACCATGGGATTGGCCCAACAGGCAGAAATTTTACATGCCTAAGAGTTACTTTAGGTAGAATCAACCTATGTGAAAGCAGTTTCTTTTTTTTTTAAAGATTTTATTTATTTATTTGACAAAGAGAGATCACAAGTAGATGGAGAGGCAGGCAGAGAGAGAGAGAGAGAGAGGAGAAAGCAGGCTCCCTGCTGAGCAGAGAGCCGATGTGGGACTCAATCCCAGGACCCTGAGATCATGACCTGAGCCGAAGGCAGCGAGCGGCTTAACCCACTGAGCCACCCAGAAGCCCCATGAAAGCAGTTTCTTGATTGAGAATAATGATTCTGTGTTTTTTCTTCCTTTGACATTTAGGAAGATTGTGGACTTGTTGCCAAAGATGACAACTTGGATGCTGGGAAGTCAAACAGAGATAAAAACCAAGATAAGAAGGAAGAAAGGGAAGAATCAGAAGTTGCTGATGATGGACAAGGCCAGGACAAAATTAATGAACAAGTAGATGAGGTGATGAGATCATCTTCCCCTGATTCTGGGCCAGGGCTGTTAATACCACACAGCTCCTGGGGAGAGTCAAGACATTTTTTCCTCTTCATCAGCTGTTTTCCCATTGCTTCATAAAAGAACATGTAACAAAGTCAGCAGGACATAAACTATCTAACTAGTTTGGTTGCGAGTGAGGTGGTTTTCATGCTGTTTGGGCTTATGCTGGAGTTTGGCTAAACTCTGTGATTCTTTTCCATATATCTCCTCATTACCTTTAGTTTCCTTTATGAAATTAAGTAACACAGTATCTCTTATTGGTGGAGATCCTGCACAGAAAGTGGAGTTTGAAATTCCAGCATGAAAATTCTGGAAGCATTAGTAAAATTCTAAAGTGGGGGGGAAATTTTAGAGAAGAGCCTTTGTATTCTTTTAGCATAACTGCTTAGAGCTAATTATATGCAAATGCTCCTTTTTAAAAATGGGTTTGTTTGTTTGTTTGTTTGTTTCGTGTTCTCTTCATTGTCCACAGAGGGAATATGATGAGAATGAGGTAGACCCTTACCATGGCAATCAGGAGAAACTGCCAGAACCTGAAGCCTTGGACCTTCCAGATGACATGAACCTAGACAGTGAAGATAAGAATGGCAGTGAGGACACAGATCATGAAGAAGGAGGTGTGTCTTTCAAAACCTAAGAGACCAGTTGGAATTCACTGAAAATGAGCAGTAATCAATTTCTTCATGCCATATCATGGCCAGGTTATAAATCATGTCTGGTCAACTCAATTCCAGTTTGAGAAAATTGTTTACTTTGTCTCTGTAGTGTTTCTCACCTGAGTTAGGCTTAAAGGGTAAGCTGAGTAGAATTAACATAAACCAACAGGTTTTTGCCAGTAATGGCCTCTCCTGTTCTCTATTTTAGCAGTACGGTACCTGGGTGGTGCTTCCTCCCACAAAGCTTCGTTTCCCCACAGCCATCTCGATGCCCCGTCTCGTGGGTTGATGTGAACACTGCAGTCTGGGTATACGTAGGCCTCTTACGGAGTCTAGTTTTAGCTTTCTTAGGGAAATGATTGTTTCAGTATTGATTGCTATGCTTGTGTTGTGTATTTAGTTTGAAATATGAAGCCATTGTTAAGATGAATGAAATTGAATAATCAAGAGAAATCACATGGCGCTTGATAGTAATCTGTCACCCACTGTTCCGTTTGGGTGACTTCCCTAGGGAGAGCTCCCTGGTATTGGAAACATTGTAGAGAAAACACCCACTTGGGCGGGGTGCCCAACATGGGGCTCGATCCCAGGATCCTGGGATCATGACCCGAGCCATAGGCAGACACTTAACGAACCGAGCCACTCAGGTGCCCCTAGGAGTGTTCTTTTAATAAATAAAACTTTTCCAGATAGGATTTTTCCATTAAATATATGTTGTATTTTCTGTGTATGATAAAGAAGGATGTCTATCAATGTTTCCCAAGGATAATATCATTTCCTGTCTTTGGTCTAAAATATTCCTATATTGTTGTGCTGGCTTTTAGGATTTTTTAGGGGATTACTTGGAATTTTTTAGTGATATGCACCATCCAGACAGTTGCATATGCATTACAGTTTAGAGCAGGGGTGGGCATACTTTTTCTGTAAAGGTCAGATAAATACATCATAATTTATAGGCCATAAGCTACGACAGGGATTGCAAAAACTCCATTCTGCTTTTGTAGTAGTGTGAAAGCAGCCTAGGCAATACAGGGTGGGTGGGCTAAACATATATATAGGTAAGCAAATAGATGTGACTGTATTCCAGTAAAACTTTATTTACAGAGGCATGTCAGCCATATTTGGCCCTGGGGGCCATAGTGTCCCAATTCCTGGTTCAAGACTAATAACAGAACTTGTATAACTCGATCCCATGTTAAATCCCGTTGAATTCTGTGTTTCTACTTTTTATTGTATCTATCTAGAAGAAAATCCTTTGGAAATTGAAGAAAAGCCAATGGATACCGAAGAAATAGGTCATGAAGCTGAGGAAGTAAAGGAAGAGATCGAGGCTGACCACAGTGAAGGTCAGGGTCAACATGAGCCTGAGGAAGACCCCAGTGAAGAGGAGAAGCAAGAGGGGGAGGAAGAGATGGACACAGGAGCTGAAGACCAAGACAAAGATACTGCTGAACACCCTGAAGAAAACTCGGAGGATGGGCGGCAGTCTCTGGAGGATGAGGACAAGGAAGCCAATGAGGGCAGCGCAGAGGATGGCATTCCTGTGGATCAAGGTCTCCAGCCCCAGGTATTGTGGAGTGTCTGGTTTGTCTGACGTTAACATAGGGGGAGGAGGAGAGGTTAGTTACTTCGTTCCCATCAGACTCTTTTAGGATACTTCTCTAGCACCAGGTGGCGCTGCTGAGCAGCACTAAGTTTCTGTTCATCCCCTTTCTGCCTGACACCCTCCCTGCAAGCCGGGCACCTGCTTATTACAGGACCCTCCCGCCACCTCCGCCCACCCCGCTGCCTTATATTCTTCCCTCAGAGCATTTTAATGTGGTGTTTGCTTACCCTGCAGGAAGAAGAAGAAGGCGGGGAGAACTCTGACCCAGACGAGCAGTTGCCAGAGGCCACGGAGAGGAAGGAGCATGACTCCTGCGGGCAGACTGGGTTGGAGAGTGTGCAGAGCGCACAGGCTGTCGAGCTGGCTGGGGCCGCGCCTGAGAAGGAGCAGGGAAAGGAGGTGATAGTCCCTCGCTGCCTCCGCCAGCTGTCTCTGGGAGGGTCTCTTTTCCCTGGGTGAAATCTCCATCTAGTTAGCAGGCGGCATCTAAAAAGATCTTCCATTCTTCCATTCCCTGGGAAAGTGATCAGATACCTACTTGTATTTGCCTCTCAGAACAAACCCTGGAATGTTGGCTCTACGCTGTACTTAAGTATTGTGCTTAAAGAGAAGAAGCTGTTAGACTGGTAGTTCTTCATGGGAGAATCAGGTTCCTGTTAATTTTCAGAAAGCTCCCAAGTAAAGATAGGTTGAATTTAGACTTGTAGAGCCAGTACTATGCTTCTGTTAGTAGTTCCCTTTTCCTTGCTGCCCTCCAGGTTCTAAAGGTTTTTTTCGCTGTTGTTTTTAAAGAGAGGGCCAGAGAGTGAGAGAATGAGCATGGGGGAGGGATAGAGGGGGAGAGAATCTTTTTTTTTTTTTTTTTTTGTATTTTATTTACTTATTTATTTATTTGTCAGAGCACAAGCAGGGGAAGTGGCAAACAGAGGGAGAAGCAGGCTCCCCGCTGAGCAGGGGCCTTATGGAGGACTCAATCTCAGGATGCTGGGATCACGACTTGAGCCAAAGGCAGATGCTCAACTGACTAATCCAGTGCAGTAACCAGGTGCTCATACCGCATCTTCCACCCTCATTCTCTTGTGGCTTGCATTTCCTAGGAACACGGGAGTGGAGCTGCGGACGCAAACCAGGCAGAAGGCCATGAATCCAACTTCATTGCCCGGCTGGCTTCCCAGAAACAGACCAAGAAAAACACACAGGTCTCTCTCCCTCTTCAAGCTGTGTGGTTTTAAAAAAGCCAGGCTCCGAAGCTTTGCTGTCTCCCCCAATGTGATGGTGGCCACAGCAAGCAGATCAGGACCCTGGGCTTCTTCCCTGTGGGGGAGTGTACACACACACACGCACACACACGCACACACCCCTCTCCTCCCTATTCCTGCTATGCAGCCTAAGAGCCACGTGTTGGCTGCTGTTGCCCAGTACTAGCCAGTCTTTTTTCCATTGTCCTTACTCTCTTGTGTTTTAAAAATAAGGTTTTTAAATTTTTTATTTATTTATTGCAAGCACAATTGTGAGTAGGGGGAGCAGCAGAGGGAGAGAAAATCCCTAGTGGACTCTATGCCCAGCACAGAGCATGACACAGAGGCTCTATCTCATGACCCATGAGATCATGACCTGAACCAAAAATCAAGAGTCAGATGCTCAACCAACTGAGCCACCCAGGTGCCCCTAAAAATTAGGGTTTTTTTGAGTGAGGTATAATTCATGAACATGAAATGAAGTTCCTATATAAAAAAGCAGTCCCCTAAAAAGCTTCCATCTTATTCCTGTCCTCAAGCCACTTAAGAGAAGGTTGGTGCTACTAGTTTTGTCTTGTTTTACATGTATTTTTGCATATGTAGTTTATGTATGGATGTGTGTTTCTTCCTTGCCTTTCAGAAATAAAGTATATCATACTTTATTTGTGTATTTGTGTATAGAGATCTGCCCATTCTTTTTTTAATAGCTGCACTGAATTCTGTTTCTCTGTGGTTGTACCTCATTTAGTAAACCTGCCCCCTGTGGATGGACGTTAGTCATTTTGCCATTATAGACAAAGCTCTAATGAATTTCCACCTATTTCCCACAGAGTTTCAAGAGGAAACCTGGACAGGCCGACAACGAGCGCTCTGTAGGTGATCACAGTGAGCATGTCCATAAGCGACTTAGGACTGTGAATATGGAGAGCCACAGTGAGCAGGGGCCAGCCCAGCCCCAGGCCCAGCTGGAGGACGCAGATGCATTTGAGCACATTAAAGACGGCAGTGACCCTTACGATGCACAGACGTACGGTATGGTTCAGGGAAGGCTTCTGCTTGCTCACTCAGCTCTCTGTGAGAGTTTCAGCTATTATGACCATATGCCCAGCAGATAAAGAAACTCATCTTAGGAATGGATAATGGCTTTTTTGGAACTATTTTCTCTCTAAGAAGAATTATGCAGGAATGCAATTTGGTTTTGGTATAAAAAGGTATCTGTGGCCAAGTAAAAGTGTTCAGGGTTTTGGGGTCTGGTGTAAGTCTTACATATCCTTGCTAACAATTTGCCACATCCAAACCTAGTGCTAATCTCGGGGTTTCTGAGTATTGGGCATTCCTTCATAGTCACTGTGAGGTCACTCCCTGCAATGGCAAGAGCTGTGAACTAGAAATGTTTGTGTTCTCTTAAGTGAAAAGAGAAAAACTTCACGTACAAAGAGGAGTGGTCAGTCATTACCCAGTCTCTCTTTCTGTTCTCTTGGTGACTTTTTAATATTTTATTCCCAACATGTAAACTGGTGTCAATATATCTATGTTATATCTATGAGCATTGTTTCATATATATATATATATTGATATATTGGTGTTAATATATCTTGTTATATCTATGAGCATTGTTTCAGAGATGATTGTTCTATCATGAATTATTTTCTCCCTGTCTTCACTTTTTAGAAAAACAAAACAGTAATAATAATTGCTACCATGAATTGAGCTCTTGCTTTGTACCAAATACAATTCCAACTATTTGCTAAATGATCATGAAATTTTTCCAATAATCTTATGAGTTACAATATTTCCATCTTATAGATGAGCATACTGAGGCCAAACAAGTTTAAGAACTTGTCCAGGATCACAGAGCTCATCCTCAACATTGGTTTTTCTGTATCCTCTGTTACACTCTTAATCATTATAGGATCTTCACTCATAACTTGGTAATGTAGGATAATTCTGTTACCTGCTCTGAGTCAGGTGTCCAGCCTGTTTCTTCTGCTTCAGTTTCTTGTAAGAGCAGTAAAAACCTAGCTAAGCGTCTTCTTTTTGTGGTAGAGAATAGGCAGTTACATCAGTAGGTCAGGAGGGCATCCAAGGCACAGAGAAGCCAACCACTGTGTTCATGCCTCATAGCTGGTCAGCGGAGAACCAGCAGGAATAAGGTCTTGGGAGCTTAAAATGACAAACTATACCCACTCTTGATTACTTTGTTCTGCAAAGACCTAGGCTTTCTATGTGTTTGTGTGTGTTACTGGCAGATGTGGCCAGCAAGGAGCAGCAACAGTCTGCAAAAGATTCCAGGGGGGACCAGGAAGAGGAGATAGAGGATACCTTCGTGGACACGGAGGAGGAGGAGCTCCGCGCAGCAGATGTGGAGCAGCTGAAGCCAGAGGAGGTTAAGTCAGGGACCACGGCGAGCCCTGGTGAGTACTACAGTGAAGAAATCCCTCCTAAGCTGACTTAGAAAAGTCACTTCTTATGTAGTGTGGCCTGATCTGGTTTGTTCTTTTGCCATCCAAACCCATGGCATAGGTGTTCATTTGCCTATGATAATTCCACTGTAGTTCACTTGGGAGTCAAAAGGTGGAGGAGTGGCGTTGGAGACACTGTCCTTCAAGGAGACCTCAGAAGCCTGAGATTCCGGCAAAAGGCCATCAGTCTTCTTTGAATATGCAGAAAACAAAATAGTACACTTACTTCTTTATAACCAGAAGATACACTCTTGATTATTAGAGAAGGGTTTTCAATTATGTGAAAATATGGAATATATTAGCATAAAATGCAATAAAAATATTTAAAGAAGAAGAAGGGGGAAAATGCATGAGAAAAAATAATGAAACGTCTTACATACAGTTCCATTTCACCGTTGACCAAGTGCTATTACTAGGCAATTTATTTAAAAATAAATAAATAAAGGACATGCTTTTAACACCTTAAAAAAACAACTTTACCAGCAGTGGAATAAAAGCAAATTCAAAAGAACTTGCCCAATTCAAAAGCCCTTTTTCCTGCTTTATTCTTCTTCTCTTAGGTTTTAGAATTGTCGACTGCCCAGCCATTATATGGCGGTGGGAATGGCATAGCTCTGATGAAAATTAAGAATCCAGACTTTGCCTCTTCCTCTCGTTATAGGTTGAGGCAAATTATTCATATTTTCCTTGCCTCAGTGTTCTCATTTATAGAATGGAACTATGACTTTATTTTAGTTTTTGTTTTTATCAAAGTTCTATATGCATGTACTTTAAAGAATCACATGGTCCTACAATCGGGGTAAATGGGAATCTCCCTATTTCCCTTTATTGCAGAACAGCTGCCTTCAACGTCGCGGTGGGGAGGAGGGGAGGTTAGGGGAGTCAGAATTGGAAGTGACTGACCCAAAGAGAAGCAACATGTGGAACCCGTATGTAGAAATTTGGAGCATAGTGAAGGAGTAAGGTTTGAGTAATTGTTAGGATAGGCAGGCAATTGTGAAGGCTCATCTCCGTGTAGTTTTATGGTAAGTACAACTCTGCCCTTGTGTACAAATAGGTTTTGATGAGATGGAGGTGGAGACCCAAGCTGTTAAAACGGAAGACCAAGATCCCAGGACCGACCTATCCCATGAGGAGACGGAGAAGGAGAAAGCAGAGAGAAGCCGAGATTCGACCATTCACACAGCCCATCAGTTCCTCATGGACACAGTTTTTCAGGTATGAAAATTTTCACAAATTACTGCTTTAACAAGTTAATAAAATGTAGTTATAAACTGCTTTTAAATTTTTGTTTTTAGAACTTCATGATATATCTGGTTGTTTAGAGGTATCTTCCCTTATCAAAGTCTTTAGGAAAACTGTCAGTATGACCTGTTTTCTCTAAACAGGTAACACTGTTCCAGCAGTTCATCCCAGGGTCGTAGTGGGTGGTCTGTCCTGACCTGACCGTGATGGTGGTCTTGTCCTCCAGCCTCAGGCTCTCAGATTTACTCTTCTCATGTCCAGCATCCTTGTGTGAGAAGCCTGTAGGGACAGTTCACAGTTTATGCTGATGGAAGGAGCAAGGATCTTTGGCTTAATGCCTGCATTTTAAGAAGAACAGACTTAATGGCGCTTTCCCTAATCGTTTGACTTAATAGAGTCTGGTTAATCAAAGAACATTTTGATATTAATACCTTTGTGGGTTTTTTATTTTGATTTTGCTGGATGGATTTCTTCTAAATGGTAAATTTCCTTTTATCTTATGTCTACAAAATGGGAAGCAGTTGTCTGGCATCTTCGGATTGTGCCATTAAATTGCTTAAGCTTTGTGTCTCAGGGGTATGTATTTGTAATTCATACTGCTCAGAAGAAGGCAGCCAGTGGTAATGAGTTGGTGATTTCAACCTAGTCTGCCTCTTATCTGTGGCTTTTTCTCCTTAGCCCTTTTTAAAAGACATCAGTGAGCTAAGACAGGAGCTGGAGAGACAGCTGGAAATGTGGCAGCCGCAAGAATCTGAAAACCCAGAAGAAGTAAGTCACTGGTTTTTTCACAAGATAATCTTGTTTATTTCTGTTTGTTTTGTTTATTTGTTTTGTTTAAAGATATAGCAAGCTTAACAGGTTCTTAGCACCAGTTACCTTTGTACAAGGGACTGAGTGTATGGAGCCTACATCCATCCACTGCTTTCTGCCTACTTTCCCACTCAGCATGTAGCTTAATTAAAACAGAAAAGCTGATGTATTTATTTCCTTGAGTTCCTGTTGCTCACTCTATAATGGATAGAACAGATAGGACAGTGATTGAAAAATGGCACAAAATAGGTCTTCCTCAGAGTAGGCCACCTGAACTATTGCTGGCTGACCTAATATGCCAGCACAGATTAACCAGAAGCTTCATTTTTAATTAGAACTCCATTAAGGACTTTGCATCCTCAATTTACTGTCTATATACATGCAAGTCCCTGCTGTCATCATTCCTACTGCAGACCTGTATGCGGGCTCTGCCATAGTTGGAGCGTCGTGTCTAGGGTAGAAGCACACTGTTGAGAGATTTGCACTCATCACTCTTGCTTTTGAAACATAACCCTGAGAGCCACGGTTCCGAGGCTGGATCTGCTGCCACCATCATTACCCGTCCACAGTGCCCCACTCACACGAAGTGCCTTTGTAGATGGTGAGAGTAAACTGTTGAGATGGCTGTAAATTCCATTATTTTCTGCCTTTTTCATCCTTTCTCATTTGGAACCAAGGGTTGTGGTTTCAGTGGAAGAGGGGACGTTTTTAAGGACGGGAACTAGCTGGCGGCTTGCTAAGAGCAGCTCCCAAGTTAGCTTCTGTTGATGAGGTTCATGCAGGTCATTTTCTGCCGCTCTGCCTCAAGCCTCGTCTTGCCCTCATGACTTTGGCTGGCTCCGATGTTCTCTGGATAACTTACTCGTTGTTGTCACAGGAGAAGGCTGCCGCTGAGATGTGGCAGAGTTACTCGGCCTTAACTGCGCCGCTTTCGCAACAGTTGTGTGAGCAGCTTCGTCTCATATTAGAGCCGACCCAGGCAGCCAAGCTCAAGTAAGTCTTCAACCCTGGCCTCACTCACAGTGCCCTGAAAGGATGGCAGTGTCAACCTTTCTATTGAGCTCAACCCCTAGTCACTTAAAGTGCTGGCTTACGATGGCTGTTTGTGCTGCCCAGGCACCGGTATGTCATTGTGTACCCTGTTTCATATTATCGCTAAACACTGAAGTGTCTTTGAAGTTCGGTTGGAATGCAGTTCCTTTGATCCATTAACATCTGATGGGAAAATTGGCTGAGCCTTTGGGTGGCTATATGGGCTCGCTGCATGTGTCACTCACCTGGATCTTTTCAAAGATTTTTCCAAACTCAGTTTCTGAACAGAAAAGAGTCCAAGACTTAATAAGTACAAACATATTTTTCTAATTTTTAAAATGTGTCTTAGCTTTCCTGAAAGAACCTAATTACTATTAACCTACATACCCAGTTTTCCTGGCTGCCCTCAGCTCTCAATGGACAAGGTTATGGTTATTTGGTATTATTGGTTATAAAGTATTACAGTGTAATTGTATTTTTTTAAAAAAAGTTATCAGAGGATGAGCAGCTGCTAACCAATCTTGGTCCCATTTGGGTAAATTTAATAGAGGAGACTATCGAACCGGGAAGCGGCTGAACATGCGGAAGGTCATTCCATACATCGCTAGTCAGTTTCGGAAAGACAAGATTTGGCTTCGAAGGACCAAACCCAGTAAACGCCAGTATCAGATTTGTTTGGCCATTGATGACTCTTCTAGCATGGTAGACAACCATACCAAACAGGTAAGGAACCCCAGAGCTGGTTTAATGAGTAATTGACAGCAAGCCATGCTCCCTGGCCACCCAGAAGTTTTAAATATGTCTGGCCGAAAGCACTTTGAAAATACCAATTACCTATCTGAGAACTTGGTACCGTGCTTGAGAAGACCTAAAATTTTTAAAAGAAGTCAAAAGGGCGGTTTCAGAATGTCTCAAATAATTTGGTCCCTTACTGTTGGAGGCCTCTTAAGTTGTGTTGTTTTTAACCTTGCTGTGTTCCTGTCTAGCTCCAGAAGAATAATTCTGACCATGTTTATTTTCCACAAAATGCAGTGTACTATTAAACTATTTTTTATGACCTTGCACAACATAATATCTGAATATCATTTTTAAAGAGTTCAGCGTACATCTCTTTAAGTCTGAAATTATCTGGAGTTAGTGCTCTGTTAGTATTCATAAGATTTAAGACCCTGAATGGAATTGCTTAGGCTACCACCGTATGGCCACTGAAAAGGGGTGTTTTTTGCAGTGATGCTATTACCTAGTGTGAACCAGTGAGCAACCTACATCTCTAGCAACCTACGCTCTGTAGAGAAAGAGTGTGACCTGTGAACCCAGGTTAGGTCCAAGTTCCTCACTTTTTACCTCATGACATTTGATTAGTTTATTTCCTTCTTATGTGTCAGTTTCATCTTATGAAAAATGAGAATTGTAACAGAACCTCATACAGAGTTGTGAAAAATAAATGAAATATGTACTTAGCACTTGATATGTTTGACTAAGTGTTAGTTGCTACAAGTATCAATAGAGATTACTTCTTATGTAGTTCCCCCACCCTGGGGAAATTGCTAAAAATTTTATGGACCTAACCTCTTAGGACCACATTTATTAGATGATGTCTAGAGCAGACCTTCACTACTAGCGTAATGGATTCTGGGTTTAGGATTTGTGCTATTAGCCCCAGTCTGTGGCCACTTGGCCTTAACAGTGGCCTCTGGGTTGATCGTGAATAGCCATGTTGATGTTCCCTGTGGGCCAGACAAAAATACTATTTTCTGTGGGACTCTTGGGATAAAAAAGGTTGAGAGGCACCAGAAGATATTCTGATTCTGTCAACCTAAGCTTAACTCTCTATTTCATAGCTGGCATTTGAATCTTTGGCTGTGATTGGAAACGCTCTAACCCTCCTAGAAGTGGGTCAGATTGCCGTGTGCAGGTAAGTGTGCCTTCTAATCCCAGTGGGAAAATCAACCTCCTTTTGTTATGTTGGTCATTCCAAAAGATAATTCCCATTGTATTTGGCTTTTCTCTCTGTAGTTTTGGAGAGTCTGTAAAGCTGTTACATCCATTCCATGAACAGTTCAGTGATTCTTCAGGGTCCCAGATTCTGCGACTCTGCAAATTCCAACAAAAGAAAACCAAGATTGCTCAGGTATGCTGACGACATCAGTGTCCTCTGCACAGGCATTCTTAAGTGTGGGAAGAGACGTAATTTTTATTTTTTAGTTAAAAAAATTTTTTTTAAGGTTTTATTCATTTCTGTGAGAATGATAGCACAAGTTGGGGGAATGGGGAGAGGGAGAGGGAGAAGCAGATTTCCCGCTGAGCAGAGAGCCTAATTCAGGACTCGGTGGGAGGACCTGGAGATCATGACTTAAGCCGAAGACATATGCTTAACTGACTGACTGAGCCACCCAGGTGCCTTAGAGACATAATTCTTAGCACTATCTCCTCCCCAGTATGATTTTAGAACAGGTAAAATCTCCAGTGGAGAACAGTTCTAAACGTCAGCCTAAGCACCACTGGAATAGAAACTTCCTTGGCAACCTATTAGCAAACAGGTGTGACTTCTTTTTCTCAGTTACTCAAAGATTGACATTGTGTCACTAATTTTTTTGGCTCCCTAGTTTTTGAGAGGTTTAGAACTTTGGCAAAAATAAACCATCTTCCCATGCCCTTAATTGGGCCAATTTCTCTCTCCTATTTAATTTAGCCTAAAGAAAAAAAGATATAAAAAATAGCCAATGACTTACTCAGTTCAAAACACAGCATAGGATGATAATTCTGTCCTCTCCATGTCTGCCCTGATTTAGCCTACTTTCTTTATGTTGCACTAGACATTAGTTATTTTCTTCTGAAAGGAGACAGCTGTTTCAGTAGTGATGACTTATCTTTACCCCTCAGGGGAAGTATCTTTTCCTCAGGGGTGTGTTATAGAACACTAGTGGTGTGTATGCCAGAGATGCAGGTCTGTGCTGAGAGCTCTGGAACCCAAGGATAGATGCCAGCAGTGCAAGGATCGTCTGTTCCTAGTACAGGTGGCTGGAAGGGGCCTTGTCATTGCCTCTAGATCTGAAAGGTTACTTGATCATAACTTAAGAGTTAGGAGGAATTTCAGTCTCGGTGACAATGGGAAGAGAGTTTCAGTGGTTTAATAACAGCCCATCTCTGGTTCTGCTTTAGTTTCTCGAGGCCGTAGCCAGCATGTTTGCAGCTGCTCAGCAGCCCTCACAGAACGCCGGTCCAGGTGAGCTGCGATTCTTCGTCTTTACCAACACAGTGCCTTTCTTTTGCGTGTATTCACAAGCTGCTTGCTCCCTCGCCCTGTACCCATGACCATCTCTTAAAGTGTATGCTCTCAAGGAGAAGGTAAGCAGGAGCTGGAGAGGTGTGAGGCATTCATGTAATTTTGTACTCAACCATTTATCCATCCAGAAATTTTTATTGAACCCCCTACCCAAGAGGCTTATAACCAATGGAGGAATAGATATGAATTAATTATAGTTGACCCTTGAACAATGTGGGAGGCGCCAGTTAGGAGCACCAACCCCCTGCACAGTGGAAAACCCATATATAACTTTTGACCCCTCAAAAACTTAGCTACTAAGAGCCTACTGTTGACCAGAAGCCTTTATTGATAACATACAAAGTTAATTAGCAATTGTGCATATTATATGTATTTTATACTGTAGTTTTTGTAAAGATTTTATTTATCCATTTGAGAGAGAGTGAGCGAAGAGTGGGGAGGAGCAGAGGGAGAGAGAGAAGCAGACTCTCTGCTGAGCAGGAAGCCCAGTGCGGGGCTCGATCCCAGGACTGGGAAATCATGACCTGAGCTAAAGGCAGGTGCTTAGCCGACTGAGCCACCCAGCCGCCCTAATACTGTATTCTTACGATAAAGTAAGCTAGAGAAAAATGTTAAGGAAATCATAGGGAAGAGAAAATATATATGTAGTACCTACCGTAAGATACCTGCATGTAAGTGGGCCTACCCTCACAGTACAGACCTGTGGTGTTCAAGGGTTAACTGTTCTTCGTTGTGAACTGGTATATATATATACTTAGTAGAGTTCAGAGTTTTGAAGGTGGAGCAAGGCGTATGGAATTTAGTATAAAGAACATTCTGTAATATTTTACTGACAGAAGCAGAGGAGGACATAATGCAGAAACCAGCTAATCCAGCAGTGATTGTCTTAGGGCTTGGAATACCCCAATTCTTCTTCAGCTTGTTCTGAAATCTCTCAGTCGTGATTATATCGTGGAGAACCTTCTCGTGTAAAGCAAGTCTCTAACACCTCTCGACACCTTCTGAACGTCCTTGACAGAGAAAGACTGCCTGCTCTCAAGCATTATTGTCTTTCATTGGAAACAGCTTTTTCTTTCTTTTTTTTTTTTTTTTAAGATTTTATTTATTTGAGAGAGAACACAAGCAGGGGAAGGAGCAGAGGGAGGGGCGGGGAAGCAGACTTCATTCTGAGTAGGGAGCCTGATTCGGGGCTTGATCACAGGACACCAGGGTCATGACTTGAGCCGAAGGCAGATGCTTAATTGACTGAGTCACCCAGGCTCCCCAAAGAGTTAAAATTTTTTTAAATTTTATTCGTGATTTATTTTAATGGCCCCCACCATTTAAGTTTTCATTTAAATGGGTCAAGAAGAGAAAAATATACAAATTAGTTACAAGAAATTTGAAAGACCATTTCCAGGTTCCTGATTTGGGCACTTTCATCTACTGGCCTACTCAGTACTTTGGAGGTGTTGCAAGAGGCAGAGGGAGAGAGCGTCTTAAGCAGGCTCCACATCAAGCACAGAGCCAAACATGGGGCTCAGTCTCACGAATCCCAGATGATAATCTTAGCTGAAGAGTTGGATGCCTCATCGACTGAGCCTCTCAGGCACCCCTACTTTATAACCATAAATATGTTTTAATTCTCCTATGTTGCTATACAATGAAATAGACATAATGTGACAGAGACATTGTTTTATTGGCTGAAGCTGCATAGGTCTTTTGCAGCCTTATGTCTGACTGGGGCATCTGAAGTAATGTCCCTTTTGCCTATGTCCAGGATTCATCAGTTTCAGACATCTGTTTGGTTAATAGTACAGAGAAAGCCTACACTAGCATGTCTTCAAGTCTGTTTGGGTTGTTAAAAGTGCGATTTTTGTTTTGTTCCCTTTTTCCTTTCCTGCTATGTTCTACTCTAGAAACTGCACAGCTCCTCCTGGTGGTCTCTGATGGACGTGGCCTTTTCCTCGAAGGCAAGGACAGAGTCTTAGCGGCAGTCCAGGCTGCCCGGAATGCTAACATCTTTGTCATTTTTGTTGTACTGGACAATCCCAGTTCCCGGGTGAGTGACCACTAAAAGTTGCTTTATCTGGGGACAAAGTGGGGATTCCCTTCAACCTGTTCTATCTGAAATCTGTCATAGCTCCTACTGATGTTCTGTCATATGATATTAGTTTTTTGTGAATAACCCAGTGAGGGCGGGGGTCATTATTCCCACTTCCAGTGAAGGCCAGAAACACAGACTATAGGTAACGAGTAGGAAAACCAGAATTCAGACAGATTCCAGAGACCACCCTCCTAACCACTTGCTATGCCAACTCCTGCTCTTGTGTCATCTTTGCCCTCCGCAGAGTGTCCTTGCAGGCAGCCTTGCAGCCTTGATAACGTGCTTGCCCACTTGAAACTGTAGACCGGCCCATTCCTGTTCCTTGGATCCCAGCAGTGCCCTTCTCAGAGCAGGATGCAGCGGGGCTCAGTGAAAGATGATCACAGGGCAGTTCTGTTCCAGGGACAGCACTGTCTCTGCAAGCCACATTAGGGCCAGGATAACAAGTGGGAAGACTTACCGTGAATCACTCCAAATAGTAAATGAGATAATACCCTTATAGGAAAGTGGGATTTTCTTTTCTGCCCTTTACCCTCCCTTTCAGTGTTACGTCTCCTGGAAAAGGTGCGCAGAAAGGGATCTGCCTCCTCAATAGTTCTAAAAGTTGTTTCTTAATAATCAAACTTAATTTTTTTTTAAAAAGTAAAAAATAAAAATAAAAAGCTAGGCAATAAAAGCTTTAGCAGACTTGATATAGGAGACCTAAAGATCGTTAGTGAAAGAGATCAGGGAAGAACTAGTTAAGGATATTAATTTCAAAATGTTTTCTGTTGACAGGATTCTATCTTGGACATTAAAGTGCCAATATTTAAAGGACCCGGAGAGATGCCCGAAATCCGATCCTACATGGAAGAGTTCCCATTCCCCTTCTACATCATTCTTCGTGATGTGAATGCGCTCCCTGAGACGCTCAGCGATGCTCTGAGGCAGTGGTTTGAGTTGGTGGCAGCCTCCGACCACCCATAGAGAAGGAACACAGTCTCAAATGAGACTAAACCATGGTCAGACTGTGGCGCCTTTGGCCAGGTGCTCCCTCTTTTGGACAAGTGCTTCTGAACTCGCAGCTCTAAAATACGCTTTTTATCTTAAATCTGTCTGATTTATAAAAATTCACCTAATAATGACAAAGTTTGAGTACAATCTACATTTTGTTTTACACTGTGCTTTCTGAGCTAGAGAGAGCCTGGGCCATCTGCATTGCCTGGGCTCCAGCTGTCACAGTGAAGGAACTTCAGTGGTTGTGTCTGGTCTTGGAAGGCCCAGCCTAAGAGGAGGCCTGGGCCCAGCTACTTTTGCTCCTCACAGGACCCCTGAACACCTACCTGGAGAAGCTGCTAGGAGAATGGGACGATTCCAGTCCTTTGGACAAAGGACTAAAGGCAGCTGCCCTTTTGACCCTGCTCTAAGGTTCCACCTTCAAGCCCACAGTGTGTATTATTGTGCTGCCAAAAGACACTGAACGGCCCCTTTCTAGAGTCCTGAGGGTGTGTGTTTTCTCACTGCGTTTCATGTGACAGGAACTGCCTTCTCTTTGAGGGTAGGAACGTTGGGGTATATGTGTTCTTCCTGGATGGTATAAAAATGAAGTGGCTTTTCTGTTGTCCTTCACGTTTGCTGCTTCGGGAGACTATGCAATGATGGAAAGCTGATTGTCCCTTAGGTATCTCATTCTCTCTGTGCCACAGTCCCTGTTATTGTATTTATTTCTTTATTTTATTTTTTCCGTAGCAATTAAGGGGAAGAATCATTCCTCCACGGCTTTTAAACTGGACTGAGCCAGCCCCATTCTGGAAAAGAAATGCTGTATTTAGAAAAACTAAGCAGCTACATTTCTTTTCCCCAGTCATAATACATCAATGGTTTTTAGACGGTTTTTACTTGGTCAGAAAGCACTTGCTTGAATACTTGAAATTATGTGCTGTGTTCTATTTAAGTTGTTGGAATGTTCTTTTGTAGACAACATGCCCTGATATAATTGTTTATCTCCACATTTGTTTTCAAGTTACACTGTGAAGTTTACCACACTTTGAGGTGGTCATCAAAGACAAATTGCTTGTTGTTTAACCAAGTGTCCTAAAGCATGTACCTGAGGTTATATCATTTTTTATTCTAAAAAGCTATGCAGCTTATATTCTGAAGATTATTAAATATATACCACTGTTGATATAACTTGTGACCCTTCTGAATGGGAACATGACAGGTGTGTAAAAGACACGCTAGGGGACGATCTTGCCTGCTCCATCAGTCGGCTGTCCCTGGCTTACACTGGGCTGCCCTGGCCTGCACAAGGTCCATGGCTTACTGCCACAAGAGTCTCTCATTTGTGTCTCATGTCCACAGTGGCTGAGCTGCCACGTGCTGGCCTCGTGGCAGAGGAAAAGGTAAGTTGGTGAAAAACACACTGGCTTGCGAAGATGTTGCTCCAGATGACATGTTTGTTCCACTCACATTTCATTGGCCGTAGCCCTCTGTGATGGGTCAGGTAGGGAAAGATACCACCATTCTGACCAGGATGTGGTCTACCACATCTACCTTGTGGTAGGTAAGCTGGAGCTTCCCAGCAGGTGCCCAAGAGTATTCTTTTCAGCTTGTGCTGTGATGGGAAAGGGGAGGGAAAGGATACAAAAGATTCTCAAGAAACTACTGGGTGTTGGTCCTGCCAAATAATAAAATATTTTAGGGTTACATGACATAACCCCGAACAATTTGTTCAGACCCTAAAAAAACTACCTTAATGGGCAAAGCCCAAGAAGAAAGATTTAATAAATGTTGTCAAAATTAGTGCAGCAATTGGAAAAAAGTTAGACATCCACATCAAGCCATAAAGCAAACTAGGTGGAGTAAATATTTTAAAAGTTAACAATGAAGACAATAATGTAGGATTGCAAAGCTCTTTAGGGGAGAAACTGAAATTGAAAGCCTCAAAAGAAAAATATATTACTTATATAGAAACTTTGTAAAGCTAATATAAAAACTTTTCTTAAAGAAGAACAGGCAAACAAGCCATACAAAATTAGAATACAAACCTTGATTACCGTAACTGGACCAGTCATGAGAATTCACAAAGTGGGTGGCAAGGGCTATTTCATGTATTTTTATAAGAATTGTTATTGCCAACTAGACAAAACTTCAAAAAGTAGGCATTGTTAGCATCACCCATACAGTACCTGGTAATGTTCAAGAAAGGTAGGCATTGGGAGTGTATGTGGCAGGTCCTGTTCTCAGTGCATTATGCCCAATGCAACTGTGAGGTAGATTGCATTTCACTTTGCAGATGAGGAAGGAGGCCAGGAGAGGGTGAGGTTGCTGAAACGACACAACTAGGAAGAAGGAACACCAAAGGATTCCAGCAAGTGGGCAATCAAGTAAATGCTCAGTAAATGGGTAACCAAATGAACATTTTTGGCTGCAATTCAGAAAATTCTACTTGACAAACTATAGCAAAGATTCACCAACCCTACGTACTTGCATAAATTAAGGGCATGTGTGTGTTGGGAGGATAAAACAATTATGAGGAAATAAAAGCTTAAGTTGTGGGGACATTCAGTTCCTCATTACTAGTGATACAAAATTGTTATAACTACAATGGAGCAGCTATTTAAAACCTCAGAATTAATGAGAAAATTAATAAAGGGAAACTTCATTGAAGTAGAGTTGGGAGACTAGAAAGCTGGACCAACCACTCAGTGTCCCTTCCAGGAAGAGTGATGAATGACACAGACGTGCCAGTTATAGGTCCCAGCAGGTCAACAGTTAAGAAACAATTACAGGCCCCAAGAGGGAAAAAGATGAGAGGTGCAGTGTGCAAGAAATCAGCCACCCTTGCAACTCCATGAAAAATCATCTTGCTTTTTCCCGGTGGACTTTTCAAAACAACCGCTTCTCAACTGCCATTTCTGTAAAATAAGTTCCTCTCCTTTATCAGACTGGCCTGTAGTTTTTCCATAGCTTGCATGTCCCCAACTGCAATTCTCTATTCCCAAGTAAATCCGCTTTTGTTGGTAAAATAACCAACAAATGTTAAGTTATGTTAAGAACATAACTAATGGCAACCACGAAGATGCCACCATGAGGGAAATGGTTGCAAACAAATGACCAGGATGAAAGCAAGGAAAAAAAGACAAAAGAACAGGACACCAACATTAAACATTAAAAATTTTATTTCGAACTATGCAAATGTAAAAAGTTCAATGGGAATACACGGTTTCACCCCTCACTAACTTAACCAGTGCCAGGAACTGGGCCAGTTGCCTTACCCTTCCTATTATCACAACTTTGTGACGCAAGAACTGCTATCCCCCTCGCAACCCCCAGAAAGTGTATTCTAGGACAAAACTGCCCAAAGCTTTATAGCTTCAGTTCAAACAGACTAAGTGTGATTCTGCGGCCAACTGTAACCAGCCGCCGGTCTCCGGGGAAACCAGGCTAGCCCCGCCCCTGGTTACGCGCCCACTTCCGCTCCTGCGCACTGGAGTTCTACGGAGACCGGTGCTACCTGGAGGAAATGGCTACTTCCCGCTTACCCCCGGCGACACTAACGTTAAAGCAGGTAGCGCCCGTTTTTGTCAGCCTTGTAGGGCAGCTTTCCTTGATCTGATCTCCGTTATCCACCCCCACTTTGCGGAGTGGGTCGCGGGGGCGGGACTTCCCGGTGCGGAAGCCCGCTGTGGGGGTGGGGAGGAGGGGGCTGCCCTCTGGCCCTGGCTGGGTTCGTGAGGAGGGCGGGCTGTGGAGATCTTGGAACTTGGATGCCTCGGCCACGGTGAAGTCTGAGCTATGGTATAGAGTGAGATCGCCAAAGAATTTTAACTGCGTTGGTTTAAAAAAAAAAAAAAAAAGTGCTTTACTGTCGTTACAGCCTCTAGTAACTGGTAGTCTCTTCTCTGCTCAGTGGTCATCTCTTGATGTTAAGGGTTCTGAGGTTTGACAAAAGTAAGCAAAAAGCCCAAATACACTCTCGGCCTTTTTCTTAAAAGGGAAGTTTTTCGTTGTCCTTTTCAAAACTGAGGACGGAAGAGAAGTCATCTATTTTGTTTGGTTTCCCAAAGTACAGCCCTCTGGGCTGTAGAGTTTGCGGTTGTCATTGGCATTTCTCCTCCTCCCCTCTACAGTTCATGAGAAGGCAACAAGTTCTCCTTCTCTACAGAAGGATTTTGCAAGCAATTCGGGAAGTTCCAAATGACTCTGACCGCAAATACCTGAAGGACTGGGCAAGGGAAGAATTCAAAAGAAATAAAAGTGCCACTGAAGAGGTGAGAACAAGATCATGGTGAGGTCAAGCCCTGACCGTTTTGTGTTAGTTGAATTTTTTTTTTAAGTTTAATAGACATTTTGGAATATTTTTTTTAAGTTTAATAGACATTTTGGAATATAAGGATCATGGAGATGTATCTACATCTTCATCATTCCTTTTACATTCTTTTTAATGTATCAATTTTCCACTCAAATGATATTTGAAATTTTATGATCTTTACAGTATCATCACCTGACTTTTCTGTTAAATCAGATATACATACACACACGTGAAAAGATTGTAGATAAGACAGCATGATGGTTTGGGAAGTATGATGACTGGGGTTTATGAAAGCATGCCAAGCACTGTGCAGTTTGGGGTTTTCCTAATACACAGTGGCTCCAGTTCTCTGTGTTGGTCCCTAACAAATGAAATGATAGAGCTGTACCTAGTGTAACCAAGTAAAATAGTGACCAGCTTTCACTTTCTTCTACAGGACACAATCCGGATGATGATTACTCAAGGCAATATGCAGCTCAAAGAGTTAGAAAAAACCCTTGCTTTGGCAAAATCTTAACTGTAGCATTATTCTGAAAGACTGAATTTCAGAGTTTCCATGTGTATCGTTGAGCTGACTAGACTCAATGATGGGCAACCTAAAAGCAAGTCAAACTGTTCAGTACCTGGGAGAATATCAGAATACAGAGCACGGCATGTCAGAGCAAACAAAAGCACATCAGAACAATCGCCTTAACATTGAAAAACATACCCTTGAACATGTTTTTGCAAATGTTTTTGGATATGTCAGCAATTCAAGTAGCAATTCAAGTAGCAATTCAAGTGGTCAGCACTTAAAATCCTCAACATCATTAACCCTCTGGGAAATGCAAATTAAAAACCACACTGGGGCGCCTGGGTGGCTCAGTGGGTTGGAGCCTCTGCCTTTGGCTCGGGTCATGATCCCAGGGTCCTGGGATCGAGCCCCACATCGGGCTCTCTGCCTGGCGGGGAGCCTGCTTCCTCCTCTCCCTCTCTGCCTGCCTCTCTGCCTACGTGTGATCTCTGTCAAATAAATAAATAAATAAAATATTAAAAAAAAAAAAAAAACCACACTGAAACAGTAACCACCTCCACTGGAATAACTATAACTAAAACAGTTAGTAGCAAATATTGATAAAGATGTAGGGAAATTGGACCCCTCATACGTGCTGTGGGAAGATCAAATGGCACAGCCACTCTGGAAAACAGACTGTCAGTTGCTTCAAAGATTAAGTTACCACACAAGTCAGCAGTTTCTTCCTAGGTTTATAACCAAGAGAACTGAAAATCTTTCTATAAAAAACTTGTACGGGAATATTCATGGCAGCATTATTCATAATAGCCAAGAAGTAGAAGCAATCCAGAGGCCCATCAACTAAGAAACGATTAAATACGATGTCTGTAGAATATTATTTAGCAATAAAAAGGAATGAAGTACTGATAACATGTCTGCTACACATGGATGAACCTGAGACCAGTCACAAGTGATCACATGTTGTACGATTCCATTTATATGAAGTATCTAAAATAGGAAGAAATAGTTGGTTGCCCTAGGCTGTGTGGATAGCATGGCAAGTAATTGCTAATGGATATGGGGTTTCTTTTCTGAGTGATGAAAACATTCTAAAGTTACAGTGGGGCTCCTGGTTGCATAACTCTGATTATACTAAAGTCCATTGAATCGTATATTTTGCATGTATGATATATGAGTTATACTTCAGTAAAGGTTTTACGGATTTTTTGGCTGATGTAGAATTGACAGAATACTGTGTAAGTCAATATTTTAAGAAACATACTGTATGAGATGTATGGAAGTATACTGACCTCAGGAGATGCCCTGGACCTTTCTTGAAAAAATCCTGCATTACTGAGGGTTGTTGAGGTAGGTTCCTCAGATGGGTCATGATCCGGTCATCCAAGGATTCTCTGAAAACATCATCACTGGGAATATATATCTTTTTTGGAAAGAAGAGAGACAGCAGCTTTAATGAACACATTGAGGCACTTACCAAAAAGAAGAGGCAACAACATCGGGATGAAACTAATGGCAATTACCTCAGCATCCGCATAGAAGTGAGACTGTAAGGGAAGATCCTTGGTGCATTAGGTTATTCTCCAGTGACAGGAAAAGAAAGTTTGCAGAATACATTGGAGATGAGAAGTTGACCTGAGGATACTCTGACCAAATAATGTGCAACAGTTAATTTAGTGAAAGTGAGAGCTTATGGAAGAGGCGGGATTGGCAGTCCCTACAGACCGATGTCCTCTGTTCTTTTACAGAACAGATCTAAAAAGGTAATCCCAGAATCTGACCAGCACCTGAAAAATGTAGGAGAAATTCTGCAGAATGATAAATGGTTACCTAGTACTGGACTGCACACCAGAGGGAGAGAGAGGCAGAAGGAGGCGTTCATCCATGACCTGCCTGCATTGCCAGGCTCCACCCACCCAGCCCTCAGGCTCAGCCCACAAGATAAAATAATTCTGAATGTTCTTCAGCCAGGTTATCTAATTCAAAATGCATGAGCTAATTATCAGATTTGTACATAGCCTTGCATCAGTCAAGCTATTGCCAAGCCATCTGATGGGCAGAAGCCTTTGTGAACAGTCTGTGAACAGAAAACACTTTCCTTCTTGCAGCATGATATACCTGATCAAGTATAGGCAATTTCTAGTAAGTCTAAAATCTTGACACTACAAATCACCTTTTCATGAGGTGTAGAAGTCAGTGACTTGGTGACATTCTTCCTAGCAGTGGTATATGTCAAAGATATAAGAGCATTTGTGGTTTAAGTTTGTAAGATGCAATTAACAGATGCCAAGAAAACAGAACTTGGGATTTGTTTTGTTTTTTTAAATTGGGTGAAACACTACAAAATTGAATTTTCATTTTCCAGATGCTAAGATTATTATAACCTTTAATAATGGACAGCGTTTGAGCACTAAATAAATCTTAGGCTAAACAACAGTTTCTCCTCCCCTATGAAACCATGCTCATTAAGATGGCCAGGTTCTAACTCCTGGTAGAACACATTCTTTTTTTTTTTTTTTTTTTTTTTTTAAAGATTTTATTTATTTATTTGACAGAGAGAGATCACAAGTAGACAGAGAGGCAGACAGAGAGAGGGAGAGAGAGAGAGGCAAGCAGGCTCCCTGCTGAGCAGAGAGCCCGATGCGGGACTCGATCCCAGGACGCTGAGATCATGACCTGAGCTGAAGGCAGCGGCTTAACCCACTGAGCCACCCAGGCGCCCCGGTAGAACACATTCTATTTAGCATCTTTGTCAGTGTTCTGGCTTAGACAACAAATTACCCTTCTGGGTTTTCCCTGTGAACTGTACTTGCACGGGAGCACCTGGGTGGCTGAGTCGGTTAAGCATCTCAGTTTTGGCTCAGGTCATGATCTCAGCATCATGAGATTGAGCCCTGCCTCAGGCCCTGTGTTGGGCCTGGAGCCTGTTTAAGAGTCTCCCTCCCTCATTCCCTACCCACCCTCTAAAACAAAACAACCCCACAACTATACTCTTATCTGATTGTTGGAAGTTTTGTTCCTGAAATTTAAGGTACTTGTTCAGTTTATGTATTTGAACTACAATAAGTCAAATCTTTATATTAAGATTTTTTTTTTAAGATTTTATTTATTTATTTGACAGAGCTCACAAGTAGGCAGAGAGGGAGGCAGAGAGAGGGGGAAGCAGGCTCCCCGCTGAGCAGAGAGCCCCATGCGGGGCTCGATCCCAGGACCCTGGGATCATGACCTGGGCCGAAGGTAGAGGCTTAACCCACTGAGCTATCCAGGTGCCCCTATATTAAGATTTTTTAAATATCAAAGCTTTCGAGCATAAGGGTAATAAGTAGCTAGGGCTATCATTTAGAATCCTGAGTATCCCTGCGTCATTACCTCCTTTGAAGTGTACCATCAGGTTGGAAATTTCTAAACTCAGCACAGGCCTTGCTATGGGTGGGCCTACAGAGGCCGTTCTCCTATTTGAGAAAAGCAGCATATTCTCTGGTGTTTATATTATGGGAGTCACACAAGCAGACACTCAGGAGAGGCTGAGGCCCACACTTACCTAAATGTTCTTGTACAGAAGAAAAATGCTAGTCAAACAACAGAGGGAAACAGCTTACATCTACTGTGGAAAAAAACTGGGATTATGTAGAGTAATTCTGTCCAAGCAGAATCAAAAACAAACTGTCACTTTGTGCCAAACTCGAAATCACCACAGCCTATTTCCTTCCTTCAGGCAGGCATTTGAGCAATTCTGTCAGGATTAAATTGCTATTTTTGTTTACAAGGAAGAGGAAATTGCTTTATATCTATTCTGGGTTGTTTCCCGACTATGTGTCTCATGGATTTAATATATTCATACTTACCATATTTTGGCAACATTACAGAAGAATATTTCCCTTTAAAATCAACAGAAAACAATTTGAAAAATTTTTTTTATAAGTATTCTAAAAGGTCACTGGTTTTGTCTTCTAAATCTTAATCGATTTGGCTTTTCTATCACAGGAAGAAATGTATTTAGCTTTTACGAATAATTTGTTAGAAAATGTTATTTTGCCTGCATACAGTTTTAAGTGAGGTTTTGTTCTCTTGGTTCAGTATTTTCTAAAGGTCAGCAATTTAAACAAAACCTTAAAGCTTGCACTGAGAAGTATTTACGTAATTTCCAATATTTATTTTTCATGCAGTACACCTTATTTCTACTTTAAACCAGATGTATTTACCAGAAATTACCCTTCTCTCAAAACAAGGCAAAGGGTGTCTGCATGAAGGCACTCTTTCTGGGAATCATAAATTTGGTCCAACACACAATCAAAAATATCCACTATATATTCACACTTTCATTTTTTAAATAAGAATTTTAATATCTATAGTGTTGAGAACCATGTTTAATGCTTAGAGGAGACAAATTCAAGGTAATAAAAATATTAAACAGAAGACAACATATCTCTCAAGTATCAGTGCTTGACTGGAAAAAAAAAAAAAAAAGATTTAAGCATGAAGACTATTTTGGGCTCCTAAAGTCAGAAGTAAGATTGGACTTATATATATTCAACCTAACCACAGATTTTAGTTTACTCAGTGCAGTAGTTTTCTAACAAAAACCCCACTGCAGTATTATACTACTTTTCTGTGTTCTACATCATTTTCCCCCGTAGCTATTGAAAGTTCCAATCTCTGTTTCAAACACAACCCACATGACAGACTCTCAGTTAATGGCTTTGCTTCTTTGGAAGAGTACTAGGGTGGCATTCACTCATTGTAGCAGATAGCAGAAGGGAAAAGTAAGACCCCTATCAGACCCAAAGTTGAAATTTTGACAATACTAAAGAACAAAGACAATACTAAAGAACAAAGACCCAGTTTTTGAAAATAAGCCATTGGTCTAGAGATGCTGCCACCATTTTGGGTTGGGAGGCTGACTGATGGTGTTCAGTTTCCTTGCCTCTACTGGGTTTCCCTTCTGTTAGACAAGGAGCCGTGTCATCTGCCAGACCAGGTACCTTTGACTCCTCATTCCTCCCTAGTCAGTTCCCTGTGACCTGGACAAAAATACCCAGTTCGCAGTGATAAACCACCTGTTTCTGATGGGTGGAGGTTACACAAGCAAAATACTTCCTTCCAAAGCACTCTATGGTTGAGATAAAATTTCATTTGTTTTCAGCATTTCTCAACAAGCATACTTCTTGGGGTAATAGGATGTATTTAATGAGTAAAAAGAACTGCTTAGACTACAACTTACTATCTCAGGATTTCATCTGAGTATCGGGCAGTTCTCAAGAAACTGACGTGAACTGAGGAAGGATTTTAAAGCTGTCCGTGATGCCTGACTGGGGGACCTGAGAAAGTGAAGGTACCATCCCACTCTGGTTCTGCCTCAGGAGCGCAGAGGGGAATGAGGAGAAAAAGGCGGCTCTCCACGGAGCGGTGCAACAGGAGTCCCTACAGGAGAACCACACGGCCTTGATGGTAGCTGAGGAATAGGACAAGCTCACAGACATGAACATCAGCTGGAGAGGATATTGACTCCCTGTTCGGGTTGTATAATGGTGACCTACACCTAGATCTAGATTTGTTAGGAAGATCTCTGTCCATAGATTGTCACTATTAAAAAACAAAAACAACTGCAAGCCTGATTAGGCAGAAACAAAGGAACTATAAACATAGTGTGTTTTCCTGGGTGTGCCCATATCAGGAAAACATTTTCTCTTTGGCTCAATGAGCAGCATTTTACTCAAAGTTAGGGACAATAGTACTCAGTTCCTGTGCTGTTAGGATGGGGATTTCTGTGCATACATGGAATCTGAAAGAGAGAAATATAATCCCACATACCAAGGGACAAGAAGTATAGAAGAGAAATCCAAAATTCAACCTACCTAAGCCACTTCTACAACTTTGTATATTCCATAGAGCAGAGCAAAATCCTCGGGGCTCCACAAAGCTGGGAAACAAGTGGGGTCTAGCTCAAGTTACTGAATTATTTTACCTTGAAAGAATCACTGCAAAGCACTGGGAAACTTTTGAGGGTCTTTAATGACAGGACACAATTAGAAGTGAAATACTTTCAAAAGAAATAGCCTTACTTCTTTATAAAATGTAGACCGATAAGTTCAAATTTAGAAAGGTACTCTTGGATAATCGGGTGTGATTAAGGATAGAAGTTTCAGATAGTTTTTTGATGAATGTTTTTCCATTAATCTTTAAAATCAGTAGGATTAATCAATCATAATGTTACAGTATTTTGGCTGAAAATACAGAAACAATGACCATTGATTTGAATGTTTCTCATTTGAGTTTATTAACAAACGTTCCCAGTGCTATTAGCCAATTCCTCATTATTTTAAGTACACACCAACTCTGCAAAATCTTTTAAAATATACTGGATCAAGTGACATCATGAAAATCTTTTTCTCCTCCCAATCTATTTGATAAGTTTTCATCTAGTTAAAAGGTCAGCATTTTGAGAAGTAGGAATTTGAGAGGGGATGTGTGCATCTCAGCCACAGTTCTTACAGAAAGATACTCTTTTCTGGGCCCAGCCAGTGTGCACCACATGAACGGCCACTGGCGTTCACAAGGGATTTGCTTTTCTTCTTCCTTTTGACTTATATTATTTCATACATCTTGAATTTTAGGGTTTAGGCTCGACGCATCATATAGTTGCTTAGCGTGGCTCACCTAATCTGAGCTTTTGAACCTCAGATGACCCTGGTCTGAGGTTATGAATTTGTAATGAAACCTACAACTAAGCAAGTGTCCCCTGGTTTCAGTCTCACTGCTGAATTGTCATAACTTCAGAGCACGGGAAGCACAGGTCTGGCACATTTCAGAAATTCAACTGTTTTTTGAAAGGCAAGTCCGTCATGTGCACGATAACGGATATGTTGGCCGTAGCTCTTCTAGAGCTGCAAAGCCAGGAATCCCTTCTTGTGCTGCTCCCCAGGTCCTAATTTTCCTTCTGCACCTTCGTCCTTAGTTTAGCAAGTTCTTCTTCTAAACTTTTAATGTGTTCCTTCAGGGTGGCCTTGTCTTGCTGGGCCTTGTGACTGGCTTGGCTTCGTGCTTCCTCAATCTTCCTTTCATACCACTTTTCCATCTGGGTAGAAACGGCCTCAAAAAAATACTGGGTGATCTCCAGAGCTTGGGAGGTATCTCGAATGTGAGGGGCGGTCTGCTCGCTGCCTGCTGCTGGTGGCGGCAGCCCACAGGGGTTGCTGGGTGCTGGGTGCTGGGTCCGATGCCTTGTCTGCCCACTTCTCCCAGACTTCTTGGTTTGGGTGCCTCTGTCAACACAGGGCCCAGCCTGCTGATCATATCTGGCTGCCTCTTTCCAGGGTAGCAAGGCTGTCTGGACCTTGACATTCCGCAGTCGAGAGCCTGTACAGTCTGAGGAAGACAGCTCCTGCTGTAGTCGGTGGGTAGCAGTGGAGTTGAAGGCCTTTTCCTTGGGCCTCACCACCTGAGGAGAACTGTCAGAAGCTGCTACTGGACCTGCAGTGACCACTGAATGATCCACACCTAGTTTTGGAAGGAAAACAAAAACACATTCACACAGTCCTGTAGCTCTGGGTTGGCATTTCAGAGTCCTGATAATCCTGTAAACCGTCAGCCTTCCCAATGGCCCACCACCATGTGCAGTTTTTCCTCTGCCTTCCCCGCTTTCACTTCCCCCTGATGATCATTTTGGCTTGGTAGGGCTTAACTACACCCGGTGGCATCTAAGACAAAAAAGTTCTGGCCTTTCCTTTAGCCAGTTAGAAAGCTTAGAAGGTTCTGGGTATCATTTTGTGATTGCTAAGGATGTTCAAGGATCTCCAAAACAGAACTGGGTATGTACTGATGAGACTGAATCTGTCCATTCCCTAATTTCTGGGCCTTTTCTGCACCCCCAATTATTAGCTCCTTGACTCAAGCCCCAGTCTGGTGAGGTGGTCATATTCTCTATACCCAGAGCTCCAGCCAAGTTCCATAAAGAGACCTGGCATGATAAATTTTCCCAGGTTTCCCCCAATGTTATGGGCACAAAGAAGATAAAAACCACAGTTCCAGAAATGGTCTATTATCTTAATATGCTTGACATATCAGAATTCCTCACAGAGGCCTAATTACAAAGGCTCTAAGTGTCCTCAAAATTATCACTGAGTAAAAGCACTGTGGCTAGCAAGAAGATACCTTGCTTGAATGATGTCTCCGTCTAGCACCTTGGGGCAGCCTCAATATAGGAACTACTGCTCACAGAGGCTTTACATAGTTGAACAAAGGTCAAAGGCTGGTCAGGGAGAAGAAAGAAAGTAGCCCAAGGGCCAGGGCAAGAGCCCTGCCGAGGAGACAGATGTTCATTTCTTACTCTTCATCTTTGGGACCTACTCGGACACCATCAACACTGTACCTGAAACACTGTCATCACCAGTCAACAATTCTTTTACTCCTTCATTCATATATGTCTGAATACTTAAATAGGAGTACTTTCCTACTGTATAGCAACTGGATGTACAGCAATAAGCAATATATGTCCTTAGCTCTATAGAATTTATAATCTGGTGTTTTCCACAGCCCTATCCTAGGGGCTGCCTTTGGATACAGCAAAGAACAATCTCTGGGGGTTTCACCACCTTTGGGTGGAATGGCGCTCTCTGCACACGCGTTACCTGTAGAGGACTCGCAAGTAGATGGTGTGGATTTGGTCCTAGAGGCCCTAGAATCTCCAGAAAGCTTCAGCTCCAGATTCTGAATCTTTAGCATGCACCAGGTTTTTAATTCATCCACCAGTGATGTCTAAGAAAAAAAAAACACACACACACACAAACCCACACAAATGATTAGGTGAGTTGCACATGTGGTTTATGAAGGAAAGCATCAAGAGTGGACTCTTCAGTTATGATAGTTCAGTGCATCATCTTGACCTGCCTAAAAGCTGTGGATTACCTCCCTCCCCGCCCACAAGCCACACAGCCTTCTCTGCTGCCCTCTGCAGACCAAGCTTCACCCAGCACCAAACCTGACAGTTTTTATAATCTGAATGGTTTAGGGCAAGAGACACCTTTAACACCCAAAGCTTCCCAAATCCTAATCAAGAGTATCTGGCTGCTTAGGAGCATGAACTCACACACACTCAACAAGGACTCGGTTTATGTCGTCTTAGGGAGACGAACTCCCCAAGGGCAGGAACCAAGCCTCGCTCAGCAACAGAGCAATGCCCAGCAGACGCACGGTACACAGAAGTGATTCAAAGCAGAGACCACAGCTTCCCCAGCATATTCTGTGAACCGTTTAGTTTCCACCTATTGCCAGAATATTTGGCAACAAAAGGACTGAACTACCTGTTCTTTTCTATTCATTATATAAATGAATAAAAGGACATTGTAAAGAGGACATGTTACACATTACAAATGCTTTTATGGGCTCCAGGCCTCTGGGTTTTCAGTGATGGTCTTAGCTCAGTGGAGAGGAGTGGTAAATGCCCAGCTAAGGACAGATCCTGGTTTTCACCTGTCGTTTCTCTCCCTCGTGCTTCTCGGCGTCGGAGTGCTGCTGCAGGCGGTTCAGGCACTCGGTTCTCTCGGCTGAGAGCCGCTCCACCATCAGCTTGTCCAAAACACGCATCTAGGATTCAACGGGCAGACAGCATAGGACTGAGAAGATCTAAGGATGGGTCCCGGTCTCTTGACTCCTGAGACGGGGCTCTGGGGGACCGAGCAGGAGCCAGAGAGAATAGAAGCAAACCTCAACTTCTTTTACCCTAGTATCATCTAGTCTCCATCAGACTCCAGGTTTTCACCATCCCTGAGCCTGTTTCTGTATAGTCAAGGCTTCTTTTTCTCATTTGTTAAAGTCCTAAGGGACTGAAGAGACTGAACACACAGTAAATTTAAACTTAAGTCAACAGACCTTGAACATAGAATTTTTATAGGTTTCAGAACATTATTTCCAAGACTATTATTGAAAGGAAAAACTATTTCTAAATAGTCTGCAGCTGTACCCTTCCAATTAGTTCTTAACACCCCACCCGAAGCGTCAGTGGCTGCCTATGAGGTGGCGAAAGAAGCTGAACGCTCAGCGCTTTTACCCAGTGTCCAATGAACAAACGCCCTGGGGCTTCCCTGAGAGGAACCAAAGCAAGTGTGAAGAAGGATGGGGAAGGAGCTTAAAGGGCTTGCGTCAGAGAACAAATGATTGTCCCCTTTCAGTCGTACCGTCCTGGTCCCCCCCAAAATCATGACATTTCCCTGCAGGGCCCTAACACCCAGGGGAGCCAAACTTCTGCTGCTCAGACAAGGCCCGAACAAGGGAGAGGAAACTTGGCAGGGGCCAGCCCATAGGGGCTCGCTGCTGGGCTCGTCTCCTGTCAGGGACACACAGGAAGCTCAAAAAACTAAAAGAGCAGCAGGTCTGGAGATGTGGTGAGCACCTTCCGTTTGGTTCCTTCAGCCCTCCTGTCTTCCTGTGAGCCACTCTCTGGTCTCCTCAGATTGACCGACTCGCCTCCCTCCTTATCCCAGTCACCGAGTTGCTCTAACTTAGCTCCAGGGCACGGCTGACTGATGCCTGCGTGAGCAACGGACTCAGGCCACTGCAGAGTCCTTTACCTGTGATCAGGAATTAGGACAAAGAGTCTACACCCCCGTCTGTCACCCTCCTTGAAATAAAGTGAGGTCCTTGAGAAGATCCAGCATTTATCGAATATACTCCTCTCCAGGCTTAGGCTGGCTGAAGGGGGTTTTATTTATAAGACAATCTTAACTAATATATTATGGCACTAGGAGAAGACTTCTTGAAGGGGATTTCCATGAAGTACAAATAGCAGATGAACCTAAAATGCTCTACCTCACCAACAAACAAGGAAACCAGAATTAAACAATATTCTTAATTAGTTCAGCAAAAGCTTCAAATATGGTAATATTAATGATTGCAAAAGTTCAAGACGGAGACTCAATTTATATACTTACCTGGCCTGTTGGATATAAATTCACACAACTTTTCTGTTAAGTAGATTACTAATATTTGTCAAGAGCCTTAAACATATTCTTTTTTTTTTTTTTAAGATTTTATTTATTTGACAGAGATACAGCGAGAGAGGGAACACAAGTAGAGGAGTGGGAGAGGGATAAGCAGGCTTCCCACCGAGCAAGGAGCCTGATGTTGGGCTCAATCCTAGGACCCCAGGATCATGACCTGAGCCAAAGGCAGACGCTTAACGACTGAGTCGCCCAGGCACCCCAAACATATTCTTAACTCTGGACCCAATTATCCTAAATCTGAGCAAATAACTTGAAAAGCAAACATTTACCCACATAAATGTTCATCACAGCATTATTTATAACAGTGAAAAACTATAAGCAATTTCAAAATCTAATAAAAAATATGCTGGAATATTATGAAGCAAAGGACATGGTAAACTGCTCAGGATATCAAATCAGGTGAAAAAAGCTGGTAGTAAGTCCACAACTTGAGCCAATGCAGACCTAGTATTAAGTTAACCTAAGGTGTAACTTAGGGAGGTGTGTGGTGTTTGGGTGAAAGTGGTGATGGGGATTAAGGAATGAACTTCCTGGGACGAGCCCTGGATGATGTAAGGAATTACTGAATCACCACACTGCACACCTGAAACAGAGCACTATTAACTATACTGGACGTGGGAAACAAACATGTAATAGACAAAACCAAATTACATGTTCCGCTCCATACACGGAAGTGTACATTGCCATTAATTAGCACACCAAAACCCAACACGACTAGGACATTACCAAATTTAAACATAAGCTTAAAGATGGCCCAAGATGGTGAGGCAGTAAGACCCTGTCATCTCCTCCACAGACACACCAAATCTACACCTATTTATAGAGCAATTCCTCCCGAGGACCTGGGGGATGACAGAGCAGTTTCAGCACCACAGGAGATAGACCATACAGAGAACAGCAAGGGAGACAGAGACACGGTAACAGAGGGAACCCCCTGCCCCAACACTGAACTGTATAGTGGAGACAGTACTGAGGGAAGGTGAGAAGATCTGTCTGCCCTGGTGCACAGAAAAAAAGCCAGGATTTAAAAGGGCATCGAGAATACAAAGGAACCAGAACCTGCCAAACGTCAGGGCAGCCACTGGAAGACTCGCTGGGTCAGAGGGCTGGCAAGCACCAGAGTGTGTGTTCCTCCTCCACCTTGATATCGCAGAAGGGAGCAGGGCCTGGGAACCGACGCCATCCTGCCACCTCGATGAGCCCTGCCCTAACCCTCAGCAGCCCGATCTGTCCCACCACGGCAGCCCCCAGCATGGTGCAGTGCTCACGACAGCTCCAGCCAAGGTGACACAGGTGGCCAAGGTGACACAGGCTCCAAGTACCTTGAACACTCCACCTCCAAATGACTTGCCAGGGCACACTAAACACAGTGTGTCCTGAGTCTCCCGGCCTGAGTCCCCCTTGGCTCCAGAGGCTTAAAGGCACACACAGATGATGTGGTAGGGTGCATCCGTGAAGAGCACCCTGGAACACATCACCTCGTACCCGCTTTGGCTTCCGCTCACCTGCCGTGGGGTCTCTGGCACAGAGGGCCCCGGGACTGACCCAATCTGCACTCACATTAGTTCATGCCATTCCACTAAGACAGCCCTAATGCAAAGATCCTGGGGACCCCCCAACCGCCCACACCAGCCACAGTTGTGCCAGCCAGCCGAAGTCCCCAAGCACACACACTCTATCTACATAGGGAATGACCACACATAAGAGCATTCCTTCAAGTTTAAGAGAAGTAGCTGTTCTGCCTCATTCATAGAAACAAAAGCAGAAAGTCAAGCAAATGAGGAGACAGAGGAATAGGCTTCAAACAAAAGAACGAGACAAAAAAGCAAGGAAAAGAACTAAACAAAAGAGAGGTAACTAATCCTAGTGATAAGGTTCAATGTAATGGTCTTAAAGACCATTAAAGACGTTCACCAGTTGCACAGAAGGGGATGAACTCAGAACTTCAATACAGAGCCAAAAAACATAAAAAGAAGTAATCAGAGATAAAGAATATAGTAACTAGAAGGAAAAATATAATAGAAGGAACCAACAGACCAGGGGATGAAGAAGAATGGATCTGGAATCTGGGAGAGGAGGCAATGGAAAGCACCCAGACTGAATAAGAAGAAAAACGAATTTCGAGATAGCTAGAAACTTCCCTGAGCTGGGGAAGGGAAACTCCAGGTTCAAGAAGCACAGAGAGTTCTAAACAAAAGTAAGCCAAAGGAGATACACACCATGACACATAATTAAAATATCAAAGAATAAAAATAAAGAGAATTTCAAATCAGCCAAAAAAAGTAGTAACATTCAAGGAAATGCCCATAAGGCTATCGGCGGATTTTTCAGAAACTCTGAGGCCATAGGAAGTGACAGGATATATTCAAAGTCCTGAAACAAAAAAACCTACAACTGACAATATTCGGCCCAGCAGAATATTTATTCTTCAGAATCCAAAGAGAGATAAAGACTTTCCCAAACAAAAGTTAAAAGACTTCGTCACCATTAAAACAGCCTTACAAGAAAACGTTTTAAAGATTTCATTTATTTGAGAGAGTGAGTGATCAAAAAAGCACATGCGAGCAGGAGCCAAGGGAAGGGCGGAGGGAGAGGGAGAAGCAGACTCCCCACTGAGCAGGGAGCCAGACATGGGGCTCCATCCCAGGGCTCGGGGATCATGACTGGAGTTGAAGACAGACGCTTAACCAGGTGCCCCAATCTTATAAGACCTTCTAAAGAGATTTTTTTTTTTAAGTAGTAAAAAGGCAATAATTAGAAAATTATGACAAAAAATTGGTAAGTAAAAGTAGTAAAGTAGTAAAGCAATCACTTATAAAACTAGTATGAAGGTTAAGGGACAAAAGAAGTGAAAGTGTATCTTTAAAGTTAGTTAGGGAAACTCAAAAGAAAAATAAACAAAATAACATATAAAACCCATGGGGGTTGGTCAGTAAAAATGAAGTTCTTTTTGAATGTATTCAAACAAGTGACTTTTTTTTTTTTTTTGAAAGAGAGCAGGCATGTGCACATAAGCAGAGGGTGGCAGTGGGGAGAGGCGGGGTGGAAGGAGAGGGAGAGAGAGAAGCTCAACTATGCTCCGTGCCTGGCGCAGAGCCTAATGTGGGACTTGATCTCATGACTCTGAGATCATGACCCGAGCCAAAAATCAAGAGTTGGTCGCTTAACCGACTGAGCCACCCAGGCTCCCAAAGTGACCATCAATTTAACATAGACTTCTATATACCTAGGATATTATATAGGAATCTCATGGTAAACACAAACCCCAAACCTAGGATACACACACACACACACACAAGAAAGTGAAGCAGAATATTTTTTTTTAAGATTTTATTTATTTATTTGACAGAGAGAGATCACAAGTAGGCAGAGAGGCAGGCAGAGAGAGAGAGAGAGAGGAGGAAACAGGCTCCCTGCTGAGCAGAGAGCCCGATGCGGGTCTCGATCCCAGGACCCTGAGATCATGACCTGAGCCGAAGGCATCGGCTTAACCCACTGAGCCACCCAGGTGCCCAGAGAAGCAGAATATTAAAGAAATTCACCAATCAAGGAAAAAGAGCAAGAGAGGAACAGAGAAGAACTATGAAACAACAAGAAAACAGTAAAATGGCAATAGGTACATACCTGTCAATAATTAAATGTAAATGGTCTAAATGATCCAGTCAAAAGATAAGGGGTGACTGAATGGATTAAAAAAATAAGACCCATCTATTTGCTGCCAAAAGATACTTACTTCAGACTTAAAGGCACACACAGACTAAGAGTGAAGGGATAGAAGATACTCCATGCAAACAGAAGGGGAGTGGGGAGAAGGCAGCCAGGGTAGCAATGCTCATATCATAAGAAACAGACTTTAAAACAAAGACTGGGGCACCTGGGTGGCTCAGTTGGTTAACCAACTGCCTTTGGCTCAGGTCATGATTCTGGAGTCTCAGGATCAGGTCCCACATCAGACTCCAAACTCCAAGGGGAGTCTGCTTCTCCCTCTGACCTTCTCCCCTTTCATGCTCTCTCTCACTGTCTCTCTCTCAAATAAATACATAAAATCTTAGAACAAAAATCAAAAAGCAAAGATTGAACAAGAGAAAAAGAAAGGCTTTACATAATGTTAAAGAGATCAATCCAACAAGAGAATTCTAATGATTATAAATACATACGCACCCAACATCAAAGCACCAAAATACATAAAGCAAATATTAGGAGACAAATATTAGGAGACATAAAGGGAGAAATTGATAGTAATACACAAAAAACCAACAATAAAGGAAACTTTAACTTCCCACTTACATCAGTGGATAAGTCATTCAGATAGAAAATAAAGAAGCTATCTTTTTTCTTTTTTTAAAGATTCTATTTATTTGATAGAGAGTGTGCAAGAGAGAGCACACACATGCGCACAAGCAGGGGGAGTGGCAGGCAGAGAGAGAAGCAGGCTCCCAGCTGAGGAGGGAGCCTGATTCAGGACTTGATCCCAGGACCCTGGGATCATGACGTCGGCTGAAGGCAGAGGCTCAACAAACTGAGCCACCCAGGTGCCCAGGAAATTGTCTTTGAACCACACATTAGACCATTTGGACTGAACAGATATTTATAGAACATTTTATCCAAAAACAACAAAATACACATTCAAGTGCACATGGAACATTCTTCAGGATAGATCATGTGTTAAAATAAATCTCAATAAATGTAAAATGACTAAAATCATATGAAGTACCTTTTCTGACCATAAAGTATAAAACTAGAAATCAACTGCAAGAAAAATATGGAAAAGCCAAAAGCACATGGTTTAAACAACATGCTACTAAATAACCAATGGGTCAACAAAGAAATCAAACTAAAAAAACTAAAAAAAACTAAACAACAACAAAAAATTTATATATATATATATATATGGAGACAAATGAAAATAAAAACGATAGTTCAAAATCTTTGGGACACAGCAAAAGGAGTTCTCAGAGGGAAATTTAGGTAATATGGGCCTACCTCAAACAAACAAAATATCAAACAAAAAAAATGAATCTTACATCTAATGGAACTATAAGATGAAAAAGCCCAAAGTTGGGAAAAAAGAATAATCGCCAGAGAGAAATAAATGAATCAGAAACTAAATAAAAACAACAGAAAAGATCAGTGAAATCAAGAGCTGCTTCTTTGAAAAGAAAATTAATAAACTTTAGCCAGAATCCTCAAGGAAAATCGTGCCATTGCAGTGACATGGATGAACTCGAGGGTATTATGAGGAGTTAAATTAGTCAATCAGAGAAAGACAGTTATCATATGATCTCACTCGTATGTGGAATTTAAGGGATGAAACAGAGGACTGTGGGGGACAAGAAAGAAGAATAAAAGAAGATGAAACCAGAGAAGGAGACAAACCATAAGAGACTCAACCACAGGAAACAAACTGTGGCTGGAGGGGAGCGGGGGTGGGGGCTGGGGTAACTGGCTGATGGACATTAAGGAGGGCACGTGAAGCAGTGAGCACTGGGTATTATGTAAGACTGATGAATCACAGACCAGTACCTCTGAAACCAAAAATATATGTTAATTAACTGAACATAAATTTTTAAAAAAGATTTTTAAAAATCTGAATAAATGGGCTTGAAAGAAACCAGAACTCTTCCTGACAGTCCAGCTGAAATGCTCAGGGCCGAGGCTGCGGAACAGAAGGATGCTGGAGGGCTCTTTCTGATTTCCATTTCCTGTCCGGGCAGCGGGACATGAAGAGTTCTGGCAACTCACTGACCTGGTGCTGGGTCTTGCCCTCCATGTGTCCCAGCTTTGTGTTCATTTTATCCTGCACCGACCCCAGCTCGGCTCTGATCTCCTCCACAGCTGCCTCCAGCTGGTTCTCCAGCTTGTTGATTAGGGGTTCACATCGACAACCATTGATCGGTGCCTGACAGGGGAACAGCAAAGAAATCAATCTGCTCATTCGTTCCTTCCACAAATTGGTTTTGAGTCCCCTTCCAGTGCCAGTCAGTATGCCAGGGGGAATACGGATTTTGGAGGAGGCAGATGGAGTCCTGGCATAACTCTGGGATGTCCAGTGGGCCAAGCCTTGAGACCAACAGGCATTAGGAATTTTCATAGAGTACCAATCCTTGCTGCTTTTATCTACTCTGGGGCCTCAAAATGATCAAGTCCCCTAAGGATGGTGCAGAAAGCCATGTGACTGCCCTTGTGTGCCTGGGGCTCAAGGAGGGGGCGCACCTGCAGTTTGGGTCAGGAGGACCACCTGGTTTATCTTCAGAGCTCATGCCTTAAGTCAACACTGAAAATGGGTATTCGTCCCCAAGAATAGCAATAAACGCACAGCCTTGCTTAAGGCCGAGGGTCCCAGGTCTGGACAGGGCTCGTCGTGTACCTGCATCACTTTCCCATCCTTGCCCCGGTACAGCGTGTAGAGCTGGTAGGCTCTGAACTCATGGGGAGGGGGCGGGGGGGAGCATCGGTGC
Organism: Mustela putorius furo; assembly: GCF_011764305.1. Classification (NCBI taxonomy): domain Eukaryota; kingdom Metazoa; phylum Chordata; class Mammalia; order Carnivora; family Mustelidae; genus Mustela; species Mustela putorius. Next base: position 407,368 of record NW_025421301.1, read on the forward strand.
CGGGGTCTCTTTCTAGGAGGATTATGAGCATGCGCACTCTTCTGGTGTCCAGGCTGCTGGTCTGCTGGTGGGGTGGGGTCAGAAAACGCAGACACCTGTGGGAGAGGAAGAGCCAATACCCCTGAGCACTGGGACATCTGCAGGAGTGATGCCCAGTGCACCACGCCCATCTCACCCACCTCTGACAGAGAACCTGGCTTGCTTGGTCTCATGGCATTCCTCTCTAAGCACCCCATGTCAAAAGAAATCGACCAGCCCACTAACCTTGTGTTTGAAGTTGGCCAGATTTCATTTTTGTGCTCTGGCTCCCAACCAGCAAGCCAAGCAAAGCGGCGTTTTTAGCTACTGGGCATGACGCTATCCCAGGGCCCTCTGCCAACCCATCTCCCAGCCCTCCCCTGGCTGTTTTCACGGGCCTCCAGACCTTGGGCCTTGACTTTCTCTGCCGATTGTCCTTTGCTCTGGGCTCTGGGGAGGCAGACAGGAAATCTTCTCTGGCCTCTTCTTTTCTGGGTACAGCATGTTCGCTGCTGGGGGTGTCTCCTGCTGAGACACTTCCCTACAGAGGAAAGAAAAAAAGCCCAGAAACCAGTTCTAATTGCCCCCCTCTGCCTTTTTCTGTAATGGTGTAAAATTCTGGTTGCAAGACAGCATCCACTAAGGGACCCAGGGAACTCTGAGCCGATGACAAATCGGGAACACTGCCTGCTGGCCGACCCGGACCGTGTTCCATTTTCCCAGTCACTCGAGTATTTGTCTTTGCCTTTATTAGGGGCCAAATCAAACAGTCTTGAGTCTAATTCTATATTCTAGAGCTTCAGGAACCTACCACAAACACCTCAGCATTAGAGATTTTTTATTTATTATTATTTTTTTGCATTTCAACAACCACAGCAACAACAAAAATACCATTCATTCTCTGAACTTGGACCTCACAATTCATAACAGAGTATGAGAAACCTCTAAAACAACAACAACAACAAATCACATTTCTAGTCCTTATGGAACTCTTACCAATTAATATATACAATATACCTACAAGAACTTAATCAGAGTTACACCGCCTTAAACCTGGAAATGGATAAGATTTTAAAATAGAATAATGAGGACTTAGTATAAAATTTTATGGGCCAAAAGTTGTCTTTATATCCTAGCCTTTCTCGTTCTGGGAGATCGGCAAGGCACGGTGCATTCCATGGCTATGGTGTCTCGTCGTGCCGGCTGTCCCCGTACGAGGGCACCTGGCAGAGGGACCTGAAATCCAGCTCGGGCACTCTTTACCATATGTGCCCCGAGTGGGGCTGGGGTGCCCAGGGGGCGTCTTCTTCTCAAGTCTCACAGAGGAATGACATGGGCGACCATAGCCTCAGTCCACTCCCTAAGCAGAAAGGAAGGAAGCAACCTAGGCCAGCGGGTGTCAAACTGGAGTCCGCATCAGAATCACCCGCAGGGCTTGTTCCAACCCAGCTTGCCGGGCCCCTCCCAGAGCATCTGATCCAGGGCTTCTGCATTTTTAACAAGGTCCCAGATGATACAGTGGACACCACACTTTGCCAGCCACTGCCCTATACGATTAAGGGCACAGTGTCCCAGGCGGAGCTGTCCACATGGTGGTGACAGAACCACAGATAGAGGGGGCTAGAAAAGACCAACAGGCAGGCGCACGATCTGAACCCTTGGAGGAGTGGAGGACAGGGAGTCGAAGAGAAAGCGCGGACAGCGTTTGAAGAAGCAGTGGAAAGGAGAGACAGAGGGCGTGGCCGCTGCCCCAGGAGCCCAGAAGCCACGTGAGTCTCCCACCCTCTGGGAGGGAGTGAAGTTGGGGAGGCGCAGGAGGGCTACCCCCCACCTTGCTTTGTGCCACCTCATCTCTTGGCACAGACTGAGCTCTCCTCTCTTCCTTGAGCCTCTCTCTCTTTTTCCTCAGGCTTCGCCCACGACTGAAGCGCAAGACCTGAAGGAGGCAAGAGGCATCGTTACAAACCGCCGGTGCGCAGCATCAGCACGATGGACTCGTCCTTGGACCCGGTGCTCTGATCTAATGCAGCTTCCCGCCTGGTGAGAGACACCCGGCGTTCACGTCCACAAGTGCTTCCAGACTGTCTGCTAGGCTCCCGAGGTCCCGTGCCAGGCTCTCTAAGGACCCAGAGAGCAGGAGCCCCGATCCCTGATTTCCAGGAGCTTCAGGTCTAGGACAAGAACAATGGCCCCATATAGGCATATGCAGGCTGTGCACGGCTGAACTCCAGGGACCACCGCTCAGAGAGACTAGGACAGGCATGGCATCCCCCAGAGTGGTAGAACATGGCAGCCCCGGGCCAGGCACAGGCTCACTATCTTGGTACACGGGACCTGAACTAGCCCATCAGATTTTCTCTCTATCTAACTGTATTCAAGGCATGGGGAGTTTGAGTCAAACACTGAGGTGCGTCTGTGAACCACAGTACCCACCATGGGACGGGAATCTCCTCCTCAGAAGGAAGCATTTGGTCTGCCCCTTCGAGTATGGGAGTGGAATGGACACAGGCAGGTAGACATGGGGTCTGAGACCTTGATTTTGGAACCCAGCAGCAGCTGGTTGTAAAATCTTTGGGCAAGTTCTTTGCCCTCTCTGCATTCCCCAGTGTAAATATGGGGAGTTAATAGAATTAACCAAGACAAGCAGCCGGCTGGGACACGCTGGACCATCAGTCACTGTTAGGTGCCTTCTTCCTGCCCCCGTCCCTAGAGTACCTTGATTGACAGAGGAAGTTTAACAAGGGTACAGATCTTTGAGCTGGCAGAAACCTTCAGTCTCTGGCTCAGCTCCATACCCTTCCCCCAGCCCCTTGCTCCCAGTTCAAGAAGCACCCACCCCACTTTGACTAAGGGGTCTAGGAAGTCCAAACACTTTTTCAAGGTCCCAAAATTTTTCAGCAAAGAAACAGTTGGTCTTCATATGTAAATAGTTCAGCATAGTTTTCAGCTCAATGTTCAACTTCGTGTTCATTAAATTCAAGTGACACTATTACGAGACAAAAAGAACCTCTACGGGCAGCAGGAGACCCCTAAATGAAGAATTCTGGACATCTGCTTGTGGCTGAACCAGATTTTTAAATTGTATTTTCATCCCTGAAGTCAACAGCTCTGAAAGTGACCTGGAATCCTGGGTCCACGAGGTTAAAATTACCTTCATGATATTACCACAATGTCGGCCGCCTTCTCTCTCACACTGAGTGTACAGCGGTGTTTACCAGAAGCTGCACACGATACGCCAATGGATCACAAGCGGAAGTAAAGGAGGGCCCTCCCATCTTTTTAGGAAAACAGTATGGAGATTTGCAGAAATGAAAAATACTGCTATACTGCTACTTACTCTTCTCACACAACTTGTTTTGATAAAGTTATTTTTCAGAAAATCAACTTCCTTTTGTGGTAACAGAGTTAAAAATGTTTATTATTTAAAAACACGTTGCAAGTTGAATTTCAATTATGGTAACTATTAACAGATATAAACACAGCTCTTTATGGGCCTCTAGAACGTTATGTGTCCCTAGACCAAAAAGGTCTGAGAGCCACTGTCCTAAGCCCTTTCTTAGCTAAATTCAGACTCACTAGGCAGTCTAGTCTGATGCGAAGTGACTAGCGCCCAACACTCATTCAGCTTATGGTCTGCCAGAACAGAATACAGCCCAGCATTCACCCAAAATTCACTTTCAGAAGCATTTGTGAACCGTTATCAATCTAAACTGAGAAGGGATACTCACAGGTCACCCAAATCACCAGAATAATTCCCTCCATACAGCATGTTATTAGCCAGTGAAAATAACTTTGCATGGCTTACAGCCTTTCTCAGCGAGCCATATCGTCTACCAAATGGAATGTCATCAATCTTTTCCAGTTCAAAAAAATCAGGGTATACGGATCCTTACAGAGTAACCTCGAAGGACTGCCATTGAAATCCATGGTCAACTAAGGTACCAAGGCAAGGAATTTCCTGTTTCACACAGAGGAAGGCTAGTTCTATCACCTCAGAACAGAAGAACAGCCTGTGTATAATTTTGTGCATATGTGAAAGTTCCTTCTTCGTATTGAGAATAGAGTTTAGCATATATAATCACATAAAAAACTTCCATAAAATGTCATCCTGTTTGCTATTCAAGTGGGTGTGGAAAAACCGAAGATTTTTTTGTTTGCTTTTAAGGGAAACACTAAAGGAGAATTACATAGGAAAAAGGCCCACGGTAAAGTTTTTTCTCTGTGAACTCAGATCCCTGAGATCTGGAAGACAAAAGGCAGGTAGAGTTAGAGGCATGTAAGTCTGTGTGCCTTGGGGATACTCCACGCCACAAAGTTTGATGATCATCATACAGCTAAGAACAGAGGTGTCCGAACTGTCAAATGCTGAAATGCCGTGTAACAGAGATGGATTCTGACCATCCCTTACTTTCTGATCTGTAAGAGACCAATATTTCTCGATCAGGATTCATGGATGTGATTCCATTGATGATTCATTTGCAATAGTTGGAAAGAGGTGGAAACTTTTTCCAAAGCACCACCTGACTTGTTCCTGTCAGGGGCTCCAGAGACTTCCAGACACCACTGAGGACCCACTCCATGGGCGACAGGCTGACCAGTTTTCAAAAGGCAAAAATCTTCACCTCTTCCAGATACTGCTAATTATATCAGGTAGGTTTTAAAAAAACATAAATGAGGGGTGCCTGGGTGGCTCAGTCGTTAAACATCTGCTTTGGGCTCGGGTCATGATCCCATGGTCCTGGGATCATGACCGGAATCAGGCTCCCTGCCTGGCGGGAAGCCTGCTTATTCCTTCCCCACTTCCCCTGCTTGGGTTCCCTCTCTGTCAAATAAATAAATTAAAGTCTTTAAAAAAAAAAAAAAAAAAAAAAAAAAAGATATAAAGGCCATACAGACCTCTGGGCTGATGAGAGTCAGGTATGTCAGGGTCCTATCTAGAATCTTCCTCTGGCTCTCTGAGACTTTACCTACTTACAGCATCAGGCATATTAAGATTGAAAATGAATCTATTTTTGCTGTAATGTAACAGAGTACCTCTAATCAGGAAGTAAACCATTTCCTTAATATTGGACATTTAGATCCAAATTATTATAACAAAATATTGGACAGCAACAAAAAAGCAAACTGGCTTCCACATGATGAATAATTATGTGAACTGCAGAACATTTTCCTATTATAATTAAGATAAAGGGCAGGATACAAAAGGGTAGTATGTTGTAGGCACAATTATGAAAATTAGGTGTCTGAAAGGTAATATGAAGAAACAAAAAACCGTTATTTCAGGATGCTAAAATGAGGAACAGCTTATACATTATTAAGTGTTAGATAGTTTCAATCTCAACTCAAATGATATTAATTTTAAGTTAAATGATGCCACAAATACCATTACATTCAAAAGAAGGAAAGAACACCATTATATTTGACTGCCTCTATTGGACATTAACTGCTTTGTTTGCCTACAATGGATCCCTTTCTCCCACCGTTCTCTAGGAAAGGCCCCTTCCAACCACACAATCAAATGGATACAGCTGTCTTCCTAACGTGCCTGTCCTACTTGTTCAGGGCGTTTGCCCCAAGCTCATCAATCACAATCTTCTTCTGTATCATTTAAACCAGAACCTTTTCCCCAAGCACTTGGGGCGTTAAAGTCCACAAAGCCAGTAAGGACCATGAACCAGCCACAGAGAAGAAAGGATGCCCACGTATGAAGACGAACTGCTGAAACTTAAGTCTCTGGTTCTAGTTATCCTGGGGGCCTACACGGATTCCTACATTTTCCACTGCCTGATTGTGAACCCATCAATTTCCTACTTAAGGCAGTTTGAATTGGCTCTAATAGATGGTCACCAGAGAATCCCAACAACTTTGCAGCCCCACATCAGCCATATAATGGAAAATCCAATAAATCCTACCTGGGGAGCTTTAGTGAGGAGAAGAGCAACTTCTGGATTATTGTGGTAGCGCGCAGTCTCCAGTGGAGTCTGGCCTGCCTAAGGAAAGGCACAGGGGAGGACAAGTGAGTAAAAGACACCAGCCCTGCCCACACCTAGCCCCCAGTGGGGACACTGAGCCACACCGCAAGCTCAACAGATACAGTCACACGTAAGACCTGGCCCTGCTCTTGAGGCCCACCGCGGTCAGCGGGGGAGCCAAGTCACACCCAAGGGCACGGTGACGAGCAGCACACAGCAGCGGTGGGTCAGTGCGGACCCTTGCGGAAGCAAAGCCCTGGAATGCTTGCCCACCAAGGAATCCTTCCTAGGAGAGAGAGGAGGGAATGTGAAAGGCAAGGTCACGGTGGAAGCTTTCAGCTGGAGAAACACAAAGGACCATCACATGCAGCCGAGCCAGGAGTCTTCCCTGGAGGACACTTGGAAGGACAGATGAAGCCCTAGTCAGTCTCAGGACCTGGATTGTAAAGAACAATTAGGAAGCTATGGCCATATGGCAGACTCGAGGGAGATCAAGCCGAAAGGTAGGAGTTGATAACTGAGGGATTCAAAGGAAGGGAAAGACCTCAGGGGACAGGTACGGTGACACACCACCCGATCAGGTGGGAGCTGTGAGGAGGAGGAGAGTGGGGACTTTTGTCAGCTCCAACACTCCCCAACTCTCCACACAACTGTCCGGCCCCCAGCCCGTCTGAGTCTGTGCTGCTTCAGGAGGGCAGAGACCCCAGCTCGGCCTCAAGGAAGAAAGGGCGCCTGAGCCAGCACCTGCCACGGGGCCCAGGAGAGAGACAGAAGCGGGGAGGTGGGATACTGAGAGAGAGAGAGAAGGGGATTATGGAGAAGAAAATTTTGAGGATGATTAATCTGACGGTCATGTGGCCACTTTCCTGAGAAACCAATCCATGTATAGGGCAGGAACTCCCTTTCCATAACATTCACTTGTCAGTTTACTCCAACACCCATGACTTTCCCTTGCCTGGCAGGAGGTGCTCACTTGAGCTAGGAGTCTAAAGATAAATGCTCGGGGCTCAACAGTTCATGAGCAAGGCTTCCCTCAAGTCCACCTCTGGGGTCCTCAGCTTTAGTAGAAACCCAGCTCTTACAGAGTAAGGCTGGGGAGCTTTGTGCTTTTTGCAGAGTAAGACTGGGTGAGGCTAGGTGCCCTGCGGGAGTGAGGTAGTAACAACACCCTCCATTCTGGAAAGGGGTGGAAATGATTTTCAGAAACATCGTTGCAACTTCACTTACATTATTAACAATGGTCCCATCTGCTCCAGCTTCCAGTAAGATTTTAACCACCTTCTTGTGATTTAGGGCAGCAGCAACATGAAGTGCTGTGTCTCCAGCCTGAAATTAATAAGAAAGGCTGCTAAACTCCATCTGATAATGGTTTCCAGCCCTCCAGTTTTTCATCCCATGGCCTGGTGGTAGCTTTTCAAATTAGGATTGGCCTTTGATAGGGAATCCTTAGTTCAAGGGTTATGTGGTTCTCTTTTGAGAGGTCTCTTTAAAATGACCTACATACAAAGATCACATTCCTCTCCGAGGAAGGATAGTAGAAATCACAGAATTGAGTACAGAGGGCAAAGTAAATGCTGGGCTGGGGTTGTTGAGAACGGCGAGACCTGAAGCCTTCACCAAGATAGGATAACGGGCACCGAGCCAGGGGCCAGCAGGCTAGCCATCACAGGGCACTGGACCACGTCCATCTGCCCAGGCACAGGACCCCTTGGTTTCGGAGTACTAAAATGAGCAAAAGCTGGGAGAAAGTGGCTACTTCTACAAGTGCTGGGGGGGGGGCGGGGGTGGAACCCCAGCACCTGTGGGAATGTAAAGAGCCCACTGGGAATCCCTTCGCAGGCTCAGGGGGTTCTTCATTTGGGTGGAGTCACTGAAAGAAAAATCAGTGTTCACCTAAGACCAGCAGTTTTTAACCTCTTACCAAGTAGCCTATAATAAAGTACATATTTTCTTCCTACAAAAGATGGTCAGTCAACTCCGGAAGGAGGCTATGGACAACGGCCGCTTCATGGGCCAGTCCCCAAGCAAAGGATATAAACAAATGAGGCAAATACAGATGTGAAGTAATCTGTTCTCTCCCACTGGGCGAGCAGGTCAAGTTCTGGATGATGGGTTTTCTTGGACAGCATGGAAATCCACCTGCCCCGTGGCCCTCGGCCCCCAGGAGTAGCCAGGGCAGTTGTGGTTCACTGCTGAGTCACTTAGTTGTGGGTGCTGGGGGATGCTCTCCAGCAGGGGTTTCCAACCTTGGCTGCAAACTGGAGTCAGCTGGGAGCTTTGAGAACTGTTGCCACCCCAGTCACAGCCCCCAGACCCTGACTGAATTGTTCTGAAGTGTGCATTGGGCATGGGTATTTCTCAAAGCTCTCAGGGGACTGAAACATCCTGCCAAGGTTGAGAAACACAGGTTCGTGGGAGCTGGCTAAGTGTCACCTGTCTGATGAGCTAAAAGCTGCTGGAAGCCTGGCGAATGACAGGAGTAGGTATCTAGCTGGGCCAGTGGTTCTCAATCCTGTCTGCACACTCCGGTCAAGGGCTCTTTAAAAATCCCACTACTTGGATTCTGGTCTTTTAAAACTGCTGTAGGATTCAGTAGTGGTATTTATAATTTCCCTGTTGATTCTTAATATGCAGTGGGAGTCAGAAACCACTGTTAATGGCACACAGTTAATCTGAATAATGATCTGTTTTTAAAATTTCAGATATATGTACCCATACTCAGAAAAGACAATGTTATCACTAAATATCAAGTAAATATCAAGACATTTAACAAATTGAAGCTACTGTAAGTCACACACATTACCATAGGACACTGTAATAATCACAGCTTTATGGCAAACCCCCAGGATATGGCACAGATGCTGATCACATATCCGAATTTTCAGAGATCAGAGACTCCATCAGCTCCAAGTGGCAGTGCAAGGAGCAGAACTCACGGAGTCAGGAGACACCGAATTCCCTTGCTTATTGAGCCACATTCCTCTTTGTGGGTTTCCTTTGTAAAACCATTATAAGCAAAACCTGCCCCAGGATCTTCAGAAAGTCTTTGATATGCAAATATGGAGATATGCACAGGAACGCGAAGAGCAGGCTCCCTCCAGGAAGCCAGATAAACCAGGACCACAGATCTCCGTGCAACAGTCACGCCTCATCCCAGACTAGAGGCTCCCAGCAGCCTCTAACCCCGCTTGTGCTAACACACCTGCCAGCCTTGTGGGAAGGGGGCCTGGTAGCTGTGGGGAGGACACATGCACTGACCTGGTTCTTTTCATGGACAGAACAGAAAGCACTGAGGAGGAGCTTAATGATGGACAAGTGATTATAGCGTGCAGCAACGTGCAAACAGGTGTCGCCTGCCTGCGGACAGAAATCAAACTCTGAGCACAATCTGAGCAGTTACTGGGGAAAGGAAAGAAAAAAATGATTAAAAAACTGGCAGACTAGCATATGTTCAAGGTTATCAGCCTGAACAGGAAGCCTTCACTTTCCCATGGACGCTCCACCATGAGACCCACAGCTTTGGCTGCTGTCTGCGGCTCCGTGGGTGTTCTTCTGCGCAGACTCTGGGCTTTCAGGTTTCAGATGCTGAATGCCCGCTCCCCACGAGGCCTTCACCAGAGCCAAGGCAGGCTCTCTCTGCTTACCCAGCGCTTGACAGGAACCCATTCACCACAGCCTCTCCTACAGCCCCATGCTCTGGAGCACATGGAATGAAGACCAACAGCACTGCTTTAGAAACAAGCCCTTTTCCATCATGGATTCCTCATGGCTCAAAGGACAGCGTGGCAGGGAGAGCACTCAGATCTTAAGATCACACGTGTTCTTAAAAAAGTTCGAGCTGGGGCGCCTGGGTGGCTCAGTGGGTTAAGCCGCTGCCTTCGGCTCAGGTCATGATCTCAGGGTCCTGGGATCGAGTCGGGTCCCGCATCGGGCTCTCTGCTCAGCAGGGAGCCTGCTTCCTCCTCTCTCTCTCTCTGCCTGCCTCTCTGCCTCCTTGTGATCTCTGTCTGTCAAATAAATAAAAAAAATCTTAAAAAAAAAAAAAAAAAGTTCGAGCTGCGTCTCATTTGAGTAGGACCCCAATATCTCATATGGGGCAGAGCAGTCTGGGGGAGCAGAGGAGGAGGCAATCACTGGCGTAAAACAGGGCATTCAGAGAAAAACCTCACGATCAATATCTTCCTGAGTGGTCACCAGCTAAACCGCTCACAGAGAAACAAAACTGGAGACAAAGTCAGGACGTTCTGCGGTGTTTTCTTGATATTTTCATTCAAACTTTGTCTAGAGACAACGGCCACTCAGCATAACCTTCTCCCCTGGATTAAGAAGCGTCCAAGCTCAGAGCCCTGGTCCAGGGCACTCTAAGACCCACTCTAGAGGAGTCTGCCTTCAAAGACCATTTTTTGAGAGGAACCCCAGTTGGAGTCTCCAGTCGAGGAATGAGGCCGGGGACTTTTAAAGGAAAGACACTGCTTGTGGAGGGAGGGGGCATGCCCACGTGACCTCAACGGTCAGGAATCCTCTAAGAACTAGACTCATCAGCTCTTCCCAAGGACACGTCCCTAACTGATTTGTAGACGCAGGCCCTGGAGCATCAGAAGACCTTCCCTGGATGGTACCATCTGACATTCGCTGACTGTACAGCAGTATGCAGGCAGAGATTTTCTGGACTCATTTGCAAGCGCATGCTAGGGGAAACATTGCAACAAACCCAGGCTGAGGAGCAGAGGGGAAAAGGATGGGAGAAAAGCAGTGTTTGAGTCTTGATTCCCCTTCTCCTGCCCCTGGCCGACCACTCAGGACGTAGCCAAAATAAACGAACACTTTTTAGACAGTCCCCAAACACGTTTCACATTTTCATTTTCTAGGTGTTAATACTCAAGTATGCTTTTAGGGTTACTTTCCAAGGGGACACAAGAGAGCGCGAGAGAAGCCGGATTTGTTCACCCACATTATTTTTGAGGTCGGCCCGGGACCCGCCCAGCAGGAGGACGCGTGTGCTCTGGGAGTGGCTGTTCTGGCAGGCCAGGTGCAGAGCGGTGTTTCCCGCCTTGGAGAGAGGCAAGAGAAGGGAGGACACGTTAGCAACTCGCTTCTTGGCAGACCTGCACCAGGCAGGCTTCGCGGAAGGTTGACGGAGACTTGCAAAAAAAAAAAAAAAAAAAAGGTCAATGCTCACATTCTCTGCTTCCTGATTGGTGACCCCGGCAGAGGGGTTTCAGCCGCAAGAACAGTTAACAGGGAATCCAGAAAGCCACAAGAGTCCCATTGGTCATAAAACCTTGGCTCTGCAACTTACTAGTTGAAAGTCACTGGTCAAGGCTCTTCATATGCTGTCCTGAATTCCTTACCTGTAACATGGAGTGTGACCCCTACATCCTGAGGCTGTGAGGATTAATCAGGAGTACCCAGGAGAGTGTTTACTTAATGGCAAAATGCTGTGCCCGCATGCTGCCTTGTACTCATTTTGGAGAGGACCACAGCCTTCACACCCAACACGGGTAACAGCTGTGGCTACCATACTCCACCAATGGAGTAAAAGCAACAGAGGCCAGGTCCTGTGGGGGCAACGAATGGAGATTAACTTGTATGCCTTCTGCAAACTGTCCGTTCTTGCATTTTCCTTGAAACGTCAAAATTGGAACCAGGGTCAAGGTACCCACCCAGCAGGCAACACGATTACATCCACCGCTTATCATACAGATGGAGACCCTCGTGCTTTGGGGGCTCCACCAGCAATATGCCATTTCACAGAGACAACCAAGCGTCAGAATAATGTCTAGAGCAATCTTTCAGAAAGAATCCATGACACAAACAGAACTTTAAAACCGTGCAAAGAGCGCCTGCAAGGCTGCTGATAAAAGTGACAAGAAATGCGGACAGCGTAAGGAGATTCGGTGTTCGTCTGAGCGAGCCTGGGAGCATGCGGGGGGTGGAGTCTACAGGCTCAGTGACTGCTGGGCTGAGCTACAAAGTGGGCTACTATGACTGTGTGGGCTCGGAGCTGTTCACTGCTTACAGCCCTTCCTCACCCCGGAGCTGCGACCCACCGCACTGTCTGCCCAGACTCCAACAACGATCTATTCCTCAACTTCTTGAAAATAATGAGTTTTATTTTTAAAAGCAAAACGAAACACAACACACAGAGAAAAACCCTATGTTGCTGGATCACTTACCTCCCCTCTCATACCCTTTGCTCTAAGTAGCCTGGGTAGAATCTTTCTTGCTCACTGCTCCCTCCAAGGAGCCTGAAGGTTACAAGCCTGAGGGCTTAGTGAGCTCCCTCGTTATCAACCTTCTACTGCATCAGAGTCACCTGGTGGAGCTGTTAAGACTAAGGGTGCTCAGCTGCAACCCTTCCAGGGACTCTGATTTACTTGGCCTGGGGGTGGAGTCTAGGCGGGTCAGGTGTCAGCCCCAGAAGTCCTCAACTCCGGAAAGCCCTGGACCCAGGGAAAAGTGGGACAGCCTGTCACTCCAGGCCTGGTTACCAGGTAAGTTTACTCCCTCCCCCCATGGTTTTTATTTAAATTTTTCCAGGAGATTTTAAAGCACAGACAGGTAGGGAGCCACTGCTAGCTTCGCTCTCAAAAACAAAGGATCGGCCCACATTTTAAACACTCCATTCCCGGTGCAAGGGTTTGGCCCCTGGCTTGGTGTAATTCTTACAGCACTGGCAGTAGGTTGTCTCAAAGGTGTTGGCTTCGTGGCAGTTACTTAACATGTTGAAATAAAAGGAATCTGATGGTTCTAGAACCATACACCAAGCTTTGCTTTGTTAATAAGAAAATATCAATTACCCTGAAAAATACTTGGATCGAGAAAATTAAAAACCATGGGTTAGAACACACAAATGATGGTATATTCAGACACTGGACTATTACTGGGCGAGAAATGGAACGAACTAGTCTCACATGTAACATGGAGGACGCTCAAAAACGTGAGAAGAAGATGTCAGGCATGAAATGCTGCTGCATACTCTACGACTGCTTTACATGATGTTCTGGGAAAGGCCAAGCAGGTCGGCAGTTGCCAGGAGCTGGGGTCCAGGAGGTGGGTGGGTGGAAGATCGCCACCCAGGGACAAAAAGGAAGTCTTTGGGGCGATGGAAACATTCTGTATCTTGATTGTGGAGGTGATTACACAACTGTGTACATTTGCCAAAACTCACACAATATACCTAAGAGGCTGAACTTTATTGTGTATGGATTGTATTTTGGGAGCTGACATTTAGAAAATGTGACCTAAGTGGGAATATATAGGCAGTGGGCGTTTTTCTGTCCCGAGTAACGCGTACTTATTCCCCAGACTGGGGTTGATACACTCCCTGAGTAAGTTCTTACACAACAGAATGTTCTTTCACAACAGAGGCTCGTTCAGCCTTAAAAAAAGAAAGAAATTCTATCATTTGGGACATGTATGAACCCAGAGCACATTATGCGAAATGAAGTAAGCCAGATAGAGAAGCAAATACGGGAAGTATCACTTACATGTAGAGGGTGGGAGAAAACAGGGAAGCGCTGGGAGAGGGGATAGAGTTTCAGTTGTAAGACGGTGTCCTCTAACATACAGCATGGTGACTGTGGTTGATAAACTGTCTGAAGAATAGAACTGAAACGTTTACATCAAAAACTTTTTAGAACCGTAAACATGAGACGATGGGTGTGTTCGTCAGCCTGATGGGGGTAATCCTTGTACAACATACACATATCTCCAGTCATCACTTTGCACGTTCTCAATACCTTACAATTTTATTTGTCCGTCATTTATACCTCAGTAAAGCAGAGGAAAGGGCCTTTTCAGAGGCTTTGCCGGAGGACGTGGCTGGTGCAGAACGTGGAAGTCCTGTTCTGGGACAGCACCTACCTTTGTTTGTGACAGTCTCTCTTGTGGTTTTCTGCAATGCCTTTGGGGCCCCATACAGGACAGGAGGCAATGTGGTGGCTCAGAGGGACTCAGGCTAGTTTATGGACCTGACTGTGTCATGAACAAGTCATGTGTCTTCGCTGACACTACTGGCTCCCAGCTCAGGCTTCCCTCTCCATGAACTGGGAACCACTGGCTTTTCAGAGTTCCAGGATCTACGATACAACATGGGTCTGCCTACAACTCCTGTTCCAGACAATATACCACTCTGAAGAAATGAAGCAGCCACCAGTCTCCCAGGCAGTGGCTCAGGCATGATCGGAGATCTTACGATGCATGGACTGCTTCTTTTCCTCATGCTTTTGTCCCATGAGGGAACCATGAGAAACATTAAACCAGTAGACGACAGCGCAAAGCTGTGTGGAGTGCCACGGGAGCTCTGCAGGAAATAGCCTGATGGGCCTTCAGGGAGGGAGAGGCCACTGTCCTGGGAGCCCAGGTTGCAGGTTTATAGGTGGCCATGAGGAGCAGGCTTTCCCCAAGGAAGCGGGGTGGGGGTGGGGACACGGTGAGCCCATTCTGATAACGCAAGAGGCACATACTGGGAAAGGCTCAGGGAAGAGGCTGCCCACAGGCTGAGGCCCCTTCATGGAGGCCCAAGGAGACAGCATCAGGTGGGGGAGCTTTACTGGAAGTCTCCTGAGCGGATGAGGAGCAGGATGAAGAAAGGACTAGGCAAAGTGGCCAGTCTGCAGTGAGGCTTCTGCAGAGATGCCTTCATTACTAATGAGCACAGAAGGAGGGGGATGAGATATGACAAGAGACCGGAGGGAGACAGGACGATGCAGGAGAAGAGGTGCTGCTGGCCCCTCCCTGTCTCCAGGAGGAGGGGCTGCTTGCCCAACCCGGGTAAACCAACGGGAAAGCGGCAAGATCCTGGAGAATTCGGAGGAAGACTTTTTGCTCACCATGGAGATTAGGTTTCATTTCCCTTGCTCCCCCAAGCTCCTGCTTCACTATGAGGAGGCTCACCCAGGGACGACAGCCCCCACCGTCCTCACCTGTGAAGGAGCCTTCTAGCATCTGCGGGGCCTCACCTTGTTCTTGGCAAGCACATTGGCTCCTGCTTTAACGAGCAGTTTGGCTGACTGGCTAAAACCGTGCCAGGATGCTTCGTGTAGGGCCGTATTCCCGTCCTGAGGAACACAGATGGAGACAGAAAGCACATTACCCGAGACCTAATTCATCTCATTAGAATCGATACATCATAGTGTATTTCCGGGGCACACCACAGCTCCTTTCTCAAATGGGGCTTCTCATCGGAATCACAGAGCCCAGAAAATGATTTCACCAGCTAGTTTCTCCACTATCCCAGAAATGGTACATAACAAGAAACATTTTATATTTTTAATTTTAAATAAAAATATGAGGGAGGGGGAGAGAATTTTAAGCAAGCTCCACCCCCAGCACGGAGCCCAACTCGGGGCTCGATCCCATGACCCTGAGATCATGACCTGAGCTGAATCATGCCGGATCCTTAAACGGCTGAGCCGCCCAGGCGCCCCAGCAAGTACCATTTTGTATGATGTACAATAGATGCCTTAAGGCATCAGGGCTTCAATCTCTCCGGGAACCCCGGTTGAGAAAGGCTCATCCATAGGACACATTTATCAGGAACATGACGTTCATTCCTTCCCACCTCCATTACCCCTTGCTCCTGGTCCCAGAGAGGACTCTGCAAAGATCAGGCAAGTGAGGAGTCCAACGTCATAAGCTGCTGGGCCCAGGAACTGGATAGGCAGATTCTTCTCTTTTTCTTCCCCCAAATTTAATCTCACCCAGTTTAATCCAAAGTCTCAGGGACCAAAACAAATAAGCAGACCCTGAGACAATGGTGACTTGTAAAGAAGATAAACAAGTGTTCCCCATATGTGGCTTTTTAAATAAAAGTCGGTATTTGCTTCACTTCCTCTAATAGAAATATTAAGTGCAGTGAAGTAGTGGGGTTGGGCTGAGAGGGCTGGGGTTACAGGGAGGGAGGAGCATGCAGAGGAGAGGTGGAGCTGGGCTGGGGGCAGGCGGGTGCACTGTTGGTCACATCTGGCCGCTGGCTTTGGCTTCTCTTTGTCCACACCACGAGACTGGCTGAATGGCATGGATACCCTCAAGGAGAAGGCTAGGTAGGGTCTCAAAGGCCTGGGAGCGGCGTGGTGCTAGGGATGGTAGTGGCCATGTGTGGGCTGGCCCGGGGGACCAACTGAACACCGCAGGAAGCAGAAGGAAAAGTGACTGGATGGGGGCACTGGTGAGGGGGCTTCTGTGCTGATAATGATCTGGTTGCTCACCAAGGGAGGCTCAGTCAGTGAAAACTCATTGAACTTAAAATTTGCATATTTTTCTGTATATGTAGGACATTTCGTTAAACAGTTGTCTAAAAAAGTAAACATGGGCTGAACTGCACTTAATGACAAAGTTCCCTGTTTTAAGATTAACAATTTAAAAGCAATGATTAGTATAAAATATATCATTGGGATTTCTTAAAGAAATGATTTTGTTCATTTTTTTCCTTCCAATATATTTCCAATTAATTCTAATATGTATATATATTTTTAAAGGAGGGTGAGCAAGTTAATTTGAGTCCAGGGCAATGCCTTCCCCCAGCCAGGCCTCCACAGGCCTCATTATGTCTAGACTTTTTTCTTTACCATTTACATATGTGGTTGCCCACTGCTGCCACAGAACAGGGGGAGGAATAAAAGAATATGATTTGTTGGGATATGAGATACTCTTTCAAAAGAAAGTTGGGCTGGTTTATCATGTTAAAGCATGAGTGAGAAGACTTAGGAAGGATAACATCTCAAACGGTCACAAGATCCCAAAGCAGGGTCCTCAGGCAGCCATGTCCCCCATCACCTTGTCTTGGCGGTCCAGAGCACAGCCTTCCTGGATGAGCGCCGCGATGACGTCCGTGTTCCCCACCACTGTGGCCCGGTGCAAGGCAGTCTGATCCCCCTGCAGAGGGACGTGGAGGCAGGAACAGCAGTCAGCTCTCCCAGCCCTGCCCTGCAGCACTCCCTGCACTGCTCTGACACAAGGACATCTCCTGTCCTCCACTGGAGCAGACCAGCCATCATGCCAGGCAGAGCTCTTCTGTTCGCAAACTCAGTGGGGAACTTCAAACCAACCACAGAACAGCTTCAGAGCTGACCTCAGAATGAGGGTCAGGCACTCATCTGCCGCCCCAAGGAATGGCAGTGTTCAGAGATATGACTGTCAGGTCTGTGAAAAGTGGGTCTGAGAGCTAGACCGCGTGTACCATGCAATTAAGCCAGCAATCTTTACTCCCTGCTGAGTCCTCTATTTGCCTGCTCTCGTTCAGACGCATCACGACCCGGCTGTGTCAGCTAGCAACACTCATGATTTGATGAAGGGCGCATATCTGCTGATCGACTTATATGGGCTGAGGGCAATGCAGCGGTTTATACCACGTCGTCTGACAATTCCAGGGGCTATAAGCTATCACTGCATACGTCTGTGCGGCCTCTTCTGATATGTCATCACAGCATCCTTGCTGATTCATGCTGCCTTTTCTTTAGGATCAGATGCCGGGGATTGCTGACCTTCTCTTTCTGCATCAGGGTGGCAAAGGGAACTTGACCCTTTCCCCTAAGTGCATTTGCGAGAAAGTAAGATGGTCCAGATAAGAGAAAGTTCTGAAGTCTGTGAGAGCACATCTCATCTCTGACATGTACTCAGGAAATCAAGTCGAGACAAATTAAGTCTGGCCTAGGGTCCAAACTGGAATGGGGAGGTAAGTGAACAGTGTGGAAAACTTCTGGTAGGGAGGAAGGGGTGCGGGCAAGGCGGACAGGAGATGTGAATCTTGCACACTCTTGCGAGATACCTGGCACTTCACTGGGGCTCAGTTTCTTAACCTGCACCTGTAAAAGGAGGGTAGGTGCTCCCCCAGGTCTGTCCCTTCCCTTCTTGGGTTCTAGGATTTGGCTGGTAAGAGTTCTGCACAAAACGTTTTAGTGGAGCACCAGAGGGGCAAAGGACATGCCCCAGGGCATCCCTCATCTTCAGCCCAAGAGAGGAAAGAGACTATTATAAGACAAAAAATATGGAGCTTTTTTAAAGAGGGTTGCAGTGATACCTATGAACTTCCTTAATGAAGTACTGCTTCTACTTACTGAACACCTTGAAATCTAGAACAAACAGCAATGCGCATTAAAGTCACTTGACCCAAATAGAAATTCTGGAGGTGGATGGTCGTAATGGCTGTACAACAGTGCAAACGTGCTTAACGCCACTGAACTGTACAGTTAAAAATAGTTAAAATGGTAAATTTTATATTACATGCGTTTTATCACAATAAAAAGCACTTAATGCTATTTAAAACACACGTTTACTTTCTTAAAATTAAAAAAAAAACTCCCTTTAAAAATCCATGAGGGGAAGTGATTTTTATTTTTCTCCTTTATAGTTTTAAATAGTTTCCTACTTTTTATACTTAACAAATACAGTTTTAGCCACAGGAAAAACTGCTATTTATTGAAAGTCTACGTTGTAACAATACACCGATAATGGGACTGTCCGTGTCTCAGACTCTTTTCTCACTATTCATGTGTAGAACGTAAGGGATTTCCAAAGTGATGGGAGCACATCCAGCTCCAGTATTATGATTTGTCCACTGCCCGCAGCACGACTATTATGAGCCCTCCCCCTCAGCATCCTAAACCATTATTCCCATTACACATTAGGTTTAGACTGGGTTTTCTTCTTGACCACCTTCCCAGAGACCCCTTACTCAAAGAGAACCCTTTCTGCACGCCTGCAGTCACAAGAACGTGGCCCTGGTGGGTGGGTGCAGGAGGCACATCAAACCATTACACACTCACTTCGAACATTCTAGGAACTATTTCCAGAGGCCACGCACTATGTCCAAACAAGTCATCCTATGAGAAACTGCCCAAGTTTAATTTTAAAAAATCTATGGGAGAATTTCCAAGACTGCCATTTCCCCATCAGAACGGTGACAGGTCTTCCCCAAACGGGCCTCAAGTGCAACTTACAACCTGAGGAGAAAGATGGTGCTCTGGACTCGGCAAGAAGGGGAGACTGCAGCCCACCCTCCAGGGGTAAACACTGATGGGACCATTTAAAATTCCCACAGACTGCGGGCACTCGAATCTACACTCTGCACTGATGAGAACAACCCTGTCATAGAACAGAACTTAACCATTTGATCTGTGTTGTGCACAAAGCCCAGAACTCAGCCACTCTTCGGTTCGAGCCAGAGCACGAGGGGCCTCGGCCGGTTGGGGCACAGTCTAACCTAAGCCTTGCTGCAGGTCAAGTGCTTTATCCTGTTTCACAAGCTGCCCCTCAATCACGAGTTTATGCAGCTTTGGAGCCAGAACATCACTATTATTTATGACTTGCTCTCAGCAGGAATCTTCCATTTTTGCTTCCCTGGAGAGGTCTTTCCTTTGTGAAACTCTAGCTCAACGAAAGAAGCTAAATCTAACTTTTGGTTTAGCCTTCAAAAGTAAATTTCCAGACGGATTATCAAGACTCAAGGAGATCTAAAGACTTGGGTGAGGCTTCCGTGAGAACACTAACTGTCCTAAGCCACTGGCACAGGTGTCTCTCCCAGAGACTCTTGAGGGCACTGCCTGTCTCCAGACCACCGCTTCCCCTCCGTCTTCACTGCCTCAGAGACCTCACTCTGAGCCCGGGGCCTGGCCTCATCAGTTGGATAGAGACTGCGGAGAGTGCCAACGTCAGCCTTTCCCCACCGAACGTGGCTGTCCTTCAGTCCTGGGACGGTTCTGGAGGACTGAGGAAGGGACTTTCTCGGCTTATAAACACCAGCTACTTGAAAGTTATGAGGATAAGAGCTGAAGGCCACTCAGAGAGATAGGAAACCTCTAAGCAAAGGGCCATCCTGGGCTATCTAGCTCAGGGCTACTGCTTCCCCAGAACACACAACCCAGTCGAGCACCTGAGACTCTTGACTGAAACGGGGCCTCCTGTTTTCCTCCTATAAAATTTACTGTGGAAGTATTTCCTCTTTGAAACAGGAAACAGAAAACCACCAAGCGTGTCCTTAATATACACTTATTAGCAGACTCAGGCAGCAACTTTGACACAATCCTTATGCCTATATTATCTAAATACACCATGAAATTCTGAAACTTTGAAAAAAAATGCTGGAAAAAGTATGACATGCTTAACAGCACTCAATAGTTATTTGTTCAGTAAATATTTATTGACCTTCCACTACACTCCAAGGGTATCTAATTCTCATTTTATTAATAAAAAAAAAATTTAAAAAGCGAAAAAACTAAGGCTCAGTGCTGTTCAGTGCCTACCCAAGGATAATCAGCTAATTCGGGATAGCATGGTTGGGCCGGAATTCAAATTGTCAAGGCTCTTTGCACTCAACTCCAAGCTATTTCCGCCCCATGAGTCAATGAACCTCAGTGCAGGCCTTAAAAAAGATCAGCTGCCTCTTGATGGCATCCCCTGGCTGAGTGCTTAGCACAAGTCCACGGCCACTCCAGGCGCCCAAGAAGTATCTATTGAATGATTAACTACAAGGAAGCAGAAGGAAAAACACTGCAGCTGGAAACATCGAGAGCCAGCCACCTTGCAGTTTGGCACTTCAGGCTGGAACATGCTGACCTGTTTGCAAAGTGTGTGAACTGCCCGCCCTCAATGTTTCTGACTTCAGTGTTGCTCACTTATGGAACTGAAAGGATTTGGAACCTCTGAGGTCTACATCTTTCTTGTGAAATACTTTTAGTGTTCTCTCTCTTACGTGGTGTAAGAGAACGGGCTCAACGCACACAGATGCCGAAGCTAAGCTCATGGAAGAAACCTGAGTCCCACTAAGACGGAACACATCCCTCTTCAGGATGGATCTCCCCAGGTGGCACAGATGGACATGTCGCCAGGAAGCCCAGAACGGTGCAGGTGTGCAAAGCAAGTTGCTGACCTCTTTTTCTCTCTCTGATCTTCTAGGGTTCTTCCTAGCCTTTCTTCTCTGGTTTTTCTTATTTTTTTCTTCCTTCGTGGCTTTTATCTTGGCCACAGGGTCCTGGACTATTTCTGAGGCGGGGGCCGTGTGGTTGCTCATTGACCAATCAGAGATGGCATTAGAGCTCCAGTGTGAGTTGACAGGATTGGCCGGAAGCAAGAGGGAATTTTCTCCTGGAGTTGCATATTCTAAAGAACTGGTTTCCACAGGTGGAAATTCATAATAATCCCATTCCAGGCCACTGGAGGTCATTCTTCAACTAATTCTCTGTCCTTACCATGACATTAGGAATGTATCTGTAGAATATGAAGTTAGGAGTAAATTCCTCACAACATTAACATTCTCTATTTCTATCCATCATCAAGGCAGGTAACTTCTGAACTGATTTTTTTTCCAAAAATGAATGTCCCACCTTCTTTAAAAAAAAAAACACCCATAGTTTTGGTCTGCAAATTCTTGCATGAATGTTAAAGCTGATCACCCAACAGGCACAGTAAATATGAAGAGAGCCATGAACAATATCCCGGCAAGTTGCTTCAGAACTAGTGAAGATCAACGCTACCTTCTCCTTTCCCAACCATTTTTACACTGTTTTGTTGCTGTGTTTTTGTTTTGTTTTGTCTTGATTTAAGTTATCAGGGAGAAGCAATGTTCACATTGTCTGGTTAGGGCAAGAAGATGCAAGAAAAGGCATTATTCCAATAAAGGAAATGAAGGTGCTCCTGTCTAAAGGTAGCGCTGCATTGGCTGCCATGTCTTCCCTCCTTGGCTACCTTGTGAAAACTCCTACTTTACTTCCTACCTTGCCCGATATAAACACCCTAGCCTGAGAGAAACTTCTAGGAAGTTAGCATGGCTTCGCTGCATAAGAACTCAGTGATTCTCGGAGCACAAGACCTGAAGCAGGACTTGGTTAGGAATGGGTTAGCACCCTGGTGTGGGAGCCTAACCAGCATGGCCAGTGATGACTTTAATTACGCAAAGAGAAGATGTGATGCATCAAACAGGTCTACACCAGCAACCACATGTTCTGCCTTTTCTGTGGTCAGAATCTCTTCTCTCATTCCTGTCATCTAAGGAGATGATATATAATCAGGAATGTTATGATGGTTACAGTGTGGGGGAAAAATGTATTATGACTCAAGATAGAAATCAATAGCCAAAAGCTAAATCAGCATCTTTTGAAAGTAACATTTTTGATGACCCAATAGGTTCCAAATATAACCAGAGATTTATGAATAATACCAGACAGCCTTCTGACTGTACATAAAATAATGACATTTAGTTATTTCATTACAAATGCTGTCTGTCACATTTCTGTGTCTGCCAAGTTTTAGAACATTACACAGACAACTAAAGAAAATTAGAAGCACTTTAGTAACCTATACCCTAGCACACCTGAAGGCCTGAAATTTGATTAACACTCTGTAACCACAGTTATTAAAGGTGAATCAGGAAGAGATTATGATAAGTGATAATTCTATACAATTTTGTGTTCCTCACAAAACTTATTTCTTAGAGTCTTACCACACAAATTAGAGTTGAAATTAGAAAGAGTTTCTGAAAACAGCTTCCAGTCACATTATCACAACATTTTTTCCTAATAGCTCATAGGAGGACAATTTATATAATCTTATCTATAGCCTCCTCTTAGAGAACTTACTTCCTCAAAAGACAGAAGGCAACCCTGTGCACTACATGACATCACCCCAAGTATCCATTTCTGATGGACTCAGAAATGGATACTTGACTCTAAGAGAGTCAGTCAG
The DNA here is from genome assembly GCF_011764305.1 of Mustela putorius furo. NCBI lineage: Eukaryota > Metazoa > Chordata > Mammalia > Carnivora > Mustelidae > Mustela > Mustela putorius. The sequence goes on from NW_025421301.1 coordinate 430,038, forward strand.
AGTCTTTCTCTAGATAATCTGAAAGAAGAGACTCCGAGACTGAGTCTTAATAAAGGCATAGCACTAGGGGGAACTCTTTCAGGAGGCTTGCTTTTTCTTGGATTCAATGATATCAGTTATTTTTTCTTTTGAACAGGTCCTCTTTACACTAAGAGAAATCAAGGTGAGAAGAGGAAAATATTAAGTTTTTAGGGCCTACTTTTTTTTCTAATGGTAAGCTTGGTCAATGACCTATTTCCAGTAGGCCTTGCCCACACTCACTCAGGTGTGTGTGTGTGTGTGTGTGTGTGTGGTATGTATGCTCCTTCATAAGGCAAAATGCCCTCTGAGGTTCTACACTTGGATGGTACTAGATAGGACATGAACCATGATGGGAAAACCACCCCACCCTTACAAACTCTAGCTTGCTACCTAGAATGGATCCCAGGCTTCAAGGGGAAGTTCTTCCCACCAAGGGGACCAAGAAGTGCATCTTCTATCCTCCTGCCTTATCGCAGGTTATACTCACATCATCCTGGACATCGAGGTCACAGCCAGCCTTCAGCAAGATCTGGACCACAGAAAGATGGCCCTTATTGGCAGCAAGATGAAGGGGGGTCCGGCCATGCTGTTAATGCAAAGCAAACACTGATTTCAGAATAGGCCATCAACACCACTGTCCTGGGGGCATCTGGGTGGCTGTTGGTTGAGCTCCTCTGACTCTTGTGTCAGCTCAGATCATGATCTCGGGGTTGTGGGATTGGGCCCTGCGTCAGGCTCTGTGCTCAGCATGGAGTCTGCTTGAGATTCTCTCTTTCTCTCTGCCCCTCCCCCTGCCCACACAGATGTGCACTCTCTCAAAACAAATAAATAAATCTTTTTAAAAAATGACCAGTGCTCCGGAGGGGATGGGGGCCTAGAGCAAGGTTTACATAGTGGTAGTCCCCACCCCCTTCAGTCTGATAGGCAATCCTTATAAATTTACCAAAAACTCAAATTTTTAAAAGTTTTTTAAGAATCTTATTTATTTGTCAGACAGAAAGAGAGAGAGAGTGCATAAGCAGGGGGAGCAGCAGAGGCAGCAGAGGCAGAGGGAGAAGCAGGCTCCCCAGTGAGCAAGGAGCCTAATGCAGGACTCAATCCCAGGACCCTGCGATCATGACCAGAGCCCAAGGCAGACGGTTAACCGACGGAGCCACTGAGGTGTCCCTTCACCCAAAATTCAAGTTTGTCTCAGTTAACCTTTGTTACTGGCATTGTGATAAATGAATAAAATTTGAGGACTGACTACTGACGGGCATCAAGGTTCTTTTCAGTGGTTTGCAGAACACTTTCATGTGCACATGTCTCTGTGCCTCTGAGGAGGCTTCTTAGCCCTGTTTCTGGGTCACAGAGGTGACCATCCTGCAACAGCCCTAACATGCAGGCTCCTGAGGTATGACACAGGGTGACACCTAGAAAAACTCTCTTCAGTGTAAATCAACTATGCAGAGAACTGACCTTGCCAAACTCCAAAGTCCTCAAATTCTTCTTCTTTTTTTTTTTTTTAAAGATTTTATTTATTAATTTGACAGAGAGAAATCACAAGTAGATGGAGAGGCAGCCAGAGAGAGAGATAGGGAAGCAGGCTCCCTGTTGAGCAGAGAGCCTGATGCGGGACTCGATCCCAGGACCCTGAGATCATGACCTGAGCCGAAGGCAGTGGCTTAACCCACTGAGCCACCCAGATGCCCCCAAAGTCCTTAAATTCTTAAGGAAACATTATGTTCCCTTTGCTTTCTCCCTCACATTCTCTGTGAAGGAATATTCTCCCTGCTGCTTCAAAAATCATTTAGCCACGGCCCCCACGCATGTTGAAACACACCCTGTGCATCTCATATGGGTCTCTTAATACTGGGACAGTAGTCTCTTACCACCTTCCAGCACCTCGATAAAACTTTCCAAAGAACTTTATTGATATTCTAGCAGGATAAACCCATTAATGATCTCCATAAAGTGTCAATTTGCTGTAGGCAACTAGGTGTGGAGGAAAACAGAGATAGCAGACCATAAAGAATCTTAATTTCTACCCATGAAATGCAATCAAAGCACTAGAATGATTCTGTAAAGAAAGAGGTCAGAGCTCACTTTAAAATTAGAATTCTTAATTAAGAAAAAAGTTGCTCCCAAGAAAGTGGGCTATAAAAAGCCTTCATCAAAAGGCAGTGTCTGAGAGGAGTTGGAGTGACCTTCCCTGGCTAGCAATTGTCTCAGTGCACACTGCTTCACCTTGATCCTTTCAGGGGAAGGTCCACAGCCAATCAGACGGAGCAAAGCAAGCGAGTTCCATTCACTGGGCCTAGTCCCAGGCTCCATCTGTCATCACAAGTCCTTGTTGAGGACATCAGATAATGACCTTCAGCAAGTTCCTAAGGCATTATGAATCACAGGGAAGTTTGTCACGTTTGTGAGGAGACAGATGCTTGTGCTGTGAGGAAGGCCGACAGGATGGTCGGACACAAGGGCTTCTGGGCAACCAGAAAAATCTAAACTCTGATGGGGAGAAGTCTTTGCAGAGATCCTGGAAAAGAGGACAAAGGACAAGGAGTCGAGGGGTGTCAGGTCAAGGAAGCCCAAGGAATATCCTCGCCAACAACCAGATATGACTGGTTGGAAGTTGAGGGCCAAGGAGGCAAAAGGGTTTGTCCAAGTGAACACAATCAGAAGGCAGAAGGAGATGCTGCTGTGGTTCAAACCAGGTCCCATTGAGGAGGGCACTTTAGAGACTATGAATCGCTGACAAGATGGGCTTGGACTAGAGGCACCTTCCTGATCCAGAGTCAGCAGAGACTCCCCTCTGTGGTGAAAGGACAGGCTGGAGGCAGTGGAGCCTCCTGACAACAAGCCCAGCTCAAATCCCAGCTCTGACTAATAGCACCTGTGTGACTTTGTGCACGACGCTCTCCTAAGCCCATTTTCTCACCTATAAAATAGGAATAGCCTCCACTATCCACCCCATAAAAGCTAGAAATAGGATACATGGGGTAATAGTCACTATCTAAGGTGGATTTTCCTTCCCTCCAGCTGTCCTCAGCCCTAACCCCTGAAGACACCCTAACTGTTCCCTCTCCCCCTTGTCAGCTCTGCCCATCTGCCTTAGCAAAGACCGGTGGGATATTTTCAATGGCAAACAGACCTGCGTGAAGGGTTGGAAATGAGATCACTTAAACAGTTAGATGAGCTCCTTTTTATATTTTTTAAGGGGGGAGGGGCTGAGGGAGAAGGAGAAAGAGAATCTTTTTACATTTTTTCAAAAAGACTATTTATTTATTTGACAGACAGATTACAAGCAGGCAGAGAGGCAGGCAGAGAGGAGGAAGCAGGCTCCCTGCTGAGCAGAGAGCCCAATGCGGGGCTCGATCCCATGACCTTGGGATCATGACCTGAGCCGAAGGCAGAGGCTTTAACCTGCTGAGCCACCCAGGCCCCGAGAAAGAGAATCTTAAGCAGGCTCCACACTCAGCACAGAGCCTGACATAGCGCTCAATCTCAGGACCCTGAAATCATGACCTGAGCTGAAGTCAAGAGTTGGATGCTTAACGGACTGGGTCACCCGGGTGCCCCTCCTGCCAGCCAGTCTTGATCCACTTGTCCACTTCCATTTTGAAACACAGCCCGTGGTTTCCAGTTTTTGCATCTCTGCTGTACAGGCATTCTTCCTGGGAATGCCCCTCTCCAAACTATGCCTTCTCTGATTCCCCAAGAAGCATCTCAGACTGTCTTCTCTGTTCCCACAGCAACTCAGCTTCCTCTTTTTTGTTTTGACATTCTGTTTTGAGTGTCACCCTGGGCCCTAGTTTCTCCTTCCAATTAGGCCAGGATCTGCCTGAGGGCAAGATAGTGCCTTCCATGAATGATGAAGCAAGTTGACTCTGAGGTGGGATGTGGCCATGTCAAAGAGGAGTCCATGTTCCTCAACCACAGGGACACAGGAGCGAATTCCAGTTCCCCAGGCTTGACCTCAAAGAAATGGAGAGCATGGGGGTGGCTCTGGACTCCAAGTTTTGGGATGTCCCAGCCCCTCAGGAAGTTTAGATACCTAGGGGCGTCATAAGTGTTGAAGCAGGTGCAACAAGGACATGGGGACTTCTCTGAGGAGGGTCAGTGTCCCCCTTGCATGTCTGGCTCCTTTCATGGCATCAGGTGAAAGTACAGTAGCACAAAGGCTTCCCGCTGAGTCTGATGCTGTCCCACTCCTGTGCCCCCGAGTTTCCTAGTTTCCTATGCAAGACCAACTCCCTTAACACACACACATTCACACTCACACATCATCCACTAAAGGTGGAGAGGAAGAAAGAAGCAGAAATATATTTGGTTTTCCAGAACATCGTATTATGAAAAGCAATACAAGTCAAGCCAATCAGAAAAGTCGCTGCTTGACCCAGCACACAAAGACACCCCAAGGTCATGCCTAACAAATGGAGAGGGCTGCCATCTCCCTAAGTGTGAGGGGACAAATAATAACTGACCCTTAGAGGGAGTCTCTAAATGACTCAGACCCAGGATGCATCTGTTCTCATCTTCATGCCCTCAGGACTGGCCAATGGAAGAAATGGGAAAAGGAGAAAAGACTGTGAACTGTGAATGATACGAGGAAGATGTTCTTGAAGCATCCATTTTTCCTGGGACCTTCCCTAGTCCAATGACCCGTTCAATTCAGCGTAACTCAACCCAGGTTCTGGAGGGCTCCGGGAAACTGCTAATAATATGGACAAGAGGAAGAAACAGTAGCAGCTAACACTTATGGGGTACTTACTATGTGGTATCTTAAGAATTTTACATGTGGGGCACCTGGGTGGCTCAGTGGGTTAAGCCGCTGCCTTCGGCTCAGGTCATGATCTCAGGGTTCTGGGATCGAGTCCTGCATCAGGCTCTCTGATCAGCAGGGAGCCTGCTTCTCTCTCACTCTGCCTGCCTCTCCATCTACTTGTGATTTCTCTCTGTCAAATAAATAAATCTTTGAAAAAAAAAAAAAAATTTTACATGTGTTAGCTCATTCAGTCCTCCCCACAACACTATGAGGTAGGCACTATCACTAAGATGAGGAACTTCCATTTTACAGATGACAAAACTGAGGCATGGAGGGACCCTGTCCATTTTTCTGTGTCAGAAAGCAAGTAATTTGAGCCTGGATTCACTCCTAAGCCATCTGACTCTGACCCCCACCCTGACCTGCTCTACCTGCTGCCCACTTTCTGGCCGTGGGGGGCCTCTCTCCTGGCAGAAGGGTTCATCTCTCACTGTTAGGAAGCTCCCGAGGCTCCCAGATGATGACCTCTGGAAATAACCTGGTTTCCTTAGACTCTCAAGGACAAAGAGAGAGTTTTTCTATTCTCACCCTGCATCGAATCACTTGAGTAGGTTGGCCTGTATATATCTGCCCGCCTATACTGATGCCCGAACCCCAGCACCAGAGTTTCTGACACCACTCTCTGTGGTAGGGCCCCGGCATCCGTTGTCATACACCCTCCCCAGGTGATTCTAATGAGTGACCCAGGCTGAGAACCACAGGACCAGTTGAAGAGGGGCCAGGATAATCCTCTCCAAGGCAGCTATAGGCCCTCGGGCGAAACCTGCCACATCGGGCCTGCCCAAGCAAGAGTCATTCCTCTAGCTACATTCTTCCTGAGGCTCTCAACCCCACCTGTCAAGACAAAACACTAAAATACTGCACAGCACGACCCAGAGTTCCTGTTTCTTGAGAGAATGTGAGCAATATAATGACATTACTAAAAATTTGGAAAATCAAAAATCTGTAATTCTACCACCCAATACAACTATCATTTTTTCCAATTATTAACTTTTATTTATTTATTTATTTATTTATTTAAGAGAGAGACAGAGAGTGCTCAAGAGCACGGAGTGGGGGGGTGTAGGGGAGGGAAAGGAAAAGGGAAAGAATCCCAGGCACACTCTGCCCTGAGCGGGGACCCCAAAAAAGGGCTCAATCTCCTAACCCTGAGATCATGACCTGAGCCAAAACCAAGAGTTGGATGCTTGACTGAGCCAACTTTGCTCATTTTTATTCAAACGTTTTCAGTGCATCTTTTCTACTGATGCTTTTGCATTGTTATATCAATAGTCACATATAACTCATATAACATCCATCAATAGTCACATAACTATCTTGCTTTTTATATTAATTCTATACCTTCTATAACCATTGGTTCTCAAACTTTATTGGGCAGCAGAATCTCCTGGAGGGCTTGTTAAAAGATAGATATCTGGGCCCCCTTCCAGAGTTTCTGACTCCATAGATGTGGGTGGAGACTAAGAATTTGCATTTTTTTTTAAGATTTTATTTATTTATTTGATAGAGACAGAGATCACAACTAGGCAGAGAGGCAGGTGGGGGGGGGGGTGGAAGCAGGCTCCCCGCTGAGCAGAGAGCCCAATGCAGGGCTTGATGCCAGGACCCTGAGATCATGAGCTGAGCCGAAGGCCGAAGCTTAACCCACTGAGCCACCCAGGCAGCACAGAATTTGCATTTCTAACAAGTTCCCAGGAGAGGGAAATGTTGCTAGTAGGGGATGACATTTTGAGAGCCACTGGTGTAAATCACTAGTTTTCAAGCTGTTTGCACATCAAATTCACTTGAAATCTTAAAATAAGAACAAACCCAAAATTTACCCCAAAGGACTGTATTATATCAGCCTGGGCTTGGGTGATATGAATATGAGTGTTTTGTTTTTAAGTTCCAGGTGATTCTAATGTGCAGCCAGAAGTTATAAACCCCTGTCTTGGACCCTTTAACGGTGCCAGTTGCTCCAGCCTGCCTGGTATCAGGAGAGGCCAGCTGAGACCAGCAGTCGTGAAAGGACCCAGGACCCTGCAGGGGATGCAAATTTCCCTTGATCTAACCAGGGCGAGACAGAGACTCAGCACCTGCCCGCCTCCAGGGAACTAAACGGCAAAGGGCCTTGACATGTTGCCAGGCAATAACCACAAAAAAGTGGCCCCAGTGTCAATGAGTCTAGGGCTCTGGTCTAGGGTGCTACTTTGTTCTGGCAGGTCAGCCCAGTGGGTCCCAACTTCCAGGAGAACTACTGCATGGGAACAGCAGAGAGAGTCCTGTTCCAGCAGGCGACCTGTAAATTACACTCACCAGTGACCACACAGGGTGTGCAGAATGAAGGGATCCCTGCTGCTCATTCATAAGAGGCCAACCCCAGCTGGAGGGGCTAGGCTCTGTCAGGGAGCATTCCAGGAGGAGGATTCCTGTTCAGATAAAGATCTCCTACCAGTGGGGATGACAAGGGAGACCAGCCAAAGGTAATGAGCTTAAAATATACCTTGAAAGGAAGCAGAGGTGTTCTGTTCCCAGCAGGTGTTCAGAAACGGTGCTTAACCCTTCTCACCCAACAACCCTAGGTAAGGCATCTACTGGGGAGGCCTCCTAAGGAAGGGCTGAGTCGCAGGGAGGGCGACCAGGGACCATGTGAGAACCACAACAGACAGAAGCCTGACAAACTCCTTTTCTATAGACTCCATGGGGCCATGACCCTGGTCACTTATTACTCTAGCCAAGATCCAGATGTTGAGTCCCGGCTCCTGTCTCGTGCTGAGGTGTCCCAGGTCTTAGTAGAGAGCAGGCCCTTCAGACCGATAATACCTGTGCCGTGAATGATAAGCCCTGACCCTCCAGCAGCTGCCGGGTCTAACAGAGCAGGCCTGAAAAGTGAGAAGACGATATATACAAATGTCGAATCATTATGTTGTTTGCCTGTAACTAACATAATGCTATATGTCAATTACATCTCAGTAAAACAGTGAGAAGAAAGGGTGCTGTGCTTACCCATTCTTGGAACACCATCTTTAGCTAATGATATGCTTATGACCAAAGTCACATAGAGACCTGGGCAGAACCCAAAGGAATAAAAAGGCCAGAAACTCTGAAGAGAGGAGAGGCAAGGGTGAAGGAACCGGAACACCGTAGCTCAAAGAAATAAAACAATTAAACCATCTTAATTGGAGGCTGTTACAAGGTTTGCAGTTGCACAGACGTTACCCACGTGAAGGTAAACTGTTCAGGGGGGAAATGCAGGTTAGATACCGTAATAACTTCAAAATGACAATGCTTCCTTTCTTCAGGAGATCATGAAATCGATCAGGGACATGCAATCTTTACTGAGGCAAGAAAGAGCTGTCTATATTATCTGTGGCATTAAAGAAAGAAGCAAGGAAAGAGAAAGGTAGGAGGCAGGAAAGATGCAAGGCTGGGAAAATAAGAGTGACGTGTTTTAGAAACAATATATCGATCAGATTGATAACGGGCCTGAGAGTTTAATTTGGAGGAGTATAGTAAGGCTAACAGAGGTTCTAGAACTTTGCAAGATCACAAATCCAGTTTCTGGCAGAGCTACATAGAGCTAGAATTCTGGCCCTTGGACCATCATTTAGATTTTAAGTTGTAGAAACCCCCCACCAGGGGCACCTGGGTGGCTCACTCAGTTAAGCATCTGCCTTCAACTAAGGTCATGATTTCGGCTTCCTGGGATCAAGCCCCTTCAGGCTTCCTGCTCAGCTGGGAGCCTGCTTCTGCCTCTGCCTCTTGTTCTCTTGTTCATTCTTTCGCAAATGAATAAGTAAAATCTTAAAAAAAGAAAGAAAGAAAACCCCCACCATCTTTCTTAGGTGTTCCGAGACAGTCCTCTTCTCAGACACAATATTCTCCAAATCTCAACTGCAGGGAATGGTGTAGCTTTGGGATGAAAAATTCAGTCCTTCTCAGGCTTATGATTCAATGAAAATAAAGTTATGAAGGCATTCAGAAGAAAATGGGTAAAGAAAAAGTGCCACGGATCAAAGGAGACTGAGACAATAGAACTTTTTATTTTTTAAAAAAAGTTGATAGTTTCAAAAGCCTTCAGAGGAGCTCCTGGATAGCTCAGTCAGTTAACCATCTGTCTCCTGAGTTTGGCTCAGATTATCATCTCAGGGTAGTGAGAAGGAGCCCTGCACTGGGCTCTTCACTGGACATGGAGTCTACTTAAGATTCTCTCTCCTGGGCACCTGGGTGGCTCAGTGAGTTAAAGCCTCTGCCTTCGGCTCAGGTCATGATTCAAGGGTCCTGGGATTAAGCCCTGTATCATATCGGGCTCTCTGCTCAGTGGGGAGCCTGCTTCCCCCCCACCCCTGCCTGCCTCTCTGCCTATTTGTGATCTCTGTCAAATAAATATAAAATCTTTAAAAAAATTCTCTTCCTCAGTCCCTCCCCCCTAAAATAAACAAACAAACATAAATAAATAAATAGCTTCAGAGCTTTGCTCCTTAGAAAAGTATTTTGTCTACCTATCTACTTGGATGAGTAACATCATATCGTAATGAGACTATAGGTGATAAAAAAAAAATAGTGAGACATTAAATACCTTGGATGAAAAAAATTAGGATCCAAGAAAATCTAATTGAAAGAACAGGCTAGTTTTCATAAGACAAAGTGAAATAGGGGTAGATGTAAAATTCCTGTGCTAAGGATCAGGAGCCCAATCACCCAAGGGCAGGGGTACAGGAACTGTCCCATAAAATAATCCTCCTTTTTCCATGATCAGTATCCTACGCCAAAAGCTTCATAATGTTTCTCTAAGTCTTACTTTGGGGATGGCCTGGTAATCATAAATAATTTAGAAAGATGATTTGAAATGTATATTGTTAGGAATCAAGTATTCAAATATAATGACTTAATAATAAATAGTTCCTTTTGAGGCGATCCAGTAACTACTAGGGTTGGGCTTGCTTCTAGAAAAATCCACCAGCAAGAAGAACCAAAATATTTCAGGCAACTTAATTGGCTATTAAGGATTCCATCAGCTTCTGTAGTACATCTATACCTAAGTGATACAGCTTCACTTAATGGCCTCCGTTTTCCTCCACAGGTAGCCACTTAGACAACACTTTCAACTGGTTGATGCACTGACAGAGCAAAACATGGTAGTTCAATGCATGATGAGCTATGGTCGAGATAAGAACTGTCCTCTCATATTTTCTGGTTTTTTACTACAAACCACTGTCTTTTCAGCAACTATTAATAAAATCATGTAGTTTCTCCTTTAATTTTAGTATACTGAATTATGGAACAATCCATGAATTCCTAGACCAAATTCCATGTGATCACACTGTATTCTTCTTTTGATAAATGCTGTATCCTTCTAGTAATGTTATTAAGAATTTTTGTATCTATATTTGTAAGTGAGACTGATCTATACTTCTTGTACTGTATCTTTCTTTCTCTCTCATTCATATTTACTTAGTTTCTGTATTCAGGTTGTGCTGGTGTCACAGACTAAATCTAGCTTTCCATTTTGTTCTAGGATTTACAATAGTTTAAATAACAATGGAGCTAATTTTTTGTTGTTGTTAAAAGACAGAACAGGGCTAACCATTTGGCCCTAGTACTTTTTAAAGTTACATCTTTAGGGTGTCTGGGTGGTGTGGTTGATTAAGCGACTGCTTTCGGCTCAGGTCATGATCCTGGTGTCATGGGATCGAGTCCCACATCAGGCTCCCTGCTCAGCACGGATTCTGCTTCTCCCGAAGACCTCTCTCCTTTCATGCTCTCTCTCTCTCTCATCTTCTCTCTCTCTCTTTCCCTCAAACAAATAAATAAAAATCTTTAAAGAAAAATAAAGTTACATCTTTAATTATGTTTCTAATCTTTTCTATGGTAATTAGACTAAGTTTTTTGCTTCTTTTTGGGTCAATTTGTTACTGTTTTTTTAATTGTGGTAAAGTATACATAACATAAAATTCACTATTTTAACCATTTAGGTGTACAATTCATTACATATAGTCACAATGTTGTACAACAATCACCACTATCAAATTCCAAGTTTTGGGGGTATCTGGGTGGCCCAGTCAGTTAAGCATCTAACTCTTGATCTCAGCTCAGGTCTTGATCTCAGGATTGTGAGTTCAAGCCCCACACTGGGCTCTACACTGGACAAGGAGCCTACTTAAAAATTTTTTTAATAAATTAACAAATTAAAATACAGAAATACAAAAAAAATACAGAAATACATAAATTCCAAATGTTTTCATTATTCCAACAAACTATATCCATTAAACAATAATTCTCCATCCCCACAGCTCCTCTCAGCCCCTGCTAACCTCTATTCGATTTTCTGTCTCTATGAATTTGTCTATTCTAAGTACTTCAGGTGGAATCATACAAAAGCTGCCCTTTTCTATCAGTCTTATTTCACTTAGTATGTCTTCAAGGTTCATCCATGCTGTAGCATGTGTTAGAATTTCATTCCTTTTTCAAGCTGAATAATATTCCATTTCATGAGTACAGAACATCTTGTTTGTCCTTTACTCTGTTGATGGACATAGGGGTTGCTTCCACTTTTGCTATTGCGAATAATGCCGTAGGAACATGGGTGTACAAACATCTCTTCTAATCCCTGCTCTCACTTCTTTTGCATGTATACCTAGAAGTGGAATTGACAAATTATATGCTAATCCTATGTTTAACTTTTTGGGAACCACCATACCATTTTCCAGAGTAGCCATACAATTTTACATTTCTGCCAGCAATGTGCAAGTGTTCTAATTTCTTCATGTTCTTAAAACACTTCTTTCCTGTTTGCTTTGTTTGATAATAGCAATTCTAATGAGTGTGAGGCATCACATTATGATTTTTATGGATATTTCCCTAATGACATTTCCCTATTAAACATCTTATCAAGTTCTTATTGACCATTTATAGATCTTTGGAGAAACAGCCATTCAAGTGCTTTGCTTATTTTAAAAATTGACCTGTATTCACAAATCAATCAATGAGATACACGATATCAACAAGAGAAAGAATAAGAACTATACGGTCATTTCAATAGTGAAGAAAAAGCACTTGACAAAGTACAACATCCATTCATGATAAAAACTCTGAACAAAGTAGGCTTAAAGGAAACAAACCACAACATAATAAAGGCCATACATGACAAACCCACTCCTAACATCATACTCAATGGTGAAAAACCGAGAACTTCTCCCCTAAGCTCAGGAACAAGACAAGGATGTCCACTCTCATCACTTTTATTCAGTATAATACTGGAACTCCTAGCCATAGCAATCAGACAAGGAAGTAGTTAACGTGTTTTCATTTGCTTATTTGTCAGCTGTATATTCTCTTCAGTGAAATGTCTCTTCGGGTCTTTTGTCCATTTTCTAACAGGATTGTTCATTATTTTACTATTAATACTATTAATAGTTTTTTTATACATTCGGATCTTGTCAAATATGTGGTTTGCAAATGTTTTCTCCCAGACTGCTGGTTGCCTTTTCGTCTTCTTAATGGAGTTCTTCACACAGCAGAAGTTTTTAAATTTAATGAGATCCACTTTATCAAGTTTTCCTTTCATGTATCATGTTTTAGGGGGTAAAGTCTAAGAACTCTTTCCCTGGCCCTAGATCCTGAAGATTTTATGATTTTTTCCTAAAAGCTTTATTATTTTACATTTAAGGTCATGATCCATTTCGGGTTAATTTCTGCATACAGCATTCAGTTCATTTTCTAAAACTACGGATGTCCACTCGCTCCAACATCATTTATGGAGAGTTCCTCTACTGAATTCCTTTTGCTCCTTTGTGAAAAATCAGTTGAACATATTTGTGTGGGTCTATTTCTGGGTTCTTAATTGTGTTCTATTGATCTGTGTCCATCCTTCCATCAACACCACATTCTCTCAATAACTATACCTACATTTTCAGCCCTAATATCAAATAGAGTAATTCCTCTCAATATACTTTTTTTAAAGCTATTCTACGGTCTATGCCTCTCCACATACATTTTAGAATCTGCCTGTCTATACGTGCAAAAATCACTTTGCTGGAATTTTAAAAGAAACTACATTTAACCTACAGATAAAATTAGAGGGGACTGTTATCTTCACTGAGTCTTCTAACTGTGAAGCTGGTATGCATCTCTATTTAGGTTTCCTTTGATTCATTTCACCAGCCTTTTATAACATTTCAGATCCTGAATGTGTTTTGTTAAATATATACCTAAGGATTTAATTCCCTTTAATGGGACTATAAAGGGTATTGTGTTTTTAACTTCCATTTCCACATGTTCACGGTTAGTATATAGCCATGCAATTGATTTTTGTGTGTTGATCTTCCATCCTGCAAGTTTACTAAATTCTCTTACCAATTTTAGATTTTTTTAAAAGATTTTATTTATTTATTTGACAGAGAGAAATCACAAGTAGACAGAGAGGCAGGCAGAGAGAGAGAGAGGGAAGCAGGCTCCCTGCTGAGCAGAGAGCCCGATGCGGGACTCGATCCCAGGACCCTAAGATCATGACCTGAGTCAAAGGCAGCGGCTTAACCCACTGAGCCACCCAGGAGCCCAACCAATTTTAGATTTTTGTTGATTCTTTGGTATTTTTCATGTAGACAATCATGCCATCTGCATACAAAGATAGTGTCATTTCTTCTTTTCCAGCCTATATGCCTTTTCTTTCTTCCTGCATTATTGCAGTCGTTAGAATTAGCACACGGTACTGAATACGTAACAGCAGACATCCTTCCCTTGTTCCTTAAAGGGGAGTTCAGTGCCCCACTATTAAGTATGATGTTAGCTGTAGTTTTTTTTTTTTTTTTAAGATTTTATTTGATAGACACAGATCACAAGTAGGCAGAGAGAAAGGAAGAAGCAGGCCCCCCACTGAGCAGAGAGCCCAGTGTGGGGCTTGATCCCAGGACCCTGGGATCATGACCTGAGCCGAAGGCAGAGGCTTTAACCCACTGAGCCACCCAGGCACACTCTAGCTGTAGGTTTTATAGAGGTGCTCTTTATTGTGTTGAAAAAGTTCGCCTCAATTCCCATTTTGCTGAGTGTTTTGTTTTTGTTTTTACCATGAATGGGAGTTGGATTTTGTCAAATGCCTTTTCTGCATCTGTTAAAATGATTACATAATTTTTTTGTTTAGCTTATTGTTATGGACTTAATGTTTGTGTCCCCCAAAATTTATATGTTGAAATTCTAACTCTTAGTGTGATAGCATTTGGAGACATGGCCTCTGGGAAATAAACAGGCTGAGATAAGAGGATGAGAATGGCGACCTCAAGATAGGAATGGGGCGCCTGGGGGGCTCTGTGGGTTAAGCCTCTGCTTTCGGCTCAGGTCATGGTCTCAGTCAGGGTGTTGAGATGGAGCCCTGCATTAGGGTCTGCTCTGGGTGTGGAGACTGTTTAAGATTCTCTCTTTCCCTCTCTCTCTGCCCCTCCCCCTGACCCCTCGCCCCTCCCAGCCCTGCTTACGTGCACTCTCTTAAAAAAATAACAAAAAGATGAGGATGAAAGACCAGAGCTCTCTCTCTGTCATGTGGGAACGCAGTGAGAAGGTGACAGTCTACAAGCCAGGAAGAGGATTCTGACCTGGAACTGAATCTGCCAGTATCTTGATCTTGGACTTGCCAGTTTCCAGAATTTGCAAGAAATGTTGTCTGTTGTTTAAGCTGCCCAGTCCATACTGTGACGGTATAGTAGCCTAAGCAGACTAAGACATCTGTTCACAGGAAGGTTGTGTTGAACCAGCCTTGCATAATTAAAATTAATTTCATCATCTCATGGCATATAATTCCTTATACCTTGCTTGAATCGATGGAAACACAGGCTAAAAGAGGCCCTGTTGCTACTCACTCACCCATCTACCCCAGATCCTGGTTTACAACGACCCAAACAACAGCCAATTCTCAAGGAAAACACACTTGAGAGGACTGACCAAAAAATGTCAGTTTCTGAACAAGTTTCTAGACTACTTGATTTTCTGAAACCTGAGTCATTATAGCTTAAGAGAAAGAAAAAAACTGGTAGGAGGGACTCACGGGGTTTACCAATGCACCACCTGCACTGCATGTGAGCAGCTTCTAAAGCTCCTTCCCCTGTGGTTTCCTCATGATATTCCTCAACGACGATGAGCTGATGACACTGCAGAAGCCTGGCAACAGGCCTATTACTGGCCTGGAAACCGCTAATCCTCCAGTGCATTTCATTCAGAAAAGATACAGACATTTAGGGAGGGTTTAAAATACTGACAGCCAGGTGTGCCAGGACATTTGAAACATCTCCTCTAGAGTGGTTAGGAGCTATTAAATATATGACTTCAGGGTTTGTTTGTTAGGTTTTTTTTAACTAAAAGGTGTTTTAGGGCACATTAATCTGGGTTATAAAATACTCAGCTGTCTAGTTAGAGGCCTCAATTTTCAGTGCCGACTGCTGACGCAACAGTGCAATCCGCACGGGCAGACCGCGGCCATGAGGAACCGCAGACAGCTTGCTGCCTGACTGCCTGGGTCAGGGGGGCAGGGGGATAAGGGGGCAGGGGGGCAGTGGCCTCCGGGCCAATGCACTGGCCTGGCCTGCCTCCACCCCACTGAACACCACTGTAAACACGGGCATGAGGGAAAGAGAAGAAGCTCTGAGCCATTCCAGAGATTTCTGTGGAGGCAGCGGAGGGGGAGGAGAGCAGGTAAGAGACTCAGGGCCAAACTCTGGCGCTCCTGCTCCAATGGCAGCCTCAGCAGGCCCTCTCGGACACTCAGGTCAGGTTTGAGTGTCCATCCATAAAGTTCTAAGGCTTGTTCTCCTTAGTTGCTGCCTATCTCCCCACAGGCTCCTGCAGGGACTCCCGTCTGACCTGCTACCCCAGTCTTTACACGGTCTCTGTCAGAGAGGTCCACTTTTCCTTCCTGCAGGAGCATCTCCAGAGGCTGCCTCCCTACCGCTGCTAGAACTCCCTGCCTAACTAACCCCTCGTCATAAGTTAATACCAAGACTTTCTAAGAATTGACCCAATGCATTGCCATGCACTGTCTCCTAGGCAAGCCACATAATTTATTTCCCATGTCAAGACATTTATTTTCTGCTCGTAAATGTGTTTCTAGTTTGAATTATGGCGTTCAGATGATTGATATTTCATAGTGTTCTGCAAAGAGCACCAGGACTTCCAGGTGTCTAACCACTCACTGCCTTGGCCCAGTGCTCAACAGAGAGTGTCATTCTACCCCACATGCAAGGCTCTGGGACCTCAGGGAGAAACACCTGGAGCAGTGAGCGGTTCTCCACCTGGCTGTTCATTAGAGCTTTGAAAACCTGCCAAGCCCAACCCACAGCCACACCAGTTAAATCAGAACCTCTGAGCGTGGGACCTGGGCATCAGTATTTTCAAAGGCTCTCCGGGTGATCACATGTGCAGTCAATAACTAAGAGACTGGAAGGAACCTCTGTGCTTGGGAGGACCATGGGCCCAAGTGAGAAAACACCATGATGACAATAGCTACCATTCACTATCTTCTATCCCCTCCTTACACCAAGCACTCTGCAAGGACTACCTCATTTAATCCTCACAACATACCCCTGAGGGAGGTGTGGTTATGCTGGTTTTGCAGAAAGGAAACCAAGGCTCAAGGTGGCTGATAACTTGGCCAAAGTCATAGAGATGGTAAATGTGAGTCACTGCCTCCACTCCTGGTAAAGAAAAATGGGGTAAGATTTTTAAATGGGTGACAAATTAATAGAGACAGAAAGTGGACCGGTGGTTGCCAGGGACCAGGGGTGGGGGGATGGGGAGATACGTTTAATGGGCACGGAGGTTCAGTTTGGGAAGAAGAGATTTTGGAGATGGGTGGTGCTTATGGTTGCACAAAACTCAATGTATTTAATGCCACTGAACTGTACACTCAGATGCTAAATGTCAGGTCATGCATCTTTTGTCCTAATTAAGAAAAAAAATAAAAACAAGAGAAACTTAAAAATAAAATAGCAGTGGGTGGGGGGAGAGGGGGACTCCGTGGCCTGTCTCATGCACAGCACAATTCCAGGTTATCTCCCCATTATCTTGTCTTTTTTTACCGCTCTCAGTTGTAGTATGCAGAGTGCGATGCCAATAAATTGTGTCTAGCAGAGATCCCGTAGATATTAGCCAGTTCTACATCTAATAAGCAAATTTATTTCCACTTTCCTGATTGCCTACACAATGGTGGTTCTTTGAATTCTCCTTTGAACCAGCTGCAACATCGCACTGGTTCCCTAATGACCTGATTACGTAAAATCTTTATATATGTTTGTTTTATAACTGTTGCTCAGAATTACCACTGTATGTCAAGTTTCCCTGACAATTTCTGATGATAAACTACGAAGACCTAAGTTCTCCCGGTTGAGGTTTGCTTCTCGTAAGATGATGCTTCTAGCTACCACAGAACACAAAGCAGACTTTCCATCTGACCCGGCATGTAACTGTACGCCCTTGCTGCCCGCCATGGAGTGTTTTAGATTTAAGCGCCCAGAGCAAGATTAGGGGCTGCCTCAGCCCTGCGCACACTCTAGCCCTCTTTGGGGAGGTGAGAACACACTGGGCTACTGGGTGTGAGGTGACAAGTCCCAGGCAGCCTTCGGAGGGAACCCTGTTTCCCAGCTGAGTGGATGGTAAGGGGTGTGGAGACCCCCACTGCGCCCCTCCCATCAGCCACTTGCATGCTTTTCTCCCTGATTCCCAGTAATGGGCCCTCAACACAGCCTAGAGCAGGTGAAAAAGAAAATTCTATGAAACCCATGCTGAAGCAGAGAGGAACAAAGGCCAAAAGAGAAACTAAATAACCCACAGCAGAGAGAGCTCTTGAGGGCATCTAGAAAGGTAGGATAAGTTCAGAAGACGAAGGGCTAGGAAAAGAGGGAAGACAGAGCCATCAAGAAGGAAGAGGTCAGTGAACCACTGGTAGTGGGGCAGGTCAAGGTCAGACCTCCCAGCCTCTCCATGCTGGTGGAGAGTCCACTGGCACAATCTCAATGCACAGCAATCCCACTCAAGCTGTCACAATTCCTTGGGCACACGCCCCCTGACCCAGCAGTGCCAGTTAGAGAAATCCGTTCCACAGATATAACCACACTGTCGAATAAGACCTTAGGACAAGGTTAGTCACTGCAGCATAGTTTATAAGAGAAGATTAATAGAATCTAAATGCCCATCAATAGGGGATAGGTTAAGCCAATCATGGTCCACGGAATAAAGCATAGTGAAGAAGGCTATGTATAGTATCCTACAATTTGTATAAAAGGAGGGAAACACACAGAGATACATCTATTTGCACATATAAGCATTAAATATAATAGGAAAACACAAGGAACAGGTAACACAGGCTGTCTACCTGGGGGGAAACACGGAGTGGTTGGGAGGCAGCACAAGAGGGAGACTTGCCAACTTCTGTATCTTCTACATCAGAACTATGTGAACGGATCACGTACTCAAAAATTGAACAACTTTTATCTTCTTAAGTAAGTATATGGAATCTTCTGGAAGAAGCGTGCTACACACAACACGTTCTCTCTCAAATGAACCGTTTCATGTGAGCAAAAGCGTTGTAAGCATGTATTTCTCCCACCACCCACCTCTGGGGACTGATAGCTACAAATCCTCAGGCTGGCAAACACAAGTTCAGACCCACACCATTCCAATAAGTCTGAATATTAAACACACACCCAGACAAATCACAAGAGACTCTTAATCATAGGCTGAGGGTTGCTGGAGGGGCGGGGGTGGGGGGATGGGGTAACTGGGCAATGGACATTAAGGAGGGCACGGGATGTAATGAGCCCTGGGTGTTGTAGAAGACTGATGAATCACTGACCTCTACCTCTGAAACGAACAGTACACTGTATATTAATAAACTGAACTTAAATTAAATTAAAGATAAAGTAAAATAAACCATCCAAAAATAGATCCATACTTAAAAAACAACAACAAGGAAGCACACCTGCGGAATCAAACACAAGGCAACAAAATAGATCCCCCATTTTTACAACTTCCCCCTGCCCAGGAAAGCCAGCCTCACAGACCCTTCCTGGGGGTTTTGCCCAACAGGAAACAGGTTCAAGAGCATGAAGTCAGGCAGTAGCAGCAGGAGCGATAATGCTTGCAGAGTCCACAGCTGCCCTCTTTCTAGCTCATGAATGCAGCACATCACTGACCTCCAGCCTTCTCTTTGGAATGGCTGCCAGAAAATATCTACCAACCCCACACGTGCGCTCTTCCTTTCTACAGAAACTACCAAGTGTCCTGCTTGGGAAGGTTACTTTACTACAATCAACCCTTTTGCATTTCTCTTTTACAAGTTTATAGAGTTTATATTAATTGGAGCACAGTCACTGACTAGTATGGGGCACAAGATAGGAAAGCACCCAGGACCCACACTTTTAAGTGATGCAATAAAGTTATTGAACCCCCTTAAGTCTGCTTCCTTATCTGTTAGCAATTATGATATTTAGAACAGCTATTTTAAAAAATCAAGTTTCTGGGGACTTGCTTGTGGTTTTGCCAGAGCTTGCATGTCCTGAATTGTAATTATCTGCTATTCCTGAATAAACCTATTTTTGCTAGTAGGAAAAAAAAAATCAAGTTTCTGGAGGGATAATCTGCATTCAGTAAAACTCACCTTTTCAAATTATTCAGTCAGATGTATTTAGGTAAATGTACATAATATCATATGACCACCACAACACACAAGATATAGAAGATTTTCATTGTTCCCACCCCCTCAATTCCTTCCAACTTCTTTTCAGTCAGTCCCTTCCAGCATCCTGGACCCCTGTTTTCCATTCTAATAGTTTTGTGGGTTTTTTTTTTTTAAAGATTTTATTTATTTATTTGACAGAGAGAAATCACAAGTAGATGGAGAGGCAGGCAGAGAGAGAGAGAGGGAAGCAGGCTCCCTGCTGAGCAGAGAGCCTGATGCAGGACTCGATCCCAGGACCCTGAGATCATGACCCGAGCTGAAGGCAGCGGCTTAACCCACTGAGCCACCCAGGCGCCCCTCCATTCTAATAGTTTTGACTCTTCTAGAATATCACAGGAATGGAATCATATAGGGTGTGGCCTTTGTGGTTTCAAATTCATATGCTTTTGACACTTGTTTATATTGTTTCCTCTATCCCTTTTTATTGCTGAATAGCATTCCTCAATGTGTCTGTCAGTTCAAGGGTAGCAGTGAGGTTTACTTGAAGGAGCTTTAACTCCTGCCAATGATGGAAGCTTGGCAAATCCAAACTCTGCAGGGTAAACTAGCAGGCTGCAGACCTCAGCAAGAATTGCTGCCTCACCTCAAGTCCCAAGGCAGTCTGGAGGCAGAACTCTCTCTTCCTCACAGGAACCTTTTTCTTTTTGTCTTCAGACCGCTAACTGATTGGATAAGGCCCACCCACATTTTGGAGGATAATCTGCCCAACTCAAAGTCTACTGATTTAAGTGTTAACCTCAGCTAAGAAGTATCTTTACAGAAACATCTGGAATAATGTCTAACCAAATATCTGGATATATCATGGCTTAGCCAAATTACAACATAAAATTAACTATCACACAAGATCACAAAGATTTTATCCTGTTTTCTTCTATAATTGTCATAGTTTGTAGTTCCTGCATTTAAATCTATGATCCATTTTAAGTTCACATTTCCATGTGCTACAATACATTCCCTTTTTTTGGTGTACAGATGCCCAGTTGTTCCAACACCATTTGTTGAAAAGACTGTTCTTTCCCTGCTGAACTGCCTTGGCATGTTTGTCAAAAATCAATTGACCACATGTGCGTAGGTCTATTTGAGGACACCCTATTCCGTTCTCTTCATCTTGTCTGCCTTGATTATTGTAGTTGTACAGCAAACCTGGAACTCAAGTAGTAAAAGCCCTCCAACTTTGTTCGTCAAAACTGCTTTGGCTAGTCTAGGGCCTTTGCATTTTCATATAAATTTTGGACTCAGCTTCTCAACTTCTACCGAGAAAGCCGATAATGGTCATTTATTTAATGCCAGAAGTTGTGCTCCACAGTTGTCATATCATTTAGTCTTCACAGCAACCCCACAAGGTTGGGATTGTCCTCATTTTTCAGACGAGGACAAAAGTGACCTTGTGTCCTCTGCTCAGGACTCGCTGCCTGCTACTCAGACCCCAATCTTCAGAGCAGGAGGTGGCTACTGTGGCACCGGCTGTGTCTCCTCCTGATGGCTACCACATCCAACACTAAGCACGGTTCTAAGTACTTCACATATTTAGTTGCCTAAACAATCTAATGAAGTAGCTACTGTTATTTCTTACTCATTTCAGAGGTAACCTCCCCAGGATCACAGAGGTGGTAAGTGTGCTGGCATCTGAACCCAAGGCTGTCCGGTTCCCACATCCACGCTCACACCTTCCCTCTACACTACACAGCCTTGGTAGGGAATTTCAAAGTGGATACAAAACTCTGGGAATGGTGTACATGTGGCAGGGAGAAGGGATTGGGGGAGAGAGTTGGTGGTGGAAAAGCCCCTTTGGCCTAACCCCTTCCACAAGGCAGCCTTGTTCTCTCTGTGCACGGATGGGGAGGAAAAACCTGGAAGGAATGGCTGGGGCTCATGCTGGAAGGAGTAGGGACAGTTTAGGCACTGGGAAAAGGGGCAGGCCTTGTCCTAGGTATGGGCCTCAGGCTCCCTCCCAGGTCTGCTTAACTGGCCTTGACCCTGTTACTTCATGTTCAGCAAGTCCCTTTCCTTAATAGCATGACAGAGACAACAGCAAAGGCTTCTCAGAGCCACTGGGAGATTTTCATTGAGATAGTGTATGCAGAGTAGCAGTCCAGTGCTTCTACGAGTACTTGAACACAACTTCAATCAACTTGATTTTATGTTTGACGAATTACTAAGGTGGCATACGCTTATTTTAATAAGTGGAACAAGGAGCACCTGGATGGCTCAGTTGGTTAAGCATCCGACTCTTGATCTCAGCTAGGGTCTTGATCTCAAGGTTGTGGGTTCCTGTCCCGTGTTAAAAATATAAAAATAAATAAATAAGACAATAAATAAATAAATAAATAAATAAGGACCGACACAATGGAAAAATCTATAAAACAAAACTAATCATCTTCCACACCAAGTAACCCACATTAGCAGCCCCCTGGGTTCCACACATAACTCCCTGCTCAGCAAACACAAGCATGTTTGCAAAGAGAACTGGATTTGTTTTTTAACCAAATGACATCATACTGTACCCATCACTTATTACCTGGCTTCTTCATTTATCAGTGGATATAACCGGTCAATATAAGTTCTAACTCTCTCAATTTCTTTGTGCATAGTATATATGCAAATATGCAAATTTACATAGACATTTCCATAAGACCTTAAGTTCTCTCTTTTTCCTTCCTTCCGGCCCCTCCTTCCATACCTCCATAAAGCACTGCCACGTGGCCACCTCCTCCCTCAGTTTTCAGATGTTCCCTCTGCAGTAAACCCTGGGGGCACGCTCTCTGAACAAACTCCTTGAGGCCATGGTCTGTACTCCTAAGTGTCTCAATCCCTGTGTCACCACTCAGGGTAGTGGCGGGTGTCAAGTGGATATGTGGCAAATATTACTTCTATGAATAGAACCATTTTTCTTCCTAACTACATTTGTATCAAGTAACCTCTGTCCTTTGCTTTGGGAGGAAACAAAAGCTACAGTGAAATATCCCAGGACCAGCTTCCTGGAAGCTCTGCAGAAAGATCCTTCACGTGAGGATTGCTAGAGGCTCACCACCCTTGCTACATGATCGGTGCTTGGTGATGAGATACACAGTGTTTATCCAACAGCAAAATAACTACTGGTATTGAAATAATGAAACTAAGTTGTATGGAAAGATTTTTAACCAAAATGTGAGATGACTGTGGAGAGAATATGTTCACGTAAAACCAAGGCTTTCTTGAAAATAAAAAAAAAAAAAAAATCCCACTTTCTGTTTTAGTGCCAAATATCTCAGGCATTATCCAACGGTGGAACAACTTGAAAGGACAGAGGAGCGAGAAAATCAGGAGGCAGAAGGGGCTGTGCTGGGCCACCAGGAACTTGTAAAAGGGAAGGTATGTGAAGGAGTCAAAAGAAGGGAGAATGGCTTGGGCTTCTGCTTGAGGACTGAGTCAGGTGCCCTCCATCAACAAAGGTACCATGGGAAAAGGACTGGGTTTGGGGAAGGGCACAGGGTCATTGCTGTGTATTCAAATCTGAAGTAGTTGTGAAGAACCCACGCATCATTCAGATAAAGATGCCCATGAGGGCAGCCCAATGGGTGGATCAGGAGATAGAGAGGAACAGGTGCCTGGCCAGAGCTGGTGAGTTAAGGTGTGTGTGCAGAGTGACAGCAGATGAGGACTGAGAGCCCCAGGGAAAGCCAGCTTTGGAGGTAGAAACAGCAAAAGGAGTTGGAGGAGGCAGTGTCAGAGAAGAAACCAAGAGGCAGAGCATCAGGGAGCCAGGGGAGCTGCATTGAGGTGGGGTGGGGGGGGCGACATCTCGCAAATTCTAGCTGGGTTCCCCAAAACAGATCTTTTCCCCCCATCTTGTTCACTGGTATAAAGTAGGCACTCAATACTTGCTGGATGGGTGAGATAACAGATAACCCTAGATAAACCTAGGGTTAGGGTTAGGGTTGGGATTGGGGTTAGGTGAGAGCAGTGCCACAGAAGCGAGGGGTCAAGAGCCAAATTACTGGGAGATCCTGAGCTTCCACGTCTAACAGCCAATTTACTCCAGGGATGTTTGTGACTCAGGATAATCACTGTCCTTGTCAGATTTCCTGTTCTAACTGAAAATGTGCTGGTCAATACAACACAGAAAATAATGGGTCTTAATATGAAAATTGTGCAAACAGCTAATCAGAGTTTTCAATGAGCCTCTTAAAACATGACTTACAAATTTTTACATGTAGTTTCTACCCAATTCCCAACTCCCAATTCCATTAACTCTGAGGACTTGTCCTGTGCACAACTCCACCCCTACTTGGTGGATAAGGTATTACAACCACACACTATTAGCTATCAAGCAAAATCACCATGAGAACAGAAGATACTGCCCTTGTCAGAGCCCTGGTGTAACAGAAAGGACATTTACCTGGGAGCCAGGAGATCCTGGTTCTGGTCTCAGCTCTGGCACTTTCTAGCTTGTACCAGTCCCTCCCCTTTGGGATCCTCCCCTTTCCTCACAACTCTAAAAGAAAAATCTGTCTATGTATATGTCACGGGGTACTAGGGCTGAGCAACACAAATGTGAAAATCATTTGCAAGGTGTAACAGGTTGCACCCATGTGCAAACCATTACTGGGATACTGCTTTGTTAAAATACCTGGGCAGCTGAGGTTCCAGGCAGGAAAACATTGGCAGATTATATCCACCATGTGCAAGGTGACAAAGAAGATATACTAACAAGAAGTAGCCCACAGGAAGTCCACAATCCAAAGTTATAAGCCACATGGTTGAAACATGCTGGCTTAGAGCAAGGACCCTGGAACCAGATGGCCAGGGTTTGAATCCCAGTCCTGACACTTTCTAAGTGGTTACCTACCCTCGTCTTACCTCAGTGTCCTCATCTGTGTGATGAGGATAATGAAGGTGTGGTGAGGTTCCCACCAGTTAATCACTGAAGAGTTCCTGTAAGAGGAGTTTTGCAGTTTTGCAGGAGTAGTTTGCACTATCTAAGTGCGAGCAGTTTACACTCAACAACACTATTCCCTTCCTTCAACGTGGGCCTTACTGTGTGAATCCTGTGCTGGGCGCTGCATATGTTGCGCCCACTTAGATTGCATAAGGGTGGCGACTCACATTCTCACACTTAGCCCTTGTGTAAAGCCTTGAAGTTTGGGGAGGAGTCTGAGGCGCCTGCCTGGCTCAGCTGGTAGAGCACGTGACTCTTGATCTCGGGATTGTATGTTTGCGCCCCACGTGGGATGTAGAGATTATATAAAAATAAAATGTTAAGGGGTGTCTGGGTAGCTCAGAGTCGATTTAAGTTTCTCTCTCTTACCCATGAGCACGTTCTCTCTCTCTCTCTAAAACAAATAAATCTTTAAACAAATAAAATCTATCTATTTATTTGACAGAGAAAGAGAGAGAGAAAAAGAGATCACAAGTAGGCAGAGAGGCAGGCAGAGGGGGAGGGGGAAGCAGGCTCCCTGCTGAGCAGAGAGGCCAATGCGGGGCACCATCCCAGGACCCTGAGACCATGACCTGAGCCGAAGGCAGAGGCTTAACCCACTGAGCCGCCCCAGAATAAAATGTTTTAAAAAAAAGTTTGGTTAACAATTTGAAAGTCATGAAGTGAAGAAATCTACCTGCGTCACTGACTCTCAGCCAGTGGTGATTTTGCCTCCCAGGAGACACTTGGCAATTTCTGGAGACATTCCTGGTTGTCACAACTAGGGAGAAGGGGGTCCTACTGGCATCTAAGAGGTAGATGCCAGAGATGCTGCTCAACATTCTACCACGCATAGGACCAATTCCCACAAGAAGAACTGGGTGACCCAAAATGTCAATGATGTGGAAGTCAAGAAACCCTGGCCACATTAACAAGTAGGTAATAAGCAGTGGAGCAGGTACCCGTACCAAACTCTTTGGATTCCAAATCCATTGCTCTTCTGGGCCAAGCACAAAGAGATGTGGGAGATTAACTCAGACCCAAGTCAGAATGTTAGTCTGGGGGTTGTTCTGAGTACCCAATAGAGCAGTATCCAGTTATTAGAGAAACCAAATGAATGGGCAGCATTTCACCAGCTGAGAGGAGAGAGAGTTCCATGCAGGCTACCTCTTTGAGAGGAACTGACTGATCTAGGTTCCAAATGAGCAGGCCTTATAGGAGCAGAGTGGGCACATAATGCTTTTCGGGAGGTCTTGCAGGGAAGAATCTCCCAACAGCAACTACTGTAAGCTCAAGACAATAAAATACTGCCTTCAAATTTCTGAGGCAAAATCATTCTCAGGTTTCATACCAAGTTGTCACTTAAGTGACAGGTTAGAATACCAAGTTGTCACTTGGTTGACACATTAGAATAAAGATGATTTTTTCAGACATGCAGACTCTCAAAACATTTATCTTCATGTTCCCTTTCTTTGGAAGTTACCAGTCACAAGCACCACCAAGGTAAGGGTGACATGGTTCCAGCAAATGGAATCTAGCACAGGGGTGAGGTGAAAGGAATTCTCAGGATGACTCTGTTCAGGCAGAACTAGAGAGCAACACAGATCAAACTGAAATGGAAAGATGGATGGTTCCAGAAGGGATATCTCAAGGAAAAAAAAACTGACAAATACATGATAGGATTAATTATGGAAAATTGTACTAAGAACTGCTTTACAGAGTTGTTGGATGGTAGCATATTCAAACTTAATTATAAGTTTGAATACAACTAAACAAATAAAAAAATCAAGGCAATTATGAAGTCCAGGAAAAACAGCAAGTTATATAAAAATGGAATTGTAATTAATTATAGTATAATTCTTGGCTCACCAATTAACAGCAATTACATAATCACAGTAATTATGCATCTGATCAAGACTGTGATATAACTAGATTGAGAAAGTATGGAAGAGGGGCGCCTGAGTGGCTCAGTGGGTTAAGCCACTGCTTTTGGCTCGGGTCATGATCTCAGGGTCCTGGGATGGAGTCCCGCATCGGGCTCTCTGCTCAGCAGGGAGCCTGCTTCCCTCCCTCTCTCTCTCTCTGCCTGCCTGTCTGTCTACTTGTGATTTCTCTCTGTCAAATAAATAAATAAAATCTTTAAAAAAAAAAAAAAAAAGAAAGAAAGTATGGAAGAGAAAGGGGCAATAGATTATGTCTAAAGTTGATCAATCTCTCCCATGCACTCATTCTCAGGAAGACATCACAGCTGTGCTATTCAATACAGTAGCCAACAGCCACATGTAGCATTTTAATTTTAGTTAATTAAAATTAAATTTGAAATTCATCCACAAGCCACATTCTAGGTACTCAATAACCATGTGTTGCTACTCTAATAGACAGCACATATACAGAACATTTCACCATCACAGAAAGTTCTGTTGGATAGTGCTATACTAGAAGGTATATCACATCAAACCAAGGAAGTAAACCAAGAAAGAAAAAACATGAGGAGATCCACATAGATGAAAGTGGTAAGTGAAATCCCTAGGATAATAGTGAAGAGTGACACTTGTCAGAAGGCCCTAAGGACCACCAGTCTGGACTGAAATAGGGGAGGGGGCTCCAGAGAACATCTCTCCAAAGAGACTCAGTGGAAACATATCAGAACATCCAGAGAGCCGATCAGCAACTGAGTTTTAGGACAATTTGGGATATGTACACACAAAATCAAGGAAACAAATACAGGACAATTATTAACGTTAGAAAAAAAGGAATTATTACAAAGAAAAAGAAAGGAAACATAATGATAGTACGTTCTACATGGTTCAACTATAAATAAACTGGTTAAGGGGCGCCTGGGTTGCTTAGTCAGTTGAACATCTGATTCTTTTTTTTTTTTTTTTAAGATTTTATTTATTTATTGACAGAGAGAACACAAGCAGGCAGTGGATCACAAGAGAGGGACAGGCTCTCTGCTGAGCAGGTAGCCCGATGCAGGACTCAACCCAGGACCCTGGGTTCATGCCTGAGCCGAAGCAAGATGCTTAACCTACTGAGCCACCCAGATGCCCCATGAATGTCCGATTCTTGATTTAACTCAGGTCATGATCTCAGGGATCCAGCCCCACTTCAGGCTCTGTGCTCAGCAGGGAGTCTGAGATTCTCTCCCTCTCTCTCTCTTCTTCTGACCCTCCCCCTGCTCTCTCTCAAATAAAAAATAAATCATTAGTATAAGCAAATAAATAAACTGGTTAACTTAATGTAAATATCAAATGCTGATGCCACCTAAGTAATGACAAAACTATACTTGAGAAGGCAGACAGGCACATGTGAGAGCAGGGAAGAGAAAGAAAGTTAAATCTTAGATCATTGGTTTTCATATCATTACAGGAACAGATAATGCTTAAAATGGAAAAAATCAAGATTGGGCAATATCAGGATATTATTTAGGAATGTAAACATTAAAAGAAAATACCCAAAAGACTTGAAAGTAGTTGGCTATGGAGACTCAGAAATGGAATAGAAACATAGTAAAAGTATTTGACACTTCAATCTAGATGTAGGTACAACATAAAAATTAAAGTAATACCTACTGTTTTTTAAAGTTCTCATTTTAATTCACTAGTTAGTATGCAGTGTTCCATTAATTTCAGATGTATGATATAGTGATTCGGCACTTCCATACCTCAACCGGCAAATGCACTCCCTAATTCCCGTCCACCTATTTCTCCCTTTCCCCTTCCCACCTCCCCTCTGGTAATCTATTTATGTATCTACCTACCTATGTATCCATCCATCCATCCATCCACCAATCCATCCACCCATCCATCCATCCATCCATCCACACACAAATATATGTAATCTTCTAAGGCTGAATAATATTCTGTTTTATATGTGTGTGTGTGTGTGTGTGTGTGTGTACATCTTCATTACCCATTCATTTATCATTGGATACTTGATCTGATTCCATATCTTGGCTACTATAAATAATGCTACTATAAATATAGGGGTGCATGTATCCTTTTGAATTAGTGTCTCTTGTATTCTTTGGGTAAATACCCGATAGTGCAATTGCTGGACCATAAGGTAGTTCTATTTTTAACTTTTTGAGGAATCTCCATTCTGTCTCCCACAGGGACTGCACCAGTGTACCTTCCTCCCAATAGTATAAGAGGGTTCCTTTTTCTCCACAACCTCACCAACACTTACTGTTTCTTGTGTTGTTGATTTTAGCCATTCCAACAGGTGTGAGGTGCTATCACATTGTGGTTTTGATTTGCATTTCTCTCATGATAAGTGATGATGAGCATCTTTTCATGTGTTTGTTGGCCAACTGTATGTCTTCTTTGGAGAAATATCTATTCAAGTTTTCTAACCATTTTTAAATTTGATTATTTGTTTTTTGCCTGTGGAGTTTTGTAAGTTCTTTATATATTTTGGATACTAACCCTTTATTAAATATGTCACTGGCAAATATCTTCTCCCATTCCATTGGTTGTATTTTAGGTCTGTTGATTGCTTCCTTTGCTGAGCAGAGCTTTTTATTTTGATATAGTCCCAACAGTTTATTTTTGCTTTTGTTTTCCTTGCCTCAGTTGATATATCTAGAAAGAAGTTGCTAAAGCCTAATGTCAAAGAAGTTACTGTCTGTACATTTTTAGGATTTTTATGGTTTCAGGTCTCACATTTAGGCCTTTAATCCATTCTGAATTTATCTTTGTATGTGGCGTAAGAAAGTGGTCCAGTTTCACTCTTGTGAATGTAGCTTGTGAATGTAGTTTTCCCAACACCATTTGTTAAAGAGATTGTCTTTTTCCCACTGTACATTCTTGCCTCCTTCATTGATGACTAATTGAGCATATAATTATGGATTTATTTCTGGATTTCTTTTCTGGTCCATTGATCTTAATGTCCATTTTTTTTAAGACTTACATATTTATTTACTTCAGAGCAGTGGGTGGGGGTGGTGTAGGGGGATGGGGAGAAGCAGAGGGCAAGGGAGAGAGCAAATCTCAAGCAGACTCCCTGCTGAGCGTGGAGCCTGATGCAGTGCTCGATCTCATGACCCTGAGATCATGACCAGAGCTGAAACCAAGAGTCTGATGCTTAACTAAATACGTCACCTAGGCACCCCATGTGTCTACTTTTGTGCCCGTACCATACTATTTTGATTACTGCAGCTTCGTAATATAACTTGAAGCCCAGAATTCTCATTGCCTCCAGCTTTGCTTTTCCTTTCCAAGATTGCTTTTGCTATTTGGGATCTTTTGTGAATCCATACAAATTTTAAATGGTCTGTTCTGGTTCTATGAAAGATGTTGTTGGTATATTGATAAGGATTATATTGAATGTGTACATTGCTTTGGATAGTATGGACATTTTAGCAGTATTTTTTCTTTCAATCCATGAGCATAGAATATCTTTATAATAAATATATATGTGGTTTTAGTACCTATTCCTGGCTCACAGCTCCCCCAAATCCTTGGAATTTCCTAAGTGATAAAAGCAATGGGAGCATCTTTTGTTACAGTAGTTTGTCATTTGTCCTCAGTTCCTGAAATAGCTCCAGAGCCAAAAAAATGAAAGAAGAGTGTTCTTCATAATAAGCACCTTTCAACCACACCTGAGTTTTTGTTAATGAGTAACTTTTGGAAAGCCCCTAAGGATGGGGGCTGGTTGCCTGGGGAACCAACCTTGATTAGAGGGCTAAACTCTGTCCCATTCCCTGACCTCCAGGGAGAGGGGTGAGGCTGGAGGTTGAATGTCAATCAGCAATCACCAATGAAGCCTCAGTGAAAATCCAAGAGAATTCAGCAATCTTCTGGGTTGGTGAAGACATGGAAGTGCTGGGAGGGCGGTGCACTCGGAGAGCATGGAAGCTCCGTGCTCCTTTCCTCATACCTTGCCCTACGTCTCTCTTCTAGCTGGCTTATCCTCAGTTATATCCTTTCATACTGAACTGCTACTCTAGTAAGCAAAATGTCTTCCTGAGTTCTGCGACCAGCCCTAGCAAATTAATTGAACCCAAGGAGAGGGTGGTAGGAACCTTTGTTTTATAACCAGTTGGTTAGAAGCACAGGTGACAACCCTTACTTGGCGACTGCATCTGAAGGGGCGCTGGGGTGGGGGAGGCACTCTTGTGGACTGAGACCTTAAACTGTGAGACCTGTGGCCATCTCCAGGGAGAGAGTGTCAGGGTTGAGATAACTGCTTGGTGGTGTCAAAATAGCACACATCAGAATCATGAAATATAGAGACTGCAGAGGAGTAACTGAAACTGTATGCCAGCCAACCTTTGCCACCAGTGGTCAGCCACTCTCATTTGAAAATGAAACTTTGCTTCTCACCGCAGCTCCATCTTAGGGAGCCTGGAAAGTCGGTTTGAAGCCAGACTCTGCAGGTACAAGTAGCAATTCTGCAATTCAATAGCTGAAGGACCCTGAGTAAGTAACTTTTATGATTCTGTGCCTCAGTTTCCTCATCTCTATAGTGGGGATGAAAAAAAGAACCTTGTCTAGAGGACTGTAAAGTCCTTAGAGCAATACCAAGTGCTCAATAGGCATTTTTCACCAGCATTATCTTCTCTTTGTATTCTAACTTGTCACTTAACTCTGCAGCCTGACCTTCCTCTGTTTTGCTACAAAACCGCCCCTTGGCCAGTATGTCCTCTCATTTCCCACATATTATCTGTTGGTGAGGGGTAAGCAATGTCCTCTAAAGCTTACCGGACATTTTTACTGACCCATATGAAATGAAAGCCCAAAGAGATGGTGGCCATCATCTGGTCCAAGCCCGTTACCGTACAGACGGGGCCAGTGAGGCTTTGAACAGCAGATGGGCTGCCCTGTCCATAAGCTGGTCTAATGTGATTATTGTACAAACATTCTCCCCAATAAGTTTTTGTGCCCCAATTTCTCCAGTGAGATCTCTTGTCCATTTAACCGAAGAAGTAGATGAGAAAAAGCCACCCTGTGATTTTAAAGACTGTTAAATGCTAATTACAAGCCACTCCATTTGAACGATAGCATTGAAAGCATCTTAATCCCCCTTCCTTCTCTCCAAACTGCCATCACTAGAGAAAACAAAAAGCCAGTTCTATGAAAGCTTCAAACCAA
The DNA here is from genome assembly GCF_011764305.1 of Mustela putorius furo. NCBI lineage: Eukaryota > Metazoa > Chordata > Mammalia > Carnivora > Mustelidae > Mustela > Mustela putorius. The sequence goes on from NW_025421301.1 coordinate 461,558, forward strand.
ACTGAATGGTTGTACAGACAATGGTTATTAAGAGGTAAGCTTTTTCCCAGGGAATGGTTAAAGCGTTTCCCCCCTTCTTGTTACCTTGGTAACTGCTACCTTGGCGCCCTTGTTGATGAGCTGAACCACATTCTCTGCTTGGCCTTTGTACGCAGCTATGAGAAGGCGTTCTGAAAGCGCAGCGACCGCATCCTGCTGGCTCATGAATTAGGAGAGAAAGAGGTTTTCAGGAACGCAGTAGACAAGTTCCTTCGGCTCAACACGATGCCACTGGCCCAGGCAGGCACCCACGGGTAAAGATGCTCCTGAGCGTCAGAAGGTGCCTTTATTACTAGGCCATTTTGGGGACCTAGGGATCACAAAACAAAGTTGTCATTAGCACCACTCAGCATACAGCACGGGCCACACCTCGTCTCTCTGATTTCAGGGCATTTGCTGGGGGCTCATGGCAGGGGACAGAAGCTGGGCAAAGACGGGACAAGCACGAAGCGCATTCTGCACACCAAAGCTCCTGAACCTGGAAACAGAAGACAGCAGAATGTGCCAATCTCCCGCCCTTCTTCCTGCTTCAGGAACATTCTCCAGAGGATTATAACCAAAACTGTGAGGTCTGTTCTGCACTTCCATCCTAGGTAACAGGGACCTGATATAATCCCATCAACATTGCGGGGTTTCCAGGCTTGCCTTTGGCAGGTGACTGTACTGTGTATGATCACAAAGGGCCTTGGGACCAAGTTTTGTGGGTCCGCCACGGCTAACATGCTGCTTCTGCTGGCAGGTGAAGGTGTGTGGACCACACCTCACAGAGACCCTGAGGACTGGGTTAAATCCTTGGCATTCTGTCCCAGCATTTACTGCAGTTCTTTTGCTTCATCCTTGTCTCAATGTAAACAGTGCAGTTTCCCGAGTTCTGGGATAGATGGAGAACTGCGCGCAGGCCCTGGCCATCTCCCAGTCCCAATTACTATAGGAAAAACCCACTCTGGGAACAACAAAGGTGCTACGAACACTGACAGTGTGCACTGCCAGCTGCACCAGGAGGGGCTGGTGGTGGTGGTTCCGAGCTTAACAGGAAATAAAAGGGCCTACCAAAACCACCTAGGGGGCTTGAAGCCACACTCAGAGCAGTGATCGGGAGGTAGTGACTAGTAGTCAACCTCTTCTTTCCACCAAATGGCAAATGAACAGACTTCTAAAACTGACTCCTCCAGTAGCCCTGGACCACCATTAGAGCAAACCAAAGCCACTGGTAATTGTGTCAAAAGTAAAGGACTCCGGGCTCCTGGGTGGCCCAGTCAGTAAAGCACCTGACTCTTGATTTCGGCTCAGGTCAAGATTTTAGAGTCCTGGGATGGAGCTCTATGTTGGGCTCTACACTCAGCAGGGAGACTGCCTGAGGTTCTCTTTCCCTTCTCTCTCTCTGCCTCAACCCCACTCAAACGAATTAAAAAAAAAAAAAAAAAGCCAAACTCATGCACCCTGGTCTGCTCATTGGAAGTGCAACAAACCTGGAGAAGGAATGTTCCAAAGCAGAAGACTCCTGTTAGTCACGGTTAAAGGTCCCTGGACACACCAGAAATCTTGACTGAATGAACGAGCCAATGAAAGAATAACATTGAGACTCAAAACAGAGAAACAGAGCTAGAAATGCCACTGGAAATTCCCAGGGTACCCCTGAAAGACAAGTTTGGGCTCTATGTTTTCCAGACTGTTCCACTGTTTAGAGTGGTTTGTTTTTATAAACATTGGATACACTGTTCCTCTGTTCAGATAACATGTGGTACCTTCAAACCAGTAATACTGAGCTTCTGCTCCGTTTGTCCCAATACTGCAATATGAGCCACATATGAGCTGTGGCTTCCTAAATACTCTCCCTCCACAACCACATTCTTCCACTTAAACTCATTTGTTATCTTCGCGCACTCAACGGCCACCTTCCCGTACCCAAACTTTTCTTGCAATGGGTATCTGAATGTCTCAACTACAATAGCCCAGTTCATACAAATACTATGATCATGACTAAAATTTCACACATTTTACTTCATAGCTTAGCTCCTGGGGCTAGAGATGTCCTTTGTGCAAACTCAGTGCAGCCCATCAGCCGAGGTCATGGCCTGCAGACCAGCAGCGCTGTCCAGTCTCCCCAGCAACAGACGCTGGGTCAGCAGGCCCACAGTACACGGACAGCCACTCCCCTCCTAACCCAGACAATAAATTCGGCTCTCAGACACTTATTGCCATGGTTGCAGGCTTCTGAGATAGCCTTGTTTACATAATTACCTTTGGTAAAGAGCCCTTTGCAAATCCAGTGCACATTACTATTCCTTTTTTTTTTTTAAATAGAAAAATATTACAATTGAAAAATGTTGGCCAAACAGAATTTTTAAAAATTTACTATTTTTATTTATTTATTTATTTATTTAGCTTTGCCGTTCCAACTATTTAAGAATGACATGTTCCCCACTCTCCACTCAACCCTACCCCCTTCACCATGGCCAATGCACAGCCTGCCTGAGGCACGAGGCAACTCCGGGACACGTTGCTTATAGGGGTATGGATACTCCCAACTGGAATTGCACAGAAAACTCCTGCAAAATCAGGAACAGAATCCCAGGGTTCCAGTTACCAGTCTGCAGATAGCACCATCCCTTTGTGCTTGGGCATCTCAAGTTCATTCTCGATAGATCCAGCAAGAGGCTCACTGGTAGGGCCTCCAGCATTCACCTACAGTTGTATTCACACACAGGGTGGTGGGAAAGGATCAAAGTGAGCCTTCTTTTTGGCTTCCTTTCTATACCTCCATCCTTCTGGAGTAAGGGCATATTCAGCTTCTGTCTGACACCTCTAAACTGACAAATCAGACCAGGCAGAGGCGGGCTGAGGGAGAGCTATGAGGAGGATGGAGGACCCCAAAAAAGGAGTGGGGGATGGGAGGAATAGAGAGGTGACAATCAGTCTGCAATCGATGACTTAAACTCCACTGCCCACCTGTTGGGTGCCCGGGCTGCAGCAACCCCATGCCCTCATTAAATCTGAGCCGCCTCTTCCAAGTAGATCAGCTATCATTCAAGACACTTCCCACTGCCGGCGGTGAGGAATTTCTTCTGCCCCACATTTACCAATCACATCCCTCTTTGTCACAATGCTCACTTTCACAGGGCTCCAGAGAAAAATATTAAATGCAAACATGCTTCCAGCTCTTTAAGCAGAAATGAAATAAATCCATGATCATAAATATTCAATGAGCATCCTGAATCCAGAAAGGTATTTAGGTTCCTAAGAAAGATCTCCCTCCCTTCTCCCAGCCCACTGCCCCGTTTTCACTGCATTCCAATTTGCCAATGCTTTTTTTCTCTCATCACGAATGCCAGAAGGCCATACAGCTGCTTGGTCTGTGATGCAATCTGTTTTCTTTTTATAGCAAAAGGTCTGGGAGGTTTGCTTTTGCTGTTTTCTTGAGGATTTACCACAAAGTCTCCTGGAACCAATATCCCCAAACCACTACAGTTTCCTAACAGACAAAATATTCTAGAAGAGACCTGCAAACAGCCAGAACCTTATGCACAGCCCACCCAGAGACAGTCCACAAGCACCCAGAAGCAGTGGTTAGGGAGCACTATCAATTACAATAACTCGCTTTGCACCTACTCCTCAAAACCCTGTAGCGAAGAGAGATTGTACTCACATCCAGGGGTCTGTCCTCCCCATTCTACATGGTGTCCTGCTGCTGGGTAACTGCTGTCAATTCTTCCCTGGAGAGATCATTAGCTTCCTAGGGTTGTCATGCTCAGTGGGTACGCAATGATTTACTTGCCTTTTTCCCTTGAGCTTCCTCTGCCAACTCTGGCCAAATCTCATCTAAAAGCTTATTAAGACATCCACTCAGCTCACAATGTCTTGCTGCTTCCTAGTCTGCTCATCACAGCTTCTGAAAGTCTTGGGTCTTCGGGTCTTGTCGGACTGCTCCCTTCCGCCGGCAGAGGACCTGTAACACTGCCCTATTGAAGAGTCAGGGAATAATTCACAAATGGGCGGAATGATTTTCAGTGATGCTCAGATGACAGAGAAACGAAGTTTGCATCTGCCAGCAGTCATGCCAGGAGAAGAGATGAATGTGCATGTCGTAAGGGAGGGAGAAGGCAGGCAGAGTCAAAACCTGTCATGAACTGCCTTTATGGTAAGAGGGAACAGCAGAGATCCAGATACTCCTCCCTCCTAGGCAGAGAGTTCCAGCACTGTGACTGCAGCAGCACAGGAGTCAAGGCGCTGGGAGAGCAGCTGTTTCAGTGTTTTTTAAGCCCAGAGTTTGTCTCACAAACGCTCCTCTAAACAGAGTCTCTGCGGAGAGGGGGAAGGGAGGAGACAGGGAGCAAAGCTGTTGAGTTTTGACCGAGTGTCGTCAATGGCCCTAAACATCACAGGGGTGTCCTCCAGACCACTTGATGAAGCAGCAGGAAACTAACTCCCAACTTGAACAGTCATAGAAAGGAAGAAGGTTTTCACTTTGACTTGAGCCATCTTATCATTTTTCCCTTATTTTGAAAGCCAGAATTGTTGGTCCTAAAGGTGGGAATATTACTCAGCCTGTGTAAACCCTCTAAGCACCTTCCCTGCTCAAGGCCTTGCCCCTACTTCCTTGAGGGTAGCAGTTCTTATGGGCAACAGGCTGGGATTCTGCTTTGGCAATTATTTGGCTTATACCAAGGGAAGAACAGCCAGACTCAGGGCAGTGCATTACAGAGAGACTGAATTCCACTGGGGAGACAAGGTGCCAGTAGAATGATAAGCTTCTTTTTAATACACAGCAATTGTACTGGTTTATCCTAAAGTGATCATTGCTGGGATACTGCCATCACGGCCTCACAAGTGAGGTCAGAACACGGAGCAATGTGACTCACTCCCTGCTCTAAAGAAACTGGCCCTGATAGGTCTTACAGAAGCCCCAAAGACCAGATGCCAAATGAGAAAAGCAAACCGAATGTGACTGAGGTACAAAGAAACGAGTGGTTACTTTTGTGGGACATTTCCTTCTTCTGAGAGTACGTACCCCACAGGTAGGGACCCTCAACATAATATTATCAGTGAGGACAGTACGACTCTGGCTGTTCACAGAGACTGGGCTCCCCAAATGCTATCTGCAAAAGACAGGGACAAACAGGGGCAGAACACCTCTTGAGCGAGCCCATGACTCATTTTACACACCTCACTGTTGCAAAGGAACAGTGTGCTTATTTCTGGTGCCACATGAAGTTCAGGACTTCCGAATGTGACAGTTAATGAGTTGTTGAAATAATCACCTTCAAAGGAGGCTTCCAGAGGCTGTTGCAGTAAAGGCTGAAGAGTGACATCTGGAAACCTATGACATGCTCTACCATCAAGGAAAGCAGCTAACACACATAAAATTAGTATCAGAGCCCTAAGGATATCACTGAATAAAGTTATGATTGACAGAAAGCTTGTGGTATAGAGACCTCTTCTTTTTACATGGGACAATCATTGCACATTGACGGCCCCGTGCTGCTAGATCACCAGAGCCCCCAAGCTGGGGCTACCAAAATCACATATACTGACACCCACGTGCTCAAAAGCCACACCAGGTCATCACTGAGCCTTCTTTCCCTAGACAAGTTGATCATGCCCCCATCTGTGCTCTTACAGTCTTCTGTAAGCTCCTGTTATAGGCTGAGTTGTGTGTCCCCCACCCCCTGCAAATTCCTATGTTGAGGCCCTGACTCTCAATGTAACTGTACTTGAAAATGGTACCCTTCCGAGGTAAATAAGATACAGTGAAGTCATAAGGACGAGGCTCTGATCTGTTAGGATTGGTGTCTTTATGAGAGAGACGTTAGAGACGCGATCTAATCACGATCCTATCTGCCCTCCCACACCAATTCTCAGAGGAAAGGCCATATGAAGACAGAGCAATAAAGTGACTACCTGCAAGGCAGAAGGAAAGTCCTTACCAAAAACCAAACCCTGCTGGACCCTGATCTTGGACTTCAGCCTTGAGAACTGTGAGAAAATAAATTTCTATTATTTAAGCCACTCAGTCTACAGTATCTTGTTCTGGCAGCTTGAACTAAGACAACTCCCCTTACGGTATAGTTGCTCACATGGGCTCACGGTTGATCTTCTAAACTCCTTGAGGACAGGAACCCTGTTTTGGTTGTCTTGTATTCCAGTGCCTGGTGTACTTCCTGGAATATAGTTAGCGTTTGAAGTCTGTTAAGTCGATGACAGGAAAACTAAGAACTAATTGCTTTTTCTAGTCATTAACTCGTCTGTAGGAGCCTGTGGATCTCATGAGAAAAACAGGAAGTGTCTGCCAATTCAGCAAACCATTTTCTCCTTCCCCCACAGATGAGGCAGGCTATGGCTCCTGAAACTCCAAGAGATAATAAATGGACGTAGTCATTCTCCTCTCTCCCTCCCTCCCCCAAATAGAGGACAACGGCTCTTCCGGCTCTTCTGGGGAAAAGAATTACCGATCTGGAGAATTACCAGTCTGGCCACAGACCCTGCAGGTCCGTCAGCACCACAAGCCTTGGGCCACACCACAGCCACTCAAGAATTTTCTTTTTGCCATCCTCAATGCCTGTTGGGTAAAACCACAAAGGCTAAAGACAAACCAAAACAAACAATGACAAATTATAATAAAACCAATCCCCATGCAATAGTCTACCTTCCACGCATATGTTTCTCCCATCTACTTTTTTTTTTTTTTTTTAAGATTTTGTTTATTTATTGGACAGAGAGAGACATGGCTAGAGAGGGAACACAAGCAGGGGGACTGGAAGAGGGAGAAATCAGGCTTCCGGTCAAGCAGGGAGCCTGATGTGGGGCTCCAACCCAGGACCCTGGAATCATGACCCCAGCCAAAGGCAGATGCTTAATGACTGAGCCATCCAGGTGCCCCTTCCACCCACTTCTTAAATCTGCTTTGATCAGGCTTCTTTCTGCCCCCAGTTTTCCCACTAAACTGTTTGTTGTTGATGTTGTACTGTACTATGTATTTATTGAAGAGAGAGGCACAAACAAAGAAACTGGGAGGGAGAGCTTTCTTGCTTAGTGTGCTAGGGGCGAAAGGAATCAGCAAAGTTCTCACGGAGAAGGGCAGGTGTGCGTTGAGTGGTGGATGTGTAGGATTTTGTTAGCTAGTGAAGAGGAGAGGAAATGGGCAGAAGAAACAGCAAGAGCAAAAAGGCAGAGTAGTCTGGAAGTGCACGTCATGAGTGAGAAAGAGAAGTGAAGAGACTGTTACAGGTGAAGCTTGTAGTATGTGGGTGATGACCCACAGATCACGTTGCAAAATATGGGCTATGAAAAAATTTTCATATCATGCTAAAGATTGGTTTCTATCTTGTATTTGTGATGAGGAGCTCTAGAAATTGGTAAGCAGAAGAGAAACTAGTCATATTTTTACTCAGAATTCAAGATTTCCAAGAATTACATTAATTATAATTATGGGTTCATGCTACACTTTGAAGATTATATGCACATGGCTTTCTTTCTCGTTCTTCCTTTGTATATTTCTTCTTTTATTCCCTTCCTCTTTCCTCTTTTCTTTTTATTTTAATCAAAAGATCTTATTTTTTAGATCGGGTTCAGGTTTACAGAAAACCAAGCAGAAAGTACGGAGGATTTCCATATACCCCACCAACCCAACTGCCAGTTCCCCCTATCATTAACATTTTGCATTGGTGTGGAAAATTTGTTACAATTGATGAGTCAATGTTGATACATTACTATTAACAAAAGTCCATGGTTTATATTAGGGTTCCTTCTTTGTGTTGCAAGTTCCATGGGTTTGGACAAATGTATAACTGAGGGGTATGTATGATGACAGTAGCATACAGAATAGTTTCATGCTGACATAAGTGTTCCCCACCTATTTCTCTCTCCCCTCCTCAACTCCTGGCAACCACTGAACTTAATACTATCTCTATAGTTTTGCCTTCCCCAGAATGTCATGTAGTTGGAATTATATAGTATATAACCTTTACAGTTCGCTTCTTTCACTTAGTAATATGCATTTAAGGCTCCTCCATACCTTCTCGTGGCTTCATAGCTGATTTTTGTTATCACTAAATAATATTCCATTCTACAGATGTACCATAGTTTGCTTACCCATTCACCTATTAAAGGGTATCTACATTGCTTCCAAGTTTTAGAAATTACAAATAAAGCTGCTCTAAACATTCACGTGCAGGATTTTGTGTGTCATACTTTTTTTTTTTTTTTTAAAATCTCATCTGGGTAAATACTAAGGAATAGCACTGCTAAATCATATGTTAAGAAAATGTTTAGCTTTATAAGAAACTGCTATGCTGTCTTCCAAAATGGCTATAACATTTTGCATTCCCACCGGTTGATTTTACATTGACCTGATTGCCAAATGCAATGGTAGGTAACTTTCAGTTCTTACCTTATGTGATTTCTCTGTTGCATTAGGCACTGCTACCATTTCTTCATCACACTTCCTTCTCCTCTGGTTTCTGTGACCCAATGTCTCCTCATTCTCCTACCATCCCTTGAACTATTTTTTTTTCTCCAATTCAAGGGCTCTTCATTTACTGGTCCTTTAAATGTTGCAGGTCCCTGAGATTATATCCCTGATTGCCTTCTCCGCTCATCTTCTCTAGAAAATCTCTGTTACCCACCTCCCCACCCCCCGCTGCTGCTGCCCACATGCTCCTCTGCTGCCTAGATACGGACTTCTTTAGCCTCAATCACTTTCTCTGAAGCTCCATATTTTAAGCACCCAACCATTTAAAGACATCTTACTTGGATGTCCGCTATCAACATGTCCACACCCAAATCATCACCTTTCTTTCAAACCCAGTCCTTTTCCTTTACCCCTATTTTGGTGAGTGGCTCCACCTTTCATCTATCTGCTTATTTCCCTAATCTGGAACACTCTTCCCATTCCTCTGATTCTCCTTCCCCCGCCCCCACATTCCATAAATTACCAAATCCTCCTGATTTGAGACAGTAATACACTGAGATTAAAAATGAGAATCTTGAGGGGTGCCTGGGTGGTACAGTCAGTTAAGTGACTTGGTTTCAGTTCAAGATGTGATCTCAGGGTTGTGAGATCGAGCCCTGCCTCTGGCTCCACGCCCAGTGTGGAGTCTGCTTGGGATTCTGTCTCCCTCTCCTTCTGCCCCTCCTGCTTGTGCTCATGCTCTCTCTCACATACAAATAAAGTAAATAAACTTTTTTAAAAATGAGTCCTAAGGTCACATTCCTGGGGCTCAAATTCTGCTCTGCCATTTTCTTTGGGCAAGTTTCTAATGACTCTAAGCCTGTTTTCTCATGTGTAAAACAGAGTAACAGTTCTTAACTTATTGGGTTGTTGCAAAGACTAAACGAGATAATACATACCCTATACAATGTCTGGCACAGAGAAAGTGCTTAGTAAATATAAGCAAGGCTGTATGGTTGATGTTTAAATGTTCCTTGTTCTGTTCTCTCTCCTCTAGCTGCACTGCCACTGCTTTGATTCAGGATGTCATCGCTTCTTACCTCAACCATCGCAGTGGTCTCCAACTGGATGCTAATGATGTTTCTTGAAATTCTGCTTGTGATTATCTAAACTTGGAAATTGGGATAAGAAAGGTGAAATAAGTTTTCAGCTTGTGTAATGGAATCTGCTGCTGCAGATGAGTTTTTACAGAGGTAAAAGTAGGCCAGACTAATGTTCAAGATTCTGACAGTGAGTGTGCTTTGGCCCAAAATGCATCTTCAATAAAAGATAACTGTAGAAGTCAACGTAACCTGCCCAGATAGTTGTTAGGATTTATTAAACTTGACCTTTGGGGAAGATGGAGCCATTGAGCCATCAGTGTTAAATTCTCTCTCCTCTGACGGGTCCTGAGAAGATCACTTGAGCCAATAAGAGAAATTCCCCCTCCTGATGTGTCAGTGTTAGAAGAACAAGATAATGAGAAACTTCTCTTCCAGTTTGTTTCAAGATGACAAAGATGGAACTCAGACAGATGAGCCGCAATGCAGGAGTCCCTGCATCTGCCTATAGCCAGGCAATAGTCAGCCAGGTTGTGGCACGTCTTTGGTGCCAATTGTTTTGTCGTTGTCTATGGCCTCTCATCCTCTGTGCTTCTAGTCGAGAGTCTTTCATGACGAGATCTTATGGGGGCTGTGAGACTGCTGATCACAGGACTGAAGTCAGCACGTGGAAGCTGCCTCCCATGGCAGTCCCCCTGTTGCAAGTCCTGTCCACTCCCTCATCACCTTGATATATGTTATCACTCTCAGAATGCTCTTTGCACAACAAATGTGATCGTGCTTCGCCTTTGCTTATAACCCTCAACGACTCACATTCCCCCAGAACAAAGTCCAGAGAGACACAAATCCACACACGGCCTGGTCTTCCCTCTGTTTCCAACCACCTGCTCTGCTGACACCCCACCCACCCATCCTGCTTCCTGGCTTCACCACACTGGTACTCAGAACCTTAAAACCACCAGCCTGCCACGTTTGCTTACAATGGTCTTTAGATCTTTTCCAAACTCCTTCTTACCCTTCCAACCTGATTCAAGTTGTCCTTCTCTCAGATGATTCCTCCAATGCTACTCCATCCTCCAGGTTCCCAAGGCTCAAATCCCAGGTACCCTGAGCTCAAATCCTGGCTTATCTACTTATGTTGGGCAATGTATTTAATAAATCTAGGTTCATTTCCTCATGTGTAAAATAGAAAGAATAACAGTTTTTACTCATTGAGTGACGGCAAACATCAAATGAGGCTAATACAAAATAATGTAACTTGTAAATGTCCCTGTAGGTATTTACCAAACGGGACTGCAATTGCATGATGTCAGTATTGTTGGTGCCTCCTCCTACCTTCTGATTAAAAAGGCTTCTCCACTCAGCTGCTCTTCTAAGGACACCGTCCCAGCCAGAGAGGCTCCTGGGCTTCAGGATGCAGAATTAGAGGACGGTCAGTAGAGAAGCGAAAGGAGAAGGCGGACTTGTGAAGGGAAGCCAAGCGAATCTGTATAACAAAGAGCTGGACCAGCAAGAACGGCCATGCAGGCGGGAGGACGGAACAAGAGCTTCTTGGGGGCAGTAAACACCAGGCTTCTTCTTCTTCTTCTTCTTCTTTTTAAAGATTTTATTTATTTATTTGACACAGAGAAAGATCACAACTAGGCAGAGAGGCAGGCAGAGGGGGAGGGGGAAGCAGGCTCCCCGCTGAGCAGAGAGCCCGATGCGGGGCTCCATCCCAGGACCCTGAGATCATGACCTGAGCCAAAGGCAGAGGCTTAGCCCACGGAGCCACCCAGGCGACCCCAAGAGGCTTCTAAACATTGTGGAATGTGAAAGAGAATGTGAGGGCGAGGAAATGGGATATGAAAATTGTTACTAAGAGTTTATGAATCGAGTTTCCTTTAATTTTTTAAGAGCAACAAGTAAATTATTAACCTGTTTTAAAAAATTAATTTTGAATTATGATTATTTGAAGATGTCCATACAAATACTAGACGATAAGAGAATGAAATTCTTTAGGGTTTCCCTTGTTTCCAATGTCTTTGCTCTCAGAATTAGTTCTCTAGTACAGGGGCTGTGTCTTGTTCCTTTCTGTAAATCCAGTGCAAGCACACAGCCTGGTGTGTGGTTTATGAACAATAAACACTTGCTGAACAAAGAAACATGTCTACGCTTATACAACTGGATCATCAGCTCCTATGAACAAGTCAATCCTCTTATTTTTCCATGTGTCCAAATAAATCATTGAAAGCTGTAGTGAGTTGAATGGTGCCCCCCACCCAAAGGATACGTTCATGTCCTAATCCCTAGAGCCCGACTGTTAAATTGTATGACGGAAGATATAGGATGTTAAGGATCCTCAGAACAGCTGGTTACCCTGGATTATCTGGGTGGGTCCCCAATGCAATCATGTGTATCCTAAGAAGAGAAGCAGAGGGAGTTTTAAGACATAAGAGGAGGCCGTGTGACCTCAGAGGCAGAGATTAGAGTGAGGAGGTCACAAGCCACCTGGAACCATCAGAGGACAGAGGAGGAAAGGAAGAACTGTCCCCTAGAGCCTCCACAGGGAGTAGAGCCCAGCTGACCCCTTGATTTCAGACTTTTGGCCTCCAGAATGTGAGAGAATAACTTCCTATTATTTTAAGCCATTGAGTTTATGGTGATTTGTTATAGCAGCCAGAGGAAAGTAACACAAATGCCCTTATACATAATGGATGTTCAATAATTCTTTGTCATTTACCTGTCGGGAGTCACTTACAATCATAAGATGTGCTTCTTTTTCAAAGTCACTCACCCACACATGCATGGCCAAGAGCCAGGACTCCACTAAGTCAACACTTGTGATGGTGTTGTACCAAGGGATCCTTCACTGCTGTCTCAGGGACAGTCAGGTTCCAGGGACTGTCTACTGACTACACATTCCAACAGAATGTTCTTCACTCCTTCCTCCAGGAAGGAGATAGTACGGTAGGGAAGCACTTGATAATGAATTAGAGGGTACAGAGCCACCCTCATGGGGTCTCACCAGCTGGCAGCCACTCAGGCTGAGTACTCAGGGGTCGACCTGCAGGAAACACTGCTGAATTGAAAGAGAGCCATGGTAGACTCTCAGCTCCTAATCTGAACCACAGTGCGCACACACACACGCACGTGCACACACATCCCCAATCATGAAGTTGCTCTGCCAGCCAAGAATTAAGTGAATGCAACCCTGCAGACATAGTCTCAAATATGAGACTTCTCTCAAAGGCCTTCTCTCAAAGCTTCGCTCAAAGCTGGAGAAGGTCTTCCAGTTGGCAAGCCCATGACCCTTGCAGGAGACCACTCACACACACTCAGAGAGACTGCTTCTACTTATCAAAATCTGCTGTGTGATCTTCTAGAAATTATTGTTTTTAAGTCTGCTGGACCCAGTTTTCATAAGAGTGATCCCATTTTGACCAATTGCTCTGTCAACGAAGTAACATAATATCCATCTGATACTACAATAGAGACTATGATGCATGTCACCCCTCCTTCCCAACTCCCATTTCCTCTAATCCACATGACTTTCTGCAATAGCTCTTTCAAAATCTGCAACTTTCAGCAAGCATGACTGGGTTAGATGTGATTTGATAGAAATACTGTCTATCACCTACAAAAGGAGACATCCAGTGTTCTGGAAATGCTGGTACTCCATCACTTGTTTCCAAGCCACTGTTTGCAAAAAGACAATACACACATGGTTTTCCCATATCAATTCCCCTTTTTTTTTTTTAAGATTTTATTTATTTATTTGACAGATCACAAGTAGGCAGAGAGGCAGGCAGAGAGAGAAAGGGAAGCAGGCTCCCTGCTGAGCAGAGAGCCTGATCCAGGGCTCGATCCCAGGACCCCAGGATAATGACCTGAGCCGAAGGCAGAGGCTTTAACCCACTGAGCCACCGAGGCACCCCTCAATTCCCTTTTAAGAGTGGTTGAGGTAGAAGTAGGTAGAAGCAAGGGGAGAAGAAGGTTATTTAAACACTCTACCCACAGAGTGTGCTTCGTGACTTTGGGAAAGTTATGTAACTTTCTTGGGCCTTAATGTTCTCATCTGTAAAATGGGGAGAATAATGGTAGCTACTGGCTTCATCAGGCAGCTGAAAGAATTACCTGTGGGTATAGATGACAAGCACTTCACATAGCACCTGGCACAGAGTAAGGACTCAGGAAATACTAATTGTGCATGTGTGCATGTATAAAGTCAACCAGAGGCTAAATTCTTCAATTAGATTACCAAATCCTTCCTATCACTTAATCCTTCCATCTTTTCTGTGTAGTTCCCAAGAGCTCCCCCCAGGGAGAGCTTGGTCCTTTGGCCTTACTCAGTACACAACATGACACAGCGTTTGGCTTCAGCACAGACCTTTGCTGGGATCAAGTGTCCCTGGAGGAGAGGAATTAGGACTTCAAGTACAGCTGGCCGTCAGGGAGGCTCTGCAGCCTCTCCCCATACTTGAGCCATCAAATAACGACAATCAGACATGTGCATGCTTGGAAAGATGGACTCTGGTCTGGTAGACTCTGCATCCCAGGGCAGTGAGGACCTGTTTACTGGGTGGAGGGCCATCTTCAGGGGAATGCTCTGTTTGAAGTCAGCTCTCCTTGTGTTCAACCTCTGTCTCTACCCCTGGTTATTTCCCAGCTCAGACTTTCTCTCAAACTGGTTATTGTTCATATTTTAAGTTTCAGTCATAGATTAACCATGAGCAAATTTGGTTTGAATTATTTTGCTAAATTACATCACGTGGCAAACACACCTAGTTGTCATCAGCATCAGTTATGGTGCATTATTTGAAATTAAAATTCTGCCACATCTTTACAAGGAAAAGAGGTTTCTATAGTGAAGGCAGCAGGTACAAAAATGACACCAACCTTGAATTGCTTATTATATGCCCAAATTAGCCCCAGAGATATTTATCCCCAAGAGTTTTAAACGATCTTAAAATAGGTAGGTCTCTCAGGAATTTCTCATTATTATCACAGTCACATTATTTTCACAATGAAAATATATTTAATTAGTTGAGCTTTAGCATTCTTCAGGAGACAGGGTCAACCTGAGAAATTACAAACGAGACCCTCTGTGTAAAGTCCCAGGTGAAGCCCATGCCCAAGCCCATACTCTTCTGATAGTTTTCTCAGGGAATGAGGCTGTGTTTCTCTTCAGCAAGGGGTGTGTCTGGCTTCGCTGTGGTAGGCGAAGCTTTCACTCTCTGGCTTCCATCCATCTTCTTTGGGACTCTGTCCTTGGGAAGGATCCAGACCTCCTCCAGCCCTTCTCTGTGGGAGAGGGGGTTCCTCCCCAAACCCAAGGACAGTTCCAGGTGATCTCTGCCTTTGGGCAGATTGTCTTTTTGATGGTCATTTATATCTAGCCCAATTTTCAACCAAAGAGCATGGTGGGAAGAGGACAACAGAGAAAAAAGAAGGAGAAAAGGGAGGAGAGAGGGAGGAATGAGGGAGGAAAAGATGACGTGAAAAGACAATGGGCACACCAGAGGGAGGGCGCAGCTAACTGACAAGAAGGTGGGGGTGGCACTCAAGTGCAATCCCGTCCATTCCCCGCCCCTCCCCAAACTGGAAATGTTCCACCCAGCTGAATCTCTGATCACTGGGGACTTTTTAAAGGTTTTATTTATTCATTTGACAGAGAGAGAGAGAGCGAGCACAAGCAGGGGGAGCAGCAGAGGGAGAGGGAGAAGCAGGCTCCCCACTGAGCAGGGAGCCTGATGTGGAGCTTGATCACAGGACCCTGAGATCATGACCTGAGCGGAAGGCAGACACCTAACCAGCTGAGCCACTCAGGTGCCTGGGGATATGTTAAATTAATGCAGGGATTCCTTCTGATAGAATATATGTATTACAGGGATGCCTGGGTGGCTCAGTAGGTTATACACCTGCTTTCTGTTCAGGTCATGATCACAGGGTCCTGGGATCAAGTCCCGCATTGGGCTCCTTGCTCAGCAGGGAGCCTGCTTCTCCCTCTGTGTGCTGCTCTCCCTGCTTGTGCACTTTCTCTCTCTGAAAAATAAATAAATTAAATCTTTAAAAAAGAATCAAAAGAATATAATACAATTCCACAATCTCTATCATGTTTAGCAACATTTTAGTTTAGAATTAAAACCCAGAGGTGGGGAAAACCTGAAAAAAAATTATGTATATGTATATATTATGTGTATGTATATACAGCCATGCTTTCTTTTTAAAATTTATAAAATACAGAGAAGTGTACAAATAAGTGTACAAGGTGTGCCTCAGTGGCTCACTCGGTTAAGCATCTGCCTTCAGTTCTGTTCATGACACCATGATCCTGGGATTGAGTCCTACATCAGGCTCCCTTCTCAGTAGGGAGTCTGCTTCTCCTTCTACCCTTCCCCCCTGCTCATGATCTCTGTCTCACTCTGTCTCTCTCTAATAAATAAAATCTTTAAAAAAAACAAGTAAGTGTACAGTGTGTTGAACTTTCAGAAACATACAGACCCGTGTAACTAGCACTTTAGTCAACAAAATAGATCACCAGTATCCCAGAAGCCTCCCTCATGCATGTCTAATTCTACCTTCACACCCAAGAGTAAACACTCTCCTGATTTTTAACAGTATGGATTAGTTTTGCCTATTTTTGAACTTTATATGAATGGAATAAAATAGGATGTGTCCTTTTCTTCCTGGCTTCTTTCACCGTACATTTTATTTGTGAAATTCATCTGTTGGTTATAGTTCTACTCCATTCATTCTCACGGCTATGCAGAGTTCCATTGTATAAATATTCCACAATTCATTTATCCATTCTTCTACTGATGGGCTTTTGGGTACCAAAAACAGTGTGGCTATGAACATTCTTATATGCATATCTCTTCCTGAGGATACATATGCCATGTCTACCTAGGAGTGGAATTATTGGGTCATAGGCATGCATATGCATATTCAAATTCAGTTGATTTTTCTATGCAAATTTCTCACAATCACATGTATCCTATGGATCTTTGTGAGTCATAAGGCATATGAGAGTCCCAGAGGCAGGAAAGCTGGGCCCTGAGTTTCTGTCTATTCCTTATGACTCTGAGAGGCAGTCTATGCTTTCAAAAAGTTGCATAAGAAGAACAAATCTTTGGGGTGCCCAGGTGGCTCATTCAGTTAAGCACCTGCCTTCAGATCAGGTCATGATTTCAGGACCCTGGGATCAAGTCCCACATCAAGGTCCCTGCTCAGTGGGGAGCCTACTGCTCCCCTTGCATCTCTCTCTGTCAAATAAAATCTTACCAAAAAAAACCAAAAAAACAAATCTTTAACTCTAGTTTGCTTTTGTTATTTTTTTTTTATAAGTATGTTACAGAACAAAAGAACTACCACTGCCTGAATATCATTAACTGAAAAATTGCTGGCAGACAAGGCTGACCCTGGACAGCACAACCCTCTGCTCTCAGTCAACAGCAGGCTTGCCCCCTTCCACCAAAGAAGCACCTCACTCCACCCACTGGGCCCACATCAAAGGCCCCATGGATGGAAAGGAAAGGACACCAAGAACAATATTTCATTAGTTCACAACTAGTTTTTATCAAATTAGTTTTAAAAAGCAGTTGGACGTATTCCAATGATGAGAGATGAAAATGGAAATGGAAGCATAATTATTACTTTGTAAATCAGAGGCCTGCCAGCCCCCACACTGAGACCCGGGATCATACTGCTTTACAAAGCACTGCATGCCACTGGACAATTTCATGGAAACAATAACAAAGCCCCAAAGGATGACAGGGTCTAGCACAGCGACCATACACTGAAACTGCCCCATAAACTATTATTGACGTTAAGGTTCACAGAAATAGTAGAAACTGGCTCCGAGCAAATGCACCTTTTCACATCCCCGGGACACACTCAATTATTTCTATCAGACCCACTAAAGGACTTAACTTCTAGATAATATATAAGGAGTTACATAGGCAAGGTTTGCTGTTCAGTCAAAAGAGGGAAATCCTACCATAAAAGAAGACATATCAACAAGAAGAAACACAGGGAAGGCAAGAGTTCTCTCCGGAGTTCTTGAGGATAAGCTGTTCGGCAGCTGCTGCCAGGGAGTCCTTGCTGGCTGAGAATTAGCTGAGCAGGATGCCTCCTCTGATCCCCCCAGGGCCTGGGAACAAGACCCCATGCTTGATGGCTTCCCACCTTACCCCTTCCTCCTCGAGTGTGGGCAAACACATTAACACTGAAGCTACATGCCGGAGAGGCAGGTCCCATCACCGTGCTTCTGAAACTGCTCAGCATGTCGCTCCCCAGGGCTGGCAGGACGAAGGTGGGACAATGCTGGTTTCCCATCTCCGAGATCCCCCTCTTGCCAGAACAACCATTGCCCCTCCACCCGCCTCACTTTGCTGCTAGAACACATCAATCCCCCAAATAAAAAGTTGTAACAGGATCTTACTAGCTATCAGTTCTGGCAAAGCCAACAGTACTCCATAAATCAGAAATTTTCTTGAGAGTAATATTTCAGGGGTGACAGTTAAAATTTATCCTATAATTACCAAGGACTGAAGAAAGACTGACTGCAGGGGGTATCCCTTTAATGGTCGTTGGGACTGTTCCTCTTGGTGAATGTCAATCACAGTGAGAAGATCCTACATAATAAGGGTTTCCTTCCGTTGTTTCTTTTTTCTTTTTTTCTTTCGCTTTTACTTCTTCCTAATTGTAGTTTGATGAAATGTAAAAAAAATTATCACATTGCTTTCAGCTTTTTTTTTTTTTTTTTTTTTTTTTTTTTTTAAGAGACGGGGTCTCGCTATGTTGCCCAGGCTGGAGTGCAGTGGCTATTCACAGGCGCGATCCCACTACTGATCAGCACGGGAGTTTTGACCTGCTCCGTTTCCGACCTGGGCCGGTTCACCCCTCCTTAGGCAACCTGGTGGTCCCCCGCTCCCGGGAGGTCACCATATTGATGCCGAACTTAGTGCGGACACCCGATCGGCATAGCGCACTACAGCCCAGAACTCCTGGGCTCAAGCAATCCTCCTGCCTCAGCCTCCCGAGTAGCTGGGACTACAGGCGCGCGCCACCGCGCCCGGCTGCTTTCAGCTTTTTAAAAATGATGTTTTAAGAACACCATTTGCTTGCTATCCTGTTCCTTTCTCAGAAATTATGTATGTATGTATAAATTATTTGCATATGTATAAAATTCTGACTAGTATATACATTACTTCCCTTAAATTTTCATGGCTTTTTGAATATCAACATAGCTGCTAAAAATTAGTTAACATTAGAGTCAGATAAATTTAGGATCTACTCCTTACTTAACCAGTAAAAGCTACTTAACTTTTTTGAGTATCAGCTGCTTCCTTCGTAAAATGGACATATTATCTGTGATACAATGATAATGAATGTTAAATAAGATAGTGTGAAATAAGATAACAGAAACATTATGCTATAGAAAAAAGATAATGAATCTAGACTGTATAGATACCAGCTTTTAGTAAGGATTATTATCAGTGCTATTACAGGATAGCACTATACACAGGGCAACCATGGACAACCATGGTTGACTCTGGTTCAATACTGCCTTTTTTTTTTTTTTTTAAAGATTTTATTTATTTATTTGACAGAGAGAGAGACAGCGAGAGAAGGAACACAAGCAGGAGGGATTGGGAGAGGGAATGCCAAGCAGGGAGCCCAATGCGGGGCTCAATCCCAGGACCCTGAGACCATGACCTGAGCTGAGGGCAGACACTTAATGACTGAGCCACCCAGGCGCCCCTCAATATTGCTTTCCTTAAGAGTTAGTCCATCTTTTGGGGTTTGAGACACTTGGAAGAACCTGGCCTCCATGAACCCTGTGAATGTATCTGTCACACAGGAAGTTCTGGGTTTAAATGATATATTTTTCTAACCTCATTTTGTAAATAAAGTCTCATGGAAACCCGTTTCGGACACCTGTATGTACCCCTTCATCATTCTCTGGACTTCACCTTGTCAGCCCTTGCTGCTCCAACCAGAACTACCAACCATAGTTGGTACCTACACAGCACCTCACCTGGGATGCAGTGTCTTTGACACCACTGAGTAGGACTCCCTCAGGACACCACCTGGCACAGCCTAGAGGTGTGGAAAGTTTATACAGATGGAGCCACATTGTCACTTGCCACAGGGACATTTTGTGGACAAGTTCCAGAATCCTGAACTCCCAAACTCCCCCTGAACTTTCTGAACGCCCAAAGCAACTTTTACTTGCCAGAAGAGAGCCGCCTCTTCTTGCCTAGAGACCAAAGACCTCAAGTGAGGCAACTGCCTCATAAGGTGATACTCCCCTTCCTCAAAAGCCTTCCACTCCAGCCGAAAATTAGGGCCAGGTCTCAGCACCACGTGAGGAAACTGAGTCCTGTTCTTGTAGGAACTAGCTTCATAGTGATGGACTTTCAGTTTCCACTGTTCTCTACTGATGGAACCAAGAGAACACATGGGCGAGGGAGGGTCAACGGGAGGAATGTCAGGCTAGACTGATGAGAATGTGTCAGTACAAAAGCACTCTCTTGGGGGCGCCTGGGTGGCTCAGTGGGTTAAGCCGCTGCCTTCGGCTCAGGTCATGATCCCAGGGTCCTGGGATCGAGTCCCACATCGGGCTCTCTGCTCAGCGGGGAGCCTGCTTCCTCCTCTCTCTCTGCCTGCCTCTCTGCCTGCCTCTCTGCCTACTTGTGATCTCTGTCTGTCAAATAAATAAATAAAATCTTTAAAAAAAAAAGCACTCTCTTGAAAGTTGTGGCTTAGTATCCGGCACAGACACCTGAAGCTGGGATGGCTCCTTGAAGCCTGGGTTCAATAATGGCCTACAGAAACCGATAGAGATGCTGGGACAGCCCTGGCAGAATATTCAGGGAGGAGTCAAAAGGCAAAATGGTGGGTGTGCTAGACTGGATTTATTACAAGACAACCAAAGAGCTCCCTATCTGAACATGACCCCAGAAAGGCCAAGAGTTTACTCCCTTCACTGAAGAGATAAGGGCACTAGTGAGGGGGCTGGCATCAGGGAGAAGCCCAGGGTTCTGTTCTCTGTTGACTGGAGTGGACCACGGGAGATGCTGCCACAATATAAGGCTCTTTCGAGTTAATGGGAGATGACAGGATTCCAAAATAGCAGAGGCCAGGCTGTGACAACTAACCATCAGAGGCTAGGAAGATGTAAACACCCTAACTGCCAGCAAGGCCACAGTGACAAACAAGGGCCTCTGGCCATCAGGAAGGAATCTGGCAATGCTGACTGGCCATGGGCAAGACGGGAGGACAACTGACTACAATATTACTTGACTTGTATTTAAAAAAAAAAAAAAAAAAAGAAAGAAAAAAAAGAGTGCTCTGAGATCAGAAGGTTGATATCAGTTGCTGTAATTCCAAGGTTTAAAGGCCACTGGCTGAGAAGAGGTGAGGTCTTCTTGGGGAAGACCCTGCAAAACCACCACACGGTTCATATGATAAAGATTCCATTGATCCTTCTACAAAAGGACCGGGATCCACTTGTTGGGATTTTTGGCACTGGGGAAAGTAGAATGCCAGATTTTTTCATGTTGGCTATAGGTCTAAGCTGACTCTGATCCCACAGAACCAAAATGGTAGTTCTTCAACTGAAGCAGAGGCTTATAGAATCCAGGTGATAAAGTTGACCCCATGTCTGCTTCATAGTGGGTCTAGTAGGTCCACAGAAGCATCTTGTGGTTATTTATGTAGATATATCTAGACACTGGCAGAACCCTCATAATGGTTCCCTGTGGAAGAGTCAGGATAATCTCTCTGTACAGTAGGAAAACCTATAGATGTTATTTTTCTTACATCTGTAAAGCAAAACATAATATTTTGTTCCTGGAATAATAGTTGGCAGACTGGAAAAATGAAGTCAAAGGCAATGTATTTTCCTTTACAAAACTGTATGAAGGAGCGTTCATATTACATTTGTTTTTGTCATGTCTGATATTCCTTACATGTCCATGATATTTAGTGACCTAAATTTTGTCCAGTATCAAGCAAGCTGAAAGTAAGATACCATAAAAAGTCCGCAAAAACTAGATGTTTGGTAATTTAAGATTCAACACTTAAACAACACTCATCTGAGCAAATGAAATTCTCACTTCCTTACAAAGTTACCATTTTTTAATGAGAAGAAATACAAATTTTTTAGACAAATAGGAAGACAAAAATGATACCAGCTTCTGAAATTAAAATTTAAAGCTATAATTAGGAACGCCTGCAGTTCATTTTTAACTTTATACAGGAAATTTGTGGAGTGAAGTGATTTAACACTGAATTACTTACATTGATCACCTTAAATAATTTTAGGTGTCAAAGCTGAACCAAACAATGACACCCAAAAAGTTCTTAAGGTTAAAGAACCATATCCTACTCGTATTTATTCCTTTTTGCCTCCACAGTGCTTTGCACAGAGTAGATACTCATTAAATACTTAATAAGACAAAGAATCCTAAATTTTACACAGAATCATAAAAGATGGAGAATAGTCAAAGCCATCTTGAAAAAGAAAAGCAAAGCTGAAGGCTTCAGAATTCCAGATGTCGAGTTATATTTTAAAGCAGCAGTAATCAAACAGTATGGTACTGGCACAAAAAGATACACAGATCAAGAGAACAGAATAGAAAATCCGGAAATAAACCCACAATTATGTGGTCAATTAGTCTTCAACAAAGCAGGCAAGAATATGCAATAGGAAAAAGACAATCGCTACAACAAATGGTGTTGGGAAAACTGGACAGCAACGTGCAAAAGAGTGAAATTGGATCACTTCCTTACATCATACACAAAAATGAACTCAAAATGGATTAAAGACCTAAATGTGAGACTTGAAACTATAAAAATCCTAAAAGAGCACAGGCAGTAACTTCTTTGACGTTAGGCATAGCGACTTCTTTCTAGCAGGTCTCCTGAGGCAAGGAAAACAAAAGCAAAAATGAACTACCGGGACTCTATCAAAATAAAAAGCTTTTTTGCAGAAGGAAACAACCAACAAAACTAAGACACAGCCTACTGACTGGGAGAAGATATATGCAAATGACTATCTGATAAAGGGTAGAATTCAAAATATATAAAGAACTTATAGAACTCAACACTCACAAAAAAATGAACGATCCATTTAAACATGGACAGAAAGGGGCGCCTGGGTGGCTCAATGGGTTAAAGCCTCTGCTTTCGGCTCAGGTCATGATCCTAGGGTCCTGGGATCGAGTCCCGCATCGGGCTCTCTGCTCAGCAGGGAGCCTGCTTCCTCCTCTCTCTCTGCCTGCCTCTCTGCCTACTTGTGATCTCTGTCTGTCAAATAAATAAATAAAATCTTAAAAAAAAAAAAAAAAACATGGACAGAAGACTTGAACAAACATTTTGCAAAGAAGTCATCCAGTAGACCGACAGACATGTGAAAAGATGCTCATCATCACTTATCATCAGGGAAATGCAAATCAAAACTACAGTGAGATATCATTTTGTGCCTGTCAGAACGGCTAAAATCAACAACACAAGAAACAACAGGTGTCAGCAAGGATGTGGAGAAAAAGGAACATTCATGCTCTGTTGATGAGAATGCAAACTGGTGCAGCCACTGTAGAAAAGAGTATGGAGGCTCCTCAAAAAGTTAGAAATAGAACTACCTTATGATCCGGCATTCGCACCACTGGATATTTATCCAAAGAACACAAAAACACTAATTCAAAGGGACACATGCACCCCAATGTTTATAGCAGCATTAGCTACTGTAGCCAAATTATGAAAACAGCCAAGTGTCCATGGATTGATGAATGGATAAAGAATGGTAAATATTTTTTAAAGAAATGATAAATATATACAACAGAATACTATTCAGCCATAAAAAGAATGAAATCTTGCCATTTGCAACAACACAGGTTGAGCTAGAAAGTATAATGCTAAGCAGAACGAGTCAGAGAAAGACAATTACCATATGATTTCTTTTACTCATGTGGGATTTAAGAAACAAACAAGCAACGGGAAAAAGGTTAAGAAAGAGAGACAAACGGAGAAATGGACTCTTAATGATAGAGAACAAACTGATGGTTATCTTAGGGGAGGTGGGCAGAGGGATGGGTTCAATAGGTGATGGGGATTAAGGAGTGCATTTGCTGGGATGAGCACCAGGTGATGTACGGAAGTGCTGAATCACTCTATCGTATGCCTGGAGCTGTTGTAACACGGCATGTGGAATAACTGGAATTAAAATAAAAACTTAAGAGAAAAAAGATGGTGAGAGAGAAGTATTTTTCTATGACAAGAGACCACTAGAGAAGCAGCACCAGGTACAAGGACTTTTGAGAATGTCAAAAGGGTTTTGTGTCCTATACTATTAATGCCTACTGTGCCTCAGGATGATCCAACAGTTGAGATGAAGTTTCTCTTTGTAAAAGTATCTCATAGTACAGAAGCACAGTGTTAAACGAAGAAGGAATGACAGAACATGACCACTACACATTGCCTAATGAATCAATGGGTCTCTGCAATCATCAGGTAATAACATCACAGAGAGAGACAGCAGCACCTAGACCAGTGTACACCTCCCCACAGAAGTACACAACACCAATTGTTCCTCCCACCCCCAAAAAAGAACCTGACTCTGAACAAGCTTCTAGGAGGTCTAACTACCAATTAACAGGAAATACAAGGTATAGAGGGACATCTTAAAGGATGCCAGGGGGAAGATTTTTTCTAACTTGACTTTTAATTTCTAATCTTAGTTTTTAAAATTATATTTGTAAATATAATAAAAATGCATTACCAGAAAAAATTTAATACACAAAATACAAGCCCCAATTTTTTATTTATAGATTTAAAAAATATAAAATAAGAAGAAAACAATTAGGAAACTATGCACTTTATTCTGTAAAAATGTGCATATAGGCAATTAATAGAAAATTGTTATTACACTCCCAAATTCCTGTCATTCTGCAGTTACACCTAAATAAGGCTCTGAGCAAAGTAGCAATTCTTCATATTAAATGCTCACCAACAGACTTTGAGCACTATATATCACTATCTAAAGTTTTTGATGTTTAAAATCAGCTTGCTTCAAAGTCTCACAAAGGTGCTTACAGGAATGGAAGAACAGATTTTAAAGTAACTTTAGCAGACTCAAGATATTTACTTTTTAATTTTTATCAAAATAAAACAACAGAAGTTGCATTTTAAAAATTTATCTTCAATCTCTAGTAGCCAATTCTAGTAATATATTGTACAAGGTTAAATTTAAATTATCTTTCAATGAAAGAAATGGACTTCCAAATTCATGAATCTCCTCTATATGGATTTTCTTTCAATGGACAATTAAATTCAAAATGGTTGATCAAATTCAAAAGATGTCTGGTGATCACTTGTTATATATGTAGAATGTCACACATGGATATTCTTCATTGAAAGTAGTTATAGTTATGGAATATGTCATAACAATCAATTGAAACTGTTCTTCCAATCTTTAATTTTCCTTTTGGTCTTAACGTGCCACTGAAAAACATATTGCTTTTCTTCTCTGCACACAAATATTAAGATGATAAAATACCAAAGATATCAGAGAAATTCAAGTTTTTTTTTTTTAAGATTTTATTTATTTACTTGACAGAGAGAAATCACAAGTAGACGGAGAGGCAGGCAGAGAGAGAGAGAGAGGGAAGCAGGCTCCCTGCTGAGCAGAGAGCCCGATGCGGGACTCGATCCCAAGACCCTGAGATCATGACCTGAGCCGAAGGCAGCAGCTTAATCCACTGAGCCACCCAGGCGCCCCGAGAAATTCATGTTTTAAAGAGTTATAACCAGAATGGCTGAGTTAAGGAACACAAAAAGCTCTTATATTTCACAGAACTTTTACCCTCAAAAACTGTCACCGTTCTGTATGCCATAACTATCGTTTATGATCAGCTTCCACTGATCACATAATAAAGACAAAAATCCCAAATTTAATAGATTCGCCTTTATATAAATTCATCAACTTTCACATATTGCTAAGCCTACTGTTTAATTCTGCTGATATGACTTTTTGAAGATTTTTATTTATTTATTTGAGAGAGAGCATGAGGTAGGGAAGGAGCAGAGGGAGAGAGAGAAGCCGACTCCTCACTGAGCAGGAAGCCCGATGTGGGACTCGATCCCCGGACTCTGAGATCATGACCTGAGCCAAAGGCAGATGCTTAACTGACTGAGCCATGCAGGCACCCCTTGGCTGACATGTTTTCATAGCCAAGACATTTCTGATAAAGGAAGCAGCAGGCTTATTTACTTTCTGACACAAGCTTTTCTTCATCTTTTAATTATTCTAGAATGTTCTCTCATCACTCTAGCTTCAGCATTAGAATGGCCTCATACACAAAGTCTAAGTCCAAACCACATTTGCTGATAATACTCCTGTACCTGGATGTTACAGCAATGTCTAACTGCCATAATAATTTCTAAACATTTACTCTCTACTTGTCACAAACCAGCACCAGACCACACTGAAAAACACTGCTCTGTAAGACCAATGCCCTGATTTCTTCAACATCAACAAAAAACTGCAGAAAATAAAAAGAAAGATGGAGGAGAAACCTAGATATTAAGGAAGACTTAAAAGACAGCCAGTAGTTATATACAGCCTCTTTGGGATTGCAGTGAAAAAAAAAAAAAAAAACTTAAAATTTTATGGGACAGAAAAACGTGAATAATTACTGACTAGTTTATGCTATCAAGAAGTGACTCATTTTTGAATGTGTGATAAAGAAGCTGCAGTTATTTACTTCAGAAAAGGTCTTTTAGGGGCACCTGGGTGGCTCAGTGGGTTAAAGCCTCTGCTTTCAGCTCAGGTCATAATCCCAGGGTCTCTCCGCTCAGCGGGGACCCTGCTTCCTCCTCTCTCTCTGTCTACCTCTCCACCTGCTTGCGATCTCTGTCAAGTAAATGAATAAAATCTTTTAAAAAAAAAATAAAGGTCTTTTAGATACACAAAATGAAATACTCACAGATGAAATAACATGCTGGATTTGCCCAAAGTAACCCAGTTTTGGAGGAGAGTAGTGGAGATGAAGTATGATTGGCTATACTCTGAAAATTGGGAAACTGAGGGGATTTGTAGAGGTCTATTGTGCATTTCATTCTACTTTCATATGCATTAAAATGTTTTATAATAAAACTTTTTTTAAGCGGTCAAGAAAATGCCCAATGACCAAAGCTACTATGAAAAACTTGTATTTTATTCTTAATCTATAGGCATTAAAAAAAATAGTAGGACGGGGCGCCTGGGTGGCTCAGTGGTTTGGGCTGCTGCCTTCGGCTCGGGTCATGATCTCAGGGTCCTGGGATCGAGCCCTGCATCGGGCTCCCTGCTCCGCAGGAAGCCTGCTTCCCTCTCTCTCTCTCTCTCTCTCTCTCTCTCTGCCTGCCTCTCTACCTACTTGTGATCTCTGTCTGTCAAATAAATAAATAAAATCTTTAAAAAAAAATAGTAGGACATTTGTACATGTTATCGAGGCCATGGGTAATGGATTCATAGGAGACCCATAGCTCTGAGAGACCCAGCATCCTTAGCTTTAAGCTTGTTTGTGGGTAACTCTTAATCTTTTAAAACTCAGGTCTTTTATGGTGTTTTCTGTGTATTACAACCAGTCTAGAAGATTTTGTTGAAGTTCTTCTTTTATTCCTTTGTATTACAAACATAGATATCTAGAATATGCTTTCTAAAACCCTTCAGCGGGTGTGTACATGGCTTGATCAGTTCAGCGTCTGACTCTTGATTTCGGCTCATGAAAGGTCATGATCTCAGGATTGCTAAGATTGAGCCCCATGTGGGGCTCTGCACTCAGTGGGGAGTCTGCTGGAGAGTCTCTCCCTCTCTCTCTGCCTCTCCACCTCCCACTCTCTCTCTAAAACAAAGTCTTTTAAAAAAAATAAAAGTCTTCAGTCTGCCCTCACCCTGTCTCTCTCTTCAAATACATCCTCTTCTTTATTGAAAATCACTATTCCAGGGGCACCCAGTGTCGGAGGGGGGCGGTGAATTGAGCCCCGCATCGGACTCTCTGCTCAGCAGGGAGCCAGCTTCCTCCTCTCCCTCTGCCTGCCTCTCTGCCTACTTGTGATCTCTCTCTGTCAAATAAATAAGTAAAATTAAAAGAAAGAAAGAAAATCACTATTCCAGGAGACTCAGGTTCAAACTGCCCACACTTCAAACCACCTTCAGAAACATCCTCTAAGCTTGAACTGAGGGAGTGTAGTTTACTTCCACTTAGTTCTACCTAACAACTAGCAACACCAGCTGCTTCCTTTCCCTCCCCCCTCACTGCCTCTCCCTCTTCCCTCCCCCCTCACTGCTTTTCCCCCTTCCCACCTTCCTCACTGCTTCTCCTATACCCCTCCCTCCTAGTTGCCCAAGAAGTTGTTTTCCCCCTTCCATGCCCAAACCTAACAGTCATTCCTTTAAAAGCACAACCTTTTTTTTTAAAAAAAAGATTTTATTTATTTATTAGAGAGAGAGAGGAGAATGCACATGAGCAGAGGAGAGAGGCAGAGGCAGAGGGAAAGCAGGCTCCCTGCTGAGCAGGAAGCCCATTGCAGAACTTGATCCCAAGACCCTGGGATCATGACCTGAGCCGAAGGCCTATGCTTAGTGGACTAAACCACCCAGGTGGCCAAAACACAACTTTGGATTTGAAGCCAAATAAATTCAGCTTTCACAGATCATGTGCCCTCATGTCTGAATCTCCTGGATGTTTCTATTACCTTTTCAGTCACACACCTGTTCACTAATCCAGATTTAAGTTATTTGACAAAGATATCCAATTTATTTGGCCTAGTCAGGCCCTCAAAGCAGATTAAACTCCTTTGCAGACCACAGTCTAACTGCTAGTACACTGTTCATTTTATTTAGTCATCTAAACATTTAGAATCTGAATTGAAAATGGATTTTAGCTGAAGAAGAATCATTGGCTACTGTACCTGAAAAATACCAGTGTCCAAACTCTCAAACCTTGGGTGGAGGGGGAGGTGTTGGTATGGAGACAGGTTTCTAGAGTGAGAATGTAATGTGTTATCGTCACAAATATGCAGCCTTATGCTCTGCATTGGGAATTTCCAAAAACCCTATAGGTTAATGATACAAAATAAATGATACAGAATAAATAAAAATTCTTATACTGAAATCCTAATCCCCAAGGTAATGGTATTAGGAAGCAGGGCCTTTGGAAGGTACTTAGTTTTGGACAAGGTTGTGAGGGTGGGGCCCCCATGATAGGATTAGTACCTTTATAAGAAGAGGAAGCGACCAGAGCCCTGCCTGCCCAGTGAGGACACAGCAAGAAGGCGGCTGTCCATGTCCACAAGCCAGGAAGAGAGTTCTCATCTCATCAAAAACCAAATCACAGCCACCTTGTCTTGGACTTCAGAATTGTAAGAAGTAAATATTTCTTATTTCTTGGTTGTCACAGAAGCCCAAACTAAGATAGTTCAGCCTCATGACTATTTCAGAAATTATTTTATTTATTATTTTTTATAATTTTTTATTTTTTATAAACATATAATATATTTTTATTACCCCGGGGTACAGGTATGTGAATCACCAGATTTACACACTTCACAGCACTCACCATAGCACATACCCTCCCCAATGTCCATAACCCCACCCCCCTCAGAAATTATTTTAAATTTAATCACACAAGTAATACATCCATTAATTCTCATGGTAAAATAAAATTCAAATATAATAAAGCAAAATTCCCTTTGACCACCACCTCCTCTCCATCCAACTCCCTTCCTGTAGGAAACCACATTCCCAGTTATGTGTCTTCCCTTCCAGATTATTTCTAGGTGCACACACACGTAGAAGCATAAATATACATACTCTCTCAATGGTATATATTTGTCTGTGTGCATTTTAGTATAATTACCATATATATTATCTGCAATGTGCTTTTTTCAAAAACTGCTTTATAGTATTCTACGGAATACTATAGTTTATTTAGGCAATTCCCTTATTGATAATTACTTAGGTTTATTCCAACTTTTACTTTTGGGGGGGTCACAAATAACATTCCAATGAATAAGTGTCTCTTTGTATCCATCATATTCATTGTCAGACGGGTAAATGAAAGGAAAAGAAGGTAAGTGTCTTGCCCAGGGTTGTAGCATTGTGCACAGCAGAAGAGAGAAGACTCACCGGGCTATTGGAAGCTTCCCAAGGATCTCCCTACATAATATAAGAATAGTCATTTTGCTAAATCAGACTCAGGTGCTGGAATATATTTTTAAATGTATTTTTAAAATGTATAAACATAATACTATATACAATATATGTATTATATATCTACATATTATATATAACATATATACACACATATTCAAGTTAGCCTGACAGAGAAGCCTTTGGATACAACTCCTACTGGATCAGCCACATTCCTGAAAAAATTCCCAGACATGCCTTTTTCTGCACACCAGGGCCACAGAGAGGACAGTCACAGCAGCATTCCACCAAGAGCACATTCCACCATTCTGAGATGGAGAGCAGTGCCGTGTCAGGAATTAAGTTCACGGCAGCACGTGCTTTGCTCCCAGCAGCACTACCATTTCTGGGGATGTAAATTTTGTGCATCTTTATGGAGAAAAGTCAGCTGGGAAAACACAAAGGGGCCAAAGGAACCCCATGTGGGCACCAGGTGGGCCCCACCAGGATGATGGCAGGAGGGACAAGAGAGCTACTATTTTCTGAACTTCTAATCCTCACCATATCGAGGTGAGGTCTCCACTTAATCCTTCTGCCAGCACAAAGGGTTGGGCCTATGATGATGCACATTTCATGGATGAGGAAATAAACCAGATGGAGGTCAGGCCATCCCATCAGGACTGACTGCACCACGGGTAAGTGGTCAGGTTGGAATGTGCACCCATGCAATTGGGGCCAATACTCTGACACTTGTGTGATGCTAGTTTCAAGAAGGCATCAACTTTCCATGTTTGGCCAAGTATAGGCCATGGTCTGAGGTATTCTTTCAGAATAAATGCATTTGACTTAAATTAGCTCTCCACTCTGTCTGTGGAGCAAAGCCCTGATTACCAGTCACTGCTGTCAAGAGATCTCTGCAGAGCATCCCGCTGAACAGAGAAGGGTTGCATGCTCTTTATGGCCGGGCACAGGGCAGGAGTTCAACCAAACAACAAAAGCACAAACTCCTGTCTTTGCACTGGTCTTTCCCCACATGGTGTGTATATGTGTGCATATGAGTGTGTGTGTGTGTTAAACTCCTGTTTGGTTTAGTCTATTCTCTGCTGTCAAAATACAGTGGGCAAGGCAACATGCAAACAGTCTATAGGAGTCGTTTTTCAAACCTGGTGTTCTTCTCTCCCCAGAGTGGCTAATTCTTAGAAATTATACTGCAGGGGCGCCTGGGTAGCTCAGTCGGTTAAGTGTCCAGCTCTTGGTTTCAGCTCAGGTCCTGATCTCAGGATTGTGGGATCGAGCCCCCCATCAAGCTCTACGCTCAGGAGGGAGTCTGCTTGAGATTCTCTCCCTCATCCTCCCTCTCTCTACCTCTAAAATAAAATAATCCTTAAAAAAAATTATACTGCAGGCATTTTGGGTTTACTACTTACAAACACTTAAAAGTGAAAGATTTACATTAGGGGTACACTTCTCTGCATCTCCTAAATTGAGATACCTTTAGACATCATTGAGGAATTCAAATACTTTTACTTACATTAAAATAAAGTTAATCATAAGGAAGCTTTAAATATACATTTGGTTTTAATGAATCTGATTAAAGCGGCGATTGGGGAACCTTACTCTTGTTTAAGACTTTTAATGCCTTCTCCACTTTTCCCTAAAGAAGCCATGTGCTCTACTTAGCTAAACTGGGAGTCCAAAGAGAGTCTGTTAATGGCTTGCCAGGTTTTTGTAAAATCTTCCATTTCTACCTGCCATGTGGGCAGCATCACCTTGCAAAGCCAGGTGGGAGAGGGGCAGGAATAGCGAACTTTCCCTGGCACTAGCTCCCCAAGTCTGTAATGTTTTAGGTGGGTCTTCATAGACGAGCTGCTTTTCTTCCCTAAATCCACACACTTTATCACATTACCAAATGCCCAAAGTCAACACCATTTCAAATTATCTTGTTCATTAATTTATTTACTTGTAAATTGTTTGCCTCCAGTCCCCTACAGGCCATGGGGGATTCCAAGAGAGCAGGAGGAGCCTTTCTTATCTTCACCACTTCATCTCGAAGCCTGTAGCATTCCCTGGGCACAGCAGCACTTATAAATATTTGTTGAATGGATGAATGAATGAATGAATGAATCAGCTGGATGTGAAATGGCTAGTCAAGAATGTAAACATAGGATTTAAAGACTGTTCTAAGTAATTGTCCTACTCACCAAATAGTACTTTATAAGCTCACTGGTTGGGAGAAAGAATAGGCCAGAAATCTTTGCTTTTCCTCACTCCCCACTCTGGAGTTTCTGGTGTGTTTTTTTTTAACCTAGCTCTCTTTCAAGTTCATGAAAGAACTTTCCCATAAAACGGGTTTTCAACTTATTTTTGGCAAAGGCAACAACCCCAGAGTCATTACAGGCTTTACACCTAACAGAATCATAAATTAATTGAAAAGCTTTGTACTTCCCACATCTTATCTCTCCTTTGACTGTCAGCAAGACTCTGTTAGGGAAGCAACATGATATCAACTCAGTGGTTAGAGACAAATGCTTCAAGTCAGTCATAAAATTGTCTAATTGCCTTTGGAAATTAAACTCTTTTATAGCAGAGCCACATTTGACTGCATTATTAACACTGCAACTTGGTATTGAAGGAGAAAAAGACCTGCTCCCTCATCTGGGGAATTCGTGCTTCTAGGGTACCTGTTTGTAATTTAACACCATGAAACAGACATTTAGCTACCATATCCCCAAATTCTGGGCGGGCAGATGTATGTTTAAGTCTTCCAGGAAAGAAACTTAGCCTCAAAACATGCAAGTATATACTGGATTTCATAAAACCAAATCTTAGTATTTATTGGCACTAGGTACTATTTGACACCATGCCCCCTCCATCTTCCCCAGGTCACTGAGACGTCACTTCAGAGAATACGGCTTATTCCACACACACCCCTGGCTAGGCTGATCTAAGGGGAAGACAGAGGTGGCTACTTTGTGAAGAGTACAAGGACTGTGAAGAGAAGCATTTCTCCAGAAACGCTTACTCGTGGTGGCTGGAGGCCAGGGCGTTCGGATACAGACCAGGGGAACTCCAACAAGGGGAAAACAGCATTCTCTTCCTCAACTGGGTATCTGCTTGCTAACTTGTCCTTGTCCCTATTTCCTAGGACAGAGCAAAAGAGAACTAGAGATGGTCCAGAAAGACCACAGGATAAAGAGGGGACCAAGCTCCCCATGAATTCCAGATTCCGGTTCCTGAGACATCCAGAAGTGGACCCTCCAGAGTGAATAGCAGGAGGCAGAGAATGAATGCTACAGGGCTACCTACCTCATTAGGTTGGTGCGAGTTCTCAAATGTACAGAATAGTGCCTACCACTTATTAAGAGCTGTGTTAGTGCTTGCGTTTATTAGTCTTTTATTTGAAGCCCAGACCCTACCTAAATATTCCCTATCCTCTGTGGGCTACAATCTGTAAAAGTGAAGATAATAAAGTTTACCTCACAGGGTTGTATCTATGTAAGAGCCTTGTAAGCTTTTAATGTAGTGTAAACTTTCAATTCATTCATTCATTCATTGGATGATTTGTGAATAGCTAGGAAACGCCAGGCATATACTAGCAAAACAGATATGCTTCCTGCCCTCATGGAGCTTAAAGTCTAGTGAGGAAGACTGGCATTAAACAAGTGACTCTCACTGTGATATTAAAGCGAAGTTCTGGTAATATGTATCTGAGGTAATATGTATCTGAACCTCGCCTGGGAGGATCTGCGAAGTTCCTTTTCAGGAGATGGAATTTCAGCTGACCCATGACAGGTTAAGTAAGAATGGGCCAGATGGAAGAACACTCTGGGAGGGATAGGCAACATGTGCAAAGGCCCCGAGTCAGAGTTCGTGTAGCGCATTAGAAAAGCTGGAAGCAATCCAGTGTGGACAGATGACAAAATGCAAACAGGGAATAAGATAGTTAATGTCACGTGTCAACTTGGTTAGGCCACAGGTGCCCAGATATTTATCAACATAGTCAAACATTATTCTGGATGTTTCTGTGAGATTGTTTTTGGATTAGATTAGGGACTCACCTAATCAGCTAAAGGCCTGAATGGAACAACAACAACAAAAACCCAGCCTCCCCCAAGCAAGAGAGAATTCTCTAGCAGACTGCCTTCAGACTTCATCTGCAACATTGGCTCTTTCTGGTTCTCCAGCAGTTTGCCTGCAGACTGGAATTAAAACATCAGCTCTCTTGGGTCTCCAGCCTGCTGGCCCACCCTGCAGATTTTGGACTTGCCAGCCTCCATAATCACGTGAGTCTACTCCTTATAAGAAATTTGTGTCTGTATATGTACATGCAGCACTGGTCTGCATCTCTGAAGAATCCTGATTAGTACAGGGAGTAAGGAGAGACGAGGTGGTGGTATGGATTGGAGCTACTCAAGCCCCAGTGGTCCCAGTGGGTAAGTGGTGGGGTGTGAGGGCCAGGAGGAGTATGGGGCAATGCTAAGCCCTGGATATCATGACTCAATCTGTGATTTTTCAATGCTGAGCTGCAGGGTGGGGCAGGCTGTCGATATGGGCTATTGCTGCAGCAGCACAAGCAGATGTCAGGGGTTTGGATTGGGGCAAAGATGGGAAAAAGCTGACTAGAAGGATCTATGAAATACTGAGAAGTTTTGATCCATAAGGTTGGATATTAATGTCTTTTCTCTTAGAAAAGGGAGATAAAACCTTCTATAATTCTCCTTCAAGGTGAGTGCTTGCTAGTACAATGGATTCATTCATTCTCCCAATTTAAACATATTTATTTGCCCATACCTTCGATTCTATTGATTTTTCTATCCCCTTTCCTTAGCCTAACAGTGATATAACTGTAAAATCAGGAGCCAAGAGAAAAAAACGGAGCAGAACCTTGGCTGAATTCCCAGACAGGAACACACCTTCCCACCCACTGGGGAGGTGGATACGCGGTCACAGGCACACACAGTCAGCTCTCATTCCCACAGACACAGCTCTCTGGGACTCCCGGCAGCAATGATTGATCAGGGATCCTTCACTTACAGCTCCTAAAGCAAATTGAGGATAATATGACCTCCCATGGGTTCCCATGATTGCATTCTGTATGTGTGTGGTACAAACAAAGCCAACTATCTTTTTAACTCTTGACATTCAAATGCAGAAGTTTAATAAACAGATTTGCTTCCCTAAGCAACCTCTGTGATTTTTAACCAGCCTGTCGCTATGCGGCATAAAGACTGGAGGGGCAGGGTAAGGGGGAGTCAGGAGAGCTCTCCAGGCCCCCACAAGGTAAGACTTTCAGAACCAAGTTATACACTTAAGTTTGGAAACATTTTCAAAACAAGCCCTTCTGGATGGGTGTTCCATATTCTTGATTTATTCCCACAGGAGTCCTTCCCTGTCGGGCCCTAAGTGGCAGCCACTACCTATCACTGCCTGAAGCGAAGACCATGGATCACCTGAGTCCCTGAAAACAACCTAGGGTACTGAACTCCCCGCTGCCACTGAGAGAGTGTTATTACTCACTTAAGGTCACCAGAGAACCAGGCCAAACAAAAAGGGACTCCAAGCAGGCCTTTTTTGATTCCTCTTCCCACATGATATTAAGTTGGTTTAGGAGGCCTCATCCCATGCCCACTTTGGAGATGGTAATCGGGGCATGAATTTCCCTGCAGAGAGCGGTCACTCTCTCGGGGGTTCACAGATGAAAAGGCAAGGCTGAAAGGAGGCATGGGAGGTGTGAATTCCTACCTCTTGGGGTCAATGAAGGCTCAACTATCTTTGACTCTCTGGATGTTAGCACTGGGGCGGGCAGACCACTCAAGACCATCTCCAATCGTTGGTAACCAGAACGCATGCTTGCACTCTCACACACACACACACACACACACACACACACACACGTACCTCAGGACCAAACCAACAGCTCATGGCAGCAAAAGGCTGCTGCAAGAAATATTACAAGCATGCAAGTGACAGGATGGAAACGCTGATTTCCCAGGGAGGGGACAGGAGGAAGCACACCAAGGCAGTTGAGAGTCCTCAAGGCTAGGGTGCAAGTCTCCAGGAATGGAGACCTGGGCACAGACATTCATTTTAAAACTTTCCTTTCTTTTCTTTAAGTAGGCTCCACACCCAGTGTGGAACCCAATGCAGGGCTTGAACTTGCGACCCTGAAACCCAGACCTGAGCCGAGATCAAGAGTCGAACACTTAACCAACTGAGCCACTCAGGTGCTCCAATTTTTAATTTTCTTAAAACAGACCAAAAAGGTTCCTGGGGTGCAAAAATTGAGCTGAGGGCATTTTCCTTTTTGATGAAGGTTATGATTCTATTCTTGCTATTTGGGCTCCTCTAAAATAGGGTGAAAAGCACACAAACTGACATTATGGACCTTTGTCCAATTATATGTGAACTAATCTCATTATAGAAACATGCTTCAGAGCTGAGCAGATGGCACCATTATTAGACACCAGAAGTGACCGAATTTAGCATTAGGATTATTCTTGGATAGTAGATTACCAGCTCAGCCAAGATTCCCTCATGCTCTAAACTCCTTGAGGGTAGTGACTTCAATATACTTAACTTTGGCATGCTCAGCACCCAACACAGTCATATCCTAAGTGGTTGTTGAGTGAATAAATGAAACCACACTCTCCAGCTGCTAAGAAAACAGTACCGAAGAGTCTGAGGCTGATGGCCTTGGCACACCACAAATCCTGCGACAGCAAACCTTTCACATCACCACTTATGGCAAAGATGGAGAACTCCAGAACCAGAAGGGACCTAAAATTCCTCTCTGGGCAGGATGAGAATGAGTCACCAAGATGATAAACATAAAAAGAACTGTCCCCTTGTGGCATAAAGCAGTACTTCTGAGCTCTTGCTTTACAAAGCAGTGCTTGGTTTGGTCACTTTTTGTGATGTGCCTGAGTATCCATACCCTGCTGGAGGAGCCCAGGGGTCTTCGAACCACAACTGGTCCAGTAACAGGAAAAGGGTTAGTGTCTTTAGATCTTCTGTGTAACAGTCTTCAAAGGCAAATCCCCTCTTTATACTTACCCAAAGCCAGCCTCTCTCTTCCCTCTCCCACAAAGACAGCTGCCCCCCAATGCAAAGAAGCAAACAGCTTCTCAGAGAGAAAAGAGAAGATGCAAATCTTGTTCAATGCAAAACAGATAGCCTGATGGGGCCACCGTCCTTTAAAGATGCCCTTCTGGCAGAGGAGCCCTTACACAGCCTAACATCCTTAATGAAAAGACTAAAACAATGGACTGAAGTGCCTGCCTCAGCTATCATTGGGAAACCTCCTGCCTCTCTCTGACCTCGGCAGGCTGAGGGCACAAGGGGTCATCTCTGCATCACTGTTCAGGGATGTTTGTGACCTGCAGCAGTCCCAAGTCCCTGCACTTTTGACTCCCTGACAAGCTGAAGGCTGAATCTCAGGAGGTTTGGGACAGGGCTTTGGGCCACTAGAAGTATCCCTCCTTCCCCTTATGCAGTGCCAGTTGTGGCCAGATACTAAAGACCAGCAAGGGGGCACGTCTGAACAGTGGAGCTCACCTCCTAATCTCCTCTGGACTCTCCCTCCTAATCTCTTCTAGAAGGAAAGGGGGAAAAAATTCTACGAGAAATCTCTCTAGAATCAAGAGATACTATTCCTTAAACCTTCTGTGGCTGCTCTAGAAACACTTCCCAAACTACTGGTGTGTGCTGCTGACTCAGGAAGCTAGAATCCCCTCCACGGATTTTGCAAAGCATAAGTAAGCATTGTTGAAATGAGAGAGACAAACCAAACAGGGCTGACAATTTCCAACTTAGAAGGGTTATTGGTTTATTTTATGGCCTGTCAAGAAGGGTCATCACACTGATTCAAGATCAACATCCCCAGTATTATTTCATTTTTTAATTGAAATAATACTGTCATATAACATTATCTCATTTTCAGTATTTCACTTCTTAGTTTCCCCTTCAGTAGGTTTTGAGGGAGCATGCCTGCTTCAGTCCACTCTGCAGGAAGCTACTTAGCAATTCATTCTCTATTCAGAGATGAGACAGAGCTCCTTATGCATCTCACCAGCCCAGACAATTGTCTCAAGAAGCCCATCCCGGCAGTTGCCTGCCCTTTGGCAGAGCTCTGGAAACGAGCTTCTATGAGCATCTCCCAGGGACCCTTCTCCCATGGCTTAGATGCCAACATACTGTACAGACACTGCTGCAGGCCGGAAGATCAGGCTCTGAAAACAACCCCCAGATTTATCTCTATATACTGATAGGGGATTCTTCCGGGGGACACGAACAAATGGAAACCAAGGCATTTAATTTCCCAACACAAGCTAAAGAACTTACATTGGGGGCTAGGAAGGATATTATTAAAAATATAGGTGGGGTACCCGGGGGCTCAGTTAGTTAAGCATCTGCCTTTGGTCCTGGGATCAAGCCCTGCATCAGCTCTCTGCTAGCAGGGAGCCTCCTTCTCCCTATCCCTGTGCCTGCTGCTCCCCCTGCTTGTGCTCTCTATATTCCCCATCAAATAAATAAATAAAAGGTAATATATATATATATTATTAAACAATATATATATATATATATATATTATTATATTATTAAACAATAACATATATGTTATTAAACAATATATACATAATATATAAATTTTGTCTTTAAAAGTAAATATGTAAAAAAAAAAAAGTAAATATGTATTATAAATGCACCAAGAAAGACAGGAAGTGTTTATTTCAAATAAATAATGCTACTCACTCAGAGCTGGGATTGAACAACTTATTTTCTTTTTTGAGCTAACATACTTTCTGGGGATTTTTTATAAGAAAAATATTATGAGGAGCACCTGGGTAGCTCAATGAGTTAAGCCTTTGGTTTAGGTCATGATCTCAGGATCCTGGGATCAAGCCCCACAGTGGGCTCTCTGCTCAGCAGGGAGCCTGCTTCCCCCCCACACTCTGCCTGCCTCTCTGCCTACTTGTGATCTCTCTCTCTCCCTGTTAAAAATAGATAGATAGATAGATAGATAGATAGAAAAATATTAAGAGAAAAAAGAATGCTATTTTTCACAAAGGAAATAGATCTGGTCTGTCCAATTCTCTGCAGCCCCACCGCAGCCACCCTCATGCAAGCTCCCATCATCTGCACTCTGAACTAAAACTCCACCTCTAGCCTGTCATAACCAGACTCGTTTCACTTTCTCTGGTTCCTCCCCATTGAGGCAAAAATTCTCTTTTAAAAACATAAATCTGATTCTCTCATTTCCAATCTTAAAGCCTTCCACAGCATACTGGGTGCCCTTAGGATAAAATTCACCGTTCTTAACATGGCTCCAGCCTACTGGCCCCTTCACTCCAGCCACACCTCCCGGGGCTTGCTGTGCTAGTTCTGGCTTGTCGACATGCTGCTTCCCCCATCTGGGCCTCTCCCTCTTTCACTTTGTTTAATTCTTACTCATTTCTGAAAACTGAGTCTAGATACTGCTTCCACAAAGCCCTTCCCTGACGTACCAGTCCAGGGAAATCCACTTAGTACCTTGAAGATTTCTTTCATGACTCTGATTAGACTAATACTTATTTGTTTAATGTCTGTATCCTGGGATGGACCGTGAGCCCTCGGAGGACATGGACCACAAGGGCCCCACCTTGGCACAAAGTACGAGTTCAATGACTATGGAATGTGAATGCTTTACTTCTTTAAAAATGAAGTTCTGAAAACCAGGACAACATTAAAGAAAATCTCGGTATTTCTCAGCATGTTATCTCCTGTGATATTTTAAGAAATTCATTTTAAAAGAAGAGCATGTGGGAGGATCAACACTTATTGTGCCAAGTTTTCCTGTATCTACTGTTCTCTAAGACAAAACAAACAGCAAGTACTATCATAACGAAAGCTCCTATCACTGCTGCCTTTTTAAAGCATGGACCATTCCTAATCACATAAACAGAAAGGGCTGGACCCACTGACCCCTTCCACTCAGCAGCCCAGATTTCAAAGTTTCAGGGGATACTACTTAGCTCATCTGGCCATCTGGCATGCCAGGTCCATGGTGGCTCAACAAAAGCCATTAATAATCCAGGCATATGGAATAATCCAGGAAAGACGTGACCTGTTGACAGAAGACCATTGTGCTAGGACCTTGGGCCCCTCTTTCTCATCTTTTGTGGCGTAGCTGTGGTAACTGCTGTGATATTTTTCGACTCTTTGCCATTTGTTTTGCTGCTGACAGATCTGCAGCCGAGCATATGCAGCACACTTCTGTTCATGCACCTGTTAACTGCTGATGGGCCCGCGGCTCACGCAACAGATGAGACACGTGTAAGCTGCAGGACTCTCGGGAAAATGGCAAGTACCAAATGTCCCCTCACGCTCATAGCTTGAGTTCATTTTCCAACCTCTTTCCGAAATTCTTATTGGAAAAGGCAAATGCCCAGACAAAATGCCATGTGATCCATGGTATCATCTGTTTGACTGGAGATGCGTTCTACTGTTTTTTTTCTTCAATTCATTGCCTTCCTAAGGAGATGCTTATGCACTATCCTTATAATCTGCTCCATAATGTATGAAACATTTTAGACCATAATTTATGTTTTACTCAAAAACATTTATCAAAAATTTAAAACATGTCAGATAGTGCACTAAGTACTATTACCATCTATTGGCCCAAGACTCTCACATTCATATCTCAGTTACAAATCTCTCCTCCAGACTCCAGATCCACATGTCCAGCTACTCATCATGTCCACTGGGATGTCTCAAGAGACAAATCTACAAATCTAAGACAGGACTTGCCTTTCTCCAACCTAGTCTCTTCCAGTGTTCCTATTACAACTCTGCATATAAAAAATTTGGTTTCAGTCTTGAAATCTCCCTTTCCCTATTCCCCTTATCGAATACTTCCACCCACCATCATAGCATCCTGTCAATTTCACTTCCAAAATCTCTCTCACATACATCTCTACTACCAAAAATTTAATTTTCTTACAGTTCTGGAGGCTAGAAGTTCAAGATAAGGTTCGGGGTAATTCAGATGCCCCAATAATTTCTCTTTTTTAAAAAGTGTTGCTTTGTTTAGAATAAGAATAAACATAGCTACCATTTTTCCTTGTAGCAAATTATAAGGATGATTATGTTGCTTAAACAACCCATCTGGACTATAAATTCAAATTGCTTCATCTATAATGATTCCACTATAAGTTGTTTTTACCTACATGATGCTTTTAATCAGTGTCAACAAATTTTTTAACACTATACTATATTAGGGAAAACTAATAATGCACATCAGATTTTCATCCTATCTGAATTTCATCAAATGAGTGGCTTGAGTCTACTGATAAAAGAGACCAGCTCTGTATTAACAATAGAAATCACAGTACTTCTTTTTACAATGTATTAAAAATTACATATTTGTCATCACTATAATGAAAGAAAGAACTGCATTCTACTAATTTAATCTGAAATAGTAATTATAATCTAGAAACTAACTATAATAAAGTTGTTAAGCTACTACTCATGAAAAGAAGTTATGGACAAACTACTTCTGTCAGACCAACTGTATCTGTTCCCCATGGCTGCTGTAACAAATTCCCACCTAAGGCTCACCATTG
This sequence comes from Mustela putorius furo, assembly GCF_011764305.1. Taxonomy (NCBI): domain Eukaryota; kingdom Metazoa; phylum Chordata; class Mammalia; order Carnivora; family Mustelidae; genus Mustela; species Mustela putorius. The sequence continues at coordinate 502,844 of NW_025421301.1, forward strand.
AGGGCCCACCCATTGAGGATTATTCTCCTGAGATAATCCAGGAGAAGCTCCTCCTCTCAAGGTCCTTAATCACATTTTTTAAATTTTTGCCATATAAGGTAGTATCCACTCTTTCATCATATAAGGTAATAGTCATAGCATCTGGTGATTAAGAAGTGAATATATCTTTGGAGGGCCATTTTGTCTACCAACCATACCAGCCCTACAGATAACAACACTGAAAACAACTAGAAAAGCCCAACAAAACAATAAAAAATCTGTCTGAAGGCATCAGAGAGCTGCCACGGCAGCAGGGACTTGGTAGCCAAGATTATGAAGGAAAGGTTAGTATAGAGGGTCACATTTTCCTTTCTGGCATTCACTGATTTGCAAGCAGTTGTCAAGGGAGTTCAGGAAACACTAAGGTGGAAGAACTGAATAAATACTTCACACTTCAGCTGGGAGATGTTGAAAAGGGTCAACTGCCCTAGGAATAAGGATAAACTGGAAAGAAAATAGCCCTCACAGAGACTGAAACCTAGCCTAGGAATCCATTTCAGTGAAAGCAAAACCAAGGAGCAGAGAAGAAATGCCCAGGTTATATTATCCAGCTAAGGTCTGATATCCAGAATACATAAAGAATGCTTCCAAAATCAGTAAGAAAATGAGACAATAAAGCAGGAGAATGGTCCAGAGTCTTTTTACATATAACTTCACAAAGAGGCTATCAGATAGTCAATGAACAAATGGAAAGGTGCTCAACTTTGAAAGTCATCAAGGAAAAAGAAAATAAAACCCCTACACTCTCATAAGAATAGCTAAAGTTTTAAAAGACTGAAAATACCAAGTGTGGACATAGATCTGGAGCAATGGGAACGCCCCTACACCTCTGGTTGGGGATGAGGGTGTAAGTTGGTATAACCACCTTAGAAAACTCTTTGATAGTACCAAACACACACATATCCTATGCCCAAACAATTCCCATTCTACAAATATAATCAACAGAAATGCAAACAGCTGTGCATCAAAGGATATATGGGGAATGTTCATTAAAGCACCACTCTTAATAGCAAAACACTGGAAAAACATTATTGGTAGCCTGTCTAAAGAGAGGGATGATGTGAATTGTCTGTTTCCACAAAACATATTATGACAGGTTACTGAGGATGTATTATGTACATTGTAATTCCATTTATGATTTGAATACTTAAGCAACTAAAATGTGACAGAGTTTGGTAATTCTTGTCACAAATTAGAACATTAAATTTTCCTTTGTTATGATTTTAACAATTTATCTCTAGAACAACAAATGCATCCTGAATCCCTTAACTATGGCATAAATAGGGAAACATTTAATTATTTTATAATGAAGTAAAATTTCTCTATCTCTTCCATAAAGCTGGTTGCCACCTAAAATGAACATTAATGCTTTTCTCTAGAATGAAATTAACCAAGATATTTGGGTTATGTTCTGAAGTAGTTGCTTAGTAATTGCTTAGTGTTTCAGTAGCACAAAAAGTTGGAAATAAAATTTAAAATACAGTATAGACTATTTTAAAAAGCCATAAAGCAACTTAAATGTCTATTAATAGCAGAAGAGACAAGTAAATTACAATATATTCAGACTGTATAACAATGCAAATCAATAAGCTATTACTGCCCATAACCATGTGAATAAATCTCACAAACATTCTGCTTCACAGAAGAAACCAGATACAAAAAAGACACACTGTATGATTCTTATATAAAATTCAGAAACAAGCAAAACTTATCTATTGTGTTGGAAGTCAGGACAATGATTTGGAAAGGAGGGCAGGTAGTGACCAGGAGGGATGAGAGGGAGACTCTGGACCATTGCCAGCATTCAGTTTCCTAATCCAGATGGTAGTTTCATTGACTTTTTAAAAATTCATCGATCTGTAGGTCCATGATTTATATCCTTTTCAGTTGGCATATTTTAATTGAAAAAAAAAATTTGTAAAGCTCTAAAACTCTCATTGTCAATTTTCTGAAAGGAAACCACTCACTTTCCTAAGAAAAGAAAGGCAACAAGAATTATTACTCTGCTTTACAGGTTTGCTGAGAAATCTCCCCCAGTCCATGTTTTTGATGAAAATTGGTATTGATGTTCAAAGTCCTGCAGCCGCCAGTTGCTAAGCTTAGTGGCATTTCTGACACTGCCAACAAATTAGTTTCCAAGCCTCATGATTACTGGTAAAGTGCTGCAAATATCTTCTCGTAGTCAAAAGCCAAGTGCACACACCAGCAGAAAACTATAGAAGCTGCTGCTGTGCAGACTCTGGCCTATAGCCCCACACTCCGGATGGAACAGCCAGCTCCAGCCAGCTCCAGCCACTCAGGAATTCTGCATCCCATGACTGCATCTCACACCCCAAAGTTAGATGGAGACACTTGCTGTTGTGTTAGAGATTTTATTTATTTATTTATTTATTTATTTATTTATTTATTTATATTGGGGGAGAGAGAGCAAGGGGGGGGGCAAAGGGAGAGAGAGAATCCCAAGCAGACTCCGAGTTGAGTGTAGAACCTGGCATGGGGCTACATCCCAGGACCCTGAGATCATGACCTGAGCGGATATCAAGAGTCAGATGCTTGGGGCACCTGGGTGGCTCAGTGGGTTAAGCCTCTGCCTTCGGGTCAGGTCATGGTCTCAGGGTCCTAGGATTGAACCCCGCATCAGGCTCTCTGCTCAGTGGGGAGCCTGCTTCCCCCCTCTCTCACTGCCTGCCTCTCTACCTACTTGTGATCTCAAAAAAAAAAGTCGGATGCTTAACCAGCTGAGCCACCCAGGTGCCCCAGCACTCACAGTTGTTTTAAAAGCCACAGATGGCTTAGCTTTGCCTCATGGCAGCTCATGAGGGAGGGGAGAGAGGGTATGACAACTGACTTATCCAAAAGAGAAATTTTTTTAACATCGCCCCTTTGTTTGTTGATCCTAAGACCCAGCCTCTCTACCAGATATGTTTGGAGTTTTGGAAGTATAGGATTTATTGATATTTTTTAAAAAATAACTGCTGTAGGGGTGCCTGGGTGGCTCAGTTGGATAAGTGTCTGCCTCGGTCCTGGGATGGAGACTGAAATTGGGCCCCCTGCTCAGCAGAGAGCCTGCTTCTCACTCTGCCTCTCCCTGCTGCTCTCCCTGCCTGTGCTGTCTCTTTCTCTCTCTCTCTCAAATAAATAAAATATTTAAAAAAAAAAAAAAGTGATGCCTTGTGAAGGCCAACTCTATAAAAAAAAAATAATTGCTGTAAGTTTCATTTGGTAGTAATGATCATCAAAGTGGAAGGTAACTGTTACCCTCTATAACACCTTGAGGTTTAAATGGCTCACACAAGCTAATAATGTGGCCCTGCAGCTACTTTCCACGTGGCTTCTTTGGGACGAACAGACAGGGTAAGCCTAGGATAGCACCACCCTGAAGCTCAAACAGGGAGGCACTGTGGTCTTTGCTGCCATGGCCATCCATGGCCTTTCTATTCTTTCCTTCAACTCCTTTTCAGGAGATGACAGGCACATGGAAATTCAGTTACTTGCCACAAATCATCCAGGAATTTTTAGGGCAATTTAGAAAAGATCAATTTAAATTTGGTTATTTTACTCCCCAGGGAATAGTGACATCAGCAATGCTATAACCACATTATTGATAATATGAAAAGCAGCAGCAAACAATTTACTGGGCCAGGCACTACACTAAGAACTTTATGTGCATCCTTCCAGATAACCACCATGAGTCTATTCATATTATTATACTACTTACCCCATTTTACAGATAGGACTTAAAGGCTTAAAAAGGATATATTTCCACAGTACTAGGGTGCCTTCTATATACAAGGAAGAAAATGAATATTATCCAGTGAGGCTAAAAAATAAAATTATCTGGAAAGATCTTTAAGTGTTCCATTTATTTACTAATATACCCCTTAAAATATTAGCACACCAGAGATGACATCAGTCAGGGTAAGCCAGGTAACAAACAAGCCCAAAGTCTTAGTGGCTAAACAACACAAGTTCATTTCACCTTCAAGCAATGTCCACCTAGGACTGGTGGGGACTTGCCCAGGCTGACAGAGAAACCATCATTTGGAACGTCACCAGTCTCCACAGCACAGGGAAAGAGAGATCTTATGATCACATGATCTAGCCCAGAAGTGACACAATATGCTTTTCATAACTCACTGGCCGGAAGTTGTCACATGGTCCCACAAACACAAAGAGGCCAGGAAGTGCAAGCCCATCACATGCCTAGAAAATAAAAAGCTCTGAATATTCAGTAAGTAGCAGTAATGTTTGCTCAAGGAATTAGGGCTCATTGTGGTTAAGAGCACAGACTGTGAAACGGCGGGCTTGGCTTTGAAGCCCAATGCAACCACGTACTAGCTGGACACCACACCACAACTTAGAGAAGATAACTCGATCTATTCATGCTTCAGTTTCCCCATCCATAAAATTGGATAGTAATAGCATTGACCTTATAGGCTTGTTAGAAGATGAGTGTTTCTACCTGTAAGAAATGAGTGTTTCTACCAGTAAGAAACTTAGAACAGTACCTGACAGATTCTAATACCATAAATACTATATGTATTATATTATCTTGAAAACAATTTTGAAAGGAAATGCTTTTTATTTTTGTAAGATAGTTAATGGAAGGGCACTGTGTAAGGTATCAGTACAGAAGCCAACACACACAAAGTAGGTCCGCCATAAACGCCAGAGAACCAGGATGCCCAGGCCTTACTTGGCCTAGTCACCAGCTGCCCGGACCTTGGCTTCTAGGTTTCTTTCTTATTTTTAAAAAGAGGGGCCCTATAAAGGTGGTTTCCAAGGTTCTCCAGCGCTAAAAGCTTGGAATTCTTTGGTTCATGGATCACTGACTTGACCTAACAAGGTATTTTTCATTGTTTACCCTTTATTCTTATACCTTAAAGGATAATCCTCCCATTCCTTGGCTGGATCAGAAAGGTGAGCCTCACCTGGATTCTCCCCTCTCGACAGACCTAGCCTAACACTACTGATCTGGAGAAGTGCCCACCTGCTACTACCCAATGCCAGGAAGCTGCCAATGCCAGAGAGGCAGGTCTCCATACACTTCAAAGGAGGTGCTCCCCTCCCAACCAGAGTGGTTAGAGCTGTAAACAGTCACCCTGAGGGGAGCTGGCCTCCACCCAGAGGGTGGTGAGCTCACCTCCTCCTGCAGCAGAGTGAGGACTTCAAAACACTCCGCACAGGATGCCACCCACCACTCAGAAGCACTAGCCCTACCCTCACCTTCCCTCCAGGGTCCTGGGTGGGCCCTGAACCTGTGTGTTAGAGGGGACAGGAGCTGTCATCCCCGTGGTTTAAGGGGAGCCAAACAGTCCCAGGGACCTCTCTGTTCTCCAGTCTGGCCCTATTCTGCAGTCAGGAACAGAAGTACAAATTTAAAAATCAAGAAAAGATGCTAAGAGGAAAAAAAGAAAAAAAAGCTATCAGTAAACAAAGCTGACTCGTGGGGAGTCAGCCACGATAGCGCAGCCTTAGCTGAACATGCAGAATGTGTGAATAAAAATGTGCATGTGCTAGGAAAAGACACTTCTCAGTGCTGCTGTGTTCTAAACGTTAACAACTACGTCACGATTTTAGTCTCCGTAGCTGAGGCCCCTCCCTTTCATAGGATCTATGAAAGCCCCCTTCACGAACAACATGTATCACCTTGAGCCTGTTCTGCCTCTTCGGAGGGGTCTCAAGCATACATTCTGTATAATACCTCTCTCTGCACCTTGTGTTAATATCTCTCCTGGCTGGAGTGCCATGCCCATGGGTACAGGCTCCAGGCAAGGGCCACCTGCAAGGTAAAGCTTCCCCTGATTTCCCCCACTATTTCTGGGTCACTTATTATTAACAGCACCCATTTCACACCACCTTGTGCCATTGTTCAAAGTTCAAGCCGCCATGTGAGTGAGCCCTCTTGGAAGTAGACTGTCCAGCCCCAGTCAAATTGCAGATGACTGCGGCCTCTCGAGGGACTCCAAGCCAGAACTCCTCAGGGAGGCCACTCCCAGATTCCGGACTCAGAGAAACGATGTGACATAACAGAAGCTTGTTTCTCTAAATAAATTGCTAAGTGTGGGGTAATTTGTGATGCAGCAATAATGAACTGACTTTGTAACTCACAAAGCACCTGTAAGTACTTGATAAAACAATTTTAACAAATGTTGATGGAACATAGGTGATGGTTATACAGTGTTGACTGTGCAATTCTTTCACTGTTGCTGTATGTAGAAAAATGTTCATAATTAAATGCTGGGGGGAAAACAACATAAAACATAACATAAAACTGGCAGCTATTATTAGTCCATGACACAGCTTCAATAACGTTTTCTGAGCAACAGAAGAGAATGGTTTAAAAGGGCGACCAAGGAATACAGTCTATTTTTAAAGCAGGTATCTTTAGAACATTATATACTATACATGTTTTCAGAGTGCATATTTGTGGGCACCTGGGTGGCTCAGTCATTAAGCGACTGCCCAGGTCACAATCCTGGGGTCCTGGGATCCAGCCCCGCATTGGGCTGACTGCTCGGCGGGAAGACTGCTTCTCTGTTTCCCACTCCCCCTGCTTGTGTTCCCTCTCTGGCTGTCTCTCTCACTGTCAAATAAAAAAAATAAAATCTTTTAAAAAATAAATGAAGTGCATATCTGTGTATATCAAGTAGTATTAAATGTATGTGTGCTATGTTACTCATTTTTTATCCCAACTTCCAATTTTCAAAAAGATTTCGATCTGCCAATTTCAGTTTTATCAGTCAGGGTGTTTGTTTTTCAGGAGCCCCATGACAGACAAGAAATTACTGTTAGATCAACAGTAACCTATTTCTTCAGATAAGGGCACCTACGCTGTGTTGCACACTCATTCTGATTTAGTTCCCAAGCTTATTAGGCTAGCTCAATTCCCTGCTGCCTTACCAGGTAATGGTCAGAGAAATTTGATTAACTTTTACAAAACATACTCAACACAAAGCTGCAAGAAATGGATACTTCTGCACTCCAGAGAAGGTGGACTGGTCAGACTGGTGTCGATGCCAGTTCATGTTTTCCTTTATCGTTACCTGGATCTGACACCCACTAGTTCATATTTTTATAGTGAAATCAGTCTGCTATAATTGCAGTTCATACCAAACATCAATAATGAATTTTTAGAGAAATAGTACAACAAACCTAGCTTTTCTTTCTTTTTTTTTTTTTTTTAAGATTTTATTTATTTATTTGACGGACAGAGATCACAAGCAGGCAGAGAGGCAGGCGGGGGCAGGGGGAGCAGGCTCCCTGCTGAGCAGAGAGCCTGATGCAGGGCTCAATCCCAGGACCCTGAAATCATGACCTGAGCCGAAGGCAGAGGCTTTAACCCACTGAGCCACCCAGGCACCCCAAACCTAGCTTTTCTTAAATCAAAGATTTTTTTTTTTTTTTTTTTTTTTTTTGAGAGGGAGAGACCATGCACACAAGCATGGTGAGAGGGACAGAAGGAGAGAGAGAATCTCAAACAAACTCCACGCTGAGCACCAAGCCCAACGCAGGGCTCAATCTCACAGCTCTGAGATCATGACCTGAGCAGAAATCAATAATGTAATGATATGAGCCATAAAACATTTTGGGATAAACAGCAATTCAGGCTCATTATTTTCTCCAAATAAAAATAAACTGAAATCTGCCTGTCAATGATGGGCGTCCACTTCGTTTATCTTACAGACATCAGAGGGGTCACCACAATGTAACTGATTATAAGAGATACTCCATTACAAAGCACACAGTACTGTACTTTTAAAGATAAACTTGGAAAATATTGACATTTAGGTTCAGTGTTTAATATAGAGTTGGGCGTGGTACCTTCTCAACACAATCCAACACCAACATAATTGGAAGGAGAGGCCCCCAACAGTATTCACTGCAGACAAGCAACATGTCATGGTGACTAGGGATTAGCTTGTTTAACCTCACCATTTCCACCTCCTAGCTGGGGACAACACTTTGTTGGGATGTGGGATGTGATCCAACTAAAGGCACCTCTGCAAAATGAGGAAGCTGGAAGCGAAGTGGAAACCTTCTCTGTGCAGCTTTTGGCTTGTAAGCAAGGTGTGGAAATGGGAGGTTTTCTGTAGCACCTCGTAAGACCATTCTCCAGGGTGCTGAAAGGCATCATGCTGGCAACCCTCTCTCAATTCAGGCTTCCTGATCCCTGGCATCCAGGCAGGGAATAGGTTCTTGAACCCATGGCCCTAATTACTGTCTCTGAGTTGGAAGCCCCCTGGTAGCCCAGTTCCTCACTGTAGGCTGGGCAAACCAGTGAGCACTCAATGCCGGTCTCTCCCTCTTAAATTACCTGGAGCGGTTTCTGTTTCCTGCACCCAGCCCTTACGTATTGACAACAAAAACCCTGCATCTTTTGAAGATATTACGAAATGCACATGCAGCTATCCTGCGTTTCCCTTCTAACCCCCCAAGCTCTGACCACTTCGGATGGGTGCAGGTGCTGGAAGTGCACAAGCCCCTGGAGGAAACAGAAACACGGGGAGCTGGTGGGGAAAGGGAGAACTAGCCGAGCGCCAGGTGAGGGCCGGTCCAACTCTGCACCGAAGGGACAAACGGAAGAGGGAAAGAGGCACAGGAAAACCGGAAGGATAAGGCTAAATTTAAATGTATTTTATATTCAATTAACCAATTTATGAAATTGATTTATTTATTAAGTTGACTTAAATAAATGAATGAATTGATTAAGCAGCCAGCCACAAACCTGCCTGAGGACACACATGACTTGTGGAAACCAGGCTTGCTGTCCTGGAGTCAAAGCTCACCCTGCATAAGGCAAGGCTAAAATAAGGTGAGCCGGCCGCCTCGCTTCTCCGTGTGGCTGTTTAACAGAACAGTTCCAGCCTGTGCTTTCACAGGGGTTTAGATTTCCAATTAAAGGGAAAGGCAGGAAGCACACTTTTGGTTCACACTTTGGTTCAACACCAGCAACTCTGAGCTGCACTGCCAACGCTGTTACTGCTGACCAGACAGACAAATCCCCGACCTGTTTCCTGTCTGAATGTCATGACGCCCTATAAGACAGCAAGGTCCTCCGCGGGAGCAGCAGCCAGCACTCTCTATGCATCTTATTTAAGCTTACAGCCATGCAACCAGGTGGATATCATTAAATAAGCCCAGAATCCCATCCCTTCTGCTCATTCCACCACTCTCATCGTGGTCAGAAACCACCAGAAACCATCAGAAACCACCAGCTCTGCTGCATCCTGTCTCACCTGGTCACGGCACAGCCTCCTGCTGTTCTTTCTGCTCCTGCCTTTCCCCTCCCACTACCAACTATTCCTCATCCCAACTGCCAATGTGGTCTCATTAATCCTTTAGTCAGATCACAACCCTTTTCTACTCAAACCTCCTTTCCCCGAACATGGCTTCTCACACTACCCAGAATAGAAGTCCAGATCTGCAGAATGGTCTATAAAGTCCTCCAGGATCTGCTCCCTCTTTCCTCTCTGATCACACCTCCTACTAGTCCCCTAGCTCATCCTACTCCAACAACACTGGCCTCCTTGCTACTCTTCCCACACACAAGGTACACTTCTGCCTCAGGGCCTTTGCACTGCTGTCTCTCTACATAAATTGTTCTTCACCTAGATAATTTAAATGCCCTCTCCTTGAGCCCCCACAGATGATTGCACAAATGGTACCTTATCAATGCTGCCTTCTCTGACCACCTTATTTAAAATTGTAGTCTTAGCATTTATCACTACCTATATATTTATTTTATTTACTGTTTTTTCACCTTTTTCTAGCCCCATGAGGGTAGGAATTGTTTTGCTCAAGGCTGTATCAGCCACATAGTAGGTACTAATACTTGTTGAATTTAATGAATGGATGAAGAATCTAAGGGATAGGGAGCTTGTCCATGTGTGCAAAGATGTAAGAAGAAGTGCTAGGGGCCAAATTCAGGTTCTGATGCCTGCATTCTATCCAGGGCTCCTGAAACCTTGCTACCACATCTCAGGGTCTGGCAGAGATGCAGCAGGCATAGTTTTAACTGATGTGAGTCTAAATGGTCTGCTGTCCTCTTCTCTACCCAGCAGAGGTGCTCGCCTTAGATGCACTGGGCCCAAACAACACTGCTTCTTAACTGGGCAGAGAAGCAATAGGAGCCCACTCTCTCAGGATTATTCCTGTCCTTTTTTATTTTTTTTTAAAGATTTTATTTATTTATCAGAGAGAGAGAGAGCACAAGCAGGGGAGCAGCAGCAGAGGAAGAGGCAGGCTCCCCACTGAGGAAGCAGCCCCATGCAGGACTCGATCCTAGGACCCCCAGGATCCCAGGACCCCAGGATCCCAGGATCATGACCTAAGCTGAAGGCAAACGCTTAACTGACTGAGCCACTCAAGAATCCCGTTTCTTGTCCTTCTAAACCTCCCTTGGGAGCCCCAGCAGTCAAAAAGCATCAGATCCACCCACTAGTCTAATGCAAAAAGATGGGCACAGCCCAATGAGCTCTGTACTTTTAACCTAATCTTTAACTGTGGCAAGGTGGCTTCTAAAATTACCTTATATTTAGGCACAAATATTGGGTCCAAGCCAAGTGTTCTACAGCCTGTGGGATGAAAAAGAGGGTGGACAGGCTCTGCAGAGCTAGGATGAGGCTGGGGAGGGAGCAACGGATGGGTTACAGCACAGGTGTATACAGAAATAGGAGCAGCAGCAGCAGCAGCAAAGGATGGGTGAAAGCCTGTGAGAATCACCTTACCCACACCCCTCCCTCTGTTGAATGAGCTAGGTCTTTGAGGAGGTGGACCATTAGCTAGAGATTGGCAGTCTTTCTTGTTATACTCTATGTTGAGAACTCTGTGTTTCTTTTAATTAAGTGAATTAATATAAATAACAGACTTAGAATAGTACCTGCCACGCTGTAAGTCCCACATTTCCATAGCTATTATCATAATGGGATTTAATCTCTGTATTTTCTCAGCAACAGCCAAAAGCTCAAAAAGGGTCCTGTCAGGTAAGGAATACAGGGTCGGGTCGAGTCTGTATATACCTTAAGAGGTGACTTTAAAAAATATTTATTCATCGGCCCAGACTGTTCTAAAAAATAAATAAGTAAGTAAGTAAGTCTGGTTAGAAAGGGATCTAGTCCTATTTCTTTTCCTGTCTCTACTGAGATGCTGAAATGGTTATTCTGCATGAGATAATTAGTCAGGTTGGTTTTATTGTGCTTATGTTAATTATGGTAATGTTACTTAAAATAACATATTGTTATATATGTTGTATATTATAAAATAACATATATATGAAACCAAAAGCCATTTTAAAAACAAACAGGCAGTATAAATCCCAGATCTGACTACTATCATAATGATCACCATTGTTACTGTGAAATGTGGCAGACCTCAGAACAATCACAAACTTTATTTTTTTTCCAAGATTTCATTTACTTATTTGAGAAAGAAAGAGAGAGAGATCAGGAGTGAGGGGGGGGGGCAGAGGGGGAGAGAAAGAGGGATAAGCAGATCTCCCGCCTGAGTAGGGATGCCCAGGTGGGACTTGATCCGAGGACCCTGAGATCATGACCTGAGCCAAAGGCAGACGCTTAACCGAATAAGCCACTCAGGCACCCCAAGAATTACAAACTTTTAATAACCAGTGGGAGAAGTGGCAAAATAGAAGTTTTAGGGCAAGGGTAATTTAATGTCAACAAGAATGCAGGGGCTAGAGCACTGTGCTGTGTACCACAGCTGCCAACCGGACCAAGTGGAGGTGAGCACCAAGAAACGAGACCACATGAAAGAAGAGAAATTCTGTGGGCCAGTGCTGGGATGCAGCACGATGTTATCTGCACCACTCAAGTCACTGCTTCACTTGTTTTTGGCAGATAACTTTCTCATATTAAAAACCTAGCACCATTAAGTGGGTAGGAGAAGAATAAATGAAACAAGATGGGATTGGGAGGGAGACAAACCATAAGTAACTCTTAATCTCGCAAAACAAACTGAGGGTTGCTGGGGGGGAGGGGGGTTGGGAGAAGGCAGGTGGGGTTATGGACATTGGGGAGGGTATGTGCTTTGGTGAGTGCTGTGAAGTGTGTAAACCTGGTGATTCACAGACCTGTACCCCTGGGGATAAAAATATATGTTTATAAAAAATAAAAAATTATTAACAATGAAAAAAAAAAACACAGGATGAGAGAAAATACTTGCAAATCAAATTTCTGATAAGGGATTTCTATCCAGAATATATGAAGAACTCTCACAACTCAAGAATAAAAAGACATATAACTCAATTAAAAAAAAAAAAAAAAACCTAGCACCACAATGTCTTTTCTCTTTTTTTAATTACTATTTTTTCATTTAAATTCAAGTAGCCAACATACAGTCCATCATCAGCACATCTTTCCAATGAGAAAGGAATGAAAAAGAAGAATCTTACAGCACCAAATATCATACAAACCACAAATGCCCACTCACTGCAGTGTGCGAAAGAGATTATTTTCAAGCATCTCCAAATGGTTATCAGCCAGAAAGCCTCCCCCCACTCAGGGCAAAGCTACTATAGGATACATAGTGGACAGGAATTTTGTTGTGTTTTGTTTCCTTCCAGAGAGGTGCCTGGCTGGTTAGGGACAGAAACTAAATGCCCTGAATAAGCTGAGCCCTCTCCAGACCGGGAGTCATGCCCAGCTCTTTGGAGGAATGTGTTACTGAGGAATGTTTAAGTAAGCTTAAGGAGTTCCAAGGAACCCAAGACTGATGGTGGTGTCCTATATTTGCCAAGAACTCATTCCCCTTTTGAATGCAAATGTAGATCTAACCCCATTCATTTGAGAATAAGCTGGGGAGAGGAGACACAAGAGACTTTTTGCTGAAACTATTTGTCTGTTTTGATAAGCACGTGCTCCTTGAAGGGCAAAACACTGGAAATACTTAGAAACAAGCCTGGTGCTTCCAGAAGAGAAAATAGTTAGAGAAGACTAAGTCTTGATTTTGTGGGTAGGATTTCTGTCCCATGTGAAGGGAAGTCAACCTGAATAAGAAGCACTCTGACATGTGTTGTGCAAATGCAATGCAAAAAAAAAAAGCTCCTAAGGAAAGGCCTCAACTGTAAGCCCTATTTCAAACATTCTTTCAGACACTGTGAAAGCTGTGCTCTTCTGTGCTAGAAAGAAGTATGACTTGGCTGGGCACAATCCTCTTCTGACTTTGCTAAATGCATCCTTATTATCTTTATTGCTTCCTTAACCTACTGCCATGCCCTGATATAAATTTGGTTGGTAGTAATAAATCAAAATACAACAAGAACCAACATTAACTTCAGCTGTGACCCACCATCCTACTACACAACCTTTGAGTATTATTAATGCCCAAAGCCACTAAAAGCATCACTGCTCTCATAAGAACTGTAATTAACTCTGATAGAGCCATTTACCAATTCCAAAGTGCTTTCCCATCTCACATCCCCTGTTAATCTCCCTCCACTCAGGAGCTGAGAGATGACGCTATTGCCCCTATTATCTGTGAGGACGCTCAGAAATTCTGTGGCTTACTGAAGAAGACACACCAGGACTTTTTTGATTCCAGTTACTCTCCACTTTCAATGCATTTTTTGATTGGAATTTTTTTTTATCCTCTGATACTGTTAATAGTTAGACTGCCTGGTGAAAATTTCGCAGCTCGATGTCCTTTTCTTCTTCTTCTTCTTCTTTTTTTTTTTTTTTAAAGATTTTATTTATTTATTTGACAGAGACCACAAGTAGGTGCAGAGAGAGAGAGAGAGAGAGAGAGAGAGGAGGAAGCAGGCTCCCTACCTAGCAGAGAGCCTGATGTGGGACTTGATCCCAGAATCCTGAGATCACAACCTGAGCCGAAGGCAGAGGCTTAACCCACTGAGCCACCCAGGTGCCCTGGATGTCTTTTTCTAACCACAGCATATCTCACTTCTACCTTCTGGTGTAGGAACTTCAAGGTAGCATTTCTATCCTGGATACTGCAGGGCAAGCAGCCTCTGGCCTCTTTCCCTGGAATCTCAGCTCAGGGTAAGAGGAACAAAGAAAGAGAGTGGCACCTGACTACCTCCTCGGATGCCAGACTAGAAGCTCCAGAGCTCAGCCCTGGGCTGCTCCTCAAGGGACCAAAAGCTGTCCAAGTGACTAGAGTCTCTGTCTCTTGCCTCTGCCAGCATCAAGGCCATCGGCTGGAGCAAGACAAAGCTACTGGGGGCAGAAAAGGTGACCCACAACCTCTTTCACCGTCATAGTCATCAATGTCACCCCAAGCCCAGACCTCATAAGACTGGGGATGGACTATCTAGAGACAGTGAACAAAAAAACACTAAGCCCAGAGGCCTCAGAGACACTTTGGAAGTGTGGCTTTGCAGAGGCTTTTGGGGTCTCGATGGGCACTTCATGCTTTCGCTCCTCCCTCCATAGTCTGCAGGGCATCTGCCTTCCACTCGGAACACAACCCTGAAGCTGCAGGCTTGAGGGATCACAGAGGGAGCCAAAACAGAGGGGAAGGGAAACCAGGCTAAACCAAGGAGAGGCATGGGGAAGGGACTTGGGGCGTTCTCTCTAGATTGTCCAAACTAGTGCAGCAGGGTTTCCAGAACCCTGCGTGGTTTACTCCCTGTCTAGGATCAGATTAGGGAAGTAGACTACATCAGTGTTTCTAAACCATTCTCTACCAGCATTTTGAACAGCGACACTTATGCTGTGGGACTGTCCCCCAGAGTAAGGTCTCTCAGCTCCCTTGGCTTCGTACTGCTCAATAACAGTAGCACCTTGCAGACAGGGACTTCTGCCCCCAGGTTGACAACGACTGCTTAGCACTGCTTAGGGTTAGGGTAGGTCATTGCTAGAATTTCCCATGCTTAAAATTTCCCGAGTCCATGATTAGAATACCAGAATAGCATCAGGTGTGAAAGTGCTCTGAGGTGGGAAAAAGCTACAAACACACAATATCAGCAAAGAAGAAGGCACTCAGCTGCAAACAACAACAGACTAGACTAAGCAGGCTTCACTAGATAGGGCTTATTTCTCTCCCATATGAAGAAGCCCTGAGGAAAGCACGGTACGGTGAGAAACAGTTCAATAACCCTGCCCCTCCGGGAACCCAGACTCCTGTAATTTCTGTGCTTGCCATCCTTCGTGTGATGGCTTTTATCCTCATGTCAGCTCATGACATCAAAATGGCTGCACCCCCTCCAGATGTCACACTCAGGTTCCAGGCAGGAAGAAGCCAAAAGAGCCAAAGACTTTTTCCACCTTCGATATGCTTTCTTATTCATGAAGGGAAGCCCTCCTCTGCAGGCTTGAGCATTGACTGCACTGGCCAAACTGCATCACATGGGCCACCCTGACTAGGATAGTTAGGGCAATTGAACATTCACATTTCCAGCCTCTGCAGTAGGAGGAAGGCAAGACGGAAGAAGGCAGCTGAGAACAGGCCTGGAGAGAGCCCACCTCGGGTGCCCGCCACAGGCATCTTTGTTCAACAGTGCTCGTGTTCCACAAAGAAGCTGGTTTATGTTTTATATTCAGTAATTCTGAAAACATCTGAAAACAAGTGGTCTGCAAAGCTAAGCAGGAGTTTATTTCTCTTTGCCAATTTTAATTCAAATATGAATCCGTCAGTCGGCAGTGAACTGGGTTCCCAAATCAACAGAAACAATGACCACAGTATTCTCATCTAAATCACAATTTCAGATTAGCAAATTTGAAATTATCTGCTTTTATTTCCCCGTAACAGTTTTCAACAGAAGATGTCCTTTCATTCCCCATAATTCATCTCTCTTCTTTTTTTTTCTTTTAAAGATTTTATTTCTTTTTTTTTTAAATTTTTTATTTTTTATAAACATATATTTTTATCCCCAGGGGTACAGGTCTGTGAATCACCAGGTTTACACACTTCACAGCACTCACCAAAGCACATACCCTCCCCAATGTCCATAATCCCACCCCTTCTCCCAAACCCCCTCCCCCCAGCAACCCTCAGTTTGTTTTGTGAGATTAAGAGTCACTTATGGTTTGTCTCCCTCCCAATTCCATCTTGTTTCATTGATTCTTCTTCTACCCACTTAAGCCCCCATGTTGCATCACCACTTCCTCATATCAGGGAGATCATATGATAGTTGTCTTTCTCCGCTTGACTTATTTCGCTAAGCATGATACGCTCTAGTTCCATCCACGTCGTCGCAAATGGCAAGATTTCATTTCTTTTGATGGCTGCATAGTATTCCATTGTGTATATATACCACATCTTCTTGATCCATTCATCTGTTGATGGACATCTAGGTTCTTTCCATAGTTTGGCTATTGTGGACATTGCTGCTATAAACATTCGGGTGCACGTGCCCCTTTGGATCAGATTTTATTTCTTTATTTGAGAAAGACAAGAGATCACAAGCAGGAAGGAGGAGCAGGCTCCCCGCTGATCAGGGAGACTGACCTGGGGCTCAATCCCAGGACCCCAGGATCATGACCTGAGCTGAAGGCAGCTGCTTAACTGACTGAGCCACCCAGGGGACCCTGCATCTCTCTTCTTCTTCTTTTTTTTAAAGATTTATTTATATATTTGATAGAGAGTGAGAGAGAGAATGACAGGGGAGAAGGTCAGAGGGAGAAGCAGACTCCTCCCGGAGCTGGGAGCCTGATGCGGGACTCGATCCTGGGATTCTGGGATTATGACCTGAACCGAAGACAGTTGCTTAACCAACTGAGCCACCCAGGCGTCCCTGCATCTTTCTTCTTAAAACAAAACTTGAGGGGCGCCTGGGTGGCTCAGCAGGTTAAGCCTCTGCCTTCGGCTCAGGTGATGATCCCAGGGTCCTGGAATCGAGCCCCGCATCAGGCTCTCTGCTCAGCAGGGAGCCTGCTTCCCCCTGCCTCTCTGCCTACTTGTGATCTCTATCATCAAATAAATAAATAAAATCCTTTTTAAAAACAAAACAAAAAACAAAAAAACAAAACTTGATTCTTAGCATAAAAGCAAAAATACATACGGTTTAAAAAAAACACACAGAAGGGAAAATCTATTATCAATACAGAGTGATGTTTGAATCAAGTATTGTTATTTTATACTGCAGACCTAGTAGACATATAAGATGCATGTATCATTGTATCCTAGATTGCCACATGTACTACCTTGAACACAACAGGAGTGTTATGTCTTAGTTATTTTAATATTTAGCCCCTTATTTTCCCCTTTAACCCAAGTACCCACATTTTCCAAAAAATATTTAGCTCCTTAGCTATAGAAAAGTAGAAGATAAATACAAATGCATATACAAAACTATTTACAAGTTAAGTGATACTGCATCTGGGATTGGCTTCAAAATAATCCTAAAATAAGGGAGTGGGGAGAGAAAAGCAGAGTGGGCAGTAGATGAAACAAGACTGATCGTGAGTTTATAGTTATTGAATCTCGGAGTGAGGTGCATGTGGGTGATTTATACTAGTCTACTCTTGAAATGTGCCATGATAGAAAGGTTTTTTTTGTTTTTTTTTTTAACAGCTCTGGAATTAATACTGATATATACTTCAAAGATGAACCTCAAAAACATGCTGAAGGGAACAGAAGAAACTTATATACTGTATGATTCTATTTATATGAAGTGTTTAGAAAAGGCGTATTTACAGAGGCAGAAAGATGACCAATGGTTGCTTAGAGCTAGGAGTGGGAGTGGGAACTGACTGCAAATGGGCACAAGCAAACTTTCCGGAGTGATGAAAATGTCCTAAAACTGGTTGGGATGATGGCTGCAGTTTATACAGTTTATACGAATTTATAAATTTATAAATAAATACAGTTTATACAAATTTATACAGTTGTATAAATTTGTTTTTTAAAAAATCAGTGAACTGCATGCTTCTAATGGTTAAATGTTATGGTATATAAATTATAGCTCAATAAAGCTATTTTTAGAAGACCTCAGGGGAGGGGTCCCAGGGTGGCTTGATGGGTTAAGTGGCCAACTCTTGATTTCAGCTCAGATCAGGATCTGAGGGTGTGAGATCTGCCCTGTGAGGGGTTCCACACTGAGGGTGGAGGCCGCCTGCCATGCTCTTTCTCCCTCTGCTTTTGCCCCTCCTTCCATCTGAATACGGGCACCTTGCTCCTTGTTAGTACTATGCTTGGGAAAACAAGACTTTCAAGAGTGTTAAAAATTAAAAAAGACAATTTTGACAAAAGGACACTTTCAAAGGATTTCAAAGGTTCTGAACGAACATCATAGAAAAGCCGTGTTTCATCACAAGAAATAAACCATTTCTTGTAATGTTTCCAGAAATCTGAGAATGGGAAAAAGAAAAACAGCAACTAGGTCTGTGCTTGATGCAGCTGAGGCAGCTCAAGTGCTTGGTGCTGAGCAAGAACCCAGCAGGTGCCAAGAAAAGGTAATAGATTCTTTTGTTTACAAAAGTTACAAAGTAAAAGAGAAAAACATAGTATGTCAAACAAATAAACAAAAAATCAATAAATATAGTTTAAAGTTTCTAATTCAAGTTTTTCTTTCTTTTTTTCTTTCTTTCTTTTTTAAGATTTTTAAGTAACAGGGCTCAAACCTACATGGGGCTCAAACTAACAACCCTGAGATCAAGAGTCATATGCTTCACAGACTGAGCCAGCCAGGGGCCCCTAATTCAATTTTAAATATCCTAAATCATCAGGTTGCACTAAGCCACAGAGTAACTTTTTTCTAATTTTATTTTTTAAACTTTCAGGAGAATCGAAACCATTCAAAATCACCTCTGATTAAATCTACCTTGTAAGGAAAATTAATTTGAAACTTCAAATATAATCAGTAATATTGTAATAACTTTGTATGGTGACCCATGGTAACCAGACTTGCCATGGGGATCATTTTGTAATATTGCCCCCAAAATATCAGGGCACCTGGGTGGCTCAGTGGGTTAAAGCTTCTGCCTTCAGCTCAGGTCATGATCTCAGGGTCCTGGGATTGAGCCCCGCATCAGGCTCTCTGCTCAGCAGGGAGCCTGCTTCCCCCCCACCCCTGCCTGCCTCTCTGCCTCCTTGTGATCTCTGTCTGTCAAATAAATAAATAAAATCTAAAAAATATATATACATATATATCAAATCACTATGATGTATACCTGAAACCAACAGGATAGTGCACATCAATTATTCTTCAATTTAAAAAAAAGAAAATGTGCAAAATGAAAACGAGAAACTTCATTTTCTCTTGTAAAAGGAAGCATCTCTCACAAGTTAGAATTTATACCAAAACAGAATAAAGGAGGCTACAAAACTATCCAGAGGAGAAGGCATTATGTTTGGGGAAGAAGTTTTGTCTGCTGCAAAGTAAGAAGTAAAACAACTTTAATTTTTTATCCATATTGTCTGTCAAACAATAACTCATAGAGCTTCCACTTAGATGTTGTAACAAACCTCTTACTATAAACCTCTTTTCTCAAATTCTGACACTTAATAAAAGTTTGTTCCTTGTCACTTGAAAGACAGACAGGAGTATTTTTTCTTTTTTTTAAGATTTTATTTATTCATTTGACAGAGATCACAAGTAGGCAGAGAGGCAGGCAGAGAGAGAGAGAGAGGAAGAAGCAGGCTCCCTGCCAAGCAGAGAGCCCAATGCGGGGCTCGATCCCAGGATCCTGGGGTCATGACCTGAGCTGAAAGCAGAGGCTTGAACCCACTGAGCCACCCAGGCGCCCCAGGAGTATTTTTTTTTTTAAGATTTTATTTATTTATTTGACATAGAGAGAGAGAACAAGCAAGGGGAACAGCAGAGGGAGAGGGAGAAGCAGTCTCCCCACCCAGCAGGGAGCCCGATTCAGGACTCGAACCCAGGACCTTGGGATCATGACCGGAGCCAAAGGCAGACTCTTAACCAACTGAGCCGCCCAGGTGCCCCAGACAGTAGGATTTAAATTTTAAACTTCCCAGTGCACATACTTGAAAGGTGAAGTGGGAAGAAGGCCGATTTCCTGGTCCTGGAGGGCACCGTGCTTCATACTTCCCACATTTCTGAGTTTACACATGAACTTCAGTTAATGTCCTGCAGGTTTGTCATAAACAGGATCATGGCTGGTGATTTATCCTGCCCTCTGACAGCCTTAATTACTCCAACAGAATCTCACCTTCTATGTACCCAGATGCCCCACACCTCTTCATACAGAGAATTCTGTTCTGTTATCCACTCAAATACTGTGTTTCCAAATGAAACGCCTAAGTACTTCCCAAAAAAAAAAAAAAAAAAAGACAACATGCTCATTCCTGAGACCTGGAGAAGTACAATTCCAAAGTTTCCAAATTTTTCATTTTTCAGCAGGCTTATTAGTAAGATGTCCTAAAGACCTGAAGGTGGCCCTCAGTTAGCTCCAGTGCTCTTTCCCTTCCTTACTGGAGCTGCAACCAAGCACACACTGGTCCACAGCCAACAGCCCCAGAGTCCAATCCTGACCCACAGTCACCAGATGGGAGGACCTGGGCAAGTCAGGTTGGACCTCAGTTTCCTCACTTTAAAAAATGGAGATAATATTGGTAACTCAAGGGGTCAATGAGATAAAGAAAAAGTGTCCTAGACAGCACGTAGCACAGGACTGCTGTTCCATAAATGTGAGTTAAATGTAATAGAATTAGAGTACTGAATTGTGCTAAGCTTGATGAAAGAGTTTCAGTTTGACAAATAAGAAGTACTACTGTCTTGTCCTGGAGTAGAAAAATGAGCTTATACAAGAGTACCAGAAAACACTTACAAAAGCAGGGCCTCTCATTCCCTGAAGCACCAGTGAGAGCTACCTGCAGAATAGTCAAGTGGATTTCATTTATTTACTACCTGTCAGAGTCCGAGGAATGATACAGGCCAGCATTGACCTGCTCAGAGATGAGTCCAGTAAAACGCCTGAGGGATTAGGTCACTTTGGGATTTGAAGGCAGATCCTTCCTCCCCTGCTGTGGAAGAGGTTGGACCAGCTCTGCCCCCACTCCTAAAGCCACAGAGTTCATGCTAATCAGGTCCTTAGAATGGCCATGGGGTTTATCCGTCACCAAATGTTCCCAGTCTAGGCCCAAAACCAACAATCCATTTCCTCTTCCCACATTATGATTTATCTAACACTCTCTCTGATGTTGCAAGGAGTTTCCTAACACCAGCCCTCATGGGTGTTTTATTTTTCCTGTAGTTTGAAAGCAAACAATAATATCCAGAACAGAGAGACAGGAGCTGCTTTATAACTCAGGTGCTGGGGAGCAGACCGCCCCGTCAGCTGGCCCTCCTGGTGAAGGCGGCATGTCCACACCGCAAGGGCAGGTCTGCAGAGGCTGGAGGAAGTGACTGCAGACCAGGCAATCCTGCATGGAGCCACTTCTCCAATTAGGCAGCGGCTACACAAGACTGCAGAAATTTTCCACCAACACAAGCTCAGTTGCTGATCATCAGGGTTTCAAAAACCCAGCCTTTCTGGGTTTTCTCTTTTCTGAGTCTGGAAAACAGTTTAAAGGATTGCAACAAAGACTCTTTCCCCGACTCAACTTACTTAGCCCCCATCCCTGCCAGGTGTGCACAGCCCAGTTTTATCAAGGATCCTGCTAAGTCAGTCGAGACAGAATCCCCCCACCCTTAATTTCGGACTGCCCTCCTTATCTGATCAAATTCCTCACCCCACACCATCCTTTAGGTAATACCTCATCACCCTGGCCTGCCTTCAGCAAGAATCCCGTTAGCTTGGTAAGAAGTCCCCCTACCTAGATGTCTCCTCTTAGTAACTTTCCAGCCACCCTCCACCCTGATCCTATCCTATGAATCCCCAGTTGTTGTTGCTATATTCGGGCTTGAGCCCGATCTCTCCCCCACGCTGCAACAGCCTTGACAACCATCACAACAATTGTGACACCTATCACAACAATGCTGAAAAAAGTCTTCTCTATCATTTTAACATGTCAGAATGACTTTTTTTTTTTTAAAGATTTTATTTATTTATTTGACAGAGAGAGAGATCACAAATAGGCAGAGAGACAGACAGACAGAGAGATGAGGAGAAGCAGGCTCCCTGCTGAGCAGAGAGCCCAATGCGGGACTAGATCCCAGGCCCCTGGGATCATGACCTGAGCCAAAGGCAGAGGCCCAACCCACTGAGCCACCCAGGCGCCCCAGAATGACTTTTTTTAAACAATGGTTAGTGGGGGCGCCTGGGTGCTCAGCGGGTTAAAGCCTCTGCCTTCGGCTCAGGTCATGATCTCAGGGTCCTGGGATCGAGCCCCACATCGGGCTCTCTGTTCCGCAGGGAGCCTGCTTTCTCTTCTCTCTCTGCCTGCCTCTCTGCCTACTTGTGATCTCTGTCAAATAAATAAATAAAATATTTTTTTAAAAAATGGTTAGTGGGTTAAATGGTGGTCCCCCCAAAGTTACATTACAACCTATTGCCCAGAACCTGTGAATATTAACTTAAAACAGCAAATGAGTGAATATTGCCTTTTTGGGTCCTATATGCAATAACATGTATCCTTATAAGAGAAAGGCAGAGAGAGTGTGGGGACATAGACACACAGAAGAGGAAACAATGATGTGAGACAGAAGCAAAGATTGGAGTGGTGTGGCCTCAAGACAGGGGATATCTGTGCCAACAGCAGCTGGAAGGGTCAAGGAACAGAATCTCCCCTAGAACCTCTGGAGGGAGCTTGCCATGCCAACAGCTTGATGTTGGACTTCCAGCTTCCAGAACTGTGGGAGAATAAATTTCTGTTGTTTCACGCTACCCAGTTTGTGTTCATTTGTTATAACAGCCACAGGAAACTAATGCAGGATCAGAAGTATGTCTCAGTCCATTCAAGCTGCCCTAAGAAAATACCACGGATCGTGTGGCTTATCAACAGCAGGAATTTATTTCTCACAGTTCTGGAGGCAGGCAAGTCCAGGATCAAGGTGCCAGCTGATTCAGTGCCAGATGAGAGCTTGCTTTCTGTTTCATAGTCAGCGCCTTTCCACTATGTCCTTACATGGCGGAAGGAGGAAGGGAGATCTCTGGGATATTTCACTGGGGCATTTGTCCCCTTCGTGAGGGCTCCACCCTCAGGAGACAATAACTTCCCGAACCCAGACCTCCAAACACCATCACACCAGGGATTAGGTTTCAACATATGAATTTGGGGAGGGACAAACATTCAGACCATAGCAAGGTGAGAGGTGGGTTTTACACCCAGCTCTGTATTAAGGAGCAATATATTCAAACCTACCATTTGAAATTTTTATAATAAGCTTGAATTATCTTTGTAATAAAAACTAATAATTATAAACCATAAAACATGAGTATATGTGAAATTGGGGACACGGAGGAGAACAAAGATAGAAGAAGATAACATGCAGGTCACAAAGACAGATGAGAAGATACAAGACCTTTACTGCGATTTCTCAACCCAAAGAAATAAAATTTAATTTGATCCCAAAAGGTACTCACTACTAAATTCTATCCCATTAAAGACAATTATAAGGTATCAAAAGGCCCAGTTCTTCTCCAAGAAAGAGCATAATGTGGGGAGAATCTATTCTAGAATCTGAATTCCCAAATCTCTGAAGGAATAGGCTAGTTTTCTGTGGAGAAACATGATTTTTTTCATCAGGTTTAAAGATGCTCATTATACATCACAGGAATGATTATACATTAATTGATAATATCAAGGAAATAAAATGTCACAAAAACAGGGGCACCTGGGTAGGTCAGTCGGTTTGGCTCAGGTCATGATCTCAGGATTGTGGGATCAGGGCTAGAGTCCCATTCCATACTGAGTGTGGAGCCTGCTTGGGATTCTCTCTCCCTCTTTGTCCCTCTCCCTCAAGCATGAGCATGTATGTGTGTGCGGGCACATGCACATGTACTCTCCCTCTCGCCCTCTCTCTCCTCCTCTCTCAAAAAATAAATAAACTGATCTTAAAAAAGGAAAAGGAAATGGGGCACACCTGGCTGCCTCAGTAGGTAGAGCATGCGACGCTTGACCTCAGGGTCATGAGTTCGAGCCCGATGTTGGGTGTACAGCTTACAAAAAAATAAATAGATAAATAAGTATTTTTAAGATGCCATTAAAATATATCTTTTTAGGAAAATTCCATGAGAACTGCAAGTTCAAGAAGACCTGGTGAGTGACTAAAGCGACCCTCCAGGGGGTGTGTAGGGCTCTCTTCAGGGGGCAGTAGTCAGGGAACCTTTATGCTCTCCACATATCCACACAGGAGTGTAGCCACCTCACCTGTATTTTTGGCCTTGTCACCCAGTGTTAACAGCCATTACCTAAGAGGCAGTACAATGAATTATCACCTTTTAAAAAGAAGCTGTTACTCAAACCACCACAAAGGCAAGGAGTCAGTTACAAACTATCCACCCCTGTCCCCTGTTACTCCCTCTCACAAAAATCTGTGCTCCAGCAAGACAGCTTACTTGCCTCTTTCCAAACAGGGCTTTGCCTCCTCCTCTGTACTCTCTCCAGAAACAAACCCTCCTTCAGTAGGTCCTGTCTATGGAAATCCAGGCTATCCTATTTCTTTCCAGGAAAAGAAAAATGTGTTTACATATAGTATTACATATACTATTATTATAGCATATACTATTATTATAGTACATGCGTTTTGCATATTTCAGTGAGTTTATGGACTTCCCCATAGCACATCTGTGAATCCTATAAGGATCCTTATACTACATGTTAAAATCCTGCCCTACTACCCTTCTATATTAAAATTATTTTCAGAAAAATATGTGCCCATGTGGGAGTCCCCAAACTAGACAACCAAAAAAAAAAAAAAAAATGGCTCCCAGGGCTGCCATAACAAATTACCATAAACCTAGAGGCTTAACCCAACAGAAGTTTATTTTCTCACAGTTCTGGAAGCCACGACTCCAAAATCAAGGTGGGCTGGCCTGCACTCCGTCTAGAAGCTCTTAAGGAGAATCACTCCTCGTCTCTGCCAGATTCTGGAGGCTGCCGCATTTGGCATTCTTTGGGAGGCCAATGCCTTATCCGTTAGGCACACTTGGCATTCTTTGACCTGTGGCCGCATCAGCCCAATCTCTGCCACCCTAGTCACATGGCCTCCTCTTCTGTCTGGGTCAGATCTCCCCCTGCCTCATACTTAAAAGCATACTCACCATTGGATTTAGGGCTCGCCCAGATAATCCAGGATGATCTCATCTTAGAATCTTTTACTTAATCACATCTGTATAAACCATTTTTCCAAATAGTGGAATATTCCTCGGTTCCAGGGTTTAGGGCACAGATTAAATTTTCCACCCATGGCACAGGACACGCTGAGCTATCACCTCTCACCCGGAAGTCCTCCCAGGTCTTGCTTTCTGACTGCAGAGGATGGTTTTCTGTCCTCTCACGGTGTCTCCGCAATGGAGCCTCAGCAGGCTGAGGAGGAGGTAACTGCGTGTCTTCCTCACATCATCCCAATAACCTCTGTGCCTGTCTCCCCCACTATCCCCTGAGCATCTCCAGAGCAGGCCCCACGGCTTACTCACCTCCGTATCCCTGCCCCTCACTACGGCACCTATAAACCATAGATGCTTAATTGGCAGCTGATATTTGTCAAATAAAAAATGACTACGTCCGTGCCACATGAAATGCGTTGTTGTCCATGTGCTTACTCATCAGAAGGTGCTACATATCTGGGACACACAGCGCTTGCCAGGGAAAGTAAACATGTATGGGGTTCTCACCCATTCCACCACCAACAGTGTCTGTCAGTAACATGCACGAAGCCGATTTAATGACCCAGTCATGGGAAGATAACAACAGCTTGAAAAAACACTGACCTTGATGATCACTCGGGTCTTTTTCAGCTCTGAATTCTGTGATAACCAACAAGTGGAAAAACAAACTGATGTGCAATTGAACTGTGCTGATCTGAGCAATCAGATAGCTAAGACTCAGGGGAAATGCCTAAGTATGTGCAAGGTACTGAGAAGGCACTGGGCAGAATAAGCCATGAGCCGTGGGTAGCATACTTCAGTCATATCATCTACAGAGAATAAATGTGCTAGCAAAACACAAACCACTGGACAATACTGGTCACCAAATCCCTAATAGCAAGTGGCTGTAAGAGTTCTGGCCACATTTGGTGGGCATCTGTGCCCTCAACCCTAAGGCCGACTCAAGTCCACCCCAAGCCACTAGTGCTCCACAACATTCTCATAAAAACATTTAAGGAGCTTCACAACCTCAAATACCTTTCAAACAACAATCAGACACAAATACCTCCACAGGCCTGAGCCTCCCCTGTTCCTGTGGACAGGCCTCTGAGCTCTCCATATCACCTCCTGCACCTCCACCCCTGGCTCTCAGAGCTTTTCAAATCCCCATTAAATGTTATCTGATACAATCTCAAGGTACTCTCTTTCCTAAGGACATTTTCATATTGATCTGGAATTCTGAGAGACCAAAAAGCTTATAAAAATTTAAAAGAATGAACACTTAATCATAAAATTTTAGGCACCCAGGGATCAGGAGGCATTTTAAGAAAAATCTTTTCTGGCCCCCTTCCGAATACACCGACTGGGGAACCACCTATCTACCTACTTGAATGTGAGCCAGGCCTGGCTACAGAGAGATCAATCCGGGGGCAGCTGGCATCCTTAATAATGAACAACTTCCTTCTGTTCTGTCAAGAGCAGAGACAAAGACATGATTCAGGGACACTCAAATTGAATTATTGTCTTTGTTTAAACCTTCCCTCTCAAGCAGAGCTGTCAGCTGCTGCAGCCAGTCCAGGGAAGGATGGAAGTTCTCAAATGCAAAGCTGTTTAAGTGCCCAGACAGCTGACATGGGGTGCTCGGCCCTCACCTCCTGCCAGGACCCCATGGCACTAAGACCATGCCCGAGGTCAGGCCCCAGGCATGGAAAGCCTGCCCTAGACCCAGCACCAAGAGGAAGGCAACAGGCGTCTACCATGAAAGGGCTGTAAGAACCCACCAAGCTTACAGTCAGCTCATACTCAACAGCAAGCCACCTCTGGAACACAATATCCAAAGTCTAGGTCATGGCCCATTTGTGGGTCATGAGACAAGCAACATGCTAAAGAATGAAATAGAATAGAAACTATCAAAGTTTCTATATATCTTGGGAAACAAATTTTTCACTTGGGGGTGTATTTATATGTTTACATACTAGGTTATTTTTAAAATGCATTTCTTATAGTGGGTCACAAACCAAAGTTTGAAGGCCACCATTCTTGAACAAAAATGAATCAAGTATTCAATCCAAAAAATAATAAAATCATAACCCATGTTTCTTTTTAGAATGCCAATAATTATCAAAAGTACTTTGGCCAGTATCTGCAACGGAGTCAGCATTTCCTATGCATAGTTCTGGGGTCCTAAGATGTATTTTCAGAAATCTGAGAATTCTGAGTGAGAATATTTACATTTTGCATTCTTTTTTTTTTTAAAAAGATTTTATTTATTTATTTGTCAGA
Organism: Mustela putorius furo; assembly: GCF_011764305.1. Taxonomy (NCBI): domain Eukaryota; kingdom Metazoa; phylum Chordata; class Mammalia; order Carnivora; family Mustelidae; genus Mustela; species Mustela putorius. The sequence continues at coordinate 530,293 of NW_025421301.1, forward strand.
GAGAGAGAGGAGCTGGAGCGAGCACAGGCAGGCAGAGTGGCAGGCAGAGGCAGAGGGAGAAGCAGGCTCCCTGCCAAGCAAGGAGCCTGATGTGGGACTCGATCCCAGAACACTGGGATCATGACCTGAGCTGAAGGCAGCTGCTTAACCAACTGAGCCACCCAGGCGTCCCTACATTTTGCATTCTTAATGAGAATCTAAACTGAACATATTTGGAATCATCTGGATGTCTCCCTCAGAGTTATGTTAGGTCATGTGGTTTAAATTGTTCATATTTGCATTTGTGTTTATAATCAAAAGCAAGTGGGTGAATTACTGAGAACAAAACAGAAGCAGGTTTCATCTAGCAACACTGTAGAGTAACACACAGGAAGGCCAGACTGGACCATAACATGCTGTACAGGGTGAGGTGGGGGAGGGCTTCATCATGCAAGTACAGAGGATGGGTGGGGGGACTGAGTCATCACCCAGCAATGGGAAGCACAAGGAACCTGGACCAGAGTACTCACCACAGAGTCAAGTACACAGGGGACACTATGCATCCCATCTTTGCGTAAACCAACTTCCAACAATGTTTTCATGGTAAAAGCAAAAACTGCACAATGAAGTAAGTAATGTTTACATATCACAGAATGAAGGGATTGAAGTGTTTTATAAATTACATCATTAATTTCATGTACATTTTCTATTATGTTCCTGAAAGAAGGGTTTGTTTCTTCTTCCAGTATATCTAGAAATTAAATTGGGTTGGGGGAAGGAGCACCTGGTGGTTCAGTGGATTATTCTGCTCAGGTCATGATCCCAGTGTCCTGGGATGAGTCCCTGGGCTTCCTGCTCAGTGGGGAGCCTGCTTCTCCCTCTCACTCTGCCTGCCACTCCTTCGGCTTGTGCTCACTCGTGCTCTCTGCCAACATAAATAAATAAATCTTAAATAGATAGATAGATAGATAGATAGATAGATAGATAGGGTTGGGGGAAGACAGCATAACGACCATGCTCATGGCTTACACACTCACATCCTCTCACACATAAACAATTCTTGATCAATGAAGAAGTTATAGTGCAGAAAATATCAAGTGGCAGGTGATATACCTTATTTTTCTATTTGACTATGGAATGTTTTATTTACTTTGTCTTGTGGCTAAGTCATTTCCTTAATTATGCTTGCCCCAGAGCAATATTTAATTAATGTAAATTCCCAATTAGTGGAAGGGGTGGGGTCTCAAAGCATGAAGAATATTAGAACTTTTTTAATTCAGCTAAGAAAAGATGGTAGGAGTGAATACTGAGACAATTTTCCTGGAAGACAATTCAGCAATATGTATCCAAAGACTCAAATTGTTAGCTCTTTGGCCTAGAAATTCAACTTTTAAGAAGTGATATGAGGGGCGCCTGGGTGGCTCAGTGGGTTAAGCCGCTGCCTTTGGCTCAGGTCATGATCTCAGGGTCCTGGGATCGAGTCCCGCATCGGGCTTTCTGCTCAGCAGGGAACCTGCTTCCCTCTCTCTCTCTGCCTGCCTCTCCATCTACTTGTGATTTCTCTCTGTCAAATAAAAAAAAAAAAAAAAAAAAGAAGTGATATGAAAGTAATAATGTCAAAGATGCCACTGGATGTCAAAGATGCAAGAATGTCTGCTATCAGGGCATTGGTTAGCAGAGACGGTATACTCCTATAACGATGCTGACGGTATCTCACAGATATTGAGTGCTTACTTTATTTGATGCACTCAACATCTAGTGTCCCATTTAGGGGCATCTGGGTGGCTCAGTGGGTTAAAGCCTCTGCCTTCAGCTCAGGTTGTGATCCCAGGGTCCTGGGATCGAGCCCCGCATCAGGCTCTCTGCTCAGTGAGGAGCCTGCTTCCTCCTCTCTCTCTGTCTGCCTCTCTGCCTACTTGTGATCTCTGCCCGTCAAATAAATAAATAAATTATCTTTTAAAAAATAAAAATAAAAATTAGTGTCCCATTTAATTCTCAAAACATTCCAATGTAGTGGGTATTATTATTCTCCCCATTTTATGGAAGAGTAAACCAAGGCACAAAGAAGTGACCTGCCCAGCTAATAAGAAGCAGAGCTGAGGTATGAAGTCTGAGTCTGACTCTACTGTCTGTGCTCTTTGACCATTCTCTCAATGGATCACTAGAAGTCATGTAAAAATTACATAATATCTATGTTACTGAAACATGCTCATGAGATAGTGTGACATGCTCATGAGATAGCAGGTTATAAAATATCACATACTAGAACCTCATTTTTGTAAGATTTTTAAGACTGGCAGGATATATATACTGGATACTATATATATAATTACTATATCATACAGGATACTATTATATTGCATATATAGCATATTATATATATTCAAATATATACATATTTGAACTTTTTAGTTAAATAAATTATCTATGTAACTACAAGCAACATGTTAATAAAAAAATATGTTCCAGGGGCTCCTGGGTGGCTCAGTCATTAAGCACCTGCCTTCGGCTCAGGTCATGATCCCAGGGCCCTGGGTTCAAACCCTGCATCAGGCTCCCTATTCAGCCAGAAGCCTGCTTCTTCTTCTCCCATTCCCTCTGCTTGTGTTCCCTCTCTGGCTGTGTTTCTCTCTGTCAAATAAACAAAATCTTTAAATATATATATATATATTTTCCAGGTAACCTCACAACTTAGTTAATGAGAGTTGGATATATATTCAACATCATAGCAAATTTCTTTTTTTTTTTTTTAAGATTTTTATTTATTTATTTGACAGACAGAGATCACAAGTAGGCAGAGAGGCAGGCAGAGAGAGAGAAGAAGCAGGCTCCCCACTGAGCAGAGAGCCCGATGCGGGGCTCGAACCCAGGACCCTGAGATCATGACCCAAGCCGAAGGTAGCGGCTCCAACCCACTGAGCCACCCAGGCGCCCCTCATAGCAAATTTCTGATGAAGATTTATAACTCATCTCTCTATTACTTTTTTTTTTTTTTCAGATTTTATTTATTTATTTGAGAAAGAGAGAGAGAGAACATGAGAGGGGAGAGGTCAGAGGGAGAAGGAGACTCCCTGCCAAGCAGGGAGCCTGATGCGGGATAGGATACGGAACTCGATCCTGGGACTCCAGGATCATGACCCAAGTCAAAGGCAGCCGCTTAACCAACTGAGCCACCCAGGTGCCCTCTCCATTATTTTTTACAATAAAAGACAATCCTAAGAGAAGTTTTCATGTGACACTTTGAATTAATAGCTCTTCACTGTCAAATAATCAGTAATTTAATCACTTTCAACAATCTAACAATTCAGACTCCCCAGGAGTCTTTCTTCTAGTTCAAATCCCCTTCTGCCTCATCAAGGCCTCTGGTCTGGCCTCTGACAACTGGCCGGCAGATTTTTCAAGGCACCACATGCCTCCACAATGACCCCCTGCAGAGAGACAGCTGCCTACCTCTAAGTGGACAGGTCCAAGGCCTAGAAGCCAGGCCTGTGGCCACAATAAACCCCCTCCATCCCTCTGAGGAAGGAAGGACATGAAGGAAAATTCAAAGCCAACCAAAAAACCCAGACCTGGTTCCGCACCTGCTTTTGAACAGTATCAGTGTTTCTCTGTGCTTAGAGTAGGGAACTGACCCAGCAACAGAGCTCAGAATCCCTGCGGCCGAGCCATGAAGGTCCTGCCCCAGCATTGCTGGGTCTGACTTCACTTCCAACAACATGGCGTCTAATGCTAAATGTGAGATACAGACACTAAATGTAAGAGTTCAGTATCACTTCAGATGTCTTCAGTGCTCTGCTTATGAACTTGGGAGAAATAAAGCTGAAAGGATCTTAGAGATATCCAGTCAAGTGTTTCCCAGGTGGGGTGCCACTGGCATTCAGAGCAGGTCCATTCATCACTGGGCTGAGTGGCATTTCAACATTTCTAATTTCTGGGGTTCTCAACCATTAGTGCCCCATACACTGTGATAATTGAAAATGTTCCCCCTCAACATTTCCAAGTACCCCTTGAGGGACATTGCCACCCCTAGTTGAGAACCACTGATTTAGTGTATCATGGGGGTCCAGAAAAGTTAGTCACGCGCCCAAGGCCACTCAGGTAGCAAGACACAGATTCCCATACCTCACAGCACTTAGTTTTATGTTCTTTCCACTGTGCTCACTGGAGCGTGAGATACTTAAAATAGACTTCATATTTAATGACAGAATTTATGGATCTAAGACTGAATGAGGTTTTTTTTTTTTTCAATTTCATTATGGGTATTTTAATATTTTAATATAAAAGCATAATTCTATTACTATAATTACTTTAAAAGAGCAAAAAATATCTGAACTAACAACCACCAATCAAGGCTTCAGAATGCATCGTGTATTGAATGAAATCATACTATGAAGAAAAGTATCTATGAGTCACACACAGAGAGACAAAGACAGAGACAAAGAGACAGAGAGAAGGGGTAGAGGGGTAGAGGGGTAGAGGGGTGAATCTGGAAATATTTGCATTAACAAAATATTTTCTTAAAAGCACCATGTCTGGGCGCCTGGGTGGCTCAGTGGATTAAGCTGCTGCCTTCGGCTCAGGTCATGATCTCAGGGTCCTGGGATCGAGTCCCGCATCGGGCTCTCTGCTTCTCTCTCTCTCTGCCTGCCTCTCTACTTGTGATTTCTCTCTGTCAAATAAATAAATAAAATCTTAAAAAAAAAAAGCACCATCTCTGCAAGCAGTCAGGAAAGTGAGTCCTATGGGAGATATTTTACCAAATTACACCCTTTATTTCAAGTTTTTAAAATTTTTATTTACATGAGGGGGGAGGAACAAAGGGAGAAGAAGAGAGAAAATCTTAAGCAGCAGATTGCCTCCTCCCCCTGAACACAGAGCCCACCACCCCAGGGCTTGAACTCCCAATCCCAAGATCATGACTTGAGCTGAAATCGAGAGTCAGAGGCTTAACAGACTGAGCCCCCCAGGCACCCCCTATTTCAAGATTTTTTTAAAAAATTCTCTTCTAACTCAATCTAGCACTCAATTCTGAATGTAAAATCTAAACTTACATTTTAAACAATTTCTTGCTAGTTCTTAAAAGACTTCTAACAAAATCAATCCAGAGTATGACATATACCTTCCATCACATGATAAGAGCACCATAAATTTTATAATTCACATTGTTACATTTAGGACACAAGCACTACAAAAACTCTTCCACTAAAGTTTCCGAGGTGGGGAATATCAGCATATCCCCATTTTTTACCAGGGGTTTATTCAGGTGCTTCTTCTAATCATGTGTAACTTTTTGTTTGTCTAACTCGTAAAATAGCAATATCTCCTTTATGAATTACACAACTTACCACCCCTACAAGGAAAGGGAGGGAGGAGGAAAAGTAAAGAAGTTTAAAGACAGAGAACGGAGAAAGAGGGAGAGAGATGGACTCCAGAAAACACAGGAAGAAAAATAAAATTATCCTATAGAAATTTCAGGTAAAATTCAAAAAGTTCTTATATATGTACATGCATATAGGCAAATGTGATTGTTTCTTTTTAGTATTCTTTTTCATTTCAAAATCCCCTATAGGGCCTATGTCTGCATCCAGGACAGAGTGAGGTCCAAAGAGAACTCATTGCATGTATGTGGCTGGGGGAATTTTCCAGCCCACAATCACTGCCCCAAATGGACCAGTTTTACAACACAGCTGATAGGGGACTTACCTCTGTTGCCAGGAAGCCCAGGGGCCTCGAGGAGGCGAAGCCTGCAGCCCTTCCAGGCCAGGGCTTTGTGTGGTTGGAGGGCTGGTGGGAGGGTCTGCTGGGGATCCGCCTGGGGCCCCGTGACCATTTACATGTCAATGGTCAAACCAAAATTGCTCCAATTCCGGTGGCCAGGGCCCCTTTGGGCAGCAAGACCCTGGGTTTTGTCCTTGTCCCTTCTCCACAGAGCCTTGAAAATGCTGGCTGCCAGCAGGCATTTGGCAAACTCATTAGGAGGGATTTGTCACCCTCTTCAAGCCTTGAGCCTAGGTAAATACATCAGCAATCTGCAGGCAGGCTTTTCAAATGATCCGAGGACACCACGCTGGGAGAGATGAATGCTTTAGATAAGATGACAGAATCAGAATTCCAAAAGCAGTCTGGGTCGGAAAGAATGAGCCAAAAGGAAAAAGAAAAGAAAAAGATTTCAGAGAAATAGATGTTACATCTTTCATCTAAGTTCAAAAGCAACTGCTCTGGGGTTTTAGTTTATTTACAAGTCAATATGAGATGATGGTGTGATGTGGATGCCAAAAACAAATGAACAAACTTATTTTTAGGATTCATTATCAGAAAGACACTATTACGACTATGGAAGGGATGAAGGAGAATAGACGGTCTGCGTACTATTTTCTACAGAGAAGACTGGGTAAACAAGAGGGCAAAAATTCTAGGATGAGAAAGAAATGATTTGGACAGGGAGGGGGTGGGGAATGGCCATCCTCCACACACGCTCGGTACAAAGAGGAGATTTATTCTGGGGGCTCCAGACAGCAGAACAAAGGATTGATGGTTGGAGGGAGATAGCATCTGCATAAGCACAGAAGAGTTTTCTAACAGTGAAAATCTCTGGTCCCTCAGCAGTCAGCAGGCAAGGAAGTTTCCTGCAGGGCCCTCCCTGTCCGGGGACTTGCACGAAAAGGTTTGGGCAGAGATCCTCTGCATTCTAGCCCAGAGCCCAACTGGGCTTCCATGGCTTCTATAGCTTCTGATGTGAGATTCTCGGGATTTTTAGAGCTGGAAACAAAAGGACTATGAAATTTAAAAATAGATTTAAAAGGGGGAACACAGTCTGTGTAATGTAGAAAGACTGATTTATATTGGGATGCGCCACTCAGATAATGATCAAAACAGTCCCCAGCATTAGTCATTTCTGAAACCACACAACGCAGATCCATCACCCACTTATGATTTGAAAACGCCAAGGTTGGCTCCCTGGAACCCATTGCCTTACATTCCTTCTCCTTTTTCTCTCCATTTCTCAAAAAAGCTGATAATATAATTTGGGTCACTTACAGCACTTACATTTAGAAAATATTTTACAGTCAATTGAATTTTAAGAATATTTCATAGGGCAGAATCTCACTGCTGGTTTCGACCGTAGAAGCAGAGAAAAAAAAGCAGGGGAGTTCCTAGGAAATGTCTTCTGAACGTGTCTGCCAGGACCTCTGTGGGCCCCTGATGGTTTTCCAACTTAGGAAGGGAATGGCCAAAGTCCTTGTCCCCTGGGAAGCTGACCTTTCTGCCTATGTTGAGAAAGAATCATGAGAATTGCTTTGACCCGCATTGCCTCATGGCACTGCTCTGGGTACCAAGTTGACTGGGAGGGACTTCAAACAGCCTCCTCATAAAGACACCAGCACCACTATCACCACCAAAATACCAAAGAATATTGTTATAAAATTTACCGACTTTCTTATTTTTCTAAAGTCAGCAGAAGAAATGCGCAAGATCTGTATATATAAAAATTTAGGCAATTAAAAAAAACCATTCTGGCAATTATTGACAAATTACCCTCCAAGTAGATGATTCCCATTTCCTCCCTGTTTTATCTCTGAGAACTTGATGGGGCAGGGGGTGTCGGGAATCTGATTCTTGGTCACTCTGTATTTCATTTATTGTTAGTGAGGTTAAGTATCATTACATTTTTTAAATGCTTGGGGGAAAATGTGGAGAAACATATCCTAAATCACAGACCATGGTTGCTTATCTTTGTGGGGCAGAAATACAGAAGACTTACACTTTTCACATTGTGAACTTCTATAATGTTTAAAATATGCATAAAAGGGAACTGCTTTTTTTCTCATTTCAGGAATGAAGTTTTAAAAAAGTAATTAGTGAGTGGGGCATTTAAAAAATTACATTGATTATGACTTCACATCAATTAATTAATCTTTCGAGGCAGGTCACCAAGTATAAAATACAAAACTGATCTAGGGTATAGTTCTCGTTCATTGATGCTTGTTATCTGGTATTCACAGGCACTTTTATTTTTTTTTTAAGACTTAATTTTATTTATTCATTTTTTAAAAGGGCCTATTGTGGATGTTTTAATTTTTTTTTTTTTAAGATTTTATTTATTCATTTGCCAGAGACTGAGAGAGAGAGAGTACAAGCAGTGGGACCAGCAGGCAGAGAGGGAGAACCAGGTTCCTGCCCAGGGAGCCCGATGTGGAACTTGATTCCAGGACCTGGGATCATGACCTGAGCCTCAGGCAGACACTTAATGAACTGAGCCATGCAGGTGTCCCAAGATTTTATTTTTAAGTAATCTATCCACCCAGCATGGGGCTTGAACTCACAACCCTAAGATCAAGAGTTGCATGTTCCACTGACAGAGCCAGACAGGCACCTCTGGTACTTGTGAGGTCCCCATTAATGGGTCCGTGATCAAAGGAGCGAGACTGATACAAAGCGAAGGTCAAGCAAACCTTTATTTCACGCCAAGCATTGAGAAACAAACCAACCGGCCAGGGCCGTCTCTTACAAAGAGGCGCCCCTTCCCTGCCTTACAGACTAACTTTTATAGAGCAAAAGCCATGTGGTTGGTTTGGGCCTGGCCACACACAGGTGGCCAATGAGATTGCAACACACAGAGAAAGCTGCACAGTCATGCTAGGTCACACACGAGTGACCAATTGAATTACAATTTACCCTAGTAGATATTTGAACTAGTCTATCACTTTGGTCAGAATTGGCGCCCAAAAGGTGGGACCCACACTCCTTGGTGGCTAGGGAGACAGTATGCTTGCTCCACTGACTGGATGTCTCCACCAGGCCTGACCCACCCTTGTATTTGGGCTTTGTCACCTGGGACTGGTTTCCCTGACTTGCTTTTAAGTAAGTTCCCGGAGGGGGGTGGGGGGGTGTCAGTTTAAGTTTTACTGCATAAACAACAAAATCACTGTTTAACCAGATGGAGCTGCTCTGGCTAAATAGGCCCTTACAGTACTCACACTCACTTTCATTTATTTTTTTAGGATTTTATTTTTTAAGTAATCTCTACGCCCAGCATAAACTTAGAACCAAGAGATCAAGAATTGCACACTCTATCAACTAAGAAAGTCAGGCATCCCTCACACTTACTTTAAAATGAAGGAAACAAGGCAGTATTTACTAACAAACTCTTCTCTCGATGAGACAGAATGCCATCACTCTGGACTCAACTCCTACAGATGCCCATATCCCCAGCATGTCACGACTGTGGTTCTTTTTGTTATTACAGTAGCTATGCTGCCAACATAAGTGGGACTGGGAGTCTAGCAGACTGGAGAGTACAGGAGTCAGGGTAAAAGAAGCTCAGGAGAAAAATGAAACAGCTAACTCTGAAGGCTGATCTGCGATAGTTACATTTGAGATAGATGGGGAGTTAAGAGAATATAAACAGAGGCCAACGCATACATCTGCTGGTTAGAAACCAGCGTGCAAGTTGTGTAGGCAAGTCTGTGATGGGACAATGGCCTCCTTCAAGCAGGTTATTTCAGACGAAGAAAGGAACCCAAGAAACAGGGGTTCTTTCAACCCAAGTGATACAAATGACACTTCATTTCCTAGTTGTAAGGGCCTACTTAGCCAGAGCGAGCCATTTTGTTGTTTATGCAATAAACTTAGATTGAACCTGCCCCTTCCCCCCAAGAGAAAAGCGTTTAGAAACAGAACTGGTGAAATATGACTGACCAGCCCCTGATAACGGAGCCCACATACAAGGACGTGTCCGGCCAGGTGGAAACGTCCAATCAGTGAAAGTGCACATATTACCTCCCTACCCGCCAAGGATGAGCCAGGCCAGGTGGAAATGTCCAATCAAGGGAAAGCGCACGTATTACCCGCCAAGGAGTGTGAGCCCCGCCTTTTGAGCACCAGGCAAAGGTGCCCATTCCAGCCAAGGTCATAGGCTGAATTAAATGACTGTCATGGGGTGAATTGTAATTCAATTGGCCACTTGTGTTTAGCCAGGCTCAACTACATGGCCTTTACTCTATAAAAATTAGTCTGTGAAACTGGGAGGGGTCTCCTCTTTGCAAGAGACAGCCCTGGTTGGTCAGTTTGATTCTCGATGCTTGGTGCGAAATCAAGCTTTGCTTGACCTTCGCTTTGTATCAGTCTCGTCCTTTTATCCATGGACCCTTTCACTAGTAAGGGTTCAGTCTTCAACCAGGGAAACGCTGAACTCTATTTTCCCAGACCCCAAATTATATGACTATAATAAATCAAATTGATGTAATAGATTTCATACTTGATTCATAATGGGAATGTACATCAGCATTTCTGAAAAACAATCTGACCTTTTTGATAATGTAATTCTATTTCTAGAACTCTATCATCAAGGAAATAATTCTAATTATCAAAAAAGCATCACGCAAAAAAAAAAAAAAGATGTACACTACATGGTTATTTATAACAGCAAAACACTGGAAATAGAACACTGGGGAAACTTCTACCAGTAAAAGAGTAGGATTCAATAAACCAGGAAACTTCCATCTATCTGGTAGGGTATTACATTGCCCTAAAAATGATGTCTCAAAGTTCACATCCTTTTATTAGTAACACATTATTAGGAATCTACCCTAAAGAAAGAATCCAAACACACAGGAAATTGAGTACATCCTAATGTTCAATAACAACAGAACAGTTAAATAGGCTCCTATTGGTTCTTCAAAACTCAGCTCACGTGGTACTTCTCGAGGAGAAGTCTGCCCTCACCCTGGCCCAGCTCTGGACTCCTAGGATGCTCTACACATTGCCCATCACAGTATGATCCCAGCGTTCTGTACATTATGTGCCAATCTAGCACCTTAAAAACAGGGAACTTGACTTCACTGGCTTAATACTCCCAACATCTGGCACAGTGCCTGGCACAAAGTATTTGTCTAAATGTCTATACACTGTAAGATGATAAAATCAGTGTACTGGTTTCCTAGGGCTGCCCTAACCAACTTCCGCAAACTGGGGGACTTCAACAACAGAAATGTACTGTCTCACAGTGCTGAGGCTAGAAGTCTGAACTCAAGGTGCCAGAGTATCAGTTCCCGCTGAGAGCAGTATGGGAAGAGCCCCTGCAGATTTCTCTCCGTGGCTTGTAGATAGCCTTTATCTCCATCTATGCACAGCATGTTCCCTGTGTGTATGTCTGTCTCCAAATTTCCTCTTTTTATAAAGATGCCTGTGGTATGAATTAGGACCCAGCCTAATGACCTCACTTTAACTTGATTACCTCTCTAGAGACTTTATTTCCAAATAAGGTCACACTATAGGGTAAGGAGAGTTAGGACTTCCACATACAAATTTTTGGGGGGACACAATTCAAGCCATAACAATCAGCAAATTTAGAGATTTATGAGTTCACAACAATAAGGAAATACTTATTTTATAACGGTTAGTAGAAAAAAAGAGTTACGTATCTTTATGTATACAAGAAGAGTTCTCAATTTGGATTCTCAAAGATTTTTAAAATGGCTCGTGATCACCCCAAATTAAGAACCACTGATGCTATAATATCTCATTTTTTAAAAAAAAATTATTTATTTATTTGAGAGAGGGAGGGAGAGCATGAGAGGGGAGGTCAAAGGGAGAAGCAGTCTCCCCATGGAGCTGGGAGCCCGATGCAGGACTTGATCCTAGGACTCCAGGATTGTGACCTGAGCCGTAGGCAGTCGCTTAACTAACTGAGCGACCCAGGCACCCTCAAATATTTTTTTTTAACATGAAGGTAATAAGTGAAAATGTTAAAGGTGTTTGCCACTGGGTATTAGGATTATGGATATTTGGGATTATCTCCCAATTTCCTACAACAGTTTCAAACTACTTTTATAGTCAAGAAAATAAACACCTTTCACTTTTCTTAAAAAAAAATAAATAAATAAAGGGATGCCTGGGTGGCTCAGTTGTTAAATGTCTGCCTTCAGCACAGGTCATGATCCCAGGATCCTGGTATCAAGTCCTGCAGCAGGCTCCCTGCTAAGCAGGGAGTCCGCTTTTCCCTCTCCCTCTGCTACTCCCGCTGCTTGAGTTCTCTCTCTCTCTCTTTCTCTCTCAGACAAATAAATAAATAAAATCTTAGAAAATATATATAAAGGAAAAAATTTATGTGTATTTATTTATTTTAATTAACTAATTAATAATTGAATTTATTAATTCAAATCCCCTTAAAAGGATTTAGAAACATGGGAAATGAATATGTTTTATATAAACACTATAGTTATAAACTGTACATAAATAAAATATTAAGAAAAGGCAGGAAGGAAATCTATCATAATGTTCACAGAGTTGATTAACAGGTTATAGGAAGAGTTCTGTGTGTGTCTTCCTATTTTTTTGTGTGTTCCAAAATTTTTTAAAAGATTTTACTTATTTATTTGAGATAGAATACATGCACAAGAGAGCACGAAGGGGGCCACAGAGGGAGAGGGAGAAGCAGGATTCCTGCAGAGCCCGATGCGGGACTCAATACCAGGACCCAAGATCACGACCTGAGCCGAAGGCAGACACTTAACCAACTGAGCCACCCAGGTGTCCCCTCTAATTTTTTTTGCAATGAGCTATATTACTCTTAAAGCCTGAACAAACCAATCATTCTTACTAGTTAAAAACACACAGTTAAAGAATTTGGTTGTATATTAAACTTTCAACACTGAGGACAAATTACTGATACAGTAACATACTGTGCGGCTTTTACAGGACCATAATGAAAGATATATAGAAACAGAAAACAACTTATGAGACACTTCTGTGAAAAAACTAAAATATGAGGGGCGCCTGGATGGCTCAGTGGGTTAAGCCTCTGCCTTCGGCTCAGGTCATGATCTCAGGGTCCTGGGATCGAGCCCCGCGTTGGGCTCTCTGCTCAGCGGGAAGCCTGCTTCCCTCTCTGTCTCTGCCTGCCTCTCTGCCTACTTGTGATCTCTGTCTGTCAAATAAAAAAAAAAAAAAAAAAAAAAAAAAAACCTAAAATATGAAAACACATATACACTGATTATGACATGTAAAATAAATACATGTAGATGGTAATTTGCTAAAATGAAAATCTTTTAAGAGTAGGATTATGCATTATTTTAAAAGATTCTTTAATAAAATTATATTTCCATTTTAAAATTTATGAAAATGTTCTTTTCTAAGAATATTTTTATCTCATTTAACACTGACTGCAACATCTTCTAACCATTCCAAGAATCAACTTCTAGACTAGAAAATCGCTGGCAAAACCTCAGGCTTGTCTATCTCCCCTCCCCACCAACAGCCCCACTATAGTTCAGTTCAAGTGACTAGTCTCGCTTTCATTTGTACATGCATACCACCTTTGTAGAGAACAACTTGGCAATATCTGTTAAACCTGTAAATATTTACTCCCGGGAAGCCTGTGTGGCTCAGTCAGTTAGGAAACTGCCTTTAGCTCAGGTCCTGATTGCAGGGTCCTGGGATTGAGCCCCCAAGTCTAGCTCCCTGCTCAGTGGGGTGCCTGCTTCTCCTTCTTCCTCTCCCTCTGCTCTACCCCCCTGCTGGTGTTCTCTTGCACTCTCTTTCTCTCTCAAATAATAAACAGACTCTAAAAATAAAAAGGAGAGAGAGAAAAAATTTAAAAAAAATGTTCACTCCCTTTGAGCATTTCCACATGTGGGAATCTGTCCTACAAAAAACAATTCTACACATGTACAAATGTAAAGGTAACAAGAGTGAACAACTAGTCTATTGGCGGGGGGGGGGGGAGGTCTTTGCAGAGGGGACTGACTTCCTTTAGAGAAGTTGCAAAGAGACCTAGAATAACTACTAAGTGAAAAACCCATGTAGCTTTGATTTGGTGCCCAGTTTATCTATTTCCTTTGATGTCTTTATTTCTGGCAACTGACCAGAAACAAGGGTGCTGACTCAACTCTCCATGTTTCAATCATATGCATGCCAGTACAGATACTAACACACGGCTTCATCTAAAATAAGTGTGTTTTAGATCGCTTTCTTAGCTACAGCTTCACAAACAGAATTTAGAGTATAGTAGCTCTTACTATGAAAATAGTCACGGGGCGCCTGGGTGGCTCAGTGGGATAGGCCGCTGCCTTCAGCTCAGGTCATGGTCTCAGGGTCCTGGGATTGAGTCCAGTGTCGGGCTCTCTGCTCGGCAGGGAGCCTGCTTCTCTCTCACTCTCTCTGCCTGCCTCTCTGCCTACTTGTGATCTCTGTCAAGTGAATAAATAAAATCTTAAAAAAAAAGAAAAGAAAAGAAAATAGTCACGGAATGAGAGCCATTATGTGCTCTCATCTTTTCCTGTTTTTGTTTAAATAGGAAATGTCTAGATCCTAAGCTTGGGCTCCTAGGATTTGTTTCCTAAATAAGTGGTATTTCCATGTATCCACTCGCATTTTACATAAAGAGTGTTAGGACTGTTGCTTTCTGATAATTTATTAATGAGATAAATTTCTCACTATGGTTGCCTCAAAGTACAAAAATTCTGAACAGGTCAAGAATCAGATCTCCTCAGTGTAGGCTGCCGGGAGGCCAATAAAAATGGCATTAACACTATGTTTCTAGACTATATTTATTATAACAATGTAGTGGACAATTTTTCAGATTAACAAAGAAGAGGAGAAAAATTCTAAAAATTATTGATATTTGAGTACCTCCAGATGAAAATATCTTCATGAACTCTGATGGTATCTATTTGTGGACCACCATACATTCTGTACTTCAAGCTGAGGACAGCTTTAGCGATGTGAAGAAAAAAGAGAAAAGGAAGTCAGGTGAGCTGTGCAGAGGCACAATGTGGGCCAGCTGGCAAGGTCTGACATGTCAGCAGTGCCTCCTGCAGCCCCCTACCCACCCCTCACCCCCCGCAGCTTTCTAAGTCATTTTAGCCTTGAGTCTCCCATTAAAAGGACTGACAGTCAGTTGGAACACAAAGTTTTTACAAACCATTTGTATTGGTAACATCAGATGTTACTTTCAAAATAACCTTAGTACACTTGATTAATATACACTATACCTTTGGTACAGAGAAATTTTCTGGTGAGACTTAAAGTTAGTCAATCCATAGAAGGATAAGAATTAAGATGAGACGGGGGTGCCTGGCTGGCTCCGTTGGTGGAGCACATGACTCTTGATCTCAGGGTTATGAGTTCAAGACCCACATTGGGTATAGAGATTATGTAAAAAACAAACAAAAACAAAACTTTCGTTTTTGTTAAACTTTCGTTTGTTAAAACAAACGAAAGAATAAGGAGATTTAAAAAGGAAAGAAAAACCAAGATACAACACCTTTAAAGCAAAATGTTTTAAATGATGTAAGAAACATATGCTTTTTAATAAATTCTCTAGCCTTACAGCAGTACTTTAAGGTAAAAGGCATAATCAAGGGAGGAAAAACTTATAATATGCCTCAACTTGAAATTTAGGATGCCAGGTTAGGAAAAAATCTAATAATGTCTGATTTAAAGAAACTCTATTAAATACAAAAAAGTATGAGCAATGCACGATGACCACACAGAGCAAGCTCAGTGGCTACCAGTTAGATGGAGGAGAGATCAGGGAGAAGCCAGTGGCCTTTCTTCCCCTGGGGCTTTTCCTCACCATCTGTGAGCCCAGGCACCTGGGGGCGCAGAACCTTCTCACAGGGCCAAGACATAACACAGCAAGTTGGCCTGAGCAATCTACCGACCTGCCTTTCAGAGGGAGATGATGGGGCAGATAGCCTGAAACAACATGATTCGCTTTGGCCGGCAGAGAAAGCCACAGATAGCCAGAGATGCTAGGTAGTGACAATAGGACCCCCCTCTTCATAACCTGGAGCCAGATGCACATCAGCACCCACACTCTGAGGTTTTCTGGAAGAATCCACAGGCAGTGCATTCATACTCCTGGCAGAGCAGTCCCATGAGGAGCTAAGAGTGAAGGCGCCAGCAAGTTTTTGACAGGTGCACAATGAAGCAGAATTACTACCAAAAACAAGGGAAGTCCTGGGATGCACAATGACCTCAGTGACTGCCCGCTGCCACTTCTCTGCAGGCTCCTCTACCTTCAGACACTTCTGATGAATCTACTAGCTCTGGGCAGAATCACAGTTACCTATACTTTGATGTATGGGGCTGTTCTGGAACTCTAGGTGATAAGTCTGTGCATACCCATAGATGCATCTATACTTATGTGTGTGGAGATGAAAGGGAAGAAGGAAGAGCTGGGGGAAGGAAGGCTCTTCCTCATTTAGAAGAAACAGGAGGTGGAACTACTTAACCCCCAATGTGGGGCTTGAACTCACAACCCACCCAAACACCCCAGAACTACCTGTCTTAACTAATCCATCATCTATAGGACCTTGTGCAAAAATCTCAACACATTTACTTGAAAGAAAGCTATTCAAAGAAGGTATTCCAGGGGCACCTGGGTGACTCTGTCACTTAAGCATCGGCTTTCAGCTCAGCTTATGATCCCAGGGTTCTGGGATTGAGTCCCGCACTGGGGCTCCCTGCTCAGCAGGAAGTCTGCTTCTCCCCCTCCCTCTGCTCCTTTTCCTTGCTTGTGTGCTCTCTCTCTCTCTCAATCTCTCTCTCTCGCTCTCTCTCAAATAAATAAATAAATAAATAAATTTTTTTCAAAGAAGGCATTCCAAAAGGCACTATGCTCTGTGCAACAGACTCTCTTGGATCAGCTTCACGCTAAGAAAGTTCCTATAAAAACGAATTGATAAGAGGCGCCAAGGTGACTGTTGGTTAAACCTCCAACTCTTGATTTCAGCTCAAATCATGATCTCAGGGTTGTAAGATCAAGCGCTGCATTAGGCTCTGCTCTAGGCATGGAACTGGCTTAAGATTCTCTCTTTCTCTCCCTCTGCCCCTCCCCCATCTAAAAAATATTTTTTTTTTTTTTTTTTTTTTTTTTTTTTTTTTTTTTTTTTAAATATTTTATTTATTTATTTGACAGAGAGAGATCACAAGTAGGCAGAGAGGCAGGCAGAGAGAGAGAGAGGGGAGGAAGCAGGCTCCCTGCTGAGCAGAGAGCCCGATGCGGGACTCGATCCCAGGACCCTGAGATCATGACCTGAGCCGAAGGCAGCGGCTTAACCCACTGAGCCACCCAGGCGCCCTAAAAAATATAAACCTAACTGATAAAAGAATTAATTAAGTTTATCCTTCCTGTCTTATTACAAACTGCACCACTAGTAACCAAATATTAAATGCGATAAAGTTGTTCTTTACTCTTCAGTTAATAAATAAAGAAGGAATGATGCAGTCAGAATATCCATTTAGCAACACTCAATAGATTAATGGAGATGTAAAGCATCAATGGCTGCTAAAAACGAGAAAAAAACAGACAGTACATGCCTTCTCATAAAAAACACACCACCTCATACGAAGTAGTCTTGTCAGAGTAAATTGAACGTGCCTGTGACCAACCTTCAAGACCCAACTGCCAATTTACAAGTACCAGGGACAGGAAAAATATGTTAGATGACACCACAAGGACACAACCAGCAAAATCCAAACGGTATAAAGCTCTATAGGACAAAAAGCCTGGTTTCATCAAAACATAGTTCAAAAAGAAAAAGAGACAGAGAGAAAATGAACAGGTAAGTAACACTAAGAACGAGTTAAGAATCACACTGACCAGGGTGCCTGGGTGGCTCAGTGGGTTAAGCCTCTAATGTCAGCTCAGGTCATGATCCCAGGGTCCTGGGATGGAGCCCTGCATCAGGCTCTCTGCTCAGCGGGGAGCCTGCTTCCCTTCCTCTCTCTCTGCCTACTTGTGATTTCTGTCAAATAAATAAATAAAATCTTTTTAAAAAAAATTTGGATCCTTATTTTAAAAAATAATAATAATCAAAAATCTTACATTTTAGACAATTTGTAATCTGAACACTGATAATATTTGATGTATTAAAGAACTATTAATTTTTAGATATGACAATGGTAGTGTCGTTATTTTTAAATAAGTCCTTATCTTTTAGACTACATACTGAATTATTTACAGATGAAATAATTCAATGCCCAGGATTTATATCAAAATAATATGGTGGTAGGCTGCCTGGCTGGTTTAGTTGGTAGAGCATGTAACTCTTAATTTGGGGGTTCTAAGTTCAAACCCATGTGGGTATAGAGATACTTAAAATCTTTTAAAAACAACAACAACAGCAGCAGAAAATATAGTAACGTATGCTGCTATTCACAATAACAACTTTTTTAAAAAAGATTTTATTTATATGAGAAAGAAAGAGCTAGAGGGAAAGGGAGTCTTAAGTAGACTCTGCAATGTCTGCAAAGACTCTGAGATCATGTCCTAAGCTGAAACCAAGAGTCTGACACTTAACCGACTGCGCCATCCAGACATTCCTATTCACAATAACAACTTTATAAAAAGTACAATTCAAATAAAGATACATGTGCCATTATGTTTATTGCAGCATTATTTACAATAGCCAAGATATGGAAACAACCCAAGTGTCCACTGATAGATGAAGAGATAAAAAATTCTGGCAGATAGATATATACACACACAATGAAATATTACTCAGCCATAAATAGTGATCGCTTTGGCAGCACATATATTCAGGTATAAATAAAATGAGATCTTGCCATACGCAACAACATGGATAAATGTAGAGCATATTACACTGTGAAATATGTCAGACAGAGAAAGACAAGTGAAATATGTCAGACAGAGAAAGACAAGTACTTATATATGGAATCTAAAACACAAAACAAATGAACAAAGAAACAAATACAGAGAACAAACTGATGGTTGCCAGAGGGGAGGGCGGTGTGGGGACAGGTGAAAAAGATAAAGGGGATTAAGAGATACAAATTTGCAGTTATAAAATAAGTCACAGAGACAAAAAGTACAGCATAGGGAATATGGTCAATAATACTGTAACAATGTTGCTACTGAGAGATGGTGACTACACTTATCATGGTGAGCACTGCATAACGTATAGAATTGCTGAATCCCATGTTCTACACTTGAAAGTATATAACACTGCATGTTAATTAAACTTCAATAATTTTTAAGAAATAAAATACACCTAAGGAATACATTTCATAAGGAACGGACAGTCCCTATATGAAGACAGCTAAAAACTGCTGAGGAATGTATGTGAAAGATGACTTAAACGGGAATATAAATCTTATTCTTAGAGAGGAAAACCACTAAAAGGAATGGTCTATGCCTATGGCTCAGATTTTTCTCCTCCCCCTTGAGTCCACTCCAATCAGGCTTCCACTCCATCACTCCACTACAATTCTTATCAAGGTTACTGGTGATCTGCACATTGCTAGACTCCAACATCACTTCTTAGTTCTCCACCAACTTGACCCCTAGTATCATCTGAGGAAGTGGATCCTTGCTGCTTGACATGGCTTGGCTTCCAGGAAAACATCCACTCACACACAAATTTTCTTTCTCTCTCATCTAGTTCTCTTCCTGTCTTTCTGGCCATTCCTTTCCATGCTCTTTAGCTTGCTCTTCCTCCTCATCTCCCCATCTGTAACATGAGGCAGTCCCCGGACTCTGTCCTTGGACCTGCATTCTTCAGCTGTCTTATGCAGTCATGTGGTTTCAATTACTTTCAAGTGCTGATAACTCCAGCACTGGACTTTTCAGCCTAGATCTCTCTAAACTCTAGACCTCTCTGACCTTGTCTCCTATTCTTCTCTGTCTATTCTAACCACAATGGCCTCTTTTCTCCTGTTCTTTGAAAATGCCAGTGTGTGCTCACCTCAGGACCTTCATACTTGCTGTTTCCTCTACCTGAAATGCTCTTTCCGCAGGCATTTATATGGCTTGCTTCCTCCAGCCTTCCTTCAGAACCTCATCCAAGATTCCTCAATGAGATCATCCTTACCATCTTATACAAAGTACACACGAATACTCATATTCCCCTTTTCCTCTTTAACCTTTTCTCTTTATCACTTTCAGCCACCTAATATCTTATATTACATATTTACCTTATACATATTCAGCTTCTCCTCTAATACACTTCTCCTGAAAGATACTCTAGGTCAGAGCTATCAAATAGAAATATAATTGAGCCACATGTATAACATAAAATTGTCTAGTAGCCATGTTTAACACATAAAAAGCAACAAGTAAAATTAATTTTAATTACATATTTCATTTTACCCAATATATCACTTCAACATGCAGCACTCACAACATTTAAATGCTTATCAGTGATGACATGTGGCTAGTGGTTACCATATTGGATGGTGCAGCTCTGGAATATAAGCTTCATCGATGACAGGGCTTTGTTGGGATTTTGTAACTAGAAAATGCTTGAGGGGCGCCTGGGTGGCTCAGTGGGTTAAAGCCTCTGCCTTCAGCTTGGATTATGATCCCAGGGTCCTGGGATCGAGCCCTGCATCGGGCTCTCTGCTCAGTGGGGAGCCTGCCTTCCCCGCCTGCCTCTCTGCCTACTTGTGATCTCTGTCTGTCAAATAAATAAACAAAATCTTAAAAAAAAAAAAATGCTTGGGGGGCACCTGGGTGGCTCAGTGGGTTAAAGCCTCTGCTTTCGGCTCGGGTCATGGTCCTGGGGTCCTGGGATCAAGCCCCGCATCGGGCTCTCTGCTCAGCAGGGAGCCTGCTTCCCTTCCTCTCTCTGCCTGCCTCTCTGCCTACTTGTGATCTATCTGTCAAATAAATAAATAAAATCTTTTAAAAAAAATGCTTGATACACAGCAGGCACTTCATAAATTTCTTTGAAGGAATGAATGATTCAGTATTACATTGATTCTCCACCCAATAATCCATACAATATATAATAATAATATACATAATCAATAGAATCCCAAATAAAAGATATTTTTAAAATTTATTTTTGTTTTAAGAGGAGGTGGGTAGAGAGAGAGAAAGAATCTCATGCAGGCTCCATACCTAGCACAAAGCCCAGTGTGAGGCCCGATCTCACAACTCTGAGATCATGACCTCAGCCAAAATCAAGAGTCATTTGAGGGGCGCCTGCACGGCTCAATCATTAAGCATCTGCCTTCAGCTCAGGTCATGGTCCCGGGGTCCTGGGATTGAGTACTGCATCAGGCTCCCTGCTCAGCAGGAAGCCTGCTTCTCCCTCTCCCACTCCCCCACTTGTGTTCCCTCTCTCGCTGTCTCTCTCTCTGTCAAATAAATAAAATAAAAAAAAAAAAAAAAGAGTCACTTGAGGAGCCCCTCGAATACTCCATTTTATAAACAGGTGTTTTCTCTTCCCTTTCTGTAACTCACTGAGCTGGGTATAA
The DNA here is from genome assembly GCF_011764305.1 of Mustela putorius furo. NCBI lineage: Eukaryota > Metazoa > Chordata > Mammalia > Carnivora > Mustelidae > Mustela > Mustela putorius. The sequence goes on from NW_025421301.1 coordinate 551,500, forward strand.
GAAAGTAATGCAGTAATAATTAACAGTTATCCTAAAGGAAACCCAAAACATAAGAGACAGCTTCAGTGCCTCATTTAGAAAGAGCTGAATTTATAAGGGAAGTCTCAGGCAATATTCATTACTCATGAAGTGAAAAATAAACAGCTCCAGAACTGAAGGGTGGAGGAGTTAAGGGATGCAAGCTCAAGGAAGGGGAATCAGGAAGAAACAAGTTTGTAATAAAATTTTTATAAAATGATATGCTTTGAAAATTTCTCAAAATACTAAAAATTCTAAATTCAGATTAAGCAGCCAGAAAAATATTATAAAACAACTTAAGTTAACAAGGAAAAGTCATCACCACTCAGAAAAATTAAAACTGAAAATTTAATTCTAATCAAACCTGCAAAGGGTGCCTGGGTAGCTCAGTTGTTGAGCATCTGCCTTGGACTCAGGTCATGATCCCAGGATCCTGAGATGGAGCCCCACATCGGGGCTCTGCCTCTGCCCCTGCTTGAGTTCCCTCTCTATCTGTCTCTCTTCCTCTGTCAAATAAATAAATAAAATCTTTTTTAAAAAAAACAACAAGGGGCGCCTGGGTGGCTCAGTGGGTTAAGCCTCTGCCTTCGGCTCAGGTCATGATCTCAGGGTCCTGGGATCGAGTCCCGCATCGGGCTCTCTGCTCAGCAGGGAGCCTGCTTCCCTTCCTCTCTCTCTGCCTGCCTCTCTGCCTACTTGTGATCTCGCTCTGTCAAATAAATAAATAAAATCTTTAAAAAAAAAAAAAACCTGCATGTTCAACCATCAAAAAAGAACATATTTATCATGCCTAAATAAATAACATCTAAATATTTATAAATAATATTGGTAAGGGCTTGAGTTTTGTTCAGCTGATGTATGCAGATTTTATATATTTCCCCATTATCTATTCTCACTTTTGAATAAAAGGGTATAGGTAATCCAGAATATTTCATTAAACTTAGAGCAAAAAAATCCAGACAGGTAAGATAAGCACCCTCATTATCACCTACTAGGAAAAATGTGAATATTTAGACTCCTGACCAGAATTTCAGAATTTAGAGAGAAGATAAACTATTAAGAAAAAGTCATCTATGAGACCCAAAGCCAGAGATGTGGTGTGAGTTACCTTATGGTTTTGTTTTTGGTTTTGTTTTTTTTTTTTAAGGATTTTATTTATTCATTTGGGAGAGAGAGAATGAGAGAGAGAGTATGAGAGGAGAGAGGTCAGCGGGAGAAGCAGACTGCCTTCCTTCGGAGCAGGGAGTCTGATGTGGGAGTTGATCCCAGGACTCCAGGATCATGATCTGAGCCAAAGGCAGTCACTTAACCAACTGAGCCACCCAGGTGCCCATCTTATGGTTTTTAGAGGGCCTTTCTTCTCAGTAGCAATGCCTGCTTAGACATTTGGGGGGATTTACAAGAGGGGAGGCGGAGGGGGGAGTTTGAGAAGTAAAGAATTTGGAACAACATACACACTGCCACAGGAATTCTGAACTCTGTCAGTGTAACAGGAATTTTTGCAGTTGTTTTAAATTGCAAAATGTGTTTATAAGTATAAATAAAGTTTCAAGCTGCACTAAAGGAAAGAACTTCAGCTCCAGGTTTCACAAAAATATATGCTTCCTGCTCAAGCCTCAAAATGCTACACGGATGAATGAGTCCCCCAACATGAGATGCTTTCGGGAGTTATGTGTGCAGGAGGCCTGAGCAACAATGATCTCCCTTACACAGGGTGAGCTCTTGTGATACTCTTCAAAGAGAATCAGTGAAGCGTAAATCTTTTGCAAGGGTTCCAATCTTTCTAAGAATCCCATCTTTCAAGTCATTTGGAGACCAAACATTATGACCTCAGTTCTAGCGTCACTAAAATCTGTGCGCCTTCCATCTTGACTTTTGACCTCTCTTCACGGTGAGTCCTTGACAAATATAGGGCATAAACACCATGGCTGACCATGAGTTTAAGTACTAAGACAGTGTCCAGTAAATAGATGAAGAATCTACCAAGATATCACAAGTGTAGCACAAAATGGTATTCATAATATCTAATCAAAAGGAATGAAGTATATTTTATATTCCACCCAAAGCAAACTCTAAACCATAAATCAGCTTACCAGGGTATCTCTTGTATTCAGAAGGGGGAAAAAAGAAAGACTTCCCTGTTGTATCAATAAATAATATGCCATGTATTATAAATACCAACTCATTTGTAGTTTTTCTCTTAGAGAATTCATGGATGAAGCTTAATTAACCAACCTCAGAGTATTAGATTCATTAGTAAAGTTGCTGAAACCTTACTTTGTGGGGAAAAAATTTTAACAAAGCCAATCATATAGAGAGCTCCTATGAACTGATATAGTTTACAAGGAAGTGAATACTTTTTAAAAAGTACACAAGAAATTCACAGGCATTTCTCACACAGAGAAGAGAATGAAATTCAAGAGCTAAGAACATATACAAATGTTTGGCTTTCTTAATGATCAAACGAAAATAAAACAATAAAATACAACTTTTTTACCTTAAAATGGAATGTAAAAAAATTAGAATAATCAATACTGACAAGAGGGCAAAGAAAACAAACATGTATTGCGAGTGATACTCTACTCTACTCTACTGGAAGGCAATTTGGCAATATGTGTCAAAAGCTTTAAAAACAGGGGCATCTGGGGGCACCTCAGTGGCTCAGTGGGTTAAGCCTCTGTCTTCAAATCAGGTCATGATCCCAGGTTCCTGGGATCCAGCCCCACATAGGGTTCTCTGCTCAGCAGGGAGCCTGCTTCCCTCTCTTCCTCTGCCTACTTGTGATCTCTCTCTCTGTGTCAAATAAATAAATAAAATCTTTTTTAAAAGGGAGGGGGGCACGTACGTGGCTCAATTGGTTAAGCGTCTGCCTTTGGCTTAGGTCATGAGCAGGAACCCTGATGGAACGCTCCATTACAGTTCACGTAGAACTTCAGTTCTGATACTGGAATTCTGGTGGAGCCTTCCATCAGGGTTTCTGCTCAGCAAGGAGTCTGCTTCTCCCTCTCCCTCTGCTCCTCCCTGGGCTCCTGCTCTCTCTCTCTCTCTTTCTCACTCTCTCTCAAATAAATAAATAAAATCTTTAAAAAAAAAATAAAGCTTTAAAAATACAAAAAAATACCTTTTCCTTCAGCAATTCCATTTCTCTTTAAGGAAAGTAACCTCAAGAGTGAGATTGACTACGAAAAATATTTATTGCAGTATCACATGTAAAAGTAAAAAATTGGAACCCACCTAAAGCTTCAATAATATGGGAACAGTTTAATAAACTGAAATATATTCAGGATATTTCACTCAATGTAGTTCTATCGTTTAAACAGAATGATGTTGGAAACTGAGGAGTATAGGAAAAGACTTATAATATAATTATGTAGGGGGAAAATTACAAAATATCATGAAGAATATGATCTCAATGTTGTGTACAAAATATATATATAAGGATATATACCAATATAGTAACCGTGGTTAACTATTGGTGGAAGGACTGGAGATGTTAATCTTCTTTCTGCTAAATTTCTATATTATCTACTTTCCTACAATGAATATGTATTAATTTGGTGACTAAGTACCTTACCCAGAACAAACCAAAAAGGTAGATACTATCAATAACTCCACGTTAAATAAGATGAGGCAAATAACTTGTCCAAGATCACACGGCTAGTATGTCATGGAGCCAGGATTTGTCCTAGTTGACCTAGTTCCAGAGTCTAATCTCTTAACCACTTTGCATGATTCATGCTATTTTTTTAATAATTTAAAGCAAAATGCCAAATAACCTTTAATTACATGCACTGCATATTCTTAAAGAGGATCCTTGTGGACCAGAATTTTCAGGGCATATTGGGAAGCAAGTGGTAAAGCTGGAAGTTCTCTCTCTCTCTCTCTTTTTTTTTTTTTTTTTTTTTTTAAGCCAGAAGTTCTCTCCTGTCCCCAAGCTGTCCCTTTTTTTTTTTTTTAGGTTTTTCAGTCAGATTATCTCAAAAGTCATGTATTTACTCTTCTATCACCATTCTTGCTCTCCTCAACACACACAAACACAAATCATCAAAATCTCAAGTGATAACTGGCAACACTCTCCTGCTCCCTTTCCAGCCCACAATTCCCTGAGAATTTCTTTCCCGTTCTTAAAAGCCAAGATGGGTCCCATACAAGTAACTTCTCAGAAGTCTATTCAGACGTATAATCCGGTATAGAACAAAGTAATTTCCATTTTCCTTACAAGTAGAAATGTATACTATTTCCCCTAAGGATGTTACAGGGCAGTTTAGATGAAAGCAATGTGAGTTCTTGGAAAGGTGCTATTAAAACACAAAACATTCTTGACAAACTACGGTGTGTCACAGAAGAATAGGTAAGATTACAGGATCTTTTCCTGTGTATCATGTGTCGTTCCCGCTCTGGCCTTGGAACAAAAGCCTGACAGATGTACGTGCTTGTAGATAACGCTCTGAGCCAGGGTGCACTGCACTGGCTGCAAGGATGCCACTGATCAAGTTGCACGAGACTAAAAAAATGTCTTATGTAACTTAGAGGAAAAATATTACTGATCAGTATAAAGCAAGCTTCAGACATCTGTTGTTCTAAAATTGGACACTTGATCAGGTTAAAAAGAAGAGAAATTCCTGTTGGTGGAAGCAGGAATTAGGCTACTAGATAAAATATCACCACTAGTGATGAAATTATCTTATAACAGAACAATGGCAGCTTTTTAACTTCAGGGACCAATAATAGTTCTCCTCAGTTACAGTTCCTAAAAAAGTATTTTATACTGTTATCCCAAAGCTCCTTCAAGACAGGCTCCCATTACTGAAGGGCTGTGGTTTTACACCTAACTGATAAATTAGATTGATCCATACCTCCAGGACAAAGATACTCATTATCATATCTTTGTTTTGCACAAGTGAACATAACAAAAGCCTGCCTTACCAAAGAATGAGACTAGTTCCAATGAGACTAGTTCCTATGAGCTCCTTTGATGATAATTGTATTGAAAAACCTTAAAATTCATAGGAAACCCCAAAAGACCTCAAATAGACAAAGTAAACGAGCAAAAAGAACAAGGCTGAAAGCATCATACTACGTGATTTCAAAATGTACTACAAAGCGTGGTATTGGCATAAAAACAAATATATAGCACAATGAAACAAAATAGAGAGCCCAGAAGCAAACTGATGGATTTACAGTCAACTGATCTTTGAGAAAGGGGCCAAGAATACACAATGGGGAGGACAGTCTCTTTGATAAATGGTGCTGGGAAAACTGACCATGCACATGCAAAAGAATCAGATGGGACCCTTAATCTCACTCCTTCTGTAAAAGTCAACTCAAAAGGGATAAAAGACTTAAATGTAAGAACTGAAACTGTGAGACCACTAGAAGAAAACATAGGCAACAATCTTCTCGACATTGGTGTAAGCAATGATAGAAGAAAATTTCCCAGAAGTGAAAAGCAAGTCTCCATATTGAATGAGCCAAGCACAATGAATGAGGGAGAAAAAAAAAAATCAACCACACCATGTGGTTGGCATTTCAGAGTTACGAAATTCTCTAGATGAAGAAAGAAAGATGATTTTTAGTTTTTTTATCATTTTAAAAAAGAGGACAGAAACCATTCCACTTTCTCTTCCTCCTCATTACTCTGGGGTGAATGTTATCATCTGAAGATGTACCCAAAAAAAAGGCATCCAATCAATTACACTAAAAACCCCAGACCATCCAAATGTGAAGTGGTAGGACGGGTGAGTTTACAAAGCGCTGTAATGAAATTCTAGAAGGTACAGCTATAAATAAAAGCTAGCCTTGGAAGGGATCAATGATCTTCACTCTGCTGGTCCTGTTCCCCACAACTTGAAAGACTTTATGGTGAGCATAATATTCTGTGAAGCAGGAAATCAAGTTCCCATCACGAATATGTTAAAAACTAGAACTCATCTTGGTGACCGATTCATAGGGGTACCTGTGTACCTTTCTGCTTTTCAAAATGTCCCTAAAAATAAAAGGCCCCAAATAACAAGGGATCCGTGAAAACAGAGAGTCTGTTATAGGAAGTAATTGCCCAGTGACGATCTTTCATCGTCTTACCCAACAGACTTATTCTCCCTGAAACGAAATGCTGTATGTAAAATATGAAAGAACATGGAGTCGTGAACCCCAATCCAATCAGGAGTTAGGAGTGTTGATATTTCTGAAGCAATTCAGTAACCACACTAAGTGCCTGGGATTCTCTGCCCTGGAGGTGGTCTTTAGCCTTTACCAGGAGGTGTCTTCATTCCAGGTCTCTATCCTGCAACGCAGAGACAACTTCATTCCTCAGGAGATAGACAGAAGCCAAGGGCAAGCTTGTAGTACAAGTCTGGAAAGAACTGTTTATTGTTCACCCATCTCTACCACAAATAAATTTCAAAAATTTATTTTGTTTCTGCAAAACTGTCAGATCCCAAACAAACACAGACACTACTAACTTCCTTCCCTACATTTTTGAGACTAGCAAACCAGTCATGTCTGAATGAGCCTGGGAAGTGGGGCAGAATAAAACTAAATTAATTCTTAGTTATATCTGAAAGTATTTCAGATAGAAATTGTATGAAACTCAGTGTGATGACTACTCAGTTTATTAGACAAACTTCCAGGGGCATAAAGGTTCAAGAACATCTTTTCTATACTTCTATTCACAAGAGTCTGGATTGAATCCTGCATGCATTTCTCCAGCCATGTGAAGTCCAGTCAAACTATAATATGTTAGGGGGCTGTTTAAATAACATTCCTCATTTTCCTTTATGAATAAGCCCCAAATATATTTACTTAACAAATGATACTGAGTTGTTGCATGAATGTGCACTGCTAAAAATAATTAGATCCTAGAGTATTGATGTCAGCTTTGCAATGGACATAGGTTGATTTAACACAAAGCCAGAATCTCACACTTCTTCAAGCTGTGAGCTTACTGAGGTAACTGCAGATCTTCCCACATGTAGCAAATAATACTTGAGCACAATCTGTCATCAGAAATCTCACTTCACACAAATTCTATTATCTCCCCTCAACTCATAGACTGTCCCTACTACTACTACTCACCTTCACCTCTGTTCAACTTGCTTCCCCCTCCTTTTTCTATTCTTCCTTTTCCTTAGCACATGATCTTCTGTCATTTCTAGTACAGTCTCCTACTCACACAAAGGCATGATAGTTTCAGGTATCCCAATTTCAAGGAACTCAGTAACTCCCGAGGTGTGTATGAATCCTCTGGAACTAACATTCCACTTTGTGAATTCCCCTACACTGGTATGGCTTTAGTACAATCCAGTGAGAATGGATAATGTGACACTGAGATAATGATTTTATTCCTTTCTCTACCCCTCCATTGTCTCTCATTCTGAAATGCTCCCAATAGCAAATGTAATGGAAAACTTGAGAGAAAAATAATTCTTAAAAATGTACACTTCCTGGGGTGCCTGGGTGGCTCAGTGGGTTAAAGCCTTTGCCTTCAGCTCAGGTCATGATCCCAGGACCCTCAGATGGAGCCCTGCATTGGGCTCTCTGCTCGCCAGGGAGCCTGCTTCCTCCTCTCTCTGCCTGCCTCTCTGCCTACTTGTGATCTCGGTCAAATAAATAAATAAAATCTTGAAAAAAATGTATACTTTCTAAATCTTGTTAATCTAAGGCATTTTTGAAGCTCCTCTAATTTTAATAGTTGCTGATCTAAGTTGGTTTGGCTCATAAATATGACCCATACTCTCTCTTTAGAAAAAAAAAGAAAAAAATTAATTGGTTATTCATTAATGACAACCTCATTATTATCCAAATGGATCAATGTCAGGCAAGTTTTCTGTCTCCCTGATCATGACCCTTGTGATACCATCAGTCTCCTATCTGGTATGCTCTTGGAAAAGGCTGTCTGGATCCTCAATTTCAGAAACTGAGGAAGTGCTTCAGGAGGATAATTCTAAAAAAATGCCACAGGGGAAAGTTAATTATTCAAATTAAAAATAAAATGTTTTCTTTCCAAAAATGTATGCTCCCTAGGGCCAAGGATAATATTGAATCAGTATTATAAAGGAGCAGCATAGTTCTGGAAACATAGAAATACTTATATATTATCTGCTTTCCTCAACCATATAATTAAGCAGATACATATATTTTTTAAAGATTTTATTTATTTATTCATGAGAGATACAGAGAGGCAGAGAGAGCAGCAGACTCCTCACTGAGCATAGACCCCGATACAGGACTCAATCCCTGGATCCCAGGATCATGACCCGAGCTGATGGCAGACGCCTAACCATCTGAGCCACCCAGGCCCCCAACACATATTTTTTTAAAGATTTTATTTATTTATTTGACAAAGAGTGAAAGAAAGAACACAAACAGGGAGTGGCAGGTGGAGGGAGAGGAAGAAGCAGGCTCCCCACCAAGCAAGGGGCCTGATGTGGAGCTCGATCCTAGGACCCTGGGATCATGACCCAAGCCAAAGGCACACTCAACAACTGAGCCACCCAGGTACCCCTAAGCGGATACATATTTATAGAAAGAAAAAAAGGGACCTGATACATCTGCTCGTAACTCTCATCATGTTTAAGTAAAAGCCCTCTTAGATGGCTGCTTGGATAAATAAACGAACTTCAAATGGCAGTGGAAATAGAGGCTGGAGGACTAGATCAGGAAGAGGTGCAGAGTTCAGTTCTTGGGAACAGAAGTTTTTAATTCATTTGAATTATTGCTGGATTTATGGAAATTGAAGAGATGAAATTAAAGACATGGTAATCTGGAAGAACAAATGAAATCTGGGAACCAACAGGATAGGAGGCACCTACATCTGCAGGAGTGCACACACACCCCCAACCCCAGAGATTGCCCTTGGCTGCTCTGCCGCCACTTTGCAAATCAAAGAGTGGATCCAAGGTAGACAGCAGGAGGAGCTCCCCACGGTGCTGAACCCCAGGCCCAACATAGGCCAAAGCCTAAGTAGGACCATTGTCCCTCAGTGGAACATCATATACATTCTACTCCTTCATAATGTTAGAGCCCAAAATCATCAGTTTCCCCTATAATTTCCATTTATTAGTTGTATCATTCAAATAGAAATTAGAAATCCTCTTTTCATATAACACACTAAAAAACCAAGGAAAAAATAGTTCAATTCATTTATTAGGGTTCAGGCGCCTGGGTGGCTCAGACAGTTAAGCATCTGCCTACAGCTCCGGTCATGATCCCAGGGTCCCGCATCGGGCTCCCTGCTCAGGGAGCCTGCTTCTCTCTCTCTCTCCCTCTGCCTCTACTCCCTGCTCCTGCTCTCTCTCTCTCTTTCTCTCAAATAAAGAATAGAATCTTTAAAAAATTTTTATTAGGGTTCACTCAAAAAATTTCAGACTTACAACTCTAGCCTGTGAGTGAAATTGTTCCTTAGTAACACAAGCCAAAATTCCTACTGCCACACTTTAGCGTTCAGAATCCACCAATTGATCTAAGATTAGTATCTCAGATGAATGATAAAGCTAAGGAGAAATCTACTAATATATAAATGTATGTATTTGGATTAGTATAATGCTTTTAGTCAGGCACAGAAACAGAACATACAAAGTTATCTTGAGGGGTGCCTGCCTGGCTCAGTCGGTAGAGCGTGCAACTCTTGATTTCAGGGTCATGAGTTTGAGCCCCACACTGGGTGCAGTTTACTTTTTTAAAAAAAGTTACCTTGAGAACGATTAAAAACATTAACTCGTTAAGTGTGTGATGTAGAAAGCTTAGCACTTAATAAGTTTAAATTTCTTATTATTATTAAATAAGCTCTACATCCAATGTGGGGTTAAACTTACAACCTTGAAATCAAGAGTCTGCAGGTTCTACTAAGCTAGTCAGGCACCCCTGGTAATGCTTAATTTTGATGACATCACTGTAAGGTAAGCAAGCATTTGAAGGTAAAGACTTGCAAACAGGTTTCCCAGAAGTAAGATACTTTTTAACCACCCCATTTATGGCAGCCAGTCTCCAAGATAGCTCCCAGTAACCCATACTTCCTAGTATTCCCACCTTTATGGAGTTCCTTTCTCTAGGGAATCAAGACTGAATCTATGTGACCAATAAAACATGGTGAAAATGACAATGCATTCCAGCCTTTGTCCTGGCCTCTTGGATTACGCAACAGAAATCAGCTGCCATGCCATTAGGACATTCAAGCAGCCATGTAGAATGGAACTGAGGCCTCCTACCAGCAGCCATTACCAAAATGCCAACCATGTGAATGAGCCATCTTAAGAGGCAGATCCTCCAGCCCCAATCGAGCTTTCAGACAAGTATAGCCCCAGCTAGCATTTGACAACAATCATATTGAGAGATGAGAATCAGAACCTCTCAACAGGGTCACTCCAATTCCTGACTGAAAGACTGTGGGAGATAATAAATAATTATTGCGTTTTAAGTTGCCAAGTTTTAGGGTGATTAGCTAGACAGTCTTAAAACTGGAACATAATTTTGCCCAATATAATCTGGGCCTAGTCTTCAACAGTCTCCTTCATGAATGATCCCAATTCCACAATGAAAAGTATATGTAACTATAATTCAGCTTTTATGTGACTAGTGGTCAAACAGCCTAACTACCTTAGTAGATAATCAGTAAAGAAAAGAATGGGATAGAAGGTGTTATGGGCTGAATTATGTTCTCCCAAAATTCATATGTTGAAACTCTTAACTCCTCGTACTAGGAATGGGATGGTCGTTGGAGACAGGGCCTGTAAAGGAGAAATTAAGTTAAAATGAAGCCATTAAGGTGAGCCCTAATCCAGTAAGACTGGTGTTGTCACAAGAGAAAGAGACACCAGGAGTACACGTGCACGCACCACACACACACACACACACACACACACACACACACACAGAAGAGAGACCATGTTTAGGTACAGTGAGAAGGTGGCCATCTGCAAGCCAAGGAGAAAGGCCTCAACAGAAACCAAATCTGCTAACATACTGGTCTGGAACTTCCAGCCTCCAGAACTATTAGAGAATAAATTTCTGATAAGCCACCAAATCTGTGGTACTTTGTTATGACAGAGCTGGCAAACTAATACAGAGGAGAAACTCACAGATTACAAAAAGAGAGCTGGAGGAGACATAACAAAAACAATTTAAGGAACAACATTAAACCATAGTTTCTAAAGATATGCACTTAGGTAACCAAAAGATAAATTAATTAATTAAATAAAATGGTTACTGGGGCGCCTGGGTGGCTCAGTGGGTTGAAGCCTCTGCCTTCAGCTCAGGTCATGGTCTCAGGGTCCTGGGATCGGGCCACACATCCAGCTCTCTGCTCAGCGGGGAGCTTGGTCCCTCCTCTCTCTGCCTGCCTCTCTGCCTACCTGTGATCTCTGTCAAAATAAATAAATAAAATTTTTAAAAATAAAATAAATAAATAAATAAAATGGTTACTCTAACAGGCAGCCTTCACTTCACATGGTGTTAGTATGCACGATTTCAGTTCCTAGAGTTTAGTTAGATTACATCAATTCTCCAACAATTCAAATCTCACCATGAGGTATTAACCAAGAAACCACATAAAGTACACGCTTCGGTAATACTCTTTAGTCTGCAAGTCACTATGTGATTAACAGAATGTGTGTCAAGATCAGTGACAAATCACATCCCGTCTTCCAAAGCATCAGTGATGGGTGGCTCCTCACTTGTTACTGAGTTTACACACAGATAGCAAGCCACTTATGGTCTGCTTGTCTCCCACTGATAAAGCCACATAATATTTTACCAAAATGAACAATTGAGAGCATTAACTGGCCAACAAAGAAGAAAGTTCACCAAGGAAATGAGAAGTGGTAGCACTGGTGTGAAATCTGAATGGAAGTACAATGGCGTTAGAGCAGATGCCATGGAGATTCTGATGTTGCTGCCACCGGAAGCCTCCAGATGTGCAGCCAGAGGAACTTAATGAAGGCAACTCATTGACATATATGAGCAAAGTGATTGAGATGAAAAGGATGAAGAAATGATGCTGGCGAAAACTTCACATTATGGGAGTGCCTGGGTGGCTCAGTCGGTTAACGGTCTGCCTTCGCATCAGGTTATGATCCCAGAGTCCTGAGATCAATCCCCAGCGAGCTTTTTCCTCTCCCTCTGCCTGCCGCTCTCTCCGTCAAATAAATAAATAAATCTTCAAAAAATAAAAATTAAAAAAAAAAGGCATTATTGTAAATACTTCATAACATTAAAAGCACAAAGGATAAAATGTCTGAAACTGATCCAAATTTCAAAAGGGCCATGAAAAAAACACATCAAGGCACAGAAACGGTACTTGTACCCTAAGTTATAGGATGGGAAGAAGGCAAACCATACTACGCTTTTTTTTTTTTTTAAGATTTTTTATTTATCTATTTGACAGAGTGAGAGATCACAAGTAGGCAGAGAGGCAGGCAGAGAGAGAGAGCGGGAAGCAGGCTCTCCACTGAGCAGAGAGCCCGACTCGGGGCTCGATCCCTGGACCCTGAGATCACGACCTGAGTCGAAGGCAGAGGTCTTAACCGACGGAGCCAGCCAGGTGCCCCAAACCAAACTACTCTTGGTAAGTTTTTACAAAGCAATAAAACCTTAATTCTCAATGGTACTCATGTTTTAAATTATAGTATACCAAATTTTATTGTTTTTTAATTTCTCTATACAATTATAACAGTTAGAGAATTTTTAATGTTGAAGCAAATGTCTAAAGGTCCCAGAACAATTGCAATTTCCCTCACTGATTACTAAGAGAGCCTCTGAGGGCTTCAGCACACACGATTACCCTTGAGGACCCATAGCACCATGACTTGCCATGCAAGGCCTACCTAGAGTCACTTTGAAGGGAGGGACAGAGTCATGGCTGAGATCTGAAACAAGGAGGGGCTTCTGGGGTGACTGGAAGAGTTCTGTTTCCTGATCAGACCGTCTGACCCTTACCTAAGGGTATTTGCCCTATAACAATTTGTTAAGCTAAAACAGTGTTTCCGTGACTTAAAATCCACGGCATCAGGGGACTAGTCAATGAAGATCCATCTGAAACATCAGGCCTATGGTCACTTTTCTGAAAGAAAAGAAAAGCAAGGCCTCAGAAGCAGGAAAGCGACTTGGCAGAGGGCACAAAGACTGCTGTCAGACCTGAAACCAGAGCCCAGGGCTTCCTGGCAGCCCGGTGTGCGCTCCTCCCTTTCAAGCCTGCCAGTCTCCCATGAAACAGCCGTCCCCTAAAGGACATCTTTATTGTCCACAAAAGAGGTAATTCAGCCAGGTTTGAATGTGGAGGCCTGGGGTTTGAAGCTACATTACTGAATGTTAATCAAAAAGAAAAAGACAAATAAATAAGGAGGCCGAATTTATGTCTTATTTTTCAGACAGAGAAATTAAGGTTTGCTGAGAATATTGTTAAAAGAGTTTGTGTTCTGATCTTAGGGCAACAATACACTCAGACTTAATGGATGCCATTTACCCTATCCTGTGGGGCCGAGGCAATGCTGCTGTGGATTGATGATACCTCATTAGGTTACAATAAACACGTGCTCTTTCCTTCTACATGTAGTACTGTAAAGTAACATTTCCCCCCTCACTGAAATACCCTGGTGGCCTCTGACACCGCTTTTTTCATACAGAATCCATGAGGTATTATGACATGGCTTCTACTGCTTACTGATGTGAGGAATATGTTTTCCCTTCACTTTACACAGAGCTTTCATTAATACTTACAGGAAGTTACACCTTAGGACAAACAAACAAAAAAAAAACGAGAAGAGACTTGTATACAGAACAAACTGGGGGGGGGGGGTCTGAGACAAAATGGGTGAAGGGGAGTAAGAGGTACAAGCTTCCAGATATGAAATAAGTATGTCACGGAAAGAAAAGTAAAGCACTGGGAAATATAGCCAATAACACTGAAATAACTGCATGTGGTGACACACAGTAACTCTACCTGCCATGGTGAATCATTTGCAATGTACAGAATTCTCAAATCACTATGTTCTATACCTGAACCTAATATATGTCAACCATACTTCAATTTAAAAATTTAAGGGGAGTGTGGCTGGCTCAGTCAGTTGAGCACGGGGTTGTTGATCTCGGGGTTGTTAAGTTTGACCCCACAGTGGGTGTACAGATCACTTAAAAATAAAATCTTAACCTGCGTGGCTCAGTCGGTTGAGTGTGGGGCCCTTGGTTTTGGCTCAGCTCATGATTTCGGCAAAGGTCATAATTTCAGTGACATGGAATCAAGTCCTGCAGTGGGCTCCACACTCGGTACAGAGTCAGCTTGAGGTTCTCTCCCTCTCCGTCCCGCTCTGTGCCCCCTACTGGTATGCATGTGCGTTTGTGCATGCTCTCTCAAATAAATAAATAAATAAATAAAATGTTTTAGAAAGTACACTCTTTTTAAAAATTAAAAAAAGTATAAAGTAATGGATGCCTGTGTGACTCAGTTGGTTGGGCATTGGCCTTCAGCTCAGGTCATGATCCTGGAGTCCTAGGATCAAGTCCCACATTGGGCTCCCTGCTCAGTGAGGAATCTGCTTCTCCCTTTCCTTCTGCCTGCTGCTCCCCTGCTCATGCTCTCTCTCTGTGTGTGTCAAATAAATAAGCATAAATAAATAATTAAATAGATAAATATTTTAAGAATACCTAGTAATAATAAAATAATGATGTCATGCTAACATTAAAAAAAGAACACCTGATATAACTGAGGTGTTAACTTCCAACCAACTTAATTGGCTAGTAAATTCAGAGCAAATAATAAAAGTCTTTAAGATTTATTCTTTTACATTCAAAGTTAATGTCCCTGACAGTAAGGGAATTCCAAAGGCTGGGGACAGAGAGACATAGTAAGAGATTGCACATAATTCCTGTGGCAAAACCTCAAACAATATTTTACGTTCTACTTTTAGATGCACAAAAAACATGGTCACTTTTAACATAATCAGTCAATTATAAGCGCAGCATTAATGTTTTTGAGTCTTTAAATACCAAAGCAAGAATATATGTATATTCACTAATTTTAGTGAATTTGGGATTTAAAAAGAAAAAAAGGAAATGCACTGAGCATTAAGACAATTACTATCTGATATATCAAAATAATAACTAGTTTTTAAAGATGTAAGCTTTATTTTCTGAGGCTCCTGGCTAGCTCAGTTGGTAGAGCACTGACTCTTGCAATCAGCCTCATGGTGGAGGTAGAGTTTACTTTTAAAAAATTAAGACAAAAGCTTTATTTTCTTCAAAATGGCCTTTACGTTAAAGCTTTAGTAACCAAAAAGAAAGAAACTCTAGTATCTAGAGATAAATTAGACCTGTACATTTTATGGAGGGGATAATGGGAATAATCTAGAGTCATTAGGTTAGTGACAACAAAAGATGGCTGTTTCGTTTGCAACTTTTCAAGAATGTGTTCCTCAGTAGTGTTCCTACCTCCTGGCAAGGATGGGCTCCTGAAGAGAGGGCATATTTTGAATTTTGGTAATTCTAATCATATGTTAAATATCCTTGGTCTAAGGGAACTCATTATTTAAAGGAATCCTTTAATAATCTTACATAGGATTTTTTTAAAATCCCTATTAGCACGTCTTTGAAATCAATTTCCCTAGATGTCTCCCAGCAGGAAGATATCTAATTAGCTGGAAATCCTTCATTGGATGATAAAGTGTTCACTTTACTTACATTTCAAAGTACAAAATACCCTGGCTTATACCCAATCAAACATTCATACTTTATTTCAGCAGGGTAGCAAAAATGAAAAAATGTTTAAAGGCATCTGATTCTTAGCTTTAATGCAGTGATTCTGAAAGCAGCAACATAGTTCCACTCATGTTAAGTACTAAAGGTGTGGGAACTTTGACTCTTCCCTCAAGATTTTATTTTTTGTTTTTTGATTCTGGGGCCTTTTGGTAGGTTCTTACTTTTCTCTGTATAAAAACCCAACAGGGGCCAGGGGATTTGGGTGCTATTCAAGACTGGTTCTGCAGCTCTTTACTAAATTTTTGAATAACAATGGAGGGAAACAAAGGCTTCAGTGAGCAAGCCATTCATTAGGTATCCCCAACCCAGGATAATAAATTCTGGAGATTAAGGAAATTATAAACAATTAAATAAGCATCCGTTCTTAAAGAGCTTCTAAAGCACCAGGACTTAGGTTCTTCCTCTAATGGTAACTCCTTTTGCTATTAACTCTTACTTGATTTTTTTTTTTTTTTTTAAGAACTGTGGGGTTTTGGTGGGGGTTTCTTTGAAGATTTTATTTATTTATTTGACAGAGAGAGGCAGAGTGAGAGAGGGAACACAAGCAGGGGGAGTGGGAGAGGGAGAAGCGAGCTCCCGCTGAGCAGGGAGCCCAAGATTGGGGCTGGATCCCAGGACTCTGGGATCATGACCTGAGCCCAAGGCAGATGATTAACCACAGCCATCCAGGCACCAATTTTATCTTGATTTTTAAAAGAGAGAGCTAACCCAGGGCCATAATGCTAATGTTAGTGTTAATTTCTTCTCTCTTAGCATCAAGAGGCATAGTGAGCTCCAGTATAAGCCAGTCACATTCACTAAAGCCCACCCCCCCCCCCCCGTGCCAACTTCCCTATCATTATTTCTATTTGGAAGCAAAGCAGCAGATGGCTCTATAGGTGAGGTCAGGCAGTGAATGATTTGATTTTATAGGACAAGCCCACTGACTGGGTCTCTCAGCACGTGTTCAGAATGCCAGTGATTAATTCCCGCCTGGCATTCTCCTTTTGGTTGCACGCTCTTCCATTAAGCAGGCGAGGCTTCAATTCTGGGTGAGACAGGAAACATATCTAGCTAGAGCTGCCCGAGAAAGTATTTCTAGCGACCAAAGGACAAGTTGCCACAAGGGCCTGAGTTCCGTCAAGTCCAGGCCACCCACATCAGAATCCAGGGTGCTTGTGAAATAGGCACCTCACGAGTCCTACCGAATCAGCATCTAAAGGAGTCAGGGTGGTAATCTCTGAATTATAGTAGATTTCCCAGATGATTCTCAGCATGATAGGTTCAAAAAGTACTGGTCTAAGGAAGCTATCTGAAAGACAGGTAAGCAGATAGCTAACTAGAAGATAACCTTAGTGACCTGCCTGAGGTGATTTTATTTAAAAACTACTTTCTTTTTTATCTATTTTTTAAGAGACTTTATTTATTTATGTCAGACAGAGAGAGCGAGAGAGAGAGAGCACAGGTGGGGGCAGCAACAGTCAGAATAGGCAGAGGCAGAAGTAGGCTCCCCACCCCAGCAAGGAGCCCAACACAGGACTAGATCCCAGGCATCCCAAAACTACTTTCTTTAACTACTTCATTAGGTAGATCTTATTATCCCCACTCCATCGGTAAGAAAACTATAGGCCAGAGGCATTAAGTGAGTTGTAAATAGGAACAGAATTACTCTCAAAGTAAGTCATACTAATTTTAAGTCCAGTGAGGTGTTAGCCAACTTCTGTAAAGGAATGGACAGGAAATATATTAGGTGTTGTGGACCATGTGGTCTCTGTGATAACTACGCAACTCTGCCAGTGTGGTGTGAGAGCGGCCAAAGATAGTACATAAACGAATGAATTCGATTCAAAGTTCTACTAAAGCTCTCCTAAAACTTTACAAAATGAGGCAGTGGGCTACATTTGGTCCACGGCTATAATTTGTTGACCTTTGGTCTGGGGCACCTTTAATTCTAACATAGGCACCATGAAATGTATGTAACTTTTTAAAAAACTAGGACTGGGGCGCCTTGGTGGCTCAGTGGGTTCTGGGCGTCTGCCTTGGCTCAGATCATGATCTCAGGATCCTGGGATTGAGCCCCATGTCCGTCTCCCTGCTCAGCAAAGAAGTCTGGTTCTCCCTCTCCCTCTGTTTCCCTTCCCCTCTGCCTGCTACTCCCTCTGCTTGTGTTCTCTCTGTGTCAAATAAATAAATAAAATCTTTTAAAACATTAAAATTAAAAAATAGGACTTAAAAGATGGTAAATATTAATTTGGATGGTTTCTTTAGGTAAAAAAGTCCAATCTGAACTAGTAATGGGTAAGTGAAGCATTACTATAGTTAGTGTATACTACTAAAGTTGGGGGACATTTTCTCTATGATTCCAAGCGGATACGGCGATCTTTCATATGGTCTTACATTTAATCCCTCAATATGTTCCATTTGTAGCTATTAGGTGCCAGACATAGCCAAAGGTTGCCCCGCCCCCGGCACAAATTTACTTCAAGCGAAAAAGACAAATAGGTCCAAATACTACTGAAATTGTAGGATTCCCTTAGTAGCAAATAAGTAAAAGTGACACATACGTTTGTGATTGTGTAATACATTCCATGGCAAAGACTACTTTTTTTGAAAAGGAGAAGAGTTTCACACTTTATTGCCAGCAGCTTGAAGTAGTTTTAAACTGTTACGATAACATTCATGAAGCCAATAAAACATGCATATTCTTGTTCTTTGCTAATCTCCCTCTGTTCCGTCTTTCTCAAATGTACAGTTCTCTACATGGCTGGATGACTTGAGTAAATCAAATATGCTTTGTTCCCTAATAAATATATGAATCTAGATGGCTGATTCCCATTTTTATCTATTCACATGGCAATTATGATACAATCACTTCCTGTATGGAGGTCTCATCCACAGCTTACACTATAAAGACATACTACATATATAGAGATGTTTGGAAAGTAAGAGATAAATTATAAGAAGGTAGTTCCACTGAACTGGTAAAAAGACTGGCATATTTGTAGAAAAGATGGCTACTTATCCACCAAAGAGTTCCATTCCCCTTTCAAAGTAAACAGTTATCACTAATAAACATTTGCCAGCCAAGGAATATATTTCCCAGCTTCCTTAAATCTAGATGGGGCTACGTGACTCATTCTAGACAATGGGATGTGAGCAGAAGTGATGTGTTTCACTTGCGGGGGGAGGTAGTTAATCTAGTGTACCTTTCCGTACGGTCTTCCCGCTTAAAATGACATTGAAGACTACATGTTGAAGATGGTGGCATCACAAGATGGAAGGAGTTCATCCCTGAGTCACATGAAGGAGAGCTAGCCAAGAGAACTGCCCAACCAGGAATAACAGATTTGGACTTTGCATGAGCTAGAAATAAACTTTTATTGGACCGAGCCACTGACATTTGGAGATGGTTATTAGAGCACTTAGCCTACTTTATATTTGAGTCGGATAAAAAAGTCAATAAATATGATTCATTAAAGGGTTTCTGAGATAAATTCAAATACTGAGGAGTCGTATGTATAAGAAAAACTTGCAAATTACAATCTTTGCCATTTATGCAATCCATCCATAGGAGCTACAAACCAGTCTGAATAAATTCTAACATTCAACATCTCTTATAACAATATGTCGATTCAATAGCTCCCTAAATCACCGGATACTACACAGGGTAGAAGGCATTTTATGATATATTTATAATACATTTAAAACATAAAGTGTAAACCAGAAGACAATCTTTAAATTTACATTCCCCAAGGCAAAATTTACTGAATTTCAGTCATTTTGTAGTACTTCATGAGCTTTCCCTTTGTATTTTCAAGAGCCTAAGGAAGGTAGGGAGAGATTTGGCAGTTGTGAGCCTGGGTCCTGCATAAGACTTTAATTCCACAAGTCCCCTACTGGGCAATCCAAAGTAGTTCACCCTGGGGTTCCTCTAGCCCCTAGGCTTATTCCAGGTTTTGAGCAGAAAGGAACCTTCTGGGGGACTGATACACCAGAAAACTAAAAGGGGCCTAGATACCCAAGTGAAAGAGCCTGTTATAGGGTGGCTACATCTCTGTAAACAATATCTTCTTATATTGCTCATTAACCATTTCTGGGTTAGGGAACCATTGGAGAATCTGATGAAAGCTATGGAACTTCTTTCTTCTCAAATATACATGTGAACATTCATTTAAATATTTATATACAAATTCAGGGGGCTCAAGGCATCTGTAGCCCATGGACAAACTCCATGTTAAAAAATTACTATTTTAGGGGCACCTGGGTGGCTCAGTCATTAAGTGTCTCCCTTCAGCTCCGGTCATGATCCCAGGGTCCTGGGATGGAGGCCCACGTTGGGAATCCTTGCTCGGCAGGAGGCCTGTTTTTCCCTCTCTCACTCCCCCTGCTTGTATTCCCTCTCTCCCTGTGTCTCTCTCTGTCAAATAAATAAATAAAATCTTTAAAAAAAAAAAAAAAGAATTCCTGTTTTAGTGAGAGATTGGACAGCTGCCCCTCAGGTTGGCATAAGAACTCACTAGTAAATAATGCAGACACTTGCCTATACAAGAGAGAACATTGCTGCTTCTTGCCTCTTGTCCCCTCTGACTAGGAATTGGAGGAGAAGTGAAAGAAAAGGAGTGTCACTCCTCAGCTTTTCTGGCCATCGACACTATCCCTAACCTTTGTGCTTGAGACAGTCCAGTGCTGGGATTCCATCAATGGGATTTTTTTATTTTTAAACTTTATTTTGACATAATATTGGACTCATATAAAGTTGTAAAAAAAAAATACATGAACCTCAAAGATATTAAGTGAAATAAACCAATCAAAAAAGAACAAATACTGTATGATTCCACCTATATGCGGTATCTAGAATAGTGAAATTCACAGAGACAGAAAGTAGAACAGAAGTTACCAGGGCCTGGGGCATGGCAGGGAGAGGGAGAATGAAGAATTATTGTTTAATGTATACAGAGTTGCAGTTTCAGATGATGAAAAAGTCCTGGAGATTAATACGGCTGATGATTGTACACAACACTGTGAATGTAATTAATGTCACTAAACAGCACACTTAAAAATTATTAAAATGGATGGGATGCCTGGCTGGTTCAGTCAATAAAGCCTATGACTTGGGGTGCCTGGGTGGCTCAGTGGGTTAGGCCTCTGCCTTCAGCCCAGGTCATGCTCTCAGGGTCCTGGGATTAAGCCCTGCATAGGGCTCTCTGCTCACTGGGGAGCCTCCTTCCCCTCCTCTCTTTGCCTGCTGCTCTGCCTACTTGTGATCTCTCTCCCTCTGTCAGATAAATAAATAAAATCTTTTTTAAAATAAATAAATTAATTAATTAATTAAAGACTCTTGATCTTGGGGCCATGAGCTCGAGCCCCATGTTGGGGGTAGAGGTTACTTTAAAAAATTATTAAAGTGGTAAATTTTATATTATGTATATTTTATCACAATAAAAAAAATTACAGGGCACCTGGGTGGCTCAGTGGGTTAAGCCGCTGCCTTCGGCTCAGGTCATGATCTCAGAGTCCTGGGATCGAGTCCCGCATCGGGCTCTCTACTCAGCAGGGAGCCTGCTTCCCTCTCTCTCTCTCTGCCTGCCTCTCTGTCTACTTGTGATCTCTGTCTGTCAAATAAACAAATAAAATCTTTAAAAAAAAAAATTACACAGTTCCTGTGTACCCTATCTACCAATGATGACCTTACATAACCACAAGGAAATTGTATTGGTATAATTGTATTAACTAATGTATAAAGCTTATTTGAATTTCACTTTTTCCATGCACTATGTGTGTGTATGTGTGTGTGTGTGTGTGTGTGTAGTTCCATGAATTTTATCACACACATAGATTTATGTGAGCACCATCACAATATGGTTTCAAAACTATTTCAAATCCTCATTTCATAGTTAAAGAAACAGAGGCATAAAAAGGTTAAGTAAAGGGGTGTCTGGGTGGCTCAGATGGTTAAGCATCTGCCTTTGGCTCAGGTCACGATCTCCAGGTCCTGGGACTGAGCCCCACATCAGGCTCCCTGCTCCCTCCGCCATTCCCCTTGTTTGTATTCTCTCTCTGTCTCTCTCTCTCAAATGAATAAATAAAATCTTTGAAGGTTAAGCAAATTGTGAAAATTTTTACAGCCAATAGGTGGCAAGCCAGGCAACAAACCCAATAAGATCAACTGGGAAGACCATGGCTCTTAACTATGGGCAGCTGTCCACACCAGATATATCTAGGATACGCAAATGCATCCATACATACCCACTCAAGCTATCTACTCTCCAATATTTATATACAGTGTAATATCAAATATAACTAAAATACAACTAAAACATAAATTATAGTGCATCTCAGCATTCTGCCTAAGTTGGGCTGAACTCAGAATTTCATGCTGGGACTTACAGTTAACTGGGCATTTTCTAGCTTAAAAATAAGTTTTGGAGAGCCTGGGTGGCTCAGTGGGTTAAGCCTCTGCCTTCGGCTCAGGTCATAATCTCAGGGTCCTGGGATCAAGCACCACATCAGGTTCTCTGCTCAGTGGGAAGCCTGCTTCTCCCTCTCACTGCATATTTGTGATCTCTCTCTGTCAAATAAATAAATAAAATCTTTTTTAAAAATGATTTTATTTATTTATTTGACAGAGAGACCACAAGTAGGCAGAGAGGCAGGCGGGGGGGTGGAGGAACAGGCTCCCTGCTGAGCAGAGAGCCCGATTCGGGGCTCAATCCCAAGACCCTAAGATCATGACCTGAGCCAAAGGCAGAGGCTTAACCCACAGAGCCACCCAGGTGCCCCAATTTTTAAAGATTTTTTACCTGATTTATTTATTTTAGTTTTTTATGTAAGCTCCACGCTTAACATGGAGCCCAAGAAGGGGCTGGAATTCATGACCCTGAGATCAAGACCTGAGCTAAGATCAAGAGTCTGATGCTTAACTGAGCCACCAGGTGCCCCTATTTTTCTGATTATAAACATAATATATGCTCATTGCAAGGAGTCTTTACAGTTCCCATAAAGATGCAGGAGGAAACATCCCAGTCCTTCTAAAACTCACCATCTAGAGGAAATTTCCTTGTATATTAGATTCCCATGGGACTTTCCTAGAATTAGAATAAAATGCAGGAGAAAAAAAAGGAAGAAAGAAACTGAATATTCTAACTCACTGAAATAAGAATATGATTTTTTTTGAACTTAGAAGCAACTTTTAGAATAAAATGGCACTCTTGGCTTATACTGTAGAATGTGAATACACAGACGTCTTAAAAGACACCACACCCTGGGGCACCTGGATGGCTCAGTCCCTTAAGCATCTGCCTTCCGCCCAGGTCATGGTCCTGGGATGGAGTCCCATATTGGGCTCCCTGCTCAGCAGAGAACCTGCTTGCCCCTCACCCTCTGCCCTGCTCATGCTCTCTCTCTCGCTCTCAGTCTCTCTCTCAAATAAGTAAATAAGATCTTAAAAAAAAAAAAAAAAAAAAAAAGACACCACACAGGAAGTTACTGATGTTCATACTGAAAGGAAATCATCAGGTTACATCAAATTAACAATCTCAATAGTTCCCTTTGTTCAACAAACCATCAGGTCAACTTGAAGACTTCTCTCTCTAAAATTATGGGAAAACAGTATTGCCATTGTGAAATGTATAATTTCACAGACCTGTGCATTTTCCAAGAAGTATGTTGGGGGGCGCCTGGGTGGCTCAGTCTGTTAAGTGTCTGCCTTTGGCTAAGGTCATAATCCTAGGGTACTGGGATCAAGCCCCACATCAGGCTCCCTGCTCAGTGGGGAGCCTGCTTCTCCCCCTCCCTTTGCCTGCTTGCTCCCCCTGCATGTGCTCGCTCATTCTCTGTTAAATAAATAGATAAAATCTTAATTTAAAAAAAAGAAGTATTTTGGTCTTGTCCCCTTATTTAGTGAAGAAAAAACTGAGACTAAGAAAATCAGAGTGTCTAGAGCTCCAGAGTGAGCTGGTGGCCAGGACTATCCCCAGTTTCCTGATGTCTATCAATGTTCTCCCACCGTCTCCAAGGTCCCAGGATCTGCTCCTCCATCTTCCGCAGCTCACTTAACCCAGCCAGATGATATGAGAGAAGATTCCTAAAGCTAATGTGGAAAAGGTCACAGCCTCAATAGAACTAAGTTCTATATTCATCTTTCATCTACTTAATATCTGTAAAAAATAAATAAATAAATAAACCTTATTCTATTGTATCTATTCATTTTAGAAAGATTTATTAAAGCAGGTGTCATTTATAAAAACAAAAACAAAAGGTCTTGCTTGTTCCTCTCTAGCGCTTAAGATTAGTTTACTTTGGGCTACTTCTCCATTCTTGGTTACTATTTACTGTTCGATCCACTAAATTCACTTTTTAAAAAAAGAATCTTTTTTTTACCATAATGGGTAGAAATATTTCCCATAATCCCCGTTCTTATACCAAGAACAAGTCAGTGATGTAAAAAGTCCATTCAGGGGCGCCTGGGTGGTTCAGTGGGTTAAGCCGCTGCCTTTGGCTCAGGTCATGATCTCGGGGTCCTGGGATCGAGTCCTGCATCGGGTTCTCTGCTCAGCAGGGAGCCTGCTTCCCTCTCTCTCTTTCTCTGCCTGCCTCTCTGCCTCCTTGTGATCTCTGCCTGTCAAATAAATAAATAAATAAAATCTTTAAAAAAAAAAAATCCAGTGTTTAATAAAAAAGTCCATTCAGCTACCAACAAGCACCCAAATTTAAATTAAATGTTTTCATCTTTATATGCCCTTTCCTAGTTTTTCATAAGAATACTAATGTCAAACATATTCCAAGAACACTGAATTCTTTTTTTTTTTAAAGATTTTATTTATTTATTTGACAGAGATCACAAGTAGGCAGAGAGACAGGCAGAGAGAGGAGGAAGCAGGTTCCCTGCTGAGCAGAGAGCCTGATGCGGGGCTCCATCCCAGGACCCTGGGATCATGACCTGAGCCGAAGGCAGAGGCTTTAACCCACTGAGCCACCCAGGCACCCAAGAACACTGAATTCTAATAGTTGAATAGATGCTCAAACTTTCTAATTTTCAATCTTCTTTTAATTTTTTTAAGTAATCTCTACACCTAATGTGGGGCTCAAACTCACAACACTGAGATCCAGAGTTGCATGCTCTATACAATGGGCCAGCCAGGCGCCCCTCCATTTTCTTTTCAGTAAAAGAGTAACAGACAACAAAAGGAAAAACAATTCATTAGTTTTATTATCCATAATGTAGTTTTCTACTTTGGACCCTAAAACCTTAAGATATTGGGTATTAAAAATAATCAAACCAACCCAGGGAAAGATTTGAAAATCTTATTTCTTTTTTTATTTAAAAAAATTATTTATTTGAGAGAGAGAGAGCGCACACACAGTGGGAGGGGAAGGGCAGAGGGGGAGAGAGAATCTGAAGCAGACTCCCCACTGAACATGGAGCCCTATGTAGGGCTCAATCTCAGGACCAGAGCTGAAATCAAGAATCAGATGCTTAACCAACTGAGCCACCAAGGCTTCCCTTCTTTAAAAAAAAAAAAAAAAAAGAGAGAGAGAGAGAGAGAGAGAGAGAGGGAAATTCTGTTAAATGAAAATGATGCTGACAAGTATATGGGCATTGATGTGGTTTTTAGAGTGTTGTTGGGGTCTGGAGCCAACAGCCAAGAAAGAATTCTTGAGACATCTTTGGTGCAAAAAGGTGATTTTATAAAAGCAAGGGAGCGTGGACCCACGGGCAGAAAGAGCTGCACTGGGGTTATGAGGGTGGCAATTATATACCTTCAGGTTGGCAGGGAGTTAGGGAAAGAACAAACCTCCAAGGTATTTTGGGAAGAAGGTTTCTAGGACCTGAGGGGGCCAGCCATTGTTTGGGCAGGTCATTTATTGTTAGTAACCCTCAGTCCTGAGACCCTTCAGATGTGTATCAGTGGCCAGATGATTGAAGGATGATTCTCAAGATGTATCTGGGGGGAAGGGAGAATGTAAGAGAAAAAGGGAGCTTCCAAAGGAATTTCTATGTGTTTAAGGTACACTCACAGGATCCTGAGGGGGTGGGGCTAAGGTGGCCTTTTGCCCTCAGCAAAATGTTAACATCCAGGTAGCTGAGCTCCCAGTGGGAGGTCACTCTGCTTGTTTTAAGGAATTGTCAATAGGATGGAAGTAGGAAGAAAATTTTTTTCTTTTGCCTTTGTTTCCCACATCAGGCATCAAATGGAAAAAAAAAAAGAGAGAAAGAGAACAATTAGTTAAGAAGAATCAAAATAGTTTCTCCCACTCACATACATCCCCCAAATTTTACAAAGAAATTAAAAGCCCTCAACCTTAGGAACTAGGGGCGCCTGGCTGGCTCAGTCAGCAGAGCATGTAACTCTTGACCTCAGGGTCCTGAGCTCAAGCTCCACATTGGGCATGGAGCTGACTTAAAAAAAAAAAAAAAAAAGGAATCAAAACAAATAAAAATTGTATCCAGTGGTATTTATGTCAACTTGGAAGCATCATCACCTACGGTTCTGTAAATGACAGAAACAAGCAACCATAAAAATAAAAAAACTATACTACAAATATCACTATTGGTATACTATATATTTATACACTATCAATATCACTATTCTCACAGATTGTCAAATTATCACCAGCTTCTAACTTAGGCTTAGGGTCTGAAAAATGAACAGGACGCGGGAGTAAAGGTCTCTTTCCTGAAAGACACCATGACAGCCATGTGGGACATCTTTATTCAAGTCAGCCTTTCAAGTAAGTGGTACTTACTAATGGACAGGAATTGGCATGGGATGCTAATAAGTTTAATAAAACTTTTTCATCTGGAAAGATTATCTGCCTCTCTATGTTGTAAGTACATGTAAAAATTAAGCACTACTCGAAATATCTCCAGGTTTGTAACGGGCCAGGAAAGAAGAACTTCCTCTGCCCTGTGTTCCTTCTAGCTGGACTTAGAATCAAACTGACAAGAGACAGGTTAACAGGAGAAAATAAAATGTAATAGGCATAGTTAGGGGGAATCCACACAGACAGAGATTCCAAAGACTTAGTGACTCAAACAAGGCAATCTGAAGCTTATAGGAGCTAAGGAAAAAGGTAGGGGCCAAAGGGAAGAAAATTCATGAGCCAGAAGGTAAAAGAAGATGTTTGGAAAAACAAGATGTTTCATTATGCAGATGAGTTCCTAAAGGGGACCTCCGTTAATACTTCTCCTGTTGCAGTCTGACCTTTCCAGTTGTAAATTTAGGCAATTATGGGGAAGCTGAGCACCTTTGCTGCATCTGCTGGGTTTCTATTACTCTTTTTTTTTTTTTTAAGATTTTATTTATTTATTTGACAGACAGAAATCACAAGTAGGCAGAGAGGCAGGCAGAGAGTAGGAAGCAGGTTCCTCACCTAGCAGAGAGCCTGATGCAGGGCTCGATCCCAGGACCCTGAGATCATGACCTGAGCTGAAGGCAGAGGCTTAACCCACTGAATCACCCAGGCGCCCCTCTATTACTCTTCTTTTTTTCCCCTCTATTACTCTTAACTGTAAACAATCTTTATGCCATTTGGGGGCAGCCTGCCCTGAGCCCTACAAACCCAGGTCCAAACTTCCCAAGACCTAAGACAAAGTACTTGCCTCCTGAAATCAGAAATCTACTGATCCAAGTTCAGGCCTTCTCCCTCCAATCAGTTACGGCTTTCTCCTCAAACCTGGGCACATGTTGGCAAATGAAAATGAACGTTCCAAACGTGGGTCCGAAAGTCAAAATGTACCACGACGGCACACCAGAATTTGCTGTTTGAAAAACGATAGGGCATTTTATATAGTGAACCAACTACTTCATAATTTATTTGCTAGGATTGAGATTTTAAGCACTGACTGGCTTTTCCCTCTCCCCACCCCCGCCACTGGCTACTCTTAAATAGGAACTATGATAGATTTACCTATTACGGGACTATTTAGTACTATTTAACAATCATAAAAGAGCATCATTTCCTGAGACTGTTATATTCCAGGCCCTTTAGAGATGATTTTGTGTACACTCTAGTTTAATCCTTTTTTTAAATTTTTTTAAAAAATTTTATTTATTTATTTGACAGAGAGAAATCACAAGTAGATGGAGAGGCAGGAAGAGAGAGAGAGAGAGAGAGGGAAGCAGGCTCCCTGCTGAGCAGAGAGCCCGATGCAGGACTGGATCCCAGGACCCTGAGATCATGACCAGAGCCGAAGGCAGCGGCTTAACCCACTGAGCCACCCAGGCGCCCCTAGTTTAATCCTCTTAATGACCCATCCCGTCTTATGTGGAGGAAAAACCAAGATTTAGCGACTCCACACAGTAGCTTAACCTGGGGCTACTTCAGGCAGACTGACCCCTTCTTTAATAACTGCTCTCTCCCCAGAAGAAGGTTTTACCTTAAACCAACCAACAATGCCCAAACTGAGCACCAAGGCACTCTGGATACTGCAGCAAATTCACAAGGGCAACTTCAGGATATTTCAAAGTTTTGAGGGAAACCGTGTATTCAGCATGTTGGAAAATGCTGAACCTACCAACCAGAATTCAGTTGCAATGTCAGGTCACTTTATGCTCCTATGGATGACATCATCCACATCTTTGCAAAACCTGGGTTTTTAGTGGGTGCCGTGATAGAAAGCAAGTACTACAGAGAAGTCAATGTGGAACAGGAAATGAGAGCGGTGCTAACCAATCTATTCCCAAGATTTAGGAATTAGTACAGGCATACACATACTGCTTGTGATTGGGGTTATTTAAGAATGATATAACAGTATTTTTTCTCCCAGCTTATGTGTATTTTTTTTTAATATTTTATTTACTTATTTGACAGTGAGAGAGCTAGCAGGAGCAGGAACACAGGCAAGGGGTGTGGGAGAAGGAAAGTATGCTCCCTGGCGATCAACACAGGGCTGGATCCCAGGACCCTGGGATCATGACCTGAGCCAAAGGCAGATGCCCAACGACTGAGTCACTCAGGTGCCCCAATTTTTTTTTTTTTAAATAGCTTCTACGTTGTTAGGACATTAATACTTAATAGGTTGTTTGAACCCAACTAGGACGAACTACTTAAAACTACAGGCACTGTGAAAAAATTATTAAGATACTAAGGGAGCCACGAACCAAGTTTAGGAATCTTTTGCCTTAATCAAGTAGTGACAAAGTTGTGCAAGATTCTCCAAGGAGAGCTGTGTGACCCTGCAAAAGTCACAAAGTCCAAAACGCAAACGTAATAACCAGGAAAAGAAGAATTTGGGTTAAAACCATTTTTAAAGGTTGCTCTCTGTCGGCTTAATCCTTCAAATCCTACACAATGTTCCCCTGGATAATTTGTATTTTTAAAAAAACTTCTCAAACATATGCACACAAATTACTGTTTTTCTCATTCTTAGGGACTCAAGCAAAGCTTTTAAAAATTATAGCCTCCAAGCTATGTTGGAAGAGACTGAGCCTCCCCTGTACAGACAGAACACACCCGCAGAGCCTGTGCCAAGGAAACCTGGGGAAAACCTTGAAAGACAGACTACTACCTCCCCAGTACTCCCCAGAGACTGTCAGCTTTTTTTGTGGTTTGCATCCCACTCTCAATATCCTGCTTTTAAGTTCAATAAGAATGCTCCAGGTTATTGTGAAAACACTTGTTTGGAAAGTTCCCTTTCACAGAGCTTTTTATGTAGCACATGATGTGTGAAAAGCAAGGAAAAAAAATTAACACAAATCTAACCAGCGCTTCCTTCCAGGTAGAAGGAGGGCTGGAATGTCGTGGGGAGAGATACTGGGGGGCTCCAAGGTGCTGGAGATGCTCTAATTCTTCAGCTAGGTGATGAGTACTTAGGTGTATGCGTTCTATTCTTATTCTTTACACCGGAAGTGTAGTTTGATACTTTGTATAGGTAGATTTCACTGTAGGGATAGGGACACCATAATTTCTATGTGGTAGGGCCACCAGAGTTAAAAGTATGCATTGTCTCTAAGCTGAGTTGAATCACTAGCCATCAGCCTCTACTTGGGAGTAAATGCTTAGCCAGAGGGCTCTGGAGAGGGTGACAGGTTTAAATGGGAAATTAGGTTAATTTTTGGTACAATCACTGAAAAACATGGAGTTAACAAATTAAAAGTTCTCTTAATATTATATTTTTCTCTTCATATAAATACATATATACATATATGTATATGTATATATGTTTTTATTTAAGTAGTCTCTACCCAGCGTAGGGTTCCAGTGCATAACCCTGAGATCAAGAGTTGGATATTCTTCCAACTAAGCCAGCCAAGTATCCCAATATATATATAAATATATATTTATATATATTTATATATATTTTTATATATATTTATATGTGTATTTTTTAAGTAAACTCTACACCCAACATGGGCTCAAACTCACAACCCTGAGATCAAGAGTCACATGCTCCAGCGACTGAGCCAGCCAGAGGCCCCATTAAATGAGCATCTTTTAATCCCCCTTGGTTCCTACCTTTCAACAATGTGCAGCTAGTTGTTTTATGGTGTGTTATTCTTCTTCACCCTCTCCAACTCTACCCTCCCCACTTATGACCAAAAGGGTAGAAAACTCTTCCAATTTTAATTCATGTCCCTAATTTTTTAAAAAAATTCATTTGCCATATGCTAAGCACCTGCTAGGGATGGCAGAAGGAAGTTAAACATGTACGGTTGCACCTCCTACATGCAAGAACAACAGGTTGCTATTGCTCTTCAAGGGGTGGGAAATACCTCCTCAGAGACAATCAGTGCACTTGTGTACTACTGTGGACCCAGGTGTGCTTGTCTTCATTGCCAAGTTCTTTCCACTGACATTGGCCTAATAGACATGACCTAAACACGAATGAATATCCTCATCCAACAGGTTCACAAAAAGAACGCCTAACATTCAAGAGCACCATGCCAAGGGTTTAACTTACAACATTTCATTTAATCTCCACAATACTACCCAACTATGTATAATACACCCAGTTTACAGTTTAAAAAACGAAGTTCAATGAAATGGGTTTTCCAGGCTGGTCCAAGTGCAGTGGTGTTTACAATTAATTGATCGCAGCCAATTACACATTTATTCCTTCCTTCTCCGCTCCTACTGATTCATTTGACTAGCGGAAGGAAGGAAGGAGGAAAAAAAGAAATGGAGTTTCCAAAGTCACACACCTAACAAGTGGTGGAATCGAGACACAATCTCAGAACCCCAAAGCAGATCTCCACCATTGAGCCATCTCCGTGTGCCGCCGGGAAAACATTCCGGACCAGCTTTAGGAAATTCAAGCCCCTCTCCTGTCACAAATACTGCTCCACACTTGCCCCCACTCTCCCCAAATCTAGCGTTAGCACCGCACTTAAATCCCCAAGACAAGAGTCGGTAAACTGGTGTCTGCCCTCAAACCAACGTGCCTCGCTTCCTCTGCCCCGACCCTGGGAGATGCCTCTGGCTAACTCTTCCGAGAGCTTAATTCCAGCCGGGGCGGACCTCTCCGGGACGGGAGTCCAGCCGCCCCCGCGCCCCGCACCCTGCCGGGTCTGCGCCTCCTGGCAGTCCTCAAAGGGGTAAGGAGGTGGGGGGCAGGCTGCTGGCGCGTCCGAACCGAACCCGGTCCCTCTGAGGCCGACCCGCAGGCCCGGGGGCGGCGGAGAGCGCACGGGGACCAACAGGGACCCTCCTTGACTCCCGCAGACCCCCCAGCCACCGCCTCCGGGAGAAATACCCGGCGACCCCCGCCCCCCTACCACCACTTTCTTCAAACTCTGAGCTCGCGGGAGAGAGAGGAGGGGGACGAGCCAAGACGACAAAGTTGTCCACCCCGACCCAAAGTTCTACACTCCAGGGAGGCAAGTGAAGCAAAGCGATCAGAGAGGTGCCCCAGGAAGACCCCCCGCTCCGGTCCCGGCTTTCCGGAGGCCGCAGGGGAGGGGGCAACGCGCTCCCTCTGGGTGTCCTCCCTCAAGCAGGCTGCGACCTGGGGGCGCCGAGGGAGCAGCGCCCCCATCTCCGACACCGGGAGGTCCCCCGGGAGTCGGGGACGTTGGCCCTCAGATGTCGAGGGGTCTCGAAGGAACCCAGCGAGGTCGCACCGTACCTTTCTCTCGCGCGCCGGATGTCCGCGCCGCAGGGACCGCTGCCGGCGACAGGGTGGGGGGCGAGGGGAGACGACGGGGACGGGTTCCCGCAGGCTCCGGCGGCCCCTGGGCCTCGGCGCCGCCCAGCGCCGCGCCTCTCGCCGCCCGCTCGCCGGGCTGCGCCCCCGGCTCCCGCAGGTTACCTGTGGCGGAGCTCGGCGCGCCCGCAGCTCTCCCTGCCCTGGCCCCGCCCCACCCGCGGCTCCTAAAGTGGGGCCGCAGCGCCCCGCAGCGGCCAGCGCCCGACACTGCGGGGACCTGTGGGAGGTGGAAGGCCGGTGGGCTGTCCCTGGGTTGCAGGCCGCTCCCAGCTGGGGCAGCTCTCCCTCCCTGGTCCGCCAGAAGTAGCGCCTCCTTCTGAAGAGTGGGCGGGAAGGGGGCTGCGGTGTGGTGAGCTTTTCCGCGCACGGTTGGCCAGGAGGTTCATTGGAGGGGGAGTGGGGAATTGGGAGAAAACCATCCCTCAGCCTGTGGCCAAATGGATATTTCAGTATATTCTTCGCTCGCTTGACTGGAATGGCTCGGTGGGAGCTCAACAGTGATGAATGAAGCAGACTCATTAGAGCTGGAGAAGGTAAGGAAGCTCCTGTTCCAAAGAGCTGCTTTGTAAGTAGCTCTCAGAACCATCCCAGATGATACAGACAGATGCACTGAGCACTCCTGACTCCTGTATTCAAATCACATCATGCACACCTTTAACTTGGTCCGGTGTTGTCTGTTTTTCTTAGTTACTTCTTCAGCACCTAGAAGAGTTCCCTGAAGATAGTGAGCCTTAATAAAGTGAATGTGTGAATGAATGGAACCTCATTCAACATTCCGAAGAAGCATGACTGGAAACTGCCACCACAACACGGAAGGAGAGGGACACGGAACCCTAGAAAGGTGTCTCAGTCTTACCAAGGTTTGGAACAAGCTTACTTTGAACCCGATTTTTCTGATCTGCTTTGAAATGGGCCTGGTTTCCGTGGGTAAAGAAACGTGATGATCTCCTTTTTCTTAATATAATTGTCTCCACCCCCCCCACCCCCACTCTTTCAGGGAGCATCAGGTGGAGAGATCACCAGGAGAGGGTGAGTACTGGATTTTCTCTACAATTTCAGAACTTCCCTATCCCATTGCCATGGCAGCAGTTTTTCTTGGCAGGGTGTGAAACCTCTCCTGCGTGTGCTTTGACCCTCTTCAGGGTTGTTCCCATCCCTGTCACTCTTCATCTGGAGCTGTTAGAACACATTTCCTTTCCCTGCCCCTTGGTAGCTCTGGATTTCTCTCGAGGCAAGTCACCAGTGAATTACAGGTGAATTACAGGTGAACCCCCAAAGTCAAGATACATATGCATGACTTTTCAACCTGATCATTTCTTTCTTATATGTGTCCATATTAAAGAGTTTTCTTAGCCATTCCTTTGAATAAACTAACAGAGATAAAGAGTGCTCCTTTCCTCTGGAAAGCTTTTATAACATCACCATAAAGTCGAAATGAGATGGAGTTTTAAGTTACATTTGTGGGCAGTCTCAGCAATCATGCATTAATTCTGCTGAAAGGAACAGAAAGCTGGCGCATAAAACATGTGAATGCTCCTGGAAGCCAACCACAATTGTTCCCAGGCTTTGACTAGTGGGAATTCCTGGCAGAGGGGCCCCGTGAGAGCCAAAGCAGACAGTTGCTGAGCTGCTTGGAGATCTTATTTGCTCGTCTCCAAGAGGGCACGCAGTCTTTGGAAAACTAATGAAAAGAGATTCTGACCCTCCCTCTCTATGAGGAAGGCTCCCAGCCTACAGTTCCATTCTTGTACCT
The DNA here is from genome assembly GCF_011764305.1 of Mustela putorius furo. Lineage (NCBI taxonomy): Eukaryota > Metazoa > Chordata > Mammalia > Carnivora > Mustelidae > Mustela > Mustela putorius. The sequence continues at coordinate 585,141 of NW_025421301.1, forward strand.
CTATTCAGCTCAAGCAAAGCCAGCCTCACAGATCCACCTCACCACACCCTCTTTCTGTCTCATGAGAAAGAAGTCTGTTCTGCCAGTGATCATTTTCCCTGCTTTCTGAGAATCTAATTTGCTCTGACGTCCAGCAACATTTCTTTCATGAGTTGACTGCGCTAGCTGTCATTCGTGCCGTTAGCTTCAATTTGTCCTTCAGCCCACCATTCTGTCTTCTAACCCCGCCACTCCTTGAAACTACCCTTGCTAAGGCTTCTACCCAGGGAAACTTACTTCCATGAGCCTCTCCGTGATCATATCCGCCTTTTCCTCTAGAGGAAACCACCATACTAAATTCTGTATTATCTTTTTCAGTTTTCAGCTTGGAGCAGGTGAAGGTGCAACTCACTTCAGTCGTCCCGAATACAGGTTCCTCTGACAGTGGCTGTGCCCAGTATGCCACCTACGTTTGACCCCAACAAGACCAAGGTTGTATACCTAAGGTACACTGGTGGAGAAGTCAGTGCCATGTCTGACCTGGCCCCTGAGATTGAACCCTTGGGTCAGTCTCCAAAAGAGTCTGGCACCAGTAATTGAAAGGATCTGAGGATTACAGTGAAACTGACTATTCAGAACACACCGGCCCAGATTGAAGTAGCACCTTCTGCCTCTGCCCCAATTATCAGAGCCTTCAAGGAACTTCCAAGAGACAGAAAGAAGCAGAAAAACATTAAGCACAGTGGAAATACCAAATCTGATGAGACTGTCCACATTCCCCAGCATATGCAGCATTGATCCTTAGCCAGAGAACTCTCTGGAATCATTAAAGAGATCCTAGAGACTGCTTGGTCTGTTGGCTGCAATGTTGATGGCTACCACCCTCATGACATTGTAGAGAACATCAATAGTGGTGCAGTGAAATGCCCAGCTGGTTAAAAACTACAGGGGAAATATTTCAAAGGAAATATTTCAATGAAGAATCATTTGACAACCAAAAAAAAAAAAAAGTTCCCTGTGTGTATTAATAACTCTCTTATCACAAATAAATGTATCCCTAAACACAACATTGTACAGTTTTACCTAGTTTTGTACAGTTTGTACAGTTTTTTGCCTAGTTTTGGACTTTTTGTAAATGGAAGCAATCTGGGAGAGCCTAGGTGGCTCAGTCAGTTAAGTGGCCAACTCGATTTCAGCTCAGGTCATGATTTTAGGATTGTGAGATTGAGCCCCATGCAGGGCTCTGCACTAAGCAGGGAGTCTGCTGGAGATTTTTTCCTTCTGTCCTCCCCTCCCCCCCAACCCTTACCCCTGTTCGAGTATGCAGCAGGCACTCTCTCTCTCACTAAAATAAATAAATGAATCTCAAAAAAAGAAAAGGAATCATTTTGCACTCTTCCTATGCATTTTGCTTTTCTCACTCAGCATTCTGTTTCTGAGATTCAGCTATTCAATTTCTCTGCTATATAGTGTTTCATTGTAAGAAGATACCGCAATTTATTTATCCAGTCTACTTTTGGACATGGGGTTGGCTCCAGTTTTTGCTGTTGCAAACACTGTTGCTATGAACACTCAAATATTTCTCCCAATGCATATGTGTAAGAGTTTTTAGGATGATTATCTAGAAGTGGAATTGTTGGGTCTTAAGGAATGTAAGTGTTCAAATTTACTAGGTAGTCAGTAGTCATTACTAGGTAGTCAGTAGTCTGACTACTAGTAGGTAGTCAGTAGTCAGTAGTCAATCCTAGGTAATGCCGGAGTGTTTTCTTTCTTTCTTTCTTTCAAGATTTATTTATTTGAGAGCAAGAGAGTGTGTGAGCAGGGAAGGAACAGAGAGAGTAGGAGAAAGATGATCCCAAGCAGGCTCCACACTCAGCATTGACCCCCGGTTCCATGTCATGACCCTGAGATCATGACAGAAGCCAAAATCAAGAGCCAGCCAGTTTACTGACTGAGTCACCCAGGTGCCCCACCAAATTGTTTTCTAAACCAGTTGTATCAATTTTCATCCCTATCAACAATGTGTTAAAGTTCCCCTTCCTCTACATCTTTGGATTGTGTGTGTGTGAAACTATTTCTTATTATAGTTGTGATTGGTATTTCTCCAATTAGCAGTACAATTGAATATCTTTAATATTTAATAAATTTTCTTGTTCTCTTTTTTGTTAATTGGTCTTGCGTTTTGCTCTACTTCATGTATTTTTTAAGGTTTTATTTATCTCTTTGAGAGAGAGAGACAGAGAGAGCACAAGCAGAAGAGAGGCAGAGGGAGAGGAAGAAGCAGACTCTTCACTGAGCAGAAAGCCCGCCGTGGGGCTCCATCGCAGGATCTGAAGATCACAATGGAAGCAGACCTTAACCATCTGAGCAACTTCAGCGCCCCTGTTTCATGTATTTTGAGAAATCCTTCCTGACCCTGAGGTATACAAATATTCTTCTGTATTTCCTTCCAAAAGTTTTAAAGTTTTGGGGCACCTGATTGGCTCAGTCAGTAGAGCAAGTCATTCTTCATCTCGGGATTGTGAGTTCAAGCTCCACGTTGGGTGTTGAGAGTACTTTAAAAAATAAAATCTTGGGGCACCTGGGTGGCTTGTCGTTGGCGCATCTGCCTTCGGCTGTCGTAATCCCAGGTTCCTTGGATTAAGCCCTGCATCAGCCTCCCTCCTGAGTGGGGAGCCTTCTTCTCCTTCTCCCTTTCCCCCTGCTTATTGTTTCCTCTCTTGCTGTCTCTCTCTCTATCAAATAAATAAGTAAAATCTTTTAAAAAATAAAAATAAATAAATAATAAAATCTTTTTAGAAAGTTTTAAAGTTTTGCCTTTCACATTTAAGTACATATTCCATCTGAAATTCATTTCTCCTCTCATTTACAATGCCAAAGCTATCTTATAATGAATTTTCATGTATGCTTGAATCTGTTTTGGGTTCTCTATTTTGTTCCCTTTGCCTATTCCTTTTTTTTCTCCATTTGCCTACTCCCGTGCTACTACCATACCGCCTGAAAACTGGTAGTTTTTCATTAAATCTTGATTTCTTTTTTTTTTTTTAAGATTTTATTTATGTATTCAACAGAGAGAGAGATCACAAGTAGGCAGAGAGGCAGGCAGAGAGAGAGAGGGAAGCAGGCTCCCTGTAGAGCAGAGAGCCTGATGTGGGCCCCGATCCCAGGGCCCTGAGATCATGACCTGAGCTGAAGGCAGAGGCTTTAACCCACTAAGCCACCCAGGAGCCCCTAAATCTTGATTTCTTATCATAGACATCCTACCCTGATCTACTTCTTTTCCATAAGAAATCTCAAGTATTCTGGGGAACCTGGATGGCTCAGTCGTTAAGCATCTGCCTTCGGCTCAGGTCATGATCCCAGGGTCCTGGGATCAAGCCCCATGTTGGCCTCCCTGCTCACCAGGAAGCCTGCTTCTCCCTCTCCCACTCCCCCAGCTTGTGTTTCTGTTCTCATTCTCTCTCTGTCAAATTAATTAATTAATTAATTAATTAAATATTTTTAAAAAGAAAAAGAAATCTCAAGTGTTCTAAGCTCTTTTGTCTTCCATAGACATTTTAGGACTTGCTTGTCTGGATCTATGAAAATTTTGTAATTAGTTTTTTTAATTTAATAAGTTTTTTAAAGGTAACTCTGCCAAATGTGGGGCTCAAACTCCCAACCTGATGATCAAGAGTCGCATACTCTCCTGAGCCAGCCAGGCGCCTTCCATGAAATTTTTGTGATCTTGATTTGAAATCCCAGAGAATCTATGTGGTGGGTGGCATTGTTTATTCACAATTGTTTATTCTCATCCTACTTTGCCATGCTTTCCTGTAGTGGTGTAGACTCCTCTGCCGCACTGGTTTGGAGCTTGTGTGACTTGCCTTGACCAACACCAGGTTGGAGCAGAAGCTTTAAAAATGTTGTGTACTTTAGTGCTTCCCAGCCCCTGCTTTTCTCACCTTGAGCTTTTGCCCTGTGCTATAAGAATATGTCACAAAGAGTGGCTGCCTCTTTAGCTGGGATCTCAGTAGGAGAAAACACATGGTCTGCAGCCCTCATGTAATGGGAGCAAGAAACAAATTGTTTGCTGCTGTTGCAATTTGGAGAGAATTAACATCTTTACACTGTTGAGTCTTCCTATCTATGAACACTTTTGACATGTCTGTCCGTTCACTTAGAATTTTAGTGACTTAAAACATTTTTTAAACTTTTCATTTTCTGGGGTGCCTGAGTGGCTCAGTTGGTTAAGCAACTGCCTTCAGCTCAGGTCACAATCTCAGGGTCCTGGAATCAAGTCCTGTGTCCAGCTCTCCACTCAGCGGGGAGTCTGCTTCTCCCTTTCCCTCTCCCTCTGTATTCTCCCTCTCTCTCAAATAAATAAAACCTTTTTTAAAAAAACTTTTCATTATCTGAGATTTATTAATCTTTTTTTTACCATTGCAAGTGATATCTCTACCTCTAAAAGCACATTTTCTACCCTTTTCTTATCAAGAAAAATACAAATATCTTTGTTTATTGAATTTACATCCAAAAACATGGCTAAGTTCTGTTATTAACTTGAGAACTTGTAGGTTCTTCACTTTTCTATGTACCTACAAGTAAGGATATTTTATTTCGAATCTTTATATCTTTTTTTTTTTTGAGATTTTATTTATTTATTTATTTGACAGACAGAGATCACAAGTAAGTAGAGAGTCAGGCAGAGAGAGAGGAGGAAGCAGGCTCCCTGCTGAGCAGAGAGCCAGATGCAGGGCTCGATCCCAGGACCCTGAGATCATGACCTGAGCCAAAGGCAGAAGCTTTAACCCACTGAGCCTCCCAGGTACCTGTCTAATCTTTATATCTTTAAAAAAATGTATTTTGAGATAATTATAGATTCATAAAAATTTGCAAAAATAGTATAAAGAGGTACAGTGTATCCTTCACCATTTCTCCCAATGGTTACATTTTCCATACTATGGCACAACATAAAAACCAGGAAATTGACAGTGATATAATGTGTGCACAGTTGTTGTTGTTGTTGTTTTAAAATTTATTTATTTATGTATAAATTTGTACAAATTTATGTATTTGCTTGACAGAGGGAGAAAAAGAGAGCACAAGCAGGAGGAGTGGCAGGCAGAAGGAAAAGGAGAAGCAGGCCACCTATGGAGTGGGGAGCCGACGTGGGGCTCAATCCCAGGACCCTGGGATCATGACCTGAGCCAAAGGCAGACACTTAACCAACTGAGCCACCCAGGTGCCCCAGTGTGTGTGCAATTTTATCACATGTGTAGCTTCATTTAACCCCTATCACAATCAAGATAAAGAACTATTCCATCACCACAAAGAGTACTTGTGCTCCACACCTTCCCCTTTCTCAATCCGAGCCTAACCCCTGGCAGCCACTAGTCTGTTTTCCATCTTTACAATTTTGTCCTTCAAAAATGTTATATGGGGGCACCGGGGTGGCTCAGTGGGCTAAAGCCTCTGCCTTCGGCTCTGATCATGATCCCAAGCTCCCGGGATCGAGCCCCACATGGGGCTGTCTGCTCAGCAGGGAGCCTGCTTCCTCCTCTCTCTCTGCCTGCCTCTCTGTCTACTTGTGATCTCTGTCTGTCAAATAAATAAATAAAATCTTAAAAAAAAAATGTTATATGAATGACATCATACAGAATGTGACCTTTTGAGACCGTTTTTTTCATTCAGTATAAAGGCCATAGAGATTCATCCAAGTTGTTGGCATGTTTCAATAGTTCATTTTTTTTATTGCTCAGTAGTATTCCATGGTATGGTTATACCCCAGTCTGTTTAACCATTTATCTGTTGAAAAGCATCTGGATTGGGGTGCCTGGGTGGCTCAGTGGGTTAAGCCTCTGCCTTTGGCTCAAGTCTTGGTTTCAGGGTCCTGGGATTGAACCCCACATCTGGCTCTCTGCTCAGCAGGGAGTCTGCTTCTCCCTCTCTCTCTGCCTGCTTCTCTGTCTACTTGTGATTTCTCTCTCTATTAAATAAATAAATAAAATCTTAAAAAAAAATAAAGGCCTCTGGGTTGTATAGAGGCTTTGGCTAGTATTAAAGCTGCCATGAGCAATCATGTACAGGTTTTTAATATAAACATGTTTTCATTTCTTGGAGATTAAGTGCCCATAACAGGGATTGATGGGTTGTACAGTAACTGCAAGTTTAATTTTTAAAAAAATATTTATTTATTTTAGAGGAAGGGAGAAGAGGGAGAGAATCTCAAGTAGGCTCCACTGAGAATGGAGCCTGACGAGGGCCTCAATCACACAACTCATGAGAGCAAACCAACTGTTCTATGGAGTGGCTATGTCATTTTACATGCCCACCACCAATGTACAAGGGATTCAGTTTTTCCACATCCTTGCCAGCATTTGCTGTTATTATTATTTTTTAAATTTTAGCCATTAAAAAAATAAAGATTTATTTATTTATTTGAGAGAGTCAGGAAGAGGGGCAGAGAGAATCTCAAGCAGACTCCCTATTGGGTGTGGAGCCCGACACAGGTCTTGACCTCAGGACCCTGAGATCGTGACCTGAGCCAAAAACAGTTTGGATGCTCAAATGGCTGAGCCATCCAGGTGCCCCTGTTTCAGCCATTTTCATAGGTAGTATCTCATCTTTGTCCCAATAATTAACATTTATTTAATGACTAGTGATATTGCCTATCTTTTCTTTTACATTCTAGAGGGTTTATTTTTTATACTCATTATGTCATGAATTCATAAGAAACAGATTCCAGCAACTCAGACCCCTCTCCATTGGCTCTCACAAAGTATACTTCTCTGGGTGAGCAGGCTGGTGCAAGTAGGCAGTGAGGTAGGCAGAGACAGAGAGAGGAGGAAGCAGGCTCCCTGCTAAGCAGAGAGCCTGATGTGGGGCTCCATCCCAGGTCCTGGGATCATGACCTGAGCCGGAGGCAGAGGCTTTAACCCTGAGCCACCCAGGCACCCCCAGGGTGGGGTTTGAACTCACTACCCAAGATCAAAAGTTGCACCCTCTACCCACCAAGCCGGTACATATCCTCACCCACCTTCAGTGATATAAGCAGAACTTCCTAACTGGTTTGCTGCTACCACTTATGTGCAAATAAATGGATTATAGATGTGGCTAAGTTATTGATTCCTTTAGCCTTTTGGGACAGCTGGGCAGGACCTGAGGGGACCAAAGTCTCTGGTCAGTCACCTCTGGCTGCAAGTAGCCTGTCCATTTAGGTCAGCGTGCTGTACGAATAGTATCATTTTCTATTTGCACCATGGCTGGACAGTGTGGGGGAGCAATGGTTTCAAGAATAGACTTCTAGGGGTGCCTGGGTGGCTCAGTTGGTTATGTTTCTGACTGATGACTTCACTCAGGCCTTGATCTCCGGGTTATTAGTTTGAGCCCTGTGTTGGACTCCAACCTGGATATGGAGCCTACTTAAAAAAAAAAAAAAAAAATTGTCTCATGAAATAAGTTTGGGGATAAGCCTTTCCAGGTCTGAGTACAGTACTTCAACAAAGTCATTCAGACTCTTTCTCTCTTTCTATTCTTCTATTTCTATGACAGGGTTTTTGTCTTAGGCTTCGTACCTCATTGTTGTAAGATGGCTTCCCTATCTCCAAATACCATGTTCTTACACAGCTGTGTTCAAAGCAGGAAAGTGTATTGTTAAGGGGCTCTTCTGATTTCATTGGCTTCTCTTATCAGAGAGCAAACTCTTTCCTAGAAGGTCTCCAGCAAGATTCACTCCTTACTTTTTACTGACCAAATACTAAGGAGTCTCGGAGTTTGAGTATCTGACTTTTCCCATCGAGCTTGGGAAGTAGGCACAGGAGAACAGGGAAGTGGGTTTGGGAATGGCTGGTAAGTAGCTGACTGACAATGTCTGCCACTTTTGTAAGTAACACTGAGTAAATGTCTAAGTGACAGTTCCTAGATCTCATTCTAGTAGATACTTATTTATTTATTTATTTAGTAAACTCTACCCCAGAAGTGGGACTTGAACTCATGACTGAGATTGAGAATTGTATGCTATACAGGCATCTGGGTGGTGATTCTCTTTGTCTCAAGTCATGACCCTAGGGTCCTGGAATCCAGGCCCCACATTAGGCTCCCTGTTTGGCAGGAAGCCTACTCCCTCTCCCACTCCCTCTGCTTGTGTTCCCTCTCTTAATGTCTCTCTCTTTCAAATAAATAAATAAAATCTTAAAAAAAAAAAAAAAAGAATTGGATGCTGTATAGACTAAACCAGCCAAGTGCTTCTCTAGTAGATTTTTTTTTTTTAAGATTTTATTTATTTATTTGACAGGCAGAGATCACAAGTAGGCAGAGAGGCAGGCAGAGAGAGAAAGCAAAGCAGGCTCATCACTGAGCAGAAAGCCCGATGCAGGGCTCGATCCCAGGACCCTGGAATCATGACCTGAGCCGAAGGCAGAGGCTTTAGCCCACTGAGCCACCCAGGCGCCCCTTGATTTTTTTTTTTTTTTTTTAGTGGAAGTCTACATGTAGCAATTCCATTTTACTAGTCTGGGACTTTACTTGGGTAATTACAAATGCCGTTTTCAGTTTGTTCATGGCTTCTAGTTGGAAAAATTCATTATGTATTCCAAAGACAACATGATAGATATCTAAGAAATAGCCAAAATTACAGGATTAAAGGAAGTTGCCCTGGGGCAATATTCAATAACTAGAATATTAGAAATCAAGTAACTTGATCCACATCCTGCTGCCCTCCCATTTCTGTTCCTATCTGGGTCTTATTTTAATAAATGGCATTACCATGCATCTAGTTGCTCAAACCAAATGCATGGGAGGAGTTCCTTCCCTGACCACTCATACTGAAGAAGCTACCTACAAATCTTATCTATGCTATCTCTGAAATTTATAAAATCTATAATCTGAAATTGTAAAATCTATCCAGTCCTCTCACTTTTCACTGTTATTTCTTCTTCCACTCTTAAATCTGCAATCCACTTCCCCCACATCAGACAGAATATAGGCATCAGCTATCTACTGCTGTGTAACAATCCATCCCAAATCCTAAGGTCTTTTTTTTTTTCTTTTTTTGGAAGATTTTATTTATTTATTTGAGAGAGAGAGAATGAGAGAGAAAGAACATGAGGGGGTTAGGGTCAGAGGGAGAAGCAGACTCCCTGCCGAGCAGGGAGCCCAATGTGGGACTTGATCCCGGGACTCCAGGATCTAGACCTGAGCCAAAGGGAGTTGTCCAACCAACTGAGCCACCCAGGTACCCCCAAATCCTAATGTCTTTGAAAAACAACTATTTTAGGGTGCCTGGGTGGCTCAGTGGGTTAAGCCGCTGCCTTCGGCTCAGGTCATGATCTCAGGGTCCTGGGATTGAGTCCTGCATCGGGCCCTCTGCTCAGCGGGGAGCCTGCTTTCCTCTCTCTCTCTCTCTCTGCCTGTCTGTCTACTTGTGATGTCTCTCTGTCAAAAAAAAAAAAAAATCTAAAAAAAAAAATATTTTAGGTGTGCCTCGCTGGCTCAGTCAGTATAGTATGTGAATCTTGATCTAGGGGTTGTGAGTTCAAGTTCCACCTTGGGTGTTGAGCCTACTAAAAACAACAACAACAACGGCAGCCATCTTATTTACTCATGATTCTGTGGGTTGGTTGAGCAGGGTTCACCTGGAATAGCAAGTCTGTGTTCCATGTGGTGTTAGACTTGCTTATGTGGCTGCAATGTGGGGTGGAGAATCCAAGATGGTCACTCCCACGTCTGGTCCCTCAGGTGGGATGGCTGGAAAGCTGGGGCCTCTCTACTCCTGTGCTATAGCATCCTTCATGGATGGCTTCCCTGTCCATGAGGCTTCTCAAGCACGCTAGCCCAAACTTCTTTTCATGGTGGCTCTGGGCTCCAAAAAGTGAAAGAGGAGGTAGCAAAGCCTTTTATGGTCCAATCTCAGAAGCTGCAATGTCACTGTTATTTCTATTGGTTAAAAGCAAGTCATAAGGTCTGCCCACATTCAAAAAGAGGGAAAATAGCAAGGAGGAGAGGCAAAGTCTCATTTGCAAAAGGATGTGTGGGATGATGTGGATGGTTGTGGCCATCTTTGGAAATAATCTACCAGCAAGGGCTTTTAGAAAAGTAACCACACATCTCACATCCCCTCTTAAGAGTCCTTAATGCTTCCAAAGGCACTTAGAGTAAAATCCCGAAACTCTTTATCCTGAAAAGACCACCTGTTCCTCATGCCTGCCACGGTCCTCCTGTCTTATCACATTGACATTTTGTTCCTCCAATGCCCTTTCCTTTTTCCTTGTTTTTTCCAACTACTGAGAAACCTTCCAGGGGAACACTCTCCATCCCAGCTTTAACTTTGCTATCTCCTCATGGTCAACTGAAATGTCATTTTAGGACACCTGGGAGGCTCAGTCGGTTAAATGTCTGCCTTCAGCTGAGGTCATGATCCCAGGGTCCAGGCATTGAGTCCTGCATTGGGCATCCCTGTGGAGCAGGGAGCCTGCTTCTCCCTCTGCCTGCTGCTCCCCTTGCTTGTGCTCTCTCTGACAAATAAATAAATAAAATCTTTACAATAGGGGCGCCTGGGTGGCTCAGTGGGTTGGGCTGCTGCCTTCGGCTCAGGTCATGATCTCAGGGTCCTGGGATTGAGCCCCGCATTGGGCTCTCTACTCCGCAGGGAGCCTGCTTCCCTCTCTCTCTCTCTCTGCCTGCCTCTCTGCCTACTTGTGATCTCTGTCTGTCAAATAAATAAATAAAATCTTTAAAAAAAAATCTTTACAATAAAAATGAAATGTCATCTTTTTAATTATTTATTTGAAAAAATTTTAAAGTAATTTCTATAGCCAACATGGGGCTCAAACCTACAACCCCAAGATCAGGAGTCACATGCTCTACCAACTGACCAGCCAGGGGCCCCTAAATTTTTTTTTTAAGTAAGCTCTATGCCCAGTGTGGGGGGCTTGAACTCATGACCCTGAGATTAAGAGTCACATGCTTTACCAACTAAGGCAGGTAGGTACCCCAAATATCATCTTTTTAGGACAGGTCTTCTCTGGCCACCCCATCAAAATCAGACTCCTTCTCTCACCCTCCTGGACTCTTTCTCTCTCTCTCTCTCTCTCTCTTTTTTTTTAAGATTTTATTTATTTATTTATTTATTTATTTATTTGACAGAGAGACATACAGCGAGAGAAGGAACACAAGCAGGGGGTGTAGGAGAGGAAGAAGCAGGCTCCCCGCTGAGCAGGGAGCCTGATGCAGGGTTCCATCCCAGGACCCTGGGGTTATGACTTGAGCCAAAGGCAGATGCTGAACGACTGAGCCCCCCCAGGTGCCCCCTCATGTACTCTTTCACCTCCCTCTGTTTATCTCCTCCAAAGCACAGCCCCGAAAATTTAATTGCCTTCATGGTCATTAAAAAAAATTAAAAAAACATATTTGTTGATTGTTGAAGAGATGATGTTATCAAATATAAGTCTCTATAATGGCTACAAATATGTTTACACATTTAAAAGGAGAGTGTTTCCTTCCAAGGAGGGAAGCCAGAAAGAAACTAACATTTCACTGGATATTCTCTTATGCCTTTTGCCTCTTTTACCTTATACATGTTTTTTAAAAGATCGAAACATTGTTATTTGTAAAGCTATCTCTACATCCAATGTGGGGCTTGAACTCACAACCCCAAGATCAAGAATCTCACGCTCTACTAACTGACCCAGCCAGAGGCCCCTCAAAACATTATTTTGATAAAGTCTCTTTAATGGTGGGCTTCCTCAGTGAAAATGATTTAATGATTTTTTAATGATTGGATCAGGTCAATGACCGTCTTAGGAGACCCGGAGACTGTAAGCTGTCTTCTTAAAAAATTCGGTTGGCTTCCCTGGATTAGCAGGAGTTGAGGGAGATTTTTTTTTTTTAAGATTTTTTTTATTTATTTGACAGACAAAGATCACAAGTAGGCAGAGAGGCAGGCAGAGAGAAAGGAGGAAGCAGGCTCCCCGCTGAGCAGAGAGCCTGGATGTGGGGCTCCATCCAAGGACCTTGGGATCATGACCCGAGCCAAAGGCAGAGGTTTTAACCCAGGTGCCCCTTGAGGGAGAGTCTATAGAAGGTTCTTTTTTCTGTTTGCTACAAGAGAGAATTAATGGCTTTAAATACATATTTTAAAAGAAAGCCTAAAAGGCTCTCAACATGTGAATCCTAGGAACCAGGCATAAAGCCATCAGATGCCTTAAAATATCCTAAAATGCAGGCTGCAGGCTGTATTTAATTACTTGCCCTCTTCAGGACTGCAATTATTCTGCCTAAATTGTACAGGTCTCTTTTAAATAGCTCTCATGTTCCTTGTTACAAGACTTCTAATTGTAGACGGCAAAATAATTCATTAGAATAAGGGCACAAACTTCTGGACTTTAAAATTCAAATTTTATTTTATTTATTTTAAGATTTTATTTATTTATTTGACGGAGAGAGAGAGAGACAACGAGAGAGGGAACAGAAGCAGGGGGAGAAGCGGAGGGAGACGGAGAAGCCGGGGTCCTGCTGAGCAGGGAGCCCAGTTCGGGGCTTGATCTCAAGACCCTGGGATCATGATCTGAGCCAAAGGCAACCGCTGAATGACTGAGCCACCCAGGCGCTCCGAATCTTGTAAATTAAATGGCTTGGGGCAATAGACCCATTTTTGAGTGTATATGTATGTTTTAATTCTTTATCTAGGAGACTGGGAGCCAGTTCTTCACTTTCTGCCCCCCTTGTCAGTCTAAGGCTATAATATAATTTCCTGTAGCCACTAAATAGGAACAAGATCTAATATCTAGGGACGCCTGGGTGGCTCAGTTGGGAAGCCTGCTTCTCCCTCTCCCACTCCCGCTGCTTGTATTCACTCTCTCACTGTGTCTCCCTCTGTCAAATACATAAATAAAAATCTAAAAAAAAAAAAGGTTCTGTGCTAAACAGGGGGTTGAACTTACTCAGGACCCTGAGATCAAGAGTCACAAGCTTCACCAACTGAGCCAGAGGCACCCCAAAGTCTTCCATGTTTATTTAAATACTGAAAGAATCTATATACATGACTTTTTAAATTAAAAAAAAACACTTCTTTCAATTTTTTTCAATATATCCTTTATTTGAAAGCTGACAGAATTGGATTAACAGCAAAAGAAAAGCAATACAATTTTTTCTTGTTCTGTTTGTTCAAACGTTATCAATACCGTACATTTTGGGGGGCACCTGGGTGGCTCAAGTGGGCTAAGCCTCTGCCTTCAGCCCAGGTCAAGGTCTCAGGGTTCTGGGATCAAGCCCAGCATCTGGCTGCCTGCTCAGTGGGGAACCTGTTTCCACCACCCCCCTGCCCCCCATCTGCCTCACTGCCTACTTGTGATCTCTCTCTCAAGTAAATAACTAAAATCTTAAAAAAAAAAAAACTGTACATTTGTAAATGACAATGAATTAGAATCTTTTAAACCTGTCTATGACTCTCATCTACCTTGGGATAGAGCATAATCAAGGATTTGGCTTTTATTGATTTTTTAATGGATTTGTTCCTTTTTTTCTCAAGAATGGACCAATTCTCAAATATTTTAGGGCGTGCTCCAATTTACTGCTGATGTCCCCTTTAAAAGTTGTCTTTTGGGGGGATAGCAGAGATTATCAAATATCTCCATCCTTTCGGGGTCTCAGGCACAGTGGGGTTTTTGGCTTAGGAATTGTCCTATCTTGAACCCATGGGTCCCTGGGACAGACATGCCCGGCAACCAGCCCAGGAATGCCCTGACTGGCTAGCCTGACTTTAGACGGGCTTCTAGGACCTCGTGAGCAGTCCTCTGGAGTTTGAATCAAGCCAGTTCAGTGTCCTTTCCAAGATGGTGGGTTTGTTCTGGGATAGTTGGAAGTCTAAATCCAATCTGGGAGAGGACTTCTTCCTTCCCCCTGGGAACTTCCTTTTATAAAATGAATGAAGGGCACTAGGAAAATTATCTCTAGTGTAACTTCCCCTGATAAGGTCAAGTAGAGCCTTCTTGTGTTTGCTATGCCATGTGCCTCCCCCTTCCTCCCCAGCCCCAGCCTGGGACGTGCTATCTGCCCCACCGGATCTCAGTGTTCTGGACTAGGTTCTAGACTCGCTTGCCCTCTGGTTTCCAGTTGGGTTTGGCCATTGGGAGGCACTTCCAGGAGAATGGAGGGTGGTTGGTGAGAGAGAGGTCAGGGTATCTCTACTGCTGTCTCCTTGACAGTGAGGTGCTTCTGAAAGTGTTTCCTCATCAGCTACAGCTCCTGTTTTGTGCCCCTGCCCAGTACTCAAGCTCCCTTTCTTTAGTCCTACAACTTTAGAGGTGATAGTATCTTCCCATTGCTAATCCCTACTTTGATTCCCTGAACCCTGCCCATGCCCCTGTAAATTGTTCTTTTTTTTTTTTTTTTTTTTTTTTTTTTTTAAGATTTTATTTACCTATTTGACAGACGGAGATCACAAGTAGGCAGAGAGGCAGGCAGAGAGAGAAAGGAGGAAGCAGGCTCCTTGCAGAGCAGACAGCCTGATGCGGGGCTCCATCCCAGCACCCTGGGATCATGACCTGAGCCGAAGGCAGAGGCTTTAACCCACTGAGCCACCCAGGCGCCCCTGTAAATTGCTCTTTAACTTAAAGCTTTCTGTAAGTTAAAATCTTTGCCCATGCCATCTGTTTTCCTCCTGGAAAGGACCTTGACTGATGCAGTCATATCAAGGTAAGCTTCCTCCCCTGGGAAAATCTGAAGACCTTTCCAGTTAGAAGCAGCCACCTCCTAGGTGTCTACATCCACCTTCAACACCACAACTACTACAAATTCCAGGACATGAGTCATGGTTTGCTAGGCTGAAAGGTCCTCCGGGGCAGGAATACTATTCTGAGTATAGGTGGACACTCTCCGCTCCGACCCCCCCCCCCCCAGGCAATCCCATACTTAGTGTAGCCCCTGTCATATTGTAGGTGCTCAATAAATGTTTCAGACAGAGTCAGCACCCTTGGGCCCCAAGAGCCTCCAGTCTCAGCTCTCTGCCTCCTCCCCCATACCACCTGCTGCCCTGTTGGCACCTGTAGAATCTGGATCACCATGCTGGCCAGCTGGTTTATTTCTTATTGTGCTTGACATAAGGAAGTTCATTCACGTGGTTTTTGCAGGATCAGAAAGGGTGCGTATAGTATGTCCGGCGGTAAAGAGCTTGTGGAGAAATGCAGGTTTTAGTTTCACCCACACATTGTTGCTGTTCCTATGTGAGAGTTACTCCCCCCACCCCCCCCAAGCCTTGAAACATTTTATTTTGAGATGGGGGGATTACAGCCTCTGAAACAATGAGACAGGAGTATGTGGTCATGAATAGCCTGTGAGTATGTTGTACACCTGCGACCATTTCCAAAAGGGTGCAGAGCAGCCTAGGCAGCCGTGAAGCACGTTAGGTTTTTTAAGAAACATTTTACATCTGGATAGGCCTGATTCTTTAATATTCTTGGTGGGAAGCACTTTGAACCATAAACGCACACTGAAAGGCAATTGCTATGGAGATTGAGCCTCTGCAGTAAATTTCTCTGAGTTTTCTTCTCGGGGAGCTTCAGTACCCATGCGGTGTCCTCCGCACAAGGCTCTGGGTGGGGGCCCGGGCCGCAGCAGTGGTGGGGAGGGGGGAAGGCAGCCCACTTGGGACTGGAACCCTCTCCAAGACTGAAAGCCAGAGAAGGCCTCCAAGGTAGGGTGTGTGTGTTGGACATAGGTGGGGGATACGTTCTCAGGTTGTGCAGGCCCCCAGCTCGCCGGCCTGTGCGGGTACCACGTGCAGGAGGCGCGCGTGGGGGCCCCTGGCGCGCAGCCGCGGTGGGTGACTGCGCAGCGTCCCATAGCCCCCGGTACCGGGCGTGTGCCACAGTGAGCTTCTGGTTAGGTGGAGGGCTCCGCGCAGCCCAGCCCCCGACTCCTTGCTCCCCCTCCCCCAGTGTGTGTGCGCGGCCTCGGGCCAGCGCCCCGCCGAGCGGTGCTGGAGCCCGGGAAAGCGCGCGCGCGCGCCCGTGTGTGTGTGTGTGTGTGTGTGTGTGTGTGTGTGTGACAGTGTGTGTCAGGTGACTTGGGTCACGCAGTCTCTCTCTCCCTCCTCGGGGAGGAACTGCCGCGCTCCGGCTGACTCCTCCGCCGGCAGGCGGGCGGGGCGGGGAAGGGGGCTCCGGGAGCGGTGGGAACCGCGAGACCCAGACCTGGACGCCGACCGCCGCGGGGGGCGCGCGGCCCTGCCTCCGCGGGCTCCCGCGAACCTCCAGACAAAACCCCAATTCAGAAATAGGCTGCGAGCGGCAGGGGAGGAGGTTTGGCCCCCACCAGGGACCCCCGCCGCTCCCGGGACGGCCGGCCGTGGGAGCGATGAGCCAGGTGCTGGGGAAACCGCAGCCCGAGGACGAGGACGACGACGAGGAGGATGAACTGGTGGGGCTAGCGGACTACGGGGACGGGCCCGACTCCTCGGACGCCGACCCGGACAGCGGGGCGGAGGAGGGAGGTGAGCGCGGGGTCCCCCGCCCGGCCCCACGCCCCGCGCGTCCTCAGGCTGCACCCCATCCCTTCTCTGTGTGTCTTCCTGTCCCCCGCCCGACCAGGCGCGCGGGCCACCGACTTGGAGGGGATCCAGGAGAGCGGAGTTGAGAGGTGGGGGTGGGGAGGGGCGTCCGAGGAGCTACCACGGGCTGCAAAATGGGGCATCCCGGGAGCAGGCGGCGGAGGGGGGACCCGGATTCGTGGAGAGAGCTGAGAGGAAGCTTAAGGGCAGGAGGAACGTACGCTCTCTGGCCCTTTCCAGGGCTAGTACCTTCCCCACCCCTCACCCGGAGCTCTCCAAGGGTCTGGGGGTTAGGAATGGGAGGGGACCGCCCGACGCGCCCTGGGACCTCTCCCTGAATGCTGCTGTTGAAGCCTGGTCAGATGTTGTGGCTAAAAAAGGCAGCCGGCGGCAGCGTGATTGGCAGGGTCTTCGGCAGCTGCGGGTGTCAGTCTTACCCCGTGTCGCCGCGGGAGGGGTCTTTGGGCTGCTCAGGTCTGCGGCGGCGGGGGCCCCCCGTACAGCCGCTGGGGGGATGCGCGCCAGTGATGGGGGAGTCACCGAGTGGCCGCGGGTTTCCCGGAGTTCAGACAAATACAGTTGTTAGGACACCTTATCTCTGCTCAGTGTCACCGCCTGGGCATGGCCGTGCCTGCCCTGGAGTGAGCGCGGGGCGGGGGAATACATTGCCACTCAGAAGCAAACTCTGTTTCCTGTTTAAGAAGAGGGGCTCAGCCTGTGGGGAGGTCCTGCATTTAATTCTTAAGGCCTAAGGAAGTTGAGAGTCTTTTAGGATTCCGGAAAGATTCATCTCTTTTTGTCTCCAAAGCAAGGGGAAAAAAGTCCTCTATTATAAGGTCACTTGAAAAGGTCAATAGAATAAAGCTGTTAAACAGAACATCTAGATGAAGCTGTAGGCTACCTAGAGAAGGCACTAACTTCTAAAAATTTCACTTAGAAGAAATTGCGGGGGAGGGGGTAAAACTACCTTTGTGACTGTTGATTTGGAAGAACTTTCATTGAAAATTCAATTGAACTTTAAATTCCCATTCAAAGACTTTCTCCAGAGGAAATTGCCATTATTTTGTGTGGGGGTAGGTGCTACTTTCAGTTAATCAGAAAGGGAAGAAAGGGGTGTGTGTGTGTGTGTGTGTGTGTGTGTGTGTGTGTGTGTGTGTGTGTTTTAAAGGGAAGAAAGTTAACTAAACCTCGAGCCTGATAGATGAGAAAGAAGCTTTCTAAGTCACATTTTTTCATAGCATCCTTTCTCCGAAGAGGACTTAGGCTGATTCCCCATTTGCTTAAATTGGCGTGTGCACCTGTGTGCTACTTTCTTCTGCACTTCCCATAATTGGTCCCACAGTTGAGCACGTGGCCACGGTTTTGTAGATAAAGGCTTTCAACCCTTTTGTTGGAGTCTCTAGAGCTACCTTTGGTAATTAAATTGTTCAGTCGCTTTGTTATTATTCAAATTGCTTTCGTTAGTTCCTTCTAGATTCTTAGAAGACTCTAGAGATTCAGAATGGGGATGTATTTGGAAGATATTTGAAATGGTAGACACACAATAGGGCGCATGTATGATACTCTTTTAAAAAAAGAAAAGTGACTGTATCTGGGAAGAAAAGCCCTGTAATCGGATAGTTCTGAGGGCCCGAGACATTCCTTGGAATGCAAAGGACCTGCTTACTTTTTCTGCAGTTCCTTAAGGGGGGACGCTTTCAAAATTTGATTTGAGTTGAGGACTTGAAATTGAAATGGAAGTAAAGCTTTGCCTGAGGGGTGGGATTTCCTGAACAAAGGGCTTCCCCAGAGCCCAGTCTTGAATGCTCCTAACCTAAAGGCAAACTCCTCTGTAAGGGATGCTTTTCATTACTTCAGTAATAAAATCATCCATCGTGAGTTCTTGGGATCATCCTGGAATCTTGCTATAAAAGCGTTGAGTATATTTATGTGGTAAGAGGAGCGACAGATGATTATTTGTTCCTGCAGACTTTACTGAAGCTCTCCGCCTGCTGTATATAGGTGGTCTGTTCTCAAGACTTCCTCTGTTACCTCAAGTTCCTGTTCTTTCCATGTATCCTTGACTTTGATTTTGGGGTTTAGGCATGAATGCAGAATCTCTTACCAGAGCATTCACTTTCTAGAGTGGCAGATACTTTCCTCAGTCAGCAGCTCTAGCAACAACTGTCCCTGACAATGTCCTGACAACTGATAGGATCCTGGGGAGTTGGGTTGAGGGTGGAGGCCAGGACTTGTGACTTTAATTCCTGGGACCTCAGGTGTCACCAGAGGGTCATCTCAATTTCTGATAGGCCCTGGGCACATGTTGCATTGGAATCCTGTGTTTATTTTGGTAAAATTTACATTTACCTACTCTCAAATGAAAGAAAAGGAATGTGGAGGGAAAGGGACTCTTACTCTGAGGAAAGGTGGATACGCTACATTTTGAATTGTGAACAAAGCATTTCTTTTTTTTTTTTTTAAAGAAAGATATCATTTTTTTTATTTTTGAAGATTTTATTGATTTATTTGAGAGAAAACACAAAGGTGGGGGGAGGGTCAGTGGGAGAAGGAGACTCCCCACTGAGCAGGAAATCTAGGATCATGACCTGAGCTGAAGGCAGACAGACATTTAACAAACTGAGCCACCCAGGTGCCCTGAACAAAGCATTTCTTTGATAAACACTCTTCCCCCTCTTCCTTCCTTATGGACTTGATTTAATGCCTTTGCTTAGTGGAGACCTGGGGCTTGTTCTGTTGTTCAGAGATCTACCCCAGCAGGTGGGATGCAGGACTGACTAGTATCACCTGGTAAGTTGCAAAGGGATTTATCAGGAACTGTGCAAAAGAAGGTAGATTCAAAATGGATAGTGTGAATTTCATTTCCCTTAGTCTTAGAAGGAACTTCGGATCTTATTTTTAAACTGAAGACCTTGTAAATTTTGCCACGGTGTGCAAAATTTGAAAACTTATTGCAGCTAAGGTGAAACTTAAATTGCACTTCTCTAGCTTGCGCTCCAGCTTTTATTCATGAATAGTTGGAGTGCTCTTTGGCAGATTGGTTCTATTAAGGACATATATGGGCACCTCTCAACCCCCATTGGTAGGGTAGTTAATCAGACATAAGGTGAGGTCTCCCCCTCAATCTCCTCACTCCAGTTAAAACTCCAGAGAGGGGAGGCAATAAATAAGCCATTAAAAACAATTGCAGCAAATACAATGATTGTTTTTAGACACATGGGATTTAAATCTTTAGTAAATTACTGTGCTTTAAAAATTGCAGAAACAAGGGGCGCTTGGGTGACTCAGTGGGTTAAAGCCTCTGCCTTCAGCCCGGGTCATGATCCCAGGGTCCTGGGATCCAGTCCCACATCGGACTCCCTGCTCAGCTGGGAGCCTGCCTACCCCCTCTCTCTCTGCCTTCTTCTCTGCTTACTTGTGATCTCTGTCTGTCAAATAAATAAATAAAGTCTTTTAAAAAATTGCAGTAACAAGAAAGCAATTAAAAGGGGCGCCTCCCTGCTTGGCAGGGAGTCTGCTTCTCCCTCTGACCCTCCCCCTTCTCATACTCTTTCTCTCTCAAATAAATAAATAAAATCTTTAAAAATAAAATAAAATAAAAGGGGCGCCTGGGTGGCTCAGTTGGTTGAGCGACTGCCTTCGGCTCAGGTCATGATCCCGGACTTCCAGGATCGAGTCCCGCATCGGGCTCCCAGCTCCTTGGAGAGTCTGCTTCTCCCTTCGACCTTCTCCTCTCTCATGCTCTCTCTCACTCATTCTCTCTCAAATAAATAAATAAAATCTTAAAAAAAAAGAAAGTAATTAAAAGATCATATGTGGGGTGGGGGTGGGGGCCCTGGGTGGTCCAGTGCGTTAAGCCTCTGCCATTGGCTCAGGTGGTGATCTCAGGGTCCTGGGATCAAGTCCCATATTGGACTCCCGGCTCAGCAGGGAGCCTGTCTCCCCGCCTCTCTGCCTGCCTGCCTCTGCCTACTTGTGATCTCTCTCTCTCTGTCAAATAAATAAAGATCATATAGGGCACCTGGGTGGCTCAGTTGGTTAAGTGTTTGCTTTTGGCTCAGGTCATGTTCTCTGGGTCCTGGGATAGAGTCCTGTGGGCTCCCTGCTTGGTGGGGAGTCTGCTGCTCCCTCTGCCCCCACCCCACTTGTGCACACACTATCTCTCTCTCACTCAAATAAAATCTTTTAATTAAAAAAATAAAAGATATTTGATCAAAAAGTGAAATTGTTTTTTCCCAAAGTCCCTCTCAGTTTTTAGGGGAAACTTGACCAAGACAGCTGCTCATCCACAGTCCAGCCAAGGTGTGGTCTTGCTTCCACTGCAGCCTGTGAACTCTCTTAGGGTCTGAGGAAGTGACAGTACAGGTGGTTACTGGAGAAACGAAAAATCAACGGTCAGCAGGTGATAGTTCCCTGACGGGTACGAAAGCAGTGAAACCACTGGTGTGCAGCTATTAATCATGAGTGTCAGCTTTTTTTCCTTCCTTAAAGTAATTTAAAAATTGTTAGTGAATTCATCCTCTCTTTGTTCCTTGGGAGTAAGTGGGGATAGGTAGTGACACTGTGGCTCTGAAGTGCTAGGACTTTTCTGCAGCCACAATATGAGTTAGACCTGAGTAAGGTTTAGGAGAAGGTCAAGTTCATGGATATGTAAATCCATTTCCTTGTAATTCTGCCTTGTCCAAAAAGGGTTGGCTTGGTGACAGCCCTGACTATGCCTAATCTCTTGGGTTTCCTGTGGCTCTGGAAATACAGAGATACAGAAGAGTTGAAATAGATTAAATATAGAACAGTAAAAAAACGATGTGACCAAAGTCACACCTTAGGCACAGTGTTTGTTTAAATACATATGGCACAGGTGTGTGTGAATGAGGGGGAGGGGCAGAGGGAGAAGGAGAGAGAGTGTTTTTTTTTTTTTTTAAAGATTTATTTATTTATTTATTTGACAGAGAGAGAGAGAGAGAGAGATCACAAGTAGGCAGAGAGGCAGGAGGAAGCAGGCTCCCCACCGAGCAAAGAGCCCGATACGGGGCTCAATCCCAGGACCCTGGGATCATAGACCTGAGCCGAAGGCAGAGGCTTTAACCCACTGAGCCACCCAGGCGCCCAGGAGATAGTCTTAAGCTGCCTCTGCCTGGAGCCACAGGGCTTGATCTCATGACTCTGAGATGATAACAGCCTAAGCTGAAACAAGGGGTTGGATGCTCAACCAACTGTACCACCCAAGCTCCCTGAAAGCATAGTTTTATATTGGATGTTTTGTAAACATGTTTCAGTGATTCAGGGTATTATGGAATCTTGATTCTCTACTTCTATCTATCTACTTCTATCTACTTCTATTCTTCTACTTCTATCTACTTCTATCTTCTATTCTCTACTTCTACATCGCTCCCATTTTCGTATCAGAACAGACATAGGGTAGTCTGATGGGGAAAAAGGAAGCAGAAACTAAGTTCTAGAGTTCCGGATAAGGGATGTAGTTCTCAGTTTAAAAGACCATCTTTTTCAATCCCCAGCTGACTGCGTGTCTCTCTGTTTACCCTCTGCTTCCGTCCGTCCCCTGACCTCATATCAATCTTTCCTGCTCATTTTTATCACTTTCTTTGCATCCTTTATTCATCCTTAATTTTTTTTTTAACCTTTTCTTTCTTCCTCTTCTGTGAAAGCTTTCAGTATGTCTTGTAATGGTGGCTTTCCCTGGTTTGCTCTGACACTCAAGACAAGTGGGCTTTTCACTCCTGGCCTAAGTCGTGCAGGATGCAGTCGACTTTTTCCTCTGGAGGACCTTTGGGGAAGACTCCAGCTCAGTTTCTCAGGGCATAGGATGGAGGACCACAGATAACCAACCTGGATCATTCTCAAAGCATTAAAAAAGAGAAGTTCACAGGAATGTTTTCTGCTTGCAGGAGCATTAGTAAGTTAGCACACATTAGAAAGCTTACTGAATATATATATTAAGGAAATATTCATATATGGGATTTTTCTTTAGTGACCTACCACTGTGATGTGAAAGAATTTCATAGAGAAAGATTTAGTCTTCACATATAAATAAAAGCCACCTTCAAAAACTTTCATGCCTTTGAAAATATATGTTCAGTTTATATTTAATTCTTCTTACTAAGTAGTTGATCAAATGGGCAATGAATCTGTATGATTTTTGCATATTATTAATGACATTATTCATATATTTCTTTTTTAAAAAAATTTTATTTATTTATTTGATAGGGATATCCCAAGTAGGCAGAGAAGCAGGCAGGGAGGGAGGGAAGCAGGCTTCCTGCTGAGCAGAGAGCCCGATGCAGAGCTCAATCCCAAGACCCTGAGATCATGACCTGAGCTGAAGGCAGAGGCTTACCCCACTGAGCCACCCAGGTGCCCGCATATATTTAATTCTTATTAGGATGGAATTTCTCCCTGAGCTCCTGGGTCTTTTTTTTTTTTTTTTTTTTTTTAATTAAATAGACTCTATATCTAATGTAGGACTTGAGCTCATGACCCTGGAGATCAAGAGTGGCATATCCACAGAGCCAGCCAGGCACCCCTGAGCTCCTGAGTCTTGAATGTATAAGTAGTTCCATTGATCAGAAATGTAAAGGTTCACAGATAATGTTGCAAAGAGAAACAAACCAGAGGCCTCTTCCTAAAAGCATAAGTAAATAGAAGCTTAAGCCTTGGATGACCCCACAGAATACTAATAGCAAAGAAATTCTAGCTTTCCCTTAAGGCCATGTGAGCTTCTCACAGCAGCTACATTCCACAGAAGGCCCTCTCATCACCTGGGCTGGGGTAAAAAAAGAAAGAAGAGTGGGTTCACATGTCTACACAGACTGATAGGTAAGGCCTCATGGGCCAGGGAGCATATATGGGGTCACATAGCTGGTACGTGGCAGACTGGGACTTGAACCCCAGTTTGTTACTATCCCAGTACTATTTAAACCATTCCACTTGCCATCACTTTGCCACTGTGTTTTCCTAATTTTTCATTAAATCTGTTTGATTTTCCCATTGTGGACCCACTCAAAGGTGTCAGCTCTCGGCAACCATTCCTTAATTAGAATAGTTCTCAGTTGTATACTATTTCAGAATTTATAAATTGTGTGTCCTGTGATGTCTCCTCTCCTGAGAGACCACGTGAGCTTAAGAAGGTAAGGCTAACCCTGTTAGAACTGTGTCAGGTCTTGAGTTCCATTTTCCTGATCTCTGGTTCCTTCTTTGCTGTGAACATTCCCAACCCACAGACCAGCCAGGTGTGGCCCCCAGACGGCCACATACTCAGGGCACTGATGCGTCTTTCCCTTCCTTGTGTATTTATAAGGCCTGTTGGTTTTTGACAGAGATCTGCCAGTTACTGATGAAGTAATTAGCTTGTAGGTCCAGTTCCATGGCCCCTGTTTATAATGCTGTTCCTTGGGTGGTTGAGTCTCCCTGGGATTTCCAAGCAGTCTGGTTACAAAGCCAGGGTATTTGGAAAATTGGGGAGCTCACAAGTACAGTGCAAGATAGGTAAGGTATGTTCAGTGTCCCTCACCGCAGTAGATAAACTACCTAGGCAGAAAGCTCATACTCTTGATACTCAAGTGCTGATCTGGGCCAGTGTCAGATAGGAAGTTTCTTTTTAAAGCTTCAGTTAATTAAGCTTCCAGTTCTGCTTAGTCACTTTCATGCAGTTATCCCAACCAACAAACATCTATTGAGTATTTATTGCGGTAAGCATTGAGGCCTCAGTTTTTACATCTGGAAAAGATACAGGTTAGCGCCTTGAGGATTGAGGTGACCCTCTGTGCTATGCAGTGGTTAGTGAGTGAGAAGTGCTGGGTGGTAATAGGTTGGAGCTGGCTGGTTTGAGCCAGTTCTTGGTGGCCAAGGCTAAAACCTCTCACAAATTCCCTCACCCCCAGGCAACGAGATTAGGGGGAAAACCAGCCATTGAGGCACGAATGGCCTCAGCAACCTTCATTCCCAGTTCTAGACCTGCCGGTGACCTCTTGTTACTGTTCTCCCCAGGCGCCGGATCCTTATCTGACCTCAGCTGCCGGCAGACAGGCACCCCAGAACCCACAACTTTAAATGCCCGTTCAGCCTCTTTCCCTTTACCCTCTTTGTGAATGGGCCCTTGTTAGCTTGCTCTGCCAGCTTGGAAACTTGGGACTTCTTTCTCCCTTGTCATATGTGTCCAGGGGATCACTAAATACTATTGAGTCAGTTTGAACTTCTCACAGATCTGTTCCTTCTGACCATTTCCACTGTCTGTGCCTTAGTTCTTTCATTTCTTATTTGTGTTCTAGAATAACCTAAGTGCTGTGAGGAAAGGAAAAACTTTCCCTCTATTCTCTTAAGTTCTGAATTGCGAGCCTGCAAATTAAACTGACAAAAGGTGGATTAACAAGAGAAAACCAGATTTAATTATGTACTAATGCATGAGAGTTCACAGAAAGTGCAATTTAGGTGTTTAGAGGGGTGTCTGGCTGGCTCAGTTGGAAGAGCATGTGACTCGATCTGCTGGGAGTAGAACTTACTCAAATAAATAAACTTAAAAAAAAAAAAGAGGTGCTTAGATTTCTGGCCTTATTACTATCTTAATTAAGAGGATAAGGAGGGGACGGAGGTCAGTTCTGGGAGAATGAGTGACTTCTTGGAAGGGAGTTGGGGAAAGGGCATTTATGGAAAAATAAATGACTTTTTGGAAAGATAAATGGGCCCACAGGAGAACAGCTGGGAGATAGGAGAGTTTGGGGACCATGTCTGTTTGGGTGTGGTGCCAACTTCTGTCTCAATCTCAATCTTCACCCAACAGAAGATGAGAGTTGCTTCTAAGAAGGAGATTTATGGCAATTGAGTTCTTTTGGGAGGCTCTGCTTTAGGGAAATAAGGGACTTCAGTATCTTTGGCTCAGTATAATTTTTATGGCACAGTGACTTATTCTAGACCCCTTCACTATCTCCCCACTGACCCCCCCCACCAAGGGGGTCTGTTTCTGGAGTGAACCTCTTGAAGTGTAAATCTGAACATGTTAGTCTCCCCTTAAAATCCTTAGTGATTCCCTCATGGCTTTCAAAGCAAAATGCAGACTTCCCAGCATCTCATTCATGAAGTAGCAGAGTCTAGTAGTGGTTGACAAAATAGTTTTGACCATAGTCCACAATAAAAAAATGTGTTTATATTGTGAACCAGCCCTACATATGTGTAAGTAAACTTGGAAGAATTTCGCTAGCAGTATATACTCCTATTATACTTGATGTACTCTGGTATTTCCCGTCTCTTCTGTTTTCTTTGTTGCAGTTTTTGTTTGCTGGGAGCTAACAGACTTCTCTATCAACAAAGCTATTCAAAGATATTTATTGGACTCATGCCACATGCTTTATAGTTTGCCTGGGTATATGTGGTACAGACAATAAACAAGTAAACAGACAAGACAAATGTATAAAGTAAAAAGATAGTTTTGTATAGTGATAAGTATTTTTTTCTTTAAGATTTATTTACATGAGGGGTGCCTGAGTGGCTCAGTGGGTTAAGCCTCTGCCTTCGGCTCAGGTCATGATCTCAGGGTCCTGGGCTCGAGCCCCACATCTGGATCTCTGCTCATCGGGGAGCCTGCTTCCCCCTTTCTCTCTGTCTGCCTTTCTGCATACTTGTGATCTCTCTCTCTCTGTCAAGTAAAATCTTAAAACAAAAAAAAAAAAAAAAAAAAAAAAAAAAAAAAGATTTGTTTATATTAGGGAGAGAATCTTAAGCACATTGCCCAGTCACTGAGGAGCCCAGATGTTGTGCTTAATCTCATGACCCTGAGACCATGACCTGAGCCAAAATCAAGAGTTGGTGGCTTAACCAGCTGAGCCACCCAGGTGCTCCCAGTGATAAGTACTATTAAGACACAGAGTTGGGGCGCCTGGGTGGCTCAGTCTTTAAGCACCTGTCTTTGGTTCAGGTCATGATCCCAGGGTCCTGGGATCCTTCATCGGGCTCCCTCCTGGGCGGGAAGCCTGCTTCTCCCTCTCCCATTCCCTCTGCTTATGTTCCCTCTCTGTCAAATAAATAAATCCTTAAAAAAAAAAAAAAAAGACAGGGTTGTCAGGAAGTGATGGGGTCTGATTCAGCTGAGAGGAGGTAAAATTGCTGCTGGGGTGAGTGGGAAGAAAGCTAAGGGAGGCCTTTCAGGTGGAGGGAGTTGGATGTCCAGGGTGAGGAACCAGAAGGCCAGTGTGGCTACAGGATAGGGAACTATCCTGTAATTAACAGGATAGGGAACTAGTAGGGAGGATGAACAGGGCACAGGACGAGAAGGTGGCCCATGTAGGGCCTTTGCAGAAAGAAGGTGTTTGGATTTTATTCTTCTTTTTTTTTTTTAAGATTTTATTTATTTGTCAGAGAGAGAGAGGGAGAGAGAGTGAACACAGGCAGACGCAGAGGGAGAAGCAGACTCCCTGCCGAGCAAGGAGCCCGATGTGGGACTCGATCCCAGGACGCTAGGATCATGACCTGAGCCGAAGGCAGCTACTCAACCAACTGAGCCACCCAGGTGTCCCTGGATTTTATTCTAAATGCTGTGGGAAGGAAGTCACTAGACAGTGTGCAGCCTTTTCTTGTCTTTAAACTACATTCCTTAAACTCCCGGAAAGCCAGAATCATTTTCTGGCACAACCTTTCCTTCATTCATCTCTTCCCACCTCCTTTTCTATAAGACTCAGCTTTTTCTCCAGGGAGTCCTCTCTATGAGCCCGTGAACACCTCTGTAACAGGGCACTGTAATTGTCAGGGTTTTTTTTTGTCTGTTTTCTCCTCTAATCGCTAAGGAATGAATCTTTCTTTGTGTCTGCAGCCTGTGTCTCAGCCCCCTGCAACACTTGGCAGAGGATCAGGCCACCTTTATGAAACTGAACAAACGGCCCTCTGGTCAATTTCACCTCTCCCAGCAACTTCCTCCACTCCTGCTGACACTTTGAAAGGGCCTTCCCTGGGATTCCATCTCCAGGCCCAAATCCTGTGGTTCCTTTGTGATTGAAAAGTGTTAGCCCTTAGCATGTAGGGCTCATCCTTCATTCTCTTCCTTTCACCTTTCTCAGGATATTCTTTTTTTTTTTTTTTTAAGATTTTATTTATTTATTTGACAGAGAGATCACAAGGAAGCAGGCTCCCCGCTGAGCAGAGAGCCTGATGTGGGACTCGATCCTAGGACCCTGGGATCATGACCTGAGCCGAAGGCAGAGGCTTAAACCCACTGAGCCACCCAGGTGCCCTCTCAGGATATTCTTGAACAAGCGGTGATGCACAGGGAAAGTTTAGTGGGGAGAGCCAGGTGGCCAGGAGGCTAGCTGGGTGCTGCATTTCCTGATGTGTGTTCCCTGCTATCACTCCCAGAGTGGGTGAGAGCCTCTGGGAAACCCCACAGGGTTTCAGAAGCAGAGATACTTAAGGGGAGGTGGGAGATGATAAGAGGAGAGGTTTTTGTTTTTTTTTTAAGATTTTTAAATTTATTTATTTGACAGACAGAGATCACAAGTAGGCAGAGAGGTAGGCAGCAGCAGAGAGCCCGATGTGGGACTTGATCCCAGGACCCTGGGATCATGACCCGAGCCGAAGGCAGAGACTATAACCCACTGAGCCACACAGGCGCGAGATTTTTTTTTTTTAAATATACATGATCTATATCAGATCCTAGAGGCCTATCATGCTTGAAAGCAATGGCAAATCAATTTTTCCTTTATTTTATTTATTTTCTAAAGTAATCTCTACACCCACCGTGGGGCTTGAACTCATGATCCCAAGATCAAGACTCACATGGTCTACTGACTGAGCTAGTCAGGGGCCCCAAAGGAGGGATTTTTGTGAGCAGTCCTCTGTGATACAAGGAACTGGTCCGTAGCAGTGGTCAACAAAGTTTTTTTGACTGTGGGTCACGTACCAATACACTTATGTTGTGAACCAGGATCACATATGCTTAAGTAAATCTAAAAGAGTTTCGCTAGCAGTATGTACTCTTACTACACAGGGCATTCTCTGGTATTTCCTAGTCTCTTATGTTTTCTGTGTTGCAGTTTTTTGTTGAATGCCATCTTAATTGTTGGCTAAGACTCTACGTGAGGACTTCACCACATATTAGCCCTGTGACCTTGGGCATGTTCCTTCCCCCAGATTGCTCAGGTGCAAAACAGACTTGTACCTCCTCATTGCCGGGGGTATGGGAGGTGTGCGGGGAGGAGGAGGGGGTCCAAGTTTGCAGAAATGTCTAGCAAGGTACCTGGCATGTGTCCAAACCAGCTAAATGTAAAATGCATCTTCCTGGGTCTGAGGGGTCTCAACGGAGTTGATGGTACCCTCGTCGATCTGGCCCCCCCATTGCCCAGCACTTTACTGTGGGTGGCTGATGCTTGAACTTGGCAGGGAGAAGGTAAACACTTCCATCTGTGTGTGTACATTGTGGTGGCACGTGCTTCTCACTTCCCAGCCAGTCTGGGTATGTAAACGAGCACATACACTACCTCCTCTCTACCCGGTGACCTTCTATATCACCTCCCACTCTCCCAGGAAGAGGAGGGGGGTCCACCCTTGGAGGCACCAGACCACGCTGACACTTCTGCAGACCCCGATGAAGGGAAGTTAAAATCCACACTGATCTCCAGTAGTAAGAAGTAAAAACATGTATAAACACTTAAATATTTTTGTGCTTATATATCATTTAAAGTGGACTTTTGCTTCCTTTGATTGGATGGAGTGTTGCACAGCAGAAACAGAAGGCATAGACTTTGGGATGGGCCAGCCCTCACTTTGAATGTTGACCTTCCTGAGCCTGTAATTTCTTTACCTGTGAAATGGGGATAATACTAGGTATTCCTGAGAGAGTTGAATGGGGTGAAGTGTGGTGAGTGCCCAGTACAGGACTTGGCATATGGAAGGTACCTTTTATGTGGTTGATGAGTTTGAGTGCATGTTTTCCTGTTCTATGAAAGGCACGGTGCGCCTTTGCCTAAGCTTTGAGCTCTGCTCTTCTCAGAGAGCCTCCTTCCACCACCCCCAGCAACCCCGTCCAAATCCTACACTGCTTTGTCTGCACTCATAACCCTTGTAATGCACTGAGTTCCTTCCCATTCCCCATAGGCATTTCTCTTACACTTGGCATTGATCTAACACTAGTTGTTTGTGAGGCAGTAATAGAACAACTGTAGCTTTTGATGTTTCCATTTTGTCCTTGAGAATACATTTATAAATCTTTTTTGTCAGGTACTCTTTTTTATTTTTATTTACTTTAGATTTTTTGTTTAAAGATTTTATTTGTTTTTTTAAATTTAATTAATTAATTAATTAATCTGACAGAGAGAGATCACAAGTAGGCTGAAAGGCAGGCAGAGAGAGAGGAAGGCAGAGAGAGAGGAAGGGAAACAGGCTCCCTGCTGAGCAGAGAGCCCGATGCGGTGCTCGATCCCAGGACCCGAGGATCATGACCTGAGCCAAAGGCAGAGGCTTAACCCACTGAGCCACCCAGGCGCCCCTAAAGATTTTATTTATTTATTTGACAGAGAGAAAGAGGGAGAGAGCACAAGCAGGGGGAGTGACAGGCAGAGGGAGAGAGAGAAGCTGACTCTCTGTTGAGCAGGGAGCCCAATGTGGGCCTCCATCCCAGAACCCTGGGATTATGACCTGAATAGAAGGTAGATGTTTAACCAACTGAGCCACCAGGTGCCCTGAGAATACATTTTATTTTTTATTTTTATTTTTATTTTTACTTTATTTATTTTTTAAAAGATTTTATTTATTTATTTGACAGATCAAAAGTAGGCAGAGAGGCAGGCAGAGAGAGAGGGGAAGCAGGCTTTCTGCTGAGCAGAGAGCCCTATTCGGGGCTCGATCCCAGGACCAGAGCCAAAGGTAGAGGCTTTAACCCACTGAGCCACCCAGGTGCCCCGTAAATACATTTTTTTAAAAAGTGCTGTATTGGGGCACCTAGGTGGCTCAGTGGGTTAGAGCCTCTCTGCCTTTGGCTCAGGTCACGATCTCAGGGTCCTGGGATCGAGCCCCACATCGGGCTCTCTGCTCAGCGGGGAGCCTGCTTCCTTTCCTCTCTCTCTGCCTGCCTCTCTGCCTACTTGTGATCTCTCTCTGTCAAATAAATAAATAAAAATCTTAAAAAAAAAAAAAGTGCTGTATTGAGGAGGCTTCTGGATGGCTCAGTCAGTTAAGCCACCAACTCTTGGTTTTGGTTCAGGGTCCTGGGATCTAGCCCTGTGTCAGGCTCCACACTCAGTGGGGTCTGCTTGAGGATTTCTATCCCTTTCCCTCTGCCCCTCCCCCCTCTTGCATGCTCTCTGTCTACCTAACTAAATAAATCTTTTTTTTTTAAAGCTGTACTGAGGTATAGTTAATGTAAAATTAAGTACATTTATTTGACATATGCATACAAAGTTTTGACATATGTATACACCTGTGAAACCATCACCGTAGCCAAGAACATACACATTACCCTTAAAAGTTTTCTTATACACCATCAAGGTCGCTCCCTCTGATGCTTTCTCACTACCTCTTGCCATTTCCCAGGCAACCACTGATCTGCTACTTGTCACTATAGATGAGTCTACAGTTTTTAGAACTTTATGTAAATTGAATCACAGAGTTTATGTCTTTTTCAGCTGGCATCTTTCACTCAGCATAATCATTTTGATATTCACCCATGTTACATGTGTCAACAGTTTATTTTTATTGCTGAGATGCACCGTAATTTATTTATCCATTCACCTGCTGATGGACATTTGGGTATCTTTCTTTCTTTTTTAAGATTTTATTTATTTATTTGATAGAGAGACAGCAAGAGAGGGAATACAAGCAGAGGAACTCAGGGAGGAAGAAGCAGGCCTCCTGGGGAGCAAGGAGCCCAACGAAGGGCTCAATCCCAGGACCCTGCTAAAGGCAGATGCTTAACGACTGAGCCACCCAGGTGCCCTGGTCATTTGGGTCGTTAACAGTCTTGGACTATTACAAATAAAATTGCTATGAGCCTTTGTATGGACATAAACTTTCATTTCTTTTAGGTAAATATATGGCTGCAGAATATAATACATGTTTAACTTCTCTTTTTTTTATGATTGTATTTATTTATTTGTCAGAGAGAGAGCAAGCGAGCACAGGCAGGCAGAGTGGCAGGCAGAGGCAGAGGGAGAAGCAGGCTCCCCGCCAAGCAAGAAGCCTGATCTTGGACTTGATTGTAGGTCGCAGGGATCATGACCTGAGCTGAAGGCAGCTGCTTAATCGACTGAGCCACCTGGGCATCCCTACATGTTTAACTTCTTAAGAAACCATGAAACTGATTTCTAAAATGGCTATACTATGGGCACCTGGGTGGCTCAGTGGATAAGCCTCTGCCTTCGGCTCAGGTCATGATCTCAGGGTCCTGGGCTCTTTGCTTGGCAGGGAGCCTGCTTCCTCCTCTCTCTCTCTCTGCCTGCCTCTCTGCCTGCTTGGTCTCTCTCTGTCAAATAAATAAATAAATCTTTAAAAAAAAGAAAAAAAGACTATACCATTCTACTTTGCCACAGCAGTATGAGAGTTCTAGTAACTCCACATCCTCATCAGCACTTGTTACTGTGTTCTTAATTTTAGCCATCTTAACTGTGTACGCAGTAATACCTCATTGTGGTTTTGATTTACATTTCCTTGATGACTGGTGATGGGCTGAGCATCTTTTCATGTGTGAATTTACCTTTCATAAGTCTTCTTGGTGAATTGTCTGTTCAAATCTTTTCTCTCCCACCTTTCCAAAAATTGAATTTTGTTTTCTAATTAATGGGTTTTTAGAGTTCCTTACATATTCCACAAATCCTTTCTCAGATCTATGATTTGCAAATATTTTCTTTTGACCTATGGCTTGCCCTTTTTATTATTTTAATGGTGTCATTTGAAGAGCAGAAGTTTTTATTTTAATAAAGTCCAATTTGTCAAATTGGGGGGAGGGTGTTATAGTTAAGAGATCTTTGCCTAACCCAAGGTCATAAATATTTTCTCCTAGAAATTGCATAGTTGTAGGCCTTAAATTAGGTCTATGATCTATTTTTGAGTTAATTTTTGTATTTGGTATGAGATGTGGTTTGAATTTTTTTTTTTTTGGCATATGGATATCCACTTGTTTTAGCACCATTTGGTAAAAATGACTCTTCTTTCTCTGTGGAGTTGGCTTTTCATCTTTGTCAAATCTCAGTTGTCCTTGTATATGTGACTCCTTATTCTTTTTTTTTTTTTTTTAAAGATTTTATTTATTTATTTGACAGAGAGAAATCACATGTAGATGGAGAGGCAGGCAGAGAGAGAGAGAGGGAAGCAGGCTCTCCGCTGAGCAGAGAGCCCGATGCGGGACTCGATCCCAGGACCCTGAGATCACGACCCGAGCCGAAGGCAGCGGCTTAACCCACTGAGCCACCCAGGCGCCCCGTGACTCCTTATTCTGTTTGCATGATCTATTTGTCTATCTTTGTGCCCATACCACATTATCTGGACTGGATTTTAAATTTCTCCAAGATGGGAACCATGTTTTACATATCTTCTTGTCCGACCAACCTTACCAATTGGCTACTTTGAGTATAGTAATCAATATAATTATTGTATTGAAAAAACAGAAACTTAACAAGCAAATGTGGAGTTGAAATCACAATTTAAAGAGTATTTAATGTTTTGAAATATTTCTGTGTTTGCTTTGACTCCCTATACATTAAACATTTTTTCAAAACTAATTTTTAATGTGTGTGTGTGTATAACCACACACATAAATATGTGTGTGTGTGTATATATATATATATATATATATATAGAAATATGTGTGTGTGTGTATATATATATATGTTTTCTTTTTTAAAATTAAAGCCACGGGTGTCCCTGGCTGGCTCAGTCAAAGCAGTATGTGTCTCTTGATCTGAGAGTTATGAGTTTGAGCCCCATGTTGGGTATAAAAATTACTAAAACAAAAAAAAACACAAAAAACCAACTTAAAAAAAAATTAAAGCCAGTATCCCTTTGGTGATTCTCCCAAATCTTTCCCCCATGTATTCTTTGTTTGTTGTGCACCCTTCTGGACCCTTTTCTTTTTTTTTTCTTTAAAGATTTTATTTATTTACAGAGAGAAATCACAAGTAGTCAGAGAGGCAGGCAGAGAGAGAGAGGGGAGGAAGCAGGTTCCCTGCAGAGCAGAGAGCCCGACATGGGGCTCCATCCCAGGACCCTGGGATCATGACCTGAGGCTTGAGGCAGAGGCTTTAACCCACTGAGCCACCCAGGCGCCCCTCTAGACCCTTTTCTAATGTACTTTCACAAGTATATTTTCTACTGGTTTGAGATAGTTATTCCTGATGTCACCTTAACCTTTATCTCATACTTTCCAGCAGTGTATCCCTTTGGATTACATTCTGAGAGGATTTGATGTTCCGGTTCACTGTTGCCTCCTTTACCTGTCTTTATTCTGTTTTTAAATCAGAATCTAACCCCCCCACACACACAGTTATATTTTTATTTCTAAGATCTCTAAGGCCATTTTTTCATGGTTGCTCTTATTCTGAAACTCTCTGTTCTTGTTTTATGGTTATCACATTTTCTCTGAATATTTTATGTTATTTTATTTTAATGATTTTATTTATTTATTGGACAGAGCAAAACAGTGAGAGAGGGAACACAAGCAGAGGGAGTGGGAGAGGGAGAAGCAGGCTCCTTGCAGAGCAGGGGGCCTCATGTGGGGTGTGATCCCAGGACCCTGGGATTGTGACCTGAGCCAAAGGCAGACGCTTAATGACTGAGCTACCCAGGTGCCCCCTGTGAATATTTTAATTATGCTTAACTTGGAAGTTTACTCTGACTCCTTATGAACTCCGCTTCTTCAGATGTATGTTCGGGTACATGGATATTAGACTTTTGAGGAAATGTCTGGAGGGAAGATAGTACTGCTTCCCCCTGTTGAACTCCACGAACTGTAGTGAGAGTTAAGGAAGGGCAGCACACTTGGAGCATGGTAGTGTGGGTGCTCCCTGTTTCTGCTGGGCATTCTGAGCCCCTGGAGCACTGCCTTGCCCCTTATACCGAAACTCCTGTAGTCACTGCTCTTACCTGAAATATGTACTGGGTGGTTGGGTGGCAGCGGTGCACAGAGTTTATCTATTGGCTTTTCTCATTATGATTCTCCAAATAACAACCCTGTTTGTTGTCTTCATGTCCCTTCCTGTTTGGGCTTCTACCAGTTCTACCTTCTGTAGCAGAACCCTACCATTCCTAGTCATGGGCTGCAGGTTCCCTTTTAATCTGATGTTTGTGTCTCTTAGGGTTTTCTCTGTGATTTGGCAGCTTTGAGAGGTGGTGGTGGTGGTTTTGTTTTAAGCTCAGATATTTATGTTTATTTGTTCGTCTATTTATTTACAGTTTATACCTTTTCTGTTAACTTTTAGGGATTCGCTGTGGGAGGGAAGGTGGTGACATGTTACCAGTCTAAAAATTTTTAAACTGGAAGCCCTGTTTTCTTTTTTAATTTATGTTCTGCTTTTGCTAAGATTGACTTGTAATGACAATACTGTGAGTGAGTAGCATATAATGACTGATGAAGAAGAAGCAGCTGGTAACTTGTTTGGGTGCGTTTTTTCTTAAGAAGCATTATTGCTTCTATAGTATATCATCAGCAGATTGTTGAATTGGGTTAAGTTGAACTGGAAAAGAGTGCGTGGGTAGGGCGGGAGTAAAATGTTGCTTATAGTAGAATAGCAACAGTGCACATCTGAACCTGCTTACTTTTTCTTTTTTTTTTTTTTTTTTCTGTCTCTCTCTCTCTTTTTAAGTTTTATTTATGTATTTATTTGACAGGGATCACAAGTAGGCAGAGAGGCAGGCAGAGAGCAAGGAGAAGAAGGCTTCCCTCTGAGCAGAGAGCCCGATGCGGGGCTCGATCCCAGGACCCTGGGATTATGACCTTGAGCTGAAAGCAGAGGCTTTAACCCACTGAGCCACCCAGGCGCCCCAAACCTGCTTACTTTTTCTTTATTCAGTTATTGTTTTACCTGAAATTTGTGTGTTTACCAAAACCTATTGTAGTTTTCAAACATCAAAATAGCATATATAGGAATGAAATTCACTATATATTATCAGGTATTAATATGTGTTTAAGACAGTTGTAGAGACTTGGAAAAATTTATTAGTTGCAATAAGAGAAAAAAGAATTACTTTCCAGTCACTATTGAATTAGATTGGGACCAGGGCCTCAGAAGAATGTAAGAGGGTTTGTCAGAAGGAAACTAAAAAGAAATTCATGTGCATTGGACGTGTATTTTCATTTCTTTGAATATATTCCTAGCAGTGGAATTGCTGGGTCGTATGGTGACTCAGTGTTTAACCTTCTGAGAAACTGTTAGACTGTTGAAAGCACATCATTTTACATTCTCACCAGTAGTGGATGCAGGTTCTAATTACTCCATAGCCTCACCAACACTTGTTATTTGTCTTTTTTATTATAACCATCCCAGTGTGTGTGAAGTGGCATCCTGTTGTGATTTTTGACTAGTATTTTTTGGAGGGCTAATGATGCAGAGCATTGTTTCATGTGCTTATTGGCCATTTTTGTATCTTGGGAGAAATGTCTCAGATTTTTTGCCAGTTTTTTTTGGTTAGGTTGTTTTCATTATTGAATTGTAAGAGTTCTTCATATATTCTGGATATTAGTCCTTTTTCATATATGTGATTTGCATAAGTTTTCTCCCATTCTGTGGCTTGTCATCACTTTCTTTATAGTGTCCTTTGAAGCGCCAATGTTTTAAATTTTGATGAAGTCCAAAATTGTTCGTTTGAGGCATAACTCAAATGAAGAAGCATCTCTTCAGGGCATAGAGAATCTGATGATCTAGACAAAGACGACATTGCTTTGGAATGCTAAGACTGGATTTCTTCCCCTCACACTCTGCTCCAGGAAAGCTCTACTTGTCACACACCAGATGTGCTTCTTGTGATACGGAGTTGTACAGGTTTTTCTGCCCTTTGGAATGGTGTGACAGGTAGCGAGACAGCATTTTTCAGTGTTCTGCACTTACCAAAGGCCCCCTGAGTGAGTGGCGTGAGGTCCTTAGCAGTCTCTGTATCTGGAGGAGTGGCAGTGTCTGTGAATCATAAATCACATCTGAGGTGGAAGTGAAACTCCTCTAATTAACCACTGTGAAAGCAACTCACCCTCATTCTCGTTTTGTGGTTTCTCTAGTTCTGGACTTCAGCGATCCCTTCAGCACTGAGGTGAAGCCCAGAATCCTGCTCATGGGCCTGAGGAGAAGTGGCAAGTCATCTATTCAGAAAGTTGTTTTTCACAAAATGTCTCCCAACGAAACACTGTTCTTGGAGAGCACAAACAAGATCTGCCGGGAAGACGTTTCCAATAGCTCCTTTGTTAATTTTCAGATTTGGGACTTCCCAGGACAGATTGACTTTTTTGACCCTACCTTTGACTATGAGATGATCTTCCGGGGAACAGGAGCGCTGATATTTGTCATCGACTCCCAGGTAAAGTTCAGTCTCGGGGTACATGGGACTGCAGGCCCCTTCTCCTCCCCAGACACGGTCCTTCCCATGTCCATACCAGTTCTTTGTAATGTTTTGTTTGTTTGTTTTTCAAGAATCAGGAATAGCCCTTTATACCCAACAAGGTCTCTCAGTGGGGGCTGTCAGGGTTGCAAAGGGTTAAAGTCTCCCTCTGTGGAACCCTAATCAATGAGCAGTGAGCACTGCAGCAAATCACAGAAACCTCAGAGATGGAGGGGGCCGCCATACAGGCCAAGGACAGCAACTACGTGTCCCCTGCCTGTCCCCCTACTCTGGACAGATATCTGTAAAACAGCACAGGTTTTCTGTAACAAAAATATGCATATAAATGTGCATTTTAAAATGGTTACTCTTTCCTAGGAAGATAAAGTTCTAACTGTGAAGGTTTTCTTTTGAATTAAATTATTGTAATGATTGGGGCACCTGGGTGGCTCAGTGGGTTAAAGCCTCTGCCTTCAGCTCAGGTCATTATCCTGGAGTCCTGGGATGGAGCCGGGCGTCCGGGCTCTTTGCTCAGCAGGGAGCCTGCTTCCCTACCTCTCTCTCTGCCTTCCTCTGCCTACTTGTGATCTCTGTCAAGTAAATAAATAAAATCTTAAAAAAAAATTATTGTAATTCTTAATAGTACACAATTGATTGACAGCATAACTGTTATGTGTTTTATAGGTAACTATTAAAAATAAAAAGTAAAAATTTGATTGATAAGTATACCTCTTAAGACAGTGGATCTTTTCCCACTTAATTCACCTATGCATGCTTGAATAAGACAGAATTTGGCATAAGTTCTATTTTTGATTGTGTCGATGTGAGCGCTGAGAAACCTTGTTCGCATAAATAAGTAGATGGTATGGGATGAGTTTTGTTATAGCATTCGCTCAATTATTTAAATGCTTTCCAAGTTACATCCTGTAAATTGCCCAGTTTTCTATCACCAAGGCTTGTTTTTAGTAGTTATCAGTAGACATCCTGATTGGGCTTTCCTTTAACTTTGCTGAAAACAAAGATGTGGGGACCCCCTGACTGGTGAAGGGCCTTTGTACCCAGAAATCAGTTATTCACTTTTTTAGGATACCGACTAGTCTTGTGAATTGTCTCTTTGGTCCTCTGGGCCTTGCACCTGTGAAGTGGGAGCCAGCAGTTGAAGGGGAGGAGGGGGAGGGAAGCAGCAGACTACAGGTGCATCTCAGGCATGGCCATCTTAGGAAAGAGTACAGGGAACAGAACTGGGACAGTGACACTCTTCAAACTCTCTGTGTCCAGGCCCTCTTAGAAAGTGTTGTGGGACGTAGAGCCCGAAGTCTCTCCCAAGGGCTCTCTTACAGCTGTGGGGGATCAATGGCAGTGAGTCCTTCCAGGAATGCACCAAACCAGCTCTAAGCAGGGCATGCTGTTTTCCTGAAACTGGGCCTTCAGTCAGACAGATGGGCCGAGCACACCTGGCTCTTCCAGGAGCGCCGATGGAGTTAGGGAGGCAGGGATACGTAAGCTGTTAGTAATGGTTCTGAGCCCATACTTGGAAACCCATTCTCTGAGAAGACTGCTCTCCTGCCTGAGCTCATCATAAACCCGTTCGGGGAACCAGGTGCCTGTTTAATACAGTAACGAAGCCTTTTCGTTCCAAGCGATTGCACTGCATAAATACTTCCAGTGTTGCTGTGGGAGCGTGGCCGTCCGGAGGAGGGGCCCGCTCTTTCTTTTCTGGTGGTGGTGCGCCGGGAAGAGACTTAAACTCCCGCACCGGACCTGTGAACAGCAGGTCTCCCCTCCCCTGGGCCCATCTGGAAAAGCATGCTTGTAGACACCTGCATCAGGTCCAGATCCTGCCGCCAGTCGCGGCTTTCCTGGCTGTCCCGCTTGTACTGACCTGTTTTCTGGCCCATCTGTGGCCTTGGCAGTAGGCCCTGCTTTCCTGCCTAGGTCTGCCAGCACAGAGATGAGGGAGCTGGGGCGGACAGGAGGAGCCGAGCAGCTGGGTGCAGGCTGGGGCAAGGGAGGGGGGGATGCTGGCGAGCCCTGGGCTACGTCCCACTCACCTGTCTCTTCTAAGCTCCAGTGCTTTCCCTACATCACCGGGCTGCTGCTTCTGTAGTTGTTGAATGAGGTAGCAGCACCAGTAGCCTGACCCTCGGGTAAGGAGATTGCAGTCAGATGACTCATCTTCTCAAGACAGTGGCTTAATAAGTACTCACTTCAGTACTGTGTTGTGCTTCTGTAGCAATTGGCATTTCTAGAATTCAAATGTCTAACGCAACTCTATCCTAGGTGTTTGTACTGTGGCTATACGGTGGCTAAAAAAGCTTCGCTTGACTATTTTTAAGTTGCCACTGTAATTTGGTTTTAATTTTACCTGAACATGAAAAGCGGCCCTTCAGTTTGAGCTGGTAAATGTGTTTTCTTTATTTTTTTCTTTTTATTTATTTATTTTTAAATATTTTATTTATTTATTTGACAGATAAATCACAAGTAGGCAGAGAGACAGGCAGAGAGAGAGGAGGAAGCAGGCTCCCCACCTAGCAGAGAGCCCGATGTGGGGCTCGATCCCAGGACCCTGCGATCATGACCTGAACTGAAGGCAGAGGCTTAACCCACTGAGCCACCCAGGCGCCCCTGTGTGTTTTCTTTTATTTTGTTTCTTGTGTTTGTTTTTCTTTCTTCTAACTTAAGGGCAGAGAAAGATAGAAGAATGTTGGAGAAATTTGTCTTTTTAAGTTCCACTTTTTAAAAAGGGCCGAAAAACATTGTTGAGACCTTTCATTTACTAAAAAGGAATAATGAAATAAGCTATTTCAGAGTCTATGTAATACATACTTTTGCTTTGGAAGCAGACTGTAAAAAACATGTTTTCAGGGATTTTTATATGATGTAATTACAAGTACTGAAAAGAAACGTAAACTTCCGGCAGTCTTGGCAGGCACTCAAACGTCATTGCCTTTATTTCTAAAGAAGGCTCTGTTGGTCTGACGCCTCATATTTTTATTTTTTCCTTGTGAATTCCTCACAATCACAGGATTGCCAGATAAATATATCATCAAGGAGAAAATGTGTCCTCACAGAATGTTATAAAATGAAGGAGTATGAAAGTATCCAGAGTGATTTTCTGTGAGCTACCTGTCCCCAGGCAGAGCCTACTACATGTCCCACACCCCCCAGGGCCACTCTTGGCCCCCTGAAGCCATGTCACATGAGCCCTGGGATCCACAGTGGAGGGTCGGCTTCCTCTACATTGGTGATTGTGACCTGCCTGTAATTCCTAGATCTAATTTTGGAATAGGAACAAAGGTGGTGTGTTTCTCCTGTATTTTTATTTGTTGTAGAAGATAGTAACAAACATAGTGAGAAAAATCAGCCACGCCCCCTCTGTTCTAATGAAGCAAGTTTTTTCTTCTTTTAGATGTTATTTTTAGTCCTGGTAGGTATGTGCCACTTCCATCACTTGGTTGGTAGTCAGATAATTTTATACGCCTGGCAGGGAAGTTACAGTAATAGCTTCTAATCTTTTGAGATGGTGATACTCTCTTGACATTGGCTGGTTTTGCTCATAGATGTGTCCCCTTAACTCCCTGTCTTCAGTTAAAGACATAAACAAGGGGCGCCTGGGTGGCTCAGTGCGTTAAAGCCTCTGCCTTCAGCTCAGGTCATGATCCCAGGGTTCTGGGATCGAGCCCCACATTGGGCTCTCTGCTCAGCAGGGAGCCTGCTTCCCCTTCTCTCTCTGTCTGCCTCTCT
Organism: Mustela putorius furo; assembly: GCF_011764305.1. Lineage (NCBI taxonomy): Eukaryota > Metazoa > Chordata > Mammalia > Carnivora > Mustelidae > Mustela > Mustela putorius. Next base: position 625,900 of record NW_025421301.1, read on the forward strand.
GCCTACCTGTGATCTCTCTGTCAAATAAATAAAATAAAAAATCTTAAAAAAGACATAAACAATAACAATTAGTAAATACGATAAAATGTGTTCATTTTGAGTGTACAGTTTAGTGAGTTTGACAATGCATATAACTCGTAACCACTTCACAGTTAAGACGTAGAATATTTCTGCCACCCGGAAACCTTTCTTTGTTGTCCTTTCTCAGATGGCCTCCCCCTGAATTTCAAGACATTGTAAATGAATTCTGTATGTTGTTTAGGGATACATAGGTATGTAGTACTGGAGAAAGATGATTGAGAATAAACACTAAACTCAGGATAGTGGATACCTCTGGAGGGTTGGGGGTAGAGTGATGGGGTGGGCTGGGAGAATGGGGAGAGACCCTCAGGGATTCAGGGTCTACTGTTTGGTTTCTTTTTTTTTTTTTTAAGTTTATGTATTTAATTAATCTCTATGCTCAATGTGGTGCTTAGACTTAAGACCTCGAAATCAAGAGTCACATGCTCAGGGAGCCTGGCTGGCTCACTTGATAGAGTATGCAACTCTCTATCTCACTGTTGTGAGTTTGAGCCTCACGCTGGGTGCACAGATTACTTAAAAAAAAAAAAAAAAAAAAAAAAAAAAGGGCTTGCGTGGTCTTCCAACTGAGACAGCCAGGCATCCCTACTGTTTGATTTCTTAAACAGGAAGATGCAAAAGCAGATGTTCATCATATTATTATAAAAGTGTCATTTGTAGGGAGGAGGAAAAAATAGTATTACATTATTTGGGTCAGTTACTCATGATCAGAGGTCAGCAAACTGCTTCTGTAGAGGGCTAGATGGTAAGTGTTTTAGGCTTTGCAGGCTGGCTGTACTATCTCCAAGGGGTTTCCTCAGAGGAACACCCCTCAACTCTGCCACTGTACCACAGAAGCAGCCATAGATGGTATGTAAATAGAGGAGTGTTCCAATAAAACTTTACTTATAAACAACACATAGTGGGTCCATTTTGGCCCTCAGGCCATGGTTTGCTGACCTCTGCTCTAGACCAGTGCTCTTATCTTTCCTCCTGGCTCCTTCCCCATCCTCCCAGTGACCCATATCACGTTTCCATCTCTTAACTGTTCATCACAGTTCACCCAGGGACTCAAAAATCTGGGAAGAATAGTATCCCAGGGAAGGTCCTAGGTGGTATGGGGCCATTTTGAATTCAGAAAACTGTAACGCTGGTCTTAATGACTGTCATCAAGCTACTACGTAACTGCCTACAGCTGTGTTTTTCCAGCCCTTTTCATCTCTTTGTTCATGAAACTTCAGTTTCAATCTTGCATTCCATGAAACCAGCTCTTATTTGGGCTTTTGCAAACTATTTTGGAGGATTGTACCTACATGGTTTCCAGATTAGGAGTGAGTATGAAAGGGAAAAAAAGGTAACTGTGAAGTAAGGTGATGGATAGATTAATTAACTTGGTTGGGGGGGGGATCATTTCGTGATGTATACGTATATCAAAACATCATATTGTACACCTCAAATATACACAGTGCTTGCCAATCATACCTCAGTAAAACAGGAAAAACGAGTGTCTGTGGATGGTAGTATAGCAGTCTTTGGCCTCCCCTGACAGGAGTGTGCCTTTGTTCCCAGGACGATTACATGGAGGCTTTGGCCAGGCTCCACCTCACCGTGACCAGGGCCTACAAAGTGAACACTGACATCAACTTCGAGGTGTTTATTCATAAAGTCGATGGTCTGTCAGATGATCACAAGATTGAGACCCAAAGAGATATTCATCAGAGGGCAAACGATGACCTTGCCGATGCTGGATTAGAAAAAATTCACCTCAGGTGAGAACAGAAACCCTTCTGGGATCACAGTTCATCAACAGAAAGAAGCAGGTGTGGAGTCCAAAGTCAGCACAAGCGGTGTGGTATTCACCTGTTTACCTTATTTGTGCTGTACACATTGGGACAGTATTTGGGAAAAGCAAGCTTTGCATGTACTAATTCTAATTTTCGTTTTTTTTTTTTTTTTTTTTTTAAAGGCTTAAGCTAATTTTTCCCACCTATGAAAACCGTAAAACTCAAGAACATAAGCCAGGAAGTTAATCAAGGCTGAAGTTTACAATTCTTAATAAACAGGATAGTATTTATAGCCACAAGTAAAAGATAACTCTGAAGATAATTCAAATAGAAATACAGAGGAAAACCACTTGTCTGTTAAGGGTTTTTTTGGAGATTTTATTTTATTTATTTATTTATTTTTAAATTTTATTTGACAGAGAAGAAGAGACATCTAGAGAGGGAATACAAGTGGGGAGTGGGAGAGGGAGAAGCAGGCTTCCCGCCGAGCCAGGAGCCTGATGCGGGGCTTGATCCCAGGACCCTGGATCATGACCCGAGCTGAAGGCAGATGCTTAACAACTGAGCCACTCAGGCGCCCCTGAGATTTTATTTTTAAGTAACCTCTGCACCCAACGTGAGGCTCGAACTTAACCCCAAGATCAAGAGTCGCATGGTCTACCGGCTAAACCAGCCAGGCACCCCTCTATCAGTTTTTTATGGGGAAGTGTATGCATCATTCAATTGGCAAATTGCAAAGTGAAAATATTAGATGCCTCAATACCAGTAACATAGGCATTACTAACCTAACAGGAACGTGTAGAGATGACCTGGTGTGGATTCTTCTGCAGAATGTAAGAAAGCTCGTATGGGCACATACCACTGCATTTTTAGGCTTTCCAGTCCAGCCAGTCAGCAGATGAGAATGGGCACAATTCTTGCTTTTTGGGAGCTGGGGAGGAATGGCTTGTTAACACATGTTCATTTTTTGCCAGGGTCATTTTGAATTCTGAAGGGGGCTAGGATGCATGTGTAGGGACAGTAGGTATAGACCGCTGACACTGGTGTTGTGACAGCCTAAGCAGTCTGTCCCCCAGTCAGAAGGAAAGTGTGATGAAATACTGTTTTCTCTTTCAGCTTCTATTTGACGAGCATATATGATCATTCAATATTTGAAGCTTTTAGCAAAGTGGTTCAGAAACTGATTCCACAACTCCCCACCCTGGAGAATTTGCTAAACATCTTTATCTCGGTAAGTAAATAACATCCTCTTGGTAGAATCATTTGCAGAATTTTAGAATAACATTGCGAGCGTGAAGAGTCTTATTTTTGCTTGCTCTTACGGCATTGCAGGGTCACTGAAGGATTACTCTGGAAGATTGCTCCAACACAAAACATACTGTTTTATGTTCTTTAAACTTTCACTTCCCAAACCATTTCTGTTCTATAAGTAGAGTGTTTGTTAAAGTCATAGGCAGTCTTCAATGTGGATAGAGCCCTGTGAGATTTAGGAAGCTTTAAGGGTGGTTGTGGCAATGAGATAGAGCCTGCTGAACATTTTTTATATGTTAAACACTGTGGTTGATGCACTGGCGAATGAGTCCTATAGACCATCAGCTCTGGGCCAGCTCTGCTGTTGACTTGAGTCAGACTTGGTTGCACTCCTATTTACTCTGTCACTCCACAGTTTGGGGTTTGTTTAGATTTTTAAAATATATTTCATTTTAAAATTTATAGTCAGTAAAATTAGTGTTTTTCCTTGCTTTTTCCTAACTGCAGGCACATCTCTAAGAGCCAAGAAACAAGCCCAATTTGTTTACCTACAATAAATAATTAATGAAAAATAAGAATTTTCCATTTCTTATGCATATCCATTATAAAACTTTACGTGAGATTGAAATTGTAACAAAATCTTTAGTAAATTAATTTTTGCTCCTTCATATTTTACACTGAGGATGGCATGTAATTTTTTTATATAGTGATGATGTTCTAAAATCAGCTGTCGCTTTAAGATAGCATCGTCTTTTTGTTTCAGAATTCTGGAATTGAAAAGGCATTTCTCTTTGACGTGGTCAGTAAAATTTATATTGCAACTGATAGTACCCCAGTGGATATGCAAACCTATGAGCTCTGCTGTGATATGATCGATGTCGTTATTGACATCTCTTGTATTTATGGGTAAGTAAAATACTCCTACAGGGTACAAACAGACATACTTCTCATTAGGAAATGAAACTGTGCATAATCTTTGTAACATTTGCATTTACTTACTTGATTTTAATACTTTTGTTTTTTTTAAAGTATATTGAAGATAAGAAATGCTACTTTTTTAAAAGATTTTATTTATTTGATAGAGAGACAGAGTGAGAACCTAAGGAGGGGGAGCAGGAGAGGGAGAAGCAGACTCCCCGCTGAGCACAGAGCCCTCAGTGGGACTCAATCCCAGGACCCTGGGATCATGACTTGAGCTGAAAGTGGAAATCATGCTTAACCATCTGAGTCACCCAGATATCTCAATATTTTTGTTTTAAATGACTGAGATCTGTAAATAAACAGCATGCCATAACAACAAAAATTATTGAGTAAATGCCTGACATTCTGCTAATAAGCATATTGCATACATTATATCATTTAATTCCCCTCTATTCCATGAGATGGGAGTTACTATCCCCATGTCACAGATGGGGAAACTGAGGTTCAGAGTGGTTGTTTCTAACCCCTGCTCACACTGTCAGTAAAGGACAGAATCAGAACTTGAACCAAAAGTCTGACAGTTTCTGCGTTCTCCTGAAAAATCTGTCATCATATCATAATGTCATACACACTTGGGAGAGACTAATAGGATCCTCAGACTTTGAATATGTATCTCATATTAACAACAGTTGTTCCCTTCTTCACTGTAAGAAATAACGACTGGATTTTCTTTAACATACTTTGTCTTCCTTTATGAGCAGCAGAGAATTACAAAATGAAGCAAACAACATTACCTGCTTATTATCATGGTCTTAGAGTCTTAGAAAACAGAACTTCCTGTACAGTTACAGTATTATAAAATAAACAAGGGGTGGAGAAAATTGATTCTGGTACCAGACATAGAAACATTTCCACGTAATTTTTAATTTCCTGAATGGGTGTCGTAGAGAGTGAACTAGTTTGAAGTTTGAACTTGTTTGTCTGTCGTATTAAGATCATGCTGTTGCTGTTGATTTATATGGGCTCTTACACGCTTATCCAGTCATTGATGGGTAAGGCTCTTGTTCATCTTCCTCTTTACGCACCAGCTGTGACGTGCCTCACACAGCCTCCTCTGTCAGCTTCGGGAAGGGTCTTGGTCTCCCCATTTCTCTCTCCTTCTGTCTGAAGAGCCTTTGACCCCTCAGCTCAGATTCTTCTGCTATACACACGTGCACACCGGGTCCTTTCTATTATGAGACAGGGAAAGTGGTACTGTGAGACCATAGTGAGGGTGACATGTCACTGGGCTTCACCTGGTAGGCCCTGGATAAATGTAGATGCCACTGTTGTTATTATTATTATTATTATGTTACATTGCCATCTGACTTCAGGAGCAGACTTCACTCCCAAGATTACTGCCTTCTTAGTATTATTATTAAACACTGCCATCTGGCTTCCAAAACAGACCTTGTTTTCTAAGACGACAGCTCTATAGCATTCTATTGTTTTTAAACTCCAGTGGATTGACCTTGAAATAGTCAGGGAAACTGAACGTATCCTGATTACAGTGTAGATTGCTGTGGTAATCAAATACAATAAACACAATTAATCTGGCACCTCTTTAATGATATGCGTAGTCCTTATTGTGCCATATGGTAATTAGATGTAAGTGGTAAGCTGTTCATGTAATGATGCTAATCAGAGTTTCTCTAACCCAGCTAAAACAGGAGGAGGGCAGCAGGCAGTGGGAGGAGTCAGATTGCATTTCCTGAGAACCCATCAGGTGCCTTAAGAACCAGTGTGGGTCACCAACTGGGCGTGGGCCCTGGAGTTTCCCCACCCTTTGCTGGAGCCGTGAGGAGCCAGCCCAGCTAACTGGCAGCCGCTGAGGAAACAGGCTCGCTGCCAGTTCCTAGCTGCTCCGTGGAGACCAGCAGGGCCCGAGGCAGGTGTGCCTTGGTCAGTCTGCTCAGTCATCTGGGGAGTTTCTGGCTCTCCAGGCGCGCGCACGCAGGCTTTAAAATACTTTGTGGCTGTCTCGATTTTCACGGCTTTGTGAACACAGACCTGAGTAGTAGTAGCACAGAGTTGCAGCTGTAATCCATCACCGGTGTTTACTTGTAGTTTTTTGGGTCTTTCTGGTTTCTCCAATTTGTTTACTTCATTTTTTCTGAGTATGAATGCAGTCCGTGCTCATCGCAGAAAATACGTAAAAGCATAAAGAATAAAATTAAGGTAACCCATAATTTCATCACCTAGAGATAGTCAGTATATATATTTTATTGTGTTTTTTACTTTTATTTTTTGGAGATTTCATGTATTTATTTGAGGGAGAGTGGAGAGGTGCGGAGGGAGAAGCACGCTCCCCACTGAGCAGGGAGCCTGACCTGGGGCTTGATCCCAGGACCCTGGAATCATGACCTGAGCTGAAGGCAGATGCTTCACTCATTGAGCCACCCAGGTGCCCCTAATGTGTTTTATTCTTAATTTCTCTGTGTAATTTTTAGGATAATGTGATCTTTGTATATATAAATTTTATATGTATCCTGCTTTATGCATTTAACATTATCACCTAAGACTTTTCTTGTTATTAATTGCGATTAGTAAATTTTCTTCATTAGGTAAAAAATTCAAAAGTTTCAGTTTATTTTTCTCACAATATCACTTATTAGCAAGAGAAATTCAGCCTAGAAAAATAGCAGCTAAAAATAGTACAAAGGACATTAAGAATTCTGATAAAGCATCTTTAACATCTGAGATCCAATCTCTTACAGGTTTTTCTTTAACGTTTTGGTAGGTCACAGTGAGTTGAACCCTTTTTCAAAAAACCTTCTTCCCCAGTTTACTTGTAAGTAGCCATGTATGTGCTGGTTTAAAATATTCTCAAAACTAATAACTTACATTTCCTTTGAAATACTCTACAATTCAGACTTTCATTTAATCTGGTTTGTCACCCTACCTTCTTATGATATTTATGAGACTAAAAACATTAACTCGGTATTAGATTAGTTTGAGATCCCGGCTCTACCCCCATGATCAGTTTTGACCAAATGAGTTCCCCTAGCCTCGGTTCCTTGATACCCAGCTTAGAGGAGTCTATGGCGTGACGATAGAGAAGTCATGATAAAAGCTAAGAACGGTGCCTGTCACATTGTAAATGTTGACTCTTATTCTGCAAAGGGATCAGGTTTAGCACCACCTGTGTTACCCTGTTGTATTAGTGAGATCTGGCATAGTTCCAATTAAGTCAAATTTCTGGTCAATTACTCATTAATTTGGGAGGTAAAAATAAATACACATACACACACACACAGAGTTTCAGATGAGGGGAACAGGTGCAGGGAAGTGCTCCTTTGCCTATAAGAAGAGGACTCATACGTCTGATTACATCAATGTCTTCGGAGGGTCCAGTTTTGGTCATTAAAAGGCATCGTCGTCGTCTTACATTCATTGTGCCTTTTACAGGGTCTCAGCACTGTGCTCAATGCTATATATCTATTATTTAATTGTACTGAGAGACTTCGAGGTAATTGCTCTTAGTATACAGGTAAGGGAGTTGAGGCTCCAACATGTTACCTTGCTCTCCAATTCACATAATAAGTGAACTGGGGTTCAAACCCAAGTCATCTGTGTCTGCAGGCCACACCTTTTCTTAAAGAGATCAGTATATTGGGCGCCTGGGTGGCTCAGTGGGCTAAGCTGCTGCCTTCGGCTCAGGTCATGATCTCAGGGTCCTGGGATCGAGTCCCGCATCGGGCTCTCTGCTCGGCAGGGAGCCTGCTTCCTCCTCTCTCTCTCTCTCTGCCTGCCTCTCTGCCTACTTGTGATCTCTCTCTCTGTCAAATAAATAAATAAATAAAATCTTAAAAAAAAAAAGAGAGATCAGTATATTTATTTACTGTTTTATTTTGAAAAAATTTCAAACCTGCAGAAAATGTGCACTGAGCTCCTGTATGATACCCTTCACTTGCATCTACCCCTTTTTACCAATTTGCCATATTTACTGTCTCTTTTTCTGATACATTTTGCGTTTTGTTTTTGCGGAACCATTTGAGAGTGAATCGCAGACATCATGATTCTTTGATCCTAGCTGCTTGGGTGTCTGTCTCTTTTTTAAAAAAAGTCCTCTTACAGGACCACTGTTTACCAAATTAAGCATATTTAGCACAACTACAATATTGCACTAATACATTGTCTGTATCCAAATCTTACCAGTGGTCCCAATTCTGTCTTTGATCCCTGATCCAGGATCTAGGCCTGTGTTTTGCTGTCATGTCTCCTTAGGCTTCTGTAGTTGGGAAGCGTCATTCAGCTCTCCTCTGTCTTCATCAGACAATGCTTTTGACAGCCCGGTTACTCTGTCAGGAAAACTCAAGAAGCCCTTATGGGCTATGGAGGGGAGAAGATCTAACCTCCACCCCTCACCCGTGTTGCGAAGGTCCCTGGGGAGATGCCTCCCTGTCCAGCAGCCACTCTTTGTGTCCCTAAGAAGGGACTGTCCTACACCATGCACGTTCTTGTGATTGTGTGTTTCGAAGACTTTTGCCAAACGGCCCTGTAATTGTAAACGACTTCTCGTTATGATTATTGCTCTGTGTAGTGAAGCTGGTCTCCGTCACTGGGTTTCATTTTGTAGTTTCTTCCCAGTGGTCACATATGTTCTGGTTTCTGTCCCCATTTAGTCTCAAAGAAGATGGAGCAGGAACCCCCTATGACAAAGAATCAACGGCCATCATAAAGCTGAACAATACAACAGTTCTTTATTTAAAAGAGGTGACAAAGTTCCTGGCTCTTGTCTGCTTTGTCAGAGAGGAAAGCTTTGAAAGAAAAGGTATTGTGTGTGTGTGTGTGTGTGTGTGTGTGTGTGTGTGTTTGTGTGTGTGTGTGTGGGGGGGAGGCTTTAAATGAAACCATTTCACTTCAGACTGATAACTGCTTCTACTGCTTGTGGATGGTGGGTGGTCGGCCACATGTTTCCTGAAGCTTCCAGACTTGTGTCACAAGTCCCCTTGGTGTCCTTCCCCGCCCACCTCCCACCCCCCACCCCGGGCTGTCAGACTTTTGGGATCCAGGAACCAGTCTGCCATGAGGTAGAAGGGGCCCCAGGGACTCTGGCTATCCCTGGAGTGAAGCTGGTTGAAGCCTTGTTGACAGGCTGTAATGTCTCTTGCCACAGGGGCCCAGCAGCCTGTGGTGAGGGCCGCGGCCTCTCTCCTGGTCCACTCCTCTAGAAGGTCCTAAGGACGGTGGGACCGCTGGAGATCCCTGTGGAAAGGAGAGGGGACTTGTACAGCATTAAAGTGAGACCTATTCCACTTCTGTTCAGCCTTTATACATTCTTTAGTCCTCAAAACACAGGGCTGACATCATGATTCTGAGAAGGGAAGATGGGAATATACTTAAGAAGGTCACCAATCAGTGAAACAAAAACAAAAGATATATAAATAAATGATAAATGTGACATAATACCATATAAATGTGTAATACATAAATATGTATTATATATAAATATAAAACAGTTAAGTAAATAAATACAGAGAAAGTAAAACTAAAGCAACTGACCTCATAGAGATACTCATTTTCCCCCTACTGTTTAAACTGGGAATTTAAACTACTACTTAATTTTTTTTTTTTTTAAGATTTTGTTTATTTATTTGACAGACAGAGCTCACTAGTAGGCAGTGAAGCCGAGAGGCGGGGGGCTGGGGGAAGCAGGCTCCCCCGTGAGCAGAGAACCCTATGTGGGGCTTGATCCCTGGACCCCGAGATCATGACCTGAGCCTAAGGCAGAGGCTTAACCCACTGAGCCACCCAGGCGCCCCTACTTTTTTTTTTAAAGTACTATTTAAATTTAAATTACTATTGAAAACAGCTTACTGACATGCTAGGGATTTTTGCTAGCAACTAGGGCATGATTTACCAGTTTGGGGGGTAGAAAAATTCCCAAAAGCATGCCAACAGCAACATTTACTAAAATAGCTTTTCCCCCCTTTATAAGCATGCATGTTCTTTATAGAAATAACTTTGAAAATTTGGGGGCGTACAAAACAAAATAAAACCACTCCATTTTGCCGTCTAGAGCTAAATTCTGTTAGATTTTTGAGATTTTCTTTCTCCTTTCTTCCCTCCCATCTTGCCTTCTTCTCTCATCCCTCTTTTCCTGCCAAAAAGAGGGGGCCAAATGGTCTATTTTGTTTTTGTCAGATGTTTTACATCTGTTGTTTTCACTCATTTATATCTTGGAAATTTTTCCAAGTCCTTGAGCATGAAAACATAATTTAGATTTTTATTGTTTCTTTCTTATTACAAAAGCAGTAGATTCACTTAAAAATTTAGAAGTAACAGAGAAGCAAAAAAGAAATACCTAAGTTCTCACTCGGAAATCACTCTCAACATTTTCTTTACAACTTTTTGGACTTTTTCATCTGTGGCTATGTCGCTATCCATATGTGATGATAAGATAAATGCTACTTTGTAACCATTACTGAATTACAGTGAGGTAATTACAGACATCCTTCTAATTCACTAAGCCTTTTTTAACTGTATCATTTTAGTTTCTTTTATTGTTAAGAATTTATATTGTTTCTAGATTTTAATGTTGTAAATAATCTGTGATGACCTTCTTTGCACTGAATATTTGTGTACATTTTGGTTATTTCCTCAGGAAAAAACTTCAGCAAGTGGAATTACTCAGATCCAAGGGCAGGGTAGGCATGTTTTGGTGGCTTCTAATACATATTATCAAAATATCCTTCCAAAAGATGTTATGGGTTTGTGCTACAAAGAGAATATAAGTGTGTCCGTTTTGCTGTATTCCTATCAATATTAGGTATTAGCACTAAAAAATTAATTATTAAAAACTAGTATCATTTGAATTTTTATTTCCTTGCTTCTTGGTGAAGTTGTATATTTTTCCTATATTTACTGACTGTTACCAACCAGTTTGCCTTTTGTGTTCTTGGCCTTCAAAATTTTTAATTAAGTGGCGCTAATTTTTTATTCCTTAGTTTCATCTTGCTGAAAGTAAGAACAGGTTAAATAGTAGGCTCGTGGAATTTTGACAGGACAATACCTTTTTTCATTCTCTCAATTATAGATGATTTTACCCAGACCCAGGAGCTGTTAAGTAAGTTTTTTTTCAAGTTTCTACTACCAGTGTGTGGAAGTCAGAGCTAAGATTCCTGGGCTTGTCCTTACATAGACTCAATTGTGTGTATTGTGTACAACCCATTATACATATATTTCCATGATTACAGATATTTCCAGAATTTATATTTGGTGATTAATATTTTGCATTGATTTTGGAAGCTAAATAAAATACAATGCAAATAGTACAACTAGAGCCCCCAAACCATCTAGGGTAGTGGCAGCTCCTAAAATTTAGGGTATATTAGCGTCAACCTGGAGAGCTTGTTTATTTTCAGCTGATTTTAGACTGAACAGAAACGTTGCAAAAATACTACATTGCCTACAGAGATTCCTCAATCCACTTTCCCCATCTTACATACTCCATTACTATAATAGTAATTAATAGTATTAATGAATTAATTAGTATTCATTAAGAAACTACAGACCTTATTCAGATTTCACCGTTTTTCCAAAAATACCCTTTTTCTGTCCCAGGATCACAAATTGATTTGATCATGATTCCTCCTAGTCTTCTCCAGTCACTGATAGTTCTTTATCTTCCATGACCTTGACACTTTGGAAGAGTACTAATCAATCGTTTTGTAGAATGTCCCTCAGAAAGGGTTTGTCTCCTGTTTCCACACAGTTGGAATAAGATTATGCACTTTGACCAGAATGTGTCCTTCTCAGTGCATCATATCAAGTGGTTCATGATGTTGATAAGTCTTATTACTACTGGTGGTGTTCACCTTGATTTAGTCAAGGTCATGTCTGTCAGGTTTTTCCTCTGGAAAGTTCCTGTCTTTCCCACTGTAGTTAATACATATTTTCAGGTTATGTAAATCCTCTTCTTCCTCAAACTTTGGCCCACTAATTTTAACATCCATCTATGGTTGTGGAAATAAATTTAAGCAGGAGTTTATTATGTGGATCTTTGTAAGTTAGGTGGGATCATCTCTAAGGACTGACAGATTTGGTAGAATTAACTAGCTAGAAACCTAGGTATTTTAATATGACAACTAGGAAATGGCAGACAGATTTAACCCTATCGTGTTAAACTCCGTGTGCTCTTTAAAATGATTATCTCCATTTGCCTAGGATGGGAGGGCACCTTCCCTTGATAAGGGGAATGTCCCTGGCAAATGGAATGACTTGGTCACCCTGGGGATCAGGGAGTTGTCTTTAAAAAGAACTTACTGCTTATAAATGTGTAGAGTAGTTTGGTTTTGTTGCTTTACTTTTTCTTCTTTAAAGATTCTTATTTTTAAATAATCTCTGTAGCCAGACTGTGGCTCAAACTTCCAACCCCAAGATAAGGGTTGTGTGGTCTACCAATTGAGCCAGCCAGGTGGCCCTGGTTATGTGGTTTTTTTTTTTTTTTTTTTTTTAAAGATTTTATTTATTTATTTGAGAGAGAGCATGAGTGAGGAGAAGGTCAGAGGGAGAAGCAGACTCCCCGTGGAGCTGGGAGCCCGATGTGGGACTCGATCCCGTGACTCCAGGATCATGACCTGAGCCGAAGGCAGTCGTCCAACCAGCTGAGCCACCCAGGCATCCCTGATTATGTGGTTTTAATCTCAAGTGTTGTAGAGTCCTCTTGGTGCCAACAACCGGCACTGGTTGGTTAGCTTTGCCTCATGCTGGGTCTCCGTCTGGGTTTTCATTAATGATCTCTGTGACTACTTTTGCAGAAAGGAGAGGATCAAAAGCAGATGTGGTGTTTTCAGCCTTGGCTCCACACACACTCCACAGTCCTTGCTCCATAGGCACCTTAGGAAGGGAGGCAGTTAAAAAATACGGACCTCTGGGTCCTCCTCCAAACAATTAGAATAGAATTCCTGGGAGAGGGGCCTAGGGTTTGTTAAATATTTTAAAGTTCTCTGGATTTTTTTTTAATATATATATTTTAAGATATTATTTAATATTGGACAGAGAGAGACATAGAGAGGGAACACAAATGGGAAGAGGGAAGCAGGCTTTCCACAGAGCAGGGAGCCCGATGCGGGGCTCAATCCCAGGACCCTGGGATCATGACCTGGGCCGAAGGCAGATGCTTAACGGACTGAGTCACCCAGGGGCCCTAATACTGTTACATTTTAAAGATTTTTATTTATTTATTTGACAGGCAGAGATCACAAGTAGGCAGAGAGGCAGGCAGAAAGAGATGGGAAGCAGGTCCCCTGGCGAGCAGAGAGCCCGATCTGGGGCTCCATCTCAGGACCCTGAAACCATGACCTGAGTCGAAGGCAGAGGCTTTAACCCACTGAGCCACCCAGACACCCCAACATTTTAAATTGCGAAGATGAGTAAGTTAATATTTGTCAGGAACTGTCAACAGAAGACTTGTGCAAGTTGAATTTTCACTGAGCCAGTTTTTCTAACTAAGCTTTCTTCCTAAGGCAGTTGGTTGCATGTAAAAGCAAAGAATCTCCTATCCCAGTTTCCACTAAATAAAATAATCTCTTTGCTTCTTGTTTATTTTCTTTTAATTACATTCTTTATTTGGAAGATGGTCCCAAGAAACAAAAATGAGGAAGTAGGAAAATGAGACAAGGTAGAGAAGCCACCCACCGTGGCGCCAATGAGCAGTTTTATGTTCACTCCCAGTACGAGAGAGCCTCTGAGAAGCTGTGTGGAACAAACGCAGTCACCCCAGTTGAGTATGGGAGACTGCAGCACTGACCCGCCTTCCTCCGTGCCCCTGTTTGAGGTGCCTTCAGAACGTTCGTTCCCATATCCCTCGTACCTGTCCCTGTGCAGTGGAGGAAGTTCTGTGAAAGCCTCCGGCAGAAAAGAGCGGCTTCTCTTTCTTTAAGATTTTATCTTGAAGTAATCTCTACATCCAGCGTGGGCCTTGAATTCACAACACTGAGATCAAGAGTCACGTGCTCTACTGACTAGGCCGGCCAGGTGCCCCTGGGCTTACTTAATTCTTACTAGTTCCCCCCCTGATTCCAGTAGTGTTGTCTGAGGAGATGACTTGGAGGTTTTATTGCACTGTGGTCAGTGTCGCTTCAGAAGCAGCAGAGGGCGCCACTGAGAAGGTTTCCTGCTTCTGGAAGCTGAGCTGGTGTTCCCTCCAGTGCACTTGCCGTTGTTTGACTGCTTTGAAGAATTTCAGTCCTTGGCTGGAATCCCAGTTCTTTTTTATTTTGGTTGGGGCTTTGGAAACATTACTTCCGTGGATGGAAGCAGTTGTTGGGCTAGTTATTTTAATAAATGTAAAAATAGTACATCGAACCAACTGCCTTAGCCTAATTGGTATAAACATAATGTTGTTCTCAACACTTTTACAAATTAGTGTGCTGAAAAATGCACTCAAGACTTGGGATTAATCTTCTATTCCATTCTTGTACCAATGATTTCAGAAAGCACAAAATGATTCTCCCCTACTTCGTCTGCATTTGAAATTTACTTAGAGTTCAGAAACTGAGAGCGTTGTTGGTTGAACTTCGAGCTTGCTGTTGACCTGAGGTGACTGCCACAACTCTAAAATCAGGGACGGGGATCTTGCTTTCCCTAGGGCTCCTGACAGTGGCTTAAATGTAATAGGTATCAATAAATGTGGATCAGTAGAATGATGGGTACTGAAGCTTTGAGATCTTGGCCACACTTCGAGTCAGGGTCTGCCTCCAGTCAGAGTCAGTTGAATAATCCCTTTTGGGGAGACATAATAAATATTTCATGGAGGATATATCTTAATTGTAAGAAATCTTGAATTCTGATAGGTCAAAAAATACACTTCAGTTCTTCAATGTTGTAGGTCATAGACATCTTTGAAAATGTGGTCTGTACTCTGGAACCTTCCCTTAGGAAAACATGTACATTGACAGAAAATTGCCTGCGATTCCTCAAGCAGCTACAACTTCTAGGGAAATCTGTGGACGTTCTGTTAAGACCGCTCTTCTGCTTCCCCTTAGTTGCTTGTCCCGGCCATGGCAGACACGACAAGAGGAGATTCTTTCTTTGTTTCTTTCCTTTTTTTTTTTTTTTTTTTTTTTAAAGATTTTGTTTATTTATTTGTCAGAGAAAAAGAGAGAGTGAGCGAGCATACACACAGGGGAAATAGCAGGCAGAGGGAGAAGCAGGCTTCCCGTTGAGCAGGGAGCCCAATGCAGGACTCGATCCCAGGACCCCAAGATCAAGGCAGACACTTAACCAACTGAGCCACCCAGGTGCCCCATGAGGGGGTTATTTCTGTGCGACATGTCTAAAATATTTTGTTTTTTCCCCCAGGGCTTATTGACTATAATTTTCATTGCTTCCGGAAAGCCATCCATGAGGTCTTCGAGGTGAGGATGAAAATGGTGAAATCTCGAAAGGTTCAGAATCGGCTGCAGAAGAAAAAAGGAGCCACCCCCAATGGGACCCCTAACGTGCTGCTGTAGTGAGGCTTTGGGAGTATCTCTGCGAGTCAGACCTTGCAGTGAGGCTCCTGTGCTGTGTTGCACTAAAGGAAGAGGAAAAAGGAGATTGGGACACATGACGTATTTGTTGTTTAAAAAAAAAAAATCCCCTCAACCCTCTTGATCTTCTCTTTTTTAAATAAAGTGAGCACTTTGAAGCCGAAACTTGTATTTTAACAATGAAGTAAAATCTACTGTAATTTCATTACACAAATGTAAACTTTTATGGTCTGTAGTCAGAAATTCCTGTGTGAGGACTGCCAGGAACTGTATATATTTTGCTCTTTTTCATGTTTTTTTTCTTTGAACTTTGATAAAACGACTTTTCTAAGCTTTTTTCTGTACTTGGTGTCAAGGACATGCATACTGTAGTGTTGTTCAGATCTCTATGGCTTTCAGAAATCAAAAAGCAATGAACTGGCAATGTTTTTTTGGTTTTGTTTTGTTTTTTTTTATAAATTTGGGAATCTTTGCTACTAATTGTTGAGAAAAACCATTTTTCAGTGGAGCTGGAACAGATTGGGGCAGCAAGCTCCAGGAGCAATAAGAACTGTCTCCTGTTTATAACTGGTGTAAACAGGAGTTTTGTAGAATAATATTAGCACCAAACTTACCTAAAAATGTCACTAGCCGTGCCCGGACTTCCCTACTCAACAGTTTTTACAAAGCTCTTTACCTCAACACACATCTCTATAATCATTTTATACAGAGAGGCTTGTTCCTTCTTGCTGCATTACTGTTCTTTAGAACCTTTGGGACCAGATTTCCAAAATGGTGCCAATCACTAGAGAGAAAGAGGAATGTTGCTGAATTTCAGGGTTTATGGAGGCTTTTCTGTAACTGCCACTGGGGCTGAAGTTACATCAGAGGTCACATGGTTTCCCAAATGTAGGTGATGGGTATTCAGAGATTTAAAAATGGATCTACAGTTTGTATGTTTGGCCCCCCTGTGAAGTGGGCCTATTGTGCAACATTTAAAATGTTTATTGAGGATCATGACTACAGGGAATGTCTCAGATCTCTACACAGAGCATAGCCCCGGTGAGCACGTTTTGTCACCCATTAGTCTCCTGCTCAACCATGACCGTGTGCCTTGGGGACTCTGCCCATTCCCACCTTAGGGTTGAACTAGAACTCAGCCAGCCAGCAGTACACTCTGCACAGCTGAAAAGCTATCCTGCAGACCTCTAATGATCAGTGGGACGAGGACAGCTGGAGGAGACATCACAGTTAGCTGTGTGTTTGTTTCTGTGAAATTCTCCCACTTATGTTTACTTTACACTTTCAGGATGTTAAGGGACTCCTAAATCTCCCCTCACCCCAAACCATTCCTAGTAGATAATTCTCTGTCCGTTAGGTAATTCTATATCTGTCCCAAGGGTCAGTGCCCTAAACCCGACTTGTGAGTATTGGAAAATAATGTTATATACTTATTTATCTTTAAGCAAAGACTCATAAGGAAGTCAAAGCTGGTCCTAGCAAAATGTACCAAGTTCCTAAAGTGACTTGCCCTTGAAACTATCCCGTCTCTATCTGGGGCTTCCTTCCATCCTCCCTCCTTCCCTCCCCAAGTCCTATTCCTTTGAGGCTGCTAACTGCAATGCAAGATGGTAGCTGATGGAAGTGTAAGGTTTGAGTCCTCCCAAGGGTCTGTGCATTTTGGAAGGAAATTTCTAAAAATCATTAAGGCGCCCAACTCCCTCATGATTCCTGCTCAGAAACCTGGATGGGTAGGAACCCAGGGTTCCAAAGGAGACTTTTCCTTAATTTCTAGACCTATATCCTGTTGGATCTTTGGATCTTTGCCAACAGGCTTGTTACATATGGGTTCTTCTGAATAAACTTAATGTTCTGATATTTTTTACACAATGTTTCTTTTTGATTAAGGAAATAAGGAATCACTTTTCTAATGTGACTTTATCCTCAAGGTAGAGACACTTGCCTACCTGGTAAATTACACATTACTTAGGTATATATTATTGTAACCAGGAGGAGCTTCCATTTTTAAGCTGGGTAGATGATGACTTTTTGTTAAAATGTGCCTTAAAAGTCTATAACTTCAGGAGCAAATGACTCTTTGGGGGAAAAGCAAAAACAATCGTATGGCATAGGACCCAAGTTCACGGTAGTAAGTGCACTCTTTGATTGATCACACACTAATACGTAGATTACTGCCTCAAACCTGTAAGCATGGCAATGACCTCTTAGTTAAAGACAGATGTAGGAGTTATGTCTAAGTGTTCAGCTTTTTAAGTCTGTGCTATTGGAATGACAAAATCTATTCCTTCTACATTTTATTTTTGATATGGAACATAGCTTACTGTAATGTGTATGGCCCTGTTTAGGTCTCAGATGTATAAATACAAAGTCCAAATACATGGCTACAGTGACTTCTCTGGAACATGTTTGCTCATTTTCAAAGGTGGAGAACTTGACCTACAGGTTTTTAGGGCAATCAGAGGTGAGAGGTGAGACTGTGAATTACCCTCTTGGGTTATTTTTAGTGATATAAATAAGTGTGTATGACCAGGGTAGAGTGTTTTTGAAGGAATAAAAAAAAAAAAACCTGGTTGGCATTCATGGATAGTGTTATTTTGTGAGCATAATATATTTTGGGCCCTTAAATATAAAATGACTGGAAACACAGCAATATTGTTACTATACGGGTTATATGCTAACTCTGAGACGTACTCCAGAAAAATGGCTGAACTGTCTTGATTATTAAAGTATGGTATGCATTTAACTTCTATAGACTGTTTGTAATTTTTAATCAAGCATAGTGTTATGCTTTAAGCAGGACATCATTCGTAATTATTGCTAAAACATTGCTTTCAAGAATGTTAATGCCAATTTAAAAGCACGTGTCATGCTCATGATTTGGTAAGGCTCTCATTTTATTTCAGACATATTCATAACTAAGCATACTGGGAGCAGAATATTCTCTTTGGTAAAGGGGCCCGTCCTGTTTCTGAGATTGTTAACCATCTATGAATATCATTGCTTCACTGGCCCTGTTGGGTCCCTTTAGTAAAATGTTTATCCTGATAGACCAGCTTTCATCTTGTGGAAATGAAGATAAATCACTCTATTTGCACTTTTATATTTATTTTATTTTTAAATCCTCCCTTTTATCTCTCCATAGTTTTCATGGGAACATGGCTGTTTGGAATATAGAACTGTTGGTTTGTTGTTGTTGTTGTTTTTTTTTTTTTTTTCAGTAAACTTCGGACACTAATTCTTGCTGCTTTTGTCCTAATCCCTAACCGTCTGGAAATTCTTTTTTTTTTGTTTGACAGAGATCACAAGTAGGCAGAGAGGCAGGCAGAAAGAGAGAGGAGGAAGCAGGCTCCCCGCTGAGCAGAAAGCCCGATGTGGGTCTCAATCCCAGGACCCTGGGATCATGACTGGAGCCGAAGGCAGAGGCTTTATTTAACCCACTGAGCCACCCAGGCGCCCCCTGTCTGGAGATTCTTTTCAAACAGGCTACCTTATCGATTCTGACTTGCATCATAGGGTTCCACTCTTACTGACTTCTACGGATCCCTAAGAGTTCCCGGAGAAAACCAGCTTTAGATATTATATCTTATATACAAAACTCTGTTTCTGATTGGAAAACCTGATCTAAAATAATATTTCTCTACCACTTTTAATCAGTATTGATGTTGAGTTTAGGAGGA
Source organism: Mustela putorius furo (assembly GCF_011764305.1). Taxonomy (NCBI): domain Eukaryota; kingdom Metazoa; phylum Chordata; class Mammalia; order Carnivora; family Mustelidae; genus Mustela; species Mustela putorius. The sequence goes on from NW_025421301.1 coordinate 645,109, forward strand.
AAAAAATGTCTTTGACAGAATTACTTCCTGGTAATATGCAATGATTGAATGCACATAATATTTCAGGTTCTCAAATGCTTTTACAGAAGTTATCTTCATAACCCCGAGAGGTGGGTACTATCATCACTCCTAGAGATCCGGCAACTGAGTGTAGAGAGTTGAAATAACGTGGTCAGGATCACATAACTAATAAGATACAAGGCTGGGAGTCTGGTTGGAGAATTCACCCTCTCAATACTGTTTTGAGCAACTGTACCACATGTCCCTTTAAAATGCCCTGCCTTTACAAATATGAAGATGGGAACTTGAAGTTTAGGATTTACTGCCACCTGGGGCTATGAAGGCTAAAATGCAGGGAAATTTTAAAAAGAAATACCTTTTCTCACAGGAGAATGAGTAAAAGCAGCCTTCTAGAGGTACTTCACTCAAGATTAAGCGGCCTTCTTCCCAGTCCAACACGGAAAATAATATTAAGAGAGTATTTAAATATCAGAAGAGATTTCAAATACCTTTTCCAGACATTTGGTTTTCTGAGAAGCAAAAGTATATCAAATTCTGAGAAAATCAAGAGAGAATAATAAGCCTTTGATCTTAGCTGCATTCAACCTTTTACTTCAGTATGTGCAACCATATGTATAGAAAACAAAATTACAGAAAACAAAACATTGGATTAAAATTCAAAAAGATACATTTCGGGACGCCTGGGTGGCTCAGTTGGTTGAGTGGCTGCCTTCGGCTCAGGTCATGATCCCAGAGTCCTGGGATCGAGTCCCACATCGGGCTCCTTGCTCGGCGGGGCGCCTGCTTCTCCCTCTGCCTCTGCCTGCCACTCTGTCTGCCTGTGCTCGCGCTCTCTCTCTCCCTCTCTAACAAATAAATAAATCTTTTTTAAAAAACAGAAAATATTTTTTTAAAAAAGAAAAAGGATACCTTTCAACCCCAACATTTTCTTGAGCTGCAGACCTACCTTTAAAATTGCCAGTAGCGTATTTTTGCTGGAATCTTCCATAAGAGGACCCTCCAATCGAATATGCCCTACATTAAACTCACTTCCTTCTTGCTAAACCTTCTCCTCCTTTTATGGTGGTGTGACTATGCTCCCTGCAGTCCCTGCCAGAAACGTGGGCCTCCTTGACTCTCCCTTCCTGCTCGTTCATCCAATCAACCACCCAGTTCCTTCAGCTCAGTTTTAGAAACCTCTATTCATTCTTTTTTTTTTTTAATTTTTTCTTTATTTATCTGACAGAGATCACAAGTAGGCAGAGAGGCAGGCAGAGAGAGAGGAGGAAGCAGGCTCCCTGCTGAGCAGAGAGCCCGATGTGGGGCTCGATCCCAGGACCCTGGGATCATGACCTGAGCCGAAGGCAGAGGCTTTAACCCACTGAGCTACCCAGATGCCCCTAGAAACCTCTATTCATTCTATTCTCTCCATCTCTTTTGCCACTATCCTGATTTAGGGCACCATCTCTTCTTGTCTGGATCTTAACAGCCTCTCAACTAACATCTCTCCACCTCATCCATCCCCATTCATTCCATTCTCCACACAAGACTCAGGGTGACCTTCCTAAACCCCCACCATGCTGACCACATCAGTCTCTTGCTTAACACGGATCATGGCTCTCCATTACAGATCTCAAACTCCACAAGAACGTTTGCAATAACCTGCCTCTCTAGTTCTTACCTCCCTCCCCAGCCATGGCTCATCCTCCCTCAACAGAGGTGAACCAGCATGACTGTATGGTGTGTGGTAAACCAGAGGAACCATGAGTCTTGATTCCTTTCTTTTTGGTCATTTTCTGAGGGAAATGATCATTTTTTTTTCTTCATCAGTGATTGATAGGACAGCTATTATGTATGAGATATTGTGCTTAATAAAAAGGCAGATTTTAGAGATGCAAGGATTTTAGTAATGAAAATAAAGCACTTTATAGAAGTGTAGGAGTTAACCCTTCATGGAATCCATTATAAATTCTTTGTTGTTGTGAGCTGCAATAAATACAATCCACACTGCAAACTATCACATACTTACACCTATAAATAATACCTTTTTTTTAAAAAAAAGATTTTATTTACTTATTTGACAGAGAAATCACAAGTAGGCAGAGTGGCAGGCAAGGTTGGGGTGGGCAGGCTTCCTGCTGAGCAGAGGGCCCAATTCGGGGCTCGATCCCAGGACCCTGAGATCATGACCTTAGCCGAAGGCAGAGGTTTAACCCATTGAGCTACCCAGAGCCCCTAAATATTACTTTTTTAAAGAGTTTATTTTTTAATTTTTTTTATTATTTTAAAAGATTTTATTTTTAAGTAACCTCTGCATCCAGCGTGGGGTATGAATTCATAACCCCAAGATCAAGAGTCACACGCTCCACCAACTGAACCAGAGCCAGCACCCCTTATAAATATTACTTTTATTTTTATTTCTTTTACGTGAGCTCTGTGCCCAATGTGGGGCTTGAACTCATGACCCTGAGACCAAGAGTCACATGTGCCACTGACTGGCCCAGCCCAGTGCCCCACAAATATTACTTAAAAACAAAACAAAACTCACAAAGTAGTATCCTTCCTACATACAATGTGTTCTAGTATTTTTTTTTCTTTATTTCTTTTTTAAAAAAGATTTCACAATCCACTAGTGGGTCATGACCTGTAATTTATGAGGCATTGCTGGAATAAATGAAGCCATTAGCCAGATCAGAGATACCTGAAGATTTTTTTAGCCTAAAATATTTTCCTTCCCTCTCTGTTAATTTTATTTATTTGTTTATAAATCACCATTAGTTTTTCTTTTTCTTTTTTTAAACACATTTTTAAAAAAGATTTTATTTATTTGAGAGAGAGAGAGAGAATGACAGAGAGCATGAGAGGGGAGAAGGTCAGAGGGAGAAGCAGACTCTCCGGGGAGCTGGGAGCTGGATGTGGGACTTGATCCTGGGACTCTGGGATCATGACGTGAGCCAAAGGCAGTTGCTTAACCAACTGAGCCACCCAGGCGTCCCTAGCTTCTCTTTTTTAAAAGATTTATTTATTTTAGAGAGAGAGAATGTGTGCGCACATGTTTGAGGGGGAACGGACAGAGGAAGAGGGAGTAGAGAACCTCAGGCAGACTCCCCCTGAGCACAGAGAGTCTTTTGTGGGGCTCAACCTCATGACCCTGAGATCATGATCTGAGCCAAAATCAAGAGTCAGACCCCTGACCAACTGAGCCACCCAGGCACCCCTCCCTATATGTTCATTTTTTAAAAAATTTATTTATTTATTTATTTATTTATTTATTTATTTAAGAGAGAGATTGTGAGGAGAGAGAGGAGAAAGTATGGGGAGGGGCAGTGGGAGAGAATCTCAAGCAGAGATTGCGATACCTCCCCATTGAGCACAGAGCCTGATGTGGGGCTACCTGAGTTCATGACCTGAGCCAAAATCGCAAGCAGGTGGCACAACTCACTGAGCCACCCAGGTACCTCTCCCTCTCTGTTAATTGTACAGTCTTAACAAACACAGGGAACATTCTGAGAAGGTTCTTGAATTTCTCTTTCACTTGTCAGGGTTTTCTGCTGTGTTCATCAGAGCACTTTTAATTTCCATTGCCATTCCTTGGAGGTGTTTGTTGGTGGGTTGTTGGGGATCCATCCTGGCAGGATCTTCTTTTACTATAGACTCTGTCCTTGACTATAATAAATAATTAACTTTATTTTTTAAAAGATTTTATTTATTTAGTGAGAGGGCATGCACATATGTGGGGTGGGTAGGGGCAGAGGGGGAAGGAGAGAGGGCATCTCAAGCAGACTTTGTGCTGAGCACAGAGCCCCACATGGGGCTCGATCTCACAACCCCGCAATCATGACCTGTGCCAAAATCAAGAGGCTGACACTTAACTGACTGAGCCACTCAGGCGCCCCAGTAATTAACTTTACTGGGAGTCTAGGGACTCATGAATTTATATCTAACTTTTATGGGTCCTTTGTTCATTCACACAACATTAGTCTTAACCAGTATCAAGAATCCACAAGTTTTGACTTTTTTGTGTTGTTTTGACACTCCCAAGAAGCAAGTGGACAAGGCCCTTCCCCCTGAAAGGGAGTTGATTAAGCCACTACACTCAGTGTGTGTGGAGGAGAGCATTAACCAGCTGCCTGAGGTCTTGACCACCGTGCTTCCTCAATCTGTACTAAAAAGCTTCTGGGGCAAGGAGTCCCAAAACTGCGTAAAAAAACTAAGGCCTGGGGTGCCTGGGTGGCTCAGTCATTTAAGCATCTGCCTTTGGCTCAGGCCATGATCTCCGGGTCCTGGGATTGAGCCCCATGTCAGGCTCCCAGAGCAGCAGGGAATCTGCTTCTCCCTCTCCCTCTGCTCTTCCCTCCTGGTCCTGCTCTCTTTCTCTCTCAAATAAATAAATAAAATCTTAAAAAAAATAATAACAACAATAACAAAAATCAACCAAGACCCTCCCCTTGAATGCCCAACTACAGTAGAGCAACTAAGACCTATTTCTTCCATGCTAATGCAGGCCACTCCAAGATGGGCCATTCTGGTGTGATGACTGAGCTTAAGGCAATGGAAACCCTGTGGGCTCAAGAGAAACTTCTGCCCCTCCCTTAACCACACAGAAGAATCCAAATTGGGGGTATGTCCCAGAATAAGGATTATTAGCAGAGATAAATTTTATCTGAGTGACCTATCTGTATGGTAGGGCAAACATCTAATTACCAAATATGTGCTTTATTTCTTACTGCCCTGGGCAGCACATTCCTTTCCTCTGAAGTCACAGATCCCTACCCCCTCTCCTTAGTTCAGGATCACATCTAGACCTCATTTTGCCTGTCTTTGGAGTTTCCATGTATGGATTCCCCATACGTATGCTATGAAATTTGGTTTTCTCCTATTTATCTGTCTCATGTCAATTTGATTCGTAGTCCAGCTAGAAGGACCTTGAAGGGGACAGTTCTTGCTCCAGACACTTCATGCTTGCCATCTCTGTGGACAGTTCCATTCCTGCAAGCCGATTCTGCTGGCTTCCACCTTCCACCATTGCCCCAGTCCCCGTGTGGCTGCTGCCTGATTCTTGCTCGCTTCTGGCCTTGCAGAGAGCTCAGGGCTGGAGTGCCCTGCCTTCATCCGCAGTCACCAAGCAGGAACAAACTCCAGCCTTCTTCCAGCCCTCTGCAAGCGACCTTGGTCATCCTGCTTTCACCTCCCTTCCATGGGAAGCAGGTAATGACGGGGCTGACTGGAAGGGACTGGTCCTGTTTATCTTTCCATCTCCGTGGGCAAGGAAAGAAGTCAGGTTAGTGAGGTGTAAGAGAAGTCACCACCACATTCATGTCCTACCATTTCATTCAATGCTAAAGGCCAGTGCTTTCCAAAGTTATCTGATCTTAAGAATCATCTAGAGTGTTTAAAAATGTAAATTCCCGGGGCACCTTGGTGGCTCAGTGGGTTAAAGCCTCTGCTTTGGCTCGGGTTATGATCCCAGGGTCCTGGGATTGAGCCCCGCATCGGGCTCTCTGCTCCTCGGGGAGCCTGCTTCCTCCTCTCTCTCTCTGCCTGCCTCTCTGTCTACTTGTGATCTCTGTCTGTCAAGTAAATAAATAAAATCTTAAAAAAAAAAAAAAAAGTAAATTCCCTTCTCTACCCCAGTCTTGAATCAGAATCTTTGAGGAGAGATCTGAGAATCTGTATTTTAGGTAAATATCCTAGGCAAGTCTTATAAATTCGGAGACCATTGTTTGGCCTTACAGCCATTAAAAGGGATGGGGAAGGGACATGATGGAAGACTGGGGTTAGAATTACACAGGGGAGCTTTCTTCACTCTTCCACTTCTCCATAAACGCACGCATACATGCACATGCCCACACACGCACACACATATATGCTTCAAGTGTTAGTGTCTTTATCCAACTGGATTACGTAGCTTTTGATATTGACATTATTTAATCTGCAATTCAAATGTAAACTTTTATAGGCATAAATTAAATAATGAAAAAGTCTATTTAAACCACTCATTACTTTAGATATTTAAATATCTGTTCATGTTAAAATCACAAATTATGCAGAACATCATTAATTTAAAAAAAGTATTTTTTTCCCCTTTAAGACATTTTAATTCTTTACAGCCATCTTCTACGTCAGGGTCTTCATCATCACGGGAACATTTTGGCTCATCTGACAATTCCCTCTTAGGCATTTTAAGAAAGAACATGTTTTAACTTGAAGACGCTGTTGCCAGTGGAAATTTTATTGAGTCTCAGGAAACTAGTTGTTAAACATTAGGGCAGGTTTTTGTTTTTCCCCTCTGTATTCACTCAACAAATACGTACTTCTTCCCTTTTCAGTGACTTTTTAAAAAGCCTACTAATAAGGATCTGCCATGCTTGTCCTCCAAGGTCATACACTCAAGAATGTCTTTGATCTTTCCCCCTAATTTTTTAGGTGGCCCTTATTAGAAAACTCCTGTTGCTCGAGGTCCTTTCAAGACATACTGTCTTTTGGAATAATTTTGTCCTTCTTGAACAAAGTAAAAGACAAAAAAAAAACACTCTCTTTTCTGAAAAATGGTATTTGGGAAAAATTTTGCTTTCTATTCTGGCATATATGGTATATATTTCCATTTAAGAACATCTGCACCTAAACCCAACTTCATTTTTTATTTTTTTTATTTTATTATATTTTATTTTTCAGTGTTCCAAGATTCATTGTTTATACACCACACCCAGTGCTCCATGTAATACATACCCTCCTTAATACCCACCACCAGGCTCACTCAACCCCCCAGCCCTCCCTCCCAAAACCCTTATTTTGTTTTTCAGAGTCCACAGTCTCTCATGGTTCATCTTCCCCTACGATTTCCCCCAGTTCACTTTTCCTGTCCTTCTCCCCATGTCCTCCATGTTATTCCTTATGCTCCACAAGTGAAACCATATGATAATTGACTTTCTCTGCTCAATTTATTTTACTCAGCATAATCTCCTCCAGTCCCATCCATATTTATACAAAAGTTGGGTATTCATCCTTTCTGATGGCTGCATAATATTCCATTGTATTTATTGACCACATCTTCTTAATCCATTCGTCTGCTGAAGGGCATCTTGGCTCTTGCCACAGTTTGGCAATTGTGGACATTGCTGCTATGAACATTGGGGTACAGATGGCCCTTCTCTTCACTACATCTGTATCTTTGGGATAAGTAGTAGTGCAATTGCAGCTAAACCCAACTTCAGCTTGCAGGGAAGTCACACTGGACCAGCTTCTTCTCACAAGATGCTAGAAGGCAGAAAGAATACAGCATACCTGTATCTTTTGGTTATTTTGTGCTAAAAGCATAAACTACAGGAAAGTCCAGGACTGTTTTTAGAAGCTGATGACTTGGTTCTCATTCAAAGTTTGTAAACTGGATTTTAATGGAAAGCAGCCTAGGTTTGTTTGTTCTGAAGACATTAATAGTATTACTGAAATGCCTTGTGGCTGCGGGATTTTCTAAGAAGGTCTGTATTTGTGTGAGCATTGTCTGTAGCCTAAAGAAGGTTTCACATCTTTATGAACTATGATTTTTTTGGATAACTGTGGATGCTATAATGATGAAGAAAATACAAATGTCTTTAAAAGTATTGAACTCAAAGTAACTTTTTACCATTTTGCATTTCCCCAATGAATAGAAACTGAAACTGCTCTCAAGAAGGTAGGAGCAGGGTTCTAAGCTTTTCAGGTTAGTTTGTAAATGACCAAGTTTCTTCCACCAGCAAGTGGCTAAAAAGACTCAGAGAGGGCGCCTGGGTGGCACAGTGGGTTAAGCCGCTGCCTTCAGCTCAGGTCATGATCTCAGGGTCCTGGGATCGAGTCCCGCATCGGGCTCTCTGCTCAGCAGGGAGCCTGCTTCCCTCTCTCTCTCTTTCTGCCTGCCTCTCCATCTACTTGTGATTTCTGTCAAATAAATAAATAAAATCTTTAAAAAAAAAAAAAAGACTCAGAGAATGACAGATTGGCATTGCAGGATAGGGGGCCACAAGAAGATAGGCATAGAGGGTGCCTGGGTGGCTCAGTCAGTTGAATGTCTGCCTTCGGCTCAGGTCATGATCCCAGAGCCCCAGGATCCAGCCCTGGGATCGAGCTCCACGTTGGGCTCTCTGCTCAGTGGGGAGTCTGCTTCTCCCTCTCAGTCTCCCTCTCTGTTCCCCCCCACCCAAAATAAATAAATAAAATCGTAAAAGAAAAAAGAAGAAGGGCGTAGACAGAGAGGCAGAGGGACAGTGCCCGGAAGAGCAATTAGGAAAGGACCCAGGCGGAGGAAGGAAGGAAGGAAGGGAGAAGACATAGTTGCTGGCACATCGTGAGGTTATCCATTCTTTCAACCATGAACAACTAGTTTTATCTTATTGTCAGGTGTTTCCTTAGAGCTAAGATTAGAAAATGAAATATCTCTTGTCAAATTCATCAGTCCATCAGAACTAAGGAGTAAGGAATAGGAGTACTACAATTTTTTTTTTTTCTAAATTTTAAAAGCACCTTTATTATGCAGGGCACCTGGCTGGCTTGGTCAGAAGAGCATGTGACTCTTGGTCTTAGGGTCATGAGTTCAAGCCCCATGCTGGGTAGAGATTACCTAAATAATTTTTTTAAATGGCACTTTATTATGAAAAACAAGAACAAAAATTAATGCAATCCATGCAAATAAAGCAAAACACAATACTAACCAGGTTTCTTTTTCATTTCTTTTTTTAAAAAAGATTTTATTTATTTATATTAGAGACAGCACATGAGCCGAGGGAGGGGCTGAGGGCAAGGAGAGAAAATATCAAGTGGAGTCCTCGCTGAGTGCGGAGGCCCAGGTGGGGCTCCATCCCACCACCCTGAGATCATGACCTGAGGCGAAACCAAGAGTTTCAGACATTTAACCAACCGAGCCACCTGGGTGCCCCTCTTTTTCCTCATTTCTAATATTGAGAGTTGTAATTTTGAGGAAGGTGTCAGATAATTCAAAACTATGACAACAAATTGGATCACTGAAAGAAGATGTAATTTTTAAGAAAGCCACAGTAAAAATGATTTTAATCATGCTGCAAACAACTGTTTACTACTGAATAGAGAAAATGCTTCTTTGCTTGTTAATGGGGAAACCCTTTTAAAATGAGGTACTTCTGCCAGTGGAGTACAAGTCCTCTGGTGGAAGGACCTATTAAACTATTTTTGTTAAGTGCTCCACTGGGTTTCAAATATACCCATGTGAGATCTGTCCATAATACTTTCTTCCAGGATACAGTATTAGAAGAGTGTTAGAACAGAATGAGCAGATAAGGTATGTCTTGAACAAATCAGAAACTGAGGATAAAATGAAGAGGTCATTTTGTTCCTGGATGTCTCAGCCTGCCACCTGATGGTAGGTAGATGCCGGCCCTCAGTGCAATAAGGCTGAGCACACAGACATGGCTTCCTGTCTGACATTTTTGTTCAGGCGAGCAGACCTTAAATAATGGCCCGCATCTCCTTACGTGAATATCAGCTACATTCCCATGGGATAATTAGTCCCATTTTTCTTGTTAACTTCTAAAGGGGAAATCCTGGGGGGGTGAAACAATAGGAAAACTGCGGCAGGTTTTTTTTTTTTTTTTTCAAGATTTTATTTTATTTGAGGAAGAGTGCAAGCTAGGGGAAAGGGCAGAGGAAGAGGGAGAAGCAGACTTCCTGCTGAGCAGGGAGCCCCACACAGGGCTCGATTCCAGGACCCTGGGATCATGACCCGAGCCAAAGGCAGATGGATGCTTAACTGACTGAGCCACACTAGGCACCCCAGGTGGGTTGTTTTAATTTTTTTTTTTTAAGATTTCATTTATATTTTTGAGAGAGAGTACACATGCACATGCATCCACACAAGCAGGGGGGAGGGGCAGAGGGAGAGGCAGAGTCCCCACCAAGCAGGGAGCCCCAGGAGGGACTGGATCCCAGGACCCCTGGATCATGACCTGAGCTGAAGGCAGACACCCCTGATTGAGCCACACAGGTGCCCCAGTGGGTATTTTTTTTCAATGGAAAAAGAAAGTGTCTATTATAAAATACTCGAAGTAATTAATAAAATGTTTAAAATAAAGTCCATATATGGTTTTCTGATGTTGTTTTTCATTTTTAACTATACTCTAGGAAAGAATTAGTGTAAAATTAGTCAATTTGTCCTATCAATGTAAGTGATAATAGCACTGCTACTTGCAAAACAAGTAATCCAGGGGTGCCTAGGTGGCTCAGTGGGTTAAAGCCTCTGCCTTCAGCTCAGGTCGTGATCCCAGGGTCCTGGGATCGAGCCCCACATTGGGCTCTCCGCTCAGCAGCGAGCCTGCTTCCCCCCTCTCACTCTGCCTGCCTCTCTGCCTACTTGTGATCTCTCTCTGTCAAATAAATAAATAAAATCTTAAAAAAACAAAAAAACCCCAAGTAATCCAGTTAGCTGATGGCAGATATTTTTAGTATAAAAAGACACACACAATGGAAGTTCAACTCTGTTAAACTACCTACACTTTATAAATAAAGGCTCAAGGTAAATACACTAAAAGGTTGATCTTGGCCATTTCTGGGTAGTAGGATTATGGAAGATTTTTATTTTGTTCATATTCCAAATACCGAACAATAATCATGTATTACTTTTATGATCAAGAAGAGAAATCATTTTAAAAAATAACAAAAGTCTGGGGCACCTGAGTGGCTCAATCAGTTAAGCATCCGACTCTTTATTTAGGCTCAGGTCATGATCTCAGGGTCCTGAGATCAGGCTTTTGATGGGCATGGAACACACATGCACGTGCCCACACATGCACACACACACATATATGCTTCAAGTGTTAGTGTCACACTTGTGTTCTCTCTCCCTCTCTCAAATAAAAATAAATATATATATATAAGAAAAGTTTTAAGTGCTGAAGAATAAATATCTTAAAGTGTGTTGTCCAAGAATAACACTGAGGTTCTAAGAAGCATATCCATTTTTAAATGGTGGGGAAAGGCCTTGCATGACACAAAATAGACTGACTGCTTTTTAGTGTAGCAAAAGCAATCCAGGTTCCAGAGTCAAAAGACCTGGAGTTGAATCAGGTTCTTCCACTTTCTAGATAAGCAGCCTTGGATAAGACAATGGAACTTTAAGATTTCAAAGTATTCAAATCAAATCAAGAAAAAAATAAAAGTCTAGAAAAACTTGTTTTTATCAATATGATAAAACAATAATATATCAGAAGTATAAGAACTTATAGTGGAAGAAACTGAGAATTAAAGTAAATTGCTTTGGGGTGCCTGTTGGAGCATAAGCCTCTTGATCTCAGGGTCATGAGTTTGAGCCCCACATTAGGTATAGAGAATGAAACAAAATTTTTAAAAGATTTTATTTGAGAGAGAGAGACACAGAGAGAGTGAGCGAGCAGGAGAGATGTAGAGGGAGAAGGGGAGAATCCTAAGCTCACTCTGGGCTGAGTGCAGAGCAGGGCTCTCATGTCATGACGCTCAGATCATGACCTGATCTGAGATCAGGAGTCAGACACTTAACCAACTGAACCACCAGGCAAACCGCCCCCACCAATAAATCTTAAAAAAAAAAAAAAAAAAAAAGTAAATTGCTCATTTCTCTGAGACCTCAACTGTCCTCATTAGAAAGATGAATTTAACCTGTGCTGTTGTCAGTATTATTGTGAAGAATAAATGAGTTGATGTATGTCAAGTGCCCAACACTGGGTCCCCTACACAGCAGACGCTCAAAAAGTACAGTCTTGGCCTTGCTCCCTGAATGCAAATGAAGATGGGTGGGGAAACTGCACTTCAAAGGGCCTCTGTTCTATCTAAGGAAAAGAGGAACTATATAGGTCAATAATTATGGGTTTGTTTTTAAGTAGGCATGAAGGCCAACCGGGGCTTGAACTCACAACCCCGACCCTGAGATCGAGACTTGATTTGAGATCAAGAGTTAGATGCTTAACTAAGTCACCCAGGTACCCGATTGTGGTTCTAAATAAATTCTCTTAACTATAAATGTCTCTGCTGAGAGAAATCTTTCAGTTGGCTTGCTAGAGGTCTTTGCTCTTGCAACAAGTTTAATAAACTTTAACATGAGCCCATTAACTAAATTGTTAAGAATAAATTTGTTTTTAACCGAGGAAGATTATAATTACTCTGGAGCCCATCTTGTGGGGAAAATAGCCCCCTCCCTGTTGAGGAGCAAGAATTCTTTGTCCCCCCCCCCCTTTTTTTTTAAATTTTTTATTTTTTATAAACATATATTTTTATCCCCAGGGGTACAGGTCTGTGAATCGCCAGGTTTACACACTTCACAGCACTCACCAAAGCACATACCCTCCCCAATGTCCATAACCCCACCCCCCTTCTTTGTCCCTTTTCCAGGAGCAAGAACTGTCCCCTTCAGGGTCCTTCTGGCTGGACTAAGAATCAAATTGACATGAGATAGATAAATAGGATAAATTTAATAGTGTAGGTACAGGGAATCCATACAGACATGGAAACTACAAAGACAGGCAAAATGAGATCTATACGTCATCCCGAACTAAGAAGGGGTTGGGACCTGGAACTTCACTGGAAAGGAAAACACTTCATGGACAGGAGAACAGATGTTTGGTAATTAGATGTCTGCCCTGCAATACAGGTGGGTCACTCAGATAAGATTTCTCTCTGCTAATAATGCTTTTTCTGGAAAGACTCTCAATTTAGATTCTTCTATGTGATTGAAGAGGGACAAAAGTTTTCTTTTGCACTCTCAGGATCTCAAGTGCCTTCAGCTCAGAATAATCCATATGCCAAGTGGCACATTGGGCGTGGGGGTGGGGTGCTGTCCTGAAACCCTTCAATGCCAAGGAAAAGAGGAGGTGGTGGTGTCTTCTAAAAAGAAAGAAAAGAAAAACGTCACAGTCTCCATAGAGAGGAAGAAAAGGATAGGAGAGCCCCAGAGGAGTATAGCGTCCAGTGTTTGACTAACCTGGAGGCTGAGTGACTAACCTGGAGGCGGAGTAACCAAGCGGTTCCTTGGCTTCCAGAACTGTTTCCTTAGCTCTCAGATGGGAACGATGGTACCTATTTCAGAAGCCTCTTTACTGGAAGGCCTCTTGCACCAGCCACAGGCTTTTGCAGAACTGTCAAGTGTTAAACAATTTGAATATTTAACACAAAGAATGAATAAATGAACGAAGCCGCACATTGGCTTTGTTTGCGTATCTCAGCCACTCGGATCATCCGTTTGCTTCTCAGAAAACATCATGGAATGGCTTGAAAGGTCCCATCCAATTTAATGTTAGATATCCTCCATTTCTTCCCTTCCATCTCAATTTCATTCTTTACGAAAGCTTGCTGGTACAATTCTTTATGCGATGAAATATAACTGGCCCAACTAGATCAACCCTGCTTCATCTCACCAAGAGTTCCTTCCTTCCCTTTTCATCCACCCCATCTTCCTCTTTTCCTCAGTTCTCACCCCTCTCTTAAGCCTTCAAGAACCCATAGGCTTCTTCCTCGGAATCCCATTTTTTCCAGAACGAAGCATGTACTGCGTCCTTAAGGTTGCATGCTTTCCCCCAAATTCAATGTATTTCCCTCAGTTTTATTTGACTAGTTATAATTCTTTTTTTTCAACTCCCACAATGCTTAGAAGTGTCTTGCACCCAATCACATTACTAAAAAAGAAGTTAGAAAAATCCTACTCAATTTCCTTATCACTGGATTGCTCTTCTTTACCCCCATCAGCTCCTGGCTCCCAAACAAAGCGGCCCACGACCCCGCGGAGCAGCGCGCGAGCAGCCAGGCCCCGGGCCCCTCTGGACTCTCAGCCCGGGGGTCCCGGAGCCCGCCGGCAGCGGGTAGGGCCGGGCCGCTTCCGGCCGCGCAGTTCCTCGCATAATTATACCCGCGAGCGCCGGGGAACCCCGGAGGGGCCCGGCGAAGGGTCGGCCTCCGCGGGCCCAAGCCGAGAGGAAGACGGGGACGCCGTCCGCTTTTGCAGACCCCGGAGCGACCTTAGCGGGCCTAGCGGCGACCGCGCAGTGACCGGCGCCGGGGCTGACCGACTGCCACGAAGCCACCGCCACGTCAGGGCAACTTCACAAAACCCGGGCGAGGGCGGGTGACGCACACCCGGCGACCGCGGCGGGGTTGGGCCCGTGGCCAGACGAGGAGGCTGACCTCCAGCCCCGGCGCCCGGTTCAGCGACGCCCCCGCCGGCGCCGGCGCCTGCCGGGCCCTCAGGGAGGCGGGGGGAGCCGCGGAGGAGGCGGCGCCATCGCGAAGCCCGCGCCCCGCCCGCACGCTCACACCCCCACCTCCCGCCTGCAGTCGGGGCCCGGGCTGGGCGGCGTCTGCGGAGGCTCCGTCGGCCTGGCCCAATCGGCCCGAGCCCGCGCTGACACCCGGGCAGCAGCGGCGCGGAAAGGTGGAGGCGGCGGGCCGGGAAGCCGTAGCCGGGACAGCGTACCGCCATGGAGACCCGCTACAACCTCAAGAGTCCGGGTGAGCGGGGCCGGAGGCGGCGGGCGGCGGCGCCGGGTGGGCCGGGGAGGGCGGACTGACCCCTGGGCTCCCGGGCCCGGCGCTGCGGTTCCCTCGCGTCCGCCGCCACTCGCGGCTCCGCTTCGGGGTTTCGCGTTCTACGCGAGACCGCCGCCTGCCGGGATGGTGCAGGCCGCAGGGCGGCCGGGCGGGCACCCGCCGCCAGTCGTGGGTACCCGCCAGTTCCCCGCAGCACCCGGACTTTCCCTTCTCCTCATGTTGGGCGCGTAGTGCTGGGTCCTGAACTCATCCCTGGGAACAGGTGTAAAGGTGATGTCGGTGGGTCATAGTTAACAGTCCCTGGCGGTACCTAAGCCCAGACGGTCGTTATCCCTTCGTCGCTGCCACCGGACTTTTATTAGCTGCTTGACTCACTTGCATGTGAGGATTTGGTTGTTTAAATATCCCATTTGCAACATTGGGGGCGAATGGAATTACAGACCTAGAGGAAAGATTCTGTGCTAAACCAACTAACCTAGAACTAAGAAAACTAGTTAGAGGGGCCGTGTACTTTAGAGGAAACCATGATTTTTGCCGCGACGGCTGACATGATACATGTCTGTGTTCAGTCATAGAGACTTCCTGCATCTCGTGCCCCTGCTTCATTCACAGAATAGCCCGAACAGTCCTAGCTTCAAGTTCTTTTCCTGTGCCGTGTAAAGATGCAAGAAAAGTCAGCAGCTCTCTCATATTAAGGCAGGCTGGAAATGAATCACTAGGGCCTGTAAGTGGTGGTATTTATTCTCTTCTGTCTGTACCTTGATAAATTTGTCAGGAGGGAGAAACTCCACAGTTCAGCTCTAAATGATAATCCTACAATATTCGTGATGGTTTGACCAAATATTGCTGCTGCTTATTTTTTCCTTCCAAGAAAGCATCCTTTCAGTAGGAATCAGCAAGATTAGCATCCTTATGAAAAGAGCTGACATTGTGATTTTTTTTTATTAAGAAAATACTTAATATGTAGAAACTCCAGAAAAGTCCGAGGATATTGATTGAACAGAGCATTGTGAGCTTGAGTGCGGTCGGGCTGAGATGTGATCTTAGGTGACCAAGTGTGTAGAATGGGTCATAACATTGGGGGGGGGGGTCCATAGAGTTTTTAAAAAAAAATCTGGTGAAGGCTCTGGGCTTTCCAAGAAATGCATTTATACAATTCAATTTCAGTGGGTTAAGGACCCCCCCTTGAACCCACACCCCTCCCATCTCTTCTGAACACCTGGGGAAGAAAGGAATTTAAAAGAGAAAGGGAAAGAAAACCTTAGTTTTAAGGTTAGATGGTAGAATGCTTAAACTGTTTAGATTGTCTTAGATTTAAATAAAACTACGTGGCTAAAAATGTACGGTGACTCCTTGGTCACATGGTACCAAGTTCCTTAGGACAGCTGAGGACCTTAGTGGAATGTCCAGAGAATAATGGCAATATAAGTAATAGTGCAGTTTAGAATGGCAAACTGGTGGGTCCCAAGACATTGTTGTTAGAGCACATTGCTCAGGTTTGATAGGTTCTCATACCTGAAGTTATGAAAAGCTTTCAAAATTCTCCAGAATTTTGAACACTTCCAAAGTATATGATCTGTCGTCTGGCTGAGCTTTGGTCGACATGCCTCTGTATTATAAATTGCTTCCTCTTTTTGGTATCATTTCCTCAAAGGTGGTATTGCTGTTCTACACTAAATTATTTTTTAAGATCTTTTGTTGTTGTTACTGTGTGGATTCATTTGGAGTTCATGGTGAAGTTGAATTAGATGATATATGGCACTTACTCGAAATGCTAGGAGGCATGGTGAAGCTTCCTTCCTTTGTTTTATTCTCAGTCCCGTGATATTTTTAGAGTAATGCCTATGTGAAAAAAACTGTTTAAAGGCACTGCACAATGGAAGGTACAGAACCTTTTCTCTGTAATGTGCAGTTGTCTTAGAGGTATGGATCGTACAATTAAGAGAATACACATAACTGGTTCAGGGCCAGTGCTCTAGCATGTGGATAGTAATTTGTTCACTTTGTAATTAGGAAAAGTTATTTCTTTGTAATTTTTCTGGAATAGACTTGTAGTTATGGGCAGAACTCTGTATGGAGCCACCTCCTAAGCCTCTGACTTAGCTTGTCAATAGTTGCTATGCATCAAGCTCCCTGATCCCTTTTTGAGTCTGCTCTGGCCAAGGTAGTAGGGTCTCTTAGTACAAAGTAGGGAGATCTAGGTATAAAGAACGTTCTGTGGGAGCTTTCTTCAGACAGGCCTGTGGGTGTGTTTAGCAGGTGATTGGTGCATATGAGATCGGTGCAAAGGCATCCACTATCTCCACCAGAAACTTGGGCATGACCTATGCATGCCCTTAATGTGAATTACTGGTGATTTAACATCTTCACCCAGATTTCGCACAGACTGAAAAAAACTTCTATGAGGTAATAAAAAACCCAAACTCATCAATTTACTCTCATACCCCAAACTTGCACCTCATCCCTTATTCCAGCGATTGACAGCAACTAGACATTTGTGGGAACTATCTTTGCTCTCTTGGTCTGTGTCTTTATTCCACCCCCTAGCCTGGAACGAACACACACACACATATGTGCACACACATGCACACACACAGGCACCAGTCCATGCAGACAAGTATTTATTTATTTGGCCACTGTTGTCTCCAGATCCAGTAAAATAAAATAAAATAAAGCAAAACTGATTTGATCACTCCCCAAATTGAAAGATTTTCAGTAGCTTTCTAATAGCTGTAGGTAAAGTTCAGAGTAAAGTGTTTAGCTTGGCCTACAGGGCTGCTCATGATTGGATCTTTGTTTGCCTTTCTCACCAACCTAGTTTCCCACAACTGTGCTCCTTTGCTCCCCCCCCATCTCCTTTGTATTTTTGCCATGTATCCATCTTGGTGCAAGTGACTGTCCATATGGAAGCCCCTCTTCTCACCTGTATGCCTTGATTCCTCTTGGAACCTCTGCTTGCAAAGGCTTCCCTTTAATCCATTGGAAATTCCCATTCTTCATGTTTCTTTAAGGTTCAGCCTTCTTCAGCTACCCTGGGCAGACTATTAGGTAGACTATAAGGTAGTCCCTGTATTTGTATACACGTAGTCAGTTTTTTTTTTTTTTTAATTTTTTAAAGAATTTATTTATTGACAGACAGAGATCACAAGTAGGCAGAGAAGCAGGAAGAGAGAGAGGAGGAAGCAGGCTCCCCGCTGAGCAGAGAGCCTGATATGGGGCTTGATCCCAGGACCCTGGGATCATGACCTGAGCTGAAGGCAGAGGCTTTAACCCACTGAGCCACCCAGGCACCCCCTTAGTCAGTGTTTGTATTATAATTGTTTTCATGTCTTTCTCACTATGAGTTTTTTGAAGGCAAGAAGCAGGTCTTGGTTATCCTTCTGTCTCCATCACTTAGACATTCTTTAGATGTTTGTTGAATGGGTACCTTTCTAGGGTCTTTCTGGGCAGAAACACTAGTCCTTAAACATTTACTTAAGTGCTTTCACTATGGGAGCAGGAAGAGGCACTTGGGGAGCAGACACTGTGTTCATATCCTCAGTATACCTGCCTCCTGCATTTTAGGTATGCTTTGGAGGTTGATTATATTAAGATACTTGTTTTCCAAGAGAAAGTAGACACATGAGAGACAGTGACCTATAAAAGATCTCTTTAGCTAGAGCTTTGTTTCCAAAGCCCAACGTAAGCCTAGTGAGGTAGAGCCTGGGCATGGGAAGATTGCTAATGTCTGGTCTCATTGAAGCCTAGAGCCTGGATCTAGAGAGATCATATGGCCTCCATAAGAAAGAACAAGAGCAGGCATGCAGGTGCTCCCCACTTCTTTCCCTGCCCTTGCACATCTTATCTCACCATGGTAGAAGAATTCCTTGAATAACCGAGCAAAGCGGTAAGAGAGGAGCTGATCAGAAAAAGCTTCCTGACAATGTGATATCTAGGAATGGAGAGTATCAGGAGTCTGCTAGTGCAGACTATGCACTAGCCCCAGTTGCCAGGCAGTATTTCTAAACTTGGCTATTCCATGGAAGTAATATTTTTGCTTGGGAACCAGAGAGACATGCCACGAAGCCAACCACATATGTTTACGGCCTGGTTTTGAACCAAGGAAGAACCTTATATCCCAATCTATTTCTGACCTTAATAACTTGTGACGGGGGGAGGTGAGGGGAGGAAGGAAAGGAGAATTATATGAAGAAATTGTTGACTCCCTTTCGAAAGGTACAAACATTGAAGAAAAATAAAAGTAAGTGATTTATTTTAAGGATTTAGAGCTTCAAAATGTCAGAGCCAGAAGTTTAATGCAGCCTAATTCAGAGTCCATATTCTTTTGCACTAAGCGTTTACAATATATGTAATTTCAGAAAAAAAAGATCATGAGAACACTAGACTAATATTACCTCTGTTTGGCTACATGGCTTTAGCTCTCACATGGTATGTTCCTTTAAATATATTCTTTTTTTTCCCCCCTTAAATACATTCTTAAATCAACTCTGACCCTTTCTTACATCTCTCATAATATCTAGGTACTGTTGGGTGTTTATTTTCTTCTCTCCTACTGAACTGAGCTGAGTGGGAAAGAGGCAGAGAAAATGTGGTAAGGGGATGGAATGACATAAAATCTGTTCTTCAGCTTAATTATTCAGCCAGCTGATGAGGAATGAAGGGGAAAAAATCTCTATGGCATCTTTGATTGCTGACAGCAGCCAAATTACCTTCATAACAGCTTCCATGATTTTATTTATATCTAATAATACTGATTTGAAAGAATGATATTTTTGTGTGGCTTTACATCGGGGTTTTTCCATCTTTGTTCTAAGGGAGCTGTTCTGGTTGAAGAAGCCAGCATGGAAGGGCCTTCAAGCTGTTTACTCCCTTCAGCCTAGTCTATCGAAGGGTCCCATGGAACATATAGAGGTTCTCATTAAACTTTTTTTCGAACGAAGGATTTTATCTTATTGTCAAATAAGATTGAAAACCATTGCCTTTAATCAGATGTTTGGAAAGAGATTTTTGGAGGGATAATAGGAAAATTCAGGTAAGCTAATATTTGAGTGCTTACTGTGTGCTAAGCCCCGAGGAGCCTGCAGTGAGTAAATTGTTTAGCAGGAAAGACTGGTGTTAAGTAATTACAAGTGAGAAGAACTTTAGGGAACTCAATCTAGTTTCTAGGGTAGTGGCTTCCAAACCTGACTGACCATTAGAATAACTTGGAGAGTATTTCTGGTCTCCACTCCCCTCCAGGATGCCTTAGAAATTTTTATCTGTCCCGGTTATCTGTCCCGGTCATTCCTCAGCATGCACAAGGGAAGGTGTCAGGGAGACCTTCCTGAGGAAGTTCCTTAAAGCCCATCTAAGTGAGATAGGGAGTGGGACTGGGAACAGCACTGCAAGCTGAGGAGCATGACAATTGCTTGATAAGAAACATATAGGTAGGGGTGTCTGGGTGGCTCAGTTAGTTAAGTATCTGTCTTCAGCTCAGGTCATGATCCTGGGTTCCTGGGATAGAGCCCTGCGTTGGGCTCCCCGCTTGGTGAGAGTATCCCGCTTGGTGAGAGTATGCTTCTCCTCCTCCCTTGGGCCCTCCCCACTGCTCATGTTCTCGTGCTCTCTCAAATGAATAAATAAATTAAAAAGAAACATATGGGTACATATTGAGACACACACACACACACACCCCATCATGTTCTAGATACAAGGCTTTTGTTCATTTCTTTGGTTTCCCCCACCACCTGTCCCATGACTACAAGCTCCTTGGTAACCAAAACTCTATTTTATTTTGGTCGTAGTGTAACATCTAGTATATACTCAATAAATATTTGATGTTCATATACTTTGATCAAGAGAAAAAAGTCTGTGCTTATAGGGACCTAGTTCAGTGCAGGAGATGGAAAAGAATTAGTAATTATGGAATAGGATAGTGACTTAACTTTTACCCCCACTTAGGAACTCTTGATTAATATGAAATTTTGGGAGTGCCTGGGTGGTTCAGTTGGTTAAGCAACTGCCTTCAGCTCGGGTCATGATCCCGTGGTCCTGGGATCAAGTCCCACATCGGGCTCCCCCTACTCTGTGGGGACCCTGCTTTTCCTTTGCCCTCTGCCTGCCACTCTCCCTGCTTGTGCTCTCTTTGTCAAAGAAATAAAATCTTTCAAAAAAATATGAAATTTTATGCAGAAGTCCTGATACATACTGAACTGTTTGGTTGTATGTGTGTGGCAGGTGTTCTCAGTTAACCTCTTTCCCCGTAACATTCCAATGTATACTTCCATATATTTTACTTTTATTGTTTCCTCTGCCTTTTCATACCCATGCATACTGTTTTTCTTTCAGATCTGTATGTGACCCCTTTTCTCTTTTGTCTGCTCTCAGGTTAGGTGCCTACCTGGTACATACTTTTCTTAAAGCACACATTGAACTACATCAGTTGGTTTTCAAACAGAGTTTTGGGGAGCTTGGGCTACCCAGTTTTCCCCTGGCTTTGCTCTCCTACACCAGTATCCTGACCTTTTTTTAGCACCTAAAACTTGGTGAGAGGGACTGGGATCAAAGGAATGACCTTTGATAGCCAGGAAGGAAAAAAGGCACAGATACAGATGGGATTATAGGTTGTCAACAGTCATTTATTGTGGAAGTAAAAGGCTGTGCCATTAACTCCAAGAGGTGGAAGAGGAGTAAGATAAGTAAACAGGTGTGAAATAGTCTTGGGGTGCTAGTTGGAATGGGCTGGTGGGCTTACCAGAGAAATTCAAGACATTAGGTAGCATGTGTCTAAGAACATCGTTGGGTTGGGTCAGCTAGAATTGCATTTTATTAGGGGATTATGAAAAAACTCCTAAGAGCCATATGTGTGGTTGAAGAGGGAAGTGAAGATAGATGTAAATGGACATAGAAAATTATGGGGTCTGTGGATTGGCAGTTAAAATTAAGCCTAAGAGTCATTTCAAAAAGGAATTCAAGGGGCATCTGGTTGGGTCAGTCAGTAAAGCTTGAGACTCTTGATCTCAGGGTTGTGAGCTCAAGCCCCACACTGGGCATGGGACCTACCAAAAAAAAAAAAAAAAAAAGAATCAGTTAGAACTAGGGAGATTCAGTGACCTCTGGGGACACCCATTTATATTAATGCACAAAAGTGGGTGGAAATTCCCAAGAGGTGGAGGATGTGGTGGTGGGGGCGGTGTCTACTGTTCATGAGCATGAATTCCAGAAGGCACATTTTTGTTAATATAGGCATTTTAACAAGATAAGAGTTGGATTACCTGTGTTAGAATCCCAGTTGTCATTTACTAGTTGTGTGACCTTGAACAAGTTACCTAATCTTTCCATGTTTTCAGTTTCTTTGTCTGGAAGATGGGAATAAAAATGGTATCTATCTCATAGCATTGTTTTGAGGATTATATGAGTTAATGTTAGAGTGCTAGCACATATGAATCATATGTAAGTATTTATTAAATAAAAATAATACTGCCCTAAATATTTACTTAATATTTAATTCTTCTAATGCCTAGTTACCATGTCCTTCCCTTTTCTCGGAATACTGTTATCTCATAATTAAACTTTTACCATACTCAATTGAGCGTCCTCTACACATTTTTTTACTGAAATAGGAACTTTTTCATTAGGTTTGTTAATCTGTACTAATCTCTTAGAAAAGTATATTTTAAATGTCTATCTTGTGAATTTATTTTAGCTGTTAAGCGTTTAATGAAAGAAGCGGCAGAATTGAAAGATCCAACAGATCATTACCATGCACAGCCATTAGAGGTTAGTTTCCATCTTTTACATATGGATTTTAATACTTTAATATTTTAAATGAATTCCTTAAGATTTTTTTCATTGCTTTGAGTCATTACAGATGTGTTTGGTGTGGTTTATTGGTATGTTTTTCTCCCTGCATTTTCTTAGTATTCATTTCATTAGCCATTCAGAATCCGACATGGTAGGAGCAAACTTCCAGTCTCTATAAAATGATCTCAGATGCTAAATTGGTTTTAGGTTTTGAGTATGGGGGAGGGAGAGGGTAATGAAAAGAAACCCAAACTCTATGGTTTGGAAGACCCCTTTATGGTTTGAAGGGACCCCTGCAGCTAGTCTGGGCTTCTTGCACAAACATCTCTATCTCCTTTCAGTCTTCTTATTTGTAGAAGGAGGGTATTTAAATGTGCTCAGTCTGTATTCCATGATAATAGTGAAAATAAAATATAATAAAGTATGTGCAAATATTTTGCACACTGTAAACTATAAAGTACTTAGGGACCCTAAGATGATGATAGCATATTTATTAACATTACTATTTATAAATAAATATGCTCTTAAGCATCTATGAGGGATAATTTTTTAAAGTTTGTTAAAATAATCCACATTTATAGCAATTATTTGATTATTAAAGGAATCATTTAGTTTAATTAAATCTGTAATCTAATTTATGAATATATAACATTGCTCAGCTGTTTTTAAATCCATTTGTTTAAAAAAGGTTAAAAAAAGATTTAACTCTCGTGGGACATGAATGCTGGATTAAATAGCTTTTATTTATAACTTCTTTTTTTTTTAAGATTTTTATTTATTTATTTGACAGAGAGAGATCACAAGTAGACAGAGAGGCAGGCAGAGAGAGAAAGGAAGGGAAGCAGGTTCCCCGCCGAGCAGAGAGACCAATGTGGGACTCCATCCCAGGACCCTGAGATCATGACCTGAGCCGAAGGCAGCGGCTTAACCCACTGAGCCACCCAGGCACCCCTATTTATAACTTTTATACTTGAGATATTTTGTGCATTAGAAACTATTCTAATAATAATGTGAAACATTTAATTTTTCTCACCCAGGAATATTTCTGGTACTCATTAATAAAGATGATCAAATGTTTTAATGTTAATGATTCCTTGCTGGTTATTTTTATTCAGGATAACCTTTTTGAATGGCACTTCACAGTTAGAGGACCCCCAGATTCTGATTTTGATGGAGGAGTTTATCATGGACGAATAGTACTGCCCCCAGAATATCCCATGAAACCACCAAGCATTATTCTTTTAACGGTAAGAAATCTTGGCTTTTTGGAATGCTTGTGATTTACTTCTTCATGGTGACTGCAAAGCATGGTTAGCAGACTCATTTTCATTAAGAAGTAAAGCAGAACATTGTTATAATTTTGTCTTTGGGGACCAGAACTTAATAGTACAGTTCTTTTCCCCCAAAAAATAATTCTGAAGAATTATTAATGCTAATGAATGTACAATTATCATAATGTGGTTGCTAGGATTCAATGAATTAGGAGATACAAAGTGCTAGGCAGTGTCTGGCACTTGGTAAGTACTCAGGAAAGGGTAGTTAATGTTATTATATCTCTTAATCACATCATCACCTTCAACTTCTCATCTTTCTTATACTCTTTTCTTCAGTTTTCTCATTTTTACGTACAGCTCTGAAAATAAGAACTGTCACAAGGTCCTCAATAAATGTTAGTTTATTACCATTTATATCTTAGAATTTCTGTCTTCACATATTTCAGCTCCTTGTGAAGGAAAACTGTTGGTCCAGTTTTCTCTAATTTTTCCTGGAGTGTTGTTCATTTGGAGTAAATTCCTCTTTTATTAAGCTCTCCTTCCCTCCTTTCCTTTAATTTGCAGGTAGGTCTAATTATCCTCTAACCATGAAAAAAGCAAAACAAACAAAACGCAAATCTGTATCTCTCCTACCTCTTTAAGCTGTTTTGTATTCCTGTCTTATGAAATTGCATCATCCTTATGAAAATCACTGCTGTCTCAGAGCCGCCTGCACCACTGTCTAGTTAGGTGACACCAGGTCCTTAGGTTTTCTTAGCCTCTGCCTGTCTTCTCTTTTAGACCCCTCACAGAGCCTAACTCAGTACTATACTCAGAGGAGGGCATTAGGACATCATGATACATCAATTACTTAGATTTCAGAAAGGTGCTACAACTTCTAAAAACAGCTTTTATTGTTTTACAAGTATGTGTAGAGTGTCTATAAAAGGACAAAAATCTGTATCCCATTGAAGATTATATTCTTTTCAAGTTTTTAAAAAAATTATTTATAATATAAATATATTTATGCTTACAAAGTATAAAATATTAAATACATACATAGTTTTTAAAATGTCTTGTTTATTCCTAAGGCTAATGGACGATTTGAAGTAGGCAAGAAAATCTGTTTGAGCATCTCAGGACATCATCCTGAAACTTGGCAGCCTTCATGGAGTAGTAAGTATTAATTTAAAGTGAGTATAAATCTTCTACAACTCTAATCAGTTCATAAGTATAAATTATAACACCCTCTTGAGACTAAAAGCTGTTTTGGATAATTTGCTGTTACTGAATAAAGAATAAAAATTCTTTCCTTGTCTCATTTTTGCCATCATTTTAGTACAACCACCCTACCTGTACCTCTTCAGTGAAAGCCTGTGTGTCTTTTTTCTCTTTCCAGAGTAAGCCCAGTTCCTTTTACAAAACAACTTAGATTGATGTTTACTTTTTATTCCAGTAAGAACAGCATTACTAGCCATCATTGGGTTTATGCCAACAAAAGGAGAGGGAGCCATAGGTTCTCTAGATTATACACCAGAGGAAAGAAGAGCACTTGCCAAAAAGTAAGTTTTGCATTTCATTCTTTGTTAAGATTTAAATATTATTCTGGGTAATGGCTGATAGGGGATAGGCTCAGTTTCTTTCTTTGTGAGTTACCCTGGTTTCAGGGTCTAGTCTAGTTTTGCTGTTTTAGGATTTCATTTGTAGCAGTTTACTACGCAGGAATGACCAGAGTCTAAAGAATTGATTTCATGCTGTCTAGTTTTAGAAAGTAGTTAGTAATATTAGCCCGCAGTGGGAGATACCTTTTCCTAGAAAACAGTTCTGATCATTTGTCTCTACGTGGGCAGAATTACAGATGGGAAAAAAACCCCAAAAAACCAACATAATTGTTTATATGTAGCTTTCCGTAAGATTAAAAACTTCTTGAGGGTAGGGAGGGAGTCCACTTTTATCTTAGCATCTACAGTATTAGGCTCAAAGCAAATGCTCAATAAATAATCCTGAATAAAGTAAAGGGGATTTTCTTTATTAAATTATGGCTTCCTGGGGTGCCTGGGTGGCTCAGTTGGTTGAGCGACTGCTTTCGGCTCAGGTCATGATCCTGGAGTTGCGGGATCGAGTCCCGCATCTGGCTCCCAGCTCCACAGGGAGTCTGCTTCTCTCTCTGACCTTCTCCTTGCTCATACTCTCTCTCACTGTCTCTCTCTCAAATAAATAAATAAAATATTTAAAAAGAATTAAAAAAAAATAAATTATGGCTTCCTAGTGGTCTTTCCTTCTCACTTTTTTCAGATGCGTTCTATCCGTATAATCCAGATTAGTCATCAGATTGAGTAGCCTCTCCTTTGAGTAGTGCAAAAACTAATTCTTTCTTTCTTTTTTTTTTTTAGATTTTATTTATTTATTTGACAGAGAGAGATCACAAGTAGGCAGAGAGGCAGGCAGAGAGAGAGAGGAGGAAGCAGGATTCTCGCTGAGCAGAGAGCCCGATGTGGGGCTCGACCCTAGGACCCCGGGATCATGACCTGAGCCGAAGGCAGAGGCTTTAACCCACTGAGCCACCCAGGCGCCCCAAAACCAATTCTTTCTGTCTGTCTCTCTTTTTTTAAAATTTTTTTTTTTTTAAGAACAACTTCTAACCCAGTTTATTTTTTAATCGGTGTGCATAGCGAAGAGACCTTATAAGAAACCCTATCAAAGTACTTTCCAATCCTGGAATATTAGACCCAACCCTCAACAAATGTTAAAGATTCCAAAATTGCAATGAGGTGAAGAGGAAGAGTATTTAAAGTCACTTACTTCTGTAATTCTTGATCTTGATCATTTTCCTGCTTTGGACTTTGCCGTCTATCACTTCTCAGACATATTATGTTAATTAAATTATAGTATATCTTACCCTTCCACTGCCCAGAATATGTCCTATGTAGATATTTGTTAAATCAACCAGATTTTAGTGTCTGAAAGGTTTGATAGACTCTTGGATTTCATCAACAGCTTTTCTTTTTAAACCTTATTTCCAGGTTCTGGGGATATACCTTACAGCAGCTGTTATTCACAAATTATATGTACTTGAATATATGGCATTTGTTTCTATTTGATTTTCTTGGTTGGCTTTCTATCTTGATACTTTTATCCAGTTCATTTCATGCATAAGGAAAAAAAGAACTTTTGTTTTTTTGTTCTAGACTTGCCAGTGTATATATTCTAGGTTCTTCGTCTATGATAGAGGCTTTTTATTTTTTAATTTTTTTTAAAGATTTTGTTTATTTATTTGACAGAGAGAAGTCACAAGTAGACGGAGAGGCAGGCTGGGGAACCAGGCTCCCTGCTGAGCAGAGAGCCCGATGCGGGACTTGATCCCAGGACCCTGAGATCAGGGCCTGAACCGAAGGCAGTGGCTTAACCCACTGAGCCACCCAGGTGCCCCTGATAGAGGCTTTTTAAAAACATGGTTTTGCATTAGTCCATGGTAGCATATTGTCCTTGTGGATAAACTAATACATTAAAAATTAACCTTCCCCTCTAAGTTTCATCTGGCTTCTCAGTTAAGAGTGGACACATTTTAATGCAAATAATTTGGATACAGCTGACTCTTAAAAGCATAGGGACAGCTGTGCTGCTTCTGGTGAAACACAGATATTCAGCAACAAGTACTAAGTTAACAATACTTTTATATATATTTTGTTCACATGAAGTTGTTTAATAAATTTAAACAGCATGTTCCTAAAGACCAAAGGCTTCTATTATGTTGAAATGGGAATCCAATTAAATAGTTTTATAAAAAGTTCAGCAATGTAACCATATATACTTCTGTATATTATACATACTTACTTCCAGTCATATAAATCCTTAGCACTCTTGTGGACTTTAGGGCACTTTTGGCTATCTCTGGAATACAAAGGGGAAAATGAAAACATAGAAAAACAAATTAATCTTGGGAAGTAGTCTAATTAACAGATTTATTTTGAGTCTACTTAATATAGTGAGTGATACATTTCAGAGTCTTTGGATTTTATAGGAGTTGTCTGTCTTTCAAGTTATACTGCTATTTATTTTTTTATTTTTGTGTTTTTCCAAGTTTTTATTTAAATTCCAGCTACTTAACATACAGTGCAATATTAGTTTCAGGTGTAGAAATTAGTGATTTATCTCTTGTGTCCAACACTCAGGGCTCATCGCAAGTGCCCTCCTTGATCCCCATCACCTGTGTAACTGCACCCCTTGCCCCTCCACCGGCTCTCCCTCCACCACACACACCTTGCCTCCCCTCTGGTAACCCTCAGTTTGTTCTCCATAGTTAAGAGTGTGTTTTGTGGTTTGCTTCTCTCTCTTCCCCGCCCTTCACTTGTTTGTTTTGTTTCTTACATTCTACATATGGGTAGAATCATATGGTATTTGTCTTTCTCTGACTGACCTATTTCACTTAGCATAAGTTATACTGCTATTTAGTTGAATAGGGATTGTGAATTTTTTCCCTAGAAATATCTGTAAATTTTATTTTTGGTGGCTTCTTTACTGTTTTATGTATGTCTCAGCTAAATATAATTCAGATTTTATAATGGACTTTTTTCCACAGGCTTAACATAGTTTTGTTATGTGTGATCATGAGGACAGTATAGTTAGACATCGTATATATTTTGTTGTATATCTCTAAAGCTTAGTTTTCTTTAGATAGTATGTTGGAAAAAAAGTGGAAGCTAAGCCCTGGATTTTATTTTTTTAACTTTAGATTTTTAAAAGTTGAGATATAACTGACATGAGTTTTTGTTGTTTGATTTTGTTTTTTTGAAAGTTTTATTTATTTAAGTAATCTCCACACCCACCATGAGGCTTGAACTCATGACCCTGAAATCAAGAGTTGCATGCTTTTCAGACTGAGCCAGCCAGGTACCCCAACATGAGTTTTTTCTTTTTTTTTTTAACACCAACCTAACTTGTGTATTTGTCTCAGAACTGTAATAGTGCCATAACTATAGATGTATGTATATAGATGAATATGATATGGAATTATTCAGGGTTCTTTTACTTTAAATTGAATCATTCAGTATTTGAGTATCTTGAATTGACATTCAGGTATTTGATTTATACCCATCAAAAAAATTATTTCCTACCAGATCACAAGATTTCTGTTGTGAGGGATGTGGCTGTGCCATGAAGGATGTCCTGTTGCCCCTAAAATCTGGAAGTGATTCAAGCCAAGCTGACCAAGAAGCCAAGGAACTAGCTAGACAAATCAGTTTTAAGGTACTCTAAATTAGTGAATAAATTCTAACTATGTGACCCTTTTGTTTACTGCCAAATTCTGGATAGAAAGTAAAGCAATATAGTTCTGTTGCAATAATGTTTTACAAATAAGTTTTTCTTATTCCAAAACTAATAATGTACATTCACAGAGGGGTCCAGCACAGTGGTTAAGGGCTTGGACTCTGGTCCACAGTGCTGGGGTTCGGATCCTAGCTTTGCTCTTTATTGGTAGTAGGACATCAGATATGTTACGTGGCCACTCTGTCTGTACCTTTTTCTTTTTCTTTCTTTCTTTTTTTTTTTTAAAAGATTTTATTCATTCATTTGACAGAGAGAGAGATCACAAATAGGCAGAGAGACAGACAGAGAGAGAGTTGAGGAGAAGCAGGGTCCCTGCTGAGCAGAGAGCCCTATGCGGGACTCGATCCCAGGCCCCTGGGATCATGACCTGAGCCGAAGGCAGAGGCTCAACCCACCGAGCCACCAGGCGCCCCTGTACCTTTTTCTTATCTGTAAATAATGATGTTACTTATCTTGTAGGATTTTTATAAGGATTAAGGGATATAATACTCACTTAATATAATACATAAGTGTATTGTATTTAGAACTGGCCCTGATACTTAATAAATTTTAACTATTATTTAGAAGATAGAGAGTAATTTAGAAGAAAATAACAATCATGCATAATCCCATCCCCAAGAAATAACTGCTGTGAATATTTTGGTGTATCTCCCTTATGTCCTATTTTTTCTACATATGTTTTACTCAAACATAGAATTGCTTCTGGATTTTAATTAGCCCTATTAAAAAATGTCGACCTGCATCAGGTAGCATGCTGCTTCCTCCCTATTCACCTCCCTTACATCCATCGGTCCTTTCATATCCAGTTCTTGAAAGAAATTTTTTCTTCTGTTCATTGTGTTGCTAAAAGAGGTGGTAGTTAATAAGTGTTGGTTATTTTCTTCCTTCTGAGGATTCCTTCTGTACTTAAATTGCTTTTCTGAAAATCGTAGAGCCAGAGGTATTTTGTACATCAGAATTTCGGATTTTAGAAAATACCAAACATACATCATATTTTAGTCCCTGCAGTGGGATCTGGGGCAGTATCCCATAATCAAATCTATTAACATTCCCTCAGCAAACCTGGGAATGTCTACAGTAATCTGGGATAAAAATAACCTCACATGTCACACTTCACCTGGAAGTTACAAACAACTTAATTTGGAATTGTGGATTATGAACCACGGGTGTTAGTTTTGTCTTTCACCAAGTAACAGCTCCTTGAGAACAGGTTTTGTCTGTGCTTCTTCCTGAAATACCTAGCACAGTCTCAGACACAGGAGTGCTTAAGGTTTAACTGATTGATAGTTGATATTAAATTAGCAATTAAAATAAGTCCAACAGAGGATTAGTAGGTGTGGCTTATTCTGTATGTTTCCTGTTCTAACATTGCTCTTGGGTGTACCTTTTTTATAGGCAGAAGTCAATTCATCTGGAAAGACCATTGCTGACCCGGACTTAAACCACTCTTTTTCACTAAATGATTTACAGGATGATATACCTACAACATTCCAGGGTGCTACAGCCAGTACCTCGGTATGGCTCTTCTCTTTTACATATATGTATGTCTGTATCATTATCATTATTTGCAATAGGAGGAGACCTCTAGATGAAATACCTGAATATTTTGATTCTCCTGACCACCTCTCCCTCTAATGAGTCAGATTATCTTAAGCAAATTATTCATACTTTTGGGGTCTTTTTTCTTATTAAATGAGGTTGGGCTAAATAATTTTTAGGTCCTGTCATCTCTCTGGAATTCTGTGAGTTCTCTAAAAAGTTAGTTACAATATAGCACTACACTTTGAATAAAACAAAATATACATACATTAGCCACTTTTTTTTTTAAAGATTTTATTTATTCATTTGACAGAGATCACAAGTAGGCAAGAAGCAGGCAGAGAGAGGAGGAAGCAGGCTCCCTGCTGAGCAGAGAGCTGGATATGAGGCTCCATCCCAGGACCCTGGGATCTTGACCTGAGCTGAAGGCAGAGGCTTTAACCCACTGAGCCACCCAGGCACCCCATTAGCCACTTTCTAAATAGGCACTGTTTCTTTAGCAGGTTAAGCTGCATTAACTCTCAGTTAATAAAGGACTAGAGCCAAAGATTTGCCTCAGACTTGCTCTGCCCAGTACTGTAGCCACTAGCCACATGTAGCTATCTAAATTTATATTTAAATTATTCAGAATTAAACTAAATTTAAAATTCAGTTCCTCAGTCACAGTGACACATTTCAAGTAACCAGTAGCCACCTGTGGCTGGGTGGCTACCCTATTGGACAGCATAGGTATCAAACATTATCATCTCAGAAAGTTCTGTTGGACAGTGCTGCCTTGCACATAGTTAAGTGCCCAGTAAATAATTGTTGAATGAAAGGTTAAATGAATACTATGTGTCTTGTTCTGCCCTGACCTATTATCCAGATATTGGTGGGTATAGGTCATCAGAGATTAAGAAAATTTGACTGGATAGTTGCTAAATAAGGATTATGGGGGAAAAATACTGATTTTCTTTACATATATTAAAAGAAATATCTTTTTTGTAACATTGTTTGGTTGAGTAGCTACATCTTTTTTTCCCCTCTACAGTTTTAGAGAGTATTTTAAAGGGTCAGGAAAATTGAAATAGAAGCTGGCAAATACAGATTTGCCTTTTTCTCAGGAATAAGTTAGTATAATATGGGACTGAATGGTCCTGAGTGGTGGTTCTCTCCTTTTCAGAGAGTGAGATGGGCAGAGAGAAGTAGGTTGGAGAGAGAAGGGGAGAGGTGCACGGGAGGAAGTACTTGAAGGACTGGAGATGAGGGAGTATGAGGAAAAAGCGGATGCTGAGAGTTAAATTGTTTTTACATGATCCCCATGTAATTATGAATTGCAGAGGGATATTATAAATTATATTATATATAAATATGAATTGTATTATATATTATATATTAATAATATAATATTAATATATAATATATAAATATATTATAAATTAATTTTGAAGTATTAAAAATTGAGATTAATTTTAGTTTTTTTTTTTAAGATTGTATTTATTTATTTGACAGAGAGAGAGATCACAAGTAGGCAAAGAGGCAGGCAGTGGGGTGGGGAAGCAGGCTCCCTGCTGAGCAGAGAGCCAGATCCTAGGATCCTGAGATCATGACCTGAGCCGAAGGCAGAGGCTTAACCCAGTAAGCCCCCCAGGTGCTCCTACTTTTAGTTTTTAGTTAAAAATGGAACCATCTCATTTCAGAGAGGGAAGGGTGGTTATCTTTTCTCATCTAAAAGGACAGTCTCCTGATATTTATGGTGTGTTTAAATCTGTCTTCAGTCTCTTATATCTGTGTCAAGTTATATTGTATTTCATATATTGCAGTTATACTTATTCTACTTGTAATTTATTTTATTATTAATTATTTATTGTCTGCCCAGAATGTTAGTTTCTTGAGGCTCAGAGCGCTTTTTTTACTGCACTGTATCCCAGTGCCTGGCCTTGTGCCTTGTATATAATTGGTGGGTCAATACGTATTTGTTGATTGAATAAATGAATCTTAGGATTGGCACTTTTAAAAAAATACTAGAAATACAGGCAAAGAAATTAAGAAGTTTAAGTAAATTACATTGCACAACCAATAATATTATTACAGTGATATTTTCCATTTTGATTTGATTTGATTTGATTTTTGTTTTATTTTTGTTTATTATTGCAGTATAGTTGGTGTACAATGTTACACTAGTTTCAGGTGTGCATTTTGATATTAAAGTACGTAAAACTTAGAATTCTTTTTCATAGATACAGGTCATTGATACCAATTCCGGTTAAAACACTGAGAAGTAATCAATTGTTATAGTTGCACGTTAAGCTTTTAGTTATATTTACATACAGATTATCTCAGAGTATAATTATATAATTTGATCACCATGGACGTAATTGAAACTTGGTTTTGGCTAGGGGTGGCTGCTTTACATGCAAGTGTAATATAAATTCACTAAAATGTTATACATCAAATCCCAGATAAGCTATGTTTTTTTAGCCTTGAGGGGGCGAGAGATTGCCCAAAGTCTAAATACAGCAGATAATATCAAGCCATCTGTTGCTTTTTGATGCAGATTTTTTTAGCTGTGTAGAAATGAGGAAATTACTGATGGTAGTTTTATGTTATTCCAGTCTGTCAGATTTTTTTCCCTCTTCCTAGGTATTCAAGTTCTGAATAAGCCATTCCATTTTGTATTAAAAAGCAAACACAAAACTCCTTCACAGATGCTGGTTATTCTAGATCATTATAGAAAAAATTATGTATTACAAGGGAATTATTTGTGATTGATGGTTTTTTAAATTAATTCAATTAAGTACACATCATATACTTCTACCTTCCCCCAAATGGTCGCTTCATCTTAACTAATGAAACAGAAACTGGTATGACTTACGTCTTCATTCAGTGATAGGTATATTTGGACAAGTTTAGGTCAACAGCAAAAATTTAGAAGTCCTACCACCAATTGTACACAGCATTTTGAAAATGCTAAAGCCAACTTCATGTGAACTGCCAAAATTTTGTCCAATTAGTCCTTAAACTCCAAGCAATCTAGGTTCCTCTGGGTCTGTAACCTTCAGGTGTTACCATTTTCCCTTGATGGGATTGTTTTTTTGGGGGGATTTTTTTTTAAAGATTTTATTTATTTATTTGACAGACACAGAGATTACAAATAGGCAGAGAGGAAGGCAGGGGTGCGGGGGGGGGGAGAAGCAGGCTTCTGGCTGAGCAGAGCGCCCGACGCGGGACTCGATCCCAAGACACTGGGATCATGACCTGAGCCGAAGGCAGCGGCTTAACTGACTGAGCCACCCAGGCACCCCTGGGGGATTGTTTTAAATAGGAAAAATTTTAGAATTTTATGGTGTCTCAGCACTAGTCAGTAATAGTAATATAGCCAGAAGGATCCTGAAATATGGGAATCTAATTAAAGCAGTATGTCTATAAAGTATTTCCATTAAGTGCATGTACTAAAATATCATCTAAAGTCAATGTTTTAATGGATTGTTCTAAATTTTTTTTTTGAAAGATTTTATTTCTTTTAGAGGGAGTGGGTATGCATGAGGGCAGGGGTGGGGAGGGATAGAGAGAGGGAAAGGTAGAGAATCTGAAGCAGACTCCTCCCCAAGGTCGGACCCCCTTGGGTGGGTGGATCTCAGACCCTGAGATTATGACCTAAGCTGCAACCAAGAGTCAGCCCCTCAACCGCCTGAGCCACCCGGTGCCCCTAAAATGTATTAATCATACCAAAAGGGGTCTACAGAACTCTCCTAAGTAATGACTTTTTAAAAATCTTAATCTGTGGGGTGCCTGGGTGGCACAGTGGGTTAAACGGTGGACTCTGGGTTTCTGCTCAGGTCCTGACCTCAGGGTCGTAAGAATGGGGCCCCAATAGGGCTCAGAGCTCAACCAGAATCTGTTTGAGATTCTCTCCCTCTGCCCCTCCACCCTGCATCTGCATGCACTCTCTCTCTCAAATAAATAAATCTTAAAAAAACAGTAACAAAACCTAAATGTAGTGTCTCCAATGGGGCATATTAACAGTAACAGTATTATTAATGACTAGCATTTAATCAACATTTGTGTGCCCTAAGCACCTTATATCATTACTCCTTTTAATCCTTACACTACAGAATTGGGTATTATCCTTACCATACAGATGAAGGAGCTGAGTCTTAGGCTGAATAATTTGCTTAAGGTCCTGCATCTCCAAAGTGATAGAGCCAGCCGAATAATGCTAAGGCTCCCCGTTTTAGTCAAGTATATGGGCATTGTATTCTCCCCTCAAACTAATGGAAAAAATAACACATATAAAATAAAATCTAAAATAGAATCAATCTCTTGTGCTGGTTTCTGGACTTACAGCACCTTCATATTTTTCCTTAAGAGCCTTCCCTGTAAGCCTTTAGCACTTTTGCTGAATCAGACACTTCTGGCTTCTTGGCAAAGCAGTTAGAAGAATGGGAGATTTCAAATGGAATGTTGCTGTATCAGCTGCTATATAATTCGGCTCTTCCCAATGAGTGCTTATTAAGATCCCTTATAATGTCTGTGACAGTGTGAGACCTCTTAAAATGCTGCTGCTTTGTGGATCTGCTCCCTTCAGAGCTCCTTGTTGCTGGGAGTCTTGGAGTTTGAAGTCCCAAGTTCACGCAGCTCTAATTCAGTATCGGCATTGACTTTTATTTAAAGTCAGTAGTTCCTTTTTTAATCTCTGTGTTATGGGTCACTACATTTGAGTACTTCCAAAGGACAGTATTAAGAAACTCAGATTATTCACACCTTTTAATGTTGAAATGAATATCAGATTTCAAGTGTAATTTCTTCTGTAGGTAACTTAGATCAGCAGTTTCTTTCCCTAATGTTTATAGCTGTTGCCAGGACAAAGCCCATCCTTTTCCTTTTTTTAAATTTTGAGGGGCACCTGGGTGGCTCAGTTGGTTAAGCTGCTATCTTCGGCTCAGGTCAGATCTCAGGGTCCTGGGATTGAGGCCCTGTGTTAGGCTTCCTGCTCAGTGGAGAATCTGCTTCTCCTTCTCCCTCTCCCCACCTGCTTGTACTCTCTCTCTCTCAAATAAAAAATAAAATCGATTTTTTTCCCCTTCTAGATAGTGAAATTTTCTCTAATTGAAAATAGTTTAAATGTTTTATATTTACTCACTTTTTAAAGTTATTCTGAAGAAAACTTGCATTCTTATTTTTTATTTGAAAGGGTATTGGTGCTAATATAACCAGCTCAAGGTGTTTTCAGTAAAAGAATTAAAGGCCATCCATCAGGTTATTAGAGGTAGAGTTAAGGGGTCTATATAAATAAAATAGAATTCGTATTTTGTAGAGCTTTCTTATCTATAAACCGTATTTAAGATTTTGAATCACGTGGTACCACATTGTGGTTATCCTTGACCAAGCAGTCATTGTAAGAATAGAAAGCAGTTGGTATCTTGTGCTTTGTGGGGCCAACTAGTGTGCCAAAGTATGCTTTACATACATAAAGTAACACAATTCAAATAGACAGTAAAGGGTTCTTCTAGACTTGTGCTTAATTCATTTGACAGGAGTTAAAAGAAAAGATAATCTTGGCTTGGAAACCACATCTAATTTTTATAACTGTACTGCTGTGGAGAACGTATGGTTTGAAATTCTTCCCTGTGCTGTATGATTGTTGGTGGCAGCATGTTGATGCAGTTAGATAATGTTGAAAGAGACCTGGTTCATGAGAGGTAACAGTTTCACTGTTGAGAGTGAAACTTTTTGCCATTTAGTTTGGCAAACTTTCAAGCTGAAAAGAAATCAGATTCCTTCTTTCCTTGGCTCTCCTGCAAGAAGCGAGGTGCCCGGATGTTTAACAGATATTGCTGGAGTTACACCTGAAGGGAGAGTAGAGAGCCATCTCTAGAGCAGATGGCTGAACTCTGTCCTTATCTTGTTTGTTCCTGATAAAGTCCTCCTCTGCCTGATGCGTTCTCAGAATAAGTTGTGTTGTTGGCTTATTTGGGAGAGTGAGTAGTTACAGCATTCAGCTCATTCTGGGTAGTTTTGCCTTTAGTCATATTCTAGTGCTCTGAGATTCTTTGTACTCTTGAATAGATAACAGGTATATACACAAGTTTTCTTTGCCAGTTTCAAACAAAGTTTCCTAAAATTTCCTAGTATGGAGCCCAGAACCCCTCAGCAGCATCTCTTCAACAACCTGCTCAGCCTGTAGTTAAGAATACCTCCATGAGCCCTCGACAGCGCCGAGCCCAGCAGCAGAGTCAAAGAAGTTCGTCTACTTCCCCAGATGTGATCCAAGGCCAGCAGCCAAGAGACAACCACACCGATCATGGCGGATCCGCGGTTCTGATTGTCATCTTGACTTTGGCATTGGCAGCTCTTATATTCCGACGAATATATCTGGCCAATGAGTACATATTTGACTTTGAGTTATAATATTGTTTTGTGTCTTAAGAGCTGTGACTCAACTGCTTCATTAAACATTCTGCATTGGGTATAATCTAAGAATTGTTTACAAAAAGATTATTTTGTATTTACCCTTCATTCCTTTTTTGATCCTTATAAATTCAGTATAGATATAGCTAGACTTTCAGACTATGTCTGCTTAGTTTAAGGGACTGGAAGTCAAAGTCCCTTGTCTCACCATATGACCTGCTTTACAGAGAAATAACTTATTGTTGTTTCTCATGCCTCAGCTTCTTTTTATGTGAATTTGTGATACTTTTCTGTATGACTCTTTTTGAAATTTTTGGATTAAAGAAGGTGTTTTAAGTTTCAGTGAGTATTACTGGTTACTCAATACCATTTATTGAGTACTCTGTTTCTACTTATGTAGAATGATATAGGGATAAGAGTTGGAAAGGGAAAGTAGGGCTCTTCAAATAGCTTGATGAGAATGTCATTCATAGGAGATATACCGGGATGCCCATTCTGTGACTTTGTGTCCTAAATGTCATTCAGTGAAAGTAACTATTTCAGTCAAACATTTATGAGGAAATGAGATCTTTGTTATTGGATGTTATTTGGAGGGAATAATGCTTTGTAACCACTTTGATATGCTGTTATCCCCTTCTCTCCCAAATGCACACAAGATTTACAAAGAAAGGAAACGGTCCTCCACAGATCTTTTTTTAAGGAAAGAAGGGTCCAAGCCAGGAAATCACTTGGTTTCCTTCCAGAAGTCAAATGGAAGGATCTTCAGATTTTAATGTTTGCTCTGCTTTGAACTGTATCTCTTTTGGAGGCATTATATGCCTAGCTTTGTAATCACTATAAATTTAATTATTCTAGGAATATGTATAATGTTGAAATATTTCATGTACCATTTTAATAGAAAAGCTCAGGGCCCAAGTAAAAGTGATAGAAATTAGAAAAACCTTTCCTTAGAATTGTCCACCTAATCAGAGCCCAAGAAATAATTTTCAGTGCAAAATCAGTATATAAGTTAGTGCAAGCTAGCTCCATGGATTCTGGCAGATAATTTTATCATCATAATGCCTGGTGAGAACATATAATCACAGAAAAAATTGCCTTCAGCACATTCAGTATGGCATTGAGGGCCCTCTTGAGAGTATTTGTTAATGAAGATTTAATTTTTAAATACAGGCAGTCCCCTGCTTTCAAATAGGTTATATTCTAAAAGTGCATTTGTGAGTTATTTATTTTGTTTTGTTTACAACTCAGTGTTGTAAATGGTGTTCAGGTTCTAGACAAGTCCAAAAAGTCCATAATGTATCTTGAATACTTTGGGGGATGGTGTTCATAAAGTCCTTAATGTAGTTTTAACTAACTGAAATTACAGACAAGATAGAAACAATTTGTAAAATGGTATTAAAGGCAAATTTAATTTTACTGCTGCAATGGGCTTTTGTTCTGTTAATTATCAGACACAATTTCTATTTTCATCTTATAGCCATTTTTCCTTTATGTCCACATCTAAAGTGAGAACATACTGTATACTATTATATAATACAGAATTGTCTTAAACTTGAATAAATTAGCATTTTAAAAGTGTTTACAGATTGTTTCTGTTATATCTATAGCCAAAGTTGGTAAAGTCTTAAAAAGCTCAAGGACTTTATGAGGACCTCCTCTGTCAGGAAGATTATAGGTGACATATTTTATAACTTTATTGCCATGAGAAAGCACGTTCTGAAGTCTTTGTTTGGAACACAAAATATTATAGATACTGGTTCAGTGGTCTCCTAGCAAGAGGTCACTGACCCACCTGGGAAGACTAGATAATGTTACCACCGGAGAAGAAGCAAGTCTCCCTGCTCTCAGCCTATGCTGAGATTAATCGTGTGCTAGGAACAATCTTCCCTCCACTTCCTCCCAGTCAAACCTGAGCCGGCCTCTGGATCTGTGTGATCTTGTTACATGTTTCCATGGGGTGTACCAATACTTTTAAGATTGATTAAGCCAAGAAGATTTTGCACTGTGCAGGTCCTTCTCTATCTGATTTGCTTCTCTTCCCTACCTTGTCAACTGACAGGCCACCTTCTTGTTTGTGTTGGCATTTTTTAAGCGCCTGATAGTACATCTCTGAAAGTGGCATATTCTTTGTTCTTTCCCTTTCGGCTCACAGATGCTACCTAAAAATCCTTAAGTTGTCAGTCGGATCCCCATCATAGAGCGGATGAGCAAAATCAATCTTTGGGGCTATTCTTACTCGAATGCCACCTGAAGAGACTTCAGAAAACTTATTTTTAAAGCCCCGGTTTATCCCTTTAATTAGAGTGTAAGGACAAAACCAGGTGTGTGATCTGGTTAGTAAAGGCTTAGGACTCCTTCCCCTAGTCCTCAGATTTAAGTTAATTCATGGCTTTTTCTTTGACCAACAAAGCATATGAGTACATATCAAGGTAGTTAAAATAGCATGCTCGAAAAAACAATGTCTCTTTCACCTGTAACTGTTTTAGCCAATGAAAGCTTTCAAATTTTATGTATTGTGGGGCTTATATGTAGCACTTTACATTTTCATGCTGCTTATTGTTTTATTCTACTGAAATAAATGAATTCTCAATGAATTTTTTAAAAAGCCTTTAAAATTGTTTATCATTTTGACTATAGCAATATATTTCCTATTTCAGGAGAATAAGAAATCTTCTTGTTATTTTTGGCTATGAATAAACCTGGTATCTTGAGACCTCCCATTTTTATAGACCACAATCTGTAAACAGGCAAACCTCACACATTTGGACTTACTTGAGCAGAATTCTAAGCTGAAGTACTGAAAAGCCTGTACTGTTGCATTATTTGCAAGTAAGTATATGATAAGTGACTGCATTTAGTGAACCTGACTCTTGAAGACTAATGTGTGCATTAACATGGGTGCTGTTTAAGCCTTGTGGGAGGCTGTACATTGCTCAGAAGCTGTTTGGAACACCTCTTGAACAGTTGCCTTCAGACCTAGTTTGAGCTGCTCAATAAAACCAGTGACTTTATTCATACCGTGTTCTGACCACAGTATTCTTTATGTTATTCGGTCTTCTGTCCATTCTACCTCCTTAAATATTCTTTCGTGTCTTACCACTTCTCTCTGTGTTCATTGCCATTACCCTAATGAGCTTTCATCTCCTCTGAATTAGTGCAGTAATCTCTAACAAGTCTCCAGTCTTGCCCCGTTCCTCACCCCTCTGCCAGAGTCTTCTCCAGTGTGCAGGTCTGATTCTGTCTCCTAAGACAGGCTCCAATCCTTAATGCAGCTTATAAGGCTGTGTGTAGCCAGACTACCACTGAGCTCTCTGGCCTAATCGGACAGCAGATGCCTCCTGGGGCCTTTCCACAGCGTTGAGCTTGAGCCACTGGGGCCAATCCTCTGTTCTGAGAGAAATAAGCAAATGTTAGTTATATATCCACTGCCTCGCACCATATACAAAACTCAACTCATAATGGACCCAAGACCTTAATGTTAAGAGCAAAAACAATAAAATTGTTAGAAGAAAGCATAGTAAATCTTTGTGACCATGAGTGAGGCAGTGGTTTCTTAGATACAAAACCAAAAACACAAGTATTTTATCAAAACAAACCCTTTGTGTTTCAAAGAACATCATTAATAAAGTGAAAAGACAATCCCAGGTGGGAGAAAATATTTGCAGATAAAATATAAGAGGCTTGTATCTAGAATATCTAGAGAACTCATAACAATAATGAAAAAGCTAACCTGACTTAAAAACAGCAAAGGGTTTGAATAGATATTTGTATAAAGAAGATGCACAAATGACCAATAAACATGGAAAGATGCCTGAACATCATTGGTCATTGGGAAAACGCACATCAAAAGTACAGTAAGCTACTTCACATCCACTATGACGGCTGGAATAAAACAGGTGTTGGTGAGGATTGTTGGTGGGAATGTAAAATGGGGCAACCACTTTGAAAAACTGGTAGTTCTTAAAAAAGTTAAGCGAAGAGTTAACATATTGTCGCGGCCAGCGCGACAAATCGACCAGGAACGTGAGGGTAAGAGGATGAAGTTAAGAGACAAAGAGATGGGGACAGGAGGAGCACTGAGGAGGATGTCCAACAGTGCTAAGTTTATTCAAAGCACTAAGGCCATATATAGAGTGATAATAGGAGAAGCAATACACCTGTGTCTAGTTAAACAACCACGAGTTCCTCGTGACGCCAAATGGCTAATGCCAGTACAAATACAGCAAACCTGAAAGTAATTTAGGGCAGCAAGGATCAGCAACGAACTTTTGACCCCAACTGAATTGTTCTCAGTTGTTTAGCAAGCGTGTGGGAAGTCACGTAGGCGAGCGCACAACACATAGCACAGACCCTTTCTCAGTGCTACTCAACTTTTCCTGTCTTAAACCTTTGGTTAGGTTATTTGGACTTTAAAGGAGGCTCAAGTCAGGGCCTGGTTTGGTCCTCGTCTCAAGCGTTATTGCGGCCTCCCACACCATACGACCCAGCCATTCCACTCCCAGGTATATTATCAAGAGAGATGCAAACACATTCACACAAACTTCTACAGAAGTATTCATAGCAGCATTATTATTCATATCCCCAAACTGGAAACTCAAATCCCATTGACTAAGATAAACAAGGTGTGCTCTGTCTATATGATGGAATGGAATCTGGCCATGAAGAAGAATGAAGTTCTAATACATAGGACAACATGGATGAATCTTGAAAGCATCATGTCAGGAAAAAAAAAAAGATCAAGTCCAGTGAAGTCAGACACAGAAGGCTACATAGGGTATGATTCTGTGTATATGAAATACCCACCTTAGGCAAACCCGTAGAGACAGAAGGTAGGTTGGTGATTGCTAGTGACTGAAGGGAACTGAAAGGAAGGGGCAGCGACTGCTAATGGGTATAGGCTTCTTTGGCGGGAAATGAAAATGATCTAAAATTAGATACTGGGGATGGTTGCACACTCTATACCAAAAACCACAGTTAAAGGGGTAAATTTGGAGCACCTGATTGGCTCAGTCAGTCAAGTGTCTGCTTTTGGCTCACGTCATGATCTCAGGGTCCTGGGATCGAGCCCCATGTCAGGCTCCCAGCTTGGTGGGTAGTCTGCTTCTCCCTTTCCCTCTCCCCAGAGCCCCACTCAAGCTCTCTCTCTCACTCTCTCTTCTCTCAAATAAATAAAATCTTAAAAATTTTTTTTTGAAAAGGGTAAATTTATGGTATGTGAATGATACTTCAAAAAAAGACATTACTTAAAACATTACACTTATCTCCAACTGAGTTTTTCTCCATACCATAATCACAATAATTCAACTACTGAAAATAAGAGAGATTTAAAGAAAAAACTGATAGGGATGCCTGGGTGGCTCAGTCAGTTAAGCTGCTGCCTTCCTTCTGCTCAGGTTGTGATCCTGGGGTCCTGGAATCAAGTCCCGCATTGGGCTCCTCGCTTGGCAGGGAGCCTGCTTCTCTCTCTGCCTCTGACTGCCACTCTGCCCGCTTGTGCTCTCTCTCTCTCTCTCTCTCTCTCTCTCTGACAAATAAATAAATAAATAAAATCTTAAAAAGAAAAAAAAAGAAAAAAAAAGAAATTGATAGGACCTAAAATGTCGAGAATGCAACAAAATAAATATTTCTCTCTCTCTCTCTTTAAAGATTTATGTATTTGAGGGAGAGAAAGAGAGAGAAAGGAAGAGAAGGTGAGGGAGGAGCTGGGGGAGAGGGAGAGCATTTCAAGCAGGCTCCTGCTCAGTATGCAGAGGCTTTCACCCACTGAACCACCCAGGCGCCCTACTCCTGCTGAGTATGGAGCCTGATGCGGGGCTCCATCTCATGACCCTGAGATCGTGACCTGAGCTGAAACCAAGAGTGTGACACTTAACCAACTGAACTATCCAGGAGCCCTAAAAACAAATATTTCTTGAAAACAACAATATCCATGAATAGTTCTAGGGTTCCAGTCAGAAGCACCATCTTTTGAACAAAATCTATGGAAAGGAACTTTAATGAGTATCTTTCCTTCTCTGCTAAATCTTTAGGAGCAGTGGGACTTTTAAGCAAATTATTTAGGTAATTCTGAGAAGTGGCCAGATTGGGGAACCACTGAGTTAGTCCCCATACAGAATTATTCCCACTCCCAAATTTCTATTTAACTCCTGTATTTTGGCTTTCGGCCACATCTTTCAACTGAAACTACAGTTAACTGAAGTTAGGAACAGTGTGCTGGTTGCCAGAGCTAGTTCACCTGTTTCCTGCCGTCACTTCTTCACAACATTGACCGTTGACTACTCTCAGAGAACCTTTGGTTTTCATAGTCAACATCTTTGCTAGTTCTATACTTTTGTTCAGGCTTCCCATCCATCCATTAGAAGTATAGGTTTCAGCACACTTGGCTGGCTCGATCAGTAGAGCATGCAACTCTTGATCTCAGGGTTGTAGGTT
This sequence comes from Mustela putorius furo, assembly GCF_011764305.1. Classification (NCBI taxonomy): domain Eukaryota; kingdom Metazoa; phylum Chordata; class Mammalia; order Carnivora; family Mustelidae; genus Mustela; species Mustela putorius. The sequence continues at coordinate 688,344 of NW_025421301.1, forward strand.
CGAGCCCCACATGGGGTATAGAGATTACTTAAAAACAAAATCTCTAAAAAAAGGAAAGTATAGGTTCCTGAGGATTCTATGCTTACACTGGGACTTCTATTTTCCTGGAAGATCTCACCCTTTCCTGTAGTTAAACTACCACCATACATTGATGGCTCCAGACTTAATTCTCCAGTCCAGACCTTTCTCCTGAGCTTCAGGCTTATCTATACTCCAGTGCCTCTTGGGCATCCGGAAGTCCCATGATACCTCAAATTCCATGAGTCAAAATCTATGTCATCTCCCCACCAAACCTGTCCACCTCTAACGGATATCACTTACTCACCAGTCCCACCTCCAAACTGGAATCGTCGATATCACTGCGGTCTCCTCTCACCTCCCACCCTATTCAGTCAGCAAGTGTATTCTACCTCAGAAAGAACTTGACCTTCTCATTCTTCTGCCTTCCCTCCTCTTCACCTTCCATCTGCCCTTCCTTTAGGGCAGGAACTCATCCTCCTTCGTTATTATAACTTCTCTGATCCAACTGATCTCAGGAATTTCTTAAAAAAAAAAAAAAAAGTAGATCGTGTCATCCCACTTTGCTTTCTTTCTTACATAATAAAACCCCAATTCTGTCCACTTCCAGTTATCACTTCTCTTGACCTCCCGCCTCATCTCCCTATGTCTTTACCACACCAAACTCTTCTCCGTCTCGGACACAGCCGGCAAGAAATAAGTAGTCTTTAAACATTTTATTCTGCTCAGGAGACTAAATATAGACACGTGTATCTTTACACTTCAAATGTTTGCAAGTCCATGTTCCAGGATAGGAATCAAGCCTAATTTATGGTGATATTATACATTTTAGGATTAAAGACCCAAATTAATCTAATGCTCATGGTAGGAAGAAGAGCTTACATAATCATGAATTCTCCTTTGGTTTATACATCCCTTCAAAATCAAAATGGATTTTATGCTTTGATAAGATGTCTTTTCATTGAGAACACGTGTATTTGGGGGGAAAGCAAGCATCCTTGGTCATGGGCAAAATATGCTTTCTTGGATGGAGAAATAAAGCAACCCGGTGAAAACAGGTCATTCGTGTGTTCACTCAGCATTTCCTGAGCACGTTCATGCACTCCTCTTGCCCATCAGGTCTTCCCTGCAAATTCACTCAGAACCCAAGCTGTCTCCCTAGTGGATGTGACAGACACGTTTTATGCAGCCAGAGGGAAGGATTAATGATCTCAGCAAAGAGCTGGCATGTTCAAGAGGTTTAAATTTATTTATTTATTTATTTATTTTATGTAACAGTTTTAGCCAAAGCTGCTCTGGGACTCAGCGGAAGCAGAATTTCACAGGACAAACTTGTTAACTAATGGCCAATCACTAAGCGGCCCAGCCTTGGTGTTTGTGTCACGCCTTGGCGGGGTGGGGGTGTGGGTGTGGTGGGAGGTGGGGTGGGATGAGCATCACTATCAAATATTTAATCGGAAAAACCAGTCCGGCCAGTGGTGCTCTCGCAGCCCCTTCGAGAAGCACCGCCACAAGATGACAGACTGAATGTACGGTGCAGCCCGCAGGGGCCTGCCCCGCTGTAGGTTACTGGAGAGCAGTCTGTGGCATCGTAGATGTTCCCAGAATGCCTTATTTCACAAGACTCATTTTGCTCTTGTTTTGCCTGACGGCTCTTGTGGAGAGCAGAAAGCCCAAGAGGAGGAGATCGACTGGGCAGCTGGAAATGACCAAGCCCAGGTAAAGGCTTGGGTGGGAGGGGAGGAAGGTCACCTGCCTGCAGGGGCGCTCAGCACGCCAGCTCCCAGGAGGGCCAGGGCTTACACTGACCCGCTGGGATCTATTTTCCAGCCGGAGGTTGATGGGGCCACCACCTCGCTGAAAACAGCCTCTCTCAGAGCATAGATATTCTCTAGGGTCACAAGCTGTGAGAGAGCAAAGCCAGACCGGGCTGAGGAGTTTGTTCTGGCATTGGTGTTCTGTCCAGGCATTTCCATTTCAGGCAGGCGGTTGAAAATTTCGTGGGTTAAAAACATCTTGTACTTCTCAATTTGTGCTGCTTTGTTCCTCACGATGACATCCGGTAGGGACCATGGGACCTGCTGAGTAATGGCACTCAAGAATTTTGGAGGGGTGGGGAGGAGAGGGGAGGGGTGGGGAGGGGCAGGGGGACCCCTGTAGATAGGAATTTAGTTTGAGCTATTGAGAAAAAATGTAACCGAGAGTTGTCCTCTTTAAATTATTGGATTGGGAACAGCTTTCTGACTGTATCGGGTATCATTTCACTGTTTCAATCTGAAAAAGGTGTTTGAAATTTGCTAGGTTATCCAAAATACATGCGTAGGCAACAGGTGTAGGCAACTGCCATTGCACGATGTAACAGAAACATTTCCAAGATACTGGTTTGGCCTGGAATGTGCATTGAAAATCATATTACAAATCGAAGTTCCTTAGTAAGTTTGCTTGAACCGATGCACAAAGCCTGATACCCTAGGCCTGATGGAAACGACTGGCGTGAAGAAAAGAGCAAGCAGCTGAGAGGTAGAGGGCGTGTGTAAGATGTCACACATCTGTTCCCCATTCTACGAAGCATTTCGAGAACTAGAGATTGTGAATATAAACTAATATATGGAGGCACATTTTCTAGGTCACTGGCTTTTATTTTTAATCAGGCATCGCTATTGGTGACAATTTTTTGAAATTGTACTTCTGACAGATCTACCTATAAGTTACATACATACATACATAGACTATTGCATACATAGACTATTACACATATGTATATTAAAGTAAAACTTGATTGCTTCATTATTTTTAGATAAAAACTATCAGCGAGAGTTGCATTCTCTACTTTCTGCATCCCAGTAGACCGTCTTAAGCTCCCAGGAATATGCCGGCTTCAGAGACTGCCGCTCTCCGGGAGGCCCAAGCTCTGCAGGGCTATTTAATCCTAGTCACGCAGAAAGCAACAGATACAACTTGTCCAGGAGGACAGGAAGGAGGCACTCAGTGCAAGTCTCCTCCTGGGGGGATGTTGCCAGAATTCGAGGCTGTTGAACTGGAAGGAGCCTCAGGGATCATGTGATCCTGCAATTCCTCTGAGCCCTAAGACTGTGAAAGGTGAATAGGTGTTGGGTGAAAAGGGGTCTTGGGCTCAAAGAAACTTGGGAAACTCTGGTTTAGATCATTTTGAACAGCTGTCTTTATAGCACAGCTTCTCGAACCTTTATTATGCAAATAGACATTCTGAATCTTGAAGAGGAAAATAAATTATACAGTTTCTCCAAAAAAAAATCCCCTGCTTTTTTGGAACTATCTTGAGGGATTCATATTTTACAGAGCATGTATTGGGAAACACGGTTTCAATTTTATGGATGCTGAGAAGTCTGTTGGAAGGCAGGACTAATTCATACAGGTACCTAGGGACCCCACTGGGCTAGAACATAGGTTCCTTGATTTTCTCAGCCTGGAGGAAAAGCATTGTATGGACTTGTCTATTCCCTGAGAACAGTTCTGGGGTTCAACAGGAACCCCTCAGGGATCCTCAAGGATCCTGCTTGGCAGCCTGGGCTGTCATACCTGTGGTCACTCCTCAGAAGACCACAGTCATTCCCAGGTACTGGCATGAGCTTGGGGACAGACTGAATCTGACCCTTAGGTGTGAGGAGAGTTTCTTGAAATCCATCCCAGAGGGTGTTAAAGTGGAAGAAAAGATGAACCCACACATTCAAGAAATAAAAAACAATTACTGAAGGGAGGCTAGGAGAGAGGATAGAGAAAATGATTCTAGGCCTTTCTAAATCCACCAGGGCACGTGCAGGCTCAGACAGTCATAAGGCTCTGTCGGTGAAAAATTTCAGCCAAGTGTCAGACTAAAATATTACTTTCCTCGTTGACACACAAGAGTTAAGCTGTACAAATAAAGAGGAACAAAATGACTTCATCTCTGTAAGGTAGCTTCTTTCCTTGGAAGTCTGTCCCCACCTTCCACATCATACCGTCTTACACACACATACCATATACCATACACAGGAATTCACCCAGTCACTCACACACACACACACACACACACACACACACACACACACACACACACACTGTTAGGATCTTTTCGAACCTACGTACTTTCCGTATCATCTCCCCAAGGCACTCTCACAAAACAAGTATTCTGCTCAGAAGGTGCTTTTTCCAGACCTGCTTCCGGTTTTCCCACCCCTCGTGTCCCCCTTTATGGAACTGCTGCCACCTGAACCTGGTTTCTCCCGACTATTCGATTTGCTCTCTTCTCCCCGCCTTTCTTTCTCCGGCTTTATTCTAGTCCCTCCCTGCCCGCTACGTGAGTTGGCTTCCTGACCCTGTGATTGCTCCCCACCCAGCAAGAGAGGCCCTTCTCCCTGGAGATCTGAAAATGAACCTAGCTCTCACCAGATAACACTCTCTGGTTCCTCCTGGTCCCAGGGCATGAGGGCCCCTTCCAGATTTCCTCTCCCATTTGCAGTCCCCGTGGCCAGCCTTCTTGGGATCTGCCTCGTGGCTTACGTGGTGCCAGGCCCAGGAGCAGCTTTGCTTTCCCGCTGCCCAGTGATCCTCACCCTCCCCAGTGGCCTGGGGAAGGAGGTGGGGCCAGGAAGTCAGAGAAACCAGGTTTGGACCCTGGTTCTGTGGCTCCCTGGCCACGGCGGTGTTTCCTCATCTTTCTGAACCTTGTTTCTCTAACTGAAAAAGGTGCTTGTGAGACCTTTTCCCCTGGGATGAGGGGTTAACCACAGCTCAGGGCCTGCACGGAGGGAGGGTGTCACATACAGGCATGGTCATCCTGCCTGCTATTGTGCTACCAAATGAACCTCAGCACGGTGGCACCAGCCCTGCCTCTCGAAGGGGTCATGAGCAAATTTTTCCTCCCTCTCCACCCAAGGCTGTGGAGGTTCTGGCTCCCCTGCTTTGGGCCGGGACTCAGAGTATGGCCTCTGGAGTCTAGGGTCTTTGGGCCAAGGCATCCAGGCACTGGAAGGATGAACTGAGGGCATGTGGCTCACACAAAAAGCCCAAGGCTGGAGATATTAGTGGCCTGAGTTATCAAGTAATTGGTTCCTTTAAAAACAACAACAAAACCTAGTTCTGGCCCTCAGGATTGGCACAGGCATTTCAATCTCCTCTCTCCTGCAGTGGGACTGGAATTCTGCGACTTCCGCAACCAAATCCTCCCCTCTAAATGGAGAGGGATACTGCTGGCCAGCTGGGATTTGCTCCCCATGAGGCAGAGGGGTAGGGCGCCGGCAGCACTCACAATTGAATGTCCGTGATGTGCTAAGTCCTTAGGCTGAGCTCTTCCTCTGCCTTTCCGCGGTGCCATTGCTGGGTGTCCAATATGGCCTGTCATGCAGTTGCTGTGCAGGGAACCCGGCCTGGTCCCTCCTGACTTCAGGAGCCAGGCTTGGGGTGGAGACCATGACAGTGGAAGCTTGGTGGAGGTACCCTGATAGTGACCACCGCGTTTCAAGGGACCCAGACTTGGGTTCCATATTCCAGCTCACTGGGAGGAAGACGTTACATTAGACTTCCCTCCAATGGGCTTGTCTAAAAGCAACTCCAACTTCTTCCTCCAACTTGCTTAACGCCTTCAGTGTTTTCCCATTGCCTTTGGATAAAGACAGAAGTCTCAACATGGTCTTCAAGGCTCTGCCTGGCCCGGTCCCCGCCTACCCCGCAACCTCTTCCTCCCCTTCCCCTTTTATTGAATCCCCTCTCAACCTGCAGCCTAGACCACCTCAAACGAGAGGTGTGTTGAGTTTAAATGCCTATAGGGTATCCATCGGGGATCATCAGGTCGGCAGTTGGGTAAAAGATCTAGAGCAGGGGGTACAGATGCCGGAATCTGTAGCCACAGACATAGGCTCGCCTGCCAAAGAGGGTGTAGAAGGAGAAGAGGCGGCGGCTGGGACAGCGCCCTGGGGATATTAGCGTTGATGGGGTGAGCTGAGGGCAGGGAGGCGGCAATGGACATTGAGAACGAGCTCTCAGGTGTTAGGAGGACAGCCCAGTGCTTGGTCCTGAAAGACCAGGTTTCTAGGAGAGGCATGGTCCTCCAGGTGGCAGAGAAGCCAGCGCTCAGCGGGGCCTCGGGGCCTGCACAAGTGACGCAGGAAGTGCTTGGAGGTGAGGAGGCGGCTGCAGCCTGTGGCGCACAGTTCTCTGGGAGGATTATGGATTTGTGAGGAGGGGGGATCTTTTTTTTTTTTTTTTTTTTAAGAGAAAGTTTAAAGACAAATATATCTACCACACCTGTAATGCTACCACTTTTCAATAAATTTTATGTGAGGAAGATGTGTGGTCTAGACAGATCTTCTGCTTAGTTTGGGTTCAAGGGAGGAGAGACTTGAATCCAGTTTGAAGGCTGACGAGAAGGAGCCGTGGGTGGGAAAGGGAGATGCTGATGTAGCTGGGGTGAGGGTGTTTGAGGGCAGATGTCAAGGGCTCTGGGAGGAGAACCAGGCACCTCTGCCAAGCCCCCAGGGACACTAAGAACCTGCAAGGCTGACAGAAATGAAAATAATCCTACTGCCCGTGCCCCCACCCTGTTTTCACCTTCTCCCTGGGTATCTTACAGGCACCTTGAAATCAAGATGGCTCAGAATGAAATGCACCCTCTTCACCACAAACGTGCCCTTTGCCATCTCAGGGAATGCCCCCACCATTCACCCAGGTGCTCAAGTCATAAGCCAGAGTCATCTTTGCCCCTCTCTTTCCCTCACAGCCTATATATAATCCATCAGCTAGACCTTTCTGTCTTCCTTAGATCTGATCACTTCTCTGCACCTCCCTTCCCTACAGCCCTGATCCAGGCACCATGTTCTTAGCAAGTTTCCTAATGGTCTCCTGTGTCTGCTGTGCCCTCTTCAGTCTTCTCTACAGTGGCCAGGAGATTGTCTCAGGTCCTAAACGAGTCCTTGTGACTCTCGTGTTCAGAATTTCATGGGTTTCCCTGTCAGTATTATACTCATGAGGGTCTCATGATCTTGTCCCTGGCCTTATCTCCCACCTTCTTTCTTACTGCTTTGTTTCTCCTTGCTCTCCTCACACAAGCCAGACTCACCTCAGGACATTTGCACTTGCTGTTCTCCCAGAGTACACTTCTTCACATCTTCTCATGACTTGCTCTGTCCCTCATCCCATCTGGGTCTCAGATGGTTTCCCTGATCACCTTCCACCCCAATCCATCTTCCTCTTATTTCTTATCCTGCTTGATTACATTTTTATGGCACTTAGCACTTTCTGAAGTTATATTACTTATCTGTCCACTTGCTTATTGTCTGTCTCCCCCACCGGGTTATCAGCCCAGTGAGGGCAATGAGTATATGTCCTCCCCATGACTAGTACCGCATCTGGACAGAGTCAGTTCTCCAAAGATATGTGGTTACCAAGTGGATTTGAGTCTAGGAATTGAGGAATTGTGCAACCAAAGTGTAGGACGGCTGTCCCTTTGGATGCTGACATCCCAAGGTTGATGGGCCAAAGCTATCGCAGGAAGAGGGAGAGTGGTTGGGAGGTCTGGAGCTCCAGGTGGTTCTGAGAGTAGGGCTATAAGGTGGGAAGCCCAGCTTATAGGGGAATATGCTTCTTGGTGGGAAGGGAGGTGGGCAGACCAACCTTTAGACCAGCACTGTGTAAATAAAACTTTTGAAGACCATGGAAATGTTACAGATGTGCACTATCCAACATAGTAGCCACCAGCCTCATGTGGCTATTAAGCACATAAGTATGGCTAGTGTAATTAAATAACATTAATATTATCTTATTATTGACTTTATTTTATTAATTAAATTTCAATTTAATTTAATTTAATTTAATTTAATTTAATTTAAATTGACTTCAACAGCCACACGGAGCTAGTGGCTACTTTATTGATCAGCACGGCTTTAGCCCTCCCAACAAATTATACCACCTGGGCAGAGCTTCCAGAGAATAAAAGTTAAGAAAGATTTCATAGGAAGATGTCTCAAAGAACAGGACCTTGAGAGAGGAAACATGTTACTTCCCTCTTACAGAGTTTAAACAGGAACTATGCCTGTTTCTCTAAAAAAAAGAAACATGAAAGCATGATAAGAACATTGAGAGTAAAATAAGGATGTATATATAAGTGAGCAACAAACATTCAACCCCAAATCTCTTCATTTACTAGAGCCCTTAAACATTCTGTACAGAACAAAATTTACAGTAACACTGACTTCTGATTTGGTTGTTTTGTTTCTTCTGTCAAGAATTAGATCTCACAGGTGCGTGGGTGGCTCAGTTGGTTAAGCGTCTACCTTCAGTCAGGTCATGACCTGGGATCAAGTCCCGCGTTGGGCTCCCTGTTCAGCAGGGAGTCTGCTTCTCCCTCTGACCCTCCTTTCGCTCATGCTCTCTCTCTCTCATTCTTTCTCTCTCAAATAAAATAAAATAAAATAAAATAAACAAGAATTAGATCTCATATCTTGTCAGACACAAATCCTTCCTCCCTCCCTCTCTCCTTACTCTTCTGCCTCCTCTCTTCCTTGTTTTTGTTTAGTGATGATCATGTCAGCAGAATATTGCTTTAGAATATTTTGGATTTTATTGTTTTTGGATTATGTGTGGTTGTGGTGAAGGGAAAAAAAAAATAAAGAAGTTCTAGAAAGAGTGAGTGTGGGTGAGAGAGACTAGAAAATGACTACTTTGCCATCTGGGTTGAAGAAAGAGAGTGAACTCGGGTCTGCAGTCCTGGCTGGCTCCAGTGTCCACCACCTGTCTGAGTGGCTGGAACAACTCTGTCCCCAACCGGGGCCTTGATCCCCACTATGTGTGCCTTGTCTGTTCCCCCTGGGGTTGAGGCTCTGCTCCAGTGTGGGTTCTGCCTCCAGCTGCCAGCTGGACTGAGACAAGGAGCATCAGGTCTGGTGAGGCTAAAACCAGTATTTTAAAACTTTCACTATATTTGTGTCAGAATTTTATTGATTATGAAACAATACTATAGCAACATAAGAGAAACATTTAAAAAACCAAAAATTTCTGAATCTCCACCATTCAACCCAACGGCTGTCATGCAATCGTAACTTACCTTAGGAAGGTTCTGGAAGGGTCTGGTCCTCAGGACCTGCTTGTGAGGACCTGAGGGGGACAGGGTGGGTGGGAAGGAGTGTGAGTGTGTGTGTGTGTGTGTCTAGCCTTCAACGGATGGAGAAAAGTTTCCTTACAAGTAAATCCTACATTGTGGGCCGTTGAAAAATGTCTCTTGCTTGTTTTTGCAGTCACCTATATAAGAAGAACCTTGACATGACCAAAATCCGCAAGGGAAAACCTCAGCCGCTTCTCCGAGTGGAGGATCATGATTTCTCCATGAGGCCTGCTTTTGGAGGTAGGACTGAGCACTTCCCTTGGCCGGCGAGGGGCCTGGTCCCTGGGGTGGCCCGCTGCTGCTCTGTCCCATTCTCTCTGGCACAGCCCTCCCCTGGATCCCCACTCACAGTCAGATAAGCCCAACTGGGCTTCCAGAGTCCCTCATTTTCCCAAGGAGAGGAGAGCTGGAAGGAAGTGAGCGAGAGGGGTGCCGACGGAAGTGTTGCTGACCACTAAGCTGCCAACTCTCTCTTCCTCAATTACAAAGCCTGCCTGGAATGTCTGGACACAGAATGGCTCCTGCTCAGCCTCCCTGTGATTAGCTGGGAATTGCAGCAACAACAGTTTAACCCATGACAAGTCCTCTCCTAGACTTGCTCTCAAGGGGGGGTGTTGCTACTTTGGAGTCAGGGAGGGGTCGTGCGAGGCTGGTGGCTGTCCCTTCCAGGAGCTGGAGAAATGCCATAGGCAGGACAGGAAAGCCATCTGTTCTGACCAGGCAGGGAGTGGGCTGAGAAGAGCAGAATGCATGAGCTGGGAGGACCAATGTCCCCACCTTGTGGATTCGGGAAACTGAGGCCCAGAGCATTTCAGCCTCTGGGCCCCAGCCAAAGCAGACCTGGGTCATTTGGCTTCCCACTCCCTTTATCTCCCTTTCCAGATCTTTCTTCTTCTTCTTTTTTTTTTTTTTTTTTTAATTTTTAAAGATTTTATTTGTTTGACAGAGATCACAAGTGGGCAGAGAGGCAGGCAGGGGTGGAGGGGAAGCAGGCTCCCTGCTGAGCAGAGAACCACATGCGGGGCTCCATCCCAGGACCCTGAGATCATGACCTGAGCCAAAGGCAGAGGCTTTAACCTACTGAGCCATCCAGGCACCCCTCCAGATCTTCTCTTAAGTCCCTGGGGCTATAGGGGTGATCTGTGGGCAAGTCAAAGACCCTCTCTGAGCCTCTGTTTGCTGGTTTGTAAAATGGGGATAGTAATCCCTACATCATGTTGTCATGGGTGTGTGTGTGTGTGGGGGGGTTGTCAGGATTAAAGGAGATAATGTATGTAAAGCCCTTGACACATAAGGGTTCCCAGGTCCCCTTAGAAAAACCCAGCTGTCAGGCCTTCCTCTGTGGGCCTATTAAGGGATTAGACATTCGTTTATCCCAGAGGCCTTTGCATTTTAAAAGGCCTCAAAGCCTCTCCCTCCATCCCAGAGCTCTCACACCTACTGAGCAGGAGGATGAAAGGGGCAAGCAGATTATGGCCGGTGCCTCTTCTTCCTCTTTTCTTCCTCTCTTCTTCCTGTCCCCAGTGCTGCTCACCACGGGCTCAGGTCAGGAGGCGGCCCTCTCTCTGCCCTGCCTCCGCCCTTGCTGGTCCTCCCCCCCCCCCCCCCCGGGGGGGGGGGCTCACCATAGTCATGCTGACAGGGAATTTTAGGAAGATAAATTTCTCTTGAATGAGCGGCTCAGAAATTGCTATATCGGCTCCAGGAGGTCTGAGAGGACCCTGTCAACGGAAGGTTCCTGTTGCCTTTCTCTTGGAGCCTCAGTTAAGATACCGAGGGTTGGCTAAGCAGTGAGAACAAGAACACACAACAGTATTCATGACAGCAACATATTTATAGTGGTTTTCTGTGGCAGGCACCATTCTAGTCAAGGAGTGTATGTCCTCACAACAGCTCCTTGAGATAGATATTATTATTTTCCCCAGATGGGGAAACTGAGGCCCAAGAGGTGAAGGGACTGGCTCGGGTCACCCTCCTGCTGAGGTTAGGCTCGAGGTCCCTCCTGGCTGAGGCGCCTCCTTGTCGCTTCTACCTGTGCATCCCTCAACGCAGGGCTGACCTATCCAGCAGGCAAGTAGGCATAGTGTCAAACGCTCACAGTGATACTCTTAGAAGCCTCTGGAAATATTTTAAAATCAGAAAAAGAAAAAAAATACAATGTTAGGTAGGATATATAAGATCCAAATCTTATATATTATGTAATTATATGTTCACCTCATACCAATAGAGTTATAAAATATAGTTTTTTTAAAAAAATAAAATACGCTTTTTAACCTTTTTTATGGAGGAAGGAGCCCATGAAAGCAAAAGTGCCCAGGGTTCCCCAAAGTCATGCCGTGGCTTGCCTCAGTACATGGAGTTGTGGGGCAGGTGTGTGTATATGGGGACAGGTACTATCCCGAAGAACTTGCAGGAACTTTCCACCGGAGGCTGTTGGCTGCTGGCAGGAGCCTGAGCAGGCACCTGGTCCAAACCCTCAGATTACCTGGGGTAAAAAAGAAGAGCCTGAGGCCCCGGGGGCTTAGGAGGTGGCTACAGAGCAGCCAGAACAGAACTTTGGTTTCATCTTCCATATAAGCCGCAGAACTGAGAGCCTCATAAAAACACTCCCTCCTCCAGGAGAAAGCCAGGAAGCCAGGAGCTGGCTCTCAGTTGCCAAGTTCCCGGAAAACCTGGCTCAGGGCAGAATCTTCCAGCAGGCTGCAGTCCCAGTCCCGGTGCCCCTTCCTCCAGCCACATCTGAGTAGCAAGTTGGACTTCCTGTGCCCCGATCCCTGCCACCGCTGGGCCCACCAAAGGGGCCGCGCAGGGTGCGGGGTCAGGACGGTCCCCTGCCCCTGCCCGAGCTAGCCTCTGAGGCTGGGAAGGCCCTGACCTGAGGCTTCTACCCATCAGATCTCAGTTCCCAAAGCACAGGGTGGAGTCTGTTTCGCCCTCTTTCCAATCCCCTTCCCCAGGGCATTTGGTCCTCTGGGCACCTTTTATCTGGTGCAGGGCTTTTCTGGGTGTCCAGACATCACCTAGCTGAAGTGGGGGACAGGGGGCACATAGCGAGGTGGCAAGGCTGCACACTCTCACCCACCCACAGATAAGATAAGGGGGCTAGTGACTTCAGTCCAGGCTTCAGTCCAGGCCAAGCAGGTGGGATGGGGCCATCACAGCAGTGTGGAGGATCTGGAGATGTTTAGAGCCAGGAAGCCTTCCCTGCGGGTGCTCCTGAGGGTCCCAGCCCACCAGCACCTCATCCTTGGATGGGGGACACCGCCCACGTGTCAAGCAGTTCTCCGAGGAAGGAGGCTGGCAGACAGCACCTAGGGGACTCTGGGCAAGTGAAGAAGGCACTCCTTCCTTGTGCCAGGCCCCCGGGGAGAAGCAGAGCCTGGGCCCGTCCTGACCCCCATCTCCCCTTAGCACCCGCGCACCCTAAGCGGGTCATGTGAACAAAGATGTCTGTTGCTCTTTGTGGGGGGTGTCTAACTCCTGTCTTCTCTTTCTAGTTTGTTTCCTTAAGAGGGGCTTCCTTGTGGATTGATGTTTAAAAGTAGTTGAAGTAGAGAAGAATTTATCTAAGGTTAGATACCCCATGGGTGACCTTTTTAGTCCGGAAGGAGAAAAGATTAAAAATCTAGCAGCTTCCTAATAATCCCAGGGATCAGTTGAAACGAAAATACCTTGCCTAAGCTGCCAGCTGTCAGATTCAGTATGTGTCCTGGTTAGAGGAAGCTCCAGAGACCTGGGGGGGGGGGGGTTGGTGGGGGACTCCTCTGTGTGTCAGGAGATGGGTTGCAATGCTGGTGGGTTTTGTGTGTGTGTGTGTGTTTTGTTTTTTAAATTTAATTGTAGTTTTTAAAAAAAAATTGTGGTAATATATATAGAACATAAACGCTTCCCATTTTAACCATTTCTTTTTTTTTCATTTTAATTTTTTATTTTTTTATAAACATATATTTTTATCCTCAGGGGTACTGTTTTAACCATTTCTAAGGGTACAGGTCAGTGGCCCTTTTTCTCTACCACCACCACCTCCCATCTCCAGAATTTTTTCATCCTCCCAAACTGAAACTCTGTACCCATTAAACACTTAACTCCTATTCCGTCCTGTTTTCCCAGCCCCTGGCAACCACCATTCCACTTTCTGTCTTTATGAATTTGACTACTCTAGGTACCTTGTGTGAGTGGAATCAGACAGTTTTTGACTGAATTTTGTGACTGGCTTATTTCATTTAGCATAATGTCCTCAAGGCTCACCCATGTTGTCAGGATGTCCTTCCTTTTTATTATTTTATTTATTTATTTTTAATATTTTTTAAAATTTATTTATTTGACAGAGATCACAAGTAGGCAGAGAGGCAGGAAGGGAAGCAGGCTCCCTGCTGAGCAGAGAGCCTGATGCGGGGCTCGATCCCAGGACCCTGGTATCATGACCCGAGCCAAAGGCAGAGGCTTTAACCCACTGAGCCACCCAGGTGCCCCTGTCCTTCCTTTTTAAAGCCAAGTAATACTCCACTGGGTGTATAGCTCCCCTTTTGTTTATCCATCCATCTGTTAGCAGATACTGGGTTGTTTCCACCTTTCTGCCGTTGTGAGTAAGGCTGCCATGAACACAGATGTGCGGATAGCTGTCGGGAACCCTGCTTTTAATTCTTAGGGGGTATATTCCAAAGTGGAATTGAGTCACTCTGTAGTTCTGTTTAGTTTTTTGAGGACCCTCCACATTCTCATCGATGGCAGCTGTGCATTTCACATTCCCACTTGCACAAAGCTGATTTTTAATTCACACTGTATACAGGGATGGCCAGGAGGGAGGGAGGGTCATCCCGGATTCTTGAATCATCGCCAAGGACTTTGTCAGGCTGGTCAAGAAGAATGGTGGCAGCAAAGTGGCTTAGGTTCTCCAACCAAAATACTTCAGTTCATAAGACATATACTTGACATATTTCTTGAGCTGCAGGGCCCCTGACTGGCTCAGTCGGTAAAACATGCAACTCCTGATCTCAGGGTCATGAGTTCAAGCCTCATGCTGGGTGTGGAGCCTATTGAAAAAAAAAAGAAGCCCTGTACTTTTTGAGCTGTTACTATGTGTCAGTGAGGTCTGTGTTATCTGGAGACCCAGGAGGGAACAAGATAGCCACAGTCCTTAGAGTTTTTATGCTCTAGTGAGGAAGGCCAGGGCTGATCAGGATGTCAAGTTGTGCCGGGAAGGAAAGTACGGGAGCTGCAGGGTACACACGGCAGCGTCTGCTGGCTACACGCAGCAGGCAACTGCGGCCCTGATGAGCCGGGGAGGAGGAACACCAAGGAGCCACCCTTGCCTGGGAAGCATGCGCTCTTGGAGTCCTTTACATTCTGTGACTTTGCCTGACAAGATAGATTGTTCTCAAGAAGCTAACAGTCTACTGGAGAACAGAGAAATGATGGAGCAATGTAGGATGTTGCTTCTGTTGGAGAAGGGGGACTGAGGGAATGGTGAGAAAGAGGACTGGAGATGATTTCCCTCAGGTGGCGATGCTTGCCATGAACCTGGGAAGATGCTTAGTGGGTGAGCCCAGTAGGCGGGAAAAAAAGGACAAGCCAGGGAGAAAGGTGCTCTTGGGTAAAGATGAAGTGTGTCAGGGAATATGAGCAGCTCCCCATGGCTGGACTCTATCATGTGTGTGTGTGTGTGTGTGTGTGTGTGTGTGTGTGAGAGAGAGAGAGAGAGAGAGAGAGAGAGAGAGAGAGAGAGAGAGAAGGAGGTGGGGCACAGAGAGATCAGCCTGGCCGGGCAGGGGCAGCTCTGGGAGGATGTCTGGGCAGGAGGCTCACTGAGGGCTTGTGGGAGGATGCTGGAACAGTTAAAATGGATACTGGCCACTGGTGGGCCACTTCCAGTCCAGAACAGAGCCCATGAGAGATTAAGCTAAGGCCCTGGAGAGAATGGGGGGGGTCTGAGAGATGCTAAGAAGGAAGCCAGTCTCCGATGCCATCAGGGAACCGGGGACACCTAAGCATCTGCCATGGGGGAGGCCATTCACTGAGATGCGGCATCAGGGAAAAGCCATTGGGAAAAGACAGAGTAACTGCCAGGAAGAGATGGGTGGCTCAGAGTGGGGAGGGGAGAGAGGGTAATTTGCTGGGAGTGGAACCATTACCGGGCTGAGGACTGAGGTAAGAGGAGGCAGGAGTTGACCTGTTGTTGTCAGTAGTGGCCTTAGGCCCAGGCAACGAGCCCTGCTCTGGCCAAACCCCTCCCCAGGCTCTGGGGCCGAGAGGCTGTGCTCACGTGGGGTCTCCCTCCTGGCCACATCTGAGCACAGGAGCTTGGACTCACGTGTCCACACACCTTGAGCTTGTTTCCTCTTCCCTAAATAAGCTCTGAAGGAGACTACATCACCCCTCTTTCTGAGATGTGGCTGAGCCGTGTTGGAAGGGGGTGGGATGGAGCTCAGACACGTGGGTGGGGGTGTCCACATGCATGTATGAGAGGCTCTTCTGGGGGCTCCTGGGTGGCTCGGATGTTAAGCATCTGCCTTCGGCTCAGGTCATGATCTCAGGGTCCTGGGATCGAGCCCCGCATCAGGCTCTCTGCTCAGCGAGAAGCCTCCTTCTCCCTCTCGCACTCCCTGCCTGTGTTCCCTCTTTTGCTGTCTCTCTCCCTGTCAAATAAATAAAATCTTAAAAAAAAAAAAAAAAAGAGGCTCTTTTGCACGCAGGGTGCTGCTGAGCGGGGAGGAAAAGAAAGCTCGGAGGCTCAGGCCCCCTCTCTCTGCTCCGCCATGTTCAAGCCTGGAGCTCTGAGGGGTCTAAGAGTTCTGAAGTTGGACTTGGCCTTTGGGTTTGTTGGGAAGGTGTCTTTGTCAACGAGGTAGGATAGGCTTTATGTCATGTTGTCGTACTTTAGCTTGATTTACAACCTTCAGATATTCAAGCAATATGGCGTCTGGGTCCCTGGTTGTACTCTTGCCTGTAGGTGAGCCTGCGAGTGCTATTGCTGTCCATAGAGGTCAGTCAGCTCCCCAGCACCAGGCACGGAGGAGGGTGGGCCTGGAGGGGCAAACCCACAGGTCAGCGTTGGGTGGGTTGAGATTGAGTGACACAGAGAGACTGAGGGACTGAGCCCAGCCTGTGACAGAGGCAGGTTGCGGCACGGTCTAGGCCAATAGCACCTTTCCCACATCAGCCTCTAGAACACAGGAGAACACCTTCCAGTGCTAATCGCACACAGCAAGGGACTGAATTCGGGAAGGAAGGCAGGCAGCGTGGGTTCATGGGATAACGGCTAACCCCAACGCTTCCAGCCTTCACTTCGTGAACCTGCCTATTTTCTGTCAGCTCTTTCTCAGGCGATTTGGGCTGGAAGGTCAGGAGCCCTTTCTGAGTTTGCTCTCCTCCCCTTCCCAGTCAACCAGCTTAAATCAATTCATCCATCAAACAGTCGGTCAGATCTGCTTCCACTTTCCCAGGCCTCACCCCCTTACCCCACACATTCTCAACATGCTCTTGGAGGGTGAAAAAGACACAGCTCACAGTGGTTGGTGGCCCTCCAAAGCTCAGTCCTCCCCGACAAAGCCTTTTCTCTTAGTATTTCATTTAAATTTAAATTCACTGATAACCTTAAATAACCTTAGAATTTTCTCTTTAGGGGCAATAAAGATAAGTTTAGAAGCACTGCCTAGTGCAACCCTGACTCATCACCTCATGCCGCACCCCCCTACCACCTCCTTTATCCCCACGGCCAGGGGGGATGGCCTTCACCTTCTGGAAACCTTTCTTCCCTGTGCTGTTCCCTCACAAGGGGCAGGCTTCCCATACTCTTCAAGAGGAAATGCAGCCCCTACTTCTCCCTGTTAGCTCCAGAGGACTCTACAGTCCAGCCCAGCTCATTCCCGTCTCCCCTTACCCCTAACCACGACTCTTCCCTCCTAGAAGGCTCACAGTCCTGGAACATCCTGTTCCCACCTGTGAGCGTCTTTCTATCCACATCACTCCTGCTCTATGCTTCATCCAACAGCCTGTCCACATCTAGAACCCTGTTTAATTCCTTTCCTCTAACATGAGCCATCTCTCAGCTATTTTGAATGCTAGCACTTTCAGCTTTGAAAGAATCGCAGATTCCTTCTTTCACTCGCCAGACTGCCCCTCCACTTCAGACACCAAAGGCGAGTAGTGGGTTCCAGAGTCACTGCGCAAGTCTGACTTGGCTACAAAATCAGGGGTTTCCACCACCCCCTCTGCAGGTTCAGTAATCGGCTGTAATGGCGCGTAGAACTCAGGGAAAAACTTGCTTGCTGTTACTGATTTATTATACAGCATATTATGAAAGAGACAGGTGAGCAGCCAAATGAGGAGGTCCACAGGATGAGAACTGAAGAGTCCTGAGCACAGGGGCTCTGTCTCGTGGAGCTGGGGTCTCCCACCTTCCCTGCATGTGGATGTGTTCGCCAGCCTGGAGGCTCACCAAACCCTGTCGTTAGGGTTTTATAGAGTTCCCTTACACATGCATACTTGATGAAATCCTTGGCTATTGGTGATCACCTC
This sequence comes from Mustela putorius furo, assembly GCF_011764305.1. Lineage (NCBI taxonomy): Eukaryota > Metazoa > Chordata > Mammalia > Carnivora > Mustelidae > Mustela > Mustela putorius. Next base: position 705,991 of record NW_025421301.1, read on the forward strand.
AACCTCCAGTCCCCCCTCTCCCCGGAGGTGGGGGCATGAGGCAGCAGCTGAAAGTTCCAACCCTCTAATTACATCGTTGCTTCCCCTGATAAGCAGCCGCCATCCTGAGCTATCTCCTCACTAGCCTAAACTCAGAAATGTTTGCTGGAAGTCTGTTATGAATAAAAAAGATACTCTTCTCACTCCTATAGCTCAGGAACTTACAAAGGTTTTTAAAGTTCTCTGCCAGGAACTGGGGAAGAAGACCAAATCTGTATTTCTTGTCATATCTCGATATCACAATTGCTGCATCACTTTGCAATGTTACTGCCTGGTTACTTCTCAGGTTGGACAATCTCTAATGTGATGCTTTCCTAAGGAAGTTCCTTTTCTTTTCTTCAAAGATTTTTTTTTAAAATTTAGTTATTTGAAAGATACAGAGATAGTGACAGAGAACATGAGCAGGGAGGAAAGGGAGAAGCAGCCTCCCTGCTGAGCAGGGAGCCTGATGTGGGACTCAATCCCATCATGACCCTAGCCAAAGACAGATGCTTAACCAGCTGAGCCACCCAGGCACCCCCCAAGGAAGTTTCTAAGGTAATTCTGATGCTTTTCACCTGGGATGATACTTTAGAACCACTCCCATATAAGACACCCTCTGTGTTTGGGGTGCCCAGACCTGTGAGTGCTCCAGGGCTCTCCACATGCTTTACTCTGTGGCCTCCTCTCTAGTAAGTATTCAAGCCTGGACTTCTAAGCTCCAGGAGTCTGGCCACCAAGGCCTCAACTCCTACTCATCTGACCCTGCTGAGGTCCATGGAGCCAGCGCAAGGTAAGGTCCTGGCTCTCTTTGAAGCTGTGGCCTCCTGTTGAGTGGTTCTTGGATCTCCCTAGCTCTTCCTCCTCCTTTTCCCACATGGGGTGGTCTAGCACTTCACAGTTACATTTGAGGTTGGGGAGCTGAAGCTAGGGAGAAAGCTGGCTCCTGGGGCTCCTGCAGCCTTTTCCCCAGGAGCTATTGCCCTTGGAGGAGACCCCTCTGATCCTTCCTTCGTGCTCTTGGCCCTTCCCTTCTGGAGCATGAACCCTAACTTGCCACCCATGCTGTGCTCCTACTCACTCCTTCCTCTGAAATTAATCTTTCCTTTCTGGTCTCTCCCCCAAAGAGCCCCTCCCCTGCAATCCCCCTTGGGCCAATCTCACTCCTTCCCTCCCTTGACCCCACCTGAGAGACCAGGTAAACAACAAGGTCACTGAGCTCCAAAAGGACAGGATGCTGGGCCCCATTAATGAGTCTGTTTGGGGATGTTATATTTAAGAAATTGTTAGATATCCAGTGGAGACCTCTTTTAACCTTTTTTGTTGTTGCTGTTATGTTGTTAGTCGCCATATAGTACATCATTAGTTTTGACGTAGTATTCCAAGATTCACTGTTTGCATATAACACTCAGTGTTCCATGCAGTCTGTGCCCTCCTTAATACCCATCACCGGGCCAACCCAGCCCCTAAATCCCCTTCCCTCTAAAACCCTCAGCTTGTTTCTCGGAATCCACAGTCTTTCATGGTTTGTCTCCCACTTTGATTTCCCCCCTTTCATTTTTCCCTTCCTTCTCTTAATGTCCTCCATGCGATTCCTTATGCTCCACAAGTAAGTGAAACCATATGATAATTGACTTTCTCTGCTTGACTTATTTCACTCAGCATAATCTCCTCCAGTCTCGTCCATTTTGATAGACATGTTGGATATTCATCCTTTCTGATGGCTCTTTTATTTATTTATTATTTTTTTTTTTTAAAAAAATTTATTTATTTATTTGACAATCAGAGATCACTAGTAGGCAGAGAGGCAGGCAGAGAGAGAGAGGAGGAAGCAGGTTCCCTGCTGAGCAGAGAGCCTGATGTGAGGCTTGATCCCAGGACCCTGGGATCATGACCTGAGCTGAAGGCAGAGGCTTAGCCCACTGAGCCACCCAGGCACCCTCTGATGGCTCTTTTAATCTTTTACAACAATCAGGCTCTTGGAGTTTGAGTCAGAGATGGGACTCAGGGGGGCAATGAGAGTCGGTGTGGGGTTTCAGGGGAGAGTTGGTTGAGGGAAAGACCGCACATCTGCAGAGAGGAGCTTTGTGGCAGAGAACATAGAGGGACGGGTGTCAACAAGAAGGCCTGGGCCCAAGGAAGACTCCTAGACTCAGTGACTCAGCAAGGGTCAGGAGGGGAGGACAGGGAGGAGGTGGAGACAGCTGGTGGAGACGGGTAGCCAAAGAGAGTTTAACAAGAAGAGGAAAGTGGTCATTAGGGCATGGGAAATAGTAAAATCTCACTTTGGAAGTCTCCTTCCAAGTCAGCCATCCAGAAGTTCTCACACTTGAGTGTGGGTCAGCATTACTCCAGTGCTTATGAAAACCCAAACTCCCGGAGCCCCAACCCAGAGCCCCTGGCTCAGGAGCCTGGCGGGTAGGACTCCAGAATCATGTTGCAAACGTCTGCCTGGTGAGGCTGTTGCTGCTACCCGAGGTAGTAGGGTCCTGACCCAGTCCAGCCTAGATCCCAAAGTCCTAACACCAAAAATCCTGCTTTCACAAAATACCATAGACAGGGCAGCTTAAACAACAGAGTATTTCTCACTGTCCTGGAGGCTGGAGGTCTGAGATCAGGGTGCCATCGATGCGGTTCCTGGGGAGAGTTCTCTTCCTGGTTTGCAGATGGCCACCTCCTCACTGCATCCTCACAGGGTTAAGGGAGAGAGAAGCAAGCTCTCTTGTCTCTTCTTACAAGTCCTATTTGTGGAGGCTCTACCCTCCTGTCCTACTCACCTCCTGAAGGTCCCAACCTCCTAAGACCATCACATGGGAACTAACTAGGCTTCGCCGTATGAATTTGGGGGAGGAGACACTCAGTCCACAGCAAGCACCTCCTTCCATGGGGTCTCTGCCCACCCAGCAGCTGCACAGGCCCTTCTGACCTTTCTCAGTGATGAGTATCTGAGGAGTTTCCCCAAGACAGTTAAGCAGAGAGTCTGTGGAAAAGGGCAAGACCGCCCACAGGCAAACCCATTTCCACAAAGGACAGGGGATCGAGGCTGTTTCCTCGGTGAGTCAGCGGTGGAAAGTACCTTGTATGTACTGAGGTAGCCCACGGGCACATTCTTCACCGTTTACGCAGGGACAGCTGCACTCTCCCCTGTCCACCTAGGACACTCTCTCTTTGCCGCTAAAAAAATATTCTCTTGAAGTGAGCACTGCGTTCGTGCGCTGTAGGTCTTGAACCGATGACCACACATTTAGAGACTTAAGCCTGCACACATCTATTATCTATGGTTCTATGGGTCAGAAGTCCGAAATGGGTAAACTGTAAGTTTACTGGGGTAAACGCACAGTGTCAGCGGGGCTGTGCTCCTTTCTGGAACTTCTGGAAAGAATCTGTTTTCTGGCCCTTTCTGGCTTCTAGAGGCTGCCCAGATTCCTTGGCTGCTGGCTTTTCCCTATCTTTAAAGCCAGCAGCAGTGGCGGGAGTTCCTCAAACATTGCATCACTCTGAACCCTTCTGTCTCTTTCTTCCACATTTAAGGACACTTGTGATTCCATTGGGTCGGCCTGGATAATCAAGGCTGCTTTTCCTGTTTTAAGGACAGCTGATTGGCATCCTAAGTTCTATTTGCTGCCTTCATTCCCCCTTTGCCATGTGGTGCCTAACAAATTCATAGGTTCTGTGGGTCAGGATAGAAACATCTCCGTGGGAGGCATTATTCTGCCTCCCCCAAACGTATGTAAGGTGAAGTGCGTAAATCTCATATATAGCTCGAATTTTTACATATGTGAATATTTATTCTTAAAAACACGACCTAGATCAAGATATAGAACATTTTCAGTTCCTCAAATGGCTCTCTCATACCCTTTCCAGATGGTGCCTCCCAAGGATAACCGTTATGCTGCCCTCTGTCACATGAATTAGTTTTGCTCATTCCTGTGTGCCCTATAAATGGAATCCAACAGCATATGACACGCTGTGAAATAACCTGGTCCCTCTTTGGAACTGTACGGCATGGAGTTTTTTCATCATCTGAGTGCCAGTCTGTCTTTCTGGTAGGGGAGGGAGGCTGATGGCTCACTGCCCTGGGATAACATGAGAGAGAGTGCGTGTGTGTGTGTGTGTGTGTGTGTGTGTGTATGTGTGTGTATGTGTGTGTGTGTTTGTGGTCTTAGTGAGTTGATACAGAATGCTGAAGTGACCAGCAGACCAGCACAGGCTTCAGGTCTGCACACAGAGGCCACCGGGTGGGAGGGTTTTGCTGCGGAGACAAAAGCCAGGACTGTGGATTTGTCAAAAGACCCGTGAAGTCTGTTCCATCTCAGCAGACGCCAGTCCGCGGGGTCGATCCAGGCCACCTACTTCATGGCGGGGCCAGCCAGCATGGATGCGAGGGCCTTTTTCTCCTCCAGGCTGCAAGGTGACCCAAGGTGAGAGGAAATCAGAAACACCTTAAAAACCAGACTAGACTCAGCTGCTGTTAGTTGGTAATTGAAAATTTTTCAGACTTTGAAGCATAAGCTTTTGCAAGAAAGATCAGAAAAGCTGCCTTTTTTTTTTTTTTCCACATCTGAGAAGTGGTGGGTTAATTATCTTCCTCGCTCCCCTCACACCTCCTGACACTGTTCATACAACCGGAAATGCCCTTCTTCCCTTCGCTACTTGTTAGAAGTAACCACTGCTTCAAACCCCAGCCCAAACACGGTCTCTATGGTGACGCTTTCTCCAGTGCCCCCTGTCAGAATTAATCAGAAGTTGTCCCTTCTGTAAAATTCTCTACAGTGCCTTTGGTTAGAATTAATAGAGCTTTCCTCCTGTAGTATCTCCCAGATGCTTCTATTATATCACTTTTGTGATGTGTCCTGAAACAGAGCACCTTGTCCCCCTTAGCGGATTTCAGTCACCTGGAGAAAGCCGCTGTGTCTTCTTGGTCTCCGCACTCCCAACTGCACCCCTCAGGGCATGGTCTAACGGACGTGGGCAACGCAGGTCTGAAAGGATGAACCAGGCAGTCGGTGAAGGTGTGGAGACTTTAGGAAGCTCACACACATGGAAGGTCTTGTTGAGAGTAAGCTGCAATGGATCTGTGGAAGATTGTGACACCTGAAACATCAAAGTAAGAAGTACAAAGTAAGAAGGATAATGAAGAATCATTATTATTTTTTGTTTCAATTCATTTTACTACAAGTTTGAGAAAATTTTGTTATAAAAAGGGGCTTTGGAAAGATGGTATCTTTGAAAAGGTACTGCCAGATGACAGAAGACATGAACAGATATTTCTACAAAGAAGACGTACAGATGGCCAACAGATACATGAAAAGATGCTCAATATCACTCGTCACCAGGGGAATGCAAATCACACTATAATGAGTGTTACCTCACACCAGTTAGAACAGCTAAAGTCAACAACACAAGAAACAAGTGTTGGTGAGGATGTGAGTAAAAAGGGACCCTTGTGTACTGTTGGTGGGAATGTAAACTTTGGAAAATACTATGAAGGTTCTTCAAAAAATTAAAAATAAAATTATTATATGATCCAGTAATTCCAGTACTGGGTATTTACCTAACAAAATTGAAAACACTAATTCAAAAAGCTATATGCACCCCTATGTTATTGCAGCATTGTTTACAATAGCCAAATAATGGAAACGGCCCAAATGTCCACTGATAGAGGAATGGATGAAGCCGGAATGGAATATTACTGAGCCAAAGAAAAGAATGAAATTTGGCCATTTGCAACAACATGGATGGATCTAGAGAGTATCATCCTCGGCGAAATAAATCAGAGAAAGACAAATACCATATTACTTTACTGATATGTGAAATTAAAAAAAAAAAACAAATGAACAAAGGGAAAAAAAGAGAAAAATTTTAAAAGGAGACTAGAGAACAAACGGATGGTTACCACGGGGGCAATGGGTGGGGGAGTGGGTGAAATAGGTGACCAGGAGTAAAGAGTGCACTATCAGGATGAGCACTGAGTAACGTACAGAAGTGTGGAAAGACAATATTGGACACCTGAAAGTAATATGACACTATATTGGACATAATTTTAAAATTAATTAATTATTTGAAAAGATACTGCCAGACAAGTCTCATTAATCCACTACTGATCACAACATCTCTTTTGAGGTGTTGTTCTCTCCCTTTAGCATAGCAAGTTGTAACTCCTTAGGAATGGGGAACACGCACAGCTAATAATTGCCAGCCCTTCTTCAAGTGCGGCCCACAGAGATTTTTCTGTTGCTGGCTTCTCCGTTTCACTCTGTGGCACCTTCCGCTCACACTGCTGGCGGTGAGTGAGGCTGTGCTTCCCTGCAGCTCAGGCTGGGTGACAGTCCAGGACTCGAGTCCAGGACTCGTGGGGGGTCCTGGGACAGTGCGTGGTTATGCTGGTGTGGTCGGGCAGAGGACCCAGGGCACCTATAATTTCCCTGGGGAGCTGGATCTGCGGCGTGGCCCCTCAGTGACACTCATGCTAAAAGCGTGGCGGTCATTTCTGTCCCCATGTGTATTAAGCCTCCTTCAGGCCAGGCTCTTTGTTCTGTGAGTGCTGAGGGAAATAGCCACCAGTAACTTTCAGGCTCCACCTTCTAGGTAAGATAAGCCCCTGTAATAATGACAGTGATAATATAACTCTATAGAATATCTTATATGCCAAACCTCACATGGGCTTTCCACAGATTAACACAGTCCTCATGACAACAATATGAGGTTGGAATATATTATACCTATTTAACAGGTAAGGAAACTGAGGCACAGAGAACTTATGTATGCCCAAGGTGACACTGCTAGTAAATGATAGAGCCAAAATTCAGCTCCTGGCGCTCTAACACAATGGACTTAATTTTTGATATTTTGGAATCACAGAGTCCTTTGAAAATCTGTTTTTTTCCCAGAATAGTGATAATCTCTCTGTCACCCACACACACACACACCCACACACACTTTTATATGTGATGTCAGGAGATTCACAGAATCCTTGCACCTGTCCCTAGCGGCCCCACGGAGCTCAGGATAACTCCCTCCGCCTGCCTTGTACAGATGATCTCCACCCGATGACATCAGTGCGGAGCAACAAAGCACAGACATGAGCAGAGCAGGCCGGGGCAGCTGGGAGCTGGCATGAAGGATACCTAGGGAGGGCAAACGAGGGAACACAAGGCCAGGTGGGGGACCAGAGGGACAGAGGAATGGCCCTCTATCCGGGTCCGGAGCCTGGTCTGTCTTCTGGCCCTTAGGAGGGTCAGGTGGCTTTCTTGGGCTTTTCTTCCCTGTTCTTACCTTAGTCATTCCTACAGCAGAGGTTTCTCAACCCACTGACGCACTGGTTGGAGCAGATGGGAGTGGGGGACTCACGGGACCTGCTTCCTTAAATGACCACTTTCTTCTCCACCTGTGGGACCAGAGAGCCTGCAACATCCCCCCAGCCCCACCCCACCCTCTTGCTCTGCTTCCACATTTTCAGAGGAACCTCTGCCATTTATCCTCAGGTCTTCTTGTCTATTGTCATGCTAACCACCCCACCCTCCTCTAAGGTGTGGGGGTGTGGTGGGGCAGGGCGGTGGTGGGGGCTTCAGATGCTTTCTCCGTGCAGATTGTCAAGCTGACAAAGCAGAAAGATGACCCTCCTCTCCACAGGTTGATGGGGAAAGTAGATGAGTATTCCAGTAGGAAAAGAACAGTACACCGTGTGTTTCAGCAACCTCACTTAGGAGGTTGGGGAAATCCTCCTAGGAGAAAGGTGGGGTTTAAGTGGAGACTCTGGTCAATTGGACTAGTAATATCTTGTGTTTCAGATGAAGTTATGTCTCTTTTATATATCTATTGTTTATTTCCTCTTTTTTGGAAATGCTTATTCAAGTCTCTTGCCTGGTTTTGTATTGGGTTGTATGATGTTTTCTTAATGGGACTCTTAGGAATTATATATATATATTCCACATATAAGCTCTTTGCCTGTGGTATTTTTTTGTAAATTGGAGTTCTTGATTTCTTCACTGGAAAAAATTTTTTAAAGATTTTGTTGATTTATTTGACAGAGAGAGAGAACAAGAGAGCATAAGTAGGAGGAGTAGCAGAGGGAGAGAGAGAAGCAGACACCATGCTGAGCAGGGAGCCCACCGCCGGGTTCTATCCCAGGACCCTGGGATCATGACCTGAGCCAAAGACTGATGGTTAACCGACTGAGCCACCCAGGAGCCCCTCAGTGAAAAGTTTTTTTTATAGAATTGTAACACGTATACAGAAAAAAATACACAAATCCTAAGTGTACAGCTTAGTAAAATCACAAAAAGTGAACACTTTCATTACTGAGCATGTAGATCAAGAAACAGTATTTCCAGAAGTCTCCTTGCCCTGTCATTATCCTTCTATCGTGGGCAACCATTATCCTGATTTCTAACACCAAATAATTCATTTTGCTAGGTAATCTTAATTTCAGTGTGAATCTATTGATCTTTTCTTATGGTTAGTGCTTTTTGTGTCCCAATATTGCTCTCCTGAGGTAAGAATATATTCCCCTCTGTTACCTTCTGGAGCTTGTTGTTTTGCTTTTCACCTTTGTGAAACTCACATTTCATATCTATAATCCACTTGGAGTTATTCTGCATATTGTGTGATTTGCATATATATTGCGAATTGTCCCAGCATTAGTTATTAAAAATACTATTCCTTCTCCAATGACCTGCAGTGACATCTTTAAAATAAGTCAATGTCCTTAAATATGTGTGTCTGTTTCTGGACTCTCTACTCTTGTTCCATTAGTCAGTTTGTCCATTTTTACACCAGTCCCTCACCTGTTCTGGACTCTCTACTCTGTTCCATTTGTCAGTTTGTCCATTTTTACGCCAGTCCCTATAATGAATCTTGATACCCGGTAAAGCACATCCTCCTACCCCGTTTTTCTTCAGGATGGACGGCTTTGAATTTCCTAATGATCATTTTGTCAAGTTCCATACGAAAATAATGAGATCTTGATTAGAATTGCACTGAGTCTGTAGACCAATATGGGATCATTCAGATTTTTACAAGATTGAATCACCCAATACAGGAACAGAATCTATTTTCCCATTTATGTAGGTCTTTCATTTCTTTCAGTAATATTTCATAGTTTACTTCATAGAGGACCTCCAGATATTTTGTTAGATTTATATTAGGTTCTTATTCCTAGGCATATTTGATGTTATCATTAAAAGCATTTTTGCAAAAATTTCCCTTTCTAACTTTGATTTTTATATATTGACTCTGTATTCAACATCCTATTAAAATCCCTTATTAATTTCTAGTAGTTGATCTGCTAATTAAAAAATTATATACCCAATCTTATTTTTGTTTCTTTTTTTCCAGCTGTCCTAATGTTTCTCATTCCCTTCCTTTTTGTACCATCTAGACTTTTCAAAATAATACTGAATAGAAGTGGCATTCACAGGCATTCTCAATATGAAAGGAAATCTTACAACACTTTACCTTTACATATGATATTTACTTGGGTGCCCGACACTCAGCTGGTTAGGCAACTATCTCAATTTTGGCTGAGGTCATGCTCTCAGGGTAGTGTGATTGAGCCCTCTATAGGGCTACACACTCAGCCCAGGGTTGGCTTCTCCCTCTTCCTCTCTTCTCCCTGCTCGTGCTGTCTCTATTTCTCTCTAGAATAAATAAATAAATAAGGAATGCCTAGGTGGCTCAGTCAGTTAAGTATCTGTTTCTGGCTCAGGTCATGATCACAGGATCCTGGGATCGAGTCCCTCATCAGGGTCCCTGCTTCTCCCTCTGCCTGCTGCCCCCTGCTTGTGCTCTCTCTCTCTCTCTGACAAATAAATAAATAAAATCTTTAAAAACAAATAAGTATAATATTTACTATAGCTATTTTTTGGTAGCTATCACTTTTCAAATTCAGTAAGCTCCCTTCTAGTCCTCTATTCCTCAGTGTCCTAAATGGACACTGATTTTAGCAGAGGCTTTTTCTGTTAATGTGGAAAATTATATTGATTCTATTTTTAAGATTTATTTATTTATTTTATTTTTAAATTTATTTGAGAGAAAGAGAGAGTGTGGGGGGCAGGGACTGAGGGAGAGGAAGAGAGAAATCTACGCAGACTCTGTTAAGCATGAGCCTCATGTGGATTTCGATCTCATGACCCTGAGATCACAACCTGAGCGGAAACCAAGAGTTGACATCCTTAACAACTACGCCACTCAGGTGCCCAATTCTATTTTTATGGTTTAGAATTTTATGCAGAAATTCTCAATCTTAATTTTTATTATCTCTTTGCACTTAGTACACTAAGATATTATGCTATTTCAATATGTAAAGCCCCTTGTTCTTATTCTCTATTTTTTCTTCTGGTTATCATGTCTTCCTTTCTTGTGTGCCTTATTTGTGCCTTATTATCTTATTTCTTTATTATGAGCTATATATTATATTTATAATATTTTGAATAGAAATAACTGGAGAACTTACATGGTGATATCTTCCTCCAGAGAGAATTTCTGTTTATTTCTACCAGGTAGCTGGTAGCACTGATAGCCCGGGCTGCCTGAGGCTACTAGCACTCCAGAGAACTAATCCACTTGTAGAGACTGATGTGATTTGAAGTTGAGCTGCACATCCTGCAAGGGCCTATCTACCTTCATTGCTAGGGTGTACTTTTGGGCTTCCTAATACAGAGTTAGCCTGTTTGGTGGGCCCTGGTCTCTAATCCCAGCCTTGAAGCTTCCGGAAACCATCAAGAGCTTCCTTCAGCTCCTCAGTTGACTTCCTGAGTTAGCAAATTCTCCCAAGAAAAGTAGATCCAAATTTTGAACACTCTCACATCCTAATCCAGGTTTAACTTATTAACTTCAAAGTTTTCAGAAATAAATTTTTATGTTTTGTCTAGCTTTGTAGTTTTCAGTAGAAATATTACTGTGAATTCCTTAGCTTGCAATTACTCAACGTGAAAGTCCTTGATTGATTTTTCAATTGTTAAAAAAACCTTGCATTCCTGGAATAAACCTGATTTAGAAGAGACTTACCTTTTTTAAAAAAAAACATATTACTGGATGGGATCCAGCTTAATATTCTGTTTAGGACTGTTGATTCTATGTTCATGAGTGGATTGACCTATAATTTTGCTTTCTTGTGCAGTTCTTAGGCTAACTTCATAAAATAACCTGGTATCTTTTGACATGTATTTTGATTTTTTAAAATATTCTTTTGATATTCTCTAGAAGAATTTATGTAAGACTGGTACTATTTCCACCTAAACCTTTGCTAGAATTTGTTGGTGAAGACATCTGGACCTATCATTTTCTTTGTGGGAAAATTTAAATTAAATATTTTTTTAAATTAAATTTTTTTAAATAAAAAAGCAACATTTAAAAAATAATTTTCAGGTTTTTATATTTTTCCTCTTCTCAGTGTTGACTGCTATGTTGTATATCTCTGGGAATTTGTTCATGACATCTAAATTTTAAAGGTTATTGGGTTGTTCAGAATAACATCTTTTAACAATTACTATATGATCTCTCTGATACGAGGAATTTGGGAGGCAAGGTGGGGGGGTTGTGGGGAGTCGGGAAGGAAAAAATGGAACAAAATGGGATCGGGAGGGAGACAAACCATAAGAGACTCTTAATCTCACGAAAAAAAACTGAGGGTTGCTGGAGGGTAGAGGGGTAGGGAGAGGGTGGCTGGGTTATGGACATTGGGGAGGGTATGTGCTATGGTGCTGTGAATTGTGTAAGCCTGATGATTCACAGACCTGTACCTGTGGGGCAAATAATACATTATATATTAATAATAAAAAAAGAATAACATCTTTTAATTTTTTTTATGTTTGTAGCATATACAGTGATGGCTTTTTCATTCCTGATAGTGGTTATTTTTGCTTTCCTTTTTGCCAGATCAATCTTATTAGAGTTCTATTGGTTCTATCAGTCTTTTCAAAGAACCAATATCTGGCTTTAATTATCCTTTCAGTTGTATGTTTGTTTTCTAAATCAATGCTTCCTGTGCTTACCTCTTTTATTTCCTTCCATCTACTTTAATTTGTGTTTCTTTCCCTACCTTGTAAATTGAATTTAAGCTTTTCTTCCTTTCTGAGATGAAGGTTAAGGTTATAAATTTCTCTAGAAGAAATGCTTGGCCTACATTCCATGAGTTTTGATGTGTACTATTTTTTAAGTCATTTTGTTAACATTTTCTAATTTTCATTATGATGCCTTCACTGACCCATGAGATTTTCCAGAAGTACATTGCTGAATTTCCAAATGTACGGAGATTTTCTAGTTATAGTTTTGTTGCTTATCTCTAATGTTTATTGAATTCAGAGTTATATCAATTCCAGTCCTTTAAAGTTTGTCAAAAAGGCTCTTTAGCTCTGTATATAGTAAAATTTTTGTAGATGTTCAACAAAGGCTTGAAATGAATTTTGTCTTAAACATGTCTGTTACGTCAAGTTTGTTGATTTGTTTTTCATCTTATTTATCCTTACTAGGATTTTTTGGCCTGTTTTATAAATTCTGAGAAAGAAGGATTAAAATCTCCCACTATGAATGTAAATTTGCCTGTTTCTGCTTCAATTCTGTCCACTTTTTATTTTTGCCTTTTGAGCTTATATCAGTAAACGCACACAAATTTATATTTATATTTTATTGGTGAATTGAGTCATTTGTTACTACGAAATGAGCCTCTTTATCTCTCTTTGTCTACTTTATTTGATATAATACAACAATACCCATTTTCTTTTGGTTAGTATTGACATGTGATATCATTTGCATTCTTTTATGTTCAACTTTCCTGTATCTTACATTTTCAGTGCATCTCTTCAAACAGCATAAAGTTGGGTGTTGTTTCTTGATCCAGTATGACAAACTTTTAGCATTTCTGAATTACCAAGTTGAACAATATTTGTTTGTTAAATGGAACATTTGGTCCATTTATATTTAGGAATAATTTACATGTTGGTTTTAAATCTGTCATCCTACTCTGTCTTTTTTATTGTCCAACCAATACGGTGTCTTTCTTTTTTTCTTTCCTTACATCTTTTCTTTTGGATTGGTTACTTTTGGTTTTCCTATTTAGGCTTTCCTATTTTAGTCTGAACACACATATTCTTGCTATTTGTCCGTGGCTCCCTGGAAAACAGCATGAACTCTTGGCTTATCGTACTAGCGTGTTAATTAGCTACTTTAACTGTTCTCCAAGACAACGCAAAGATCTCATCACACTTGCACTTCGCTTATATCCCTCCTCATTTAAATGATATTTTTGCTTATATTTCTGTTTGGGTTTTTCACCCCCACAATACGCTATTAATATTGTTTTCGATAGCCAACGTTTACTTAGAATCATGCATATGTTTGTCATTGTTGTTTTTCTTTTTTCATTCTTGCATCTCCATCTTTCCCTTTGGGAAACCTTCCTTCAGCTTGAAAAACATCTTCATTTAGGGCAGGACGCATGTCGGCCTATTCTCTGTTTTAGTTTGTCTGAAAATTCTGTTTCACATTCATTCTTGGAGTCAGTGGGGAAGACATGACATTTATCTTGATTTTAAAAATGGATAAATTCCTAACATGTGCTTTTTAGGGCCCTGTGAGGAGAAGTAATGACAGGAAGGCTAGGAACCAAGAAAATCGTTGGCTACACACGTATTTCCCTTATGCTACCTTGAATTTGTCACCTCATTGGCTATACTGTCTGCAATCCCACCAGTGACTTCTGTTTGGTTTACCAGATCTCTCTCTCACAGCAGAAAAACCCACCATGGTGTGAAGAGGCCAAGGCGTGAATGCCTGCTTAGTCTAGTTAAAGACTGTTTTCTTTCTAACACCCTAGGGGACCCAGTCCTACTCAAAACGTAAAATTGTTCAGGGAAGAAGGACAAAGACCAGTTCTTTGGTAGAATTTCTCCCAAAAATCAGGTTAGAAAAGGCCACAGAATAGAGAGTTCCGGAGAGCCTGGGCAGTGGGGCAGGTCAAGGTCAAAGGTCAACCCCATTGCACTCAGACCAAGGAGGACAGGGCATTGGTTCTGTTCAAACTTGAGGTGTGAGTCCCCCAGAAGGCAGCTTTAGAGCCTCCTGAACACCCAGATTGCTTACCTCCACCAATCCAGGTCTCCAGAGAACTTGACCTGCCCTCCCACATGGGCAGGACCTCCAGAGCACTGATGCTACCCTCAGGCATTATCAAATTTCTCTTAGAAGGGAAGTTGGAGCTGTGGAGAGCAGGCCAGGCCCTAAGAACAGAGCGACACAGTTTCAGACTCAAAGCAAGCTGATATAGTTTATCTTGAACACGTCCTTTGCCAAAACCAGCTCCTATTCAAACACTGTGCCCATTATCTGAAAACCAGGCCACTGGGAGGTAGGTCCAAAGAAGGTGATGGTTGTATTGTTTTTTTTTCCCCTTTGGCTCTTGGGACAACTGGATGTGGCAGATCACGTGGCACTTTAGAGAAAGGAAAGGAGGGGAAAGTAGAGCGGATCATGCACAGCAAACCCCCGTGAAATACAGGGCTACCAAAGTTAGCAGTTTAGACTCTGGGCCATTGTAACATCTCTGGCTAACAGAGGGTCCACAGGATGAGGAAATTAACCAGCCCCACTTCCCCAGGGGCTATGCTGGGAGCACGTGGCCCCAGGACAGGGGAGCAGGGTCTGGGTACCAGGAGAGAACTCTGACCAGGCTGCCTGCAGACCCCCCCTAGTGTTGCAAGCCCCACTGGGGGAGAAAGGCAGACTAGTCAGCCCTAAGGAGGGGGACTCCTCCCCACACTGAACATTCCACTTCTGGCACCTTCAAAGCACCCCATAGCCTAGAATAAGAAGAGAACACAGCTGTTAGAACAGGGACTTCTCATGGGCCCTGACCTAAGCCATCTGTTGAAAAACATGGGAAAATAAAAAGATCAGCTTACACCCTGATTTGAGAGGGGGAAAGTGAAAAAAAAAAAAAAAAAAAAAGCATTGTACTAATTTCCTTAGATGTTTAAGAACACAGAAAATAGTCATTACATCCCTGTGGTAATCAATAAAATCCTTCCATTCTGTTGGACTCAGTAAAAAAAAAACAAATCTTTAATGGTGTGATTGTAAGTATTAGCAGGTATACAGGGAGATTTGGGGGGAGTCGTGAATCCACCAACCTGGGCCACCTCCATGAGGACCCCTAGTCCTCCAGTGTGGGCTGGAACTGAGGACTGAGACTTCTGGTTCCTATTCCATGAAGGTCTCTGATCCTCCTTCCCTGCCCATGACCAAAGTTTCAGTGCGTTCCAGACCTTCTCATTCCTAAGACCCAGACTCCCTCAGCCACCCTAAAGTTCTCCCTGCTCAGACCACAGTGGGTCAGCATGGCCTGGTCCCCACTCCCTGGCTGGAGTTCAGAGGTCAAGGTGCAGTGGAGAAGGCCTCTAGACAATGCCTTCTCCCCAGGAACCCAGCGCTGCTGCCACTTGACTTTCTCAGAGATAGTTTTTTGTCTCTGAGTATAATAGCATGTGTTAATATGCTCAAAAACACAGGCTTTTCGTTTTCCCCATTCTAGCTTTAAAAAAAAACCTAAAATCTAAAATACTGGGGGGGGCGAGGGGGGCTCAGTGGGTTAAGCCTCTGTCTTCAGCTTGGGTCATAATCCCAGGGTCCTGGGATCGAGCCCCACATCAGGCTCTCTGCTCAGCGGAGAGCCTGCTTCTCTCTCTCCCCCCGTCTGCTGCTCTCCCTCCTTGTGCTCTCTGTCAAATAAATAAATAAAATATTTTTTAAAAATCTAAAAAACAATTTATAGAAGTATAACATACACACAGAAAGTATACAAGTTGTAAGTGGACAGCCCATTAAGTTATCACAAAATGAATGTAACCATCATCCAGCCCAAGAAATACAACAGGATGCCAGAGCTAAATCCACAGCTAAACACAGTTTTGGACATTTTGCCACGGGCCAGGTGGAATTGAGTGTCAAGCTCTTGTGCTATGTACTCTCTTACTCCTCTTCTGACATGTTCTGAAAGGATTTAAAATTCTTGTACAGAATTGTCTTTGGCTGTGATCCAACTTCTTCTCTCACACCCAGACGGAAGGCTTCTAGAAGGCAGTATTCGGGAGGTGTAGTTTGAGTGACTGAATGAACCCAGCCCCAGGCACGCAGGTGTTCCAGGCCCAGGTCTGAGGCTCTTAGGGCTCATCTGTCCTTTATAGATGTCACAGGAGGCAGGACAGTGGACCAGGTTCCCTACTGAAACACTAGAGCATTATTCTCTCTACCCTACAGAGATAGTACAGGGATGTAGGAAGTAGTAACCCAGCTCATCAATTCATGCAACAAACATGGATTAAACATTCATGTTGACCCAGGAAAGACACATAAGGCAGATGGTGTCTCCAACCTCAGGAAGAAAGTTCAGGAACCCAACATGTCAGGAAATAGCAAGAAAACCCTCATAGAATTTGGACTACTGCTTCACTCTGTCCCAGTCAGTCTCTTCCCCAGGAGGAGGGGGCTGGGGTGGCTGACCCAGTGGTAGATAGAATGGGCCCTTCACCAGCTGGCTTTGCTCTTCTGCAGGCCCCGCTATCCCGGTGGGCGTGGACGTGCAGGTGGAGAGCCTGGACAGCATCTCGGAGGTGGACATGGTACGCAGCGCCCTCGGCTGGCGGGGCAGCCTCAGGGCGGCTTTTGAGGTTAAGGTTCTGAGAACGCCTGCCTCCCCGGGGCAGCTGGGGAGGGGGGCAGGCAGGCTGTGCCTGGGTGGGCAGAGCCAGGGCTGCAGAGGATAGACTTGGGGACTGGAAGTTGGGTCAGGTGCTGTGAAACTAGAACAGGGGTTCTCAATGATATGGGTCAAAGTAACTCGGGAAGTTGGTTAAATGCAGATTTCTGCGCCCCACCAGAGACTTCCTGAATCAGTCTCCGGGAGTGAGGCCCAGCCCCTTACATTTTGGATGGGACCAGTCAGATGAACCTCACTTGGAGGAGCCCGGGAGGGGACATTCTCAGACAGAAATTCTGACGTTCGCTGCCCCCCAGGGCCCGCCTTGAACATGCCTCCCCTGCCCAGTCCTTGCCGGGGTCCGCAAAGATCAGGCAGTCAGGGAAGGCTTTTGAAGAAGCCTTGTTTCCGTTGAGACGCGAAGGACAGATTAAGAAGGAGACATGGTGGAGTGGGCCAGAGGGAGAGCAGGGGAAGGGCCCATGGAGCGGGCCAGAGGGAGAGCAGGGGAAGGGCCCGGAGGCCGAAGAAACAGGAGTTCTAGAAGCACAAACTAAAACATCGGAGCACAAAGTGAGGAAGGGGTGGGGGCGGAGGGTTGGGCGGGCGGGGGTGCTCCCGCCCACCAGTAACCCTGCAGGACAGCCAGGCAGGGTAGAGGTGCGCTGGTAAAGCAGAAGTGGGCCCTAGGCTCTGAGACCAGCACCACCAGCAGGCATCCTAACGCCCCCGCTCCAGAAGAAGGTGTTTGGGGGCATTTCCTTACTTACTCACACTTGCACCTTGTCTACTGGCTGTGACAAGGGGCCAGCCTCTTGGTTCAAGGCCTCATCAATGCAGGCGAGGAGACACCATTTAACAGAATGAGCTTTCAGGCTGAAATTATAGCAGATACGCAGCTGCCCAAGCCTTCATCCATTCATTGACAACCACCCCAATTTTTCCATCCTGCATATATTTATTGAGCACCTACTGTGTGCCTTGTCAGGCATCAAGTTAGGACCTGGGGACTCAACGGCACACAGGACACAATTCTGCCTTCAAAGATTCTTCGAGACCCACACGCAAAACTCTCTTAAACGGGACACTGGGTTGTGAAGGCTTCTCCCAGTGCCCACTCACGTGACACTGAAAACTTAGCCAATAGGAAAGGAGCCCCGTGTGCGCAAGTCTGGGCGAGAGAGAACAGGACAATCTCTTTCTGTGGTCCCCATGGCAGGTTCACAGCTGCAGGTTTCACTTGCAGTCCCTGAGGGGGCGCTGTTCTCTGTACTGGGCTCCCACCCCACCTCCCGCCTGCACAAGGATGAGCCCTTCTCTTGCCCACCCTAGCGGCACCACAGAGGCAGGTAGCCACCGTACTGTGGTGGAGCCTCTGGTGTGCATTGCTTTGGTTGATGACGGATGGGTTGTAAGAAAGGCAGCTTGCTAAATACATCTGTCTGGTGTCACCTCCGGCTCCGCAGGACTTCACCATGACCCTGTACCTGCGGCATTACTGGAAGGACGAGAGGCTGGCCTTTCCCAGCACCAGCAACAAGAGCATGACCTTCGATGGCCGGCTGGTAAAGAAGATCTGGGTCCCCGACGTCTTCTTCGTTCACTCCAAACGGTCTTTCATCCACGACACCACCACCGACAACATCATGCTACGGGTGTTTCCAGATGGGCACGTGCTGTACAGCATGAGGTAATGGTCCCTGGGCTCTTGGTCCAGTGTCATGCTCATACATATGGTCAGCCTGGTTGGCTGTGAAGAGTTGGTCACCATGGTCCCCAGGCTCTTGGTCTGGCGCCATGCTCATATGTTTGGTTTGCCTGGTTGGCCGTGAAGAGTAGGTCACCATGGTTGGCCTGTGTCTCTACGGAATGAGCCTCCTGATGTCGGTTAGAACTCTCTGAGGATGAAACGGTCACCCTAGTAGCCAACAACTTCCCTGTCACTGGGGCGCTTAAGCTCGGGTGAGGAGACTAGGTAGGCCTGAGTGAGTTGAAGGAGCCAATGACCTTCTAGGCACCTTCCAGCCATGACAGCCCATGATTCTACTTTATTGGTAATAAAGATTTAAAAAGGTGACAAGAGCGGCTCTTGACTGAGTGCTGTTGCAGCCGGCTTCCGCGCTAACACGAGATGATGCAGGCTTATCCTACATCTTCTTGGCCTACTGGTAGGGTTCACCAGAACCTGATGCTAATAGCCTTGGGGTGTTGGTTGGGGGTTGATAACCTCCCAGGCAACACTGGGGGAGGCAGCCCACGGGCTGAGGGCCACACGCAGAAAAGGTACAGGTGTGTGCTCCTGACAGCCAACACCCTCAGTGGCTGGGGGACGCAGTAGAGCGTTGATAACACATCCCGCAGAAGACGGGACTCTAAAACTTAGGGTCTTGCCATGGAGAGACTGGGGTTTCCAAGCTTCTGAAGCAGCTGTGAGAAGGCAGCCGCTCTTGGTTGTGTCGGTGTTCTTCTTGCTCTGGGCAGGCATATGAGCCAAGAACTCACTGCACGAGCCAACATGCTTGTTTGGGTTGCCTAGGATTACGGTCACTGCCATGTGCAACATGGACTTCAGCCACTTTCCCCTGGACTCCCAGACCTGCTCTTTGGAGCTGGAAAGCTGTAAGTACCAGTGTTCCCGAAGACAAATCTCCGCCTCATTCCCGCTCCAGTCTTTGTGCCCTTTTTGTAACCGTGAGACTGAGTACTGCCTGCCGATGTTAAGGCCTGTTTACTCCAAGGCTGGTGTAGGATTTCCCTGTGGCTTCAGCCACCTCCAAAGCAAAGGAGTCGAATTAACTTATTTTCCTCTCCCCAAAGATGCGTATACAGATGAAGATCTAATGCTGTATTGGAAGAATGGGGATGAATCCCTGAAAACCGATGAGAAGATCTCCCTGTCCCAGTTTCTGATTCAGAAATTTCACACCACTTCCAGACTGGCCTTCTACAGCAGCACTGGTAGCTAATGTTTGCCACGGTCTGATCCAAATGTGGAAGAAAATACCTTAGAAACCTCCAGCCTAGGGGCGCCTGGGTGGCTCAGTCGTTAAGCATCTACCTTCGGTTCAGGCCATGATCCTGGGGTCCCCGCCTCGGGTTCCCTGCTCAGCAAGGAGCCTGCTTCTCCCTCTCCCACTCCTCCTGCTTGTGTTCCCTCTCTTGCTCTGTCTCTCTCTGTCAAATAAATAAATAAAATCTTAAAAAAAAAAAGAACCCTCCAGCCTTGAACTGTCCCATGCCAATGAAAATGAATGTGTATTCCTAAGTAATGCGTAATTCTGCAAAACATAAGCAACATTGATAAGCAGAAATTTTGAAAGTTGCTCTCCTCTGAAATCCCATGGCCAGAGGCAGCCACTCCTCACAATTCAGCACACATTCTTGTGAACACTTTGATTTTAAGGATGCAATTGTACAGAAGTGGGGTCCTGTTTTACCTGCTACTCTGTAGTCTGATTTGTTTGACTTAATGACAAGGATGATAGCTTTCTGAGGAAATGTATCTCTTACCTATTTTTAGATCTATCAACTTATTTATTTATTTACTTTATTTAACTCCTCTTTATTTACTTTATTTAACTTTAGTTGGGGGAGAGGCAGAGGGAGAGGGAGAGAGAGAATCCCAAGCAGACTCCCTGCTGAGCACGGAGCCCGATATGGGGTTCCATCTCATGACCCTGAGATCGTGACTTGAGCTGAAATCAAGAGTCGGACGCTTCACCAACTGAGCCACCCAGGCGCCCCTATAGATTTATTTTTAGTGTTTAGTGTAACTCATCTTGGACCCTGGGCCGTGTTTGAAGTTTTGAGAAGATGCCCTTGTCAGTTCTCTAGTCCCACCGTTGTTTCCAAGGGCCGTCATAATAAACACGAGGTGGGGGCCTAAAGCAAGAGGAACATATTTGCCCACAGTTGTGGAGGCCAGAAAGCTGCAGACCATGCTCCCCGCTTAGGCTGTAGGAAGGAATCCTTCCTTGTCTCTCTCTAGGTTCTGGTGGTGCTGCCTTGCTCTAATGCCTGCCTCTGCTATCACGTGGCATTCTGTGTCCCTCTCTGTGTCTTCACATGCTGCCGTTCCTGTGTGTCTGTGTCACGAAATTTCCCTCCTCTGTAAGGCCACCAGTCAGTCATTGGATTATGGCCCACCCTAACCCAATATGCCCTCACCGCATCTTGGCTCCATGTGAAAAGACCTTATTTCTGAATAAGGTCACATTCACAGAAAGGGGGAGTTAGGACTTCAACACATCTCTCTAAGGGACACAGTTTACCCCGTGACAACCCTGCAGTAGCTGCAGGACTCTAAGGGACTTCTCACTTCATTCCGCCTTGTCCGTATGCCGAGAAGCCCAGGCCCTTCCATGTGGAGCTTTTTTGCCCCTGCCCGGCTGCCGGCTATCTCCCCGTTCCCCTGCCTCCACGCACACCCCTGTGCCCCCAACATCAAACACTGGAAAAGACCGAGTCTCAGTCAAGGTGGTGTGAGTCTCCGAACCACGCAAGCCGCTTCACTTTATGCCCACGGGCTCGTCCTCGTCCCTCTCTTCCCTTCTCCGCCGGTGCCTGTTGTCACCCAATCTTCTTTCCTCATCTCTTCTTGGCAAGTTCAAACCTACTCTCTTTCTAAAACCATTCTTAAGAATGTCTTCTATAACTTATTACTATGGTCACTGTTTTGAGTGCTTTATAGGAATTAATAATTTCTACCCAACAAACCTGTGATGTAATTATTATGCCTCATTTATGGGTGAGAAAACTGAGACTCAGAAGGATTAAGTTGCTTATTGAAGTTGCACAGCTAGCAGGTGGCCAGACAATCTGCCTTAATCACTCTGTGCTCTCCTCTTAGATGTTTTCTGTATTGAAAGAGAAGCTGGCTTGTTTGTTTATCTTGTCCCCGCTCCTTTCTGGAGTCCAGATTAAAATGCATCTTCCTCTCCCATTATTTACTATGTACCAACAAGGAGCTTTATCATCCCCGCCCCTCCTACTGCCCCAACCACCAGGAGCTGCGATCTCACCCCAGAGTGCTCTGTTTGGAACACAGAATGTACATTTTTAAAGCTCTTGGTTCCCTCTTACTGTTTCCAAGGCAACTCTCCCTGGTTTTCTTAGAAGGAAAGGATAGTGGAATAGTCCTGAACAGAATGAAGGCAACTCTCAGCCTTTCCAGAAAGACTCTGTACAAACCTAAGGAACAACACGATGTGCTTCGTGGGTGCCAATTTAAGTAGGGAACATAATGCTGAGATGACAGGGCAAAGGAATGAATGAATGATTAGGAGTTTCTGTCGTATCTGCAGATCACTGTCTCTTTTCCCACTCCACTAAAAGCCCCTACCTCATTCAAACCGCCGAGGGACCTACAGAGTAACCGTGAGTCAAGCCTGTCTGGACTCAGCCTATCGTTCCGGCCTTTCACTACGGATCCAACCCTCCCCTCACCTGACTCAGTAGTAACCTTCCATGCCAGCCAGGTAGACTTTGTTCCCTCTGCAGCGTTTTTCTGGGGGGCAGCCCGCGTCATTATCCCAGGCTGCGCTGAGCTGGAGAGGGGTGGGTGTGTGCACACCCCTGTAGTCTAATTTTGACATTTGTACCGTCCTTGACACCATCTTTGGTCCCAGTGGTTGGTATCGATCCTGTGGCTCGTTGGACGCCTTACCGTTTTAGTCCTTGTTGACAACCGTCCATCTGGTGACGCAAGGGAGACAGGCTGAGCTGACCCAATGTATGACAAAGGGGACAATCCTACGGCAGCTCTGCCGGCTCCTGCCCCAGTGGTATTGGCCTCAACAAAATGGAACCAGTCCTGCTTCTTAGCCTCCTGAGTAGTGAGTCCTCAGGAAATACGGTTGTGGGTGGAAAATAACGACTACCAAACAAGCAGCTAACCCTAGCTTTCTCTCTACCTGCCCCCAAAATGTTAGGGGAAGAGAAGAGAGGTTAGGTAATGTTGAATAAAACAGAACACGCATTAGGTAGTGGCAAGATCCTTATTGATAGGGGAGAGGGCTTAGATATTAGAGAGGAGATGTAGTAGAGTAAGTCAATGGATCATTAACTTTCTCCTGAAGATCAGAGCAATGAGGGGGGGGCGGGGTCTCCTAAGAAACAGTTTGTTCTTGCCTCTCAAACTGAACCTCACTGGCTTCTTCCTGTGTCCCCCAGGCTGGTACAACCGTCTGTACATTAACTTCACATTGCGACGCCACATCTTCTTCTTCTTGCTCCAAACCTATTTCCCTGCCACCCTGATGGTCATGCTGTCCTGGGTGTCCTTCTGGATCGACCGCAGAGCTGTGCCCGCCAGAGTTTCTCTGGGTAAAAGCATGTGCTGGGGTGTGGGAGGGTGCTTTCTTTCTTTAGCTGGTCACTATAAAGAGAAAAGGTAAAATCATCATTCAGAGTTCTTACCTGATGGGCTGCCAGAGCCAGAAGGAGCAAACGTTCCTCCTGCTTGCCGCCTTCACCATTTGCACGCTGCTCTCCGTTTCCTAGACTACTTCATGAAAACCACAGGGAGCTAAAACTATGTCAGCTTTGCTCCAGTGACTTCAGAAAAATCAAGCCTGTTTGGGGGAATGGACTTCCCCCACCAGCAGTCTCAGGGCCCAGTACTTCGATAAATAAGATGATTCTGCAAATGCCAAAACCTTATTTTGTAAATACAAAAATTGTGTTTGTTGGCCTTGGTTGGGTAGACTGAGAGTCTGAAGATAGGGCGGGGTTAGGAGATTTTGGGGAGGGAGAGGGCTGTACTCCCTGGAGTTGTGGTTTTAGTCCTCGCAGACCCAAAATTCCAGAGGGAACGGTAACAGCTTGTCATTGTCAGCTTGGAGGAAATCAGCCTGGGCTCCGAGGAATGTGAGGGTTTAACCGAGCAAGGCACAATGAAGCAGCTAGCATGACAGGACTCCAGGAATTCCCACAGTCTTCAGAGACTGAATAAATATGGCTCAGAGAGGGAATGAGGCCATTCCCTGTGGTGTGGGCAGTTTCCTTCAGGGGTGACCTTCAGTCACTGTTTCGCATTCCACATCTGACGGGGTCCTTTGCCAAGCACTGCCCATCAGATCAGCCACACCACCAACACCCAGGCCCCAGAGGGGGCTGACCGGCAAAGGAGACAGGCAGCCCGGAGCAGTGGAGCAGATCTGCAGCCTGGATGTTTCCATGCCCCGGGGGATTTCTTGCTGGGTTTTAGACAGGGAGGATGTAAAATGGTGACTGTGTGACGCGTGGTGGGGGACAGTGTGTACCCTCGTCAGCAGCTGACCTAACACAGCCTGTTGCAGGTATCACCACCGTGCTGACCATGTCCACCATCATCACGGGCGTGAACGCCTCCATGCCCCGCGTCTCCTACATCAAGGCGGTGGACATCTACCTGTGGGTCAGCTTCGTGTTCGTGTTCCTGTCGGTGCTGGAGTACGCAGCCGTCAACTACCTGACCACCGTGCAGGAGCGCAAGGAGCGCAAGCTGCGCGAGAAGGCGAGACAAGCTTCAGTCACCTCCTGCGGGGGCCCAGGCTGGTTCCACGAGAGTGGCAGGGACGGAGGGGGACGTGTAGAGCAGGGCATGTTTGTACAATATGGGGGAGGATCTCTGTTAGACTAGGTTCTAGCTTCTACTGCTAAGGATCCCACAAGGCAAAAAGTCTTCAGACCAAGACTAGGGATAGGAAGACTTGGGTTCTCAAGTCTAACTCTGCCCCCTCTGCTGGGCCTCTGTTTACTCATCTGTAAAAAAGGTAGAGAGGGGGGCACTTGGGTGTCTCAGTGGGGGGCGCCTGGGTGGCTTGGGGTGGGGGGCGCCTGGGTGGCTCAGTGGGTTGAAGCCTCTGCCTTCAGCTCAGGTCATGATCCCAGGGTCCTGGGATCGAGTCCCGCATCGGAATTTCTGCTCAGCAGGGAGCCTGCTTCCTCCTCTCTCTCTCTCTGCCTGCCTCTCTGCCTACTTGTGATCTCTCTCTGTCAAATAAATAAATAAAATCTTAAAAAAAAATTAAAATAAAAAGGTAGAGAGGAACCCTCAGCTCACCTTCCTCCCAGGGTTGTTGTAAGGGTCCCAGGAGGTAATGTATGCAAAAGTTGTCCTGGAACTGTGGGGCTCTGGACAGACATAAGATATCACTATTACTGTTGGACATGCTTAGGGAAGGTACCTGCAGATCCTATTACCAGACAAGGAGAGAGTTCTAGAATTAAGAACCCCTGTATTTATCTGTACTCTGACCCAGTGAAAACTCAGGCACATACAACTTTAGCCTTTAGAATCTTTGGAAATACTATATGCTACCTATACCATACTGCACTATCCTATATTAACCTATGGTAGTTATGGGAGAGAATACAAATGGGGAATTTGGGCTGTGTGTGGGCCTTTGATACAGGGAGGGAAAGTCCATTCCATTCATATTCAGACTCTTCTTATTCACAGGAAAAAATAAAATGCCAACTTGTTACCAAATCATTGGTCACCGTGGCGCTAATCAAAATGGGTGTTTAGCTAGAAGTTATACAAATCGGGACATGAAAATCCCACATTTATGCACATCTAGGTGGCTGGTAGCTCCTTAACATAAGGGAGCTTTAAATTTTCAGAAAAGAGGATGTGTTGTTACCTTTCCAAAAACAGTTTTTCAATGCCCACATTATACCTAAATATATTATAGTAAACCTATATATATTTCTAAATATTCTACATATATTCTAAATATTTCTACATTGTCTCCAAATAGGTTAGGCTGTTTAAGAATTTGTTTTCTAAATTCTATTCAAACCTTTTTCACTTTAGCATTTGAGTATTCATTCAGATTTTCAATAATCTGCACATTGGTCATTGTCAAGCACTTTTGGATTATATTTAAACACAAATTTTGATTTATAAGCCAATGAACTTTCCTGTCTAGAGCTGTTGGAAAAATAGCAAGCCTTCACCTGACAAGTATGGGCCCATGAATCGTAAGCCGGTGCCAGCTGGAAGCCCACTCTTTGCTGACTCAGAATGTGAGGGGAAGGGAAACCATTTTCTTCCTCCCAACTCATAATTTCTTAGAAACATTTTTTTAAAGATTTTATTTATTTATTTGACAGACAGAGATCACAAGTAGCAGAGAGGCAGGCAGAGAGAGAGGAGGAAGCAGACTCCCCGCTGAGCAGAGAGCCCGATGTGGGGCTCCATCCCAGGACCCTGGAATCATGACCTGAGCTGAAGGCAGAGGCTTTAACCCACTGAGCCACTTGGTGCCCTTTAGAAACATTTTCATACTTGCAGAAGCAGGCATGTCCATAGACTCTGCACTTATACTCAACACTTGTTACTGTTTTGCCATTTTTTCTGTGAGCTCTTTCTCCATATAAATGTATTTTTGTCCGTGCAGTTGAACCATTTAGAAATGCATTGCCGGCACCGGGAACTTTAATGCTTGAATGTAACTCTTTAGCATAAGGACACTCTCCTCCCTAGTCATCTTTTGATTCATGCACAAAGACGTGGAGACCCACAACTGGAATCAGAATGTACGGGTTTCTTATTTTTTTTAATATATTTTTAAAAGATTTTATTTATTTATTTGAGAAACAGAAAGAGAGAACAAGCAGGGGGAGGAGCGGAGGGAGAGGAAGAGGAAGAATCTCAAGCAGACTCTGAGCTGAGTGCGGACCCTGATGTGGGGGTCGAACCAGCGACCCTGAGATCATGACCTGAGCCGAAATCAAGTTAGAGGCTCAACTGACTGATCCATCCAGGTGCCCCAGAAGGTTTAAAGTCCTGATTCTGATACCAGCTGTGTAATCTCAGGAGAATTGTATAACCTCATTGGGTCTTAGTTTTTGCTTCTGCAATTGAGGACGTTTAGACTGTCAGTCATTCCGGGTCCTCAACTGAATGGTAGAATCACCTGGGGAGCTTCCAATCGATTAGCTGAGAGTGAAGCCTCGATGTGGCCATTTTAAAGAGCTCCCCAGGCGATTCTAATATGCAGAGAATCACTGGACTGAGTGATCTCTGGAGATCCTTCTAGTTCTGCCTTTCTATGGTTCTGAGTAGCCAAGGGGCTTCGCTCCGGGCCCAGGCCACTGCCTCAGCCCCTCCACAAGGCCTAACCATGACTGACACTTTCCTTGTGTTTCCTGCCCACAGTTCCCATGCATGTCTGGAATGCTTCCCTCAAGAACCATGATGCTGGACGGAAGCTACAGTGAGTCTGAGGCCAACAGCCTTGCCGGGTACCCGAGAAGCCATATTCTGACAGAAGAAGAAAGACAAGACAAAATTGTGGTCCACGTGGCTCTGAGCAATGAGTCCAACTCCTCCAGGAAGAAGGGGTTTCTGAAGGGCCACGTGGGTCTTCGCATCTTCCAGAACACACATGCCATTGACAAATACTCCAGGCTGATATTTCCTGCTTCCTACATATTTTTCAACTTAATTTATTGGTCAGTGTTTTCCTAGGGGCCCCGAGGACCTGCCTGGAAAAGAACATCTATCTCTATGGGGCTTGGCCAGCCATCTGCACATGAACCCGCTGACCATGAACCTCAGCAGACAGAGCCGTAGCTCCTGGGCCACCATGGCAGCGCCCCCTTCCTGAGGGGCCCTCCAGCTGCCCTTCCCCTGACCTCGTGGGTTTGCTCCTCATTAATGCTGTGTTCTCTATCCTAATTCATACCTCTCTGGGACTTCTGTTCTTATGTGTTAACAGGTTCATAAGAGCCCCCACCCCTATAAAATGACTCAAATGCCTCCTAGATATTCTTCGACCCTAATGAAGCCTACAATTCAGTTGTGAAGGGACAAGGAAGAATAAAGGGCAAACTTAGAGGTTTTCTGAATAGGAGATGAGAAATAGGATTCAAAAGAGGAAATTTTTAAAAACTGTAAACCCATACCACTAGATTAAGTGCCTACCTAGGAAGGAAAACATGCTCCGATCCCAGATAGGAAACGAGACCCGGGTGAGTCTGGCAACTCTCGTGATTTTGCAATCCATTCAACCTTTCATTAAATACCGAGTACCCACCCTGTGCCAGGTCCTGTGGAAATGAACAAAAAAAAGTCTCTTTTTTTAGAGAACTTCTGTAAGCCTGCGGTCATTCTGTGTATGGAAGAGGGTACTTCCACACTTCTCCCTCCCTCAACCCCCACTGATCCCACAGATCCATTCTGTTTGCTGGTGCTTTTACTCTCTAGGTCTGTTTAGAAAGGCACCTCCAGTCTCTTAGGAGATCTTCCTGAAGCCAGTTTAATCCTTCTTTCCTGAAATCTCCACATAAGACAATTCCAGTGCTGGGTAGAGGGCCAGGGACTTGAGAATTGGTGATAACAGAACTTCGTCTTGGGGAGGAAGGAGCCTGGGTCTGCTGTTGAAATGTGTTCTGTATGCCATCCTACCTCTCTTTCTGAGCTTCTCCCCCAGCAGACAGATGTCCTTAATGGTCCTTATGTCTGAGCCCTGCCCCCCACCCCTGGAACTCTCTTACCAGAAATGCTCCACATCCTCAAATGGTTTCTCCCTTCTACAAGGTAGTGACTTTCCTCTAATGTAGCTAAGCTCAGATTAGGAAAGCAATCTGATTAATTGAATCTACTGTAAGTCGTGAATGACCATTTCTCTTAACCCTAATTTAGGTGTTTGCTAGTTAACTCAAGTGAACCCCCAACTAGTAGTATTTATGGAAAGATAAAGAACATGAGTTTGAGAAAGGGGCCTTCGGTTTGCTTTATAGCACTTGGAATCAGAGGGCTGTTCTGGTGTCCAGCTCAGAGGTCTTGCTTAATAAAAGAAGTTGTTCTGCTCTTTCCCTCTACCTACTGCCCCTTCCGCCTTCCTGCCCAGGGTCTGGGTGTCTGGTTCTTCGGTCACGAGTGTACAAGTGGTGCAGCAAAAGAGAGGATAATCCTGCCTTAAGTCAGGTGAGCTCTGGCTCGTGCAGTCTGCTCCACAGCTCCTGCCTCCCAGGGGGCAGGGATTTTCTAGTTCCCGAGGATTAGAGCACAGGTGGGTACCAGAGCCTCCCGAAGTTTCAAGACAGGGGTCCGTAGATGCCTGATCCTCTCCCGGCTCACCACAACTGCCGCCCAGTTGCCCTATGCGTCCCAGCTTTTCCCCTCTTTGCTCTCAGCAGTCCCCCTACACACCTCTGTTCCCATACCTTGTGCGATCCTGGTCCCAGACACCACCTTGCTTCACCACTCCATCGCCCATGGGGAGGGCCAGACTCCCCTCTCTGGCTACCAGCCCTGACCTGAACTGTGGCCTGCAGCCCACCAGCCCAGAGCTGGTGTAATCGGGGCAGGGATTTGAGGAAATCAACTCTCAGGCAGACGGGCTCTAGGCAACAGCGTGGCCTAAGTTATCTTGGCAGTGGTCAGTTTGGGATATTCCCAAGACCACTCTCAGGTTTTAATAATTAACTGGGAGGACTCTCAGAACTCAGAAAAGCCATTAAACTCAGGTTATGGTTTAACATGGTGAAACGATACAGATTAAAATCAGCAAAGGAAAGCAGCCTTTACAGCAGGGTATGGGAGAAATCAGGCAGAGAAACTTAAACTTCAACTCTTACCCAGTACAGCTGTGCAGTCAGTGCGACAATATGCACCGAGTACTGTCAACCAGAGAACATACCCACGTCCAGCAAGGTATGGACGTGGGTCCATCTAACTGCTTGCCTGGCTCGCCTTAGTTTCCAGCTCTTCCAGAGGCTGAGCTGACAACTCTTAGCCTAAGACCTCCACCATAAATCACATCGTCTGTATAGACTATCTGGTATGGCCCAAGGCTTCCAGCTAAACAAAGACCCTCCTATTAGAGCCGCCTCTAAGGGCTTAGAAATGATCTCCCAGAAGCTGAGACCATGGCCTGAATCTTTTCTTTAGCCAAGGCTGATTGTTCACTGCACAGCAATTGTTTATTGACAATTGTTTATTGGTGATGTTGATTGCTGTGCTGCTACTATAGATCCATGCACTAACATCTTAAAGCATCGCAGCACCAGATGTCCGGATCGAGAATAGGAGATAGTCCAGCTGTGGGAAATGGGACTGGTAGAGAACAGAGTATACAAATACCTACAAAGTAAAATGTGGTAAGCGCTACTGTAGTGGTTCAAAGCGTAGTGGGAGTTCTGAGGAACGAATAATTTCCACTGGGAAGACAGGATCTTGTGGAGAAAACAGCCCCTGAGGTACCCCTTGAAGACTGGAGATTTCTAAAAGATGTACATGCTAGACATACGTGTAGAAAAAGTACATGCTTTCCAACTTTTCATTTCAGCTCAGATCATGATCTCAGGGAGGTGAGATGGAGCCCTGCGTCAGGCTCTGTGCTCAGCAGGGAGTCTGCTGGAGATTCTTTCTTTCCTTCATCCTCTGCTCTTCCCCACTCCCTCATCCCCCACCCCTGCTCTCTCTCCCCACCTCTCTAAAAAAAAAAAAAGGACAGAAAAAAGAAAAATACATTCTAGATCTGTGCTGTCCAATATGGTAGCCACTAGCCATGTAATTATTTAAATTTAAAGTAAAATTAAAAGTGCAGTTCTTACTACTGCACTGGCCACGTTTCAAGTGCTCTGTTGGATAGCCACATGTGGCTAGTGGCTGCTGTATTGGATAGTGCAGAACCATAGAATATTTCCATAAACACAGACAGTTGTCATTAGATAGTGACATTGTAGATGAAAAGTTCAGCCTGAGCAAAGACATGAGGAAGGCAGGGAAGTTTGGTGTTGTAGAGTATAGGGTTTGTGGGACAAGTCATCCCTGTTTTGACTGGATCCTAGGCTATGGGAAGAGGAAGTGAAAGACTAGCCCTTTCCACAACACTAGATATCACGGCAGGTTCCCCAATGTCAGTGCCAATGAGGAGAGCTTCCCCTCCATGGAGCTGTTTGACCCCAAACACTGGATTTCGCAGCCTTGTCGACAGATGAAGGATGAAACTATGTAAACAAAGATTATTGGGTGGTACAGGGCATCCAGACTTGTTTAGAAGTTTTTACTCTCTATAGACTCTCTTAGGCCACAATGGAGCTCAAAGAATGATAATTATGTTGTCGTTAAATATATTCTATTACTATTGCTGTCTTCTTTAATTCCAACACTATTCTGCTTCTGGCAACGTTGTCTTCATAAATTGAGGCTCATATAATATGGTGGCCCATTCACACTTCAAATAAATAAAGATATATTTTAACTAGCTTATACAATTAACTGGAGTTAATTGTATAGGAAACACATTCATGATCATAAGCAGCATTTTCTCATGGGGGACCATGATGCAGTGAAACCACTGTATTTAGCACTGCCTTACTGCAGTGTAAAAGAGTCTGACTTTATTTGATAAAAGGAGATAATTAAAGGAGGAAAAGAGGAGACAATAGTAGGAGTACAAAAGAAGGAACTAAGGAAATGTTGAGAACATGGAATGATTTGAGGCAGGAAGACAGGAGTAAACATAATTGTAATCAGAGAGGCTGGAATGATACTTTATTTCACTGAATCTATGGTACCATCAGTGTGCGATGCACCCAGATTTTATGTATTATTAAGAAAAAATGCTACTAAGTAAATTGTAGCATGCGTCCTGATTTTACCAATGTTAAATTGTGAAAGATTATGCATGTTAGAATAAAAGAAATAGGCATTATACAAAAGCTGGTGATTGGACATACTTTTTTGACACCATGGAGCCAAGAGTTACTAGGCTCTTGTCTTTGGGGTCTTGTGTCCAGGTCAGGGATGGGGTGATGGCAGATAAAGAAATAAATGGGAGGGGCGCCGAGTCACTTAGGCATCTGCCTTCACCTAAGGTCATGATCTCTGGGTCTCAGAGCCCTGCGTCGGGCTCCCTGCTCGCTGGGGAGCCTGCTTCCCCCTCTCCCTCTACTCCTCCCCTCTGCTCTTGCTCTCTCTCAAATAAATAAATAAAGTCTTAAAAAAAAAAAAGAAAGAAAGAAAGAAAAAGGAAACATCTTTCAGGGATTAAGAAGCTTACAGTGCGTGTATTTCAAAGGAGGAAGAGATCATAGGCTTTGAGGAATAGATCCTATTTGTGGTCAGTTCTGAACAATGGATAGATATAATTTCATCTAGTGGAAAAGGTGAGGAGAGGATGGTAACATGGCAGAAGGAAAGCTGAGGTGTGTTCAGAAGGCAATGGGCAGATAACCTACCAAACGTAAAAAAGTCTCATGTTCTCATCCTCCTATTTCCTTGACCCTGGAATCAATGGTCCTTTTAGGTTCATTCCACTTAGAATAAACCTGGGAAAGTTGGGGCGCCTGGGTGATGCAGTTGGTTGAGCGTCCAATTCTTGGTTTCAGCTCAGGTTGTAATCTCAGGGTTGTAAGGTTGAGCCCCACTTTGGACTCTGTGCTCAGCACGGAGTCTGCTTGAGCTTCTCTCCTTGTCCCTTTGCCCCTCTCTTTCTCTCTTAAGTAAATCTTTTTTAAAAGGGGGGGAAATGGTGGCACCTGGGTGGCTCAGTGGGTTAAGCCGCTGCCTTCGGCTCAGGTCATGATCTCAGAGTCCTGGGATCGAGCCCCGCATCGGGCTCTCGGCTCAGCAGGGAGCCTGTTTCCTCCTCTCTCTCTGCCTGCCTCTCTGCCTGCTTGTGATCTCTCTCTGTCAGATAAATAAATAAAATCTTTAAAAAAATAAAAAAATAAAAGCGGGGGAGAAAAAGGAATAAACCCAGGGAAGAAATTTGTCTGGTCCATTCTGAGCCACACATGTTGAAGATGATGAGAGTTCTGTGTTTTGTGTAAGTTTAGAATGTTAGAACTTGGGACTCCTGGGTGGCTCAGTCAATCAAGCATCTGCCTTCGGCTCAGGTCATGATCCCAGGGTCTTGGCATTGAGTCCTGCATCGGGCTCTTTGCGCAGTAGGGAGTCTGCTTCTCCTCTGCCTGCTCTGCCAGCAGCTCTCCCTGCTTGTGTGTGTGCGCACATGCCCTCTCTGGCAAATAAATAAATAAAAATCTTAAAAAAAATAAAGGAAGGTTAGAACTTTTCAAAAACATTAGATTTTGGTCCCATCTCTTTGTAAACATCTGTAGAAGGGAGAACCGGGAATTCAAAAAATGGAAAGCTGCATAGTTTATGGAAACCAATAAGGCAGAAAAAGAATTCAGTTATGTGTAAGAGCTACAGGCCATGTGCTGACATAACAGAGCCTGGGAAACCAAGGGAAAATAGCTATTCCATGGGGAGGGTGAGGAGTTTGGGACTTGTAGACAGGTAGAGATAGATGTGAATGAAAGTTATAAATGTTAGTCTGGGGCTGGAGGGAGGTAAGCATTTGGGACTGCCCTCCTATATGAAACTGTCCAAGTGGATGAAACTCCAGGAGCAAAGTAGAAGAGAGGAGGTCTTCAGACAAAACCATAGGAGTATATATTTATGCAGGGAGAGAAGGACTGATCAGAGAAGTAGAAGGAGAACAAGAAGACTGTTGTGTCATGGAAAACAGAAGAAATGTTCAAATGGAGGAGGGTTCAGCTGAGGGCAATATTTACCATAACAGTTCAGAAGGGTAAAGACTGAACAGACCAGGCAAGATGGAGGCCAGAGGTTCGGTGGGATCAAGCACACAGCTGGATGTTAAAGAAGAGGGACTCTTCTCTTACCTGTAAGTGATTTTTGTAGATAAAAGGGGAAATGCTCCAAGGATTATGACTTTTTATGATTTAAAGAATATGCCGGACTTGTTTTCTTGGAGGATTTTAAAATAACATGGTGACTGGTTGAGGGTTGTTGTGGTCTCAGTTGTTGGTTCTCCAAACTATTCTATTGGAATTTAGGGTACTGACCTGAAAAAACAGTGTTTATAACCTGGTCACCAGGTCTGTGGACAAGGAACAGTCTTGAGGACTTGTACCATCCTCTGTCCCTGCATGCATGGGGTGGACACCTCCAGGAGACAGTGTGGCTACTGTCTCTA
Organism: Mustela putorius furo; assembly: GCF_011764305.1. Classification (NCBI taxonomy): domain Eukaryota; kingdom Metazoa; phylum Chordata; class Mammalia; order Carnivora; family Mustelidae; genus Mustela; species Mustela putorius. The sequence goes on from NW_025421301.1 coordinate 739,648, forward strand.
TTGCAGAAGATAGAGCAGATGTTAAAGCAACTTCATTGTATAAAGGGCCAAGTTTTGAGTGCATTGTGTGTGCTTGGCACCATGGTGAGGATAGGATATATGGTTCCCAACATGATTTTCATGTAAACCCCGCTGAGATGGGAAGGATTGCCCCTATTATATCCCCACTAAGTGTGCTGCCTTCCATTAATGTATTCAACACATCTAGGTAGACGGACTTTGTGTAAAACAATTATTTCCCATACTACTTTCAGGAAAAAGGCAATTTATTCCCTTGCTTAGATGGATAGAGACGGGGTTGGAAAGCGTAGAAGGAAAACCCAAACCTGTCTGAGTTGTGCTGGAACACGTGGGCATGGAGTCATCCCTACACCCAGGTAGAAACTTGGAGTCAACTAGGACACATGGCTAGCTCTTGAGGCTGGAAGCTGGCCTATGGGACATGCAGCTATTCAAGTGGGCAGGACAAAGCATTATGGGTTTCCACCACCTGTGCTGTTGTAGGGAAGGAAAAAGTTTTCCTCAACCCCCTTAGGGTCCCTGACTGAGTCTGAAAATGAAACGGAAGAAGACAGATTAACCGGAGAAAAGAATACATTTTTATCTAATACAAGTCTCATGTGACACCGAACCTTTGTAAAGACATGAAGACCCAAAGAAATGGTTAAACCTGAGTGTTTTTGTGCTTGATTTGATGAAGAGTGAAGAGTGGTGGGAAGATGTCATAGGACAAAGGGTATGAGATAAGTGTAGTAAATTGGGGGCTGTGGGGGACTTAGCAAGGCCTGTTTCTTCAGATTTCTCTCTGTGTCCCTTCACCTTTGGAGATAAGAGTGCTTCTCTCCTCTGGGTGTGGAGAGGACGGTGTCTCATGACCTGCTTCAGGGGATGGTGGAAAGTCCTTCTTGCACAAACCGCTTCTCAAATTCCTTAATCTTGAAATAGTCAGTAAGCTATATTTGGGGCATTGTGTGTCCTGTTTAAAAGGTACAGACCAGGGACACCTGGGTGGCTCAGTTGAGCCTCAGTTCGGCTCAGGTCATGATCCTGGAGTCCTGGGATGGCGTCCCGCATCAGGCTCCCTGCTCGGCAGGGAGTCTGCTTCTCCCTCTGACCCTCCCACTTCTCATTCTCTCTCTCTCTCTCAGATAAATAAATAAAATCTAAAAAAAAAAATATATATATATATAAAGGTACAGACCAGGAGAGTTCATATCCCCACCACAACCCTTGGAGAGTTCTTCCCCCTTTTCCTCCCATTGCCAAAGAGCAGACACCTGTGGTTGTGGGATTTACACTGGATTGGAAGCAGCTGGAACCCCCATTTCCACCCCCACACCAACCACTAGGAAATGTGACATGAGTCAAAATTGTTCCCACAAGGAAGGCTGCGTGCGTAACCCCTCTGAGGGCTGATGCGGTGGCCTGTTTGCACAGAGACCTAAATCCTGTGCCAGGAGGGTCCTATGTCCTAGCCTGTCCAAGCCCCAGAGCTACGGGTGAGCATCTGCACCAGCAGTATAAAAACATTCCCCATTAGCAGATTGGATAAAGCACTCAATCCTCACCCTCAGACCTTCCGATGTCATTATGAAATGACATTTGGGTCAGCCACTGAGAACATTAGGTTTGGGATTTATTTTAAAAGAGAAATTGAAAAATAAACCTTGGCTCTAGAAAACCATTATTTAATCTAAACTGACCAGGTTTATGGTGACAATGCTCTTCTCCACCTTGTCCATTTAGTCTAAGGCCTCTCAAACTCTGCTGTCCATATGAATAACCCAGAGGTCTCGGGAGGGGCACCCAGGACTGTGCATTCCCAACAAGCACCTTGCAGATGTTCACTTTGCTGGTCGGCAGGCCACGCTTCAAACGACAAAACCCTAGGGACCTCTGCTCATCCTTTAAAGTTGAGCTTAAATGTTACCTCCCCTCTGTTGGTTTCCTGACATCTTCTTCCTTCCCAAAGCAGAATCAATTACTATGTTGCTGGTGCTCCCAAAGCATTTTGTGGGCATTTGAGCATTAAGAAATTTCCTTTACATTGTGATTATCCTCTTTAATCCATGTTTTCCTAGCTTTGGCCAAGCAATGGTCCCCTGGAACAAGGCAATGGACCTAGCCAGAATGGGGGGACAGTGAGGAAGGGAGAGAAGCTCACCTTTCCTCTCTTCCCAACAACTTTTTCATCCTGCTCTTGAGTAAACCAACCAGCCCAACGAAAGAATTCTTAACCCACTATGAGCAAGTGCCCTGTCTTTTAATCCTTCCAAGAACCCCATGAAGTATGGTTCACAGAGGAGATAAGAGGGAAAGATAGCAAGATACAGGGCAAGGACTGAATCAGGACTACTGACCCCAAGTCCTTTCAGTTTTCATGGTTCCCTGCAGGAAACCTGTGGGGTTCGAGACACAAAGGTCCCCAGGGAAGCCTCAGTCTTCTCCCATTAGCTGGGATCAATACAGAAGGTACCTGGCTTCCTTGTGGCCCAGGTGGAAGAGGTTAGAGATTGGGAGGGACAAGCAGGCACCAAGGGCCCATAGAACTTTGGGCTTCTGAACTGACTTCAGATTTGTCCCCAAAGAAGTGCCCAGCCTTGTGCCTGGTCTTCTGGCTTCCAGCCTTCACCCTCTTCTCCCTGTCCCCATTAACTCTCCTCTTCCCTAAGAGAACACCACTGTTCCACTTCTGGAAGCTAACAGCAGCCGGCACAACAGCCCCCTTTCTCCCCTGATGCCCGCTCTGCCATTGTAGGGCTGGAAAGCGCAAGACGGCCACAGCCCTTTTTCATTCCTCCTGTGAGCAGAGAGAGTGCATGTGGGTGTAAGCTGCAGCAGAGGACAGAATCACACATGTAATAAGCCCCAAAATGTAAGCTCCAAGGGACAGGGGTTTCCATCTGTATTCTTAATTGCTGTGTCTTAGGGCATTTAACGGTTCTTGGCACATGGCCGATGCTCAGCAAATATTGGTGGAAGGAATGAATGACTAACTACTCATTGTTAAGTACCCATTATGTTCCTGATGTCATGCCGGCTGCTTTATTTGCACCATGTCATTTCCTGTTAGCTACGGAAATGTCTTATTCATGCTCGGTATGGAGGCAGGAGTCTGGAGATTCAGTGACTGCATTTTGCGAGCTGAGTGACATTGAACAATGTACTTGATCTCTCTGAGCTTTAGTTTCTCCATCTGGAAAAAAAAAAAAAGACAGTAATTCTGGCCTCTTTGGTTGGATATGAGGCATAAGTTAATGTGTTCAAAGTCCTCAGCCCAGGGCCCAACCCAGAGATAGACAAGGAGAGGAACAGGAGAGGGCATGAGGAGGAGGAAGGTGAAGAAGACAAAGGAGAGGAAGGAAGAAAACATTTAAAATAGCCCTACAGCCCAGACTATCCCTTCCATCTGTAATTGCAATAATTTCTAAAACAATAAAAATTTTAACACAGACCTGATCTCAGAGTATATAAAATTCTTCACAAGAGAACCCAGTTTGCATTTTACCCACACATTTTCCTCACAACTGATGAAAACCAGTTGGCACTCTTGGGTACCATCTTTCCAAGAGGAGGACTCGCTCTTCATTTTGCCACGGAAAGAACAAACCCAGGGAGGTTGAGCAGCTTGCATAATTGCAGACAGCTAGTTTTTAGAGGAAGAATGTTTACCCAGATACTCTCTTTTGCCAGGTTCAGAATTTAAATTAGTTAATATTCATCAAATGAAATGAATTTGTAACAGCATATGACCTGGATTAAGACTTCTTTTGGCTAGAGATTTCATCCTCTCAGTCTTCTGACCCACTGGGACACTATGAATGCCCAGACTTCATGTATTTCCTACAAAGTTGGAATGATAAGATGGGTCTCATCTCACGTCTCATGATTCACTGAATCATGCTTTTCACTGAGCTTCCTAGAGCATAGCTCTGGGCTCAGGAAATCTCCTTTGAAAAAAGTTGCTTGAGGTTGTTGAATATTATCCAGGTCAATATATTTGCTTTTAGCGAGACCCTCTGACTCTTGACCTCATGGTCCAAGATGGTGGTAGGAATCCTAGCAGTCGTTTCTTCAACTGAAGAAGCAGGATGCTTAAGGGGAGGAAGAAGGAAAAGTGGAGCATCCTTTCAATGAAACCTGTCTTTCAAGAAAAGTTCCAGGAGGCTGTCACACACTTTCCCTTTGGCTAGAACTTGGTCCCATGGCCACATCTAGCTGCAAAGAATGCTGGGAAATGTATTTACTCTGAATAGGCATATACTTAGCTAAAAATAGGGAATTCTGGAAGCAAAGGAAAAACATATAGTGTAGGAAAGAGCAGCTCCTGCCACACCACCCAAGAACACACCCACTTGTTTCCATGAAGCCCCAGCTGAGAAGAGTTAGGAAGGTCGTAAGTAAGGACAAAATGTTCGGCCATTGCCTGGCTCCATCCCTCCCCCCTCACCCAGATAACTCTTGTTCCTATCTCAAATGTGAAGCAGGGCAGAGATACATGGGTCTTTCTAAAGAATTGTGTTAATGCCAGAAGCTTCTGTTACCGCTGAGCTCAGAAACTTGGAATGTTTCTATGCCCAGAAATAGGACCTGGGCACTGAGTCCCTGCCATCATTTATTTTGAAAGAGGGCAGGAGTTTTCCTTTACCCCAACCGCCAATTTTAGGGACAAGCAAATGGGGTCAGCAAGTCCGAGGTAATTCTCCTTGGATTGTAAAGGCCTCAAGCTCCTCCTGCCACTCATCACCCCCCCACCCCTGCCACCCCCCACCACGTGACTTCTCTTTCCTGAGGCTGCGCTGGCCTGCCTTCCCCACACTCTAAGGGGGCCTCGATTACTAGAGGCAAGAAAACAAAACAAAGCCTCTGAGGTGATTCTCATTCTGGGGTTGTTTTCCCAGGAATAATGAAGGGTTTGCCATGAGTCACCCCCATCCTCTTAGCTAACAGTAGGACACTGTTTTGAGATCTCCCTCTGGTCTAAAGGATGTAAAGGGGACACAGAGGAGAGCTTCTTTTGAGTTGGGATAGCTTTAGACATTGAGTCGATAAGCAAATATGACATACATGTATTAATAATAATGCCAGAGTGAGGTGAGGAGCTGGGGCTTATTGTTCCAGAGGCTCTTTTTTAAATTAAATTAAATTAAATTTATTTATTTGACAGAGAGATTGAGAGAGCGCACAAGTAGGCAGAGCAGCAGGCAGAGGGAGAGGGAGAAGCAGGCTCCCTGCTGAGCAGGGAGCCCGATGAGGCTGGGCCTCCTCCCAGGACTCTGGGATCATGCCCACTGGGTAGAAACTTCACCTACTGAGCCACCCAGGAGCCCCTCGAGGCTCTTTCTTAATAAAAGAAACAAGACTACATTTAAAAACAACATAATGTGATTTACAGTGTGTTGTTAGTTAATGGTTTAGTAATCTGGACCATTTGTGTGCCTGTGGTTCAAGTTACTACCTACCTTGAGGTCATAATGTCCAAAAACAAAGGCATCTTTCGTTTTCTACAATACTCTTCTATTTTTGTCTCCTTCATGTTAACCAATAGTCCACAGGGATATGGGTATCTAAATGGTGGGCATGGCTAGTCGTATCTGTATTTCTGGAAAAGGTACCTTTTATTTACTGTTTGTTTGTTTGCTTGTTTAATTTTTATTTTAATTTAAAAAGCTACCTTTTAATAAACTATTTATTTTTAGATAACTGTGTAAATTACCTATGGCCCACAGCTTTTATTGAGGTCACTGCAGTATGAATGCATCCATCTTAAGGGGAGAATGGTTCAGTGAGTTTTAACAAGCGCGGATACCCACTAACCTGCCTTCCTGTCAGGAGACATTTCTGACACCTCACAGAGAGTTCTCTAGTGCTTTCTTTCTAGTCAGTCCTTCATGCCCGCCTCTCCCTGACGTCACAACCAATATTCTGGGATCTGTCACCATTGGATTTGCTTTGTCAATTCAAAAACTTCGTGTAAATGGAATCATAAATCATGTTGTCTTTTGTGTCTGGCTTCTTCCATTCAGCGGCCATTTTGGAGATTCCTTCATGGTGTGGCAAATATCAACCGCTCAGTCCTATTTGCTGCTGAGGGGTATCCCATGGTATGAATAAACTGTGATTTCTGGATCCATTCTCCTGTTGATAGACATTTAGGACATTTTCAGTTTGGAGAAGTGAAGTTTTTTATAATAGTTATAATAATTTAACTAAGTGCATAAATAATAAATGTATAACTTATAAATAAAGGAGCTGACAGAGATGTGTGAGTATGTGCCTGACTTATCACAGAAACATGTGCCTCAAAGATACTCCATTAAGCTCAGAAGTGGCAAAGTCGCAACCGGAACCATGCCTCGTGTAGATTCGGGATTGAGTGAGGAATCACGGAAGATGGTGAGACAAAGTGAAACATTACCAATCCACACACTTTAAAAAAGTTGTTATCTACCAATTGCCATCAAATGAAGAACGTAGGCTTGGTTTGAAAATGAATTTTATAATTTAGAGACGAGTCACTCCTGATGGGCTATTAATGGTTCCATTTTACAGTGGAGAAAATTCTTGGACCCTTAGTTTTCTTATGTGTAAAATGGAGACACTAGTTCCTCCCTCACAAGTTTTTTTGAGAAGCAAATGAGAGAATGCATGCAAAGAATCTATGAGCTCAAAGCTTTGTGTGAGTGCAAAGTGCTAGTGTTGTCGGTGACAGAATCACACAGGTTTCCCTCAAAAGATGGCAGTGGAGTATTTCACATGTGTTATGCATTTTTTAAAAAATTTATTAACTCATTTACCTTCCTAAGAGATACATATATTGTTATCATTCCCATTTTCCAGATGAAGAGCTCAAGGCCCAGAGGCCGCACGGGTATAAATGGCATACGTGGGATTTTAATCCGTAGAGCTGGCATGAGCTGGCATGAATCTGAGCTGTTACTATTGTACCATCTGCCTTTCTAAAAAGATGTCATTATACCTCCTCCCTACAGCTCACTTTACAGTAATTGTCTACATCCACAGCCTTTATTTCCTTGTGGGAGGGTTGCTATATTCAGATTTGTTGGCCTGCTCTCTATAAGATATAAGAAGGAAGCTGAAAGCTTGCCTAAAATCTCAGGGATTTCCCATTTTGGGGCTTCCTGGAGGTTTGCAGGGAGACAGCCGGGTCAGCCACGCTCTCAGCAAATACTCTATTTATGAGACAATCAGAACCACCCGCAGGACAGAAGAGATCCTGCGAGCTCCTACTTGAGGCCATCTTTCCCAGGACACAGCTGAGCTGGGAAGCTCGCTGTAGCACTGAATGCTGAGAAGGAAGCATCCCCGTGCCCAAGGCCCTTTGGTCACTTACTGGAATGTCTCTGTCCTCACCTGGACATTTGGCCTTGCTTCTCATAGTCCACTCTGAGTTGGAAGGCTCCTTACATGACTGGGTGGGGACGGGGGAGGTGGGTAGGCGGCAGCACAGCATTTCTTTTTCTTTTTTCTTTTGAAATTACCAGGGACCACTCTTTAAAAAGCAGGGGGCACCCAGGTGACTCATTCCAAAGAACATGGATCCCTTGATCTCAGGGTCATGAGTTTGAGCTCTATGTTGTATGTAGAGATTACTTAAATGAATGAATACATAAAAACTTTAAGAATAAAATAAAACAAAATAAATAAAATACAATAACATTGCTAATTAATACTAACTGATACCTTCAGACGGACCCAAAGGTAAAGTTCAGTTTTTAAGCAAAATTATCGTGGTTGTCTAAAATATTACATGTCCCTAACACTGAGGTTTCAGAGTGTGAGTTGTGGAAGTTCTAAAGTTGGGTGAAGCTTAACTCAGCGACACCCGAAACTGAACATTCAACTCTAGAAGAACCTGCTGAGAAAACCACCTGTGCTGCTTTCTTTAGCATTTTCTACAGAATAATTAGAAGCAGGAGTCATGGGCTCTAAAACCACATCACCAGGGATTGGCTGGCTGTATCTTCAGCATTGACTAAAATGGGAAATTACCAGGTGTACCAAAATGGAGCTAATGAGAGCAAGAACCTCCTACAACTTAGTAGCCACTTGGGAAAAGCGGCCCAAACCAAATTACCCATCTGGACCTGTTTTCTGTTCCTAAATGAAGTAAATTAACTTGGAGAGCACTAACACCTCCTCCAGCTGGTAGGGTCATGATTCTAGGAGATGCCACCAACGGTTAGGGATGGCAATCCTCTACAAACCTGTCCTTTGTATTCATCTTGGAGCTGTCCTGGATGTTCTCCTGGTGGGATAGCAGGGTGTGGAGCAAGATTCAGGGTGATTTCAGAAGCCCCTAAAGTGGGCACCTGGGTGGCTCAGTCGGTTAAGCATGTGCCTTCGGCTCAGGTCATAATCCCAGGGTCCTGGGATCGAGTCCCTGCGTTGGGCTCCTCGCTCAGTGGGGAGACTGCTCTTCCCCCTGCTTGTGCATTCTCTCTCTGACAAACAAAATCTTAAAAAATAATAATAATAATAATAAATTTAAAAAAAGAAGGCCCTAAAGAAAGCCAACCCTGACAGTCAGAGGGCAGAAAGTGGACACAAATCCACAAAAAGCATTCATTTCACTGACTTTTAAGGATCCCCAGTGTTTTCTCTCTCCTTAAAGCAAGGAACCAAGTCATTGGAAAAAGTGGAGACAAAGGAATACACAATGAGACTGGCTATTTTGTTGTGATTTTTCCACAGATTCAAAGAGAGTGGAATTTGTGTCTGCTTATTTTTAAGGAATTATATGCAACCAGCGTTAATCTGTGAGTCAAGACAGTCTCATGCTGAAAAAAGTCCAATAGTCATACATTACATTGCACAGCTATTATTTCCTTCTTTTCTGCTGCTGAATTCAGCCTACGCCTATTGTTTATTTTATGATAAGATTAAATTACATTCTTTCTTTTCTTCAAGAGTTGAAGAGCTCCAAATATGGCTTCTCATTCAAAGAATTCATTCTTACCATGGCCAAAAAGCCTTCTTTCGTTTAAATGGATCATTTAATTCCCTAATTAGCAGGGAATAATCTGGAACTAATTAACTAAAATATCTAGGATGTCTTCAAAATGCCTTGGACAACATGTTAGATGAGAAGACTGTGTGACAAATCTTTTCACACACACACCAGCCATTTCAGGCAGAGGGAGCAGTCCGAGTCAATGGAAAAGCACAGGCTTTGGGATCAGAAGCCCAAGTTTTCCTGTTTATTAACCACATGTCCTGCGGAAAATAACTGAATGAGCTGGAGCCTCAGCCTCCTCATCCATGAAGTAGACGTAGTAATCTGCTGTGCCAACTTCTGGGGCCAGGTCTTGGGGCCAAATGGAACCACAGAGGTAAAATGTTTTGTAAATGCCACAGGACCGTTCAGCGGCAAGCTGGAGTTACCCAGCGGTTTGGTGGCTTTGGGCAGATGAAAGAAGTCCTTGTGTTTTGCATTCAGTCATCAGACCACAAAGTGCCACTGAGGGGAACCCCACATCAACACCCCCCTCTTTCATCCCAGCACATTCTGTGAAGGGCTCTGAGCGGTCACTGTGGCTTTAGGCATAGACTGATAGCACAGTATTTCCTTCTTTCTCCACAATGACTCCTGTAGAGCTGGGATGAGCATATCAAACTCCATCAACAAGAACTAGGGGACTTTTTGAGTTTGTGTGTGTATGTTATACCGGAACCTAGAAGCCTGTGTGTTTCAGTTAAGAACAGGCTTGGAAATGCTAAGTTGCCGTAACAATTTGATCATGAGTCCAGCAGAGGGAGACAGGCGTGCACTGAGTGCCCACAGGACCAGCGATGTAATTCACAGCTTTACATCACAAACAGGAAATACACTCAAGACACTTATGAGGGCCTGGGTGGCTCAGTTGGTTAAACATCTGCCTTCAGCATCCCGGTATGGAGCCCCACATCCAGCCCCCTGCTCAGTGGGAGAGTCTGCTTCTCCTCTGCCCCTCATCCTGCTCTCATGCTCTCTCTCTCTCTCTTAAATAAATAAATAAAATCTTTAAAGGCCCTTATGAATTCAGCTGCACTTCCAAAACACTTTCAAAATGGGTTTGCACTTTATTGGTCATAGGAGCCACTAGGGCATTTGGGCAATAGTGGCCAATATGGGTCGTACACTCCATCCCCAAAGGCTTCCCACCTGTGGCAGGCACCACTGGAGGCTGAGCCAGCTGGCACCCTGTTTTCTTCCTTCCTGAATCACAGCCCCAGTTTTGTTCAAGTGTCCACCCCGTTGCCAGTGCAGAGGGGGATTCTGATTCGTCTCAGTCATTCAGATCACATTTTCCCCTGAAGAAGGTAAATGGTCTAGGGGTGGACCTTACTTGGTTGGCCCAGTCAAACTGAAGGGAAGGGCTTATCTTTCATACTCTGGGAAGAGGTTTTCTCTCTTTCTCTCCCATTGGATATAAATGAGGAAATGTGTTGCTGTTGGCAGCTGTAGTCCGCCAGGGGAAAGGAAATAGGAGACACATGGAAGAATGATGGAAGGAAAGAACCTGAGTTGTTGTTGTTGTTCTTTAAGAACCTATGTTTCAGCTGGGGTGCCTGGGTGGCTCAGTGGGTTAAGCCGCTGCCTTCGGCTCAGGTCATGATCTCAGGGTCCTGGGATCGAGTCCCGCATCGGGCTCTCTGCTCCGCAGGAAGCCTGCTTCCCTCTCTCTGTCTCTCTCTCTGCCTGCCTCTCCGTCTACTTGTGATCTCTCTCTGTCAGATAAATAAATAAAATCTTAAAAAAAAAAAAAAAAAGAACCTATGTTTCAGGGACACCTGGGTGGCTCAGTCGGTTAAGCCACTGCCTTTAGCTGTCATGAGCCCAGGGTGCTGCGATCGAGTCCCATATCGGGCTTCTTGTTCAGTGGGGAGCCTCCTTCTCTCTCTGCCTCTGCCTGCAGCTCTGCCTGCTTGTGCGCACTCTCTCTCTCTCTCTGACAAATAAATAAATAAAATCTTAAAAGAAACAAAAGAGCCTGAGTTTCAGATGATACCACTAAATCAAACAACCTTGGAGCCTGGATATCTTGTTATTGTGAGATAATACATTTCTTTTTAAGCCTGCTTGAGTCAAGCGTCTATTTTTTGCAGATACAGTATAGACTGATGGACTCCATTTGCTTTCCTCAAGGGCACCCAGTGGTCTTCAGTCCATTGAGTGGGTTGAAGTAGTGATTGAGAGATATTACCTCTCTCTTTTTTTAGGTTAAAATATTTTTTTTAGAATGCCACTATATTTAATATACAGTGTTATGTCAATTTCAGGTGCACAATATAGTGACTCAACACTTCCATATATTACTGAGTGCTCAGCATGGTAAGTGCCCTCTTTAACCCCCCTCACTTATTTCACCCATCCCCCAACCCACCTCCCCTCTGATAACAATCAGTTTGTTCTCTATAGTTAAGACTCTGTTTCTTGAGAGCCACTATATTTACTACTTTTCACAGGGCTTGAACTCAGGACCCTGAGATCAAGACCTGATCTGAGATCAAGAGTCAGACGCTTAACCAACTGAGCCACCCAGGGGCCCCTCGACTACTTTCTATTTTAAACTGTCTATAGGTTTTCCATAAGTCGCTTGTTGAGGAATTGCTGCAAATTATTTCTGTGATATTATTCTTTCCATGGACATAGCACTTTACAGATACCTATTATTTACTGTTAATCCTAGATGGAACTGTAACTTAGAGGGATTATTCCAAATGAGAGATTACAGCACAACATGTCAAAAAATATCCAGAGTCACCCAAGATGTCCATTACTGTGTTGGGAATACTCTGTATATAGTAAGTCCTCCTCTCGTTACTTATGGAGGGAAAAATTCAAGTCATCTAAAATAACAAACCATGGTAGTTAAAGCAAACAAAAAAAAGGAATATTTACTGCTGCCTTCATTCTCTTTTTCAAGGGTGGGGGGTTACATATATGTTTTTCTTACTGTCTTTTGTTGCTAATTTATGTTTATACCCTCTAATCAATTAAAACTAAACATCACATTTAAAAAACCCACTTGTGGCTCCTTTTGGAAAGAACTTGCCAAAGCCGGGAGTAGGGGTCGCCTCACAGGAGGGAGACCAAATGTCCAACGTCCCAAGGATTTGGGTCTAGTATTTGAGGGATTGTTGTTCAGAGAATCACCAGATAATTTGTCTAAGCATTTCTGAAACATTTATTATTTTACCATAATTTTGAGAAATAAAGAATCAAAAAAGAATGTAATTTTTCAACCAACAGTGTACAAAGTCTTGTGCTGGGTGCTGGTGTGATAAAAAGATGAATAAGATACAGTTGATGACATTTTATATTGTCTTTAGAGAAAGAAGGTTAACACAGTGTATGTGAGACAAGTAGCAAACCATTTTAAGTAGCAGATAATGAAATGTTAAAGTTTGTGGTGCAGAGTTAAGTGCTATCAGTACACAGAGAAAGAGAGCTCAAGATGAGCTATTGTGGTCATGAGAGGTTATTTTATAAAAAAGATGAGCCACAGGGGCACCTGGGTGGCTCAGTGGATTAAAGCCTCTGCCTTCCGCTCAGGTCAGGATCTTGGGGTCCTAGCTCTCTGCATCAGGCTTTCTGCTCAGCGGGGAACCTGCTTCCTCCTCTCTCTCTGCCTCCCTGCCTACTTGTGATCTCTGTCTGTCAAATAAATAAATAAATAAATCTTTAAAAAAGATGAGCTACACAGGATGGTTTGGATTTGGATGAACTTCCAGGTGAGAAAATTGGGACAATTATGGTATCGTGTTTAAAAAACTAAATTTGGCTCAGTGGATTAACTTTCGGCTCAGGTGATGAAATTGGGACAGCCCCGCATCGGGCTCTTTTCAGCGGGATGCTTCTCTCTCTCTATGCCTGACTCTCCACCGACTTGTGTTGTCAAAAAATAACTAAATCTTTAAAAAAAAAAAATGCTAATAAAAAAAAAATTTTCATGCTAATCAAAAATAATTTTCATTTCAAACATTTTTGAATGTTTTCCTAAAATGTATCCCTACATGAACATCTGAAATTGTTTCTTATTTTTTGGAAGGCTTCAAAATTAAACTAGAAAATATTGTCAATATATTTATGTACTTTCTTCCTTAGGAAATAAAAGCATTGGGCATTGAATAGGTTCATTATTCATTCACTAAATATTTACGAGCACCTACTTGAGCCCGCAAAGATTCTAAGTGATGAGCAAAAGAAATCTTTTTCAGAGTAGCTAAAAAGGGAAGGACACAAAATCTAATTAGGTAGGGTGGTTGGGGGCCTTCTTGGAAAAGGCAATGTTCAGTTAAGATTCAAAGAGTGAGAAGAGCCAGCCAGCACTGCCAAGACGGCAGCAGAGCTCCAGGCAGTCCCTGAGGCTGAGTTTGAGGTGCCCAGGTGTATCAGCCAACGTTCTGGAAAAACAGAATCTATAGGATACAGATCTGTTTCTACATATCTTTATTTATCTAACAATCTATCTCCTACTTTATTTATTTCAAGGAATCAGTTTATGTGATTGTTGGAGCAGGAAGTCCAGAGTTTATAGGGCAGGCCAGTAAGCTGGAGTTCTCAGGCAGGAGATGATGCTGTAGTTACAAGGCAGAATTTCTTCTGGAAAACTCAGGTTTACTCTTAAATTCTTGAAACTGATTGGATAAGGTCCACCCACATTATCAAAGCTAACCTCCTTTACTTAAAGTCAGTCAACTGATGGTAGATGTGAACATCATCTACAGAATGCCTTCCCAGCAAGACCTAGATTAATGTGTGATTAAATAACTGAGTTGTATGGCCTTTCCAAGATGACACATAAAACATCATAGCAGGAAACTGTCACATCTAACATGATGTCTGGAGCATGGTGAGGTGAGAGAAGGTAACCCAATAAACTTGGGAATATGGGCAGAAGCCTCAAAGCCAGGATACAGAGTTTAGCTTTTATTCAAAGTGCTTCAGAAAACCATAGAAGGAACGTGATTCTAAAGTTTATATGGAAAGGCAGAAGATCCTGACTAGCCATTAAAATATTGAAGAAGAACAAAGTTAGAGGACTGATTCTACCCAACTCCAAGATCTACCTTACAGTTACAGTGATCATGACAGTACGGTATTTGTGAAAGAGTAGACCACAGATTGATGGAACAGTATAGAGAGACTAGAAATAGACCCGTACAAACATAGCTGTCTGATTTCCAACAAAGGAGCAAAAGTCATTTGATGGAGAAAGGATAGTTTTTTCAACAAATGGTGCTGGAACAACTGTGTATCCACATGCACACACAGACACACAGATGCACACACAGAGAGAGAAGAAAGAAAAGCAAAAAGTGAATCTAGAAAAGGCATCTACTTATGCAGTAAATATTTATTGATTCCTATCAAGGATCAGGCTTGTGATGATTCTTATGAGGAAAAAATATGTGTGGATAAAATTCAGACTCTGCTATCAAAGGGTTATATTCTGATGGTCTGTTGACCCTCGGCACTGTAGCTGTGGCTGGAGCCATTGGGGTTTGTTCAGACCCAAAGACTTAGATTGTGGAAAATTCAATCCAGTTAACTGAGGCTTCTTCTTTTTTTAAAAAAAAAAATTATTTATTTATTTATTTGTCAGAGAGAGAGCACAAGCAGTGGGAGGGCAGAGGCAGAGGGAGAAGCAGACTCCCCGCCAAGCAAGAAGCCAGACATGGACTTGATCCCAGGACCCTGGGATCATGACCCGAGCCGAAGGCAGATGCCCAACTGACAGGGCCACCCAAGTGTCCCTAACTGAGTCTTCTTACTAATCTAGACATCCCATCTATGACAAAAATTGTAAAATAGATGGTGGGCAATCTCCAAATAGCCTCTTGTAACCACCATATTAAATACTTAAATAATTTAGGTGGTTTCGGTGTGACATCAATACCAGCTGGTTTATGGATTAGTAATTCAACAGGAAAATGACACACTACATTACAGATGGGCTTAAAAAGATCTAGAGATCAGGGAATTGGACTAAACTAAAATTGCAGATGCAGAACAGGGGTGATGGCTTTTGGTGCCTGCTGTAAATATCACAGCCTTCTTGGTATGCCTGATATTAACAGTCTGATGGACATTTTGTTCCCTCTTTGTTTCAGTTGGCTGCTCTGACCCATCTCCAGATGTGAAGGGGCCAAGGGGAAAAAGAGCCCAACAAAGTGGGTTTATGGGAATAAAAGTTGGGATTCAAGTCACTGCTATGTGACTCCTGGGTTGGAGAGAAAAACTTGAGTTTGTCAGACTGCTGATCGTTCCCCTGAACGTATTCTCCTGTTTTTACCTAATGAAGGAGTTTTAGCTAGGCATAAGTTGACTCATCGAGAAAGTGCCCTTCTCAGACTCCTCACAGTTGGGAAATGGTCGACTTCTTGCCAGGAGAATGTGAATAGAAGTGATGAGTTCAGCTCTTGTGTCACTTTCTTAAAAGGAAATTGCTTGCCTTTCATTTCTTCTCTTTGCCTCTCCCCATGACCTGGGCAGCCCAGCTTTAACCACGCATATAAGGACCCTATGAACCATGTAGCCTAAGAAGAAGCAACAGGATGGAAAAAACATTGTGTGGATCAGACTTGCCTATCCACCTGGACTGGTTGCCTCTGAAGTGTTATGGAGAGAGAAAAAATATTCCATCTTATTGTTGGTCTTTGAATGTTTCAATTATACAACAGTTTAAATTGCAGGTTAAGCAATACAGTGAGTAAATAAGTAGCTGCATCAGGAACTGAAAAATGACTCTTCCAATCATTGTTTCATCCAGTTCATTTTCTTTGCTCTCTTCTCTCTAACTACCTACCTGGCAAGTTTCAGTCCAATGCCAGACCACCTCATTTAGGCACTGAGTTCAAAGCTAGAGCAAGACTGGGGTGCATGTAGCTAGGGATGCTCTGGAGTGAGTAACTTGAAAACAATTGATGAAGACCTAGGTCCATTGTCTTGGAACAGTCAGGAATGTGGTGTCTGAAGTTGACCTTCCTGGTCAGTGAATGTTGGGCTTGTTCTGAGGCCTGGAGGCAAGGGGACACTTGAAAAGCCTATAAATGGCAAGGAGAAAGCAACCTAGCCTCAACTACTACCTGATCCTTTCTCCACTGAAGGAATACTACCCTGGAGGTCCTGCATTGGTATAGAGAAGCCTGGGATGAGTGAGGAAAGAAGTTAGAGGGATGCCTGGGTGGCTTATTTGGTTGAGCGTCTGACTCTTGATTTCAGCTCAGGTCATGATCTCAGGGTTGTGAGATTGAGCCCCACATCAGGCTCTTTGCTCAGGAGGGAGTCTGCTTGAGTTTCTCTCTCTCCCTCTGCCCCACTCCTGCTGGCATGTGCACTCTCTTGTTCTCAAATAAATAAATAAATCTAAAAAGAGAAGGGGGGGGGGAGAAAAAGTTAGAAATAAAGGAAACTGGTATGCTGAATAAAGGAAAAGGAGAATATGGTAAAAACAACAACAACAAAACAGTGGTATTTAAAATTGGTCTGGAAATACCATACTTGAGTAAGTCAGTCTGTGTCCTCAGTAATTCTTGGATCATGATTTCCAACTCCTCTTTCTTCCTGAATCTGGATGCTAGCCCTAGCTAGTTGTCTCAGGCTCCATGTCATCTTCACAAAGTCCTCCTATATCTTTATCTTGCAAAAATGGCATGGATACTCTTTCTATAGAGTCACATGGTGTTAGTGAGGAGAAAACATTAGTAAGAGCACTTATAAGTAGGGAAGGCACAATACTTTCTGAGAATTTCTGAGCCCTCATGATTCCCCCACAAAGGGTGTTTGGGCTGAGAATGATTGGTCAGGCCCAAATGCAGAAAGGACTCCAAGACAAGACCTCACCCCATAGGGTTCTGTCTGGTGGTAGAAGTGGCCTTGTTAGGAAGGCTGGGCATCTAGCATCAGCCTGTCCTTGCGTTGAGCTAGACTCAGACCTGTTGAGCCAGCTCTCTGCTAAACTACTGAGAGAACGTGAGAAATGGGTATTTGAAGCCATCTGGATTTACCCTCTTTGGTTATGTCCAGGATCCTCCAAACTAGAAAGAACTACATTTTCCAATATTACAACATGAGCACCAAAGAGCCTTTAATGGACTTCTCAATGCCTTCTTGGCCTAGAGATTTTTGTGTACTCAGCCCCAGGATCTTTCCCTTTTGCCACTTTGATTCTTCAGGTCAGCAAGTCAGTGAGATACAATTGAGTGTCTAATCATGCTTGACTTGTGTTGACTTCTGCAGACATCACATATTCTGCCCTTATTTCTATATATTGAATTATCTTCAACATCTGTTTATTGACTGCTGTTAAAGGGTAATTTATATAAGAAGATCTAATCATAACTCTCATCTAACTATAAAAATGAACACATGTCAAAGTTTCTATTTAACTCATTAATTAGCAAAAGGACTAGTAAGATGTTACAACTAGTTCATATGAGGATTTGATTTATATTCTGTACTGAACAAAAGGAATACTTTGCAAAGCTATGGACAGAAAAGATACATTACTATCATCTCTCAACATGTTGATGTCTACTTGGACAGAGTTGTAAAATAGCCTGGTCAAAGACAATCAAAGGCTACATCCTGAGAGGTTGAGATAATCCCTGGAGGGTCCGCTGGACAAGGCTTAGCATTCTACTGCAAGGACACCCAATAATCTCTTTGGTCCCTTTCAGTATCTGACAATTTCTCCTGGCAGACTTCCTTCCCCCTGTGGTCATACATAATTTAAAGATTATTCTTGGTCATCAAAAAAAGCTGGTCTCATTAGATTTGGCTGATTAATTAGATAGGTGCATCACAATTGTTTATTGATTAGACAGGCCTCCTCTCAGCCTACTGGAGAAATCTAGAGTCATACAGTATTGAATGGTCCCAAATTAACTTCCGGCTGTAAGTGTTCATAAAGAAACTTGGAAAAACACATCTTATTTGTTGTCCCAAGATACTCCACCAGATTTCAGCTGCAGTACCTTTACATTTGGGTAAATTCCTTTCTTCTTGAGGTTTTGAAAAAATATCCCAATGGCTTGCCTTTGAAGTGAACTTCCTTACTAACTATCAGGCTGGACCCTATGAACTCATTCAGGTCAGTTTTCCTGGGAGGACTTTATAAGCTTTCACTCCATAATTACAGCCAAGCTTGGCTCTTTATTCTTTTCAAAAATGTTTAAAAAGATCTTCTTTTTAAGTAATCTCTACACTCAACGTGGGGCTCGAACTTTCAATCCCTAGATGGAGAGTTGGATGCCCTATCTACTGAGCCAGCGGGGGGCCCCACCCTTTGTTCTTTAGAATGGCTTGTCACATCTATTCAACTGAGCATCATTCTCAACTACAATATTCCAGGCAAGGCATTGCTTGCATAATGGAATCTTCCAATTATGTCTTGGCACAAAGAAGGACAGATACTTACTGAGCATATGTAAACAATTATATTGAAAGTAAAGAGATTAAGTAAGTTTCTGAATTACCTGAGGAGGGTAATTAATTGTGTCAGTTAGAACCGCATGTCATTTTTAAATGTTTTGTTTTAGTTTACAACAGTAGAATTTACAAAATTATTGTGAATTGCATACAGCATAAGAAGAAAAAAGGAAAGGTTTCCTTACACATCCAACAAATAGGACATTAAAACAAGTCAACAGTGCTCCAAATAACCTCAATAAAATTTCCTGTACCAATTTGTTTGGTCTTACATAATTAATTCTCTTTCTTATGGGTGATGGGTTAGCAGTTTCATGAAACTGTCTGCTTTTCAGCTATAAAGAGCCTTGGAAATCCTGACTAAGTTCCACCGATATACTCTGAAAGTTATCCAAGCCATGTCAGCTGAGATTTGAAGGGTCAACGGTTTAAAGGACCTTGTGCTATGGTTGTCCACAAGGTCTTGGAGTGCCCTTTTTTATTGAAGACACAAACGCTGGCCCATTGCTTACATCAGTCTTTGAATAAGCATCAAAGAAAAAGAAAAATTATATACGGTGTTTAAAAAACTCAACCGAGTACATTTTGAAGCTCTTACTGGCTTTATTCAATGATTCACCAATCAGTCAGCATCTAATCCAGCAGATAGAAAGGAGCTCTGAGGAACTATATAAAATGAAAGATTTGTATAAGCAAAAAAGGGATGGGACAAGGAAGTTACACTAGATGAAAAAGTCGATCGTCACTACAAGGTTACTTTCCTTTAGGGGATGGTAAGGGTCTATCAGGCAGTTTACTAACTAATGCTAATTAGGTAGGTGACTTCTGATCGAATCATTTAAGATGACATTTCTGTGGGGGGGCAAAACTAAGTCTTGGTTTGGTGACATGGAGCTTAGCATAAGTAACTCCATTTGGGGCCCATTCTTTTATCAATAGATATCACAGACTTAATGGCTATTTCTAATTTATTTCTGCTATTTTTTTAATGTGAAAAGTCTGATCAAGTTCATAATACAAATAATACTGCGGACAAGGAATTTTGGTTCTTTTTGTGCAAAACAAAAACAAAAAATCCTCTTCCCCACCTAGCCCTCCCAACCTCAGCCCTATAGACAACCTGCCCAGGTAGGAAGCCCCAGGCTGTTGTGGATTCAGCAGAGGCAGGAATGGGGGCAGGGAGCTGTGCAAATCCAGCCCTCAGCTAAAGCAAATAATAATGGCTGGAAGCTTAAAATAGATCCAGGGAGGAGCTCATTAACTTGGCATATGAAGCAGTCAGTACCTCTAAGCATTTCTCATTTTGGAAATTGCTTTGGTCCATTTTCCTCCTATTCATTGGACCAGAAAATATAGATCTTTACTAACATATTCGCCACATCTGATGATGAGCTAATTTAGACCAGCCGAAATAATTGTTCAACAGGAACACAGGACTTCAACCTCAGTTCAGAAAATCCCTGACATCTGACGTAGGAGGATTTATAGGTTTAGTGGAAATTGCTTTCTCCTGCTCTCCAGATTACATACTGTGGCTTGATTTTTTTTTTTTTTTTTGCATGAGTAAACATCCTTGGAATTAATGAACAGACCAATAATGTCTTAAAAGAGAAAAGAACATCATTTTCCTTTTTGCTGTTTTTTTGAGAGAACCATTTGCATTTGGAAACCCATGCTGGCTGTCCAGAATATGAAAGTTGGAGTCTTCATTTTGTGGTGGGGATGGGTTTGGGCCACTGAAAGCAAAGTGCATGGACGAAGAGAAGTACACGAGATGTCTAAGAAAGGCAGGTGAGTGGACTTCTGGGGATAGCGCTCGCGGTATTGCCCCGAGGCAATTCCAACATACGGTGTTTTATGTGGGTGCCCTTCCCCACCTTTTCCCTTTGTTCTCCTGCTCCCTCCCTTTTAGGAAGTTGGAATTATGTTGTTTTTAATGATGTTAGATTAGATAGAGTGCTGGCATTGTGAATCTCTTATGAATTGTCTTACGCAAAAGACTCCAGAAAAAAGAATATAGTCACCTCATTTTAAAAAGTTAAGGGCAATTATTTGATGTCTGCCTCCTAGGTTGGGACAAATCTGCAAATTCTCAAATAACCAATGGGGTCTTTGATTAGTGAGAATGATTTTCGTTCTAATTATTTCTGGTACATTTGTGGATCTGGATCTCTTTTGATGTCTTTTAAAAGAAAACAAGGCAGCTTTCTTCAAGCTGTATGGCTAGATGGGGTCAATTGATTGTCCCTTATTAATAAATGGGGAGGTGCAGGGATGGACCTGCCTGCAGACCAGTTGCTTGCTCGTTGTCAATGGTACGTGTAACCCCCAGCCATACCGGGGTCCGAGGAGGCAGTGGGGGCAGAGGTGGACGGCCCCTTTGGCACCTGGACTCACTCAGGTGGCTCTGATGACAGCCCCGGTCACTAACTGATGGCAGTGCACAGCCGCACGCCTGCTAGCCCCACATTCGTCAGTGAAATAGCACCGTTGGAGGAAACCTGATCCAGCTCTACCTCTTTACGGATGAAGAGAGAGAGGTAGTCCGGGCATTCTTGATTCTCAGTTCTTTATCAGCTTTAGGTCCAAATTCAGCTTCAGGTCTCGTTATCTCTGGACAGAAATATGAACAGAGGTCCGAAATATCAATTAGTGTGAATGGAAGTGTAGCTTTCTGAAGATCAGGGCTAGTGACAGGACTGGGAGTCTAACTCTTCAGTGCCCCCCTCCTGGGTTTTGAGAGCCCTTCACACATGGGCTCCCGGACAGCCAGCGATGGCGCACAGCACTCCAGGATGTTTTAACGACATCACATAACCAGGAGCTCAAATATCAGGGGACTGTGGGAAGTCCTGGACACGGAGGGGGACTGCTGAGTACAAGCCACATGCCCTGGTTCCCTCAGACTCTCAGGTTGCTTGGGCAAACGGGAATTTTTGGAGCGGTACAGCCACAGAGATTATCTGAATCAAATGTGCTCTGGAGGATTAAGAGCAACCGCAGCGACAAACCCTATTGGTTGTCACCAAGAACTTCTCAGCCTCTCTCCTAAACCGAGCTGGAGTGGCGACCTATTGGTGAACACCAATGATGAAGAGAAGTCCCAGAGAGTGAAATAGATTTTCTTAAAAAAAAAATTATTTGCACCTGGGTAGCATGGTCAGTTAAGCATCTGACTCTTGGCTTTGGCCCAGGTCATGATCTCAAGGTCCCAGGATCAGGTAGGGGGCATCTAGCCCCAGGTTGGGTTCCACACTTAGAGGAGTCTTAGAGAATCTCCCTCTCCTCTGTCACCCCCTCAAATAAATAAATCTTTAAAAAATTAAATTAAAAAAATTACTTATAAAACTTTCATTTTTTATGATGAAATTCATATATGACTATTATAATTTTAAATTTTTAAAAAATGGGATCAGTGTATTAAAAACACAAAATTCACCCATAATCCCCCAACCCAAAAATTTATGGGTGTTAACATTGTTAACATGGTTGTGTATTTTCTTTTACTCTTTTTGTCTAAGCACATATTGAGTATTAACTAGTTTGGGACTATTCTATACATATAGTTACATTTATAACCTCAAGTTACTTAATATGACTTTGCATGTTTACTTATTTACAGTAGCATAGAAGGATGGGAAGGGTGCTAGAAGGGACGCAGAGAAAGTTGCCCACAGCCTATGCCATAACCCAGGTGAGAGAGGGTGAAAGCCTCAAGTAGGGTATGGGTGGAAAGAACAGGACTAGGGGAGATGGATGTAAGAGCTTTAAGGAGCTAGATTGTCAGAATTCGATCAGGTGGAAGACTAGCAGGTATCCGGATTGTGTGACCTCATAGAAGGCAGTGTCAGGGAAAGCAAGGCAGGATGGGGAGCAGATGTAGGGGGAAAGAGGCGTTCGTTATGAACACGTGGACCTGAGGGTGTTTGCCCAAGATGTGAAGAGAGAGCTGTCCAGTTGGAGGCCTACAGGTCTGCAGCTCAGGAGGGAAATGGGCTTAGAGACGTAGATCTAACAGAAGTCATCGTAGATGGGGGTGGAAGAAGCGACCCAAAGAGAGCAAGTCGCATGAAAGAAGAACAGGACCAAGGACAGAACCTTCGGGAACAGCAACACTTAAGGAGAGGATGGCGGAAGAAGCCTTCCTCGGTGAGGGACGCTGGAAAAGAAGGACCAGAGAAATAGGTGTATGACTGGAATGGAGAGGTGTCAAAGATGTCAAGAGAGTTATTTATTCGACAGTTGCCAAATGCTTGTCTGAAGGCCGGCACCACACCGGCAATGGGCGCTTCCCCAATGCCTAAAGCAAATACAGATTTTGCCCTCAAGAGACTCACAGACTAGAGAGGCATTCCCTCGAAGCATCAAGGGTTTCCAGAGGGAGGGAGTGACACTAGGGTCAGATCACACAAAGACATAGCAGCTAAGAGCCCCTGAGGACCTCAGAGAAGAGTGACAGTGGGTTGAAGAGCCAGGAGAAGATGGGGTGGGTATAGGTAACTCGTACAAGAAACTCAGCAGTGAATGGAAAGGCTGTGACTGATGAGGGTGAGAGAGAAAGCCGGGCAGGAGTTCTCAGGCCAACAGAGACCTAGCGGGTGCACGTGCTGAAGGGGGAAGGTGGTAGAAAGGCAATGATGATGATGATACAGGAGATACTTGCTGTCAAATCCCTATCCTGACAAACACAAGCCACTGAATTGTGAACTGGGTCTCTGACTGCCCGAAGTATCTAGGAATTTGATTTTCTCCTAAGTTGTGTTTTCTCTTCATCTTGTCCCTCCCTTCTCCAGATGGTTTGCTTGAACTTTTGATTCTCTTCTTTGGGCTGCTGGGTCTTGCCCAGGTATGACCTGCCATTCAGCCTGAAGGTTTCCTGAGGTCTGTGGCGGCTCCCCGTGCTCATGACAGCCTTCCCTCTCATCTTTCTCCTTCTCATTTCTTTGGGTGCCTCAGTGCTTCCCAGACACATTACATTCTCTGAGGAGACTTTGTTGCCCCCACCTCCCACCTCTCAGTCTCAACTGGGCAACTTACTTCTGAGCTTCCATAGCAAAACCCCCCCCCCCAATCCATTCCATCTCAGAGGACTAATCTCTCCGCATTAGTGCTCACTCCTCATCTGCTGCAGCTTCTAGACTATGAGCTCCTTGAGGGCTGTACTAGTCTGCTCGAGCTGCCATGACAAATTACCACCACTTTATGGCTTAAGCAATAAACAGTGATTCTATCACAGGTCTGGAGGCTAGTCCATGGTCAACGTGCCAGCAAATTGTTTCTTTATTTTTTTTTTAAGATTTTTATTTATTTGGGGCGCCTGGGTGGCTCAGTGGTTTAAGCTGCTGCCTTCAGCTCAGGTCATGATCTCAGGGTGCTGGGATCGAGTCCCGCATCGGGCTCTCTGCTCAGCGGGGAGCCTGCTTCCCTCTATCGCTCTCTGTCTGCCTCTCCAACTACTTGTGATTTCTCTCTGTCAAATAAATAAATAAATAAAATCTAAAAAAAAAAAGATTTTTATTTATTTGACAGACAGATCACAAGTAGGCAGAGAGGCAGGCAGAGAGAAAGAGAAGGAGGAGGCAGGCTCCCTGCTGAGCAGAGAGCCCGAAGTGAGGCTCGATCCTGGGACCCTGGGATCATGACCTGAGCCAAAGGCAGAGGCTTTAACCACTGAGCCACCCAGGCGCCCCGCAAATTCTGTTTCTGATGAAGGCTTTCTTCCTGGCTTATAGACAGCCCCCTTCTTACTGGGTCCTCAAATGACCCTTCCTAGGTGCTTGCCAAGAGGGGTGGAGAGGGTATCTCTAGTGTCTCTTCCTCTTCTTGTAAGGACACCAGCCCTATTGGATCAGAGCCCAATTCTTATGATCTTATTTATTTATTTATTTATTTATTTTAAAGATTCTATTTATTTATTTGTCAGAGAGAGAGCGAGAGTGAGAGAGTGAGTGAGCTACAAGCAGGGTGGAGGGCAGAGGGAGAAGCAGGCTCCCCACTGAGCAGGGAGTCTGATGCGGGGCTCAATCTCAGGACGCTGGGATCGTGACCCAAGCCCAAGGCAGACGCTCAACTAACTGAGCCACCCAGGTGTCCCCTTATGATCTCATTTAAACTTAATTAGCTCCTTACCAACCAATCACTCAAAACAGTCACACTGGGATTTAGGGCTTTAACATATGAACTGGGGGGTGGGTGGCACAGTCCAGTCCATAACAAGGGCTCAACCTGTACCTTTATCCTTGTCACCCCAAGTTCAAGGACCATATCTGTTACATGGTTGATACTCGAGAAATGTTAAGCATAAATAAATGAGTGAGTCCCAACTCATGCTATTCCTATACTTCATTCATCCAACAAATATGTACTCACTACATTTCCGGCACTGTGCCCAGGGCTTGGGAGGCAATGGCGATCACTTGAGATGTTGACAGTTTATGGGGGTGACACACATTAATGAAATAATTTTTACAGAATGTCAGAATTTCAAGGACCTTAGAAATCCCATCACTTAAGGATAAGAAGAGAAGGGCCCCAAAACATGTAACGCTTATTACAAGATTATGCAGCATCCCCTCAGAATTCCACACCTCTCATTTCTCCGCGTCCAGGGCCCTCCCCTCACCATCACAAAGGAGGGTAGGAGGTGAGGAAGATAAAGAAGTTCATTCAGTAACTTCATTTACCAAAATACGTTGTGGGCTCTCTCCTTGACAAACAAACTCTTTG
This sequence comes from Mustela putorius furo, assembly GCF_011764305.1. NCBI lineage: Eukaryota > Metazoa > Chordata > Mammalia > Carnivora > Mustelidae > Mustela > Mustela putorius. The sequence continues at coordinate 764,813 of NW_025421301.1, forward strand.
TTTGCTTGCTTTTTTGGTTTTGGTTTTTAAAAAGCTGGTATATTTAATTAGTTGTGGGAACTCAAAAGACATTTACTGAGAGTCTAACATGTCCAAAGGCACATAGGTATATAGTGAATAGAATATGATCACTAAACACAGGTTGCTCATAAAGAAGGCAGCATTGGAATTAGGGACAGATTTTTATGAGTCAAAAAATAGTTAAAGAACTATAATAAATGGGAAAAATACAATCTGAGATTTCTGATAAAGAGAATAGGTGGGGAAAAAATTAGAGCTTTAAATTAAAAGAAAGTAATCCAGTGTCTTCTTCAAATGGGAACACATGTGGAATTTATGTTGGGACATATGTAGAAGATAAAAGAGATGATCTAGGTCAAGATTTTACCTGAGAAGTAAGGAAACAAACATGGTCTTCCTGTGCCCTTTTGACCCCATGGAGGGCGATAGCATCTTGGGTGTTTGTACTAAGGACCCACCAGGTTGGTGGGATCAGTCATGGTGGCAAGAAGAAAGCTTGATCAAATGAGCCCGAGATAGGACTTGGCGATAGCATCAGAAGCCACACTGAAGTTGGGCTGGTCCCACCCGCACCAGCCTGATATCCTTTGGTTCCAGGCAGCTCAGGTCTCCCATAGGTGTGCTGACCTCCAGCGTCAAGGAGTGCTCACACCCTGTGTTAGGGTTCTCCAGAGAAACAGAACCACCAGGCTGCTTGTAATATGTATCTATCTGTATATACAGTGTTGCATAGATACATTGCGTGACACAGATGTGGTGTAATATACATGTATGGAGAGAGAGGAGGGAGTAAGATTAACTGTACAGCAACAGGAGTTGAGGCTGCAGCTCAAGTCTGAAGGCGATCTGGTGGCAGAATTCCCTCTTCCTCAGAGGATCTCAGCCTTTTCTCTTATGATTGGATTGATTGATCAATCAATTGATCTCTTTTCTCTCTGATTGGATGAGACCCACCCAATGAAAATCAATCTGCTTTGCTTAAAATCCACTGATGTAAATGTTAATCACATCTTTTAAAATACCTCACTTCAGGGCACATGGGTGACTCAGTCTGTTAAGCATCTGACTCTTGATTTTGTCTGAGGTCATGATCTCAGGGTCATGGGATCCAGCTCACATCAGGTTCCACACTGGACAGGGATCCTGCTTAAGCTTCTCTCTCCCTCTCCTGCTGTCCCTCCCCCACTGCATGCATGCGCGCGCTCTCTCTCTCTCTGTCTCTCAATAAAAACTAAAGCAAATAAACAAAACATAACAAAAACCCTCAGTGCAACATCTTGTTTAAACAGACTGGTGTTTAACCAGAAACTACGTACCATGGCCAAGCAAAGGTGACACATAAAATTACCCATTATATACCCATTACATACAAACCAAACCCAGCATTCTGGTTTGAAAAGCAGATTATTGGTTACTTCTTCAAAAATCCAGCTTAGTAAGAAATCAAAAGAAATGAAGTATTTACACCCAAAAGAAAATATAAAATACTTATTCGCTATGTGGAAAAATGCACAACCTCTGTAGCAATTCAAGAAATATAAATATAATATAAATAACATTAGGGTAACATCCTTATTGGGTAAATAAAGATTAAATGCACACATGCACACACACTCACTCACACACAGCCTGTGCTGGTGGGTCTGGAAGAAACCAAAACCATATCTGTGGGGCTCTGCCAATGGACAGACCCTTCCCACACTGCCATCCACCCACGAGGCTAGAGCTGTAGGTTACCTCTAGTACCATAGAGGGGATGCCTTCTGGAAAAGGCTTAAAAGGTCTCCAAGCTCCCCCACGGCCCAACCCCTATTTCACAGCAGAGTTATCAGAAACAGACAGAAAGCAGGAACGTGTTGGGATGCCAGTGGCTCAGATGGTTAAGCCTCTGCCTTCAGCTCAGGTCGTGATCCCAGGGTCCTGGGATTGAGCCCACATCAGGCTCATCGGGAAGCCTGTTTTGCCCTCTCCCTCTGCCTGCCACTCCTCTTGTTTATGCGCGCGCGCTCTCTCTGTCAAATAAATATACAAAATTAAAAAAAAAAACGTTTAGAAAAAATAAAAGAAATGTATTGTATTCTCTCATCAGCTAGGAAACTTGGGGCCTGAGGCAGAGCGCCTTCCTCTTCACTGACGGGTGTCCTTCCTGCTGTATCAGGTCATTGTCTCAAATATACAAAATGTCCTCAGTATACAAAATATACGAAATAAAAAATATAAACATATTTTTAAAATATTAAAAAGTATACAAAATATCATAGTGGCCTGACTCAGGATGACACTGGAGAGTAGCCCCGTGTTCAGTCTTACGTGGGCCGCAGAGCAAACTCAGCTGGTCTGGCCCCCGCCTTCCTCTCCGACCTCCCTTCCATCGCCACACTGGCCGGCTTGCTGCTCCTGCCACAACTGAGCAGCACCCCGCCCCCTGCCCCCAGCCTCTGTCCCTGCCCGGCCTCTGCCAGGAGCACTCTTAGGTAACCTCAGCATGTGGTTCCCTCACGTTCTTCAGGCCTCTGTCTGATTGCCACTTTCAGGGATGTGTTCCCTGGCCACCCATATAAAACAGCCAGATAACACCCCACCACCAAGCCCTTACTCGGCTTGCCATCCTAGCCCTCAATGTATGTTCCCATAAGGCAATAAGGGGCCCAGGATGTGTGTCTTTGAGGATTTCCGTGGATGTTCTGGCTTGGGCAGGAACAGTGATAGGCAACCCCAAGAATGTATCACCAAAGCTCCTAAGCTCAATGGGGTGATGGTGGATCCAAACGGCATGGGGCCCTGGCTTTTGGACCTAGAGCTACCACATACCCCATGACTGGGGATAAGTCACTGCACATTCTCAAGTCTGTTTCATCTGTAAAGGGGAGTCAGTTAGGTCTGTCACCTTAGGGTTATTATAAGGACTGTGTGAGCCAAAGTATGGGAAAGGGCTTGACTGCCATAAAGCTCAGTGAACCTCTAAGGGCCCGGGGCCTCACCTCTGCCATCTTGTGATGGGCGCAGATAGGAAGCTCCCGCACAGACCCTCATCCCACTAGACAGTCCTTAAGGCTCGTCTCTGCCTGGAGGACAGTTACACCATGCACAGCATCTGGGGACACTCTGCGGATCTGCCAATTAGAGAGTAAACAGCACCACCACCACCACCATCCCTGCCCAAGGAAAGGAGATAGTGTAGGATGTCTCACTCTGTCTGAGCCCTAACTGGTTTCATGCCATCGACAGGATGGGACACAAGTTGTCTTTGTAATCAAAGTTCTAGGATGTGGCCAGGAATCATCTTGGAGCTTAATTCAGCAGCTTTCATGATACTTTTTTTTCTTCTTTGTCAATCTCTTGTCCCCAGTTCTCTGAACTCTCTCTTATTTTCCAGATTTTTCTCTACTGCAGAATCCTTAAATTTCCTGAGCTGTGATTCATCTGGATCTGTAGGCTTGAGTTCCACTTAAACAAAAATTAGAACAGTGGTTCTTAACATTGACCGAGGAGGTTTGACAGCTCTTGATAGCTGGGTCTCCCACTCCCGGTATGGGGTGTGGCCTGGGAGGTTTTAAGTTTCTTGGGTGACCCCAAAGTGTAGTCGGGCTGAGAAACCCTGAGTTAGGTGATCTCATGCCAGCATTTTCACTATTCTGGGCAGTAACTCGTTCTTTTCACTGCTCCCTTCCCAATGCAGAGGCCAGTCTCTTTGATGGAGACTTAATTCTGTTAGCAGAGGCTCAGCCTTACCTTAATCATTGGCTAACATTGCCCGCTCTCTTCCAAACAGAGTATTTCCCTCTGCACACTCCCCTGACTCAGGATACACTTTTAAGGAAAGCTGCTTGTCTTGAGCACCTTTCTTGTGCCCCTCATTTAAACCTTGACCTCCTTCGCACATTTCTCACAGAACCATTTGATTCTTCAGAATGTCCCCTTGGGTTTATGCTTCTCCCTCCGTATTTTCTATGTATTTTTGTGAAATCTGAGTTCTGCACACAGCGAGGAGCTGGGGCCATAGAGGTACACGAGGTAGAGTCCCTCCCTGGTAGAGTTCATGGTGAAGTGCAAGAAGTGGTCAAAAGCTTCCTCCCCTCACACACACACACACACACACACACACACACACAGAGGAGCTGGTGCATATTCTAATAAAGGCAGAGGGGAAGTATTGACTTTGGTGGGAAGGGGGGGAAACCTGGGAATTCTTCCAGGAGGAGGAGGCATTTGATCTGGGCATGCAAGGCATTGTCTGGGTAAGAAGACGTATGAAGAATGGTGGCAAAGACTTTCCAGACAGATGGGACGGCAGGAACAAAAAGCATAGAGGGGTAATGGGCAACTGCACGACGTGGGGGACAGAGTGGGAGCTGAGGCTGGAAAGAAGTTTTTATGTAGATGTGATGATTACCAATGCCATGAAAAAAAGGTTGTTTTCATTAGCTGGTTGAAAAAATCCCTTCCTCATCCAAATTAAGTTCTCTGTCTTCTCAGAGATGACATAATCAGCAGAGTGAAGTGTAACTTATCAGGCGTTCTGCTATCAGCGAAGTGAGGGAGACTGCCGCAGACCCCTTGGCTCACCTCAGGTTCCCATCCCTGTTCTATCCAACCTCTGAGAGAGTTCTGAGAGGGGTCTTGCGAAAACATTATCCACATACAAGTTGACCAGGAACTATAACAAGGAAACATCAAGATGTATTGTAGGTCAGAACTTTTCATTCTGTCCAAGAGGATAAGATGGACATGGGTGGTTCAAAAAATGTACACCCTCTGTTCAGCCCAAAAAACTGTCTCAAATGTCAACCTATATCATCATAACTTGGGCATGTCTATATTTTCTTCATAACTTCCCAGAGACTCATTCAATAAATAAGTGAGCATCAGTTTTGTGTAAGGTCCATGTTAACTCCTATGAGAGGGGGAAAGATAAGCTTGGACCTTCTATATCTAACCCAAATTCTGGGCAATGGAAACCAAATCTTTCAATGAGGCACCGTGGCCAACCTTGCTTCCAACACTTGGAGCCGGACCCTCTGGATTTGACTCCCGAATCCATCATGTTTACAAGTTATTCGGATCCCCTTTGTCTTAGTTTCCTCATGTATAAAATGGGGATAATAATATTTTCTTTATTTTTAAGATTTTATTTATTTATTTGACAGACAGAGATCACAAGTAGGCAGAGAGGCAGGCAGGCTGAGCAGAGAGCCTGATGCAGGGCTCAATCCGAGGACCCCGGGATCATGACCTGAGCTGAAGGCAGAGGCTTTAACCCACTGAGCCAGCCAGGCACCCCTGAAATGGGGATAATAATAAAGCCTACTGTGTAATCTAAGTTAGCACAATACCTGTGCTATTCAAGCAGTGTCCTATTCAAGCAGTGTTTCTTATTCCTATTACCAGCTGTGTGCCATACTTCATTTCAAGACTAACAATCAGGGGCCCCTGGCTGGCTCAGTCAGTAGAGCATGTAACCCTTTATCTGGGGGTTGTGAGTTCGAGCCCCACACTGAGTGCAGAGCCTACTTAAAAAAAATTAATTATCATACGCCTGGTTGGTAAAAAGATGCCAATGCCATGTAAAATATTTCATGATATATCATAACTTGAGTTTAAAAGCAGGTTACAGTGTCTTCTCTTTCTCTTGTTCTCTCTCTTTCAGAGGACAAGGGTATATGCAGGTGGCAAAGATGGTTTCTGAGTCGTTTTTATTTTCTCCTTTATATTTAAATCTACTTTATAAATTTAACATGGGTGTATAAGTTTTATAAAAAAGGTTATTTAAAAATATTAAACAACATCAGTGAGAAAGACTTTAAGGATCTTATGAGTCTTTTCTAGGCTACAGTCTAAGCGTCACGATGGGAGAGGCAGTGGCGTCTCAGAGCCCGTGTCTGTTGCAGGCTGGCCGGAAGCCAAAGAAAGAACTGGGTCAAGATCAATTTCTATCCCAAGCCCTTCTTTCGACTTCCCCTGCTTCCCTTTTCAGATGCCCATCAAGGGGGCTAATTCTTTCCTTCATTCCACCAACATGTGTTGCGAGCCCACAGGGGCCCAGCAGTGTATGAGGTGCTAAAGATAAACAAGACTCTGCCCTTGGTGGCCTGTGATCTCATCCTGCCCCTGCTGACCATCAGCTGTGATGGCCTGTAGCCCAGACAGCGCTCCCTGCACTCTTAGCCCTTCCCCACTCTTGGACCCATTCCTGGGACCTGCTCCTGCCCAGCTCCTGCCTCTGCGACTCTTTGCTACAGATGACGTCATCCTTATGCATCAGTCCTGATGTGAGTGCCTCAGTCGAGTCCTGGCAGAAAACAGCATTGTACTCAAAAGGGCTTAATGGATAGTTGAATAAAGGGACTACTCGTTGAGCTGTGGGCAAGGTTCAGGGAATGCCTGATGCCAATGTCCTTAAGGACAAGGACCAGTGGGAAGCCATGACTACCCTCGGTCCCAGAGGGGAAACAGTGTTATTGGAGCCTATTGAAGATACTGTGATTATCTGTAATCACAGAGCGACACGTTGCTATTCCCAGAGATTGAAGCAGGAAGAGAATGAGGAATAAATGTCCTGCTCTGTCATCTCCTGCCAGTGCCCATTTGGCTGAATTCACAAGCCAGAGAGCAAGGATGCCCAAGCAGTGCACTTCGCCTGGCAATGTGTTACTCTCTGTAGTAACAGGTTTGTGGCAGACCCAAGTTAAGAATGGCATCAGTTTCAAGTCAGGGTGAACTAATAGGGCAGATATTTTAAGGCAGACCTCCTCAGACCAGTGGTTCTAAGTAATTAATTCTCCAAATCCCTGCTCCTGTGGGTACTGGGGAAATGCTCATCAAAAGGCTAAATTAATGCACTGAAGCTTCATAGTTTTGTTATGTTCTTTCACATTTTATTCTGACTATATTGGAAGGAGATCTGAAGAGTGAGGGGTGCTTTGTTGATCTGAGTATCTAGACTGCCTCCAGCACATCTCTGTGTTAATTTTCATCGTAGACAGAAACAACGACCAGAAGTACACAAAGATGTCAACAAGTAAGACAGGCATGACGGTAAATGCATGCACACAATTCTAAAGATGTCTCTTCCCCACACCTGAGCTGTGGTGACTTTCAGCAGCGACCCCCACCCCTGGCCAAGGAGCAGGAGGCAGAAGGTGGGGGACCAGAGGAGGGGAAACTGGAAAGGAAAAGATGGCGGGGCTCCCAGTCCCGCTGGGGGAAAGAGGTTGTGAGAGGTGACAGGAACAGTTTTCCTCCTCTTCAAGTCCCCCGCGTCTTCCTCTCCTACATCCACAAGCAGCATAGCTTGGCCCTGGCTCACTAGTTCAGATTCTTTCCCTGGACTGCTTCCTTTGCAGTAATTTCCTTACCTCAAAAGGAAACTTCCTTGTCGGTTCAGTAATGACAGTGGCTCCGTCCATTGGGGTATCCTTTAGAGTCTGAAGAGTACTTCTGTGCACATGATCTCATTTACTCCTCACACTCCTTGTCAGGTCACAGGACTTTACCTTCTATTGGTTGAGGAAACCGAGTCTCAGGGAACAAGCTGCCTAAAGGCACAGAGTAGGCAGTGTCAGGGTTTCTCTGTCTCTCAGACAGGTTCCCCTCACCCCCACTCCCACCCCCACCAAAATGATGAAAGGTTTCTTCAAGAAAGAAGATAGCAAGGACATAAAGGTGGACTGAGGTAGTTATAAGGGAGGAAACTGTGTATACCGAGGACAAAAGGAACCAGAGCGGTGACTCTCAAAGTGTTGTCTCCAGACCAGTGGCATCGGTGGCATCTGGGAAAGTCTTACAGGTGCAGATTCTTGAGCCACAGCCCAGACCCACTGAATCAGAAACATCAGAGGAAAAGGGAAGCTCAGGAACCTAGGTTTGAACAAGGAAGCTATTGAATCCAGGGCAAAGGAGGTGTGTGTGGTGGTAGCCTGAAGAGAACGCTGGTGTTAGCATAAGGGGGAGCTGGGAAGGTAGTCAGTGATTTCTGTGGATTCTAGAGCTGGTGCAGGTGGGTGAATGAAGACCGTCCAAGGCCACTGCAGCTTCGTTTGTAATAGCAGAAGACTAGAAACAACCCAAATTTCCACCCGTAGAGAATGGTCACATGAGTTACGGTGTATCCATGTAGGGAACATGACACGGTATAAAACAGAATAAGAGGCTTGGGATATTTACATATGGGAAAAAAGCTGAAGTATATTTAAATAAAAGAAGAAAAAGTAGGAGCATTTATATAATACATTAAATTTGGATTTTAAGGGCGCCTGGGTGGCTCAGGGGGTTAAGCCGCTGCCTTCGGCTCAGGTCATGATCCCGGGGTCCTGGGATCGAGTCCTGCATCGGGCTCTCTGCTCAGCGGGGAGCCTGCTTCCTCCTCTGTCTCTCTCTCTGCCTACCTCTCTGCCTACTTGTGATCTCTCTCTGTCAAATAAATAAATAAAATCTTTTAAAAAATTTGGATTTTAAAAAGGGGAGAACTAAGAACATATATTTGTAGTTGTATTTCCAAGAAAGTCTGGACAGAGACAAGAAGTCGTTCAGAGAGGTACCTGTGGATGGGGAATGGGGTAGTTGAAAACAAAGACAGGATGTCAATTTTCCACTCCATTTCCTTTCCTAAAATTGTCCGCCCCTGTAAATAGATTACCTCTTCAGGAAAAAATAAAAAATAAATAAAAACGGCCATTGGTGCAATGCGGCAGCAGAAGAACAAGAAGCTATTTCCCATGGAACAAGGATGATGGGTATCCAAGGGCAAGTCCAAACTCTTTCTTCAGAATGGGCCAACAGAGGTCAAGGGTGCCAAGCTCTGCCCACACCCATTGTCTCTGCCCTCCAGCTCAAACTCTCCCAGAATGGCTGAAGTGCTTTGGGGGAGTTTAGACTTCTTAGTAAGGACAGTAAGTCCTTACTTAGTAAGGACTTAGTAAGGACAGGACCAGCATTTCTCAGCCTTAGCTACACATTAAAATCATCTGGGAAGCTTTTGGCTCAATGGGTTAAGTGTCTGCCTTAGACTTAGGTCGTGATCCCAGGACCCTGAGATTGAGTCCCACATTGGGCTCCCTGCTTATCAGGGAGCCTACTTCTCCCTCTCCCCCGACCACCCACTCATGCTCTCTCTCATGTGCTCTCTCTCTCTCTCTCTCAAATAAATAAATAAAAATCTTAAAATAAATAAAATAAATAATAAAATAATCTGGGAAGCCTTTTATAAATGCCAACTGCCAGGCCCTATTCCCAGAACAGCCATATCCAAATCTCTGAGGTGGGCTCTGGGCATTGACACTTTTTAAAGCCCCTCAGTTATGATTCTAAACCCGGTCTTGGACCTGCCGGGTGAGCTCATTAATCCAGAAAGCTGGAGAGAGGAGGCAAGGCTATCCAATAGCTTATAAAAGGAGAAATAACACAACCCACCAAACCTGTCACAATCGAATCTGGCTGAAAAAAAATTTTTTTTTATCTGTCTTGATTGGAATCTGTGATGAACCTGTTTCTCCCCGCCTTGGCAGCACCATTCTGAAGCGAAGCCCTGATATCACCAAATCGCCACTGACCAAGTCAGAGCAGCTTCTGAGGATAGACGACCATGATTTCAGCATGAGGCCCGGCTTTGGAGGTATGAGACAAACACTCGTGGTGGGGTCTGTCCGACTGTCCACGGGTAGAGGCCAAACCAAGGGACCACACATGCTTTGTTCTCCCCCAATCAGGTGCCTCCATTATGCTTGGGGGCCAAGATGGAGCCCACAGGTCTTCTGGGTATCGTCCCTGCCCAGCCCTGCCCATTTCCAGGCAAGCTAGCTGAGCTCTCCTCAGGCCGCTGCTCCTGACAAGGAAGGCTGGGGATCGGTGAGGTCAGCAGCTGGCTGTGGGAAGGGCCAGGGGAAGACTGGGCCACCGCAGCCCAAAGCTGCCTCCTGAAAATGCTCTGAAATAACAACCTTGGACAAAATTTGCGCTCATCTGGGAGCTGGCAGACGGAACTCGGGTGTCAATCCGAGGGCAGACTGCGGTCTGCTGGGTTTAATTAAATGAAAATAGCTTGAGAAAATAATGATCTAGTGCAGAGGGCTGTCTGCTTAGCCTGCAGCTGGCAGATTTCAGCCCCTTCTGTGTCAAATAGGGTTTTCATCCATATGGGTTTCTTCCTGGAATAAAATATTTGTTTCAGAAATCGTCCTCATGTTTTTATTTCTCCCAGCCGCATTCACCCAAAGAATAAACAGGTTCTAGAAGGGAGTCACTATCAAATCTGTAACCTGTTGCTGTTGGATCCAAACCTGCCTCCATCTAGGATAATCCAAGTGTGGCCCATGCTTGCCCACATCCAGCGGGGGAAGGGGCAGCAATCTATTCCCTTGATAATGCTTTCCTTCTTTTGATGAATATTATGTTTTCGTGGCCTAGAAATGGAAAAAAAAAAAAAAGATTCTAATGTTTCCAGGCCACCCTGATGCCTCACATTTCCCTTGCAAGCGACTCTGTCATGCGGTGAAGATACAAATCTGTAGGCTTGGCGAATGGCCTGCCTGTGGCTTTGGTTCTGGGTGCCTCAGGGCCAGACAGAGGCATTGACTTCCATGACAGAATCAGGAGGCAGATATAAAGAACAGTGCGGACGACCCCGTGCTAGGAGTCACTCCTCAGATCAGACCCAGCTTTGAGCTAGGTCATCCCCTGTAGCTTTCCATGAGCACGTGTAACCAGAGAAGAAAGTTTCATAGAAACCTTCTCCTTAGAATCACCTGAATGATTCAGACAAAAAACTTAAAAACAAACAAACAAAAGCTCTTTGTTGGAATATTCCAGGGAACCAGCCCCAGGATTCAAACCTCTGATTTCTGGTTTCACTTCAGCTTGACATGTGGGGACGCCAAACCTTCAAATCCGGCAGGAAGCGGAGGAAACGGGTTCCAGGGGGGATGCTCTTCCTGCCTGTAGTAAAAATGCAAGCAAAAGGGATCAATGTCTTGCCATGCCCCATTTGCAGGTCCGGCCATTCCTGTGGGTGTGGATGTGCAGGTGGAGAGCCTGGACAGCATCTCAGAAGTCGACATGGTAAGCGCCTCTGTGGCCGGGGCTGTGAGCACGTGGAGTCACACGGGGCCTGTGCTGGGCCGGGAGGTCGACACGCCAGAATTCACAGGGTCTCACAACTCCCCGAGCCGTGGGAATGCCCACACTCATTTTACAGTTGGGCGAGGAAGGTGAAGACACTTGCCAATCAAAAACAAAAAGAAAAAAAACAAAGTAGAAGGTATAAAAGAAGTGATTGTACGAAATAAAGGTGTCTACTGATCATAAAAAAAAAAAAAAAAGACACTTGCCAAAAGCCTCCAGTTGGTATGACACAGAGCTGGATGCCAAAGTTGATCTCCCTTCAGTGCCTAGGCTCTTTCCCCTGGCATGTGTACTCTGGGCAAAAGCTCTCCAACAGACAGTAGGATCCAAGGTTGCAGTCATGTAGCCAGATATTCCACAACTGGAGATCCTGTATCTGGCTGTGGAAATGCAGAACTGCTGAAAAGGGTCCTTTTTTTTTTTTTTTTTTTTTCCCCCTCTTCAGTGGGTTTAGGTGGGAAAATGGAATGTTCTACAACTCCCTGACTTACAGGACTGGTTACAGCCTCACATAGTCTGGGGGTCTCCAAAAGGCAGACTTGAGAGAAGCATTCTAGCACAAGTAGTTTATTTGGGGGATGATCCCCCCAAACCCACGAAGAGCGTAGGGCAAGGTGAGACAGGGATGGGGAGGAAGGGAAAAGTCCCGTGTCCTCAAGCCGGTCACTGCTGTGAACCTCAGTCCCATTAGGAAAACTCTGAGAATCAGCAAAGAACATGGCTCCAGGCTATCTCAGCTGAGGGGCCAAGAAGCTGGGGTGCTCATCTAGCCCTCCCTTCCTCCTACACCTCCCCAACACACTGAGGGTCAGCAGTGCTGGCAGCAGCACCTTGTCAGGGGGGAGACAGATGCCAGGGGATGGGTTGGGACTCAGGGACATGGATTTTGCTAGAAGCATCTGGCTGAGTCCCTCCCCTGCAGTCCTCTTACCGCAGCAAACCCCAGGGACCGGAGGCAAGACCTCTATGTCTCTGCGGTTTCATCCCCAGCTGGGTGACGGCTCCATGGGGTGCCCAGGATCCTGCTGACACCCAGTAGTTTCACTGTGTGTGGTTCCCCTCTCTGCCCCTCCCCTCCAGGACTTCACGATGACCCTCTACCTGAGACACTACTGGAAGGACGAGAGGCTGTCCTTCCCCAGCACCAACAACCTCAGCATGACGTTTGACGGCCGGCTAGTGAAGAAGATCTGGGTCCCAGACATGTTTTTCGTGCACTCCAAGCGTTCCTTCATCCACGACACCACCACGGACAATGTCATGCTGCGGGTGCAGCCCGACGGGACCGTGCTCTACAGCCTGCGGTAAGGCTGCCTCTTTTCCTGGAGGTCCTCTCGCTCCTGAAGCAGGGCGGGAAAGCAGAGCGTTCCTCTACCTGCAAGGGCAGTTTTGCTTTTTGGCTTTGAATAGCTAGTTTTTTTGGTGGTGGTTGTTTTGGTTTTCTTCTTTTTATTTTTACTTTTTACATTTTTTTTAATTGTGTTCTATTAGTCGCCATACATCATTAGTTTTTGATGTAGTGTTCCATGATTCATTGTTTTCGGGTAACACCCAGTGCTCCATGAAGTCCATGCCCTGCTTCATACCCACCACCAGATAGCAAGTATATAACGTCTCAGGAGGCACCACGTTCCCTACGTCAAGGGAAAGCTATTTTATGCGGGAGAAAAAAACTGTAAGAAATTATTTAGTCTCAAAAACACATTTGTGGAAATTTTGCAAGCTGATGCTTATGATTTATGCCTTACCCTGCAGGTTATATTTTAATTTAAAAACTTCGATCCAAGTTTTATTGAGTTGTATTTATTTGGCCTCTAGTGGGAGGCAGCGAAATAGATAATGTGTTCTTCTGAAAGACTTGCCTCCTTAGATGTCTCAATTCCCATCTTTCAGGTATACCTTAGAACTTGGGCTAAAAGAAATTCTCTTTCCTTACCGCGCCAGCCACAGGCATGTTTGCTATCCTTTCTCACCACAAGTTGGGCCGCTTTATGACTTTGAATGGTCTTCTGAGCATCACTTTTAACATAGGAAGAATATAGGCCTTTTTTCTTAGGAGTTCAGAGACCTTAGAAATGTTCAAGTGCTGATTTATGACTGACCTGGGGAAGCGTTCCTTCAACACAGGTGCCGCAGCCTGGCGTTTACTGCTCGGCCAGCTTTAGAAACTCATGGTTTAGGAACTCATGGTCCCACTGGGGAGGACGCGTTCAGATGAGCCGCAGGCCTTCATGGAGAAGGGGCTCTGTTTATTGTGATTTACTCCTCCTGTGCTGTGCTCATGGTGCATTTCAGTTTTTTTAAGATTTTATTTATTTATTCAGGGGGTGTAGATAGTGAGAGGGAGCATGAGTAGGGGGAGGGGAGAGGGAGAAGCAGACTCCCCGCTGTGCTGAGAACCCGACAGAGGACTCGATCCCAGGACCCTGGGACCATGACCTGAGCTGAAGGCAGATGCTTAACAGACTGAGCCCCCCAGGTGCCCTGGTGCATTTCAGTTTTAAAGACTTTGTTCCGGTAAAGATGAATCCATATACCAGTGTCTAAGTAAGGGATGCCTGGACAGGAGCATGGTGTATCTTTTGAGTCAAAGAGGGCAGCGTTGAAGCTGAATTTCTGCCTCCACCCTCCAAAGGAATATTTATGATGATCCCTCAGGACTCACTCTGGCTTGGGATCTAAACAATTAGTTACTAGACACAGAGTGGAGGTATGGGGTTTTCCTCCCCATAGCTTGAGATGCCTTCTGCCATAGAAGTGCTCAGGAGGGTCAAGGACGTAAAATCCCTTCCCCCAGCCGTGTTGAGGTGGTTCTTCCTGGAGTCCTCCCATCTGAGGCAGGCTGTCGAGGCATCCTACAACTCCAAAACCACCCACAAAACATCACAACCTGATGGCACTACCAGGGACACAAAAGACTAGACCATAAGGCATGTGATCACTGGTGTGCTGGTGAATGTTTAACAACTGGTTGGCTGGGGTGGATGTATGCTTGCTATAAACATGGCTGATAAAAGGATGTAGAACATATGAGTCACAAGTAAAATAATCTATGTGATACTTAAAAAAAAAAAAAGATTTTATTTATTTACTTGAGAGAGAGTGAGAGAGAGCATGAGAGGGGCGAGGGTCAGAGGGAGAAGCAGACTCCTGGCTGAGCTGGGAGCCTGATGTGGGACTCGATTCGGAGACTCCAGGATCATGACCTGAGCCGAAGGCAGTCGCTTAGCCAACTGAGCCACCCAGGTGCCCCTATGTGATACTTTCTGTTATAAATCCCATACACTTATAATTTAAGTATGATTTCCTATTTCTTATAAAATCCTGAGCCAGATGAAGTCTAGCCCAGCACACGCTGCTTGTGATCACAGAGGCGCTACATAAGAAGCAAGGAAGTGGAAAATCTCCTGTGTGTTCAGAATCAAAGTTGTCCATGAGCCCCCTTGTGGCTAAAAACAGATGCTTTGATTTTTCATCACAAATAAAATCATAGGTTTGTTTTAAGTGGAAAAAAAAAAAAAGAGTCCTGATTGCGGGCTGAGGAAAAGATTTGTAAGATTGTTCTTGGGAGAGAGCTGTGGGCATGAGCCTTTCCTGGCATTTCTCCAAGAGCTTGGAACATGTGTGCCTACCAGGGGGGGATGTTGTGCAGTCGGAGAGCAAGAGAAGAGCCATCTAAACACCCTGAGGGTGTGGTGGGGCCAGTCTGTATCCCCGGGTTGCTGGGAATAGTTGGGTGTGTGTAGAAGGGACAGCAGGTGGGTAAACCAAGAGCCAGCGTGGGGAGTTGAGACTGGTTAAGACAGCCCTGAAGCCTGGAGGGGTCCAGCAGGGGAAATGAAGAACCCAGGAAAGTAAGGAATCAGCTTCAACCATGTAGAGCATGGTTACCAGAGAGCGTCAAGAAGAGAGCACGAAGCCACCTACCAAGGAATTGTCCTGCCTCCCGTCACTTCCGCCTGAGCAGAGATGGGCAGGAATTGACCACTCAAATGTCAACTTCATAACTTAGCCAGGAGGAGGAGTGGAAGTCTTAATGTGAATCAACTTTGAAGTGCTGCTTAATATCTTGGACCAAATTCTTTTCATTTTTGAATTGAGACATGCTTTGTTACCTACAAGGGTTTTGACATTACTTGAAACATAAGCAAAAAAAAAAATCACAGGGTGTGCCAAGTTTCCATCCAAGACAAGGGAAGAGCCAATGAATTAAAAAAAAAAAAAAAATGGAGGGGAGCAGAAGTAGAGGGAAAGAGAGAGAATCTTAAGCAGGCTTCATGCCAGCACAAAGCCCAACGAGGGGCTCGATCTCACTACCCTAAGATCAGGACCTGAGCTGAAATCAAGACGGGACACTTACCCGACTGAGCCACCCAGGTGCTCCCCAATAAATCAATTTAATGAGATACGGAGAAACAAATATAAACATAGTACGGATTAAATCACAAACTGTGCTTGTTTAATGTGTGGTATGTGAGTTACAGGTTGAAAAAATATCAAGTCAGGGTGCAAAGAACCAGTCTGGTATCTGTGATTCTAAAAATATCTGTTTCTGATACAAAGAGAAGAGACATTCAGTCCTTTTGTGGATAGCAAAATCTTCCTGCATTTGAGATTTCATTAGCTCTAAGTCACCAAACTTAGTTTCTAGTTTGTTTCTTGTTGGGGATGCCATTAGGCATAGTAGAAATGGAAGTCCACCCATTAGGTGTTCCAAGTCAGCTGCTATCCTGACTCCTCTCTACTCAAGACACCCTGTTTATCAGGATTTCCAGAGGAGATAAGGCTACCCAGCTGCCAGCAATAGAAAATCCCTTTGAGAATACAACTATTCCATACCCAACTGGAATGGGGAAAATAAAGGCAGATATTTTATAATTCAGTTTCAAGAAAGCTCTTTCCCTTGAAATTTTCATTTTAATTAAAAGTGATTTTTTTTTCCTTTTGGCCATGAATCATCCAGACAGTTTCTACAACTTATACATAGCAATTTTGTGTGTGTGTGTGTGTGGTTGAAGGAAAAATAGTTTGTTCAGTATCAGCCAATAACTCTTAATCATGTCCTGCCATGAGATTCCCCATGGGATGGGCGATCTTTCGTCTATGACTAATGATCTGTGTTTGTTTTCCCTTTGATGCAGAAGCCCATTTTCCCATGTAAACTCTGAAACAAAACCACCAGATGCCAGGAAGTGTTTGTATGCTGGTACAAAAAAGGTTTCAGTGTTTTTTCATTATTATGATCTCCGTGGAATTATCCACTAAAAACACCGATGCCCAGTAGGAGATATTATTATCAATATAAAAATAGCAACTTTGCAAAAAAACAAAAAGTTCCCCATTTGGCCACTGCCAGAAGTGTTTCATTCATATTATTTCTGATATGTTGAATACAAATATTAAATATGGGTAAAATCAATAAAAGAAGAAAAAAATTGAATTTATCTAAAACCAAAAACAATATATACTCCTATGGTTTCTTCTAAGAAACAATATCATAGGAGTTTTTAATTTCACATTTTTATATCGATTGAGATCGTATATCATTAATATCATTAATATGCTTATACGTCAATATGTTAATACCGTTAATATGGTTGAAGATGATAGAAGTTGGTAGAGACACTCTGGAGTTAAACATAGAACCCTGAGTACTATGATGACTTTATCATACCTAAGCTACTTATCTAAATCTTGACACCTTGTTTATAAATTATAAGGAGGCAGTTCTACCAGAAGGAAGCACAGTCCTTTTCTGTTTATCATTCTGCATTTGTATTTTGCAGCCTCCGAAATTTTGAATTTTTGTCTTTTTGCTTGTAGGGTTACAGTGACTGCAATGTGCAACATGGACTTCAGCCGATTTCCCCTGGACACACAAACGTGCTCCCTTGAGATTGAAAGCTGTGAGTAGACTGTCCCAGACAGAAGCCCACAAAACCCAAGTAATTCCCAACACCGCTCTCAGTTAGCAGGAACAGCATAGTCCCCTCATTCATGGCTAGTGATTGTTTTCAGTGATTTTTTTAGATTAAAGCTAAGTGCAGAGTAATTTTGAAAATCAGGAGCAAATTTGGGGCTAAAACCTCCATTCCTATAATAGATCCTTTTAATGGTGCTAAGGTAATGGTTTTAAACTTGGTTCTGTGGGAACCTGGGCAATAGCTTGGGGGGTGGTGGTAGAGGGCTCAGCAAATCTGGGTCTCCATGTGCAGCTATTTCTACCTGGTGTCCAATGTATGAGCTCATTTTGATCTGTTTTTATTATTCCTCTGAAAAAGATTTCTGTTGAAGAAGAGATTTCATGCCAAAAACATGTTTGTAACAATTGCCTGTGGGAATTGCCCAGGTGAGCGCAGGTGGCCCTTGAGAGCCTCAGGCACAACTGAGGGGCCTCAGGACCCTTGCACACATGGATGCTCTGCCCAGGTTAAGAGCCAAGCTCTGGGAAAAGCAAGGCTGAGGCAGCGTCAAGAACTACTTGCTTGCATCTCCAGGTCTCTACACCACTGCTCTGTTTTTCAGTCTTTGCCCAAATACTTCCTTTGATGGGCACAGTCTGGACTCTCCCATAATTCCAACTGTCCACTCCTCCCAAGCGAATACCAGCACCCACCCACTGGCCCTTCCTGGCTGGTGACCAAGCCCTAGGGAGGAATCTCTTTGGCCCAGGGCACCTTTGTAGCCTACCTGCATTTGTGGCAGTGAGTCAGCGATCTCCTGGCCCAAGTCATCTGGGGTGGAGGAGGGCAGGCATGTTGATGCAGAGGTCAAATGGACACCTGCATAGGGCACTGAATGTGGAAAAAGGGAGTAATAAATCCCAGGACCAAGGGAGAAACTGAACTACCCACCACATAGTGGCTTCCCACCTGCAGTCATTTCACCCTCAGCAGCTCCCAGGAGAAGGTTACTATTATTTCCATTCTACATGGAGGGACATAACTGGCCTGAGGACATAGCTCTAAGGACTTAACTCATTGGCTCCAGTCCCTTGCTTTCCCTAGCACACCCAGCTAGCTCCATCGGGAATGTGCATTCCAGGCTGCATCAGGTAGGATGCACAGAGAAACAGAATATTGGAGATACACAGTAAGAGATATTAAGGGCAAGGAATTGTGCGAGCATGGGAGCTGGCGAGGCAAGTCTGTGCTGGTCGGAAGAGCAAGCTGGGAACCCCCGGGTGGGACCTGAGCCTGCCTTCCACTTGCAGAATTTCTTCTTCTTGGGGAAACCTCAAATCTGCTCTTAAAGCTTTTCAACTGATCAGATCAGAAAAAGGATCATCTCCTTTATTTCAAGTGAACCGATTGTAGGCATCTGGTCTACCAAGCATCTTCAGAGCAACACCTAGATTAGTGTTCGATTGAATAACTGGGTGCTCCAGCCCAGCCAAGTGGATACGTAAAACCAATCCTCACACGGGTCAAGGGTAAGATATAGAATAAAACAGAGGAATAAAATAGGGCATCAGGGAGCTCCAGAACAACTGCTGAACACGTGGGCAGGCTGGAGTGGCCGCTGTTAGGTTTTTGCCTCAGGTCTGTCCAGGCTGCTGGTAGGTTTGCTCAGCTGGAGTCCCGTGTGTGCCCACTAAAGTGGGTGAGGGTCAAGGGCGTGGCAGCGCCAGAGGGTGTGGTCCTTCTGAGGGAATCTCTGTGATTTTACCCTGGGTAGGAGCAACTGGAAGCCTGCAGAGAAGGGACTTGTGTTCTCTTGCATCACTTTGTGAGTCCTTTCTTGTTAGAACACAGTCCCTTTACCTTGAGTATTTAAAGATATTCGCCATCAACGGATGCATTACCATGCTTCGGAAGGAGAAAAGAAAGGGCTAAATCAGCCTAGCTAAGGCAGTTTTGCCACAATTTCACCATTTCTGCTCTATAAGGGTATAGCAGATTCATTCGTGTTAACTTAATAAATGGCAGGTTACATTGTGGGGTGAACACTTTTGCAGGAATTAGGAGCATTGAGGCTCGAGGGCTTTGCTCTGATGACTTCTGGAAGACTAGGGAGAATTCATTTGTGTCTTTTTTTTTTTTTTAAGATTTTATTTATTTATTTGACAGAGAGAGATCACAAGTAGGCAGAGAGGCAGGCAGAGAGAGAGAGGAGGAAGCAGGCTTCCTGCTGAGCAGAGAGCAGGATGCAGGACTTGATCCCAGGATCCTGAGGGGACTTGATCCCGGGATCCTGAGATCATGACCTGAGCTGAAGGCAGAGGCTTAACGCACTGAGCCCCCCAGGCACCCTTATTTGTCTTTTTAAAAATGTTGTTTTGCTTCATCTAAACTGCGGCTTGTTTATTCACCTCTCTTACTCCCAACTCAATAGTTCAGGTGGGAGATGTGGAGCTGCCCCCTGCGGAGCACCACAGACAGGCCTGGCTTCCCACCCCCTCGTACCTGCGCCTGATGCTGTCTCCTGTCTTTTCAGATGCCTACACGGAGGATGACCTCATGCTGTACTGGAAAAAGGGCAACGACTCCTTAAAGACGGATGAACGGATCTCGCTCTCCCAGTTCCTCATTCAAGAATTCCACACCACCACTAAACTGGCCTTCTACAGCAGTACAGGTGGGGGCAGGTGGGGCCTGGGTGGGGGGTGGTCAGCGCTAGCCTGGCTGGGTGGGTCATCCTCTCTTTTAGGAAAGGTGTCAGTGGGTTGTCAAGGGAGCATTGCCTGTGCCACCTGGATTTGAAGCCAAAGATGGAAATCCTAAATCAGGTCGAGGGGGTGGCAAGCATGGGGGAGAGGTGCTTTTTGGATACCACCAAAGCATCTGGAAGTGATAATCTAGAGAATATTAGTAAAGACTCAGACATCAGCCAGGTGAGGAGATTCGTTTGAGCCAGTCATTTCCAAGCTTAGCAGCTGGCATTTCACCCCAGATAGGATTCCCAGAACCCCCTCCTCTGTAGGCAAGAAACTGTTCTATTTTAGCTCTGCTGATTTCTGTTCTCAATTACTCAATTTCTGATTTCTGAAATAACCCTGAGAATCAGGGTTATTCTGATTTCTGTACTCAATTAATCTTCCCTCCCTCTCTTTTTTTCTGGAATGAATTCTCGCTTAGCTATACTGCTTGCACAGGTCCACTTTATAACCTTGGCACCCTCCTTGCTTGCTCTGAATGGGCTTGCCCCCTCTCCTGGCCTGGGGGCATGTTCTGTGCTCTTCCTCCTGGCGGCTGAGGTGAACAGCTCTCTCTAACCCTTACCCCAGTCTTGATTAATCAGCTTTAGGATGATGTTATTCAAACCTTTATGTAGTTTCTTTTCTTTTTCTTTCTTTTTTTTTACTAAGCTCAGCGTGGGGTCCAACGTAAGGCTTGAACTCACGACTCTGAGTTCAAGACCTGAGCTGAGATCAAGAGTAGGATGCTTAGCCGCCTGAGCTACCCAAGCGCCTGTCTTTATGTGGTTTCTTTTGCCAAAACATTGCACGACTGCACAGGAAGTACAACCTTTTAAGTCTTCTTATCTGTAGCAGAGGGCACTGCTTTACTCCCAGCATATCATGGCAATCCAATATACCCCACCTTCTGTATACATCACTCAGGAGTCTTGGTTTTTCAGGGGACCCCCACTTCATCCTTAGCATTCTGACACTTCCTCTTGTCTTAGTCTCTTTGGGCTGCTATCACAAAAAGACCATAGACCGGGCAACTTCAGAAATAAAGAGAAATTTACTTCTCACAATTCTGGAGGCTGGTAAGTCCAAGATCAAGATGCTGGCAGAGTCAGTGTCTGATGAGAGCCCGCTTCCCAGTTCATAGACAGCCACCTTCTTGCTGTGTCCTCACATGGGAGAAGGTGCAAGGGAACAATCTGGGGTCTCTTTTATGGGGTCACTAATCCCACTCGTGACGTAATCACTTCCGAAGGCCCCACCTCCAAATACCATCATGTTGAGGATTAGGTTTCAACATACAAATTTAGGTGGGTGGGGGGTGGGGAGGTGTGGGGGGGCAGACAGTCAGTCCACAGTGCCTCCACAGTCTCTTTCTGGGACTGCTCTACAGTGACAAGCACTGTATTATAATTGTCCAGGATGCCAGGGATTCAAGTTAAAGTTGCCAAGTCTCCATTTCATGTTCAGACCTTGCCTTCCTGGGTTTATCCTGCTTTTTCCTTTTCCTTCCATCTTTCTCCTGTTCCTTTGAACGCCTCCATGCATATTTTCTCCTTGTACAGGATGTAAGAGCAGAGCTAAAGCATGCTGAGCCTGTGATCATTTACTGTTCCTAAATGCAATGTTTGGGTTAGCGTGGTATTTTAACTTTAAAACATTTGCCTCCATAAAGAAATCCAAAGGGGCTTGTTTAAATAAATGTTTCTCAAACTTTATCATGCAGATAAGTCATCTGGCAAATATTGTTAAAAGGAGATTCTGATACAGTAAATCCGGGGGGTGGGGCTGAGAGTCTGCATTTCTAACAAGCAACCAAGTGACGGTGACATTACTGGGCTCTGCCCCAAACAATGAGTAACAGGAGTCTTAAATGGCCTTCTCAAGGGGCTTCCTTTATGAACAAGACAGGGGCCAAAGATGTCTGGAGAGGGACTCACCATGTGGCGTAGGTTATCATATAATCACTCCCACTGGTTTTATTTCCTCTCTGTAAATGTCTGGCAAGTTTCCAAGGAAGTGTCTAGGGATTTTTGAGTCCCAGAACAGAATGGGTTGTGTGCAGGAGGTCAGCTGCAATGATGTTTGGTATCTTTTCTTCCTTGTGTCCCCCAGGCTGGTACAACCGTCTGTACATTAACTTCACGTTGCGACGCCACATCTTCTTTTTCTTGCTCCAAACTTACTTTCCGGCCACCCTGATGGTCATGCTGTCCTGGGTCTCCTTCTGGATTGACCGCAGAGCTGTGCCCGCCAGAGTCCCTTTAGGTAAGGAACATCTCAAGTGTGTCTTTTAGGCATTTGAAAATACAAGTAATTTCTTCCAGATGAAACCATTCATTTCAAATTGGCTCTACACCCCTGTTGGCATGATAACTTGGAAACACCAGGTTATTGATTCACGGGTCAAATACTATTATTAAGGACCTATGTGGCAAAACTGTTTCCAGGGCCCCACGAGTGCCCGTGCAAACAACCCCCTTTTAGTTTTGTTAGAACCATGTTCTGGGGTCGGTGGTCCTGGTGTGTGGGTGCTTTTTCTGCTCATTTGCATAAGGACACCACTTTATAAAACAGGGCTTCTCCAAAGGTGGCCTAAGGGATCTTTGTAATGGCATCTCTGGGGGAATTTGTTTAAAATAAAGAATCCCGTGTCTCATCTACAAGTTTAGAATCAGAATCTCTGAGAAAGGACCAGAACCTACACTTTGAACAAGGTCTCCTAGTAATTCTGACCCATACTCAGGTCTGAAAATTCCTACTCTGTAAGCATTTTGTGAATAGCTCTTTGCCATCAGCTCTCTCCCCCACCCTAAATGTCACACCCACTCAGTCACACCACCATTGCTCGCTCAGTGGTTCCAAGGCTTCAAGGGGGGAGGGAGGGTGACTGCCAAGGTTTTAGTGACACTGAGTTGGAGCTGGCTCTTAAGGTGACCTCAGTCCCCTGTGACTCAGTTGTTTGCCAAGCAAATGTTCTGAGCTTAATCTGAAATCCCAGGCAAACACCCTTCTGACAAATGTCCTGTCCTTTAGCAACTGTCCCATAGCTTGAACAGTCCTGTGCTAAATGGACATTCTAGTTTCAAAAATCTAACCCCCCTAGCTGAGGCCAGCATCATTCTTGATAAAATTGGCCTCCACGTCCTCAAGTCAACTTTGCTGAATGGGTAGCCTAGTCTGGCATTGGGTTGGCTGTCAGAATTGCTCTGACTGCTGATAATACAGGCCCAGGACTGCAAGATCCTACACCAGCAGCAAGGACACCAGTACTGAAATATACTTTTCCCCCCGTTTGGGGAGGTAGTTATAAGAAATACATATATACCTGCTCCTATGCATAATCTCGGATTTATTTATTTACTTATTTATTAATTTATTATTTTTAAATATTTTATTTTGGGGGGGTACCTGGGTGGCTCAGTGGGTTAAGCCTCTGCCTTCAGCTCAGGTCTTGATCTCAGCGTCCTGGGATAGAGCGCCGCATCAGGCTTTCTGCTCAGTAGAGAGCCTGCTTCCTCCTTTCTCTCTGCCTGCCTCTCTGCCTGATCTCTCTCTCTCTCTGTCAAATAAATAAAAATCTTTAAAAATATATTTTATTTTTTAAAATAACCTCTATGCCCAATGTGGGGCTTGAACTCACCACCTCAAGATCGCAGGCTCTATTGACTGAGCCAGTGGGGTGCCCCTATAGATCTCTGTTTTAACCAATTGAATGGAAAAATAAATGTCTTGTTGCCAGAATGTCTAGGGCGGGCTCTCCTGGAAGGACAAGGTGAGACAGATGGTGTTGGCCAGTATGTGGTGGGAGGGGGTGGGTGAGTATAAGAGGTGAAGGAACAGAAGAAGCTTCCTAAAAGCCAAATTTTGAGGGGTCCCTAGGTGGTTCAACAGGTTAAGAATCTGCCTTAGACTCAGGCCCTGATCTCAGGGTCCTGGGATCAAGCATGGAGAGAGGGCTCTCTACTCCACAAGGAGTCTACCTCTCCCTCTCCCGCTGTTCTCTCGCTCGCTCGCTCTTGCTCTCTCAAATAAATACATAAATCTATCTTAAAAAAGAAAGCTAAATCTTGAAAGATGAGCAGGTGTTTGCTAGACAGAGGGGCAGGGACGGAGATACTCTAGGAGAAAGGAGCAGAAGGGACAAAGAACAGAGGAGTGAAGCCACCCAGGGTCTTCGGTCAAAGGCAAACGACTGCTTGTTTCTCACTCTGTTCGCAGGTATCACCACCGTGCTGACCATGTCCACCATCATCACGGGCGTGAACGCCTCCATGCCCCGCGTCTCCTACATCAAGGCGGTGGACATCTACCTGTGGGTCAGCTTCGTGTTCGTGTTCCTGTCGGTGCTGGAGTATGCAGCTGTCAACTACCTGACCACCGTGCAGGAGCGCAAGGAGCGCAAGCTGCGCGAGAAGGTGACCTTAACACGAGTGAGGGGTCTGCTCGGGGATAGAGAGCCTGGTCTAGCTCTGGACCATGGGCACGTCAGACCTTCTCTGTAAATTGGGGTGGTGACATCCCCTCCACCTGCTTCACCAGCTGGTGTGAAGAGCAAACAAAATAATACATGAAAACAGTGTGAAATTTACCCTGGCTACATCTTTCAGTCATTCAAATATTTATTTAGCGCCTGCCACATATCAGCAGCTAAGCCAAGTTAATTAAGACAAAGTCCCTTTAATCGTGGTGGTGTTCATTGTTTAGTGCTAAAAACAAGATGACAGTTCAACATGGTGAAACAATTATTTGTGAACCCAGAGGGGTAAAAAACAAACAAAAAAAAGAAACCAAAAAAAAAGCAAACAAACAAAACACTTCCAGGGAAGCACATCCTCCCTTCTAGGAACCTCTCTTTCATATGTGATTTCTGGAATCACCTTCCCTCCCACCCGGCTTTTCTTTCTTCCTCCTGTCCAGTCAAATGGTTCTTTCCTCCAGAAACCTAGAACCAAGTAGGAGTAAACTAGCACCACGATGCTACACCTTTCAGTCCCCACCCCATCACACCACACTACATACACATAATGTTTTCAGAAACATTTTTATCAGGGCTCCTATCAGTTTCTGACCTCAGGGGGAACGGGACAGTTATCTGATCAGGAACATTCGGGGGGTCTCTGACACGATGTGATGTTCCCTGAGAGTTGCTCCGTAGACTTGGAACAAAAACGGACACCTGCTCTTTTAGCACGTTCCCCTGCTGACACCATTATTTCCCCAAGCCCCGCCCCTAACTGGGAGTAAAAGAACAGAGAAAAGGTCACGGAGACCAGATGGCAGTTTCTTCTGAGAGCCTGGGCAGAGCTCACATCCCAGTGTGTGTTTGCTGTGTTGGCAGCTTCCTTGCACCTGTGGAATACCCCAGCCTCGAGGCGTCATGCTGGAGGGCAGCTACAGCGACGGGGAGGTTAATGACCTGGGCAGCTACATACCCGAGAACGGAGAGAAGCCAGACAAGATGATGGTGCAGCTGACCTTGGCCTCGGAGAGGAGCTCCCCACAGAGGAAAAGCCAGAGGAGCAGCTACGTGAGCATGAGGATTGACACCCATGCCATTGACAAATACTCCAGGATAATTTTTCCAGCAGCATATATTTTATTCAATTTAATATACTGGTCTATTTTCTCATAAATGCCTGTAACTCTATAAATTTCACCTTCTTCTGTATGTGTCACAGAAATACCTGTGTGATGGAAGTAATTTAAGGTTATGAGGCAATTAAAGTTCCCACTACCCACCCTTCTCCTGCTTTCCAAAACTACATAGACAACATATTCACTGCTTTAATTTGCACTTACTAACCCCCTGTTGCATCCACAGCACAGCATGCTGCCAGGAATAGGACACCCATAGCAACTGGTGATAGTTGTTACTGGAATCCCCTGGAAGAGCACGCTGCCCGTGTTGGGGACACGCTGTAGCTTAACCTGTAGCGATTATTCACATGAATGACGCCCTCTGTGCACACGTCATTATATTCCCTGGACTCGGTGGGATTGGGAAGCACTGAAGTTCACTTGCGTGAAACATACAAGCACCTAAATCCCCACTTGGACCAAAATTCATGCTTCACTTCATATCTATTCCTTATTTTTCAATGTGTCTCCTCATGTTTATTTTAATACAAGGCAAAAATAATTTCCCTGTTTTTATTTATGTCTTGCGGTTCATGAGGTTTCACCTCTTCAGAAGCAAAGCTCTTTAGATTGGTGCAATGACTTCTGATTTGGGGGGATGGGGAGTCTCCCTCGTAGGGAAGCTATGAAGAAGATGGTCTATGCATATGCGTTCTGTCAGTTCTGTCATAGAGATAAATAGCTTAGAAAACTTGTGCTTCAGTGTCTCCTGTTTCATAATAATGGCTTCATGTAGTTCCACCTTGGAGCATGTCCTAGTTCAAAGTGAAGTCCTTTCTCAGGAGTGTGGTACCTTCACTGAGGAACTTGGGAATAGACAGTTGTCATCATAAACACTTCAAGAAAACACATCTTTTGGGACTATTACTAGTTACTTATTAGGAGGAGAAATATTCACATGGTTTCTGGAGAAAAAAAGAACACCAGAAAGAAAAAGAAATGGGAAGACATCACTGTACATCTCCAGTTATATTTAGTGAATGCCAGAATTTTCTGTGAACCAGAAAACAATGGCCCCCTCTCGCTAGGGCATGGGATAAGAGAGAGGATTCTAACTTGATATATTATTGAAAAATAAACAAGCTATTGTGCTGTGAAGTGTGTAAACCTGGCGATTCACAGACCTGTACCCCTGGGGCTAATAATATATTATATGTTTATTAAATAAATAAATAAATAAATAAGCTATTCATACTATACACCTACAGGATCAACCCCCACCCAACTTATCCAAACAGTACTTGTTCGAAACTCACTTTAATAAAGTGAATTCTACACAATGATGTCATTTTCTTTCCACAGGTACTTGAGCTGAGCATCCATACTAAATAATATCTCTTCATACGAGAACTATGCTTCATTCTAGTATGACAATAAAACCATATCTGCACAAATCCTAATTACAAGGTAGTCTTCCATTTCCCCCACTTTAAAAACGCCTTCAAGAAGATACTTAAAGGGATATAGATGAAATAGTTAAACATTACCTTTTGATATTTAAAAACATTTTGAACATTGCTTTCTCATGCTTATTTTATGAAACAATTTCAATCAAATTCTTCACAAACATCCTTGCCACTCACTTCTCGCTCGTGACCACAGCCACTCTGAGTCATCTAGCAAGGTTTCCAGGGCACATCATGTCAATTTCCATCCACTTTGTTTGGGCTGTATGTAGAGGATGCTGTATGAGTTTACTAAAGCTGCCATAGCAGGTGGCTTAAATGACACCAATTTATTTTCTCTTGGTTCTGGAGGCTGGAAGTCCAAGAGCAAGGTGCTGGCAGGTTTGGTTTCTCCTGAGGTCTCTCCCCTTGACTTACAGATGGTCACCTTCTTGCTATGTCTGAGCATGGCCTTTTTCTCTGAGCCCATGCATCCCTAGATGTTTCTTTCTTTTCTAGAAGGATACTAGAACTACTGGAGTAGAGCTCCACCCTTACGATCTCATTTAACTTTAATTGCCTCTTTAAAAGCCCTGTCTCCAAATAAGTCACCATGGGAGTGAAGACTTCAGCAAATAAATTGGGGGGAGAGGGTAGAGTGAGGGCAAAATTCAGTCCAGAACAGCTGTCCATGTTGTCACGTCCATTATGTTATTTGCATAATAGTACACCTTATACATGTTTACTCTTGATCTTTATAACATAATCACTTACAGTACTTTTTTTTTTTAAGTTTATAGTGATCTCCACACTGGTAGTAAGGAAGAAAAAGTAATGAAATTCATGTTAAATTTCTTTGCTATCTTGAAGCAATTCTTGCAGGGGACCTCTTCAAGCATTTCAAACTAGCACTGACGGAGGTTATTTCCATGCTCACGTTTCCTCCAGGCCGTACCTTGCTGTCAAGCTACATGTGGGAGAAAGAACTCTAATACGACTTTGTAAAGACTTCAGTATAAAGCAGCTCCCTCTTTCTGGTGGATAATTTTGGAGAGGACCTCACCACATATGTGGGCATCTATATAGTACTTCATGAAGTTTTGCTGGGATAACTGGAGAATAGGAAGATGTGGTTAATAAAATTGCTTGGTTAAGAGGCAGGTGCCATTATATGCCCATATTAAATAATTTTTCAAGAGTCAAAATACTGTAACGTACAGTTGACTTGACCTATAGCAAACATAATGTATTCTCTATCTGGTAGTTCAGGATTTTGAGGGTTTATCATCATTTTTGTGCTATAATGTGGACATCATAAAGGTGTGTAGAGTGTTAGCCAGGAAGGAACTGGGGTCAGTCAGACCAGCCTTGACTCAATGGCAATATTCTCTTTCTGTGTTACATATCCCTAACCAATACTCATTAGCTTTTTCATAATTCACATCTTAGAGAAGAGTGGTAATGCTAGGTTTTAGAAAGAATAAGAAATGGCTTGTTAATAACAATGAAACCTCACATTTGTAAAACCCAGTTTTACACAAGTACTTCTTTTTTTTTTTTTTTTTTTTTTTTTTTAAGTAGGCTCCACACCCAGCATGGAGCCCAGTGCAGGACTTGAACTCACATAATCCTGAAATCAAGACCTGAGCTGAAATCAAGAGTTGGATGCTTAACCGTCTGAGCCACGCAGGTGCCCCACAAACAAGCACTTATTTATTTATTTATTTATTTATTTATTTGTCAGAGACGGAGAGGGAGAGGGCCAGAGCACACAAGCAGGGGTGAGGCAGAGGGAGAGAGAGAAGTAGATTCCCTGATGAGCAGGGAGCCCAACACAAGGCTCCATCTCAGGATCCTGGGATCATGATCTGAGTCGAAGGCAGACGTTTATCGTACTGAGCCACCCAGCATCCCACAAACAAATGCTTTTGATGTGGCACACTGGGAGCAAATGGTCAAGAATGAATTCTTGAGATGTCTTTGGTGCAAAAAAAGGTGTGTGTGTGTGTAAGAGTGCAAAAAAGGTGATTTTATTAAACCATAGGGACAGGACCTATGGGGAGAAAGAGCTGCACTGGGCTTGTGAGGAGTGACTGATTACACACTTTCAAGTAGGGAAGAGGTTCAGAGAGAGCCTAAGTCTCTAAATGCAAGGTTTCTAGGACCTTCGGGGCAGTTTTTGTTAGGATAAGTTAATTTACCTCTGTCTAGTAAATCCTTAGTCATGAGACCCTTCAAATGTGTATCAGTGGGCCATCTGTTTGGAGGAAGGTTGCTAACATATCTTGGAAAGGAAGAGATAAAGGCAGTTTCTGAAGGGATTTTCATATGTTAAAGAAGTCTTACACGATCCTAGAGGTTGGGCTAAGGTCAAGTTAAAGTTGCCTTTTGCCTCTAGCAGAGTATTAATACTGAAGCGGTTGAGCTCCACGAGGAAGGAAGGTCACTCTGCTGTCCCAAGTACTTGTCAATGGGCTGTAAGTTGTAAGGAAGTTTAAATTTTTTCTACATTTCTTTCACCTTTGTTCTCCACATCACTTTCACATAGTGTATTTGTATTAAAGATTCCTAAGTTTCAAGTACAGAAACCTTTCATTTTGTGATAACTCACTGAAGAACCCATACGAAGAGACATAGACTAAGAAGTCAGTGAAGGGGGGGCACCTGGGTGTCTCAGTTGGTTAAGTGTCCACCTTAGGCCTTCGTCTCAGGGCGTGATCTTCAGATCCTGGGATTAGGCCCCATGTTGGGCTCCCTGCTTAGCAGGGAGCCTGCTTCTCCTTCTCCCTGTGCCCTGCCCTGCCCCTCCCTGCTCACGATGCTCTCTCTCTCCCTCATATAAACAAAATCTTTTTTTTTTTTTAAAGATTTTATTTATTTATTTGACAGAGAGAGACAGAGCAAGAGAGGGAACACAAGCAGGGGGAGTGGGAGAGGGAGAAGCAGGCCCCGCCAAGCAGGGAGCCCTATGTGGGGCTAGATCCCAGGACCCTAGGATCATGACCTGAGCCTAAGGCAGATGCCCAATGACTGAGCCACCCAGGTGCCCCTCATATAAACAAAATCTTAAAAAAAAAAAAAATCAATGAAAGAAAAGAGTAAGATAAATTCTCGATGAAATTTTAATATCTAATTAGTAGGGAAAAAACAAACAACACTTCCATTTTCAGGCCAAATGAGAGTTGAACACAACCCTAATGAATGCAAGATACAATTCATTCTTTTTTTGGTCTATACAGCATTCGACACTTTGATTTGTCTGAGGAATTTGACAGCACCTTTGGTATTTTGTAGCTTGAACCCTCCTGTACCTACCTGTTTGTCCCATATACAAAAGCCCTTTAGACTTTATAGCTCTTTTTTATTCTGAAAACTGAAAATAAGACAGAGAAACACAATGTATAAAGAAATGCAAAATGTAAATACTCCCCAAGTCTCTACCATTTCCTTGGTTTAAAAATTTAATTGACATTTCTAAGAGTAGTATTAACACTGCGGAAAAACGACTAGAGCAAGAAAAAAGGTCCTGGCAACAAATATTAAATATAATCTTAATTTGGGGGGTTGCAACATAGAACCTACGTGAATGTAATTCTAAAACATTGTCCCTAAAAAGGATAGATTCTAAGGAAATGAAAAGTATTGTAGGCTGAGAGGTCAATAGAATTATTTGATAAGGATTAAATAGAGAGGAACACGTGCTCCCTTCGGCAGCACAGATACTAAAATTGGAACAATACAGAGAAGATTAGCAGGGTCCCTGCACCAAGGATGACACGCAAATTCGTGAAGCGTTCCATATTCAAAATAAATAAATAAATAAATAAATAGGAACGCAAGTTGCTTTAGGAAATATTTCGGGCCACGATGGCAAGATTTCTTGTGTGCAAAAGCCAAGAGTTAAATCTCATTCAGGCACATTTTAACACGATTCCACTTGTTATTTTCTATTAAGTTTCTTTCTCTTAGATCTCCTATCAGAAAGCAATCAACTTAGGATCACCCAATTTAATGATATGCCTAGAAAAAAATCATTCAAGTGTGATGAGAGAAGAAAAAATCCAACTCTGAAAATTTCTCAGTCTTCACCAAAAGTTGGCACCATTTTCTCAGGTCGTACATCTGCGCACAAGTATCCTCATATGAAAATCAATTTTAGTATTCTGGCTTCCCCCCAAAATACCATGACTACCACTTAACATGAGCCTGGCTCCATAGTTACTGGCTTTGCCATTTCAAATAGTTAACAATCTTGGCAAAATTGTCTTTAGTTATGAAATATGGCATCCTGTACCCACATATGTCTGGTGGATTTACCTAAAAACTGAAGATTTAAGGTACAGCTTTACAACAATGTTCCTGTTTTATAATACTGTTCCGTAACACAATATAACTATCATGGCATCCTCCAGTTGGATTTCCATACTGGGGTATTCACTGCATCTATTTTTTAATTGGGATAAAAATACAATCTGATTCTGGCAATTCAGATATCCCCAGAACAGTGTTGGCATCGAGACCTAGGAATGCGTTAAGAAAGCAGAACCTCAGTACCCGCCTTTCTCCTTCTCTATTAGAACCCGTATTTTTTTTTTTTTCCAAAAAAAATTTTTTTTTAAGATTTTATATTTATTTGACAGACAGAGACCACAAGTAAGCAGAGAGGCAGGCTGGGGTGGGGAGCGGGAAGCACACTCCCTGCTGAGCAGAGAGCCTGATGCGGGGCTCAATCCCAGGACCCTGGGATCATGACCTGTGCCGAAGGCAGAGGCTTTAACCCACTGAGCCACCCAGCTGATCCTAGAACCCATATTTTAACAAGATCCCTTCAGTGATTCGTGTGGGGGCTACCAGAGAGCCTCGGGGGGTGAAGGAATGTACCCAGGGCAGAACAAAAGAGATAGAAGTTTATTGATCACACTGCAAGACAGCAGTGGGAGGACAGTAAAGGAGAGACTGTCTGCCACAAAGTAGCATTTATAGGGCGGGATAAGGGAGTATGAAGACTTATGGAATTTTTGGGAAGCCTTTTAGGGTAATCTTAGGCACTGTCCGTGGTTGTAATTAGCGCATTAGTCAGTTAGGGCCTATGGCTATTTGGAGTGGGTCACTTAAAGAGCCTGTCTTCAGCTCTGTGGTCACAGTGGGTTCTCTTACCTTGTTCAGGGTTCCATTGCTCAAGCTTGTTGCCCAAAACAACCTTCACAGTTCATCCATACGTTCAAGTTAGCAAAGCTCTGAACTAGGCTCACACAATCGTGCATCTTTGAGTATCATTCCCAAGAAGGGATTTAAGAGCTACGTGCATACATTCAACAACTCAATATTGAGGGCTGAACTATACGTGCTAAGTCTTGAGTTAAGAGCTATAGCTGGTGTGTTGATCTCGAACAAGTTTGTCAGGAACACTGCTCCCTGCCCCCTAGTCTACAGCCCTCAAGCATCAAACCCAAAACATCGAACATCAAAAACACAAATGTCTCTACAAGATAGAATGAAATGTTTGTCCTGGAAACTTCAAAATATTTCTCCACCACAAAGCTCAACTGAGTTTAAACATTTTTTTTTTTTTTTTTTAATTCTAAGGGAGGATGAATCTCAGTTACATGGGATCTAAGTGCAGATTTGGGAAGTAAATTTCCTTGGCGGATGGGTAAGTTATAAAAAGCAAAAACCCCTCATAATCCTACTAAGCAGAGGCAACTAGTACTGCTCATCTTTTTTTCCTTTTTTTTTTTTTTGGTACTTTTTAAAAAAGATATTTTTTATTTATTTTACAGACAGAGATCACAGGTAAGCAGAGAGGGAGGTGGGGTGGGGGTGGGCAGAGAGCAGGTTCCCTGCTGAGCAGAGAGCCCCATGCGGGGGCTCGATCCCAGGACCCTGGGATCATGACCTGAGCTGAAGGCTGTCACTTAAACCCACTGAGCCACCCAGCCACCCCTTTTTGGTACATTTTTATATAGTTGCCATCATATTTTATATACAAATTACTTTTGGTTCTTTCCTGTAACATAGCATGACCATTTTCCTACTAAGAGCTCTTTATATTCTGCAGTCATTGAAATCATTCCCTATTTTAAACATACAAAGCAACCTTCCTCTTAATATTGGATAAAAAATAATACTGGGATGAATACTCTTATTAGATACATATTCTTGTCACACTATTTCATTACGCTAACAATGAATGTCTGAAATGGATGTTGATTTGAGATCAGTATTTTTTATTATGTTATAGGAGTGTGATTCTAGGCTCCTAGCTTTCTAGGACTTTAAAAATCACAAATGGGATTAAGCTATACCTTAGTAGCATCTGACAATATGGAAAAGCAACCCACTTATACTAGCTTAAGAAAGAAAAGAATATGGGGGAGTTTCACCTACAAAAAGTAAACAGAAGTCCAGCTGGGCCTGATGAACACTGAAAAGTTTTCAGACAGCTTTAATTTTTAGGCAGCATAGTACCCTTACATTTCTGGGTGATTGCTGTATTGGCTATTAAGTTTGGGGTACCTGGGTGGCTCAATTGGTTAAGAGACCACTTTCGGCTCAGGTCATGATCTTGGAGTCTCAGGACCAAGTCCTGCATCAGGCTCCCTGATCAGCGCAGAGTCTGCTTCTCCCTCCGGCCCTCCACTTCTCGTGCTCTCTCTCTCTCAAATAAATAAATACTCTTAAAAAAAAAATGTCCTTTGCATGTACATGACATTCAACTCCAGACTTGTCATTAAAATTCTAGGGCTCATCGTCACCTAAATGACACCCCTACCCTAGTCTAAATTCCCAGGAGAGCTAATCCAAATGCCTCCTCACCGATATCAGAATTCCACGTCAGTCTGTATAGGCCTTCCAGAGTGCTGAAAAAGGGTAAACTAGCTCTTCAGGAGACAGGAAAGGAGTTAGCAATCAGAATCAGATTCAGATTTTTCCTCCTTGGTCTACCCTGAGCTCGGTGATGGCTGTCTGCAAATGAGCCCAAAGTGAGAGGGATCCTTCAGACTATTAAAAAAAAGAAACAAAACAAAAATGAAAAAAAAAAAAATCAGCATCTGGTTCAAAATGTAGAACATGCTTTTGAGTATGCAGAAAGTAGGTTCCCTGGCAGTGGAATGCACGGATCAAGCCATACATTAAAAGATGAATAAATATGGTTGTGACAAATCAAGGTGAGGACAAAAAGCAAGTCTTGATAGTGAAATTATGTTGTCATCTTAGAGTAAGAAATTTGTGGGCACCTGGGTGCCTCAGTTTAGCATCTGCCTTTGGCTCAGGTCATAATCTCAGGGTCCTGGGATCGAGTCCCACATTGGGACTCCCTACTCCATGGGGAGTCTGCTTCTCCCTCTGCCTCCCCCAACTCCATCTTTCATGAATAAATACACGTCTTTAATAATAATAAAAAAAAAAGAAAAAAATTTGTGCTATGTGAATTCACTTCTAAGCTTTTGCTATTTTTTTCCTTTTGATTTCCTAATTTATTTTTGTCCAGTCTTGGATCTATAGAGTAAAGAAATCGCATTTAGGCCGAGGAGAAGTTAGTTCAGTCGCAGAAGGTGGAAGGGTGTAGAGAAAAAGATGGAGTCATTCAGGTCAAGCAGGAGCCTGTTTCAGATAGGGACCTGTGTCAAGCAAAGATGAATGCAGTTCAGGGTACCACAGAGAGGTTAAGTGACCCACTCTTGATCTCGAGGTCCTGAGTTCAAGCTCCACATTGAGCTCTATGCTGGGTGTGGAGCCTACTTTAAAAAAAAAAAAAAAAAAAGGTGGTGTAGCCACACGAGATATCGCTGGGACCAGCATCAGCTGACAGCCAGCACTCGCACAAGCAGAAGCAGGGGCCCCAGACTGATTAAAACCCCTTTGAAATGGAGAGGATTTTTGCAGCAAAGTGTCACTCCTCAGGCATAACCCCTCTGTGTCTGGACACTTAAAAAAGGCAGCAGCCAGACTGATCTCTGAACAGAACTCAGATCCTTTACTGCTGGAGCGTGATAAGTAGTATGTGTCGACCGAAGGGAGCCTTATCTCAACCGCACCCACAGATTGCCTTGTTTCCTGTACCCTTCTATTTTGCTTGTTGTGTGGCTTCTCTTATGTTCTGCTCTGTGGGCTGGGTAGGAAGTCAAGTTAATCACATGGTGAAATGTCATTGAGTTTGGAATCCTGAACCTGCTTTTTAAACATGATTAACTCTGCTTTACGATAAGGGAAAGCGGACATTGTGGAAAGACACAACTCGTGCGTGCTCACAACAAAGGGGGCATGGCAACATCAGAGGCTGGAACATGGACTGACAACGGACTGGAGAAACCTAGAAACACAAACCCAAGAGAACCATAGTTGCAATATCTTTCTGCCTGGGGTTTTCTTTCACAAGTTCTTCACACACACACACACACACACACACACTACACACGTGTCTGTATATATGTGTGTGTGTGTGTGTGTGTGTATGGTATATGTGTGTTTGTGTGTGTGTGTGTATAATTTAACATGGGATCTTCTCTTAAAGAACATGCAACCTGCCTAAGTGGGTTCTGTGGCATGGGATATATGGTTCTCTCTACCACAACACATGAGGAATGGCTCAGGTGGGATGACAAGGCACGCATGAGGTGACTGATCACTAACCCTGAATCCATATCATTTACAGGCAGTTAACAATGCTTGGAGTTAGAAGGTTCGGAATTCCCTGAACAAATGAAGCTCAAATGGGAGAACATGAAATTTCTCAACTGCTTTCCATGTTCCTAAGCTAACAGAATATTGCATCAGATGGTGACACAACAGATCGACAGAAGTTCAAACTCTAACGTAATTTATCGTTCCCTCAGTGGGGCAAGGTCTAACTTAGTCTTTGACCTAAACAACACTCTTGTCTATTTAAGACCCTGACCTTGTATTTTTTTTTTAAGATTTTATTTATTTATTTGACAGAGAGAGATCACAAGTAGGCAGAGAAGCAGGCAGAGAGAGAGAGGAGGAAGCAGTTTCCCTGCTGAGTAGAGAGCGGGATGCGAGGCTCTATCCAAGAACCCTGGGATCATGACCTGAACCGAAGGCAGAGGCTTTAACCCACTGAGCCCCCCAGGCGCCCCTGACCTTGTATTTCTATTTTATATTTCTGAGGTTTATTTTTTAAGGTGATTGGATACTTGGGTCCACTGAACTAACAAAAGCGAATCTCACATTTCCATCATGAGACAGAAGGACTGGACTCTAATTTGAAAGCGAGCCTTCATTTTTCTCGTATGAAGACACTTGTAATTTTTTTCATTATGAGGCACTTATTCTTCAACCATTGATAAGATCTAAAAACCTATCCTATTGCAATTTAGTTATCAGATGGACTTACTTTGTATTAAAGTTGAAAATTCTTTTTAGGGAAAATTGAATACTATAATTATGTATCTCTTACCATGTACAATTTACACTGGCATTTTTAAGCTTACGAAACTAGTAAAATATTCATTTTTAAACAACACAACTTAAAAAATTCTCCATTATATGAAGAATATGAATTTTTTGTTCTCTACTTTTTTTATTTTAAGCAAACTCCACGCCACACATGGGGCTTCAACTCACAACCCTGAGATTAAGAGTCCATGCTCTACTGAGGGAGCCCACCAGGTGCCCCAACATTTAGAGTTTGAAAGCAAATCATCACCTGCAAAACAGATGAATTAATCAGAGAATAGTATATCACAATGTATTCGAGGAATTATACTTTAGCTTCATGTATTTTTTATCTCTGTGTATGCTGCTAAAAACAACCACAAGACAACTGATATTAAACGTATTTATTACCATTTTAGATGTTTATACACACTTTAATACGTATGTATTAAAATATTACAGAAACTACTATCACGGTGGTAGAAATCGTTTACTTGAAAATATTAACGTCCCACACATCAAAATGCAATATCCTCTAATGAACTACAAAATGCCTGAAGTATGTTAAAGAGATAAAACGGAGTTTATCATACCTTACAGCTTTATAAAGAGTTGCTAGCTAGCACAAAGATACTGGATTTATTTTACAATGAAAATGTGCTTTGATAGTTTGAAGGCTTGGACACAATGTAGGGCACTTTCCACAACACCCAAGAGATGCTTTGGGTAAAAAGTTAGAAATGTATAAAACACAACTATCAGAAAGATTTTTTTAAAAAGAATATTAGACAATCATCCTTTAAAAAAACATTTAATATCAATGTCTTCTATCCAAACAGACATGATTCAGATATTTTCAAATATTTTAAAAACACTTCCCGAAAAATTTCCAATACAGTAGCTTTCAGATGTTCCCTCAACACCAAGGTGCTCAGATGAAGTAAATCTTAGGAGAACTCACCACCACCAACAAGCATTTTTAAGCATACACTTACTCTTCTTACCACCTTAAGCTGAGAAGTGTGCAATCTTCCACAAATATTCACTGAGTTCAGCGAACAAACGTTCACAAATGTTCAGCTGAATAACAACAACTAAAATATCAAAGTATCCTTTGGAAGACTGTGGAAAATCAAGTGTCAATTTATATAAGTATTCATAAACACATGAAAATGTTCTAGTGTATCCTAAATGCCTCTGCCCTTTTGAGCTATACAAAGAAGTAATTAAAAGGATAAACTTCTGAGTAGTTCCATAAAATATGGACAATATTTAAAAATGAGAAGCAGTCTGAAAAGCTAAACATTAACTATACTGTCTTATTAAAGGGCATAGAGGAATTTAGTAATTAATAGTACCACATAATTGTTTTATACAGGTTCTGTTCTCAGGCCTGCTTTTTAAAATTAAGTCACTATGAAAAAAATCTTTTCTGTCTGTAATTATATTTAAATCAATTTGACTCTACCTTTTAAAGTCTATTAATTTAGCAAAGATAGCCAAAAGTTGATATTTGAGGAAAAGACTTTCAATGCAGGGTATGAACAACGAAAGATCATTAAAAAGATGGTAATGAGGGCGCCTGGATGGCTCAGTGGGTTAAAGCCTCTGCCTTTCGGCTCAGGTCATGATCCCAGGATCCTGGGATCAAGTCCCACATCGGGCTCTGTGCTCAGCAGGGAGCCTGCTTCCCTCTCTCTCTCTCTCTCTCTCTCTGCCTACTTGTGATCTCAGTCTGTCAAATAAATAAATAAAACCTTTAAAAAAAAAAAAAAGATGGTAATGAAAGCATTCTCCATAAAAATAAAGACACCTCAGGCAGGTCCACCTGTACTTCTAGTTTAGGGGAAAAACATGGTCAACCTTTTTAAAAAAATTATGTAATTTTAAACTTTGCACTAAGTCAGGGCCTTTTTTCCCACCAAGAGTCAGGCTTTAGTGTACTTGAAGGAAATTAAGTATATTGTAAAGATACTGGCTTCTAATAATATATAGACATATTGCTGTATGGTATCAATATATTGATATATAATCTAATAGAGGAGTAACAACAACACTGATCCTAAGTGGTAATTAAGCATCATCTTTCAAACTATTTCTGGTAGAAAAAACTTGGTTGCCCCTTTCCTCAAGCGAGAATACAATTTTCCTCGAAAACAAGATACAAAATTAGAAATTCTGAAAGGTTCTGTTTGTTAAACCTCCGAAAAATATGCAATCACCTTTTAAGTATAAAGCACTAAATACAGGGTCAACTGGGTGACTCGGTTGGTTAAGAGTTTGCCTTCAGCTTGGGTCATGATCCCAGGGTTCTGGGTTCGAGCCCCACATCGGGCTCCCTGCTCTGCAGGGAGTCTGCTCCTCTCTCTCCCACTCCCCCTGCTTGCATTCCCTCTCTTGTATTCCCTCTCTCGCTGTGTCTCTCTCTGTCAAATAAAAAAATGAAAAGAGCTAAATATAATTGTGCCTTGTCTAAAAGTGACACTGTTCATCAGAAATCTAGTGCTTCCTTTCTCTTCCCAAATCTTTGGAGATTTAATGTATCTTGAGAGGATCAACCAACAATGGAAATTTAGGCCAACTAGAAATGCTTATGGAAATTCAGCACCATTACTGAGGAAACATGCCTCTGAAGTATGAGGGTATAAAAAGAGCTTCATTCCAAAAGGAAAATCTATCATTACAAAGGAAGCAGTCAATCTCTTACGTTCAAATCATGAGGATTAGTGATCATTGGTTCCTCTGGAATGAGACTTTTGACTCCAGCATTTATATATATGTTTATTTGTGCTTTATAGTATGGCTATATGTGGCTCAAAAAACTTACTGGTATATAAAAAATAAAAAGGGATTAAAAAATCCAAATTCTATTAAAGACTAGTAAAGTTAAAGTAATATAAAATGTCAAGTTTCAATCTAGTAGTACTAAAAAAAAAAAAAAAGTACCTCTACATAGACTGTAGAGCATCAGTTCTCAACCTTTTTTCTGACACAATGAATCTACGACATATTCCAAAGAATAAACCCGTATTCTGACCAAGCTTTTCAAAAATGGGAAGGAAAATAAAATATTACGGAAACAGAGATGGGACGCAAAATCTTCATGGCAGATCAGCGCCAGTACCCGTGCTGGGTTATGGCAGAGAGCGCTGGTGCAGATGACCCCTGGCCGCCAGTTTCAGCCCTCACCTCTTTCTCTCACGCAAGAGTATTTTCCAGAGCCCGAGTGAGTCAGTAATGATGGAATACTAACCTGAAATTTTCTCTAATTCATCTTTAAAAAGTAAAT
Organism: Mustela putorius furo; assembly: GCF_011764305.1. NCBI lineage: Eukaryota > Metazoa > Chordata > Mammalia > Carnivora > Mustelidae > Mustela > Mustela putorius. Next base: position 804,294 of record NW_025421301.1, read on the forward strand.
CAATCACAAAACACAAATGCTTTGTATGAATAACAATGAGCTTGTGACACTTCCCCAAAAAAAACAGGAGAATAGTATTAGTGTGCTGGTTACCTGCTAACAATCCCTGTTCTAGGATGTTATGGAGGCTTTAGAAAATACAACCGTGTTCCTCAGAGTGCGGGACTTAGGTAAGGAATTTAAAACCTATAGTTGCGAAATTTATTAAGTTGATAATGAGGAAACGAATTCCGTCTACAGAAACCAGCCATCTTGGACATACCCAGTTCTCAGCCGGCAGCCTCTGCTGATCCCTGTCCTGTTTGTAAAATCTATACTGACCAAGGCTCTTTGAGATTACAAATAATCAGAAGGGGTGTGGCATCCAAGACCCGGTTCTTAAAGCTGATGTGAAGAGCAGAAGACTGGCTTGCAGAGGGGACCGTCTTAAGGCATCAAGGGAGCTGTAGGTCAGAATGAAGTAAATGCTACAAGAAACAAATGTCTGAAGATGCCAGAACTCCAGAGCAGGATAAACTGCCAGTGTATTAAACCAGGGCACTGCCATCTAAACCCCTTTCCCTGAGTTTTCAATTGGCTTGAAGTTCTATCCTAGGAGAAGATCTGATTATATGACAGAAGTCAAAGAGAAACCGGTTTTATTTTACTGTTATGTAAGACAGAGATTGGCAAAAAATTTTTTTTTACACAAAAGCCCAGATAGTAAATATTTTCAGTGTTTCTGGTCACATGATCTGGTCTTGGTCTCTGGTATTTTTTTCCCCCTAGGACTGTTTAAAAATGTAAAGATTATTTTTTAGCATGCTAGCCATATAAAAGCGGGTGCTTGCCAAATGAGGCCTTAGCTTGTAGTCCCTTGATACAGAAGAAAACCAAGTCTCAACTACTAACTCTCCTCCTTTTTTCAACTTTAAATAATGTCAGAATAGGAATCACAGGTTCAAAGGACTGTAAGGATGAGTGATGTAACTTTCCAAATGGGGAGCTCAAGGCTCAGGGGTCCCGAGTGACTTGCTTGTAACAGAGAGGTCAAACACTTATCTCTCTTTTATCTTCCACTTTTGGAATAAACTCAAATTTGAAGACTCCCTTTAAAATAAAGAGTACTAGAGCTTTACTATATTCACAGCTTAAAGTATTTGCTTTACCAGATACTTTTTTTTCACATTCTTTTATCATGTTCAAGAAATGTACCCTAAGAACCAAGAAAAACTTGAGATACCACGGGGCTTAAGGAGGCTTAGAATTCTGTCCCCTATACTCAGTAAACTGGACAGGCTGGCTTCTGAGTAGAAGCCTGAATAGGGCTGCTGGGTAGAGGTGTCCCCTTATATTGCATTAATATTCAAAGCAAACAGACTTTGCTCCTTTCTCGTTAAGTTCCTCTAGTACACACTGAGCTACTAAGCAAACACTTCACAGAAAGAGTCTAACCCTATCCATCTATTATTTTTTCCTATTACAGAAATATGGAATTAGGAATAGCACTTTAATGTCACTTCTCAGAGTTAATTAAACAAAAATTTTTCATTTTCCTTCAAATGGTAAAACCGAAGCTTATTCTTTGTACCTGAGTTATTAGTTGTTTCCCACAGCATTTCTGATTAAAACCTGCTTTCATTATCAACGAAAAGATTCTCTAAACTAAAGCAGATATAGTCAGATATTCAAAATGAACCTTCCCTAAATTTAGTACTTGAATTTTAAAACTATATCACAACCCTAGACCAAAGGAAAAAAATCTTTCATGGGTCAGTTCTGAATATAGTTTGAAATCCCTTGAATCTTTTAAAATACATTTATACAACAACTGAATTTATAAAATACTATCATTGATAAACCATGTATCATCCAGGTTGTTTAAGAAATGCCATCACAGGGGTGCCTGGCTGGCTCAGTCGGTGGAGTATGTGACTCTTGATCTCAGAGGGCTGAGTTCGAGCCCCACGTTGAGTGTAGAGATTACTTAAAATCTTAAAAAAAAGAAAGAAAGAAAGAAATGCCATCACATATCAACTCCTAAAAGACCACAACTGCATCAAACATAGATGTGTGAAAATCTTCATTTTATTTATTTAAATTAATTTTTTAAAATAAACTCTACGCCCAGTGTGGGGCTCAAACTCATGACCCTGAGATCAGGAGTCACATGCTCTACTGATTGAGCCAGCCAGGCACCCCTGAAAACTTTCATTTTAGGTATGAGGTCATGTGTTTTCTCTACATCATGTTTTCACGTTTCAGGTAAGAGGAATTTGAATCCCTTAACACTAAAAATTAAGGATGCCTTCCTCCATCATTAAAAAAGATTAAAGAAAAAAATCATTACTTCTCAGTGATCCATAAGTGGCTCTTAGATCTTCCTTTTATTCTACTGTATTTGAAAACCCTTCTTCTTGAAGTTTCAACTTGAAGTCCTCTTTGATTCTCTCTAGCAACTCTGGTTTAAAAATAATATCCAATGCAGTCATTGCCAGAGCCTTGGCGGTACGTAAGGTGTAAGACTGAGCTTCTTGTGAACCTAAAAAGTAGAGAAAATAAATGGGAAAACCTCATTATTTATTACAAATGACTGGTTTTCAGGTTAGTGCTTGATACCAAAACTGCCTCTCCAAATGCCCACCCCAATACAGTATTCTCTGAGGTCACATTAGATAATGAAGTACCAACAGGCTAAACCAAACAGGCAACTACTACCACAGAGCCTTCACGAACACGGTCACTTCTTTTTTTTTTCTTTAAAGATTTTATTTATTTATTTATTTGACAGAGAGAGATCACAAGCAGGCAGAGAGGCAGGCAGAGAGAGAGGAGGAGGAAGCAGGCTCCCTGCTAAGCAGAGAACCCGATGTGGGACTTGATCCCAGGACCCTGGATCATGACCTGAGCCGAAGGCAGAGACCCAACCCACTGAGCCACCCAGGCGCCTAACATGGTCACTTCTAATAACACTTACCTGCAGCTTCAGTGTATTGTTCTGTATGATTCAAGGCATCAGTTCCAATGTAAAAATATGGATGAATCCCAGGAACCACAAAAGTGACATTTCCAAAATCAGTAGATCCTTGGAAAGGTAAGACAAGCCATGAATTTCTAATTGTTAGTCCAATGACCACCAGACTATGGTGTTCTACAGCACCTTACATGATTTGCCACTCCTTTCCTGTTAGAAATTCTCTACTCCTTTGGCCTCCATGACTTGACTCTCTCCTGATTGTCTGGCTTTCTGTCTCCTCTAAATTGCTTCCTGTGCCTGTCTCCTAAGTGCTGGTCATTCCTAAGGAGTTATCTTTGGGTTCCTTCTCTGTGTACTTGTGGGACCCCAAAACTCCCATGTTTTTAATCACCTTTCAGATACTGACAACTACTCTATCTCCAATCTAGACATCTTCAGGAGGTTCTGGATTCAACAGGCTACTGAACAGCTCCCCTTAGAAGTCCCATAAGCACCTCAAAGTTAACATACTAATAATATATACCAACTTATCATACCCCAACCTGCTTTCTCTTGAACTCATCTCAATAAATGACATCAACCCCCATTTCTATGGCCAAGTCCTTTTAAGTCCACTTCATCAACATCTATTACTGTATTTTAGGAGAACATCTCTAACATGCAAACATATTAGTAATGATGCTTTTAAAAAGAACAAAATCTAAAATAACCCCCAATACACTTATAACTACTTAAATTCTAATAGTTACTTACTGAACAACTATTAGTAAACCACTGTAATAGTCACAACTCAAAAACTGGAATGCCCCCTTATAACCTGCTAGCCTGCGTACTGATGACTGACAATGAATCAAAATTCTAGTTCTCCTTTAAGTAGCTTACTCAAAAATTAGAACTCAGCAAACTTAAACACTAGAAGTATTTAGAATACAAAGGAAAAAGTATGCTGGCTATTTCTAAAAACAAATCTGCTCATTTAACACTTTATATTCACTGAAGAGTTCATTAGTTTCTTTCCCGTAACCATTAACTTTGTGAAAAATATTAAATGTTAAAAAACTATATATTAAGTATATTTTTAAAATGTTTTTTAAATGTTAAATATTAAAAACAAGAGCAATAACCTCCTATCTCCAAAGCTGCAAACAAAACCATTTAGCCAAAAATGGTATTTTCCTTCCTCAAACAGCACAATATAGTATATATGAAGGAACTTAATTACCTGAAGAGCCATTCAGCATTGCGTCTTCTGAAATAAATTCTATTCCCAGTTTTTTTCCATTTTCAATATAAGCTTTCCACAGGCTCTTATTGGGAAGAACATTGTAATAATCATGGGCTCCACCTTTTATTTCTACCTAATAAAAAATTATAAAACAAATTTTGAAATAAAAAACTCATTCACTATCTAATTTTCAAACCAGCAAGAGTTTTAAGGGCACACTTCCCCTTCCAGATATAAACTCTCTCAAATATTTTACCTTTAAAAAATATGTATTTTCTACAAGGAGACTTCCCTAGGATCCTATCTCCTTTATGTGATCTATGCACCAAACCACACAACGTCACCTCGCTCTACTGGCCAGTGAGTCTCAACTTCTGTAACTTCAGTAGGGTACGGGGGGAGCCCAAGAATCTCCATTTTAACCAGAACCTCCTAGTAATTCTGTTGCAGGTGGTCCAAAAACCAGGCACTGAGAAACACTGCTCTAGGCTGTAGCCTCTACAAGAAAAAATTAAGCTTTACTCATATCCAAAATACAAGCTGACACTGCCACTACTGCCTGAAAGGTTTAAAGGTACCCTGGGGCAAGGTTCACCATGAAGAAGGGTTGACTATGGTCTTCACTTATTATTTATTCATTTTTCAAAGTAATCTCTACACCCAATGTGGGGCTTGAACTCACAACCCCAAGATCAAGAGCTGCATGCTCTACCGACTGAGCCAGCCAGGCTCCCCCAGGCCTCACTTATTAATTTCAGTATTTCGGTGTATGAAGATTTACAAGCAGTTTATCGGTGGCCAGTTAAGAGGATTTACAGATTTTGTTTTGATTAAATCCAAATGGCTAACAGTTTCTCAAACTAAAGGTAATACCACTACCACTAGTAAAACCCAATTATAAAATGGTGGAGTGAACATTTCTTCTATTCTTAGCAATATCTAAGTTGGAAATAATGACAACCTTGGGGTGCCTGGGTGGCTCAGTGGGTTAGAGTCTCTGCCTTCAGCTCAGGTCGTGATCCCACGGTGCTGGGATAGAGCCCAGTATCGGGCTCTCTGCTCGCTGGGGAGCCTGCTTCCCTTCCTCTCTCTCTGCCTCTCTGCATATTTGTGATCTCTGTCAAATAAATAAAAATCTTTAAAAACAAAAAAACAAAACAGTTCCTCTTAAAAAAAAAAAAAATTAATGGGACGCCTGGGTGGCTCAGTTGGTTAAGCAGCTGCCTTCAGCTCAGGTCATGATCCCAGCGTCCTGGGATCGAGTCCCACATCGGGCTCCCTGCTCCCTCTGCCTCTGTCTGCCATTCTGTCTGCCTGTGCTCGCTCGCTCACTCTCTCCCTCTCTCTCTGATAAATAAATAAAATCTTTAAAAAAATATATATATTAAAAAAAAAAAGAAAACCTGGTCATATATTAAAAGTCAGCCAATATATAAAAAATTATTACGAGACTATCTAAAATACAGATTAAAATCTAGTAACAATACACCTCGTCCTAAAGGAATATTTCCCTTGTGATACTAGCTAATGATAACAGTTCATGCATTTATTCTATAAATATTTTTATTATAATTATAAATAAATAAGGGATGAATGATTAATTTTTTTCCTCTCTGGACATTTATGCTGCCTGAGAATCACTGCTACTGTGAGACACCATTCACTAGCTGAATAAATCACACATCTCCAGTCTAAGGAGAGCAGAACAAATAAATTAGTAAGGATGAGAGTTAGGCCCTAACTCTTAATAAAACACCTGATTTAATTCTCACAAGAACCTGAAGATAGATTATATGATCTCCATTTTTCAAGAGAAAACGGAGGCCTAAACAGATGAAATAGTAAGACAGTAATAATGTTTCCAAAAGTTACAAAATCAGTAGGTAAAAAGCACCTATTCCAGATCTTGGCTCTCTGACTGGACCCCGACTCCCTCCCAGGGCAAGGTGACATAATTCTCAAGCTTCTCATTCTACTGTATGCCCTGTATGATTAGTACATAAATGTCCCTGATTTCATGGAAATGAAACTTTCCTCACTAACTTCTGCATCTATTTTAACTTTCCAGGAAGCCGTAAGTATTTATATCATTGCTACACATACCTGTAATTTCGCCAAAAATAGCTTTTGCTGATTTTGCCCCAAAGTTCCCTTTATAGGACTATTTGAGTAATTCTAAAACATAACTGCCAAAAAGGGAGGCTATAACTTGCAAAAAAGCAGGGATTCGGTTCAGCCCTATGAAGAGTTATTCCAGGAACAGTGTAATAAAAGGACTGTGGTCCTTCCTATGTGGGCACTAAGTAAAATGAGTAAGAATTAAAGACCTTCATATCAGCTACTCAGTCAACTGATTTTACATACTCAAAACATTGCCAAATGAAAAAGGGGCAAGGTAGATTCTAATCTAACTTTAAAAAAAAAAGATTTATTTATTCATTTTAGAGAGCGACCTCAGGTGCATGTATACCTGTGAGGTGGGGGAGGGGCAGGGAGCATCTCAAGCAGACGCTGAGCTGAGTGCAGAGCCCCAGGGGGCTCAATCTCATGACCCTGAGATCATGACCTGAGCTGAAATCAAGAGTCTGACACGTAACCAAATGAGCCACTCAGGCGCCCCGGGTTCTAATCTAACTTGGTAATATTCTAACTAAACAACCCCAGCCCACATATATACCTCTGATTATAATTTAGATTAACTCTTAAAAGTTCTTACTGTACACCCAGTAGCCAAAGCTGCAGCTCTGAAGCAATCTTCTGCCTTTTTGGTCAAAACTGGAAGTTCTTTCATTGAGGGTGCACGGAAGTAATAGATTAATTCGGAATAAGAGGGAATGATATTGGGTTTTACACCACCATTTTTTATTATGCCTATAAAAAGAACCAAATTACTGAAATTGAGCTTGGAGACCATTTCTTTAGGTTAAAATATACCTATTAAGTTTTCAGCCAGTATGTACACGAAGAAAAACAATTTAAATTCACTAGCTTCACAGATTTACCAATCAAAGATTTTGACATGTTGTACAAAAGTTTCTATACACACAGTAAAGTATTACTTTCTAGCTAATAGGGAAAAAATTGTCTCTGTGTACTTTATTCTAAGGAATTTATATAATGCTAAGAAATTATGTTGCATGATTACAAAGCTATTAAAAACTTCTATAACTGTCCAGCTTTCTGAAAGAGAACTTTATTTTAGTAGGCTTCTTTACAGTTATATATTTTGAGAAACTTTTGACCTAAGGGGAAAAAAAAGTGGTATAAGCTTCTGTAATTACCCTTGTACTTCCAGAATCCAGTGGATATTTTAAATGGCATATAAATTATGGGAACATAATTTTTATGCCAGCAAGAAACCAAAGCAGGTCAAAAATCAATAAGCACTATTAACTGTCAAAACAAATGCATTATTTGGAAATACGACGAGAAGGAAGGTTTATCCATTCAAAGTAAAACTAGAATATACGTACAAAGTCTAAATTTATATGACCCGCTTTCAGAAATATTATTTCTACGTATTTCTCTTAAAAAAAAACTAAGAAAATTAGCAAAAGTGCAACTATAAACTAACTTCAGCCTACAACAAAATCAGGTAAAGAACAGATATTAAAGTATAACAATATCCCAAATCATAAGAAAATAAACTAAAAAATAAACTCGTACCTTCAAAATAGTATTTTATTACTGTTGTTACATTAAGGTAATACACATAATTTTATAAGATGTTACTCAGGATTAGCAGCACTTGACAAAATAAAACCAGTACCCCTAACTTTTTTTAAATTGAGGAAATGATCTGCTACCATTAAAAGACAGTGGGGATAACTGGAAAATCAAGATTCAACTTTCAAATACTCAGAGAAAGCATGTATGTCCTCACATAAAACCAATTATTTCTATCTCAAAATGACCATTCAATTTATGCATGAATACTCTTAACTGTCTTCTTACCCAATATTCACAAACATCCTAGGATCTGTCACATGAATTTCTGAAAATGTTTAAGAAGTTTGGAGTATTCAAGTGAAGTACATAAAATGTTTCCAATTTTTAAAACTCACACACTAATTACACTGCACAACTATATTAAGCACCATCTATCACACGCAACATTTGACATCCGTACCATGGACTCTCCAGGTTGGTTTCATTTGCTGTCTCAACACAGACAGATTGTTGTAGGCGAGAACGGCAGCATCCAAGGCATTCAATCCTTCCCAGGGATACGCAGCGGCATGGGAGGCTTTTCCATAGTACTTTACAGTCATGCTAGGAAATAAAACATCATTTGGAATTACTCTTTTCAAAATTGATAATTCTTTACATTCTTTTTATGTACTTCATTTGAATACTCCAGGTACTGTTATTAGAATTACCCAACAAGTATTCAGAATTCATTCAGACTGCTGGAATTTTCATTTGCAAATCATTTGTAGGAACAACATAACAATTTATGCACCTTAGTTATAGCTTACTGTCACGTAATACAGTGACTGACACGAAGATGGCATTCCTCCCAGAGGAGAGAAAAAGACATCTTTGCTCAGTCGACCTCCCGTACAAATTAAATCTGTATAAAATTCAAGTCAAACAAACATGCAATTCTGGATTAGATGCTGCAGTTACAAAAAAGGGGGCTCCTGTCTCCTTCTACACTGCCTTGTGGTAACTCTGTATCAAAGGTCTGCAAAGCTCAGCTAGTTCTGTCTTAAGGGTGGGAGAAGGTAAAGGAAAACAAACAGGGGAGAGACAGAGGCATTGGCAGAGATCTCTAACCTCTAAGGTTCTCCAGGCATGTCCTCCTATCCACTACCCCTAAAACCAAAGAGGAAAGATTCTTCCTACTGCCACAGCACCAGCTCCTGGGAATAAGAATGAAGATACCAGAACCATTAACATGGTCATCCCCTGGGGCGCCTGGGTGGCTCAGTGGGTTAAGCCGCTGCCTTCGGCTCAGGTCATGATCCCAGAGTTCTGGGATCGAGTCCCACATCAGGCTCTCTGCTCAGCAGGGAGCCTGCTTCCTCCTCTCTCTCTCTCTGCCTGCCTCTCTGCCTAATTCTGATCTGTCTGTCAAATAAATAAATAAAATCTTTAAAAAAAAAAAAAATGGTCATCCCCTGAAAACAAGGCCTGATAAGATGCTGAGATGTAAGATCACTGAGAACAAGTAAGAAACTCTGCCTGAATGGTTCAGTTATTAATCCTTAGCTACCACAGGGGAGAATATGTGGTTTTCCAGAAACAGCTGAGCAGTGGCTCCTTGAGACGGCCCACAAAGTGGACCATTAACTACTGTGATTCTAAGTTCTGGTGTACAAAATTCAAACCACTTCAATGATCCATGCTCCCAAGTACCAAAGAAGGGAGCTCTTCCACATAGAGAGAAATAAATAAAACATCACACCAGACAAATCAGCAAAGTATCTACTGGCAAATTCCACTAAAATCCACAGCTGGTTAATTTCTGTATACTCTCTCAGAAACATAATTCACCCTTTTTGCAAAGAACTCAAATTACAATCAATAAACTGGAGAAGTGTGCTTTCTTCCCAACTCTAATAAAGCTGCCTCTTACATACCTAGTCAGTTGCAAGGATAACCCCATATTAAAGGATATTTTCCAGAAAACAGATTGCTCAGTTTAAAGTAGAATAAGTGTTAGGACGCCTGGGTGGCTCCATCTGTTAAGCGTCCAACTCCTGGTTTAGGTTCTGGTCATGATCTCACTCATAGGATCCAGCTCCACTTCGAGCTTTGCGCTCAGTGTGAAGTCAGATTCTTTCTGCCTCTCCCTGTGCCCCTTCCCACTTGTACTCTCTCTCGCTCAAATAAATCAAGCTTTAAAAAAAGGATATGTCAGTGGCTCAGTGGGTTAAAGCCTCTGCTTTCGGCTCAGGTCATGATCCCGGGGGTCCTGGGATCAAGCCCCGCATCGGGCTCTCTGCTCAGCGGGGAGCCTGCTTCCTCCTCTCTCTCTCTGCCTGCGTCTCTGCCTAATTCTGATCTGTCTGTCAAATAAATAAATAAAATCTTAAAAAAAAAAGGATATGTGTCAACACATTCTGTTTGCTATTTCGATGCTTTTCAGGTACTACTTTAACAGTCCTATTATGAATACCATATTCAATCTCAATTAGAGGAGAATTACAAAATGTTATTCAAGGGAAATCAAGTAAGGCATCACATCATCACTTTTCAATTCACTTTTTAAATGCATAAATATGGAGGGGGTTTCTTAAAAAATTTCTTAAAGATTTTATTTATCCATTTGTCAGAGAGACAGAGAAAGCACACAAGGGAGAGCACAAGCAGGGGGAGGGGCAGAGGGAGAAGCAGACTCCCAGCCAAGCAAGGAGCTTGACATGGGGACTTGATCCCAGGACCGTGGAATCATGACCTGAGCCGAAGGCAGAAGCTTAACCAACTGAGCCACCCAGGTGTCCCTAAATATGGAGTTTTAGTCTCCAGCTAGGACATGCAAACATCTTAACACTCTGTTTTCCACAAGTTGTTTCAACTTGATCACTCACTCATGTTCCGCCACATCGGGTAGGTAAGCAGCATTCTCTTGGGATGGGTGGGCCATGAAAACAACATCAAGATTTTTAAAAGCCCCTGCTTCAATTAAGTCAATTTTGCCACCACCATCTTCTTCTGCAGGGGTTCCCAGGACAATTACCTAGAAGGAGATACCTGTGTCAGAGCAAAAAAAAACAACAAAAAACCTCGGAGGAAAATATCAAATTGATTCCCTTGCATATGTATTCACAACCTACACTCAAACTATGTGGAGGGAGGTTTTGTTCTCTGATACTTCAATAATGCAGGGGGAATAAATCTATGGTGTTAAATTAACCACAAATTCTAATTTACATTATTATACTAATTACATGCCAAGTATGCACTAAAGCTACAAAAGGAAATTTTTCCTAATTTTATAACTCAATTTTATACAACTAATGGCAAAGATGAAAAAAAGATAAATACTATCTACTGAGCTCCTCCAAATTCTTTAGGACTTGTCTCTTAAGGCTTCTTCTTGATTAAGTCTTTTAGTAATATATATAATTATTCATATACCTTTTTATTATTATATTTTTATTTCATTATTATAATTATTCATAAACTGGTAAAGAACTTTCTGATTACTTACTAGGTATCCTCACAACAACCCTGTGAGGTAGGCGAGTGATGTATGCCATCATTTCAGGGATGATAGTTTTGAGGCAAGGAGGGAAGTGTTTTGCCCCAAAACACAGAGCAAGTCTCCAGGCATAGCAGGGATTAGATGTCCTGATATCAGGCCTGAACTCTGGTTCCTTACTGAGATACCTCATTAAAATGTCTTAACTCATTAAACTTTTATGAAGAGCATTAAATAAACCTTAATGCCACAGTTAGAAACAGCCAACTATTACACAAACTTACTAATTCGATTCCACCAGTTCAACCAGGCAGACTTACTGGTCACCAAACACCTAATTAAACAAAAGAGAACTTTACAGAATAAACATTTTACTTTGATATTTAAGCTTAACTTCGTCAAACAATTTTTAAAAACAAAGAAAAATTATCTGTAAACAACTAATACACTTTCAAGGTCATGTATAGGAAATACAACGAAATGGGCTGGAAAAAGTCTTGGCTTGTTAAGGGACTCAACATAAACTCCACTTTCACAGAGGAAAGATAACCTTGCTAAAACTATGCATTACCCTTCAAAAGTGTACATTTCCCAAAGCTGAACCTTGTTTGTTAGTCTATAAAGCACTTAAACTCTTAAATTAACCTACTTGTTACTCCGAACCCTTGACTCCTTAAATCTGATGACTTCTCAAGTTACATTTTGCTGACTTATCAAGTTACATTTTGCTGACTTCCGGAATCTTGCATAAACCTCCTTAAAGTTAGATCTCTTCAGTGTTTCATGCAATGCCAAAGGACACGCCCCCCACCCCCACCCAACTAAACAAAAACCTACCCAGCTGCAAAATCAAGCCCCCAGAAGCAGAAAAGAGAAGGCAGCTAAAGAGAATAAGCCACAAAAAATGAAACAGTTAAGATAAAAGAAAAGTTACTGACACTGGAAAAAAATGGGCTACAGAATATGAAAAGAAAACCTCGGTCTTGCCCTTAAGCCGAATGGAGACGACTGTATCTTAGCTCACAGAATGAAGGATATACCATCTGAAAAAACACAGTAACACAAGATTAAACTCGCCCTATAATAGACATAAACGGCATTTCCCCCACTTAAAGGAGAAATATCTTAAAATCATGAAATATTAAAATTTAAGGATGAACTCACCCGAGTAGTAAATGTTCATTCACTTCCCCACTCTTTGTGGGGAGGTTTGGTAGTTCTAATGATTGAAAACTTCCTATCCAAATACCAATGATTCGACTCACAACAGCTCCTATGACTGCCACGAACAAAGGATGTTTTGGAGCCTAAGAAAGGGAGACTATAGGTTTCCCTACAATAAGTACTTCCTTCCAGAGATTGCACAACCTTGTCAGCAAATTGCGGTTACCTCTGTTTCCAAAAATAAATCACAGCGACAACCAGGCTCGGTTCTAAGTTCTCTCCTTAGGGGAGTCTACTCAATCGTTTACAACTACATAAGAGAAAACAAAACAAAAATCTGAAAAATGTCGCTGGGCCGACAACCTGAGAACGACTGACTTTTATCCAAGAGTTCTGCCTTCTGGCAAAGGCGAGGCCGGGACACCGCGGGAACGGGTGCGCACGGGAAGCGCCGGGGCCTGCGATCCCCGGGTCCCGCCCGGCCTGGGCAGAGACGCTGGAAGTCCCGAGCCAGGGCCCCACCTCACCTTCACCGGCGGAGGCGGTCCGGGGAGGCTCTCCAGAGCCCCCTTCACTCCCAGTGCGGCCGCCGCCCCGACCTCGGCGATCAGGTTGTGGCCGCAGGCGTGCCCGATGCCGGGCAGCGCGTCGTACTCGCAGAGGAAGCCCAGCTGCAGCGGCCGCGGCGTCGCGCCGGCCCCCGGCGACCCCCACTCGGCGCGGAAGGCCGTGGCCAGGTGGTAGTGCGGCTGCACCGTCCACGAGGCGACCGGAGGCTCGCACTCGAAGAAGCGGGTCAGCACGCCGTGGGCCCGGTGCTCCTCGTAGGCCAGCTCGGGCTCGCTCCAGATCGCGCGGCTCAGAGCCCCCAGGCGCTCGGCCGCCTCGTCAATGCGCTCCGCGGCGCGCAGCTTCAGCAGCTCCAGCTCGGAGACGCCTGCGCGGGCGCCCCCGTCCACCGGCCGCTCCTCTCCGGGTCTCATCGTGCCCACCGCCGGTGACCTGAGAGCACGCCGCTAGACTCTCCGCTCGCTTGCTCCCTCCTAGCTGCCCACCGCTGGCCCGCACGCCCAGGCGTCCGGGAGTATCCTACCTGAGCGCGCCAGTCAGCCCAGCAGCTCCCGCGAGCACCGCCCCGGAGCCCCGGGGCCCCGCCTCCAGCGCCTCGCCGGGTACAAGATCCGCCCCTTCTGCACCCCTTCGGCGAAGGCTCCAGGCCGCTGGAGGGGGTGGGGAATGAGGAGTGCTCCCAGCGGAGGGCACTGGAAAGTGGCGGTGTAGAGGGACTCGTCTCTCTTCCGTCTCCTTGACTGTGCTTACAACTGAACTGTGCTTTAAGGTCATTATCACTTTTCTGCTGCTGCTTATTTCCCACAGCAGCAGAATGAGGACGGTTTTATTGGTTAATTGGCGTCAGGCACAGGACCAAGTGGAACATGATCCTTGAAAAACGCCACTTTCCTTTCTAGAACAGTAATGAAAACTTATACAAGCTTTTTAGTTCATAAAACTAGATGTCAGTATAAAAGTGCTATACGGAGAACACTGCTCTATAGACTCCATGTTCTTAAAGTGTACTGTGCTGTCCTCACTTTCTTCTTCATGAGGCTGCTGTATTCTATTAAAAGGTGCAACTACTCGGGGTGCCTGGGTGGCTCAGTGGGTTAAGCCAATGCCTTCACCTCGGGTCATGCTCCCAGGGTCCTGGGATCGAGCCCTACATGGAGCCCTACATGGAGCCCTACATGGAGCCCTACATGGAGCCCTACATGGAGCCCTACATGGAGCCCTACATGGAGCTCACAGCGGGCTCTTTCCTCAGCGGGGAGCCTGCTTCCTCCTCTCTCTCTCTCTGCCTGCTTGTCATCTCTGTTGTTGCCAACAACAACAACAACAACAAGAAAAAAGCTGCAACTACTCTGTGACTTTTCTCCTAAGAGTGACACTCGTGTCTAGAACAGCACCTGGAGTACAGTAAGGACTGAATATGTATTCGCTACTATAGTCTATTTGAGTAGAGTAGAACTAAGAATTTAAAATGACGATATTTTTTTTAAAGCCCATACTGAAGAGTTAATAAAAAGATTTATGGTCGGGGCTCAGTGGATTAAGCCGCTGCCTTCGGCTCAGGTCATGATCTTAGGGTCCTGGGATCGAGTCCCGCATCGGGCTCTCTGCTCAGCAGGGAGCCTGCTTCCCTCTCTCTCTTTCTCTGGCTGCCTCTCTGTCTACTTTTGATTTCTCTCTGTCAAATAAATAAATAAATCTTTACCCAAAAAAAAAAAAAGATTTATGGTCGTAAATATTCATACCATTTTGTTGACTTAGGTGTTTGATTTGAACAGTAACAGCTATGAAAGAGAACATATAGCCGGTTTCATTTGTAACTGTAACTGATGGCGAACTCGACTAACAGGATGTGTGCAGCTGCTGTGCGCAATGTAACTGGGTTGTAAATTACCCCAGCAAAGAAATTCAAGATGCTGTGCTCTTGTTTTCTTCCAGAATTAAGCACAAAGTCTGAGGGAAAAAAACAAACTGCTGTTGATGCTATTCTAAGGTGTTTTGTGTATTGAAAGCTTCTATCGGCTTTTCATACTCCACCATCCTTTCCCCTTAATTTGTCACAGTTAGGTTAAATGGGACACGATATATTCATGTAATTAGAAAAATGCATTTTTTAAAGATTTAATCTGTTCTAGAGAAGTGTGGTTTTTGAAAATAAGTCTAATGGAAGCTGGGTACATGAAGACTTTCTGTTACTGTTGTAACTGTTCCATGTGCTAACAATCCCAGAGCAAATGTCATATTTGAACTCAGAAAAATACTGTCATTCTCCTTGACACCCTAACTAAATCTCAGCCTGAAGGTGACAAATGTGGTAGTAAATTCCTGGGCCCCCTTATCTATACTAAGTAAATCATACCCTTGTATATTTCTGATAAAAATTCCACCTTTATTTATACAATACAATGTTATTGCTTTATGTGAGCAAAACCAATATGGGATGTTTGTAGAGCACTTACCCCGTGGCAAGGACTTAACATGTACCGAGTGTTTTCCATGTACTAACTTATTTAATCCTCATAACAACTTAGGAGGTTGCTAATGTCATTACTTATCTTTACAGATGCAGTGTCCAAGATGATACAGCTGGTAAATAGTGGACCCAGGATGGAACAGAAGCTAGTCTGGTTCCCTGTGGCTTGCTTTCAGCCACCATGCTTTATTGCTTATGTAGCAGACATCCAAATTCATAAATGCATCGGTAACGTGTCTATTTCCATCAGAACCCATTAACAATCACTTATTTTGAATAAATATACTACAGCAACTCTGCCTGTTGACATAAGTAGAACCCATGTTTGCTGGTTCTTACCAGACAGCTATAAACAGCAACAGAGAAGGCATACATATAAATTTTATATTTAAGCTGTTCATATGGCTTATCATGAATGAACAAAGCTGTCACTTAAGGTAGAAGAAAGATAGATTCATTTCAAGTTGTTCTGTTTGCCTGCACATACATGCTATTTATCTCAGGTTTCCTTTGTGGGTGTCCTATATTTCTCACTCATGGTGCTTGTACCCTTTTATTTAATAAATGATGATAATTTGTTGAATGCGTATCTTCCCCAGTAGTGCTGGGGGGAAAAGGAATAAAAAGTGCTAAAATGATTTCATCCATAGAGAGTGCAGATATTTCACCAAAAACTAAATACAACTTCGAGTAAAAACTTAAAAATTAATTTAAAAAAGAATTATTTGCAAAAGTGCATAGGATTCTTGCTGACTCTCTTCTCATTTTAACAATATTTGGAATCTGAACATTCCTCTTCTCTGGAACCAACCATGGCCCTGGCTGATTGGGGCTACCACTGGCAGCGTGTGGAATAGGCAAACTACAGTGCTGCTCTAGAATGTTCGTTGCTCACATCGCCCCAACCACCTCCTTCTGTTCCCCCACTTCAAATAATTATAAGCATCTCCAGAGAACCCTCTAGTTGATATAAACCTGCAACTTGAACTAGATTGTGTATTAAGAAATCACTTCTGAGCTAAGATGTTGGAAAAACTGACAGCCATTTGGCAGAAAGCGGTGAGCTAAGAATTCAGCAGAAAAGGTGAATTTTGATTGAAGGTAAAGAACACAGAGGAACCGTGTACACATTGCTAAAGAAATAAACCTTTATCCCGACACTGGGTAACTACTGGATGTTAGGCAGCAGGGGAGAGGTCAGACTGGATTTTTGTTCTGGAAGAACAATTGAGGAGCATGTGGAAGGTAAATTGGAAACCGGCTTCGGTCTGACACAAGCTAACCTGTTCCTGCCATGTCCGGGGATTCCGGAAGCATTCCACAGGCAGAAGGCTTATGGATGGTGAAGTCATTAAAAGACATAGGGGTAACATGAGCATGAGGGACAACCCGATAGATATGGGTTAGACGTGTCAAGAGAAGGTGAAGTGTGCCCCCCCCCCCCCCGGCCAGGAGACTAGCAACAGCACTAAGGAAAGTGCATTTCTATGCATCTGCTATGCATAATGGTTATAACCAGAGGAGAATCAGACTATCCAGGGAGTGAATGACTAGGGAGCGAAAAAATGAAGCGGAGGAGGAAATTCTGGGAAAAAAAACAAAGGGAAGAAGCACAAATGTCTGGCAGAATCTTGCTTCTGTTGGATAAGGCTCTATTACAACTTGTTTTTAAGTTCTGTGTACATTTCTTCAAATGGCCCACGAGGTCAAGGCAGCTATTTCAGAACCCAGAACATCCTGGTACATACAGTTATTTGAGGCTCCCTTTGGCTTCCATCTCTCCTGGCAGTGAGATTAGCTGCTCTGCTGACCATGACCGTTCCTGGAAATGAGGACAGTGAGGTTCCCAGAGGAGGCTTCTCCTTTGCCCCAATTCCCTAGGGCATGTGTATTCCAACACTGGGAGACGTGGCCTGGCTTGTGCTAGATGAGAAGACTTCTCTCCTAAGGTTATGGTGCAGAAAAATGGAGAGAATTTTTATTGCTCCCCTACCCTCATTGGTAAAACATTTAGTAGAGCTTGGACCCAACTCAGTGCTTGAGGGTCCTTCTCAAGATTCCTCTCTCCAGCCATGTGTGTAAGTTGGCCATGTGCATACCATGGTTAGTAATTACCTATTTTAAAGATTCACTTCTCAAACATCTTGGTCATCTTGGTGTTCATTATTTTAAAGTCACTAGCAGGAATGGATGGTGAAAATGGTCATAGAGCACTTAAAATATTCAAGATGTTTTATAAAAGATGTGGTAATGAAGAGTCATTACTAAATAAAAACTGTGTGGTCTAAGTATTAATAAATAATATCTAGCAATTAGAACATGCTGGTAGATGAAGCAGGCAGAAGACTAAACATTTCCAATAAAACAGATTAAGAAAAAACAATTACAATGTTCCCAAAGGTATTCTGCATAAAACCCCTTTGCCTTTCTGTTTTGCTACAAGGTGTGAGACCAAAATAAGAAAAGAAGAGACCCTGGAGGAAAACTTTGGCTGATCAGAAAAAAAAATAGGAAAGCCAAGTTATGTCTTTCTTACTAGTTAATATTTCAGAGTATTGACTGTTTGTTAACAGGGCACCAAATAAGCCTCTGACAATCGGTCAAGTTGAAACCAGAGCAAAACTAGAAGATTCAATGGCTGGACAGAGGGGGTCAGAGGTACAAAGTTAGGCAAAGGGTAGTTTCAATTATGCAAGATGACTAAATCATAAAGATCTACTATACATCATCATGCCAACAGCTAACAATATTAAAACTTTGCTAAGAAAATAGAACTCATGTTAAGTATTCTTATCACACATACACACAAATAATCAAGAGGGCAGGAGGAAACTTTTGAAGGTGATGGATATGTTTATGCAATAGAGTGTGTGATTTCATGGGTATATACTTATATCCAAAATCATCAAGTTGGGGTGCCTGGCTCCGTGGGTTAAAGCCTCTGCTTTTGGCTCAGGTCATGATCCCCGGGTTCTGGGATCGCCTGCATAGGGCTTTCCACCCAGTGGGGAGCCTGCTTCCTCCTCTTTCTTTGCCTGTTTCTCTGCCTACTTGTGATTTCCATCTGTCAAATAAATAAGTAAAATCTTTTTTAAAAAATCATCAAGTTATATATATTAAATATGTACAGCATTTTGTCTGTCAACCATACTTTAATAAAATGGTTTATTTAAAAAGAAAAGGAAATGCTTGCAAGAATCTGAAAACCTTCAAAAAGTTGCACAGGTTTCTCCCATAGTCTGGTGCTTTCCAAGTTAAAAGGTTTTGTGGGACTCTAATCAACTCTAGGAATAGTTCCTAGCTTAGCTTAAGTGATGGACTAATTTAAATATTAGTGGCTATGGCAACAAATTGTGGTTAATTTTACATTTTTAAAACATGCCCCTAAATTGGGTATCTTGTGCTAATACAGCAATAAGGGACAGGGATCTCGTCCCGGCCCTGACACTGTATCCTCGGGCAGCCCAGGTTCTCACCTATGAAATGAAATTGGACTCAGTTATGTGTAAGACCCACTCTAGAATAAAGATAGCTCAAGGATCCCAACTTCTAATCATCCTGCTTATCTGCTTCAATAAAATAATTTACTTTTAAAGCACAGTTTGGTAGTAAGACATGATTTCCACTTTGCTTTAGTTGATCACAGAGCGAGAGAAGAAAGGATGTAGTATACTCTAGATTCTGGTTGTTTCTTCCCAGTCCCATTTTCTTTTGCTCTTCTATTTTCTTTTTAAATGTCCCATTCCTTATCTCTGATTTTTTTTAAAAGATTTTATTTACTTATTTGACAGACAGAACACAAGTAGGCAGGGAGGCAGACAGAGGGAGAGAGAGACACAGGGTCTCTGCTGAGCAGGGAGCCCAACGCTGGGCTCCATGCCAGGACCGTGGGATCATGACCTGAGCAGAAGGCAAATGCTTAACCGACTGAGCCACCCAGGTGCCCCTTTATTTCTTATTTTTTTTATTATTATTTTTTTAATTTTTTATTTTTTATAAACATATATTTTTATCCCCAGGGGTACAGGTCTGTGAATCACCAGGTTTACACACTTCACAGCACTCACCAAAGCACATACCCTCTCCAATGTCCATAATCCCACCTCCTTCTCCCAACCTCCCTCCCCCCAGCAACCCTCAGTTTGTTTTGTGAGATTAAGAGTCACTTATGGTTTGTCTCCCTCCCAATTCCATCTTGTTTCATTGATTCTTCTTCTACCCACTTAAGCCCCCATGTTGCATCACCACTTCCTCATATCAGGGAGATCATATGATAGTTGTCTTTCTCTGCTTGACTTATTTCGCTAAGCATGATACGCTCTAGTTCCATCCATGTTGTTGCAAATGGCAAGATTTCATTTCTTTTGATGGCTGCATAGTATTCCATTGTGTATATATACCACATCTTCTTGATCCATTCATCTGCTGATGGACATCTAGGTTCTTTCCATAGTTTGGCTATTGTGGACATTGCTGCTATAAACATTCGGGTGCACGTGCCCCTTTGGATCACTACGTTTGTATCTTTAGGGTAAATACCCAGTAGTGCTATTGCTGGGTCATAGGGCAGTTCTATTTTCAACATTTTGAGGAACCTCCATGCTGTTTTCCAGAGTGGCTGCACCAGCTTGCATTCCCACCAACAGTGTAGGAGGGTTCCCCTTTCTCTGCATCCTCGCCAGCATCTGTCATTTCCTGACTTGTTGATTTTAGCCATTCTGACTGGTGTGAGGTGATACCTCATTGTGGTTTTGATTTGTATTTCCCTGATGCCCAGTGATGTGGAGCACTTTTTCATGTGTCTGTTGGCCATCTGGATGTCATCTTTGCAGAAAAGTCTGTTCATGTCCTCTGCCCATTTCTTGATTGGATTATTTGTTCTTTGGGTGTTGAGTTTGCTAAGTTCTTTATAGATTTTGGACACTAGTCCTTTATCTGATATGCCGTTTGCAAATATCTTCTCCCATTCTGTCAGTTGTCTTTTGATTTTATTAACTGTTTCCTTTGCTGTGCAAAAGCTTTTGATCTTGATGAAATCCCAATAGTTCATTTTTGCCCTTGCTTCCCTTGCCTTTGGCGATGTTCCTAGGAAGATGTTGCTGCAGCTGAGGTCGAAGAGGTTGCTGCCTGTGTTCTCCTTAAGGATTTTGATGGATTCCTTTTGCACATTGAGGTCCTTCATCCATTTTGAGTCTCTTTTCGTGTGTGGTGTAAGGAAATGGTCCAATTTCATTTTTCTGCATGTGGCTGTCCAATTTCCCAGCACCATTTATTGAAGAGGCCGTCTTTTTTCCATTGGACATTCTTTCCTGCTTTGTCGAAGATGAGCTGACCATAGAGTTGAGGGTCTATTTCTGGGCTCTCTATTCTGTTCCATTGATCTATGTGTCTGTTTTTGTGCCAGTACCATGCTGTCTTGATGATGACAGCTTTGTAATAGAGCCTGATGTCCGGAATTGTGATGCCACCAACTTTGGCTTTCTTTTTCAATATCCCTTTGGCTATTCGAGGTCTTTTCTGGTTCCATATAAATTTTAGAATTATTTGTTCCATTTCTTTGAAAAAGATGGATGGCACTTTGATAGGAGTTGCATTAAACATGTATATTGCTTTAGGTAGCATAGACATTTTCACAATATTTATTCTTCCAATCCAGGAGCATGGAACATTTTTCCATTTCTTTGTGTCTTCCTCAATTTCTTTCATGAGTACTTTATAGTTTTCTGAGTATAGATTCTGTGCCTCTTTGGTTAGGTTTATTCCTAGGTATCTTGTGGTTTGGGGTGCAATTGTAAATGGGATGGACTCCTTAATATCTCTTTCTTCTGTCTTGTTGTTGGTGTAGAGAAATGCAACTGATTTCTGTGCATTGATTTTATATCCTGACACTTTACTGAATTCCTGTACAAGTTCTAGCAGTTTTGGAGTGGAGTCTTTTGGGTTTTCCACATATAGTATCATATCATCTGCGAAGAGTGATAATTTGACTTCTTCTTTGCCGATTTGGATGCCTTTAATTTCCTTTTGTTGTCTGATTGCTGAGGCTAGGACCTCTAGTACTATGTTGAATAGCAGTGGTGATAATGGACATCCCTGCCGTGTTCCTGACCTTAGCGGAAAAGCTTTCAGTTTTTCTCCATTGAGAATGATATTTGCGGTGGGTTTTTCATAGATGGCTTTGATGATATTGAGGTATGTGCCCTCTATCCCTACACTTTGAAGAGTTTTGATCAGGAAGGGATGTTGTACTTTGTCAAATGCTTTTTCAGCATCTATTGAGAGTATCATATGGTTCTTGTTCTTTCTTTTATTGATGTGTTGTATCACATTGACTGATATGCGGATGTTGAACCAACCTTGAAGCCCTGGAATAAATCCCACTTGGTCGTGGTGAATAATCCTTTTAATGTACCATTGAATCCTATTGGCTAGTATTTTGGTGAGAATTTTCACACCTGTGTTCATCAAGGATATTAGTCTATAGCTCTCTTTTTTGATGGGATCCTTGTCTGGTTTTGGGATCAAGGTGATGCTGGTCTCATAAAATGAGTTTGGAAGTTTTCCTTCCATTTCTATTTTTTTGGAACAGTTTCAGGAGAATAGGAATTAGTTCTTCTTTAAATGTGGTAGAATTCCCCTGGGAAGCCGTCTGGCCCTGGGCTTTTGTTTGTTTGGAGATTTTTAATGACTGTTTCAATCTCCTTACTGGTTATGGGTCTGTTCAGGCTTTCTATTTCTTCCTGGTTCAGTTGTGGTAGTTTATATGTTTCTAGGAATGCATCCATTTCTTCCAGATTGTCAAATTTGTTGGCGTAGAGTTGCTCATAGTATGTTCTTATAATAGTTTGTATTTCTTTGGTGTTAGTTGTGATCTCTCCTCTTTCATTCATGATTTTATTTATTTGGGTCCTTTCTCTTTTCTTTTTGATAAGTCAGGCCAGGGGTTTATCAATTTTATTAATTCTTTCAAAGAACCAGCTCCTCGTTTCGTTGATTTGTTCTATTGTTTTTTTGGTTTCTATTTCATTGATTTCTTCTCTGATCTTTATGATTTCTCTTCTCCTGCTGGGCTTAGGGTTTCTTTCTTGTTCTTTCTCCAGCTCCTTTAGGTGTAGGGTTAGGTTGTGTACCTGAGACCTCTCTTGTTTCTTGAGAAAGGCTTGTACTGCTATATATTTTCCTCTCGGGACAGCCTTTGTTGTGTCCCACAGATTTTGAACCGTTGTATTTTCATTATCATTTGTTTCCATGATTTTTTTCAATTCTTCTTTAATTTCCCGGTTGACCCATTCATTCTTTAGAAGGATGCTGTTTAGTCTCCATGTATTTGTGTTCTTTCCAAACTTCCTTTTGTGGTTGAGTTCTAGCTTTAGAGCATTGTGGTCTGAAAATATGCAGGGAATGATCCCAATCTTTTGATACCGGTTGAGTCCTGATTTAGGACCGAGGATGTGACCTATTCTGGAGAATGTTCCATGTGCACTAGAGAAGAATGTGTATTCTGTTGCTTTGGGATGAAATGTTCTGAATATATCTGTGATGTCCATCTGGTCCAGTGTGTCGTTTAAGGCCTTTATTTCCTTGCTGATCTTTTGCTTGAGTGATCTTTCCATTTCAGTGAGGGGAGTGTTAAAGTCCCCTACTATTATTGTATTATTGTTTATGTGTTTCTTTGATTTTGTTATTAATTGGTTTATATAGTTGGCTGCTCCCACGTTGGGGGCATAGATATTTAAAATTGTTAGATCTTCTTGTTGGACAGACCCTTTGAGTATGATATAGTGTCCTTCCTCATCTCTTATTATAGTCGTTGGCTTAAAATCTAATTGATCTGATATAAGGATTGCCACTCCTGCTTTCTTCTGATGTCCATTAGCATGGTAAATTCTTTTCCACCCCCTCACTTTAAATCTGGAGGTGTCTTCGGGCTTAAAATGAGTTTCTTGGAGGCACCATATAGATGGGTTTTTTGTTTTTTTTATCCATTCTGATACCCTGTGTCTTTTGACAGGGGCATTTAGCCCATTAACATTCAAGGTAACTATTGAGAGATATTAATTTAGTGCTATTGTATTGCCTATAAGGTGACTGTTACTGTATATGGTCTCTGTTCCTTTCTGATCTACCACTTGTAGGCTCTCTCTTTGCTTAGAGGACCCCTTTCAATATTTCCTGTAGAGCTGGTTTGGTGTTTGCAAATTCTTTCAGTTTTTGTTTGTCCTGGAAGCTTTTAATCTCTCCTTCTATTTTCAATGATAGCCTAGCTGGATATAGTATTCTTGGCTGCATGTTTTTCTCGTTTAGTGCCCTGAAAATATCATGCCAGCTCTTTCTTGCTTGCCAGGTCTCTGTGGATAAGTCAGATGCCAATCTAATATTTTTACCATTGTATGTTACAGACTTCTTTTCCCGGGCTGCTTTCAGGATTTTCTCTTTGTCACTAAGACTTGTGAATTTTACTATTAGGTGACGGGGTGTGGGCCTATTCTTATTGATTTTGAGGGGCGTTCTCTGAACCTCCTGAATTTTGATGCTCGTTCCCTTTGCCATATTGGGGAAATTCTCCCCAATAATTCTCTCCAGTATACCTTCTGCTCCCCTCTCTCTTTCTTCTTCTTGGAATCCCAATTATTCTAATGTTGTTTCGTCTTATGGTGTCACTTATCTCTCGAATTCTCCCCTCGTGGTCCAGTAGCTGTTTTTTCCCTCTTTTGCTCAGCTTCTTTATTCTCTGTCATTTGGTCTTCTATATCACTAATTCTTTCTTCTGCCTCATTTATCCTAGCAGTGAGAGCCTCCATTTTTGATTGCACCTCATTAATAGCTTTTTTGATTTCAACTTGGTTAGATTTTAGTTCTTTTATTTCTCCAGAAAGGGCTTTTATATCTCCCGAGAGGGTTTCTCTAATATCTTCCATTCCTTTTTCAAGCCCGGCTAGAACCTTGAGAATTGTCATTCTGAACTCTAGATCTGACATATT
This sequence comes from Mustela putorius furo, assembly GCF_011764305.1. Lineage (NCBI taxonomy): Eukaryota > Metazoa > Chordata > Mammalia > Carnivora > Mustelidae > Mustela > Mustela putorius. The sequence continues at coordinate 828,810 of NW_025421301.1, forward strand.
ACCATTGTCTGTATTGATTAGGTTCCTAGCCTTCGGTACTGCCTCTTGTTTTTTTTTTTTTGTGGTGAATTTTTCCGTCTTGTCATTTTGCCCAGATAAGGGTATATGAAGGAGCAAGTAAAATACTAAAAGGGTGGCAACAACCCCAGGAAAATATGCTTTAACCAAATCAGAAGAGATCCCAAATCGTGAGCGGGGAGAAAGGGAATAAAAAGAGGTTCAAAAAGGAAGAAAAAAAAAAAAAGAGAAAAAAAAAAGAAAGGAAAAGAATTTTTAAAAAAAGAAAACGAATAAAGAAAAATATAAAAAAGAAAAATATATATATATTAGATAAACTAGTTAAAAAAACGTTAAAAAAGAAAAGGGTAAAAATTAAAAAAAAAATTACCCAAAGGTGAGAAAAAAAAAAAGAAAAAGAAAAAGAAAAAAATTAAATTAACTGCAAGACTAAAAAAAAAAAAAAAAATCACAGGGAGAAAGCCATGAGTTCCGTGCTTTGCTTTCTCCTCCTCTGGAATTCTGCTGCTCTCCTTGGTATTGAAACCACACTCCTTGGTAGGTGAACTTGGTCTTGGCTGGATTTCTTGTTGATCTTCTGGGGGAGGGGCCTGGTGTAGTGATTCTCAAGTGTCTTTGCCCCAGGCGGAATTGCACCGCCCTTACCAGGGGCCGGGCTGAGTAATCCGCTAGGGTTTGCTTTCAGGAGCTTTTGTTCCCTGAGCGCTTTCCGTAGAGTTCCGGAGGACGGGAATACAAATGGCGGCCTCCTGGTCTCAGGCCCGGAGGAGCCGAGAGCCCAGGGCCCCACTCCTCAGTGCGCCCTCAGAGAACAGCGCTAGTTACTCCCGTCTGCCTGACCTCCGGCCGCGCTCCAAGCTCACCGAGCTCCAAGCTCAAGGTAACACCGAGCTGTGAGCTTACTGTCGGCTCTGTCTCTGTAGCCGGCTTTCCCATTCCAATACCCGCAAGCTCTGCGACACTCAGACACCCCCCATCCTTCTGTGACCCTGTGGGACCTGAGGCCACGCTGACCCCGTGGGGGCTTCACCCCGGTTTAGCCTCTGGAGCCATGTCCCTCAGTGGAACAGACTTTTAAAAGTCCTGATTTTGTGCTCCGTCGCTCCGCCGCTTGCCGGGAGCCAGCCCCTCCCCCCGGGGTCTATCTTCCCGTCGCTTTGGATTCACGTCTCTGCCAGTCCTACCTTTCAGAAAGTGGTTGTTTTTCTGTTTCCAGAATTGCTGTTCTTCTTCTCTTCGATCTGCCGATGGATTTGTAGGTGTTTGCAATCTTTAGATAAGCTATCTAGCTGATCTCCGGCTAGCTGAAGTAGTCTCAGCCTGCTACTTCTCCACCATCTTGACTCCTCCCCCTCCTATTTCTTATTTTTAAATGTACATACATCATAAAAGTTTACTCATCCATGAAATGGGAACAATGGTACCTCTACAGGTAGACTATGTGCGAATTAAATGAACTCAGTAGTAGATCTACTTAGTGAGTAGATCTCACAAGTAGGCTGTTTCGGAATTAAATGAACTCAGTGTAATGTAAACATTGGACCAGTGGCTGGCATGTGTCCTGTAGGTACTCAAAAACATTAGCAGATATCATTGGGATTATTAGAATTACAGTTTTTACACGTTCACTCTAAAAATCAGAAAAGTCAGCAAAACACAAAAATAATAAAAATTATTTGTAATTTATGACCCCATCACTGTGATTATTACTACGGAGTCGTAACATTTAACACAGCGAAGCATGTGCTTCCAGACTCCTCTCTGTCTCTTTTCCTACAGATGCAGGTATGTTTACATATCATCTGTCTGTGGCTAGGCCCCCTTTGTGGCTCCCATATGTGTTCTTTTTTCATCTTTAGGCCAGACCAATATATTAATTCCAGGGCAAATCACTGATGATGATGACAGTTTTTCCTGAACGCTTTGAAAGGAGATAAAGACTGCATTGCATCATACTCTCCAGCGGAACAGTTATTCAGAATGTTTCAGCATTTCTCTTTCCCTCCAAGTCCCTCTCTTGCGAGTAGCACCTCACATCTCCTCTCCTGCACACCACTTCCTCCACAGCCACCCCAGCTGCCTCTGGTGCCCCTGCTCACAATGCTCCCCAAAGCACGCAGGGTTCTACTGAGAACCCTCCAATCAGGGAGCATTTGGACAAATGTCAACTACCTGTTGACTGTTTAGGGGTGAGTCAGGTCCTCTGTGTACAATGTACTTTGACATTCATCAGTGGGAGAGGATGACCTTAAGTTTAATCATTATCTTTCAAGTCAGGAGAGAGAAAAGAAAAAGAATTTGGCAAATCCAAGTGGTTGGGCATCCATGCACTGATTCTCTGACCCTCCCAAGTGGTCTGTTTGGTCACCATTGGCTCAGCAACACATACCTAAGAGTTCTGGGATGAAGGTCCGTCCCAGTTCCAGGATGACCTTGATGGCACTTGGATCCCTTCAACATGTCCATTTAGATCTCTCAGCCCAAGGAAAGCCTTCTTGCCTCTCTCCATTTCTAAAAGTCTAAGTCTATGGTATGCTTTAAATGAAAATAATAGACATTGCAAGACTCCAGTCTCTTCCTTGAAATGCTGTGAGCATCTGTAATTTTGTGATGAGCTAAAACCCCATCAAATTACTTGGGCTGTGTTGTTTCAACTGGAAATATCGCCTCTGTTCCAAAGTGATACTGTGATGCTCTCCAAGGTGAACCTGATGCTATCACATCAGCCCTTGACAATCTGCTGACCCAGAATTTTATATAATGTGCTGTCTTTTTATACTGATGTTGTGTGGATATCTTACTATATTAGTCTGCTCGGGCTGCCGTAACAAAATACAGGTGACTAGGTAGCTTGAACAACAGAAATTTATTGTCACACGGTTCTGGAGACTAAGAGTCCAAGATCAAATTGCCATCAAGATTGCTGTAGTGAGGCCTCTCTTCCTGGCTTGCAGACAGCCATTTTTTTTACTGTGTCCTCAAATGGCCTTTCCCCTGAATTGCACAGGGGTGGAGAGATGGTAGGGGAAGAGAGAGGCGCAGGGGTGGAGGGGTGGGGGAGACTTCTGGTGTCTCTTCTTATAAGCACACCAATCCTATTAGATTAAAGCCTCACTCTTATGGCCTTACTTAAACTTAATTATTCTCTAAAGGCCCCATCTCCAAATACAGTCACATTGGGGTTTAGGGTTTCAATCTATTAGGTTTTTTTGGAGGGGAAGCTCAAATCAGTTCATAACACCTACTATACACCAGCAGTCTAAGGTAACAATATAACAGCAAAGCAGAGGATTGGTTTTGAATCAAGATATCATTATAAGTTATAGTGTTAAATATTTCTAAAAAGAGACATCTAGAGTAAACACATATACAGAATTAGACAAATCCTTCATACAGGCTTTCCAAGTATTTTCCTTGAAAAATTGAAAATTCTTAATACACTTATAACATTAGAATTTAAAGTGTTCGTTTCCTTTCAAGAGAGCATTCCTTGAAATTTCATGTTTTTTCTTAGTGATTAATGTGAATCAGATTAAAGCATTCCTCAAAAGCTGAATTGTACTTGCTCTAATAAGTTTTTTATGCCAATTAGCTAAAATTTAATTATTGTTATTATAAGCTGCTTGACTTCATTAAAACGAACTTCCTTTGTTATAAATGAATTTGGCTTATCAGAAAAGTTCATTCAAACTGAATTATGGGAGAAGAGATATTTAATTAGTATTTTAATTTTTTTCAGGCAAATAGGATAGCTGGCCAATTTTTAAAAATCTAGAATGTCACTTTTATTGTCATTTTAGAAAAGCAAATACTTTATCCATTGCCTAATTTATACCAAAGGGCAACAAGTGATGCTCTCATGTTTTTTTCTTATCAAATATCAGTTTATAATTTTACTGAAGTGTTGTTGTTACCCAGATGTTAGTTTCTTTCTCTGGTAATACGTGACCATACAGAGATCTGCAATTATGAGGACATGTAATTGGGATCTCTCATGTTGCTTCGAAAACTTTAAAACCCAGATTTGACTATACTATTCAACATCAGAATTTAGCACAGAACCGGGGTGCCTGGGTGGCTCAGTTGGTTGAACAACCCACTCTTGCATTTCAACTCAGGTTGTGATCTCAGGGTCATGTGATCAAGCTTTGTATTAGGTTCCACACTGGGCATCGAGCCTACTGGGCATTCTTTCTTTCTCTCTCTCTCTCCCCTTCTGCCCAGCCCCTCTGTAGCACGCACTCTATCTCTCAAAAAAAATAAAAATTTAAAAAAATTAAAAAAAAAGAATTTAGCACATAACCAAATTAATTGTGTAACAGTGTATATCACTACATTTGAGATGGGAATAAAAGCCTAAAGTTATTATGTCCAGTGATTTACACTCATCGTTAAAAGAAACAGACCCTATGCCACATAATTTTAGTATACTAGAGAAACTATGAGAAAAAAAAAACAATGAATCATGCAATGTGTTTGAAGGAAAGAGAGAGAGAGAGAGAGAGAAAAGAAGGGCAATAAGGAAACTATGCAGCCGTAAAATTTTTACATCATTGTATGTAGTCTTCTTTAGATATTTAAAAAAATTAAGTCTGTGATAAAAAAAATACACACAAAAAACCCTGCATTTTTAGTCCATGGATCACACACTGGAAGGGAAGTTAAAGAAAGCAAACTCAGCTAAATACAGAAATAAATAAAGAGAATGATCAAAGTTGCCAATTCATGACTTAATCAGTCTATTTGTCTGCTTTCAAGTAATGGCTAAATAAGTTTCATGCAAGATCATATTAAACCTGAGTTTCTACATTGCATAACAGGATCACCTGTCATAGCTGCTAATCTAAGGGAATTTGATCTTCAAGTACCCAAGGCTGTGAAATAAACAAACTCTCCACACTTTAACCAGATTCCAGTTTCAAACTCCAAATTCTATGAAGTGCTTCCGATGTCCCCTTTTGACTTTTGAGTACTAATATTCCCATTAGCTTCACTGTATTTTTTTTAAAGATTTTATTTATTTATTTGAAAGACAGAGATCACAAGTAGGCAGAGAGGCAGACAGAGAGGGGGAAAGCAGGCTCCCTGCCGAGCAAAGAGCCCGATGCGGGGCTCGACTCCAGGACTCTGGGACCATGACCTGAGCTGAAGGCAGAGGCTTTAACCCACTGAGCCACCCAGGCGCCCCCTTCACTGTATATTTTTAAAATCAACAGAGAAACTCAGCAAGTGCTTGTTAGTCACCTTTGGTCAACTTGGTATCTGAAACAGTAATAATTAGTAAAGCTTCAGTAGTATTGAGATTGGTGCACGCAAGGAAATTAAATCGCGCGACAGATAATCAGCCTCAGCAGTCCACCACTCTGATCAGAAAGCAAGCCCAAGGAAGTGGAAAAGCCTTAAAAGCTGACAGAAGCACCTTCTGAGAAGTATCAGCTGGTCTGCAAAGTAAAAATATTGGAGCAATGGATCCCACTTTCAGCCTCTGCTGCTCAAACCAGAGATATTGGCCACCATCCCCTGCTATACTGCCACATTTTTTTTAAATTTATGATGAAATATAGAATTGATCAAAAGAGAAATCTGTTCTGAGGAAGTTTATAAGATTTATAAGTACTTAAGACACCAAATTTTTCCAAGTATAAATGTATATATAGTACATCTGTTTAGAAATGATACAAATGATTAAAGCATCATGCAGATATATATGTTTGAAAAAAATACTTTGTGTATTAATTTGTTAGAAATAAATTGCGCTGAATTAGCAGAGTTGGGTGAACACAACTCACGTGGTAAGCATGTGTCTTGATCAGCAAGATTCTTGGAAACACAGGTCTAACAACAAGGATGAGACTTCACCATTTGAAATTCCTGTAACCACAAAAAAGAGGAAGAAAGAGAAGTGAAATTTGGGAGAAATTTATGCAACAACCAGAGATTAAGATCAAGGAGAAGGGTTGAATTTGTGGATAAAAAATGTTCCTGAATCTCAAGGACATTTGGGACATAGTGGCTGCTGTATTTCCCGGTGCCATGGTGACAACTGCATAAATAAACTAAATGTTCCTGGGTTGAGTGTTATTCTACCTGTCCTACCCATAGGCAGAGATACTGCACAACTTAACGAAGCTTAAGCTTCAAGGCCCAAAATGGGCTTAGAAATGCTTTCACATCATCATATATTTGACTAAAATTCAAAGAAGGTATTTTAATCATAGTCAGTTAAGACCACCATCTCTTTCCATCCTGACTTTTCCTCGGTCATGTCACATTGGAATGGCCATAAGCATGTTGGGATCCATTTAATGGAAAGTTGAACTAAGCATACGTTTGGTTTGGGTTTACCAGAATATAATTTTGTGTTTTTGCAGTCTTTTTGTGTAAAGGAAAGTATTGGTAGCTGTCCAGGTGCAGAATGGCTTCCAGGAGTATCCCTACTGTCTGCTATGCCCACACTCCTGGCATCCTGTCACACATGAAAGTGAAGGGACAGAGGTCTTATTGCAATGTGACCTTATCCACCAATGCACAGTGTGTGGGTAGAGGGGAAGAAACAAGATTTGAAATGAATGGAGTTTATTGGAAGTCAACTTATTGGAAATTCTTCCAAATGCTAGAGAAGCAAAATTATTAAGACGGCAAGAGTCTGTTTTCATCTTCCTTGTGGAAAAGGAAGTTCTATCCTGTCAGTGATATACTCAACAATGTGATGAATACAATTACAAATGTATCATGGTTTCTCCCCACTCTTTTGTGCATAACAGAATTTATCAGAACTACTGTCTGTAGTGTACACACTTAGCAGGACTCTACACAATGAGTACATCTGTCTTGAAGTAATATGTTATATATGCATTGCAAAGTACTGGATTGTGTCTTAGCATACCTGATGCATCTTGTCTTCACAAAGGCTGATGACATGTCACTCATTAGGAGAAGATTAATTGACTCTTGATTTAATGCAAAATACTGGCATCAATAAGGATAACATAAAACTCATTCTATTCCACTGAGACAGGACGTGGCAGACAAACTGGCTGATGTCTGTGGCCTATTCAAAAAGATTTTTTGAAAAAGATCTTATTATTTATTTGACAGAGAGAGAGTGAGAGAGGGAATACAAGCAGGGGGAGTGGGAGAGGGAGAAACAGGCTTCCCGGCAAGCAGGGTGCCCGATGCAGGGCTCGATCCCAGGACTCCAGGATCTTTACCTGAGCCAAAGGCAGATGCTTAACGACTGAGCCACCCAGGCACCCCCTACTCAAAAAGATTTAAGGGTTATCACTTCCCAAGAAAACTTGAAATGTCTTTAAATCTTACAGTTCGTATGTGACAGAGGCTTTACTATATTTGACAATAATTCTAAAAATATACATGACATTACTAGTCATGAATTCCAGGGGCATCTGGGTGGCTCAGTGGGTTAAGCCTCTGCCTTCGGCTCAGGTTGTAATCCCGGGGTCCTGGGATCGAGCCCCGCATCAGGCTCTCTGCTCAGCGGAGAGCCTGCTTCCTCCTCTCTCTCTGCCTGCCTCTCTATCTACTTGTGATCTCTTTTTGTCAAATAAATAAATAAAATCTTTAAAAAAAAATATTTTCCAAATTATCAGTAATAAAAAAACAAGTTTAAACAATCACACTAAACTAAATCATCCTTATATAATCATCCAATATTGCAAACCACTGTCATATGAGGAAGAGATCAAGGTTGCCCGGCTGGCTTAGTCAGTAGAACATGTGACTCTTGATCTGAGGGTTGTGAGTTCGAGCCCCATGTTGGGTACAGAGACTACTTAAAAAAAAGAGAGAAAGAGGTGTGTGCCTGGGTGGTTCAGTGGGTTAAGTATCTGACTCGTCAGCTTAGGTTTTGATCTTAAGGTTATAAGTTCAAGCCCCATGTCATGTTGGGCTCCATGCTGGGCATGAAGCCTACTAAAAAAAAGAGAGAGAAAGAGAGATCAAAGTCTATGCAGAAAAGCAAAAAAGGAGAAATAGTGTTATAGAGAGATTTTGGGTACCCATAATACATAATTTTTTTCCTGGATTTTCTGATATTTACAATTTTTATCAATTTTAAAAATTTAAAATTTTCTTTTATTAAATAATCTCTATGCCCAACATGGGGCTCAAACTCCAACCTTGAGATCAACAGTCCCATGCTCTATTGATAGAGCCAGCCAGGCACCCCAACTTTAAAAAATCTTATTTTTAAAATTTATTTTTAAAGAAGAGTTTATTCATTTATTTGAGAGGTCAAGAGTGCATGAGAGCACAGAATAGAGTGAGAGAGAAGCAGATTCCACACTGAGCAGAAAGCCCAATGCGGGAGGACTCGATTCCAGGACGCTGGGATTGTGACCTGAGCTGAAGGCAGATAACTAAGCCATTCAGGCCCCTCCCCACATTTTTAAAGATTATATTTATTTATTGGAGAGGAAGAGAGTGAGAAAGAGCACAAGAGCAGGGGGAGGGACTTTAAAAAATTTAAAATGACTATTTCCATTCTTTCGTTTTGTACCTGGCCTCCTGACTTAATTCCCTCCAGCAAGACAGTGCACCCATCGCGGCTGCTGCAAGTATTGATTACTAAGGACTCACATCTGCACCCTGCTGCAGCTGACCACCTGTAGCTTCGGGGAGCCACTTCCCTAGAGATGACTGGGATGCTGGACCACCTCCATGACTGAATGATGCTGGGGCCTAAAACCCTTGTCTTCTAGCAGGGTAACATACATTCCAGAGCCTCCCCAGGAGGTCAGGCCAAGGCTAGATATCTTCTGAAACCACACCTTTGCCTAGCTTCTCTGGCCCTCTCCTGCATCCCTCACTCCCCAACAATTTCCTGAGAGCCAGCCCTTGATAAATTACTTGCTCAGGAATCTCCATCTCAGGCTCTGCTTCTAGCGAACCCCTAAACGCCTATCTAATTTTGTCTTCTTTTTCTTAGATGAGTGCCCTAACCTGTAGAAAACATCAAGTCCCCCAAATTGTAGATGTTTTTTCGTCCTACTTAGTGGTATCACTGCACAGAGGACACTCTGATTTGGAAGGTGGGGATCTCATTCAGGTGGTTTGAGGAGCAAGTTTGGGTTGCTCACTATTTTAGCAACTTTGACAATTGTTCGTCCTGCCTCTTGCCACCATCAAAGATTTGGTTAAAGGGGTAGGATAAAAGATGAATGAGCTAAGATTAGACACAGCAGCATCTAACCCTACAGCCCAACTTACAGCATTTTATTTCTGGTGTTACTCCAGGGCAAACCTGCAGCCACCAGAAACCAAGGCTCCTGTATCTCTATTTTACTACACAGCTTTCTTCCACAAGGTTTCCTCGTGAGTTCAAGATAATTCCTGGTGTTCCCGCCCTTGTGCCCACATTCCAGGCAGTAAGAAGGAGGGAGAATAGTAAAAGGAGTATCCATCACTTTAAGGGGGCACTCCGGGGGGTCTCTATGTGTCTTTTTCCTTCTATGTGTCTTTGGCCAGAACTTGGTCCTGTTTCCCCAACTAGATGCAACTAGATGCAAGGGAAGCTGAGAAACGTTCTTTCCGAGAGGTAATTTGCTGCTAGAACACAACATGGAAAATGGCAAGCAGGAGGAGGTATGGAGACTTCACAAAGCAGATAAAGCTGAAATTTCAGCACTGGCAGTCAGAAAAGCCAAAAGGCAAGACAAAACAACTGTGACATTGGAGGCACCTGTCACTTTGAGGTGACAAGACGAGTCATAAGCCCATATAAGGAGCAGCTAGTGCTCCAGATGCCGGCTCTATGGTGGTGCTTCCAGGCAGCTAAATCCTTCCCATTCCGACAGAAGAAGACAGGCATTCTCGCTGGAGAAGTTAAAACAGAGCTCCAGCTTCAGGGGTATTTCAGGGAAGTAAGGCAAATGGTAAAAACGGGAGGTTAAGTTAAATTCTGTGTATTGAGCTGTGAGAGCCTTTAGTGCCATGTCCTTACTCAGCTCCTAGAATGACAGCAGCCAGGTCTGAACCTTCCACAGGAGGACAGAAAGGATCTCTCTCCTGAAAAATAGACCAACAACAACAAAACAAATTTTAAAAAAACAAGCCCAGGAGAAAAAAGCCACAGATGCTAATATTGGGGTGCCTACAAAGTAAGACCTAAGGGAAAGCACAGTACAGTGAAGCCACGAGTTAGCACACTCAGCCAAGCTTCCAATCATTTTTCTTTTTTGATGTTTTTTTCTCTTAAATAAAGACAGAGAGCCAAGAATCAGTAGACTTTTGAAGAATGTCTCTGCCACATCCACCCTATTCCCAGTCTAAGAGCCTGTGAGCATCATTCCTTGAGATACCAGTACCGGACACCTGTTCTAATCCTAAAACTCTCAGTTCAATGGCATATCTTGGCCTCAGAGGCTGCAGGTGACTTAAAAAAAAAAAAAAAGACTGCTCGTATTCAGTGTCCTGTGTTGGACAATGTTCTACCTTGTTGTTTATCATAGACCCCAAGACTGATGGGGCACACCTAGCTCTCATGAGATGGTCTCTGACACAAACCGGGATTAGCTTAAGTGCAGAATTACTCCAGTCTCTCAGCTCCTAAAATTATCCAACGCACCCACTCACCGCTGTCCTACTGAAAACGAATTACTAGCTTGGTGCCAAACACTGGTTGACTCCCACTGCTATGGAGGGACAACTATAACCAAGGATTGCAGTACTTTTCTGGGTGATACAGAGAAACAATGGAGTAAGCAAGGCGCAGCTCAGTCAATCTCACTGAATTTAACGTGACTGATACACTCAGGAACATGTGAGAAGGCACAGACTGCATGGGAGGGCTCTAGAGAATTCATGGGCCAGAGGCACCTGCCATCTGGGGATGACATTGTCCCCATGAGACGTGACTAAGAGACAAGAGACGTGACTAAGCCTCATTTACTGACGGCAATGTCCACATTAACTACAACCCTAGTAGTAGAAGGCAAGTTTTACCTAGGATGGTTGGATGTACATTCAATGCCTTTGTTTCATTTCCCCTGGAAGCAGAGGCAGGGACTCATAAGGGCAGGTGACTTCTTTGGAAGATAATGCCAGAAAACAGGGGAGTGACACTGGCAAAAAGAGAAAGCCAAAAAAATGTGTATTACTGAATTACGAGACACAGCTAGGGGTCAGTCCTACCTGGGACCCTCTGAAGAGCTCTATAGAATCCACTTGGAATTGTATACCATTGATAAACTGCACATGTAATCAAATAAAACACAGTATCTATACAATGTTTAACGAAAAATAAAATAGGGGCACCTGGGTGGCTCAGTGGGTTAAGCCTCTGCCTTCGGCTCAGATCATGATCTCAGGGTCCTGGGATCAAGCCCTGCATCGGGCTCCCTGCTCAGCAGGGAGCCTGCTTTCTCTTCCTGCCTCTCTGCCTGCTTATGATCTCTGTCAAATAAACAAATAAAATCTTTAAAAAAAAACAACTTTATAAGATTATATAAAAATAATAAAATTATTTTAAAATGTATAATTATAAAAATATAAAATTATAAAAAATATATAAATATGTCCAATTATATATATATTATTATAGTTATATTCTGAAGGAGCACCTAGGTGGCTCAGTCAGTTAAGCATCTGACTCTTGATTTTGGTTCAGATCATGATCTCAAGGTCCTGGTTTTAAGCCCCACGTGGGCTCTGCACTCAGTGGGGAGTCTGCTTGAGGTTCTCCCTCCCTTTTCTCTCTCTCCCTCTGCCCCTCCCCTCTCCAAATAAGTGAATAAATCTTAAAAAAAAAACCAAAAAACTAGTATTCTGAGAACTTAAGTTCTAATGGATGTTACTTTGATCAAAAAGAATGGTTCCTTAATTGACATTTAAAATGCCGATGAATGAGATTAAAATTCCTTTTGAAGAGACATCATTTTAAAAGTCTGGAGCTTCTGATGTTGGCTCCAATAGGTGGTTCATTTGAAAACTGGATTAACCTCAAAAGAGCACCCATTTTTTAGGATTTTGGAGGTGGAAGAGAGACTCCAGCCCAAAAAGAAGGGAGGGAACTGCTTCCCAGGAAATGAGAAGGAAAAGGAGGTCTCCACAGGTACTATTTCCTTGGATCAGGGCAGTAATGAACCTCACATTGGAGCGTAGGTAGGTGGCTGCCTCCTGGCAGCACAGGAGACCTGAATAGAAGGAAAAAGCAGCTCTGCTTTTAGACCACACCCACCCTTGGGAGGGATAATGAGGGAGCTATTGGCTGGAAATGCTTATTGAGATATGGTGACTCTTAACTCCGTGACCAGGTCATTCTTAGAACTTCAGCCATCATCTCTTCTTGTCTTATGTGTCTGGATCTTTCTTCCTTAAGTTCTTTTATTAGGGAAATGATTTCCTCCATCATGTTCAGGTGTGTTCTCTTCTGCTTCCCATAGGTGTCCACCAGGCTCTGAATTGTTGATGACTCTTTCTTTAGGCTAGTGTCCTCCAAAGATGACTCAATCCCTGCATTCCCCTTTTGAACAAAGCCAGGCTTGTCAAAGAGTTGATACTATCTTGAATTACTGCAGCTGGTATTTTTGACATGTTGAGCCAGTGTTTGTGAAAGCAGCATTCTCCATTTCATGTAAAGCCAGCTTCTAGCCAACTGGACAAGTCTAAACAAATATGAGACTCACCAAAGGCGGATGACAGATGCATACACCGCTGATGCCAGCTGGAGACCACGGAGGACAGGGTCCAGATTCCCATCATCCAGCCGGTTTGTGGCTGTACCACCACCACTTGTGGTTTCCCAAGGACACCTGAAGCCAAGCTCTACAGTGGTCTGATGTCCTTCCATAGCACTGAAAGCCTAGAACAGAATTCTGCTGAGTTGTCATGCCTCCACCAGCCCTCATGCCAGCTCCATAACAAACTTCCCCTAGTAATACCTGGAAATATTTCATCCTGCCAACCTGGGCAGTCTACTGGGGAGCTAATCCAGGGTAAGGAGAGAGTCAATTTAAAAAAAGCTTCTTGTTGGAGCACCTACATGGCTCACTCGGTTAAGGGATGTTGATTTCTGCCCAGGTCATGATCTCAAGGTTGGGAGATGGAGCCCAGCATTTGGCTCTGTGCTGGGCATAGAGCCTGTTTAAGGTTCTGTCTCTCCCTCTGCCTGTGCTCCTCCCACAAACCCCTCCCCACTTCCTCTCTAAAAAAACCTCAAAAGGTGATCAATTAGACATGTTTTTTAGTATAATTATGAACTTGTATACTTAAAAATATTTGATATGTTTTAATTCATTGTAGTTACTATTCTGATTGATATTTAAATTGTCCCCTCTTTAGCCAGTGTTGTCTTTCGAATCCTTTTCCCCCAGGAGACTTTGATGGCTTCTTTCTTTCTGATATGACAAGATATCCAAGGCTTATTTTGTTCATTTCCTGCCCTAGACCTGGTATTAGGTACGCTTCCAAAGTCATGGTTCCTTTAAGGAAAAATAATAGAGACTAGAGTGTGGGCTCTGGGGATGCTGAATGCCACTGAGCTGGTCATTGTCTCTAAGTCTTTTCCGTGGACAAAGCTAAGAAATATCTTTTTTAAAAATTGAGATATAATTGACATACAACACTGTGTTAGTTTTAGGTATATAACATAATGATTTGATATGTGTATATATGAAAAAATGATCACCACAATAAGTATAGTTAATATCTGGGTGCCGGGGTGGCTCAGTGGGTTAAGCCTCTGCCTTTGGCTCAGGTCATGATCTCAGAGTCCTGGGATCGAGTCCTGCATCAGGCTCTCTGCTCAGCAGGGAGCCTGCTTCCCTCTCTCTCTGCCTGCCTCTCTGTCTACTTGTGATCTCTCTCTGTCAAATAAATAAATAAAATCTTAAAAAAAAAAGTATAGTTAATATCCATCACCGCACAGTTACAAATTTTTGTTCTCTTGTGATGAGAACTTTTAAGGTCTTCTTTATTAGGAACTTTCAACATACAATAGAGTATAGTTAATTATAGCCACCATGCTGTACAGTACATCCCCAGGACTTACTTTCTTATAACTCAAAGTTTGTACCTTTCGACCTTCTGCACCCATTTTGCCCAATCACCATTCCCTGCCTCTGGAAGCCACCAGTGTTCTCCATATCTATGAGATCCATTTCTTTTATTTTTAAGATTCCATATATTTTAAGATTCCATATATTTCTTTCTCTGATTTAAGAAATTTTCTTTTTAAATTTAAGAAATATTTTTTAAGGAGAAAATATATTTCAGGGACACATGGGTGGCCCAGTTGGTTAAGCATCTGCCTGCAGCTCAGGTCATGATCTCAGGATCCTGGAATCAAGCCCATATCAGGCTCCCTGCTGAGTGGGGAAGTCTGCTTCTCCCTCTCCCTATGCACCCCCCACCACTCAAACACACTTTTGTGCATGCTAGCTCTCTCTCAAATACATAATATCTTTATAAATATATATATATATATATACTTATATTTACATGCAATAGACTTTTAACTGATCTGCTTGTCCCAAGCTCTACTTCACTACTCTCTGTAATCCATCCTGTGCATCTGTCAGAACCATCCTTATAAAATGTAGATATGATTTTATTAATCCCCTGTGTAAAAACTTTTTTTTTTAAATCTTTTTTTTTTTTTTAAGATTTTATTTATTTATTTGTCAGAGAGAGAGAGAGCGCGCGAGCACATGCAGACAGAATGGCAGGAAGAGACAGAGAGAGAAGCAGGCTCCCCGCTGAGTAAGGAGCCCGATGTGGGACTCGATCCCAGGAACGCCGGGATCATGACCTGAGCTGAAGGCAGCCACTCAACCAACTGAGCCACCCAGGCGTCCCCCCTGTGTAAAAACTTTTGATGGAATCCCATTACTGAAAGAATTAAGACAAAGCTCCTTGGTGCGCGCGCACACACACACACACACACACACACACACACACACACAGCCTCCTGACATTTAGCTCCTAATCTCCATTCCAAACTCTTCAGCATTCCTTCTTCCTTCCCCTCTTATTAGTTCAGCACAGCACACTATTCCTACCACACTGTGCCTTCGCTCAGCTAGTTCACTTTCTCTGAAGTGCCTTGTTTTTACTATTCCTCAGTCAATTTATACTCACCCTTCAATAAATGGCTCAAACATCGATTTTCTTTACAATAACTTGCAGCCTCCCTTCCCTACAGAGAGCTAATCTGTTTCCGTCACGTTCTACAAAGTACTCTGAAATCTTTATGTACCATTAATGAAACTGTACTGTAATGATTTGTTTACATGTGCATCTCTCCCTAGTTAGAATGTCTCCCAAAATGTAGGACACTCACTATTGGTGGTACTACGGATGGCTTTATGTGTTAAGCTGATGGGGCATTAAATATCATTAAATGTTGAATTGCATAGGGTGAGAGCTGGCCCCCTTTTAATAATCTACATTTGGAAAAACATTTTAAGTTTGGTGCTGGGGTGGCTTTAGCATCTCTCTATCGTGTGATTAATTTCCCTTTTTAAGAGATAGCAGGCCTCAGTCTTGGAAGCCTTATAGATAGAGGTAATAGACTAGAATTTACATTTTTTTAAAATAAAATGATATTTTGTAATGATTACCCTCTGTGAAACTTCTAAAATTAATACTGGTGATAGAATGTTCTTTTAAAACAAAAGTAAGTTAGGGGTGCCTCGGTGGCTCAGTGGGTTAAAGCCTCTGCCTTGAGCTCAGGTCATGATTCTGGGGTCCTGGGATGGAGCCCCACATCGGGCTCTCTGCTCAGCGGGGAGCCTGCTTCCTCCTCTCTCTCTGCCTGCCTACTTGTGATCTCTGTTTGTCAAATAAATAAATAATCTTATTTTTTAAAAAGTAAGCTAATTTAAAGAAAAATAATAAGCCTGTTCCAGTTAAAAAGTACATCATAGCAAAAATCTCGTAGGATATATGAAAATATTTGACTTACACTGGGCTGGGTCTCTCAGAATTATAAAGCATTACTTCTATTTTCATCCCCAGTTCCTAGCACTATGGTTAACATACAGTAGATCACCACTAAACAATTGCTAAATTAATTAGGTTAGGAAAAAGCACACACCTCTAACATTTTCAAGACCGAGTGTCATTTTGGGGGAATATGCAGGTAAGTGACAGGCCTTCTGTAAGCCAATGTTTCTGAAAAAGTTAAATACCATCCATTGTTATCATATAAATGACCTTTTAAATGATTTCCTACAGCTACTGTGGAAGAAATCAACTTCCTAAGAAGATACAATCATAGATGTTTCAACTGGATTGTTGGAATAATGTCTTATAAGCTGAAGTTTGGGGCAACAGAAGAAAGTTTACAATACATTCTAAGCAAATTACCACATCACCCTTCACCTTCAAGTTCATGCATGGTACATTTTAAGAAAGGGTAGACCAGAGCAGCTCTAACTAGAGGAGAGCTAGCACCATCTGTTGGGGAGTGAGCTCCCAACATTAAGAGAGATTCACGGTCAGGTGACTTCATTAACTCTGAATTTGTTTCTTCAAAGTATTTTCATGGCATAGATTTTAAGATACTCACACATACCCAAGTACAATTTAATTTTCAATCAGTTATTTCTTTTTTGTGGTGAGGATAGACTGTAATTTTTAAAAATGTATTAAATGGAAAGGAAGCAGTTTCTGCAAAGGACAATGTATTAAACTCTGCTATAAATTATTGTCAGATTTTGCCAATGGTATACTCCTTGGGAGTTTCCTAGTGATTTGGAAAGAACATTAACTTTCCCAAGCCTGTAAGATACCATTTGGTGTCTCAAAGCAATGATTGATTTACTAAATGTCACCTCGCTAAATTCTAGGACCTAGAGTAAATATGTATATATTTGTGAGTCTGGTGACAGGCAGGGTATTAAGTCTTGACCTAAGCCTCTTCCCTACTTCTTTAAAGTACTTCAAAACGTCAAGGAAAGGAAAAAATATGGTTTCATCAGTTACTCTTCTCAGCTAGTTTGAGGACCTGCACTGACATTGTATAACCTTCTTTCATTGTCCATGCCTGACTGTGTTCCTCCTCAGGCCTTCCAACTAGATAGCAGCTCACTTACCCTTCTTTACACTTCATATTCAGAAACAAGAAGAGCATATACTTTTCTGTAATATAAATAATTATGGCTCTACAACTAAACTCTTAAATAAAAAATACACACATTTAAGGTGTATGATGATTTGATAAACATACACATATATACGCAGTGAAATGACCACTATAGTCAAAATAATTAACGTGTCCATCTCCTCACAGTCACCATTTCCACAACTTACTTTAAATCAATTCCAGCAGAGAGCCTGGGTGGCTCAGTAGGTTAAGTCTCTGCCTTCGGCTCAGGTCATGATCCCAGGGTCCTGGGATCAAGCCCCACATCGGGCTCTCTGCTCCTCTCCCTCTCTCTGCCTCCTTGTGATCTCTGTCAAATAAAAAAATAAAATCTTAAATCAATTCCAGCTACTTTTTAAAAGATTTTTACTTATTTATTCATTTGAGAGAAAGAGTATGTAAAAGGGAGGGGAAGGGAAGGAGAGAGGAAGGAGAAGCAGAGAATCTCAAGCATCTCAACCCCACCATCCTGAGATCATGACCTGAGCTGAAATCAGGCATCAGCCACTTAACCAACTGAGCCACCCAGGTGCCCCCAATTCCAGCTATTTTTAAAGTTCAAGAGTCTAAATGAACCTTCTTTCACAGTTTAAAACCCTTTCCTCAGAAACCTCCATCAATAGGAACAGGAAAAAACCCACTTCTCATGCAATGTAAGTCTTTTCATATAATTCGACAAAAGCTTTTCCTCGAACTATAAAGAGCGTTGTAGGATTTTTCCAATTAAAAAATGGATTTCAAAAATAATCTGACATGACCAAACGTAAGAAGAAAGTAAAAATCAGAGTATAATGTCTCCACCTAGAAAACAATCCCATTTATATATGGACATACAAATACATATATTTTTAACTAAGTAAGTTCATAGTTTAAAGATTTTTTTAAAGATTTTATTTATTTATTTGACAGAGAGAAATCACAAGTAGATGGAGAGGCAGGCAGAGAGAGAGAGAGGGAAGCAGGCTCCCCAATGAGCAGAGAGCCCGATGTGGGGCTTGATTCTAGGACCCTGGGATCATGACCTGAGCCCAAGGAAGCGACCCAACCCACTGAGCCACCCAGGCGCCCTAAAGACTTTTTTAAAATTTTATTTTTCTGACAGAGAGCGAGCGAGCGCACAAGCAGGGGGGGCAACAGGCAGAGGGAGAGGGAGAAGCAGGCTCCCCACTGAACAGGGAGCCCTGTGTTATCCTAGGACCCTGGTATCATGACCTGAGCTGAAGGCAGATGCTTAACCAACTGAGCCATACAGGTGCCCCAAATTCATAGTTTACATGGAGTTCTTACCCTACTTAATAGGTCAAGGAATAGGTTTATTAATAACTAATTTCCCACCAAGTCAAGTCTCTTTTCTCCACAATGTCAGTCAGTATAGTGGGTTGAATGGTGGCCCCAGAAAAGGTATGTCCAACCCCTAACCCCAAATATGACCTCATTTGGAAAAAGGGTCATTGCAGCTACAATTAAGAATCTTTTTTGTTTTGATTTGTAATATTTCTTTATTTGAGAGAGAGAGAGAAAGCACAAGCAAGGGAAGCAACAGGCAGAGGGAGCAGCAGGCTCCCCCCTGAGCAGAGAACCCGACATGGGACTCCATCCCAGGACCCTGGGATCAAGACCTTAACGCAGGCAGCTGTTTAGCCAGTTGAGCTGCCCAGGCACCCCTACTTACAATTAAGAACCTTGACATGAGATCAGCCTGGACTATCTGGGTGGGCCCTAAATCCAATGACAAGTTATCTTATAAGACAGAAGGGAGGGTCCTATGAAGATGGAGGCAGAGACCAGAGATACGCACCCTGAAGCCAAGGAATGTCTGGAAGCAGCAGGGACTGAAAGAAGCAAGGAAGGATTCTCCCCTAGAACCTTCAGAGACAGTGTGGTCCTGATTTCAGACTTCTGACCTCCAGAACTGTGAGAGAATTTTTTTTTTTTTTTTTTAAGATTTAAAGCAATCTCTATATCCAACGTGGGACTCAAACTCAAAATGATCAAGGGTCTCATGCTCCACTGATCCAGCCAGCCAGGCACACCGTAAATTTTTCTTGTTTTAAACCACTGAATTAGAGGTAATTTTTATGCCAGCCCTAGCAAACCAGTACACTCAGCATTCCAAATTTCCCTACTGGATACCCAGCCTGCTCTCCAGCCTCACTTCCCTGCTCTTCAGCTTTTTACTCCTGCTTGCCTCCTTTCAGTCCCTCTTGCCTCAGAGTCTTTTCACACGCTGTTCCAGGGCATGGATTGCTCTTCTTCATTCTTCAAACACCTTCCCAAAACTTCAGGGAGAAGTTCAGTGACCCTCTAGCCCTACTTACCAACCACTGTAAGGTTCCCTTTCAGCAGCATACCATAGTTTATGCATTTATTAATGTTATTATTAGATTCTGCCCCACTACCAAACTGTAAGCTCCATGAGACTAGGGACCCTGCTCACTTTCTACCGTTATATATTCCCTGTCTAGCCCTGTGCCTGCTGTGCCAAAGCAATTCCTTTTTGAACAAATGGCCAGTGTTCCAGAAGTCTTTCTAGAACTTGGGAAGCTCTCACACCTTAAAGATAACTGTGAGCGGTGTAGGATGACCCCCAACTTATCCACCCATATCAACCACTTCTGAGACTAAAAAGGGGGTGCTATCAATAATTATAAGTTACCTGGTTACGTTTCTGGGTAATAGGCTGTGCCAACTCTAAGAGCAAACCTTAAGAAGGAGGATAACTAGAAAGGGCTGGGCTACATTTTGGAGCAAGGAAAAGAGGATACTTTAAATTTGCTCAATTGCCGCTGCATTTTCATTGCTTTCTTTTACATCAGATACTCAATCGCTCATTCGTTTATTGTTGGACCCTCTCTCTACAATGTAAGCTCATTGCCCTATCCCACACCTAGCCCAGTTCCCGGTGCACAGTAGGCACTCAATAAACACCTAAATGAATGTACCCACAGCAGAATACTACACCTTAAGGGAATAATGGATGAAGAATCAAAGCACAAACAAAACCCGAATCCTCACAATTTGAATTTGAATTTGCAAACCTATTAGGTTTTGAATTTGAAAACCTAATAAGACTCAAGTCTAAAGGGACAGGAGTAGGAACAATCGCCAAGGCCTTGGGCTGAGGGTGCAGGGATGAAGGCCCCAGTGGCTGTGCAGCAGTTGAACTGTCTTCATCCCCACCCACTCCGAAGACTCTCGACACCCTCTCTCGGGATCCTCTAACTCCCAGCTAAGCTTCAGCTCCTAGGACCCGTCTATCCTCCACGGTCCTGCACACTCGGACCCCAGCCGCTCCCTCCCTCGATCCCTCGGACTCCAGCCTCCAAGTCCGCCGCCTCCCCGGATCCCTGCGCACCCCGGCACCGCCCCATCCCTAGACCTCCTCGGAACACCGGACCCTCCGCACCGCCCGTCCCCGATCCTCTTTTGCGCCGCCCCCTTCTTCTCAGATCCCCTTGGTCTGCGGGACGCCGCTCCTTCCTCTCCCCGTATCTCTTCGGACCCCGGGACTCCCACAGCCCCCTCCCCTCATCCCTGCGGGCCCCGGCACCGCCCCCCCATCCCCTTGATCTTCCGGACCCCGCGCCGCGCCTTCCCCGGATCCCCTCTGCTGGGGCCCCGCCCCGCCCCCACGCGGTCCGCCGGACGGGCTCGCGCCGCGCAGCGCCCCTCCACCCCCGCCCCCGCCCCCGCTCCCGCCTCTGCGGCTGCGCGCTCGCGGGGCCGAGGCCGAGGGGAGGGGGTCGCGCTGGGGGCCGGCTGAACTGCTGTGGCGGCAGCGAGAAAAGGAGCGAGCCCGGTGGCCGCGGGCAGGCCCGGAGGCAACGGAGGAAGCCGTCATGTCGCGCTACACGAGGCCCCCCAACACCTCCCTGTTCGTCAGGAACGTCGCGGACGCCACCAGGTGAGCGGCGGCGGCCGCCGCAGGTTGGCACGCGGGGGAGGGGCGGGGGTAACGGCCGCGTCCCGCAGCCGGGTCGCGGCCCGGCGCCTCCCCGCCGCCCCGGCCGGTGCCTTCCGCGGAGGCGCCCTTCCCGGGGGCGGTGCGAGCCCTCGGGCTACTCGGAGCGGGGGCGGGACTGGCTCCTCCGCCCTCCCGGCCCGCGTTCCGCGCGGGCGCAGCGCTCTCCCGCGGCAGGGCCCGGCGCCCGGGGCATCGGTGCCCATCGCCTGCTCGAGCAGCGGCGGCGCGCAGGCTGCTGCTCTCCGGGTAGCCAAGGTCCCTCCCTGCCCCTGGCCGGTAGTGTTTTCGCTTGGCCCCTTTGTCGTCGTGCCCCGGTAAAACTGCGCGTCCTGCGTCCTAGATGAAGAATTGGGGATGGTCGGAGGGTATAAAATAATGCGTACCTTGGGCCTTACAATTTCGGTTCCCTCAGTCTGGTATAATTACAGGGGATGCGGTGAAATTTTATTTGTTACACAATACAAAGGATGGCTCCAGTGAATGAGATTTAAATGTTTTCCTGTAAAGTTCAGAGTGCAGTATAAACATCCATGATACCGGTTTGGATAGACTTCCCTGGTCCAGCGTGATGCTCTCAGTCCACACATTCTCCTCCCCGCCTTGAGAATTTGTCTACATAGTGCTTAAACAAATATTAAAGGAATGACTGCTTTATAAAGCACTTTCTCCCTTAATAGACGCCAGAGGGAATGACGGAGAGTGGGATAGGGGCATTAAGAGACGTTTCCATTTCACTGGGTTTACTTCATTTACTCCCCGCTCAACCTTTTTAGGTGTGCAGTATTAGCTTTATTGTACATAAGGAAAAGCTGAAGCTCAGACTTTTAATGATTTACCTGGGGCTTCATGGCTCCAAATACATTGGAGCCTTTGACTCCAGAGCTGTATGGAGTAATCATAGTTTTACCTGAGAGGAGTAAATGTTAAATATTTTTTTATTTGATCCCTACTATTATGTACATCACAGCTATAGATTGAGTTAATATACCTTAATTAACATCTAAAAGATGCCTGTTTATATTTCTCTTCTCAATCTGTTCATCAATACATTACATAGAAAACAAGCAAAATGTATAATTTGAGCAGGGTAAAAAAAAAAAAAAATTCCCACAGTTGAACAGACCACTTGAATGCTAAATAAGCATCAAGCCTCTCCAGTGTGTCTACAAAAAAAAAAAAAAAAAAGAGGTTTCCTATTCTAATGGCCAGCCAGCCAGGGTAATATGCATGAGTGAAGTTGTCAGCTTATAAAATAAAATAGAATGGTGTGGACTGTAGCAAATAGAAAGAAACAGGTGCTGTCTAAAGGGGACAGCATCTGGTACTACTAGCTCCAGCTAATAACTACTATGTAGACATTTGGACATACTGCCATATCATCCAAATTTTCTGAAGAAGTCAGAAAACTGTGTGTGTAAACTCTGTTTCAAAATGGTGGCATTAAGTTGTATCATAAAATTCCCATTTTTGTAGATATAAAATCTGTAAAATATTAGTTTTGTGTTTCATCAGCATACCTTGAAAATTTTTTAAAGGTTGTGCTGGCTAAATAAAACACATCAGTAGGTGACACATGATCTCTGATCTAAATAATCCACCATGAATAATCAAGATTGAAAACTGAAATCTGTTGATTTCCTTTTACAATTTTTTCACCACTTTTTAGCACTGCCACTGGGGGCAATCATCTAGGAGGTTTGTATTAATGGAATAGTAATCGCTAACATTTGTTGAGTATTCATCATGTGCTAAGGACTGTACTAAAACATATATTTGCATATATTATCTTACTAAATTTTCACAGTAACCCTATAATGTATATTCTTTATTAATCCCATTTTACAGATTAGAAACAGGCTTAGAGAAATTCTTTTTTTTTTTTTTTTTTTTTTGAGAGATAGCAATAGAGCTAGAGCGTGAGCTGGGAGGTAAGGGAGAAGCACTCTCCGTGCTGAGTGGGGGGCCCAATTTAGGACCTCTTCTCACATCCCTGGCATCATGACCTGAACTGAAGGCAGCCGCTTAACTGAATTGAGCCACCCAGATGCCCCTAGAAATTAAGTATCTTACATAAAATTGCACAGCTACTGAGTACTTTTGTGAAGGTAGAATCATTACATGTAACTTATATCAAAAGCTTTTTGGGGGACACCTGGGTGGCTTAGTTGGTTAAATGTCTGCCTTCAGCTCAGGTCATGATCTGGGGTCCTAGGATCAAGTCCCAAAGTTGGGCTCCCTGCTCAGCGGGGAGCCTCTTTGTCCCTCTGCTTTCAGCTAGCCCTGCTTGTGCTCTCTTCTGCCTGCACATGCACGCGCACTCTTTGTCAAATAAATAAATAAAATCTTTAAAAATAACAGCTTTTTTGTGTGAGGTGGCATGCAGTATAAGTTAACTAGCAGTATGGCAACTATACACATTTTAAAATAGCTTTAATATTTAGTATGCTTATAAAGAAAGCCGTTGGGATAAATGTTAAAACAAATGGCATAAAATTACCTATGTGATGTGATTTCAATTATATTAATAAATGAAAAAGGAAAAAGTATAGAAAATGAGCCTGGAAAGAAATCCATTTGAGTGGTTTTCTTTTTCCTCTTTTCAAATTCTATTAGTTTTATAACAAAGCCAAATTTTATTTAAAATGTTTTTTGTAGTAGCTATTATAATATATGCCATAAAGCACAAGACATTAAAAGATACTATGGCTTTAGCATAAAATTTGTTAGGAATGAAATTGAGTGCAAGAACCAAAGAAGGATTTAAAAATTTTTAAAGGGACACATGGCTGGTTCAGTCAGTGGAATGTGTAACTCTTGATCTCGGGTTGTAGGTTTGAGCCCAGTGTTGGTTGTAGAGATTACGTTAAAAAATAAATACAATCTTTAAAAAATATATTTTTATGGGGGCGCCTGGGTGGCTCAGTGGGTTAAAGCCGCTGCCTTCGGCTCGGGTCAGGATCCCAGGGTCCTGAGATCGAGCCCCACATCGGGCTCTCTGCTCGGCAGGGAGCCTGCTTCCCCCTCTCTCTCTCTACCTGCCTCTCTGCCTACTTGTGATCTGTCAAATAAATAAATAAAATCTTTAAATATATATATATATATTTTTTTTTATGATGTTATAATTTGTATTTTTTTTCTTCTCACTGGTGAAGCAAGATCTGGATCAGGAAGAAAACTTAATATCTTTGTTCTTTTACCATGTAGAAGAGCAATTTTTAAAAATTTTCGGATATAGTTTTTGAATGGAACAAAGTAATGTCCAAATCCCAAATATAACATTCCCATTTTGATGCATAATATCATGTCAGGTTGGGGAACCACTATCAGGTACCCTCTTTTGGACATAGTAGCGTTTTTTGCTTATGGTGTATATAAGGCTATATTGATTTTGATGGTGGTGTAGAAAAAGCATTAAACAGAATTCAGCAAGATTGATGAGAAAAGGGGTGCCTGGGTGGCTCAGTGGGTTAAGCCTCTGCCTTTGGCTCAGGTCATGATCTCAGGGTCCTGGGATCGAGCCTCGCATTGGGCTTTCTGCTCAGTGGGAAGCCTGCTTCCTCCTCTCTCTCTGCCTGCCTCTCTGCCTACTTGTGATCTCTCTCTCTGTCAAATAAATAAAATCTTAAAAAAAAAAAAGATTCGTGAAAAAAAGTGTCAGCAAATTAAAAATAGAAGGGAACTTCCCGTACCCAATAAATGGCATATATGAAAAGCCTGTAGTTAACAAGGTACTTAATGGTATGAACTGAATGCTTTCCCCCTAAGATCAGAACAAGCCAGGGGTGCCTAGGTGGCTTAGTCGGTTAAGCGTCCAACTCTTAGCGTCCAACTCGTGATTTCAGCTCAATCATGAGATTTCAGCTCAATCAGAGCCAACCCCCAGGTTGGGCTCTGAGCTCCATGTGAAGTTGATTGAGATTCTCTCCCACTGCCGCCTCTCCACCCCCACCTTCACTCTCTTTTTCTCTCTAAAATAAATCTTAAAATAAGCTAGGGTGCCTGGGTGGCTCAGTGGGTTAAGCCTTTGCCTTCAGCTCAGGTCATGATCTCAGGGTCCTGGGATAGAGCCCCACATCGGGCTCTCTGTTCAGCGGGGAGCCTGCTTCCCCCTCTCTCTCTGCCTGCCTCTCTGCTTGCTTGTGATCTCTCTCTCTCTGTCAAGTAAATAAATTTTAAAAAATAATAATAATAAGCCAATGATGCCCACTCATACAACCTCAGTTCATCATTTTGTTGGAGGTCCTAACCAGTGTGACAAGGCAAGAAAAATAAATAAAAGACTTAAAAGTTATAAAGCTAGAAACAAAATTTGCCCTATTCTTAGGCAACGTGTTTTCATAAAATATAGTAAATAATGAGTTTTATTAAGTTTAAGGTACAAGATGAACTTATGAAAAATCTATTCTATATATTAGCAGCAAACAATTGAAAATAAAATTTTTAAAAGTTTCATTTGCCTTAGTATAAAAAAAAACAGACTTGGGAATAAGTTTAAGAACAACAACAAAAAATACATAATAAAAAACTTTGCGTTTAAAACCACAATACAGTGCCAAGAGAAATTAATGAAAACAAATTGATAGATATACCATGTTCGTAGAATGGAAGACAAAATACTAAGTTACCAGTTTCCTTCCAAATTGATTATATTATAGATTCAAGGCATTCTTGATTAAAGGCTGTTTAAAAAATAGAAACTGGGGTTGCCTGGCTGGCTCAGAAGAGTGTGCAACTCTTGATCTTGGGACCCCAAGTTCGAGTCACACATTGGGTATATAGATTACTAAAAAAAATAAACTTTGAAAGAACAAAACATAAAAAAACAAATTGACAAGATAATTCTAAAATATAGTGATATACAAAGGAATCTAGAAAAAGATCACTTCTCCCTTTGTCTCGGCTGCTTCCCTTTCTTATGCTCCCTGCCCCATGAAATAAATAAATAAAATCTTTTTTTTTTTAAAAAAAAAGGGCAAAAAACTCCTAACAGACACTTCACAAGGAAAAGTAGCACATGAAAAAGTGCTCAACATCATTTGTACTTTGGGAAGTGCAAATTAAAACCACAGTGAAATTCCACTTAATACCCACCTGAATGGCTAAAATTAAAAAACAAACAAACAAACAAAAAAAACCCAAACCTGACAAACCAAGTGCTCACAAAGATTGGCACAACTGAAACCCATATATTGTTGGTGGGAGTATAAAGTGGTACAACCACTTTGCA
Source organism: Mustela putorius furo (assembly GCF_011764305.1). NCBI lineage: Eukaryota > Metazoa > Chordata > Mammalia > Carnivora > Mustelidae > Mustela > Mustela putorius. The sequence goes on from NW_025421301.1 coordinate 855,123, forward strand.
GAACTGTTTGGCAGTTTCAAAAAAATTACATATATACACATCCTCTTTAACCCAGAAATTCTGCTGGTAGGTATTAACAGGAAATTATTGGTCCATACACATAAAAAGATGTTATATCTAACTGGTTGTTAGGTAAATTAAAATTAAAACATCGACAATCCATCAGATGACAAGAATTTAAAATGTTAATGAGGAAGTGGAGCAGTAGAAATTCTTAGGCAAATGTTGAGTATAAATTGATCTGGTCACTTTGGAGAATGTATAGTGAAGCTGAAGATAAGCGTACTCTCCAACTCACCAACCGCAGAGTGATACATCCCAGGGATCTCCTAGAGCTCCCCGGAGCACATGTATGATAATGTATGCTGCAGCACAGTTTGCAATTTTTAAAAAAGGCAGCATCTTCAATGTTTATCCACAGAAAGATGGATTAGTAAATTGTGGTTTAATGATAATACCAATACAAAGTTAAATTGAGTGAACCAGAACTACATAGAGAAATCTCAAGCGAGGAGAAGGCAAGGAGCAAAATTATTCAAATTGTCTGGTACTATTTATATAAAATTTGATATATATAAGAACACTTAATTATGCATATATTCACTTACAGTAATAACAGAGTTATGGAGGGGTGCCTGGCTAGCTCAGTCAGTAGAGCCTGTGACTCTTGATCTTAGGGTTGTGAGTTCAAGCTCCATAATCCACATTACTTAAAAAGTAAAATCTTAAAAAAAAAAATACAAAGCTGGGGCACCTGGGTGGCACAGTGGGTTAAGCTGCTGCCTTCGGCTCAGGTCATGATCTCAGGGTCCTGGGATCGAGTCCTGCATTGGGCTCTCTGCTCAGCAGGGAGCCTGCTTCCTCCTCTCTCTCTCTGCCTGCCTCTCTGCCTATTTGTGATCTCTCTGTCAAATAAATAATAAAATCTTTAAAAAAAATACAAAGTTATGCAGAGGAATGATGAGTACTGATGATTGTTTCTCAGGTAGAAGAATATAAATGTAAACATCTCATTTCCAAAAAACAATTCCTGAAAATGATGACAAGTGTAAATGCTGTTGGTGGATACATAGGTGTTTGTTTTATGCTCTATTTTCTGAATGTCAAAATTGATGACACCGAAAATACAAAAATTAGAACAAAACAATAGCTAACAGGTATAGAAGTGAATGGGAGCCAGCTCTTCTGAGAAGTTTGACTTCTTCAGACTCCTGTCACCCTTGGTTTCTGGGATTCCAAGCCTCCACGACACACATTACTCCAACCTCCTTTTATACTATCTAGGATCCTTTTCCTATCAGCCACTCACATTTGGTTGATGGGATTGATTGTCTCAGAAAATACTCATTTGTATTCTAGCTTTGCTGTTGGCTCTTTGTACTAATGTGCAAAGTAATTTCTTTCATTCTCAGTCTCCTTGACTGTTAGGGTAGCAGTAATATCAAATGGTGACTCAGTATTTTGAGTGCCTACTTTGTGCCAAACAACTAGTACACTGGTGAAGACACCCATTTTTTTTTTTCTTTTTTAAAGATTTAATTTATTTATTTGACAGAGAGAGGGAGAGATCACAAGTAGGCAGAGGGGGTGGGGGAAGCAGGCTCCTCGCCAAGCAGAGAGCCCGATGTGGGGCTCCATCCCAGGACGCTGAGACCATGACCCAAGCTGAAGGCAGAGACTTAATCCACTGAGCCACCCAGGTGCCCCAAAGATACCCATTTTAAAAGTGATCCTAAACACTGATTCTCAGAATTGCCTGTGAAACCCTTAAAAAAATTAAACCTAACCGGGGCCCACTTTGGAAAGCACGAGTTGGGTCCAGGGTTGTTAACGCATCAGGCTGGAATACCTGTTTCTGTAACATTTCCTTTACACATGATTCCAATGTTCAGGAATGGTTGAGAATCATTACTCTCTAGTCCATGTTCAGGGGTAGCAGGAATCGTTTTCCATCACATCCCTAGAGTTTGCCCATAGTAGGTGCTCAAAAAGTACTTGTTAGATGATTAAATGAAAGAAAAAGACATTGTCACTACCCGTTAAAGATAGTAGTTCCAGAGAATGCAGACAATTAAATGTTTTATAGTAAGTATTAAATGAATAAAAATACTAAATAATAAAAATAAAGTACGTTTTGTCAATTGCACTCCCTGGTATATAGTGGACATTTAATTGTAGTTGAATTCACATCTCTAGCTTTATTTTTTTTAAAGATGAATTGTCAGAGAGGATTCAAGCGGTGGCGGGGGCGGGGCAGCAGTCAGATGGAGAAGCAGGCTCCCTGCTGAGCAAGAAGCCTGATGTGGGACTTGATCTCAGGACTCTGGGATCATGACCTGAGCCAAAGGCAAATGCTTAACCGATTGAGCCACCCAGGCATCTCTCTCACATCTCTAGCTTTAATCACGGACTTCTAGTCTGGAGATGAAAATAAAATTATTTTGTATAATCATGATTTTTGGTTGTTTCCAGGACTCTTTTTTTTTTAAGATTTTATTTTATTTTATTATTTAAGTAATCTCTCTACCCAACATAGGGTTTGAACTTGGAACCCAGAGATCAAGAGTCACATGCTGTGCCTCCCGAGCCAGCCAGGTGCCCCATCTATAGAACTGTCATGAATGTTCTACCATCATCTCCAATCCAGCAGTTCTTTTGCCTCCCTCCTCCCTCTTCAGCTCTCTTTACCAGTTGTCTAATTTTTGTCACTGACACCATCTTTCTTCCATTTGTCCAGGTTAGCAGTTTTGCAATCATCTTTGAGCCTTCTTTCTGTACAGTATGTTTTGAAGTACTCTTACTTTTTCTAAGCCATGTTTTGTGCTCATAACTTAGAGGTGTTGAACCTCTAAGATCTTCATGAGGCAGTAGAGTGTAGTGGTTAACACAGACTAGTGTCAGGTTGTGGAAGTTTGATTCTAGTTTTGTCATTTGCTGGTTTGGTAACCTGAGGTGAATTCATCTGTCTGTGCCCTCATCTGTAAACAACCATAGGGTGGTTGTAAAAATTAACAAATCTTGGGTGCTTGGGTAGCCCAGTGGGTTAAAGCCTCTGCGTTAGGCTCAAGTCGTGATCGCAGGGTCCTGGGATCGAGCCCCGCATCAGGCTCTCTACTCAGTGGGGAGCCTGCTTCCTCCTCTCTCTGCCTGCCTCTCTGCCTACTTGTGATCTCTCTCTCTCTGTGTCAAATAAATAAAATCTTAAAAAAAAAAATTTAACAAGTCTTAAGGGGAACAGTGGCTCCATTATAAATGCACTACAGTTCTCAGCTATAGTAGCTAAGTATTTTGTCTCTTAAGTGAGATTGTTGCTCCATGAAGACAAATATGCTAAATAATCCTTTGGTGTCCCCTCTTTACTACCTATGACATATAGCAGGTTTAAAAACATTTGTCAAATTTAAGAATACCATAGTTATTTTGCTTTATGTTTAAAAGTAAAACATCCATTTTTCTTTAAAGCCTGAAAAATAATTTTAGAACTTCTTTAGAATCTAATTCTTGTGATCTGAAAACAAAATTAACATAAACATAGAATTATAGTGAGGTAAATGAATGTGTCCTTACTGAATTAGGGTTAATAGACCTCTTTGTATTGACAATTGAAGTATGTTATAATAGAAATAATTTTCAAAGATGGATAATAAGTTTCCTGGGTCATTGTTTCCCAAATCTGATTAAACATAACAGCCACCCGGAGTGCTTATAAAAATACAGATTTCCAGCCCCTAATCTAGATCTTTTAAATCAGAACCTCCAAAAATGAGGCCTGAGGATTTGTTTTCTTTTTTCTTCCTTTCTAAACCCTGAGTGATTCCTATGACAATTTTAGAAAATGCTAGTTTAGATAATATACTTTTGAAGATTTCAACTGGATTTCTGTAGGCAAAATATTTTAATCCAGATATTCATATTTCTTTGCCTTATTTCTAAAACACTTCAGGCCTGAGGACTTGCGCCGTGAGTTTGGTCGATATGGCCCTATAGTAGACGTTTACATTCCACTTGACTTCTACACCCGCCGCCCAAGAGGATTTGCTTATGTTCAATATCCTTTGTTTTACTGTATGCATGTGAATATACCGTATACGTGTGCAGATGCGCATGTGTATTCAGGAGCATATGTTGTATGAGATTAATATTGCCTAATTAAATGTGTTTATTTCTTTATCTCAGAAAATCTAAAGCAGTCCACAGTAGCTGGCAAGCACCCCCCAGTTTGAACCAACCTGTTAGCTAGAATCCAAGCATAAACCGAGCAGGCGAGAAAAAAGGCACCTAAAGTTCAAGCATCAAGGAGTAAAGAGGGAGGGTGGACACAGATATAAAGACCTGGAAGAGGGGAAGTCTTTATCAAGCAAAAGACAAAGCCAACACCAGGTTGAGACTTCGGCTTTCCTACATTTATTCAAAGTTCCAGAGTCAAAGCCAAGTCTGATTTTGTTGGTTCTTCGTCTCTTATAAAGTCCATCTTGCAAGCCTTAAAGAGTAAAGGTCAAGGTTCAAGATCAAGTGACATTGAGGTAATTGCCAAAGTCTCATTTTGTATTGCATTTCTTGAGCTTTTTCTGTTTTCTATTTAAAAAAAAAAAATTGAACAGTGAACAACCTCCTGAAAGACAGCTATTTAGTCATTTTATACAGTTTATTTCCATTTTAGTTAGGTTTAATATATAATTTATGTAGATAAGGAAGTTTTAGTGGGATATTACAAACCAGTATATGTAATTCCAGATGTTCACAGATTGCTTTTGTGTTTCTTTTATAATTATATCCCAAGTAATAAGAACATAACAGTATTTTAAAGTAGTAGGCTCAAAAGTAAATATCATTTTTAAAGGTATAATGTTTTAGGTTACATGTGTTTGTGCAGTTTTGTTTGTAATAAGTGATTTCTCCTAAGCATCATAATTAAAATACCTTTTAGTGAAAGTGTAATTGTAATTTCAGAATAAAGGCTTTTGTGTGCTTTTTCAGTGAAAAACCCGAAAGAAGGGAGTGAGTCCTTTACAGTTTATTTTTTAATACTAGCCAGGGTTGGACTTACTTTTTTCTTATAACCTGTTTTACATTATACATGCATACTACAACTACATTAATGTGTACATTAAAAGTATAGTTAAGTGTTTGTTTCTGTTCTTAATTTTAGATAGATTCTTCTAAATCATAAACGGGCATTTGTTTTCATAATAAAGGTGAAATTCTGACTATATATATATACATATATATATTGGAGATGTAAGTTTAATACTTGGAGTTGTTTTTCCTATTAATTTCATGTCACATGTAAATAATTCTTTAAAAATAACATTTTTTACTTGATATCTGATGTTCAAAGTATCCTTAACAGCTAGTCATATTTGAAGATGTTCGCGATGCTGAAGATGCTCTTTATAACCTCAATAGAAAATGGGTATGTGGCCGTCAAATTGAAATACAGTTTGCACAAGGTGATCGAAAAAGTAAGTTCAGCTAAACATTAGATCTTATTTATTCAGCAGAATGATTTTTAGTTATGACAGATTTTTCTTATTTCAAATTCTTTCGGAAAATAATACTGTTAGTAGCTGTTACTGAGGTTTTCAGGTAATAAATTATTTCATATTCTAGCACCAGGCCAGATGAAATCAAAAGAACGTCACCCTTGTTCTCCAAGTGATCATAGGAGATCAAGAAGCCCCAGCCAAAGGAGAACTCGAAGTAGAAGTTCTTCATGGGGAAGAAATAGGAGACGGTCTGATAGCCTTAAAGAGTAAGTACAAATATAAGAGGATTGAAAAACTTAATTTTCTACTTTCCCTGGAAGACATTTTAAAGAGTTTTCAGAAACAGGCCACAAGAATAATTTGATTTAATATACATAAAAATCAACTTTTTTTAGAAAAATATGCTCTTAGGGTGCCTGGGTGACTTGATTAAGTGTCTCTCTTTTGATTTTGGCTCAGATCATGATCTCAGGGTTGTGAGTTTGAGCCCTGCATCCAGCTCCATGCTTATTGTGGAGCTCAAGATTTTCTCTCTGTCCCTCTTCCTGCCCCATCCTCTCTCTCTCTCTCTCTCTCTCTTTAGGAAAAAAAAAAAGAAAAGATGTGCTATTCTCTATTTGGAATGTATTGTTACTTAACTTGGGTTTAAGGATAACTTCCAGTGTTTTTATTTCATGGAAGATTTAACTTAGACCTTTTTAATAGAAAAATAGTATGTACTGAAGAAGAAAACCAAATCTTAAAATGTGTACTTGACAAATAAAATAAGGAATTTTATTTTAATTTTAAAGATTTTATTTATTTATTTGATACAGATAGTGAGAGAGAGGGCACAAGCAGGGGGGAGCAGGCTTCCTGCTGAGCAAGGAGTCCCACTCAGGTCTTGATCCCAGGACCCTATGATCAATTTCAGCTATTGTTTAAATAATAACTGAGCTGAAGGCAGACGTTTAATGAACTGAGCCACCCAGGTTCCCCAAGGAATCTTAAATAAATAAAATTTTCCTAACTGAACTCAGTAATTAAAAATCTGAAGTTCTGGTGAGTAAAAACTCATAAGAAATAGAATGAATCACTTGTGAAATGTTGAAACTAAAATTAATGTAAATCAATAGATTTGTAAAAGATAAGTTATTCAAAAATAAATTCAAAATATGGTATTATTGGGGCGCCTGGGTGGCTCAGTTAACTTGGGTTTATTGGGTTAAGCCTCTGCCTTCAGCTCAGGTCATGATCTCAGGGTCCTGGGATCAAGCCCTGCATCAGGCTCTCTGCTCAGCAGGGAGCCTGCTTCCTCCTGACTCTCTGCCTGCCTCTCTGCCTACTTGTGATCTCTCTGTCAAATAAATAAATAAAATCTTTTTTAAAAAAGGTATTATTATAAGAAGACATGAAAATAATGGGTTTTTTGAAAAAGATATTTGCATGTTGTCTATTTTGTTAGCCAAGAGTTTATTTCTGTTAGAATAATAGTAAATCACAATGGAAATTAATTATTTGGTAAAGCTACTTAAATAACTGAAATTGTATTAGCATGCCTACAGCCTTAAATAATTTCGTTTTTATCTGGAGTTTCAAGGTAGAATTTAAAGGTAAATTCTGTCCTTGTGGCACCTGGGTGGCTCAGTTGGTTAAGTGTCTGCCTTCAGCTCAGATCATGATACCAGGTCCTGGGATTGAACCCTGCATCAGGCTCTCTGCTCAGTGGGGAGACTGCTTCTTTCCTCCTCCTCCTCCTTGTGCTCTCTCTCTTTCACTCTCTCTCTAATAAATAAATAAAATCTTTATATATATATATATATATATATAAAGATTTTATTTGACAGATCACAAATAGGCAGAGAGGCAGACAGAGAGGGAGAGAGAGAGAGAGAGGAAAGTAGGCTCCCTGCTGAGCAGAAAGCCCAATGTGGGACTCGATCCCAGGACCCTGAGATCATGACCTGAGCCGAAGGCAGAGGCTTAACCCACTGAGCCACCCAGGCACCCCAATAAATAAAATCTTTAAATAAAAAAAAAAGTAAATTCTATTCCTAAAGGTTAGCACTGGGGTTCCTGGCTGGCTCAGTTGGTGGAACCTGCTATTCTTATCTTGGGGTCATGAGTTCTAGCCCCATGTTAGATGTAGAGTTTACTTTAAAAAAAAGAATGATCAGCATTTACACTAATATTCTCTTTCTGTGAGTAGTATGCTTACCTGGGGAAAAAGAAAAAATGTCTATTGTCCCAAGTCATCATGGAACATCAGGAATAGTATGAACCCCATCTTGTAAGACAATACTCTTTTGCTTTAGACTCATAACATCATTGCTTAACCTCCCTAACCTGTTTTTTCATTTGTAAAATTGTATCATAAAGACTGCAGATCTTACCTGGCTCTCCTTATATTCATAAGGATCAGATTTTGTGTCTGCGTGTGTGGGTGTGTATATGGAAATGAAGCAGAATTCGTATAAGCCTAACAAAATAAGTAAATACAGTATATGAGGTATTATCTTAGATAAAGAGGCCTCTTATTTTGTTTTTAGTGGATATGGATTAAAAAAACAAAGTAGTTTGTTGCTGTCCACTGGATTATGATGAATTCTTTGAGGGGCAAGGAGTTTTGTTTTATTCATGCTTACATCCCCAGCACTTAGCAGTAGTCCCTAGCTCATGTTAGCCATTCCATACATTTTTGTTGAATTCATACTTCAGTGTATATATATATATTTCTGAAAAATTGCCCCTCAGCCTTCTTTAGTAACATCCCCCCCCTTTTTTTTCCCCATGTTGGATTTTTTCTGAAGGACAATTTTCCCATTTGGCTTTCTATGACAGGAATGAAATTTAATAATTTCTTTCTTTTTTTCATTAAGAGAGGGAGAGAAGGTTGGAGAGAAGCAGAGGGAGAGACAGAACCTTAAATAGGCACCACACTCATTGTGGTGCCTGACATGGGGCTTGATCCTACCACCCTGAGATCATGATCTGAGCTGAAATCAAGAGTCAGATGCTTAAACGACTGATCCACCCAGGTGCCCCGAAATTTAATAATTTCTAAAAGCTTCTGCTTTTATTCCAGAATATATTCTCGATCAGTATATTTATACTATCCTGTGCTCTTTATTCCTTCACATAATTCCATGCTTCTATCTGAGATTATTTTCTTTCATCTTAAAGAAGTTTTAGTATTTCTTTTTTTTTTTTTTAAGATTTTTTTTAATTTATTTGATAGACAGAGATCACAAGTTAGGCAGAGAGGCAGGCAGAGAGAGAGGAGGAAGCAGGCTCCCCGCTGAGCAGAGAGCCCGATGTGGGGCTTGATCCCAGGACCCTGAGACCATGACCTGAGCCGAAGGCAGAGGCTTTAACCCACTGAGCCACCCAGGCGCCCCAAGAAGTTTTAGTATTTCTTACAGTAGAAGTCTGCTGGCAGTGAATTCTTTCAGCTTTTGTTCATCTGAAAAATCTTCACTTTATATTCACTTTTGAAGGATTTTTTTTGCTGAGGATAGAATTCTGGGTTGGCAGGGACTTTTTTTGTATGTATGTATGTGTGTGTATGTATATGTGTATGTAAGTAAATAATCTCTACACCGAGTATGGGGCCTGAACTCATGATGCTGAGATCAAGAGTTGCATGCTCTACTAACTGAGCAAAGCAGGCACCCCTTTCCCCTGCTTTTAAAAATAATACTTTTCGGGCGCCTGGGTGGCTCAGTGGGTTAAGCCGCTGCCTTCGGCTCAGGTCATGATCTCAGGGTCCTGGGATCGAGTCCCGCATCGGGCTCTCTGCTCAGCAGGGAGCCTGCTTCCCTCCCTCTCTCTCTCTGCCTGCCTCTCCATCTACTTGTGATTTCTCTCTGTCAAATAAATAAATAAAATCTAAAAAAAAAAAAACAAAAAAATAAATAAATAGAAATAATACTTTTCTATTTCTTGATATTTATAGTCAGCTGTCAGTCTTAATGTTGCTTCTTTGAAGGTATTGTGTCTTAAATTCTGGTTTCTCTTCAAATCATATAAATCTTTCACCTTTCACTAAAAGATTTCCATGGAAAGGAAAACTGTCTCTTAAACCACTTTTTCGAGGCCTTATTTTAACAGGACCGTAAAAAAGTAAATAGTTAATTAATTAAATAAAGGTAATGTGTCTTATTCTCCAGGGTTTACTGAGTGTCTTGAAATTGTGAGTTGATACCTTTCACCAATTTGGGAAAATTCTAGGTCGTTCTCTCTTTAAATATTGCTTCTGCCTCATTCAGTTTTTCTTTTTGACTGTGTGACTATGTTCTGTATTATCTCTTACATTCTGTTATGGATTTCTTAAAATTTCTTTTCTTTCCTTGTGTTTCAGTATTAATGTTGTTTTACAGTTTAGTTCATTTTTTCTTCTTCTGTATCTAGATTGCTGTTATATTGATCTAATGACTTAAATTTCAGAAATACATTTTCAGTTCTAAAATGTCCATTTGTTTCTTTCTATAGATTCCAGTATTTTCTCGGATGTCTCTCTTTTTAAATCTGTTTGCCTGTCTTTTCTTCTTACTTCCTTGAGCATACTAGTCATAGTAATTTTTTAAAATTCCTGTCTGAATAATGCCAATATCTATATTACTTTGCATCTGGGTTTTGGGTTTTATTTTGGTCTTTTATTTCCTTAGCTTTTAGTAATTTTTATCTGTTTTACATACCTCATAATTTCTTTATTGAATGTTGGACATTGTTGATGAAAACTTGAAACACTTTGGGTGGTACCCTCCAAAGAAAGTTGTTTTCTTCTAGCAGGTGGAATATTGGCAGATCACCTTGATCCTCTCGAGGCTTGGTTTGAGGCATGGTTAAGGCTGATTTATTTAGCTTTATACTTACTTTTAGGGTGTGGTCCTTACCTGTAGGATATGGTCCTCATGGGTTCTTAACTGAAAGCCTGAATTGTTACTCTTAAGTTCCTTGACCTTTTGGTGGCTTAAACTCCAGCTTTTCTCCCCAGCACTGTGTGTCTGATAGAATTTCAGCTTAATTCCTGAATCTTCCAACTGCTATTTTTGCTGACTTCTTGGAGTCTGATCCTGTACTTGCACAGCTTAAAAGATGGCCAATGACTTGAAGAGAATTTATAGGAAATGTTTAGGAGATTTTTCAGTCTGCCATTCCCTCCTTGAGATTTTGCCTCTTTAGTACCAACCATTTTGGTAAATCTGAATCCTAACTTGTCTCTCCAGCTTAGTCAGATAGCCATTTTCTGGTTGGGTTCAGTTTCCCCCTGTCAGCACTTGGAAAATGGTCTTAGATAAAAGAGCCATGGCTTGTAACCCCCCAAGTTCTCCTAGGGTTGATTATTCTACAATACCTTTAAATAGTTGTTTTATAATGTTATTTAGCTTCTTTATATAGTTGTTTCCCACAGGAAGGTTAGTCTAATACTCATTTTTCTATCCTGGCAGGATTCAAAAGTCCTACATCTAGATTTTGTGTTTGTCTTTATAAGCATTATTTGACAGACTTTAATTACTCTCTTTCTCTTTTCTTCTTTTTTTTTTCCTTTCCTTCAGATTTTCGTACCTCTTGGGAGTTGTATAACCCAGATTAAACATGCAGGGCATTTTTCAGAACTGACCTATATCATAAGATAAATCTAGCAAGGCAGATTTGGTCACAGATTCTAGTATAACAAATATTACAAACTTGTTACTTATGTTTGAACTAAAAGCATGCAAAATAAAATTAAAATTGTTTCTTTTAGTTTATCCAGGAAAAACATAACTAATATAAAGTGTATAAATTCCTGAAATTGCTGTTTCCTAACTTTTCATTAAATGTTTTTGTGTGAAATATATACTCTTAACATTCATAATGTTTGCAGGTCTCGACACAGGCGATTTTCTTATAGCCAATCTAAATCTCGCTCCAAATCACTACCACGGCGGTCTACCTCAGCAAGGCAGTCAAGAACTCCAAGAAGGAATTCTGGTTCTAGAGGACGGTCAAGGTCCAAGTCCTTACCAAAAAGGTCCAAGTCAATTGGAAAATCACAATCAAGTTCACCTCAAAAGCAGACTAGCTCAGGAACAAAATCAAGATCACATGGAAGACATTCTGACTCCATAGCAAGATCCCCCTGTAAATCTCCCAAGGGGTATACCAATTCTGAAGTTAAAGCACAAACAGCAAAACACTCTCATTTTCGATCACATTCCAGATCTCGGAGTTATCGTCATAAAAACAGCTGGTGAACAGCCACAGAAGAGTGCTACATAGTCTTGAATGTGTTATTAAACCTCTCATTATGTTAAATAAAAATTCTTCAAGGCTTATAGAAAATGTGAGTTACTTTGGGCATGTGCAACAAATAAAATCTCTAGTTTTGGGGTAATAAAGACTTGGTCTCCATTGAAAGGGCCCATACCACAAATTATGATGTGTCTGATATGTCACCAGTTTATGGACCGTTTTTTTGTTTACATTGTGGCAGAAGGATACTTTTCAAGGGAATTGGGTAAAATGAAACTAATGTGGAAAATCCTACTTGGATATGAAGTATTAGTAATATTAATGATACCTTTTACAAAAATATTTTTTACTTTAAAGCACTTTTACTTTCATGTAAAAAGTAATTATAACTGTATAATTACATAGGGCAGACTTAAACTATTTCATACCTTGATGACTCTCTTGTATCTTCTGTTTAAACTTGGGCCAGTTCCTAGTGGATATTAGTTCATATTACAAAATTCTGACATTCCTAAAAGTAGAATTTATCTAGAGATCAAGTGTTCAAAAAATACATTCTTTCCTGAGCTCAAAAAAAGCTTTTATTTTTACTGTGTGGAACAGTATAGATAAATTGACATTAAGTTGCATCCTGTACCGTGTTCATTCACTTTCAGAAATAGAAAAATGTTTTAAAAAACACTGAGTTTTGAATGGTTGGAGACTACTTCTCTAAAAATTATGTGCAGGACTCATTATCCAAAAATACTCATATTAAGCCTTATACAGTTGAAGAGTGGTACATTTTGTATAAAAAGCTTTTTTAACATTATTTCTACATATGTACTTTTCATCCACTACTTAGTTTTTTCTTTTTGGAGTTCCAGCTCAAGACTTTAAATTGTATAGAGTAAGTCCTGTTATTTTTGAAAGTGTTTAGTATCTTGTATTAAAGAATTCAAGACTGCATCCTCAATAAGCTTTGTGGCATTCAGATTTACTTTACATGCTCTTCATTTTTATAAACCAAATAACTTTATTGATATTGCTTTTGTAGTTGTTAAAACTGAGAATTTCTTTAAAAATGTGTAGTTTACGTTTTTCAGAAGGTTTTGGTAGTATTTGTGATAAAATGGTTTTGCATATGATTATTATAGGGGATATATTTATAGAGTTCTACTTGTGTACTTTGTTGAAGTATATTAAAAATTAAAAGTTCTCAGCCCATATAGTTAATATTTGTGACTAGAGTGCTTAAGAAAAAAAATCTGTCTTATATTTTTGGCATATAGGAGCCAGTGTTGCTTCTATTTTTTTTTTTTAATACTAATTCCACTTTTCGTTGCATTTTAGACCCTATGTAAGAAACAGCTTTACAAAATAATTTATATGCTGGTAATATTTGGACAAGTACCATAAATTCATGTAAACTGTACAGTACCTTCTGAATACACTTTCTTTAATCATTAATAGAATTAACTTCAAAACTACAACTCTTTGAAGTGTTCAGCTGTAATAAAACTTAGTCATAAAATTGTGTGGCACTGTTGAAAATCTAAAGGATAGTCCAAAGAAAGAACAGACAAATATTAATAGTAATGTTTTATATTTTCTAAATAAATGTTTGGGTTTATCCACACAGTTACCTGAAATACTGTTATTTGAAATACTAAGTAGGAATTGATTATAGTGTCTATACTTTGCATTTGATTATATCTTAGTAAAAATTTAATATAGCAGTATTTCTGAAGATTTTTACCCTTTAATTTACCTCTGATTTGGTTTTCCATTGTAATCTTCAGGCTGCTTAGGAGGATACTATTTGATTTGATGGAAAAATTGGAATGATATTAGTTGAGACTCTTTTGAACATTTACTTGGCACTGCTCTGTAAGTTTTACATTATTTACTCATCATCACAACAGCTCTATGAGATAAATACCACTGCAGATAAGGAAAGGGGATGCAGAGAGGCTCAGTGATACCCACTAGGTCACATAGCACATACTATTAGACTTGGGAGTGGGCAGTGGCTGGGCTCCGGACTTGCCCCTCCCTGACTGTGATGCTTTGACAGATATATGCTAAACTGAGATAATGTTTAGAGGGAAAGGAGAGAATAGAATTAGAAAAATAAATGATTATAAGCTTTCAGTGTAAATGGGTTCTGTGACTAAGTGGAAATTGACAATTGTGCTGATTCCTTGAGAAATTGTCTTCTGGGTACATCTCTTCTAGGATTCACTTTTGTTATAGAATTGTTTCTTGGACCATTTAGGAGAGGATACTTAGGATAAGACTGTTACTAAATAAAGCAAATGTTTCACACATCTGTGATCATTTCCTTTAAAGATAATATATTTACTCAGGTACTTCCAAATTTAGTATAGAGAACTAGCTGTCTACATTTGTTCAGGGTCAGAGGATAGGTCAGTATAAAAAAAATAATAAAATGGCCACTACAACTATTTGTTTTCTTTCTCCCCATAAATAATACACAAATAATTTTGGGGGGCACCTGGGTGGCTTAGTCAGTTAAGTAAGTGTCTGCCTTCAGCTCAGGTCACGATCCAGGAGTCTTGGGATTGCACCCCATGTCAGGATCCCTCCTCAGTGAGGAATCTGCTTCTCCCTCTCACTCTACCCACCCACCCCCCCTGCTTCTGCTCTCTTGCTCACTCTTTCTCAAATAAATATATTCTCAAATATAATCTTTAAGAATAATTTCTGTATAGCAGCTGATACTTGGAGCTGCAAACAGTGGAATAAACCATTTTTTTTTAATTTGAAGCCTAGGATTTCATCTTGCACTAGGCTAAACTTATTTTTAAATGAACAGAACTAATTTCAGGACACCTGGGTGGCTCAGTCAGTTAAACATCTGACTTCAGCTGAGGTCCTGATCTCGGGGTCCTGGGACCGAGCCCCAAGTTGGGCTTCCTGCTCAGTAGGGAGTCTGTTTTTCCCTCTCCCACTAATCCTTCTCCCCACTTGTGCTTGTGAGTTTTCTCTCTCTTGGTCTCAAGTAAATCTTAAAACTAGTTTCAGGACTTTATATATTATTTGTAGTGTTTACTTGAAATGCAACTGTTGGATTACACATAAGAATGTCTGCCTTGATTCCCATCCCATTCCAAGAGGCAAAATTAGTAAAAATCTGAAGTATTTAGAAATATTTCTGCACTTCCTCTAAACTCGATTAAAATTTTAATTTCTTAGAATTAAATATTAATATTTGTTTTCCATACAGGTGGTAGAGTATCTGGAGTATTTGTATGTAGATAAATATATGCTACTTAGGAGCACTTGACTAGCTCAGTTGGTAGAGGATGACTCTTGATCTTGGTGTGGTAGTCCCACACCAAGGGTAGAGGGCACAGTTTACTTAGGAAAAAAAAAAAAATACGAGGAAAAAAAATACGTGCGTACACACACACACACACACACACACACACACAGTATTTAGTATGATGTGGTGCAGAGATGTTAATTTGGCATCATGGAACCAAAACTTGAAGGTCTAGGCCCTGTAGATTTTCAAACAAGTCCATGACTTGCAAGAGTTTAAAAACCAGTGGTTTAGTGAGACATGGCTTTTGGAGTCAGAACTTAACCTATATTTGGCTAGAAAACATTTTCAAGCATTAAATGATGATTATGCACTTTAGCATCTAAATCCCTCCCTTGATGAATAGGGCATTTATGATCATATCATGAATTCTGGCATTGGTTTATAAGGTCAATTTAGGCCTTCTGGAAAATTTGTCTTGTATACCTTCAAAAAGATGTTTATAAAATTAAGAAATTAAATATGAAGATAATTCAGTCAAGAAACTTTTTTGGAAATACACTCTCTGATAGAGTCAGACATTACAGGTTGATTCAGCTTCTCTCAATATAATGACATATGATTTTTTTACTTAAGTCGTGAAAAATTGAAATAAAAAATACACACTTAGGGCGCCTGGGTGGCTCAGTCGTTAAGTGTCTGTCTTTGGCTCCGGTGACGTTCCTGGGGTCCTGGGATCAAGGCCCACATGGGGATCCCTGCTCAGCTGGAAGCCTGCTTCTCCGCCCCCTGCTTGTGTTCCTTCTCTCTCTCTGTCAAATAAATAAATAAAATATTTTAAAAATATATAAACTATTATACCCCATCATTAGTATTTTCTCCCCAAAACTATAATGTTTTTATTCTGTTTGGGGGAAAGGGCTATATGAATCTTAAATTCTAGGAATATACTGCAACTCTGAACTTAACGGAACTAAATAGTATCAACCTGTGGAGGTAGGTGGGTGCAAAGTAGATGGACAGTTACTGTCTTCTAAAAGTAAGTGATTATGGGATGCCTGGGTGGTTCAGTCAGTTAAATGTCTGCCTTTGGCTGAGGTCATGATCCCAGCATCCTGGGATGGAGTCCTGCATAAGGCTCCTTGATCAGTGGGGAGCCTGCTTCTCCTGCCTGCTGCACCCCCTGCTTGTGCACGCTCTCTCCCTCTCCGACAAAATCTTAAAAATAAATAAAAGGCGATTTTGGTGATTTGGGGGTACCTGGGTGGCTCAGTGAGTTAAGCATCTGCCTTTGGCTCAGGTGATAATCCCAGGATCCTGGGATGGAGCCCCGGGTCATCTGAGGACCCCTCCTCAGTGGAGAGCCTACTCCCTTGCCCCTGGCCCCCTAATCCTCCCCTGCCATGCTCTTTATCTCAAACACAATCTTTTTTTTTTTTTAAAAGGTGATTTTAAGTATATGGTTCATAAATTCAAAAACCATATTCAACTTCCATGTTTATAGTAAAAAGATTACAGATTAAAATCAAGAATATCTTACTATATTGGCAGGTTTCAGGTTCTTTCAGAACACTGGCCAAAAACTTAAAGGGTCGAGGTTGATTGCATGTTCATTACTGTTTGATCTTATGTGTACAGTGAGTAGTTTCTCAGAAAAAGTGTAACTGAAACACGGAGCAAAATAACTTCTAGTTTGTAATTGTATGAACTAAAGGGCTTCATAAAGGTAGATTGAGGAAAAATGGGAATACTCTGCTAAGACCACCTGTTTTCTAAAGAAATAACTACATTCTAGTTTTCTTAGCTTATGCTGATGATATAGACTTAAAATGCTGTTAAGTTGACTCTAGTTTCAAGAAAAATCTCAGTATAAAACAATCTTCCGGGCGCCTGGGTGGCTCAGTGGGTTAAGCCGATGCCTTCGGCTTAGGTCATGATCTCAGGGTCCTTGGATCAAGCCCTGCATCGGGCTCTCTGCTCAGCAGGGGGCCTGCTTCCCTTCCTCTCTCTCTGCCTGCCTCTCTGCCTACTTGTGATCTCTCTCTGTCAAATAAACAAAATCTTTAAAAAAAAATTAAAAATAAAAATAAAACAGTCGGCAGCAGCTCTTCCTGCCCACGGGTCCTGTCCCCGTGCTTTAATAAACCACCATTTTGCACCAAAAAAATAAATAAATAAATAAAATAAAACAGTTTTCCAAGGGCGCCTGGGTGGCTCAGTTGGTTAAGTGTCCAAATCTTGATTTCAGTTCAGGTCATGATGTATCAGGGGCCTGGGTCAAGTCTGGCTTGGCCTGCCTCTCTCCCTCTGCCTGCGTCTCCACCTCCCACACCCCCAGCATCCGGGCTGGGGCTCACATGGGCTCTCCCTCAATCAATCAATCAATCAATCCTTTAAAATAAAGTAGTGTTCGCTTTGGCAGTACATAAACTAAAATTGGAACGATACAGAGAAGATTAGCATGGGCCCTGCACAAGGATGACACGCAAATTCGTGAAGCGTTCCATATTTTTTTATGCTGAGTGAAATAAGCAGAGAGAGTCAATTATCATATGGTTTCACTTATTTGTGAAGCATAACAAATAGCATGGAGGACAATGGGAGTTAGGAGAAGGGAGTTGAGGGAAATTGGAAGGGGAGGTGAACCATGAGAGACTATGGACTCTGAAAAGCAATCTGAGGGGTTTGAAGGGGCAGGGCGGGTTGGAGGGTGGGGGAACAAAGTGGTGCGTTATTAGGGCACGGATTGCAGGGAGCACTGGGTGTGGTGCAAAAACAATGAATACTGTTACACTGAAAATAAAAAAAATTAAAAAATAAAAAGTAGTCTTCCAAGAACCAAGTGATAGCCTATTTCTTTTAATAGTGAATTAAGTAAATATATTGTAACAGCTTTTGGGGAGCAGGATTAGACTCATTTCTGTTACATTGGTGAGGCACTATCTGTTTTGTGAAAATCATATTTCACAACTTGAGAAAAGTATTCTGTTGAAGACGTTTTCAAAATTGACCTAAGCTATGTAACTGGTCAGATTCTCCTGGGAGATCTTCTATTTTAAAAATGAGAAGACATATTATTTAAGTTTAACACATTATGAAATACTTATACAATTTCGTAAGAACCTTACAGAAAAACGTTGATATTCAGCATTGTCAGTAAACTTTCAAATGTTGGCCTTAAAATATTACATGTAGCTAAATTAAAAATACTAATGTTGTAGTTTTGTTAAGATATTCCTTACAATTTTTAATGGATATATAAAGTCGAACCATTTTTGGTATTGTAATTCCCTTCTCTTACCATATAATCCACTAAATGAGGGTTTTTTCTTTTTAATACCACTTAAAAACATGATGCATGAAAATTTTTATTCTAAAATATCTCATATAAAAGCACTTTATACAAAGGTCTGACCTGCCTGTTAGTAGTCAAATATAACTCATTAAGAGGTTCTGTCAACCATACTTTTTCCACCCTCTATTTTGACTAAAAGGTTATGGCTTTTATATGAATATTTTCCATCACAGAAAGTGGAACTACATCTTTTAAGGAGTAATTTTAAACACTTTTAGCTCTCCATTAGCACCACTGGTATTAATTCAGCATTAAAGGCCTTAAAGTGTAGGAACCAACCAAGAGTTAAAAGAGTTTTACACCTTTGTGCCCTCCTACTCCCAAAGCACTTCAATGCTAACCACCCCTTCAGGCATCCCCTTTCTTCTCTTACATACGTATTTCTTTTCACTGCTTGAAGTTCAAGTTGTTCCACTTTAGACAATTTAACTTTTCTCTCAAACCATGGGCAGTTATTATAAATCCCTTTCAGAATATGTTTCCATCCACCTCTTTATTCTCCCTAATTAGAGCATCTTCAAGCGTTAACATTTTGTCAACATTAACATTAAATGTTGACTGTCACATTTCCCAAATAAGCCAATGCTTAAATACATCAAATACATTTTCCTCTTTCAGTTATTTACAGTGGCTTTGGTTTTTCAGTCATTAATTAGAGTTGTTCTATTAGAAGTGTGATTACCAACTAACCAGACTACCTGAAAGTGCAAAGGAAAACATTCAGGAGATTTACAGTTTACAACCTCAGAAGATAATTTGTGTTGTATGCTACATGTAAGCTTTTAGAATTATTGGCATGTACTCAACTGACATGTAATGTTGGAGTGAACTAGTAAAGCATCTTTAATCTTCCCAAATTCTATTAACATTTTGTTACAAAACTCTAGTAAAAAATAATTTTACAGTGAACACCCATATACCCACTACCTAAATCCTACAATTAACAGTAAATTATACCTGCTTTTCACGTATATATCCATGTATTTTCCAATTATTTTAAACTTAATAGTAAAATTCTGAAAACTGGAGTGCTCATAAGTAGGGTATTCCAATTAGCTAAAGAGTGATCCAGAAAACCTTAGTTGAATAACTCTCATGAAACTAATTTTTTCTTTTGAAATTTAGGTTCTGGTCTCAAGCATCAGATTAAAGGAATTTAACAGACACAGATGGTTAAGAAGTATACAGTGAGTAGGACCACTGGAAAAGCTAATGGAGAAGGGCAATCTCATCTTTGACATCAACCCTTTCATTCTAAAATTTGAGAACAATAAATGCCTGATCACTTAAAGAGTAAGGGTAATTTTAACCATTGACAGCCTTTATTTCACAGCAGGATGATCCCCCAAATTGTAAATCTCCAAGGGTTTTTTTTTTCTTTTTTTCTTTTTAAATACTTTATTTGTCAGAGAGAAAGAGTGCGTGAACACAAGCAGGGGGGAGGGGCAGGTAGAGTGAGAAGCGGGCACCTTGCTGAGCAAGGAGCCTGACTCGGGACTCAGTTCCAGGACCCTGGGATCATGACTTGAGTTGAAGGCAGACACTTAACTGAGACACCCAGGCATCCCTCGAAGGTTTTGAGAAGAAGAACCAAAGCTCTCTATAATCCCATATTGCTAAGTACAGTACAATAATAATCTTTCTATTTAAAGTTCTTCCTGTTAAAAGGCAATTTTGAGTTCAATTTAAATCAAACACTGGCATGTTGGAAATAATCAAAAGTCGTCAAACTGTCTTCTACCTGCCATCCCCTCCTCAAAATTCTAGACTGCCAGGAACACATTTGTAATTCGGTTTTGACAACTAATAAGGTTACTCTCTAATTTTAGAAAAAAAGGAACTATCTGTAGTAACTTAGGAATAGCTACGTATGTATGACCAGCTTTGGAGGAATTTGGTTAGTACCTGTTATCTTTACAACCAGATACAAAATACCACAAATTTTCTGCCACTTTATGATTAGGTTAGGAAAAATTACTTTCCTGAATCCTTTCTTATACACAAAAGTTTTAACTATGTGAATTACTAGAGAAATGAAGTATTTTCATCATTATTATTTATCAGTATCTTTTAAGCTATTATATGTTCACAACACATGATTTAATTAAATGGAGCTTAAGTAGAACACGTAGTCTCCTTTGACAAATATGCACATGCTTTTCTATGTAGGTTACTTCTGCCAGTTCTCCCATTTTTTCTTTCTACCATTACTTAATTCACAGACTGTAATTAATGCATATAATCTATGATAAACTACTCCTCTAACAAAGAACTTTAATTTGTGTCACCAATTCTACACTAAGGGAACATTACTATAACTCTGCTTTAGAAAATGAATTCTAAGATCTCAACAATGAGCCTCATAAATGCAGCACCTTTTATAAATCTTAAATTGTAATTCTGTTTGGGGTTATAAGACAAGTTTAAGTTTGACAAATACAATTCCTGGGTGTTAGGAACATTACTTGTATGTTTCAGCATATTTAATTTAGAATTCCAAGATAATTGCAAAGGATATGAAAAGTAACTTAATCTGAAAACTTCAGATTTTAATCTGAAAACTTCAGAGATTAATTCAAGACAATCTAATCCAAGAGATTTAAAAAGGGGTTTAGTTGAAGCACAAAATAGATGATCTTTAACCCTAAAAAACAAAAACAAAAAACTCTATCTACCCCATACCTTCAGAGAATCCTATCTAAAACTTTCAAGAAAGTTTCTTTCAAAGGTTAAATTTTTATGTGTTGATAAATAGCATTCTATAAAATGTATTCTCAAATTTCCTTTCTAATTTAAAAACAAGTAGTTTCTGAATTACACATGACTTGTGTTTATACACTCTGCCATCTCATCTCACAACAGAGACATTCTCTTTGCACTTGAAAACTGTTATATTTTGGGTTTTTGAAAGATTTATGGATCTAGAGAAAAGGAAGTACAAAAAAACAACTTTGAGGAGTTAACTCAGAGATCAGATGCTCAGCAAGGCAGGCCTGTGATTTTATTTTATTTTTTTAAAGATTTTATTTATTTATTTGACAGGGAGAGAGAAATCAAGAGTAGGCAGAGAGACAGACAGAGGTGGGGGTGGGTGGGAAGCAGGCTCCCTGCTAAGCAGAGGGCCTGATGCAGAACTTGATCCCAGGACCCTGGGATCAGGACCTGAGCTGAAGGCAGAGGCTTAACCCACTGAGCCACCCAGGGGCCCCAGGCCTGTGATTTTAAAATGCATTTAGTTCAGCAATGTCTTTCAAAAACTTAAAATATATGGGAGGAGGATGAGACCATTAGCCTTTCCACACACAAGTGTAAGTAAATATGTTTGATTCCCTTTGATACCTGAATCGGGTATCAGTTGCATAAAGGGCATGGAAACTGGGGAGACTTCCAACCTCTAAATAAAGGATCATGTGTATTCAACAACATAATGGAGGGTCATTAGGAGATGGGAGATGCACTAAAACAGAAGTATAAAAGGTTGGGGGCACCTACCTGGCTCGGTCAGTAATGCAGCATGCAAATCCTGATCTTGGGGTCGTGAGTTTGAGTCCCACAATGTGTGTGGAGATTACTTTAAAAAAAAGTTATAAAAGGTCAGTTTTACCTAGTCTGAAATCTTGGACTAACAAAGAGTAAATAAGTTTTATTACTCCCTTCACCACCTGGGCCCCCCTGCTATCAGAATTCAGAACTTGAATTGGAGCTCTCTCCTAACATAGACTTTTACAGGTAGGTAGAGAACCAAGTACCATTTACCAGTTTCAGAGGAAATACTTTTTTTAAAAAAGACTTATTTATTTATTTGAGAGAGAGCATGCACGAGAGGAAGGGGCAGAGGGAGAGGGAGAGAATCTCAAGCCAGCTCCAAACTGAGTGCTGAGCCCAGATGTGGGCTGGAGGTGGAGCGAGATCATATGACCCTGAGACCATGACCTGAGCCAAAACCAAGAGTCAACGCTTAACTGACTGTGTCACCTAGGAGCCTCCAGAGGAAATACTTTTGAACTCAACAACTAATTTACTGTCATAGGTGAAATTCAGAGTCCACAGGAGGCAAATGGGATGAGGTCAAGAGTACTGGTGAAGGTTTTAATTAAGCCTTCTGAGAGAAGTAGAGAGGCTACCTAAAGACAAACTACTTCGGTTCCGTTTTCATGCTGTAATTACTGCTTCTGTGCACTATTACTAAAACCGTACTTCTAGGTCTGACCTGTCTTCTACTTGCTGTGTATTTCCATGTGGATAGCTCACACACCCCTCCACGTTCAACATGCAAATCAAAAGTGCCTTCCTCTATAATTTGGATCCCCCTCCAGAGTTCCCTAATTGCCAGTTTTGTCTTCCTAATTGCCCAATTTAAAAACTCTTTTCTTACCCTCCATGCAATTGCTCAATGCTTAATTCTACCTTCAAAACATCTCCCAAGTAAGTCCACGCCTGGGTGTTCCCTCCAATAATGTCCTTAGGCTCATTTCTCTAATTTTAAACTACCAACAAATCCTTTTTCCTCAGGCTTTCCCTTTCCAAACTGTTCTCCATATTTTCACCAGTTTTCTTTTTGAAGCAGGAATCTCTTTCCCTTGCTCATAAACCTTTGACAGCTCTGCCATTCTTGCAGAATAAAGTTGCATCTCTTACTACATTCACGACCCTCAGGTTGTTACCACAGTACACCTTTCAGTATATTGTTTCTTTCTTTGTGCTTATCTTGAGCTACTGGATACTCCCCATCAATTTTACACCACTGTCTATACAGACTTTTACCTCTGACCATTAGTTTCCTTTTCTTTACATGTCAGATACTATGTCAAATATCTTAAGGCCCAACTCAATGCTACTTCTGAGGCGTCAGATTCCCAACTAGACAATCCCTACTCACCAGAACTCCTCACTACCTTCTGGAAGAAAACAATGACTTCACTTTTGTTTTCACCTCTTCAGGCATTTGTTGTTGCAGGGAAGTGGAATGCGGTTTGCGTTTTGGTTAGTTGTCATTTCTTCCCCAGCCACCCATATACTTTCAGGGCTGCCATTTATCCTTGTTTTTCCTGAACATAGCTCACACGTTAAGCCCCCACACATTAAACTGTAGGCATGCTGCTCAGAAATGTCACAAAGGAGCTGGGAAATGTCAAATAAGGGTGGGGAGGGATGGCTGAGACAGTTTTATTTTCCATAAGACAGGGACTCTGTATTAGTTTGTTAGGAATTTTTATAATCTTATAAAGAAATGTGTTATCAAACCTGTGCAAGAATGAACCATTTTCTGGAATCAGACTGGGAGAGAGGTCAGATCTAAAGCAACCCATTAGTTTTAATATTTACACATTACTAAAAAAAATTAAAATTGGTTACCAGTATTGAGGGAATTTTCAAACTATGGTCTGAACTTCTAATATGAGTTTTCCTAACTATTTTTGAAGAAGGTATTTGCATGTATGTGAGCAGGAATGGAGCCACATACAGAATGTGAACATCAGATAGAAGTTCCTTTGCATCTCTAAACCCTTTAGCTTCTTTTCTAGAACTGATGTCCCCACTCAAAAAACTTGCCTTTATACCACCTCTTGAAGCCCTCAAATTTCAAAAGCAGTCCCTTTTTGTAACCTCAGGCCATTTAGTATCTTTTTTCCCTCCATTTCTGGGAAGAACCAGTTAATAAGGCAGAAGAAGGTGGCTTTGAGTGAGGACAACCCAGACCCTCCCCCAGATATCTAAATGCTTTTGGTAACATGCAGGGGATTGAGGGACAGGGCATCCAGAGTCTAGCCTACCACAGCCACAGCTCCTCACAACCTTAATTTCACCATTTTGGGTGGGTTGTCAGCTGTCCCAGATCCATTCTGGGACCTGCTGCTGGGGGCAGAAGCACTGGGATAAAGTCTAGATTTTGTTTCTTCTCAGCACCGAAGTTGAGTTAGGGCTTTTAAAGAGGGCAGGTAAAAACTAAGTAAGTAATGGGTTTTTTTTTTAACACAGTCTGGAACCACATGTTAGAGAAATACAAATGGTTTTCCCCAAGTATAGCATGACTGGATCCCATGGTTGTATAGCACTAGCTTTATACTAAAATATTGTGAAAGTTAAGGGGTAATTATAGTCTAGTTGACCCCCGACTAACAGGGGGGCTAAGGAGTGCCAACTCCTGTGCATTCAAAAAATCCCCATGTAACTTTTGATTCCCCCAAATCTTAACTATTAATAGTCTGTTCACCAGAAGCCTGCTAAGTCGCTGTATTTTCTATCATATCCTGTCTTCTTACAATGAAGTGAGCTAGAGAAAAAAAATAAATCATGGTATTTACAGTATTGTACTGTCTATATAAAAATCCATGTCTAAGTGGACCAACAAGTTTGAACCCATGTTATTCAAAGGTCAACTACATGCCTAACGACCTGAATGCCAAGGCACCAGGTGGCTCCGTTGGTTAACTGCCTGCCTTCAGCTCAGGTCATGAGCCCAGGGTCCTGGGATCAACGCCTTGTTCAGAAGGGAGCAGGCTTCTCCCTCTCCCTCTGCCACTTGTGTTCTCTCCAATAAATAAAATCTTTAAAAAAGCAAAAAAAACTACCCTAAAACCTGAATGCTGGTCCTGATAAAATATATACTATTTGCTTAAAACATTCTAGTGTTTCTCATTCATAAACCACATAAACCACCTTAAAAATTTATATTTTAACTTGCAAACCCCCTTTAAGTCTGGAAAGAATTGTTCCTGTCAATCTTTTAATAGTGCAATTTGATGTTTTATTGCCTTTTTTCCTTTATCTGCCCACAAGGACACTAAAATACTTAGCACTAAGATTAATGCAAGTAAAAGCTCTATGGTGTTAGTATCAGCAGTGTCACTTTACCAGTGTTAGTTGAGGTATCAGACTACACACCTGTCTAAAAGCAACTTCAGTATAAAATACTCTACATACGGATATATGCAATGGCACTTTACTATAGAACAAATTTCCACTCACATATAAACACTACTAGTTAAAATTTATACCTGAAGTTGGTGAATGCAAAGTGTTTCCTTTATAATCCCATAAAACCAGTTATAGGAACACTGGAGGGAAAATGTCTTAAGACTTCAGTAGAACAGCAGAGGTGGTTAAATAGATTGTCCTGCACTACAGTGTGAATTACGTTGAAACCTAACCTACAATTAATGGTATTACAAAGTGAAGACCTTGGGAAGGAAGTAGGTTAGGAGGGTAGAACCCTCCAGAATGGATTAATAGCCTTACGAAAGGGGCCCAAGAAAGCTTTCTCAACCTTCCTGCCATGTGACTTAATGGACGCTTTATCTATGAACCATTAACTGGGTTCTCAGACTCGAAATCTGGTGGTGTCACTATCTTGGACTTCCTGGGCAACGACAGTGAGAAATTTATAAGCTACCCCGTCTTTGGTACTGTTACAGCAGTCTCAAGGGACTAGGACCACTAGCAGACTAGCATCTTACTAGAATACCGAAACTATTCAACTCTATTATTTGCTAATACCTTTAACTGTATCATCCATAGTGTAGTTCAGCCAATTTTGTTTACTCTTCAAACCATAAAACCTATTATTTTATCATCTATTTCCTTTACTTAGAAAATCTTACAAAATTTTGCGAGGCCGAAAGCTTCCTGTATTTCGTTGCATTTTTTAAAGCCAGCTGTATGTAACTTGTATGTCTTAAGCATAGCTTTCTCAGGGTGCCTGGGTGGCTCAGTAGGTTAAAGCCTCCGCCTTCAGCTCAGGTCATGATCCCAGGATCCTGGGATCCAGCCCCGCAACAGGATCTCTGCTCAGCAGGGAGGCTGCTGGCTGCCCCTCTGCCTAACTGTGATCTGTCTGGTCAAATAAATAAGTAAAATCTTTAAAAAAGTATAGCTTTCTCTATATACATAGAAGAATGAAGCATTTTCTAGACAGGGCCAAAGAATGGTTGGCTGGTATGTGCCATGTAAACAAGACTGCAGGCACTTACATTGAGTTTAGATTTTGTGGTGGCTATATTAAGTTTTCATACCCTCCCGGCACAGCTAGCTCATCAATACCAGTTCTAAGGTTGTACCCACACCACCTACCTTTGCACATCCAGAAAGTCTCCCCTACTGTATGAATCAAATGAGCATTTGACTCTACGACCTAAGACTCTTCAGTTTCTTTTCTTGGAAGGATGGTAATACCTTTCTCAACTATTCCACCTTAAGAGAATCTTATGTACCTTTTATTACCCTTTTTGTATGTCTGAGAATCATATATACCCTCTTAATAATCTTTTCATATGTTAAGTATTGCCTGACTACTCAAAAAAACTTTCCTTTTGTTTCAAGATAAACCTTAGCTTTGTAGAACTAAAAAACATACAGGGAAAACTTGTGCTTTAGAACAAAATTTGAATTTTAAAGTAAAAATACATAATCTACCATATTTATCTTTTAGCAAACATTAAGAGGTTCAGAATTGCCACCTCTATTTTAACATAAATTATGCTTGCTTTGGTTCAAGAACCACCATTCAAAATCATTGTAAATTTAGTGAGCCAAACGTCCTTTTCTTTCACTGATATTATAGGGAACGTTAAACAATGCTTATGAACAGTTCATATATAAAAATATATTGTAAATTATAAACTAATCAGTTGTACTTCTTACCACAACCATTCCCACTATAAAATGGGGAATTCCTCCCCTGGGAGGTAGTAGCATTAAATTATTGGACTCTAAATTTCAGAGGGAGGAAGGACAATTAGTGCAATACTAAGACATTAGTAAAATGGAAAAGTTAAAACCCATCTCCTAGTCATACACTCAAACACGAAAGTCACACACAAAGAGTCAAGACTAGTATAAAAGGGGGGGCCAAATTATTATTATATTTAAAAATTTGATTACAACCAATTTTGTTGGCATTGAAACTAGAGGTATTTTAAATTTGAATGGATAAACCAAAAACCAGAAATTAAGTTTGGTAAAAATGGGAACAGGAGTTTTCCAGTAATTACAGATTAGAAAGCAGAAATCAATTTAGAGAAACACAGACAAAGCCCATGTTTACAATGATTGTGCCACGGATTTAAACTTCAGTAGTGCATTAGTAAACTGTTCACATTTAGATCTTCACCTTGAGATTACATAGCTGTTCTTTAAAAAAAATCTCATTACCTTGTGCAAATAAATCGGTCTTCCATGTGCCTTAGCACACTTAAAATTTCTCCATTGTATATATACAAAACACCTACCAACTGGTAGGGCAAAATACATACTTTCATAACAAAACTATAATGTACCTCTCAAGTATGAACAATATACACATAATACATGGTATACAGTATTTACAAAATATAAAATATAATACAAGTTGTTATAATTTTTTTAACTCCTCTTTTGCACTTTTATGTTACAAGGCAAATTTCCATTTCTGTACCAATTTTCTTTTCAAGAGTCCAGGGATTTTGAAAAAACTGTTTAACAGACATACTGCAATCTGAGATCTAAGTTTGAACTTTTAGGAGCGTTTTTAAGTGTACTGCCATCAACTCCCTATTTTGGTTGGAATTTTCAATAGTGCTTCCCATCCAGTGACTAGGAGGCTTTGGAAGAACACTAGGAGAAGGTGGATCACTAAACTTTGCCCCAGCATAATTTTCCTTTTGGTTCACTTCAGTTAGAAATGCTGATTTCTTCAAATGCATATTTTTAATGTTCTCAGTATTTTTAAAAGGCTTTTTTTCCTGCTTCTGGAGTAAATCAGATGAAACAGAATCCTGCCAAAAGTTATTTTCATTTCTTTTTGCAGAGGTGATCTTGGTTAGTGGTAAGTTATATTTGCTTTTCTGTCTGTTTATCTTTGGTTGTTCACACAAGTGTATACCATGAACAAGCTGGCCGTGGGGAATGGCAATTTTCTCCGATTTTCCCATCTTTGATTTTAAAACCTACAAAGACAAGGAACATAAAAGTGAATACAGTCTCATGACAGAAATTAGTCACAAACCTCACACCATGTATTTAATGTTTTCTTCTCCTGGACTTTAATTATGGTCTGGATTAAACATGTATGTGCTCGCTGCACTGCACTTATCAAATAAGCAAACTCTAAGTTTACTACTAAAAATATAATCATTACTATCACCAAGTGTCAAAGGGAAAATCCCAAAGTAACCCAAGTTCATCATTCTGTAACTGTAAGGAAGAGTAATGAGCTACCTTCCAAACATATACATACTAAACGTGTCAGTGATTTTACACTAGGATGTGTTTAAGAGAAATTTTCACACGCTTTCATTTTGATTGGCTGAATCTGGTTAAAAATAAAATCTATGTTCATAGATTACTATTTGTCTTTTAGTCAAGTCTTTTTAAAATTATTCCAGATAAAAACTTATTAGCAGGAACTAGATTTTAAATGACCAAGTGTTTTGGTAATGGTTACTAACTACACAGTAAAGTTATCTCCCAGTTTTGGAAAACAAAATTTCAGAAATTCAAATATTAAAAATTTAAATACTAATCACTTTTTGTCTTTCCCTGTTATATCTACTTACAGCAAATACATGACCAGAAAATTGTTCCCACCAGCTCCTACTTCCTGGTTTAACAACTGCTTCAAAAACGTTGCTACACCAATTCTAATCACTTTTCCTAACTCAAAGTGATCTTTATAGGAAACCATGACCGGATGGAAAAGTATGCAGTACTTAATTCGATCACTGCCTTTCCAATACCTGTAGTATGGTAGGGCAGCGGGACCCAAAAAACAAACGCTGGGGTGCAAGGTAACATTCCATGTAATTGCCAGAGTTCCCTGTTTTAACTGTTCTAGAAAATAATTATTACTTAACTAGGAAACAAGTAGTACGAGAGTAGACTATTAGCTTATCCTGTATCACAGAGCCGTGGCATTTTTAAAATTTCAATCTAATGTAAGTAATCACAGAGGTCAAATCTCCTCCCCACCCCCCAAGGGCACAGCGAGAGAGAACCTGCCAATCTCCAATCTCTCCAATATTCTTCCAACAAGAAATGGCTGTAACTTGTTCTCATTTTTAAAAATATCTAATGTTTTATTTAATTTTTTACATTTATTTACTTTTCTGAGAGCGAGCAAGCACACAGGGCCGGGGGGAAGTGGGGGGTGCGCAGAGGGAGCAGCAGACTCCTCTAGGAGCAAGGTGCCCGATGCGGGGACTGGATCCCAGGACCCGGGATCATGACAAACCGAGGGCCTAAACTCAACCAACTTGAGCCACCCAGGCGCGCGCTTTTCTTTTCCAAGATTTTATTGTCAGACACGGAAGGAGCACAAGCAGGGGGAGCAGCGGACTCCCCGCTGAGCCGCGAGTCTAACGCAGGGACTCGATCCCAGGACTCCAGGATCGTAACTTGAGCGGGAGGCAGACGCTGAAACCACTGGCCACCAAAGCGTCCCCACTTACTTTCATTTCTTTTAAGACAGTGTAAGTCACTGAAACTGGAAGGTTTTATTTTGCTATAGAGGTCAATTTCGTATCATTTTAGCGATTTAATCTCGTTTGAGATTTCATTTTATCCTAACCCAACAGCATGGCAATCGGGTGGCTTAACGTCAACTCAACTTTTCTAAAAAGTTTCCTCGTTCTGGACACAATAAAACCACCTTCCACTAATAAGGCCTACTACAGCACGGACTGGAAATAAACCATCCCATTAATCTAACAGACGAACACGCAAAAACATCGTTTCAAAGAGGCAAGAACTGCCGCCGCTCCTGCCAACTTCTGAAGTTAAGTAGAGCTAAGCAGGCGGGTCGGCGAGGGGCAGAGCCCCAATCGGGCCAGCGCCGCGCACGCAGCACCTCTCATCTCAGCAAAAAGCCAAAGGCAATGGAGCCGCTCGTAGCCTACTCCAAATCCAACAGGGCGGTGAGGAAAGTGCACGCGCGCCGCCGACTAGTCTTGCAGCTGCCAACGGTCAGGTAGCTGACGGCGGTCGCCCACCCCTTCCCCTACCACGGCCACACGGCCTAACCTCCTTCATGAGCGCCGGAGCGCTGCGCACGTAGCGCGCGCTGACGTCAGCCTCCCGCGGGCCCCTTCCATCCCCCACCCCACCGCGCGCCCGAACGCCGAAACCCCCTGGAACGGCGCCAGCCTTCTAAATTGAGGCTGTTGCTGGGGCGCAGCCGCTCCTCTCATTGGCTGGCTCCCAGGAGCCAATCAGCAGCGCCAGCGCATGCCTTCCCCCTCCCCCTTCTTCCCCCAGCTAGAACAGAGCGGGCGTCACGGAAACTTCCCTCCCGAGTAAACAGCCGCCCCTCACCCCGGCCCCCCCGTTCCCGACCCCTCAGAGCAGGGCCCCAAATTCCAAGGCCCGGCCCGTGCCCGTCTAAGGGCCAGAACTCAACAACCTCCATGTCCCCCTCGCGGTCCTTACCTCTCTTCTGAACAAGGGCTGGCCGGGCGCCGCGGGCGGCAGCTGGCCGGGGAAAGGGCTCGCTTCCTCAGTTTGGGTTGCGGCCGCAGGACCTGGGGCCAAATTGGCCGCCTGGTCCGGGACTTCCTGCGCTCCGCTCGGGCCCGTCGCGGGGCTCCGCCCGCCCTCGAGGCTCGGCCGGTGCTGCTGGTACTGATGGAAGCGGCTGGGCAGCTGCCCCGCCGGGCTGGCTCGCACCCTCTTCTTTCGCCGCTTCTTTGGCGCTGCCCGAGGGGTGCCTCCCGCCGTAGCTAGACTACAGTTGGACAGAGGTGCAGGGGCGCGAGGCTGCGGGGTCAGACAAGGACCGTCTCCCCCGAGGAAGTGAGGGAGGAAAAGGGTAGGGGGCAGTGCCCGGGGGTCCGGGATCCGGGGTAAAGGCGGCGGGGCCGTGGTCACCATCGGGAGGGCCCCGAAGTAACCGCGGGCGGAAAAGCCCAGAGACGCAAGGCGGCCGCCCAGGACAAGTGGCTCCCGCTGGGGGACGGAGACGACGGTCATAGCTCTAGGAGGAAAGTGGCTCAGCAAGAAGAAAAGGAGGAAGTGAAGCCAGCGATCAAAGGGCGGCGGCGGCGGCGGCTGCTGCTAAGAGAGCCCGAGTGGAGCGTGGACCATGGTTCGGGCGGTGGCGGCGCAGCAACAAACAGCTTCAGCCTCAGCGCTGAGTGTTGTTATCAGAAGCTCCGCCCTGTGCCCGCCCACCTCCCTCCAGGAGACCAATCAGAATGCGACAGAACTGGCCACGCCCCTCTGGCTCTCCCTCCACCGCCTCCGAGAGACACACACAAACATCCAGCTTGCTGCAGCCCCGCACAAAGAGCACGCACTGCGCAGGCGCTGCCAACGGGCTCTTTCGGGAAGAGCCGGTCCCGCGAACAATGAAGTTCCGTTTCAGCCCCACCTCCCCCACCCTTCTCCTTACTCGCCCCCGCACCTTGCCCCGAAGGCAGTGATGGAAGTGCGGGATCTAGGCTGAATTTGGAAAAGGGGATGGGGGCGGGAGAAAGAATCGAGAAACATCAAGGGCCCTGATGCTTCCTCAGTTGCTGACCTTGGGGATGTATCTGTTTTATTTCAAGCCTAATGTAACAGTATTGTTTTTTTTTAAGATTTCAAAGTACGTTATAGGGGTTTCATTCTTAGCAATTGTGAAATCAGTCCACATTTAAATTATATTTGGGCGAAGTGCGACTTACGTTTTTGGGTTTTGTTTTTTGTTTTCATTTACTCGGGTCACCAACGCTGTTCGTTAGCGACAGTAAAGAGTAAGAACGGAGTGACTGAAATTGGCTCCTTAGTATATAAAGAGTTCCCCATAAATCCGTAACTGAGCAGTGGAAATGTTACTGTCCTTATACTTGAAGAACTGTGAGACTTTGAGATCACAAAACGGTGCCTGACAGAGAAGAAGGCAAAGGAAGAGGCTTGCGTCTCAGAGGGAGAAAGTGAAAGGCTCTGCAAACAGTCTTGTTTTGCTAGCGGTGTGTTATGGAAATCTCGCGCAGCGTCCCTCCGCACTGCGCTCACACACAAAATATCGTGGCTATTTTATCAAGTACTTTGGTGGTAGAAACTGTTCTTTACACGAATTGTGTCATTTGAACTTCACAACATCCCTAAGGAACTGGTGCTATATTTTAGCCCCATTTCATGGGGGGGGAGGGGGGACAGCTTTAGAAAGGCAAAAAATCCTTGTCAAACATTATGCAGTAAGTTAATAGAATTTGGACTCCAGTCTAGGGATGGCAAGATCAAAGTGCGATAGGTCTTCAGATCACCACAATAATCTTACACTTCTCTATATCCTTGGAGCTTCTAGCAAATATTTTTCAGCTTTGTGGTGCTTGATAAATGTTTTATGATTGGTAACAAAGTTGGACAGAGGGAATATCTAGATTAATGCTTCCAACTCTTTATGCAAATGGTATAAAACCCTTGTAAATTGAGGAAGATCTGTATAAACTTTTCAAATGATAGTCCATCATTAATGGTTGCTGGGTTTTATCATTTTTGCTAGATTTTACTCATTCTTGGGTTTCCAACAGGTTACATATAGTAAGTGCTCCTATTCACTGGATGAATGGGAATCCTATACTTCCAGAGCTGTGACAGATCTTAGAGGGCCTTTAATTCAAATCCTCTGGTCTGCAAATTGAAGTTGGGTTCAAGAATGGCCTAGCAAGAGTTGGTGGAGAAGAACAGGCAAAGATTATGGAGACACTAGAATGATGTGGTTCTTTTGTTTTTGTAAGAATTTTTAAAAATAAATAAAAATTAATATTTAAAAAAATTGTTTTAGTAAGAGTTTATACTTTCTCAAAGCCCTTTTTTATCTAACTCGTTTTATTCGCACCCTAATCCTTTAAAGTAGATAGAGATAAGTTCTATTTTACCTTTAATGTAAATAAAGACTCTAAGGATAAAATAACATACCAAAGAGTCACGGAATGAGTCAAGGACTAAATCCCTTGAACTCCTAATGCCTAGTCCTCTTTTCAATTTGCCACAAGGCCTAAAGTTTGGTTTTTGTCTGGGGCAATATCACACTGTCCCGGAGAATAATTTACCTTCCAGGGAGCTGCTAACTGGTAGTCAGTTCCAAGGGGCCCTTGATGGAAGACACCTATTGTTGTCTGTGTGTATCTCTTGGGTGAACCTTAGAGTTATTACATTGTATGTAGTTTATATTTTTGAGGCCAAAAGGATAGGCCTCATGTAAGACTCTGGATTCTGTGCATTAAGGAAGGTAGCCTTGCAGCTGTGGCTGGACAATGAGTGCTAAACTGGTGCCTCCCACAACGAGGGAGCTGGAATGGATCACCAGAAGAGAATAATCCAGGTTTTAAAAAACCACATTAATGGATTTCATGTTATGCTTTGTGTATAGTTTGCACAGATCCTTTGTCTTTAGGAAAGCCTAATTTTAATACTCAAACCTGGTTTCATCTGTGCTAGATGATATAAAGGAAGAGGTCAGATGCTCTTGTCTGGGCCCAAACGGTGAATCGTGGATGTACCAAGACATGCCAAGGGTAAAGTAAGTTTTGGGAGGACTCTCAGGGGTCTTGAAGACTTTTGTTCCAGTGCATGTCTTGGTTTTATTTTGAAGGCAGCAGTTTCTTTAGAGAAGGTTTTTTTTTTTTTTTTTTTTTTTTTTAAATAAACAATTGAAAAGTAAACCAGGTAGTAAAGAGCAGGGAAAAGAGGTAAAAACCACGTATGAAATAAGCAGCTTATGAGCCTTAACATTTCAGAGCCTTCTGAATTCCCCTGCTCTCTCTCCAGCTGACCTTTGTCTCTGATTTTACTTCTGTCCTTCTCTTGCTTTCTCTGCCTTGAATATCATCTTTCTGTTCTCCTTCTTAATATTTTATTTTAATATTATTAAAATAAATAATTATTATTTTATTTTAATATTTTTCTTTTCCCTTCATTGTGGCTTTAATTTTATTTCCTCTACCTATTACTGCTTAAATCTTAAATGTCTAAGCTCTAAGGACATGTGTGAAAAGAGGAACACTCCTAATTTACACTTTCCTTACTGCTCAAATTATTCATCTTTCATATCTATTAAATAAAATTCCTCTAAACACTGAACACAACCAGGAAATCAAAATGTTTAAACTTAACAACCCAAAAGTTCCCTGATGTTTAAGTACTGACCACAAGCCTTATTTTATCAGCATAGTCTGAAAAATTTAGTTGAGATTATTAGGTTTATATTTAGAAGCAAACAATATGCACAACATTTCACAATAATGACAAAATTGGTACTTAAATGCTACTAAAGTATCACTATCACAGATTGAAATTAATGTCTTTGTTATCCCTATACTTATACCTTTCTGGAGTGGCAGTAATTTCACCACATTTATTTCTTAAACTTTCCTAAGAGGGGCAAGTGGGCCTGTGCAGGTTGTACTTTGCACAAGGGTTCCTGGCCAAAGGCGGAAGGGAGGCCTGAAATACAGCTCTCTCTGCCATCTTTCCAGGGTATACCTGGAAGAAATCTTGTTCTTATTGGTACGAAGGTGTCAAAGGACCAGTGGCAGCCCTGGGGTACAGTAATATTATAGAGATTTGATTCTCCTTCATCCGAGATATAAAACCAAAAGAAAGAGCATGTAATTTTGACCAGATGGGGTTTCAACCAATTTAATCTTAGTTGGGTCATAGGCTTGGTTGTGTCTCCTTTCATACATTGATAAAAACTTTTTATTTTTAATTTTTTAATTTTGTTATGTTAGTCACCGTATAGTACATCATTAGTTTTTACTTTACTGTTCCATGATTGATCGTTTGCATGTCAACACCCAGTGCTCCACGCAGTACGTGCCCTCCTTAATACCTATCTCTGGGCTAACCCAATCCCCCACCCTGATAAAACTTTTTAAATTCTTGCCATTCATAGGATGCAGTGCTTCCCTTGAAATGATGTATTTTTTAGGTTTCATTTGGCTGTTTTACAGAATCCAAGTTCCTTTTTTTTTTTTTTTTAAGATTTTATTGATTTATTTGAAAGAGTGCACAGGTAGGCAGAGCAGCAGGCAGAGGGAGAGGGAGAAGCAGGCTCTCCCCTGAGCAGGTAGTCGATGTGGGGCTTGAACCCGGGACCCTGGGATCATGACCTGAGCTGAAGACAAAGGCTTCAACGACTGAGCCACCCAGGTGCCCCAGAATCCAGGTTCTTATCATTACATAATGAGCTAGATTGTTCATTTTTTGCAAACTGTGGCTTTTTTGCAAACTGTCTCATTAATTCCTTAAAATTAATAGGATCATTGAAAGTTTTCACCTTTCATGAGTCAGGGAGGGAGTCTATGCAATTAGCTATCTTCAGGACATTTGGCAGATTATCCTCGTGAAAAAACCACTATGGAATTGACCTTTTACTTCGTCATTTTGCTACCCCAGCTCTGATTAAATGTTGGATCGCCTTTCTACCTAGTTGTTACAAGTGACAAATGATGTGGAGCAGTTCTTTCTGTTCTTGATATAGTTTATATATTTTTTTCCAGGACTGCTTGGCTGATCTCCAATTTCTTCTATTCATTCTTCCCTATTGTTGCAATTAGAAAGAAGGTATGCCTATGCTTTATAAACTAATATATGCTTTAGATTTTTTAAAAAACCCATACAGGGGTGCCTGGGTGGCTCAGTGGGTTGGAGCCTCTGCCTTCAGCTCAGGTCATGATCCCAGTGTCCTGGGATCGAGCCCCGCATTGGGCTCTCTGCCTGGCAGGGAGCCTGCTTCCCTTCCTCTCTATCTGCCTGCCTCTCTGCCTACTTGTAATCCCTGTCAAATAAATAAATAAAATCTTTAAAAAAAAAAAAACCCATACATATAACTCTGTATTTATTCAACTTCTAGAAAATTAACATATCTATATTATCACAGGTACTATCTTTCTATGTTTTTAAGGATTTTTTTTTTTTTTAAAGAAATCTCTGCATCTAGTCTGGGGCTCAAACTCACAACCCTGAGATCAAGAATCACACCCTCCACCAACAGAGCCAGTCAGATTACACTATCTTGCATAGCCAAACTAACTATGACTAAATTTAAAAACTCTTTCCTTTGGAGAAGCATTATGGACTTTCACAGATTAACACAGTCTCAATTATCTATAATCATTTTCCTTTTTAAATTAAATCATTAAATCTTGGTCAGTAAAAGTCCTTTTAAGATGGTTCTATTGTCTCTTCAGCACATCTCCCAATGTTCAGATTATCTTCCTCTTTCTCTAACCCTTTTATAAAGAATCTTAGTTCCCTTGGAACACTACATCAAAAATTAATGATGTATTGTATGGTGACTAACATCACACAATAAAAAAAATAACTAAAAACATACAAAAAACCCCCAAAACTTGAAATTCCTTTAAGTGAAGAAAAATATTAGTGGAAAATTCTGGGCATCAGGGATGAATATGAGATTGTTTTTGTGTGAGTACAGATTGGGATTAGAATAATATCCTTCCTAGGCCATTTTATGGACAAAATTGGAAGACATTTCAAAGTCATGAGTCTACATTGATTTTTTTAAAACTCTAATTCTAACACTATGAAATCACTAAAAACATCTATTCCATTGTAAAAAAAAAAAAAATTGGGTTTTTCCCCCAACATAATCTTAAAATTTTAACCCCTCAGCCAAACTGCAATTGTGCCCTTATATATAATCCTTATGTGTTCTCAGGTATAATCACTTCATTAACCTTGATATCTTACATCCTACTACTTTGTCTCTTATGTCTTTCTTCCCTTTTTATCTTTTAATTTTTTTCCTACTGTTCTCATTATCACTCTGATTTTATCTCCCCTGCCTTAAATATTCAAACAATGGAATTGAAGCATAATTCCTGCTCCAGAGTGTTTTGTAACTTTGGAGAGTTATTGTCTTTCTCACCATTTAAGCTCCTTCAAAACTTGGGCCCATCCAGACCCATCCCTACTTGCAACTACTCTTGATCGAGTCATCAAAAACTTAATGCCAGTTTTGTGTGTGTGACAATGCATTCTGTAGAGTATTGGCACATTTTTATTGACTTATTGATATATTTTTAGTTAAGTAGTGTTCTTATAAGTATTCCAGAATGATTTCTACATCACAACAAATGAAGAAGGGCAGAGGGCCACAGAAAAGAAACAATTAGGACAAACATTTTATAATTTACCAAGGTTTGAGTAAAGTAACCCCCACCCCTTTTAAAGAAAGCGTTATATACATTGTTAGGTTTTTTTCATTACAAGAATTCACTCAGATTCCTAAAGTAATGGCGTATTTGTTTTAAGGGTGCGCACACATAGACAGACATAAGGAAATCAAGACACATACCAGGCCTCATAGGATCCAGTGGAAACCTTCATACCCAGAACTCATGGGAGACAGAGAAATAACAGTATAGTGCCTAACTGACTTAGAATAAAGTCTGGAAACTCGAAATTTATTCAGGATCCCTTGCAACCTTGGTTACTAGGTTATTTTGTCAGTCCTTAGCAGATGTCAATCCTTATTTTAAATGTTCTGGCATTCCCATGACTCAACTAGTCTTTCTGTTTGCGCTTTTTGTGTATTTCCATGTCCACTATCACTACCAATTATACTGACTGTTTTATCTAGAGTTCAAATTCCAGAGAGAGAGAAACTGATTGGTCCAGTTTGGAATGGTCCAGATTGTATGATTCATTACCATCATCCAGTTCAACAGAACTTTCTTAACTCTCTTACTAGACCTGCTCTTGGTGGCTCTTTGCTAGGATGATGAAGCAGGATGATGAAGCATCTATGAATAAGGAACCACTCAGGGCCACGTGAGGGACTGTGGACATGACAGGCATTGAGTAGTTTAGCCAGCCCAGTACATTTCACAATCTACCTTCCAGGTCCAAAATACCTCTCTTCTTGGACCTCCAATTCCCAGGAATCCAAGGGAAGTGAGAGAACCTATGGAAACTCTGGAGATCTCTGTTCTTAGAAAACTGGATTTCTAGGAATACTGTCCCATCATCCCCAGGGAAGCAACAATTAACTGGAGCTGAGAAAGCTGTCCTTTCAAATAACGCCCGCGCTCAGTCAGCTCATTTCACTCCTTTACTTCCCTGACTCTTTAGGCAGATACGCTGAAAACTCCTCTAAAAATAGATGGGAGGCAGTGAGACAAATGGCAATGACAGCTGTGAAGCACCTGAGGCCTCTGGCTAACATAGTCTGAGGAAATGGAAAGGTGGACATGGAGAGAAAGGCCTGAGACTTGGTGACTGACAATTTGGGTCCAGCAGAGAGACCAGGCTGTGTGTGGGCTGCTTCCAACTTCAAACCTGACTGATTTGAAGAGAAATCATAGCCTTGACAAGAACATGAAAATCTGGAGGGAGCAATTTAGGGAGAAATTACAATTGCTGTGATTTAATAAGGTGTTCCTTTTTTTTTTTTTTCTTTCCTTTTTTTTTTTTTTGAAGTAAGGTTTTATTTTTTTATGGTTTTATTTTTTTATGTTCTTCACTTTAAAGCCAAGGAAATTAAAATTTTGTTTTGTCTCTCAAAAACAAAAGAACCCCAAAATAATTAAGTTGTTTTTTATTTGCCTATGAAGCCCTGATAGGAAAAGTGTTCTTACTCTGGTTCTGTGCAAAAACATGAAAATCCATTTGTTTAATCAGTGTGGTTATCTTTGACTATTTCATTTGATATTTCCAGAAGATAGGAAAACTACTTCCAAGAAATTTAAGATAAATAGAAGAGAATTAATTAAAACATATTCTATTAAATCTTCTTTTTTTTTTTTTCAGGTCCCAGAGTGATTGATACAATCTAGTCCTTCTAAGCAGCTAAAAGTTCATGAGGAAAACAGCATATTTCATTTTTACAAAATGCTCCAGTGCCTCAATTTTTATAATACTTGAACTTAGGGTGATGTGATAGAGTAGAATTTCAGACACTTGGGCTCTTTATACTATGTGATATTAAAGGTTACAAAATGAGTATTTGTTTTAGAGAAACGCTTGTGATTTTTCAAGCCTAAGAGAGACTATAAAGGGTAGTTTGTAACATCAGAACATAAAAAGAAAAATGAGCTTTGGCCAAAGATGTCCTGTTAATTCTTCCTGAGAAAGAACATTTCCATATCCTTAAAACATCCGGAAGGATTTAAGATTTGTACAAAACAGGGGTGCCCGGGTGGCTCAGTTGGTTAAGCGGCTGCCTTTGGCTCGGGTCATGATTCCAGAGTCCTGGGATCGAGCCCCGCATCGGGCTCCCTGCTCAGCAGAGAGCCTGATTCTCTCTTTCCCCGTCTCCCTGCTGCTCTGCTTACTTGTGCTCTCTCTCTAGCTCTCTGTCAAATAAACAAATAAAATATTAAAAAAAAAAGATTTGTACAAAACAATCAAATCAACATTGCCTAAATTATCTTTACCGTGTCTTTACTTTATCCTTGAAAATTTTAAATTTGTATATGAAGATAAAACTAACATTTCTTGAGTCATAGCATTTTTTTGAAATTCCTGGACGTACAGAGAGAGACCAAAACAATGTTTGGATTGCAGAGCTGAAGACTGAGTACAACCAACTTCACCGAGCTGCTCAGAATGAGGCTGTGATATTGATATTTTGCCAAGTTTTCTCCGAGATATTGATTATGACTCACAGCCAGAAAATGACTCATTCCTATCAATGCTATATCTAAAATGATGTCACCAGCTTTTTGAGTTTCAGAGTAGAGAAGAGGGTCATTTTGTGACCTAACTAGTAAGTTAGCATATTTGAGTTATTCTGCCTATGTGTAACAAATGTGTATACATGTGATTAGGTTAAATGCTAACATCAGAGAATCTTTTCTCTCTCTCTCTTTTTAAGATTTTATTTATTTATTTGACAGAGATTACAAGTAGGCAAAGAGGCAGGCAGAGAGAGGGGAAGCAGGCTCCCGGCTGAGCAGGGAGCCTGGGATCATGACCTCTGAGCCAAAGGCAGACACTTAACCAACTGACCTACCCAGGTGCCCCATCAGAGGATCTTTAAGATCTAGCCCAGCCAGATCATGCCATAGTGATGGCCAATTACCAATAATGTATGCCATAAACACAGAACTTACAATCAACCTCATCACAATACCCTAAAATGTAGGCAGTCAGGCAAGGATCACCAGATTTTTAAGGACCCAAAGCAAACAAACAAACAGGAATGAAAGGAAAGCAAACAGGACTAAAAAGCTCCCCTAACTAGTAGCATCGGAATGTTAGGAGTATAGTACATCTATGAAACACAAACAAGATAGTATAAAAATGAGACAGTTGAAGAAAAAGAACTCTTGAAAATGAAAAATATCATGGCAGAAATACAAATTCCAGTTGAAAAAAATAAAAGGAAATTTTAAGTCAATCTCCCAAAAAGTAAAATTTAAAGATGAAGAGTTTGAAAAATAGGAAAGAAAAGAGAATTAGAGGATCTGTCCAGGAGATGCACATTCTCAAGAATTTGAGAAAGGAAAACAGAGTGTGGAGGGGAGGAAGTTTAAAAAGAAAGAAACCATACAAGTTTCCTAGAACTGAAGAACACGAGTTTGCAGATTGAAATGGCCCACTGAGCTCTCAACATAATGGATGCAAATTGTCCTACACCAAGAAAGGTAATAAGGTAATAATAATAATTTTTTAAAGGCTTGATTATTAAAATCGTTTTATGGGAGAAATAGGTCATATACAAAGCATCAGGATTGGAATAGTATCTGAAATACCAGCCTGAAGCTAGAAGAGAATAGAACAATGACTTTCAAAATCAAGGATAAATGAATGCCAACTTAGAAATCTGTCTTCTCCTGTTACGCACGGAATGTGTACGTCCTTCCAAAATGCATGTGTTGAACCCCAGCCTCCTTAGGAGACAGTATCAGGATATGGGGGCTTTGGGAGGCAGTTAGGCCATGAGAATGGAGCCCTCATATATGGGGTAAGTGCCCTTTGACTAGTTAATGAGAGAGTTTGCATCCTCTCTCTGCTCTTTGCCATGTGAAGATACAATGAGAAATCTGAAATCTGCAGCTCTGAAGAGAGTTCTCATCAGAACCCAAGCAGGCTGGCACCCTGGTGTTGGAGTTCCACCCTCCAGGAAGAAATAAATAGTAACCAATAACTGTTAGAAATAAATTTCTGAGGGTGCCTGGGTGGTTCAGTGGGTTAAGCCGCTGCCTTCGGCTCAGGTCATGATCCCAGGGTCCTTGGATCGAGCCCCTCGTCTGGGCTCTCTGCTCAGCTGGGAGCCTGCTTCCTCCCTCTCTCTGCCTGCCTCTCTGCCTCCTTGTAATCCCTGTCTGTCAAATAAATAAAGAAAATCTTTTTAAGAAATGTGTTTAAAAAAAAAAGAAAAGAAAAGAAAGAGATTTCTGTTCTTTATAAGCCACCCAGTCTGTGGTGCTTTGCTCTAGCAGCCTGAACTATCAATCAAATATAAGGGTAGAATAAATATCTTTTAAATATGGTAATGGGTCAAGAAATGTACTGCATGTGCAGTTTTTCCCAGGAAGCTACTAGAAGAGTCATTTCATTAAAGAGAGTAAACCAAGAAAGGATAAGACATGGGATCTAGGAAACTCCTCCTGCACAAGAGAGGAGAGAAGGGAATTTCCAGGATTAGGGCGAGAAATGAGCTCAGGGTGGCAACTGCACAGGTAGCGTGAGGGAGAAGGCCGCCCAGACTGCGGTAGGAGGACAGAGGACTCTGGGGAGGAGGGGAGGATTTTCAAAAAAGAAAACGAAAATCTAGAGTCATCAATATGTTTGAAAGAATTGAGACAAGAGGTGCTTCTGGCAGAAAGCTCGGGGATGAATAAATGCTGGGTAAATGGAAAATGAAGCGAAGAAAATGAAGTCAAGGAAAGAGCAAGGAAATTATTAATGCTGATGAAGAACAAAAGTACAAGAAAGAATATATTCAAAGTACAACTGCTTACATGCAAACCACCAAATATCAACAGAATTTATACTTATGATATAACTAATTTAGGAGGATGGGGAAGGAGAATATATATTTGTGTATATGTATGTGTATATATAGGTGGGATCTGGGTAATAAACAGATGAAACCTCATCTTCATAGTAGAAAGTCATCAGTTTATATCTTAAGCCAAAAATTAAATATAACACTATTAGCATTTTATTTTATACGGAGGTTAGTACTAAATACCAGGTAAGAGGGTTGAAAGAAGTTTCCTGGGGTTGGAGGGAACTGGTAGGATTTTAAAGTGAAAGCGAAGGCATAAAGGCATGTGTGCGCAAGGAAGGCGTGGGTAGGAAACAGAAAATAATAATCCAGAGAAGTAATAAAATTAGACTGAGGTCATACTGAGAGGGGCACTAGGTCCCTGCTGAGCAACTTAGAATTCCTAGTCTGTACTGTGGGAACCCCAGAAGCTCAGTGAGTAGGGACAGCACTACTTCGCAGTACTTTGGAGTAGGTAGAAACAGAGGGGCCAAGACACTGAAAGCTGAAAGGCTGGGACACCTGAGTGGCTCAATTGGTTAAGTCTCTGCCTTCAGCTCAGGTCATGTTTTCAGGGTCCTGGGATTGAGCCCTACATCCAGTATGAGACACACGCAGAAGAGGAGGAGGCAATATAACCACAGAGGCAGAGATTATGAGCCAGCCACAAGACAAGGAAGACCTGGAAACACCAGAAGCTGGAAGAGACAAGGAAGGAACTGATATTCTGAGAGCTTTCTGACCCTGCTGTTTGAACGTCTGGCCCCCAGAACTGTGAAAAAATAAATTTTTGTTGTAGTAAGCCACTAAATTCATGGTAATTTGTTATAGCAGCAATAGGACCCTAATACCATTGGTAATATTACGTTGCCTAAAAATGTCCTAAAACACCTAAAAACCTAAATATTTTATGTATGGGGATTAGGTGTTTGGTTTCAAAGAATAGAAACCATACAAAGTAACTCAAGAAAAATGGGATTTATCTATCTACCTACCTATCCACCTATCTATCTATTTATTTTTTAAAGGGGACTTACTGTAAGAATGCCGAGCTCAAGGAATCCATGGGAAACTAACCGAGCATGAGTGGAGGCATGAGCTCTGGGACACCAACACAAACTAGGAACACTTACGGTGCAGCTTCTCTCCTGTCCCATGACCAAGTCAACTATGGGAGTCTCTCTTCTAAATTCCCAAGGAAAGGCTCTAAGTGACCCGGCTTGTATTTGGTAACCACTCTTGCCCCAATCAGTTGTGTGGGGAGCTTCAAGCAATTTGTAAATTGCTTGTTTGTGCTTTCAATTAAATAGCTCTCTGCTATGGATTTTCTGTTAAGTTTCAAGAAATCAGTTTGCATTGGAAGTTTGCACTATTTATTATTTTTATTTTTGTATTCCCTTACTTGTCCCTAAATTATTTTTTCAAAGTGTGGTAAAATATACACAACATAAAATTTGCCATGTTAACCAAGTTGAAGCGCACAACTCGGTAACAGTAATTTCACAACCTTGTGCAACCATTATCATTACAGAGTTCCAGAACATTTTTATTATTCTGAAAGAAAAGCCCCTTATCCATTAAGTAGTCGCTCTCCATCTCCCCCTTCCATAACTCCTGGTAACCACTGAACTGCTTTCTGTCTCTATGAACTTGCCTTTTCCGGACATTGTATTTAAAGGTAAGCGTATAATACGTGGTGTTTAGTGGCTGGTTTCTTTTACCGAGCATGTTTTTAAAGTTCAGTCATGTCATAGTGTGTATCAGTACTTCATTCCTTTTTATGGACAAATATTATTCCATTGTGTGGATATACCACTCTTGTTGGTTCATCCATTAATCAGTGGGCATTTGGATCATTTCCACCTTTTGGTTATTGTGAATTGTGCTGCTATGGACATTTGTGCACAAGTTTTTGTTCTTCTGGGTATATACCTTGTAGTGGGATTGCTGGGTCATAGGGTGATCAGACTTTTACTGGAAAACCACCAAACTTTTCCAGAGTGAGTGCATCATTCTACATTCCCACCAGTAATGTTGAGTCTTCCAATTTCTCTTCAACCTCAACAACACTTCATCCTTACCAACACTTGCTTTCTGGT
Source organism: Mustela putorius furo (assembly GCF_011764305.1). Lineage (NCBI taxonomy): Eukaryota > Metazoa > Chordata > Mammalia > Carnivora > Mustelidae > Mustela > Mustela putorius. The sequence continues at coordinate 899,464 of NW_025421301.1, forward strand.
TGTTTTTTGTTAGTTTGTTTTTGTGATTATAGCCATCCTAGTGGGTAGGAAGTGGTATCTTATGGTTTGTTTTTAAGATTATTTACTTATTTTTAGTAATCTCTGCACCCAACCTGGGGGCAAACGCATGACCCTGAGATCAAGAGTCACATGTTCTACAGACTAAGCCAGCCAGGCACCCCAATATCTCATGGTTTTGATTTACATTTCCCCAATGACTATTGGTGCTGAGTGTCTTTACATATCCTTACTAGTCACATGTATATCTTCTTTGGATAAATGTCTGTTTAAGGGCTTTGTCCAGTTTTTGGTTAGGCTGTTTATCTTTTGTTGTTGAGTTGTAAGTGTTCTTTATATATTTATGTATATGCTAGGCCCATATTAGACATACGTTACTGTTTTTTGGCGTTTTTGTTTTGTTTTGTTTAGTGAGCTTTATGCCAGTGTGGGGCTCGGGTTCACAACCCAAAGATAAATAGTTGTGTGCTCTACCCACCAAGCCAGTCAGACACCCTATCATTAGTGGTTTTTAAATATGGCTGCAGAAGCTAAATCTCCTCCCATTTTTTGGTCGAGGTATTCTCAAACAGAAAAACACAAGGTTATAGTTTGTGCACATTCACTACAGGCTAGAACTCATATTTTATTTTATTTTTTAAAAGATCTTTTTTTTAAAAGATTTTTATTTACTTATTTGACAGAGAGAGACAGAGCACAAGCTGGAGGGAGCAGGAGGCAGAGGGAGAGAGAGAGAAGCAGGATCCCCATGAGCAGGGAGCTAGAGTGGGACTCGATCCCAGGAACCTGGGATCATGACCTGAGCTAAAGGCAGCTGCTTAATCGACTGAGTCACTAAGGCATCCCTAGAGCCCATATTTTTTTTTTTTAAGATTTTATTTATTTGACAGAGAGAGATCACAAGTAAGCAGGGAGGCAAGCAGAGAGAGAGAGAGAGAGAGGAGGAAGCAGGCTCCCTGCGGAACAGAGAGCCCGATGCGGGACTCGATCCCAGGACCCTGAGATCTTGACCTGAGCCGAAGGCAGAGGCTTAACCCACTGAGCCACCCAGGCATCCCGAGAGCCCATATTTTAAATAAGCAGCTAAGACTAGCCTGTGCTCCTTCCCAATGGGTTAGTGGTTACAGCTGTAGAGTGCTATTTGTCATCTTCTGTCCTCTCAAATTCATCTTGGGGTGCCCCAGAGACAATCAATGACATGTCTCTTTCAACTTTCCGTGATTTCAGGTTATTCTCTTCTTCCCTTATTATTTTTGCCTTTTTTTAAAAAGTGTTTTGAGATTATATTTTAAAGTACCTGTTTTTGAACACCTATCCATGTTTGGTGTGGGAAGTGTAGTTTTTCAGAATTATTACACTCTAAACAGGTAAATTAAAAAATGACTAACCAAGAAAATGAAGAATCTTTGATATTTTATATTTTTAGGAAACTGACTATGGTGGGAAGTAGCACTAAATATAGCCTAGTAGGGACGCCTGGGTGGCTCAGTCGGTTAAGCGTCTGCCTTTGGTTCAAGTCATGATCCCAGGGTCCCTGGGTTGAGTCCCACATTGGGCTCCTTGCTCAGTGGGGAACCTACTTCTCCCTCTGCCTGCTACTCCCCCTGCTTGTTCTGTCTCTCTCTCTCTGACAAGTAAATAAATAAAAACTTAAAAAAAAATAAACACAACCTAGTAAATAAAATGTAAAGAAAATAAAACAATGGCAGCAGGAAAATGAGCTGATTTGTGAGTTAATGATCTTTAAGTGATCAAAAGTTAAAAGCCACAAAATAAGCTTGTTTTTCCAAAAAGATAGCTCTGAAAGCATGCTGTGAAGTCACATGCTCGGCTCATTGCTTGCAATGGTCAGGCATAATTTATCTCTCTAAAGTCCACTGACCCTGATTACTTTGACACAACTGTAATACTGTTGCCACCAGGTTCCCAAAAGTGTCAAAATTTCCATTTACTCAGGAATATGGTTTTTCTTTCTTCCGGACTTTTAAGATCTTGCTTGCCCCAAAGTTTTGAATAATGCTGGCATTTCAGAAGAAGAGTCACATGGAATCCCTTGGTGTCTTATACTTCTGGGGCACCAGCACCTGTTCCCAGTGAAATGCATCTTAATTCAAAAGTGAATCCTGGGGCGCCTGGATGGCTCAGTGGGTTAAGCCTCTGCCTTCAGCTCAGGTCATGATCTCAGGGTCCTGTGATAGAGCCCCGCATCAGGAATCTCTGCTCTGTGGGGAGCCTGCTTTCCCCTCTCTCTCTGTCTGCCTCTCTGCCTACTGGTGATGTCTCTCTCTTTCTGTCAAATAAATAAATAAAATCTTAAAAAAAAAAAAAAAGTGAATCTTTTGGAGCGCCTGAGTGTCTCAGTCAGTTGGGCTTCTGCTTTGTGCTCAGGTCATGATCCCAGCGCCCTGGGATGGAGCCCCAGGTCTGGCTCTCTGCTCAGCAGGGAGCCTGCTTCTCCCTCTCTCTCTGCCTGCCACTCTGCCTACTTGTACTTTCTTTTTCTATCAAATAAATAAATAAATAATTTAGAAATTAAAAAAAAAAAGAGTGAGTCTTTTGAATCCACTTACTTTCCAAACGAGGAAAGTGAAGTAATTTGCCCAAAGTTTAGAGTTAAGGATGAAACCTAATGCACAGAATGGGAGAAATTATTTGCTAATCATATACCTGATAAGATACTTGTATCCAGAATATATGAAGAACTATTACAACTCAATAATAAATAACAAATAACCCAACTTAAAAATGGGCAAATTATCCTAATGGACATTTCTCCAAAGAAGATATATAACTGGCCATGTGTTCATGAAAAGATGCTCTACATCACTAATTATTAGTAAAATGCAAATAAAAAACCACAGTGAGAACCACTTTACATCCACTAGGCTTGCTACAATAAAAAAAAAAATGACAGATGTTGGTGTGGATATGGAGAAATTAGAATTCTCATATATTGCTGGTAGGAATGTCAAATGGTGCAGCTTTGGAAAACAAGCTTGTCAATTCCTCAAAATGTTAACATGGTTATTTATAACCCAGCAGTTTCACTCTTAAGTATATAGCCAAGAGAACTGAAACAAAATATATATTTATACACACACACACACACACACACACACACCCCACAAACTTGTACCTCAAATAGCAGCATTATTTATAATAGCCCCAAAGTGAAAACAACCCAAATGTCTGTAAATTAAGAATGGGCTACCAAGTAGTGAAATATCCATGCAATGGAATAGTATTCAGCCATAAAAAGGAATGAAGTACTGTGGTGCCTGGGTGGCTCAGATGGTAAAGCATCTGCCTTTGGCTTGGGTCATGATCCCAGGGTCCTGGGATGGAGCCCTGCGTCAGGCTCCCTGCTCAGTGGGGAGTCCGCTTCTCCCTTTGCTTCTACTGCTCTCCCTGTTGGTGCTCTCTCACTCTCTTGCTCTCTCTGCCAAATAGATAAATAAAATCTTAAAGAAAAAAAAAAAAGAATGAAGCACTGATACATTCTACAACATGGACAGACATTGAAAACATGCTCAGTGAAAAAAGCCAGCCACAAAAGACGGCATAGTATAATACTCCTTTTATATGAAATGTCCAGAAAAGGCAAATCCATAGAGACAGAAAGTAGATTAGTAGCTGCTAAGGGCTGGGGAAGAAGGAACAGGGAGGGACTGCTAATGGCGAAGGGGTTTCTTTTGGAAACAAAACAAAATGCTTCTTTTAATTAAATATTCTTTTCTTTTATTTTTTTTTAAAGATTTTATTTCTTTCAGAGAGAGCATATGAGTGAGCGCAAGCATGAAGGGGGTGAGGGGCAGAGGGAGAAGCAGGCTCCCCACTGAGCAGGTAGCTCGAAGTGGGACTTGATCCCAGGACTCTGAGATCATGACCCAAACTGAAGGTAGCCACTTCCTGAGAAGGGAAGTGTGTGTTCTAAGGCGGTTGACCAATCCAGCAGGGAAATCCCAGTCCCCGCCCCAGGGCCATTTTGGTTTTCCCCTCCTGCCCCGCCCCCTGAGGCCGCAAGCGTGGCACAAATAGGGAAGTAAAAGAGTATAAACTACCCTCTTTGTGCTCAGGGCTCAGACCTTGGGAGATTCCTCTGAGCCTGCGGTCATTAAATAAACCTCCAACCCTCCAAAGTCTTTGAGTGCCACTTGGTTCTTTAGCTAGGATCCAGTCCAGGTTCCATAACAAGCTAACTGCGCCACACAGGTGCCCTAAAAATGTTAGTTTCAAATTAGGGTGTCTGGGTGGCTCAGTTGGTTAAGTGGCCATCTTTGGTTTAGGCCCAGGTCATGATCTTAGAGTCCTGGGATGGAGACCTATGTTGGGCTCTGCACTCTGCAAGGAACCTGCTTGAGGTTCTCTCTCTTCCTCTCCCTCTGTCCCTCCTCCTGCTCACGCTTGCTCTCTTTCTAAAGTGAATACATAAATCTTTAAAAAAAAATGTTTTAAAATTAGATAGTGGTGATGGTTGTACAATTTTATAAATATGCTAAAAACCATTGAATTGTAAAATTTGAAAGTGTGAATTTTATGGTATAGGAATTTTTCTTAACAGAACTGCTATATTAAAAAACAACACAAGAGGGTGCCTGGGTGGCTCAGTGGGTTAAGCTGCTGCCTTCGGCTCAGGTCATGATCTCAGGGTCCTGGGATCGAGTCCCGCATCGGGCTCTCTGCTCAGCAGGGAGCCTGCTTCCTCCTCTCTCTCTCTGCCTGCCTCTCTGCCTACTTGTGATCTCTCTCTGTCAAATAAATAAATAAAATATTTAAAAAAAAAAACACAAGAACAAAAACCCCAATCTTTGTTTATACTTATTCACTGAGCTAACAGGTAAAGTGAATTTCTAGAGAGACATAGAATAATCTTCCCTTTCTGTTTGGGAAAATTCTCTGTCTGGCTTCTCTATTAATTTACTCGTCCTGTTATTCTGATGTCTGTCAAGTTTTTCACTGAAATGCTGTATATTCCTTCCTTCCCAGGCATTGCCGTCCTGATATAGGTAAATCAATCAATCAATCAATCAATCTGTGGAAACTTTTCCACTTTAAACAGATAAAAGCAAAGCTTCTTTGGTTGGAAATGTGGGAGACCTGGAATGTTAAACATACACTTTTACTTATAGTCTGATTCTGTTACACAATGGGTAGTAAAGCAAGCCCTTTAGCTGCGACTTTTTCTAAATAAGGAGAAGTCTTATTAGACCATAAACTAGTAACTTTCTCTATCTAAAACCATTAGTGGACTTAAAAGAAAATAAATAAGCAGGTCCTGCTCTGTAGCAAAATGATAAATAGATATAAATATAATATAAAGAAATATAAAGAAAACATCTTTTTAAAAAGGATTTTTATTTATTTATTTGACAGAGAGAGACCCAGTGAGAGAGAGAACACAGGCAGGAGGAGTAGGAAGGGAACTTCCCGCTGAGCAGGGAGCCCGATAAGGGGCTCGATCCCAGGACCTTGGGATCATGACCTGAGCTGAAGGCAGCTGCTTAATGACTGAGCTACCCAGGAGCCCCTAAAGAAAACATTTTTTTAGGATGATCTGGGGAGCACTCCCATAAGATAGGTAGATAGAGGTTGCTGTGGAGAAAGTCTAAAAAGCTCAAATATACATTTCCCGTTTTCAAAGAGCTTATACCTTCTTGGGAAGAGCTTATGCCTTTCTTCTGTAAAGCAGATAAGCCAGATACATAGGGAAGGTCGCGGTGGTATTAGCCGATGAGGAAGGTTTTAGAAACAGAGCATGGGACCTGAAGGCTTCCCACCATGGGAGCAAGGCCTCAGGGTTGAGGTCTTTTAGTGCTGCACATGGTAGTCTGCGATCTTTCCCTCAGATCCTGGCTGAGTGAGACAAAGCCGGGCCTCCAGCAAGGCCCCGGAAGATACAGAGGTGGCATGTAATTAGATACACCAGCTCTTTCCACACAAGCCCAGCAGGCTGAACTTCATTGTTTCTTTTCTTCAGCCCAGGTGCTGAGACATAGTTGCTCACAAATGCGCCTGAACTTTATAACCTCTTTTCTCTCCTGACTGAAAAAGGCATGAGTTCTTTCCCTCATCCCCTTCCTGAGGTGCCTATTACACTCCCTTCTACACAAGACCAGCATACTCTCGGAAGAATTTACATCTTATCTAACTTTCCTGCTCCAGGCTGTCAGCTGTTTGATACATTATTAAAGAATTGTGCAATCCTAAGCAAGGAGGTGGGAGGCAGGGAGGGTGAGAAACAGGGATTCTGTTCTCTGCTCAGGGTCTGGCCTCCCTGGAGGGCTGGGGGCTCTGTAACAGAGCAGATCATCAGTATTGTTGCAGCAACTTTCACTTTAGGACAACAGTTTCCAGAATGTGGTCAGAGAACCCCTTGGGGGCCCCAAGATCTTCCCTTTCCCCCACTATATGTCTGTTTGAGACCGAATTTCAACTAAAACATATCACAACAGATTGAATGCTGAGACAGATAGGAGAATCCAGCTGCCTCCTATTAAGCCAGACATGGGCAATTTGCCAAAAAAGTAGATGCCCTTCCTCTCGGTGATTTTTGTTTTGGTAAAGATAGCTGTTTTTTTAATTAAAAAAAATTTTTTTAAGATTTTATTTATTTGACAGAATGAAATCACAAGTAGGCAGGCAGAGAGAGAGGGCGAAGCAGGCTCCCTACTGAGCAGAGAGCCCGATGTGGGGACTGAGCCAAAGGCAGAGGCTTAACCCATTGAGCCACCCAAGTGCCCCTATTTTTTTTTTTTAAGATTTTATTTATTTATTTGACAGAGAGAAATCACAAGTAGTCGGAGAGGCAGGCAGAGAGAGAGAGGGAAGCAGGCTCCCCGCTGAGCAGAGAGCCCGATGCGGGACTGGATCCCAGGACCCTGAGATCATGACCTGAGCCGAAAGCAGCGGCTTAACCCACTGAGCCACCCAGGTGCCCCCCCTATTTTAATTTTTAAAAATTTTTTATTCTTTATTTTAAAAAGATATTATTTATTTTATTTGAGAGAGCATGCAGGGGGCCGGCTGAGATGGGAGGAGAGAGAGAGACTCTCAAGCAGACTCCCTGCTTAGCACAGAGCCTAACACAGTGCTCAGTCCTATATCCCTGAAATCCTGACTCGAGCTGAAATCAAGAGTCAGTGGCTCAACTGAGCACCGAGGTGCCCCCCTACCCTGCCCTTTCTTTTCATTTTTAAGTAATTTCTACATCCAAGATGGGGCTTGAACTTACAACCTGGAGATCAAGAGTTGCATGCCCCACTGACTGGGGCAGCCACGGGCCCCAAAGAGAGCTATGTTTTTTTTTTTAAATAGTTAATTAATTAATTAAAATTTGACACAGAGAGAGAGGGGAAGCACATGTACAAGCAGGGGGAGTGTCAGGCAGAGGGAGAGGGAGATGCAGTCTTTACACTGAACAAGAGGCCCCACACGGGGCTCCATCCAAGGACCGGGAGATCATGACTGAGCCAAAGGTAGATGCCTAACTGACTGAGCTGAGCCACCTGGATGTCCCGATAGCTATGTTTTATTTTTATTTTTATATTATTTACTTGACAGAGAGAGCGAGCGAGAGAGAGAGAGAGAGAGCACAAGTAGTCAGAGTGGCAGGCAGAGGGAGAGGGAGAAGCAGGTTCTCCATTGAGCTGAGAGCCTGATGTAGGGCTTGATCCCAGGACCTTGGGATCATGACCTAAGCCAAAGGCAGATGCTCAACCGATGGAGACTCCCAGGTGCCTTGACAGCTATGTTTTAAATGAAAATGCTATTTATGCTAACATGTAATGTATTTTTGTGGTTAATTTTTTTTAAGATTTTATTTATTTATTTGATAGAGAGAGCAAGAGACATAAGTAGGCAGAGCAGCAGAGGGAGAAGGAGAAGCAGACTCCCCCCTGAGCAGGGAGCCTGATACACGGCTCCATCCCAGGACCCTGGGATCATGACCCGAGCTGAAGGCAGTCGCTTAACCAACTGAGCCACCCAGGTGCCCCTTTGTGGTTTATGTTAAATAAATTAATATTTTAAAAGTTTTATTTCAGTTTTCATATAATGAATATTGATATAACCCACGTAAAGAGAGCTTCTGGGAGACCTTAACAATTTTTTAAATTGTAAAGGAGTTCTGAGATTTAAAAGTTTGAGAACTGCTTCTTTAGGGCTACTCTTGGCCCCCATTTCTTTTCAGTCTTGCTCTTCCTGAGAGACCTCCCCAAGCCCCACTGCTTCATCTACCACCTCTGAGCTGGTACGTGTTCTGGGCACCATGTGAGCTCCCATAGGCAAAAGGTGCCAGGGAAGCAAGGTCACCTCCGACAGCTGACACAACAGATGTGATCAATCCTTCACTCATTCCACAAATACTTATTGAAGTATTTTGATAAATATTTATCGAATATATATATATATACACACACACACAGCATGTGCCACATAGTATTTAGACGATGAAGTTACAACAGTAAGCAAAGCAGAAAATTCCTGAACATTTTACTGGGTTATATAAGGAGAGTATAAAAGAGTATAATGAGAAAGAAAACCGTATGTAGAAGTTACACTAGAAATTACCTGTAAGAGCTTGACTTTATAAAGTATTTGAGGTAATCCCAAATTTCAGGTTCTTTTCCCACAGGGTTACCAAAGGCGATATTCAGACAACAGACCATGATAAAGGGAAATAATGTGATAAAGGGTGTGAGTGTGGGTGTATGTGCGTGTTTTCCTCTATCCTGTAAATTATGTTTCCAAGTAGCCATTCTGCCAGTAGGCCTCTGGGAAGTAGGTGTTGACACATTCCATCTTGGTAAGAAGGTAGATATGATGCAAGAGTAGTTCATGCCCGCCATGGGAGTTGGGGAAGGAGAAGAACCAGGAAAGCAGACCTTGTGATTGGCCGCTCAGATACAAGACAAAACTTGCAACCTTGCAGTCCAAGCGGTGGTGATCCAGAGAAGAACATGGGCTCTGAGAAATCATGAGGTCATCTAAGTACCGCCTTCCACACACCTTCTGGAGGAAGAAAAGAAAAAGGAGAGAAACTGCTCTAATAGGGCTTCCATTACCTGGGATGGGGGACCGTGTTAAGTTAGAAGAGTGAGAGACTTTGTTTTATTGCATATGAAACCCTGAGGCAGGGAACTCTGGTAAGAACGACTCAATCAGACCCTTCCTTCTCCTTAACCCTAAACCAGGTATTACTACAAATTGGTCACAAGGAAGACAGTAAGTTGAAGAGAAGAGATACCAGAGGGAAAAGAAAACAGGATAGACGGGTCTCTTCTCCAGAACGAATTGGTTTCCACCTTCTTTGCCACATAGATCATCAGAAGGGAAAAGCACAAAGATCTCTCCTTATGCACTTACAACATTAATACAAGAAAGGGAAGGCTGAGGCGCCTGGGTGGCTCAGTCAGTGGAGCTTGAGCATCTTGATCTTGGGTTGGGAGTTCAGACCCCGCATTGGGTGAACAGATTACTTTAAAAGTCTTTTAAAAGAGAAAAGAGAGGGAGAGGGATGCCTGGGTGGCTTAGTCATTGTGCCTTCAACTCAGGTCACGATCTCAGGGCCCTGGGATGGAGCCCAGTGTGTTGGGCTCCCTGCTCAGTGGGGAATCTGCTTCTTTCTCTCCCCCTGCCTCTTCACCTCACTCGTGCTGTTTCTCTCAAATAAATAAGGTCTTAGAAAAAAGAGACAGAGAGAGAGAGAGAGAGAGATCTACAGAGGAAAACAATGGTGAGAGAAGCAGGGGCAGTTTCTTCCATCCTGGAAAAGTTCCAGGGTTCTGACAAGATAAGGAAGAAAAAGAGCCCCAATCTCATGTGGCCCAATGACAGTCCGGAAATGACCCATCGTGTACTGCAAACCAGTTTCTAATGAACCATGTTGTTCCTCTTGTAGCCAGAACACAGGTGTGCAGGATCACCTGGCTCTGGGGCTTCCACACAGACCAGGTTCTGCCACTCATTGCTGACAAAATCCAAAGACAGAGAAATGAGTGGTAATGAAACAAGAAAGGAATTAATTTCAGTGAGGCTGACAGTGAAAAGAGAGCCACGTGGTGTCTGAGACCATCTCCGAAGTGCTGAAAACACTTCCAGGTTTACATAAGGAAAATGGGGGACAAAGGTGGGTGGGTGCACGCGGGGGAAGCCGGGAAAGTGAGTGCGACCATTGCCAAGGGCAGGGTCTTACTGCCTCAGTGCAGTTCTTATTGCTTGAGGGGATAGTTTCAGTTCCCATCAGAGCCTGCTTTGCCCCCACCCCCCAGGTCTTTCACCTGAGTTAAGAGACGAGCTGGAAAGAACTTAATCACTTAGAAAGTACAGAGGTCAAAATGGAGGCATAGTGGAAGTCCTTTTTCACTCTGCCAAACTCCCCTACCTTTCCTAGTTGGATTTGGTTAACGTAGGTAATCGTTCTTACATCCTGCAGTTCTGTGTCCTTTCCTGCTCAGAGATTTTAGGTGAAATTACTTGTCCAGAAGGATTATGCATATAGAAATGATTCATTCATCCAGCTAATATTTATTGAGCTTGAGGGTTTTGCTCAGTTATGAGTCCTGAAATCGCTTCTGTGATCCAGTCTCCTGAGATGTGATATGCAGTGAAATGGATCCAGCTAAGGAGGAGGGCTGACTGAAAAGTCAGGAGGTAGAAGATGAACAGGAGAAATAAGACCAACATTCCAAAGCCCCAAAGAAGCTAAAGTTTCTGGTTGTGCACACAAAATAGGTTCAGTGTTGACCATTTCCTTCTCTGGATGTGATTTCTCCTCGACTTTGCGGAGCTGATGCAATCTTGTTCCACCAGTCATTTATGCCTTTTTAAAAAATGTATCCTAAAAAAATTGATGGACAGTTCCAATGTTCCCATACTCTTTCTAGCACTTTGAATCACCTTCCTTCAACTTACTTTGAGGTGCCTACACAAAACGACCCAAACGTCAGGGCTGTTAAGACAAACTGAGGCATATGAAAAAATTTTAAAGAGTTTATTCGAGCAAAAATCAGTGGGAATCAGGCAGTGCCAAAGCAGAAGTGGTTATCCTAACCACTTGGCCAGCAGAAGCTAGGAAGGAGAAAGACTTAAAAAAAAAAAGAGAGAGAGAGAGAGAAAAGAAAAAAGAAAAGGCAGACACAGAGCAAAGAAATGATGAGATTGGCTGTAACTTAAGACTTTGCCTCATTCAGAAAAATCTTTTTTTTTTTTTTTAAGATTTTATTTATTTATTTGACAGAGAAATCACAAGTACACTGAGAGGCAGGCAGAGAGAGAGAGAGAAGGAAGCAGGCTCCCTGCTGAGCAGAGAGCCCGATGTGGGACTCGATCCCAGGACCCTGAGATCATGACCCAAGCCGAAAGCAGCGGCTTAACCCACTGAGCCACCCAGGCGCCCATCATTCAGAAAAATCTTATTGGCTGTTTGTGATTGGCTGTCCTCAGGCCTGATTTCTCAGCATTCAGGAATTCACAGCGTTTGGTTTGCTTGAGCTCTAAGACATCAGAACCACCCAGGTCCACTGGCCTCCTTGTTTGACTTAACACAGCCCAGAACAATGGCTGGCTGTTCAGTTAACTCTAGCGCAGAGTTAGCTTATCCATGGCAAAATTTAAATCACAGATCTACCATAGATTCAGTGCACTTTCCTCCAGCGTTTTGTTAATGTGTTTTCGGGGAAATATTAACCTAAATGAAATGTAATTAGTATGAAAAACCTGTTCTTTGAAAACATACCAGGTGATGCCTAATTTTTAGATCATTTACGAGGCAGGTGATAAACGGTAAAGGCCCTGATATTAGACCATCTGAGTGAAGTCCCAGCAACTGAATTTACTAGCTCTGTGACTTTAAAAGGGTTATTTTATGCCCGTCTGCTTCATTTTTCTTATATGTAAAATGGAAGTTATAATAAATAGCTTCTTATCCAGAGTTTGAGAGAGTAAATGAGCCAGTTACTGTCCAGTAGATGATAAATGATGTGCAATAAATATCAGTTTCATCATTATTAGTTTTTAAGTTTCTTTCCTGTTCTCTTCCATTTGTATAGTTAAGGCCATTTTCTTCTTCTTCTTCTTCTTCTTCTTTCTTTTTAAAAGATAACCCTTCTGGGGCACCTGGGTGGCTCAGTGGGTTAAGCCTCTGCCTTCAGCTCAGGTCATGATCCCATGGTCCTAGGATTGAGCCCTGCATCAGGCGCCCTGCTCAGCGGGGAGCCTGCTTCCTCCCACCCCGCCTGCCTCTCTGCCTACTTGTGATCTCTCTCACTGTTAAATAAATAAATAAAATCTTCAAAAAATAAAATAAAAGGTACCCCTTCTGATTATAGAACTAATATGTATTAGTAAAAGATTCAGAGAACACATAAAAAGATAAAAAGGAAATAGAAGTTATTCATTAATCCCAGGCCCAAGAGATGTAACAACTTTGAAAATGACTCTCAAGAGATCTATTTACTAGCAATTCTAAGAAGTGTCTGATTACAGATCTTCCTCAATGGTTTGTGTCCCAATAAACCCCTCATAAATGGCAATATCATAAGTGGAAAAAGCACTGAATACACCTAACCTATGGAACATCATAGCTTCATCCAGCCTTCCTTAAATTTGCCCAGAACACTCACTAGCCTACAATTGGGCAAAATCATCTAACACAAAGCGTGTTTTATCAAAAGTGTTGAAGACCTGTGTAATTCATTGAATCCTGTAGTGAATGTAAAAGTGGAATGGTTGTGGGATGCCTGAGTGACTCAGTCAGTTAAGCGTCTGCCTTCAGCTCAGGTCATGATTTCAGGGTCCTGGGATCAAGTCCCACATCCAGCTCCTTGCTCAGCGGGGAGCCTGCTTCTCCCTCTGCCCCTCCCTCTGCTTGTTGCTTTTTCTCTCTCTCTCTCTGACAAATAAATAAATGAAATCTTAAAAAAAAAAAACAAGAACAAAAACAAATACAAAACCAAAAAACAAAACCCTGGAATGGTTGGATGGATACAGAAGGGTTTAAGCATGTGGGTTGTTCACTCTGTGATCCCATGGCTGGTTGGGAGCTGTGGTTGCCTCTGTTCACCATCTCAACAGAGGCTTGTACTACATACACATCGCTGGCCCAGGAAAAGATCCAAATTCAAAATTCAAAATACAGTTTCCACTAAATATGTATCACTTTCGTACCATGTGAAGTTCAAAAATTTAAGTCGAACTATCACAAATCTGGAATCATAAGTATTCAGTGTTATTCAGTTCATTTGTATCAAGGTGCTGTTTGTCTACCCCATGCTGCTTCCCTATGAATTTGAACATGAGGAGACACATTTTTAGTCACCATGTGTTACTTTCTTTGCCAATGAATTAATCCTCAGTGTTCACTCTTTTCTCCTGAAACCTCAGAGGAATCTATCACGATACTCTCCCCATCTCCATGCCTTAGTGTCCTGGTTTGGGGAGCGGGGGCAGCCAGAACCTGACACAGTCCTGGTCCATGTTCTCCACGGACGGGGCTGCTAAAGCCTGGATAAACATGTGACGTGCTGCAGGTGTCCCAGTGGGGCTGGAGCAAGAAGCTGGATCACTTGGCGTCTGGGCCAGTGCACTTCCCTGCGCATGGCACCGCCGTGCAAGGCTGTTCTCCGTCTGCCCTCAGCTTGCCTGATTTCCCATCTCTAAATCCGCTCTATCTGGGAGGATGGCTCTAAGGAGGGCCAGGACGCGTGGTGAAAGGATTTTGGACAAGGAAGACAGAGGCTCTGAAGCAGCAGGAGGAAGAGATTTAGTATTTTTGCTCATAAGTATACATTCTGGAACAAAAGTATGCACTGGTACTCAAAAGTATGCAGAATTAAAACAATGTTTTTTAGGGGCGCCTGGCTGGCTCAATCCGCAGAGCCTGTGACTCTTGATCTCTGGATTGTAAATTCAAGGGCCACGTTGGGTATAGAGCTTACCTAAAAACCTTAAAAATAAAATCTTTAAGCTGTGCTGTTTAGCTCTCTGTTTTTGATGAAAACCCTCTTCCCAATTTGGAACAGTTTCCCTCCTGGGTCTGTGTGGGTCTGTTTTTTATTTTTTTAAAGATTTAATTTATTTATTTATTTATTTGAGAGAGAGAGAGAATGAACAAGCAGGGGAGTGGCAGAGGGAGACGGAGAAGCAGGCTCCCCAGAATCCCAAAGCGGGGCTGGATCCCTAGACCCCGGATCATGACCTGGGCCAAAGGCAGAAGCTTCACTGACTGAGCCACCTAGGCACGTGGCTGGTCTTTAAAAATAAAGCATAGTTTCTAAACCCTGAGAAAGGAAAGGGGTGATTTTAGAAGGTAGAGGTTGGGGCTGATGGGCTCTCCTTCTCAGAAAAGGCAGGGGAAAGAGCCCAGAAGCTGAGGAAGGAGCCAACACTCAAGGACTTTTACTAGAAAATACAGGGTTACAAAGTAATAGGGAAAAATGCAAGAGAGCCACAGAAACTGGTATACAAGTTGTCCAGATTGAATATCAGGGTGGTGTGTGCACTTAGCTGGCTTGGTTAAGATGTCTTAAAAGAAGCCCTACCTTGTTTGGTTTTGTTTTGAGGGAAAAACTTCTACAAGGTCATCTTATCGGAAAATGTTACTAAGTGTGTGTTTACTTTCTCTAAAATGAATATCAAAAGCCTAGATTGCAGACGTATACCATTTTAGAAAGATTTTAGGCATTTCAATAATAATAATGATAAAAGTGAAATGTTCAGGATCACATAAAGAAAAATGAGGGGTTCCTGGATGGCTCAGATGGGTGAGCATCTGCTTCCGCTTGGGTAGTGGTCTCCGGGTCCTGGGATCCAGCCCAGTGTTGGACTCCCAGTTCAGTGGGGGTGGAGGAGGGGATGGTGGTGTCTGCTTCTTCCCTCTTCCCCTGCTTGTGTTTTCTCTTTCTCTCTCAAATGAATAAATAAAATCTTAAGGGGAAAAAAGAAAGAAAATTAAATGAGACATTTACTTTGTTACTTCTATTTGGTTTATTATTTATTTATTATCATTATTTCTGGGGCAAAAAGCTGTTTTTATTAAAGCACGGGACAGGACGGGACCCATAGCTGCACTATTCGGTCTTTTTATATTGAGGCCTATTTTTTTTTTAATGTTTTATTTATTTATTTATTTGAGAGAGTGAGAATGAGAAGGGGGAGGGTCAGAGGGAGAAGCAGAAAACCACTGAGCAGGGAGTCCAACATGGAACCCATCCTGCCACTCCAGGATCATGACCTGAGCTGAAGGTAGCCGCTTAACCAACTGAGCCCCCAGGTGCCCGAGGCCTATCTTTTTATTTTTTTATTTTATTTTACCTTTTTAAAAAAAATATTTTATTTATTTATTTGACAGAGATCACAAATAGGCAGAAAGGCAGGCAGAGAGGGAGAGGAGGAAGCAGGCTCCTCACTAAGCAGAGCTTGATCTCAGGACCGGGACTTGAGCCCAGGACCCTGGGATCATGACCTGAGAGGAAGGCAGATGCCCCAACCCACTGAGCCACCCAGGCGCCCTGAGGCCTATCTTTCTAAAGAAAAGGTGACAACACTTTAGCATGCTTGTTTTGGGTTAATCAAAATTAAGTAAATGTTGGGGTACCTGGGTGGTTCAGTCAGTTAAACATCTGTCTTCAGCTCAGATCATGATCCCAGGGTCCTGGGATCAACCCCTGCATCAGGCTCCCTGTTTGGCAGGGAGTCTGCTTGCCCCTTGCCCCATTCTTGTTCTCTTGGTCTCAAGTAAATAAAATCTTTTTTAAAAATTGAGTAAGATGGAACATGCAGAGTTCAGGGTGCCTGGCTACCTGTGGATCTTGGTTTTGGGGTCATGAGTTCAAGCCCTACCTTGGGCCTGGAGCTTACTTAAAAAAAAAAAAAAAAAATTAAAAACCAAAGCAAAACAATAACCTTGCAAAGTGCTTGTCTTATAGTAGGGCTTTAATACATATTTTTTTCTTTCCCATTTTTAAAAGCATGTATCATTAAACATGATAACATATTAAAACACTTAAGTTGATTTTGCACGTAGTTCTGAATTATTAATCTATACCACATTTTATGAGGAAGGAGTTAACGATTCTCTTTAGGCAGATGAGAAAGCTGACAGGCAAGAGAGGCTAACTGTTTGCCCAAGGCCTCTCATTAGTGCTGCTGGATTCTGAGTCTGTCAGATCCATTTTGACCCATAATCATCAGGCTTTCTGCCCACCCACCAGTACTTCTTTAATGACTTCCCCATTGCCAAGTCCAATGATCAGCTTTCAGTCCTCAGCCATATTTGACACGATTGGTCAGTTCCTCTCACTTTTTTTTTTTTTCTTTAAAGATTTTATTTTGGGGACACCTGAGTAGTTCAGTCAGTTAAGCATCTGCCTTTGGCTCAGGTCACGATCCCAGGGTCCTGGGATAGAGCCCCGTGTTGGGCTCCCTGCTCAGCTGGACTGCTTCTCCCTCTCCCTCAGGCTTTCCTCCCACCCATGCTTTTTTTTTTCCTCTCTCTCTCTCAAGTAAATAAAAATCTTTTTAAAAAACATTTAAAAAAATAAAAATTTAAAAAATGTTTTATTTTTAAGTAATTTTTATACCTAATGTGGGACTCAAACTCACAAGCCAAAGATCAAAAGCCACATGCTCTATGGACTGAGTCTGCCAGGTTCCCTTCACTTCCTCTCACTAGAAACACTCCTTCCCTCCCTCATTTGGTTCGAGCACCCCACTCTGTCCTGCTCTTGCATCCCTCCCTGTCTCTTCTGTCTAACCCTCCTCATTTTCCTTAGCATGTCAGGGTCCAGTCATTGGGTTTCTCTGTCTCTATCCCATTCCCTGGCTGGTCTTGATTTAAACACCATCTTCCCCAAAACTGTTCCTCCAAATGTCCCCCATCTTGGTCAATGACATGGTCCAGAACCTCAGGGCCAAACCTTGGATAATCATTTGATCTTTTCCCCTCTTATTTTGCATCTATTTAATCAGCAACTCCGATCTATGTTACGTATATATTCAAATTTAATTGTTTTTTTCCACCTTCATTGCTAGCCTCCCAAGTGGTCTTCCTTTGCCGGGGTCTCACCCTTCCACAGTCCATTCTCCACACAGCACCGAAAGGTCCAAATGAAAGAAACAGAAAATGCAAAGGCCTTGAAACAGTGGTGAGGACGGATTCTTTGAAAAACAGCAAGGAAGCCAGTGCGGCTTGAACAAAGTGTGTAAGGAGGCGAGCAGTAGAAGATAAGGTCAGAGAGATAAGGGGGATGAGATTGTACAGTCTTGAAGTTCGTGTAGAGACTTTGAGATAGGAAACTGGTGCAGGGTTGGAATGTTTTAAGCTGAAGAGGGACATTATATGATTTACATTTAAAAAGAATCTCTCTGTCGCTCTGTTAAGACAAGACATAGAGAGGCTAGGGTGCTAGCAAGATCAGTTCCGAGGCGGTGGCTGGAGTGCGGACAAGAGGTGATGGGATTCTGTCCTACGGCGATTATGATAATGGTGGTGAGAAGTGGTGGTCCTCTGGTGTATTTTGAGGCCAAAGCTAGCAGAGCTGGGGGCACCTGGGTGGCCCAGTCAGTTGAGTGTCCGATTTTTGATTTTTGACTCAGGTCGTGATCTCAGGGTTGTGAGATCAAGCCCCACATTGGGCTCTGCACTGGGCATGGAACCTCCTTAAGATTCTCTCCCTCCCCCTCTGTCCCTTCCCCTGCTCCCTCCTTTCTCTCTCCTTCTCTCTTTCTCTAAAAAAAAAAAAGAAAAAAATAGCAGAATGTCAATAACTTAAATATAGAAGCTGAGCAATAGAGGGGAGTCAAGGTGACACCAAAGGTTTTGGCTGAGCCGTTGATAAACCATTTGCTGAAATGGTGAAGACTGTAGGAGGCATAGCTTTAGGGGATGGAGAATTAGATATATGAGTTCTCTTTTGTGCATATACACTTAATATGCTTAAGAATATACACTGGAGATTCAAGCAGGCAATTGAGTATATGAATCTGGCATTCAAGGGAGGGCTCTTACAGAGATGTACATTTAGGAATCACTGGCTTAGCGATAGTATTTAAAGATACAGGCTGCCTAAGATAGTCAGGGTCGGGGGAACAGACAGAAGAGAAAATATGCTAAGAACTAGGCCTTGAGGCACTCTGTCCTTGGAGGTCAAGCAGATAAAGAGGAACTAGCCAAGGGGACGGAGAAGGAGCAGAGCCAGTGAGACAGAAGTCAGAGAGTGCTCTCTTGGAAGCCAAGGAAAGAAAGTGTTCCAAGGAGGAGGGAAAGATCAGCTGTGCAAATGCTGCTCAGGGGTCAGGTAAAATGAGGACTCAGAATGACCATTGGATTTAACATCGACCTTGCAGGTGACCTTGACAAAAGTAGTGGTAGCGGTGAAAACATGATTGGAGTAGATTCAAAAGAGAATGGGAGAGAGGTATTGAAGACAGTATACGTAGACAAGGTTTTTAAGTTTTGTTTTCTTTTTAAAATTTTATTTGTCAGAGAGAGAGAGAGAGAGCGCACAAGCAGGGGGCGTCGCAGGCAGAGGGAGAGGCTGAGCAAGGAGCCTGATGGGGGGCTCGATCCCAGGACTACTGGGATCATGACCTGAGCGAAGGCAGATGCTTAACCCACTGAGCCACCCAGGTGCCAGGAGGGAGATGTGGAGTTGAGAGGTAACTGCTGTCATGTGTTAAGATGAGGACCTTTTAGGGGCGCCTGGGTGGCTCAGTGGGTTAAAGCCTCTGCCTTCGGCTCAGGTGATGATCCCAGGGTGCTGGGATCGAGTCCCACATCGAGCTCTCTGCTCTGCGGGGAGCCTGCTTCCTCCTCTCTCTCTGCCTGCCTCTCTGCCTACTTGTGATCTCTGTCAAATAAATAAATAGTATCTTAAAAAAAAATGAGGATCTCCTAGAATATATTGATGGGCTTATGGGAACGATCTAGTTGAGAGGAAAATTTGACTATTCAGGAGAGAGGGATGATTTCTGCAGCAACGTCTTGGATTGGATGAGAGCATACTGGATCTAGTATCTGAGAAGATGATGACCTTGGACAGGGGCTTGGACCGCTTATCTGACAACACGTGGGAAGGCAGAGGATACCGTAGATGTAGTTGGTGATCAGAGCACATGGAAGACTTTCTTTCTGCTTGCTTCTCTTGGGAGAATGGGAGATAAGGTCATCAGCTGTGTGAGGTTTGAGCAGGGAAGAGAAGGTGTGAAACAGATGTCTTGGTGAGTAGAAAAGTAAACTATTTAGGGAAATGTGATAGGATTGTTAGGCAACACTAAAGTCACCCTCCAGGCTAGCGGTCATAACTGGATTCTAGCCACTCCACAGGGGAGGTGGTTTTCCTTTAGCCATGTTCAAGTGCACAAATGAGTTGCAAGGGCTAAAATCAAGGTCTTGACAGTGCGGGTTCTTTTTGGTGCAAAGGTGGACAATTATTTTTACCATGGGTTTAGGTTTTACCAGACAAGTGTGACAAAGGGGCAGGTGTAGGTAGTAATGAATTATGGATAGAAGCTGGTGGAGGACAGACATGAGGATGTTCTGGATAGTGAAATGGTTCTAGGGTCAATGGATTGTAGAGGGAGAATTATTGAAGTCAGAGCTCAGAAGGCAGGAGGTGATGGTTGGAGTAGAAAGCTTAAGATGGAGATTTTGAATGCAGCTCCTGAAAGAGCTCATTAATTACAGAACCACAGAGTTCAGAAACTCCTCATACCAAGTTTTAAATTTCTGAGTATGGGCAAAAGTTTTGGTATATGCTGTCGGAATAGATTGTGAAGAGAGGGGAAGAGGCAGCAATGAAGATGACTTTTGACAGAGAAAGTGGGTAAATAATCATTTCAAGCATGAAGGGAAAGCAAACCAAATACAGCCAAAATCAAGGTCATAGAGATCCACGTGGAAAAGGGAAAAACTGGAAAGAGATTTGTTCTCCACTCCAAGGTCACAGTAACAACAGGTGGGGAGTGAGGGGAATTAGAATCAGGGTTGAAAGCAAAATAGAGGGGCACCTGGGTGGCTCAGTCCTTAAGCATTTGCCTTCAGCTCAGGTCATGATCCCAGGGTCCTGGGATTGAGCCCCGCATCAGGCTCCCTGCCCAGCAGGAGCCTGCTCTCCCTCTCCCACTCCCACTGCTTGTGTTCCTGCTCTGTCTGTCAAATAAATGTAAAAAAATAAAAAAAAAAAAAGCAAAATAGAAATACCTGACATTATTGACCTACAAAGGGACTTCCCATGAGTACTATGAAGAATCATTAAAAGTAGCTGATTTTCTGGATCCCCAAGCACTCATTAGTAACTTTGGGAGCCCCTTGTTCACTGGCTACCAATGTGCTGGTGTCCAGTGTGAGGAGTGGGCATAGTCCCCTTCAGGGACATCAGGTCGTAGTCAGACCACAGGATCAGGGCTGCCTGGGTGGCTCAGTCGGTTAAGCCTCTGCCTTAGGCTCAGGTCATGATCCCAGGGTCCCGGAATTGAGCAGGGAGCCTGCTTCTCCCTCTCCCTGCCGCTCCCCCTGCTTGTACTCTTTCTGAGAAATAAATAAATAAAACCTTTAAAAACAACAATAAAACCATAAAAGATAAGCCGGAACAATAAAACACATTATCTGGATACACTGTTTCTTCAAACAGTTTTCTTTCTTTCTTTTTTTTAAGATTTTATTTATTTATTTGACAGAAAGAGAGATCACAAGTGGGCAGAGAGGCAGAGAGAGAGGAGGAAGCAGGCTCCCCGCAGAGCAGAGCGCCCAATGCGCAACTCGATCCCAGCACCCTGGGATCATCTCCTGAGCCGGAGGCAGAGGATTTAACCCATTGAGCCACCCAGGCGCCTCCAAACAGGTTTCTGAAAGAGCAGTGTGGGAGATCTCTGGCCACTCAAGTAAAACTGGATAAAAATGTAGTTAATAACTTAGAATACAGTCCTTTTTGTGACATATCATTTACTCGTAAAAATTATCTTTTTTTTTTTAAGTTATCTGTACACTCAGCATAGGGATTGAACTCACAACCGTGAGATCAAACTGCACACTTTATCTACTGAGCCACCCAGGTGCCCCTATTACACACTCTTGAAAATTATCTATTGAAAAGTTTGTTAAAAAAATAAAAAAGCTCAAAAATGAATTCTTATTGTGATGATGTTTGCACAACTCCGTCAATATACTAAAAGTTATTAAATCATATACTTAAAATGGGTGGATTTCATAGACTATAAAATTACACCTCAAAGAAATTTAAAAAGAAATTCATATTTATTAAATATTGTAAAGACACATTTGAAGATTCAAGTCAGGGTTGAGCTCAGAAGAGTACTCAATGTTGATTTTTTAAAATTAGTAAGTTAAGCAGCCTGCCAGGGCACAGCTCTGATAAAAGGAAAACCCACAGGAAAAGAATTAGGTCACTCCTTATATGTTTCTAGTACTAGTTAATATAAACCAGAAGTGAAATTGCAACATTGCCCAGGATAATAACTGGGTTTGCATCAGGCTCTAGAAAATTCCTTCCTTGCAACACTTCTTGGCCTGTATGTGCTCTTCTTCCTGTTCAAGCCCAGCCCATACTGTCTGTGTACTTCTCCTTAACAGTTCTTTGCTTGTCACATGGCTGGATGTACTTGACTGCAGGGAGTGTAACAATTATTAATACTCAAGTAAGAAGAGAGAAGATAGTAGTAAATGTTGCTGACAGGAAAAAGGCGAAGTAGGAACTGGCATGTAAATCAGCCTCCTAGTCAGTCATCGTTCTCATCAATAAAGCACATACCTGGGGTGTGATGGGAGTGGCGACCTGAACACTTAGCTGGCCTGGTTTCCAAGAACTCTGGAAAGCCCTCAGGTGGGACCCACGTGTTCTGAGGTGGGGCCAGCTGCCTCTGTATTAGATCAGCTATTGTTTTGTCACAATCAACCAAGGCAGTGAGCAGTCACTGAGTATTCCAGGCTTACGCCTCTGTAACCAAACTTTTCATGTTTACTGCCAAACTGAAATGCTTAAAACATGCAGCAGTGGTGGGCGAACTGAAAGTCTCCAATCAGAATGTCTCCTCTGTGAAATAATGAACAACCTGTGACAAGTCCTGCCCGCCTGCTTTTTCCTCATGTGACTCTCCCTGATCTCTGCCTCACCCGTGGGCCTGTCCAAACCAGACCCCATGGGCCTGACAAGCTTAGCTTCTGCAGTGCCTTGCGGGAATGCCTGCTCTGAGACAGTCTCTCTTGAGTTCACGCCCTGGCTCTGCCCCATCAGCAACTGAGGAGCTTCCTTTACTTTCTCTGGAAAATGGGACAATACTTCTTAGGGTGGTGGTTTGGCAGTGGATGCTCAATAAAAATTTAATATCTTTCCCAGCTATTCTAGGAGAGTAAAAATCACATCACTCTCCTCTGTATAGAATGTATTTCATAATTTGGCACTTAATTATAAACTCTCTTGTACTTCTGTTCATGATTTCATGTAGTGTTTATCTTCTATCTTCAGTTAGCCCAAACCTACCCTGGGGAGAGAGAATAAAAGGTTTAATTTTTTTTCTGAAGTCCTCTTAGAATGTGTGCTCAGTGACGAGTGAGATTACGCAGGTTTTAAATACATTGTGGTTGGCCGGCTGTTTGGTTTGTTGACACCACCGTTTTCGGTTCCATTAGGATCAGACCAGGTGGCTAGGATGCAGGGACACTGTGACTGGGCTATCGGACCCGAGTACCTTCCATCGTTAATGTTCAGTTTCTCAGACAGTGGAAAGCCCTCAATTATTTCATTCATCTAAGCAGAGGGTTTTCTCTTCAGTCTTACTATGTGCAAATTCTATTACTCATCCCAATTATTGACACCCAGTTTCTCATGACAGAAACGAGACATCCTTACCTCTGCCCTCTTTACCTCCCTCACAATCATACTGATCCAGTCAGCAAGACTCAGCAGATTCTGCTGCTTCTGTGACTCTTCAGGCTGGCCCTGCTTTCCAATCCCACTCCCCAGGCTCTAGCTCTGGCTTCCACCATCTCTTCTTCGGATCTTTATAAAAACCTTACAGCAGGTGTCCTTGTTGCAAGATCCACACCTCCATAATTTACTTCCAAAATGTGGCCACAGTTCCCTTTCTCTATCAACCATCTGATCAGGGTATTCTCCTTTCTAAAATCGCCTAGAGGGGGTTGGGGGGAAAAATCTTTCAATGGTTGACAGTGACAGGGCCCTGCTCTCTCCAACATTCTCCCCTTTATGTCCTCATTCCCATTATAATGTGGAGGTTCTGGGCTCTTCCAAGCTTCTGAACCTTTTAATATACTATTTTCTTGTCCTTCATTTCTCTTTTTATCAGTGCTTTGGAGCAAGGCTGTAGGTCAGACCCCTACACTTGAGTGCTGACTGCTCTGCTTGCTAGTGGGGATGCTGGGCAAGTTACTTAATCTCTCAAACTTCACTTCCCTATCTGTAAAATGGGGGGAAAAACAGGCACTACCTCCAAGGGCTAGTGTGAGGACTGAAGAGAAAGTACATGTATAGTTCTTAGGAAAGTTCTGGCACAAAGCAAAGGCCAAATAAAAGTGAGCTATTACTACCACTTGATATTGTATCATTGTAGGTCATTGCTCTCTTGCCTTCAGCGGTAGGCTGAACAGTGGGTCCCCAAAGATGTCCACATCCCAATCCCTGAAACCTGTGAGTATGTGATTTCACATGGTAAAGGACTTCTCAGATGTGATGACATGACATGGGATGGGAGAGTATCCTGGATTAGCCAGGTGAGTCCAGGGCAATCACAAGATTCCTTATACAAGTAAGGTAGGGCAGTCAGAAAAAGGAAGAGAGGGTAATGTGTTAATGGAAGCAGAAATTGGGGTGATGCAGCCATGAGCCAAAGAAAAGCCTCTAAAAGCTAGAAGAGTTAAGGAATTACCTCCTGGAAGAACCCGCCTGTTGACTCCTTGGTTTTATTATTTTTCAGATTTTTATTTAAATTCTAATTAGTTAAAATAGAGTGTAATATTGATTTCAGGAGTAGAATTTAGTGATTCATCACTTACATCCAATACCCAGTGATCATCACACCAAGTGCTCTCCTTGATACCCATCACCCATCTAGCCCATCCCCCACCCACCTTCATCTGTGAATCAACCCTCAGTCTGTTCTCTATCCTTTAGAGTCTTTTATGGTTTGTTTCTCTCTCTCGTTTTTTTTTTTTTTTCCCTCCCTTCCTCCCATATGTTCCTCTGTTTTGTTTCTTAAATAACACCTTGATTTTTACTCTAAGGACTAATTTCTGACTTCTGACCTTGAGAAATGTAAGAGAATACATTCGTTTTGAATTAAGCCACTAAATGTGTGGTAATTTGTTTCAGTGATAATAGGAAAGGACCACAACTTCCTAGAGGTGGCTTGAACCCCATATCATTTACATATAAGCATGTAATTTTTAAAAAAAATAACCTCTAGGGGCGCCTGGGTGGTTCAGTGGGTTAAGCCTCTGCCTTCAGCTCAGGTCATGGTCCTGGGGACTTGGGATCGAGTCCCGCATCGGACTCTCTGCTCAGCAGGGAGCCTACTTCCCCCCCACCCCTCTCTCTGCCTGCCTCTCTGCCTACTTGTGATCTCTGTCTGTCAAATAAATAAATAAAATCTTAAAAAAAAAATAACCTCTAGGTCCAACATAGGGCCTGAGCTGGTGACCCCGAGATCAGGAGTCACATGGTCTACCAACTGAGCCAGCCAGGTGTTCCTAGATATATAATTTTTTAAAAAAGATTTTATTTATATATTTGACAGAGAGAGACACAGAGAGAGAAGGAACACAAACATAGGGAGTGGGAAAGGAAGAAGCAGGCCTCTCCCTGAGCAGGAAGCCCCATGAGGTGCTCAATCCCAGGACTCTGGGATCATGACCTGAGCCAAAGGCAGATGCTTATTGACTGCGTCACCCAGGCATCCCGGGAGATATATTATTTTTAATTCAGATGCCTCCTCCAGTAAACTGCATGTTTCTTAAGGGCTGCTGCTTCTTACTAGTATTTGAAACCACTTCCTATCACATCTCTACATACTTAGCACAGTACCTGGCACATTCTCGATCTCCAATAAATATTTGATGAAAGAAAGTTTATGGTCTCAAGGGTGGTTTTTGTTTCGGTTGCATTTAGTTCATGTCGTGGTGGAGGGACCAGGCGTGGATTCTCGAGGAAGTTTCAGTCTCTGGCAAGCACAGGTCTGGGAGATGTGTCAGGGGAAATGATTGAAAATAGGTCTGGGGATTGTTGCAGAGAAGAGGTGACTGTAATTGAAGAAGCGCCTGGCCCCGGAAGACTTTATATGATGAATATTTCATGGGGTTCTGGTCTCTGCTTTTCAAAGACATAATAGCACTAGAAAAGATCCAGCAGAGGACATTAAAAATGATCAAGGGCAGAGAGAATTATGTATGGCGCTAAAAATGAAAGAAGATCCTATTTGCTAAAAAAAAAAAAAAAAAGTGAAAGTCTGAAACTCACGAGGAATAATCATGGATTATTTTCTCAAATCCTGAAAAAAAAAACAGAACTGGGTAACATTCCCGAAGCCTACCAGTCTTCCCAACAAAAATAAAAGAAAATAGCTCTTTATATAGCACGCATTAAGATACAGAATACATTACTCCAAGAGGCTGTGCCAACCGAAAATGTAAATCCTGCCACCAGAGCTGGATTAGGGGTCAAGCCCGCCAGGCAGCTGTCGGAGGGGCCTCGAAGAGGCACAAATCATTGCTGACTACTTTAAAACGTTGTGTCTGTTAACTCAGGTTTTCTACATAAAGCTCTTTACAATTTTACGTTTGCGAAATGTTCCTGGCCCTATTAAAACACACAGTGCCCTTGAATGGAATTAAAAGAGAAGAAAACAAAAAACCTCCTTACGATTCAGATTAACTAACCTCCTTTGGAACGCTTATGAATTGTACATACAAGCGGTTTTATCAACCAAACTCCTGGATTGGGAGGGATGGACGGCCTCAGTGCTGCTTGCTGGAAGCAAGTGATTTATTTTCTTATCTACATTTTAATCTCTTTAGTATGCCTTAGTAGAGTTACTGGTTCTAAAAGAAAAATCACAAAAAGAAACTACAGAGGAAATAAGAAACAAAGAAAAGTAGGAATTACTGTGCAGATTTTTTTTTTTTTCCCCAGGACTTTTAAGGTTACCTTGGCCAGTGGAACTAAAAAAGCAGATTAGTCTTCAGTGAATAGTTTTTATTGATAAAATATAGTTCAAGACATTTTACACTTGGAAATTTCCAACAATTATTTAAGGAATATTATTGTGAGGGGCCCCCATTCTGGGGAGCTGACTTTCTCAGTTATGTCTTAACTGTAGGTTCGGGAAAGAGTTGTAAAAACTTCTAAGTTATAAATGGCAATTTAGAAATGTGTCGAGGTATTTTGGGATAATTACAGTCCTTGGGCAAGCCAGCCCACCAGGTTGGGACCACATGAGCTAGAGTGTGTGGAAGTTTTTTGGAACTTGTCACTGCTGTGCTCTGTACTATCAGCCTCTGCCTGCTGCAGCCCTCCTGCCCCCGGTGGGCTAATTATGATATCGCCATATTGTCCAGGTCCCAGGAAAGCTGTAGCCGGACAGCTTAAAGTCGCCCTCCCCACCAGGCAGTCAGGAAGTGGTTTCTAGAGCTAGTATGCCTGGTATCTGAGAGCCACCCAGCTCCCATCATTCCTGACTCGCCATAAGGACACATCTCCTATGCCCAGCACTTGTATCTCAGAATGCAGGGTTTACAGCCTACCCTTGACCTCGGGCTGACAGCCTGTCAAAACTGCTCCACCAATGCTTGCACCTGGTTCGAATCCTTAGCGGGCCCTTTCCCCTGATACTGGACCCGACTGGTAATAATCTTTCTTATGCTTCAGGCTCTCTTGATTTAATACCCTGTAGAGTGCCAAACAAATCAGAGAAACAGGATTCTTGGCTCCAACTCTTCTCCTCCCTTCTGCAGGCAGAGAGCCTTGCAGATTTGTGTTAGGTTTCATTATCTGGAGTTACCCCCTGGCCTTTTCAGACTGTTCTAGCCAATGACTGCGAGGTTCTAGCTGTTACTCTCTCTTTCCATCCTTAGCCCAGGGAGCTTCCCAGCCTGATACTCAACTGAGATTTTGCTATTTATTTATTTATTTATTTATTCATTCATTCATTCACTCATTCACTCATTTTTGCTCTTTGCACACACACACACACACACACACACATACACTTTTATTGAGGTCGTTTAAATAAAGGGAAACAACCATTGCTTAACAATGGTTTAAACAACCATAACTTACTGTACGGTACAATTTTCAAAAGACGAAATGTAAAATGGTAGAAATGTAAAATGATGTAGTTGTTTTGAAAAACACTATGTTAGTTTCTCACAATGTTAAATACAGGGTTATCATATACCCAGCAATTTCATTCCTAGGTATATAGCCAAGGGAATCAAAAATATATGCCCACATAAAGACTTGTACACAAATGCTCACAGCAGCCAAAAGGTAGAAATAATCTAAAGGTCTATTAACTGATGAATGAATAAAAAATGTGGTATATCCATATGATAAAACATTATATAAAAAGGAACGTTACCATATATATGTATGTTCTATATATGTGATAACATACATGAACCTTAAAAACATTATGCTAAGTGAGTGAAGCCAGTCACAAACACTAAAAAATAAATTGTGATATCACCAGATATTTATTAAATAATATTTATTAAATAAATATTTATTAAATAAATATTTATTTATTTATTTTTATTATTCTTTTAAGTAAGCTCAATGCCCAACATGGAGCTTGAACTCATGACCCTGAAATCAAGTGCCCCATGCTCTACCAACTGAGCTAGTCAGGCACCCCAAGATATACACATTTTAATTTCAAAAGTACTGTCAGTTGTTGCTGAGACAGCCATAACAGTTTTTACTCTGTCTGGCAGTGAATGAGACTATCCATTTTCCTATGCCATGACATATATATGTGTGTGTGTGTCTTTGATAGGACACTTGATAAAACAAATATTTAAGTTTGCCAAGTGAATCAGTGTAAAGTGGATTCTTATTTCCATAATTATTAATGAAACTGAACATCTTGTCTTAGGATGCCTTTTCATATTCTTCCCTGCTTTTTTTCTATTGGAGTGTTTGCCTCTTTATTTGTTTGTTTAATTTTCGTTTCAGTAGGCTCCACATCCAGTGTGGGGCTTGAACTCATGGCCCTGACCGACTGAACCAATCAGGCTCCCTAGCTTTTTAATTTTTGATCTTTAGCAGTTCTTTATATGTAGGTCTTTAACATATCTGTATGATAAATGCCTGTGTAAGTATCTATATACATATCTATCTATATATGCAAGTATTTCCTACCTAGTCATTACTTCATGGTTTTTGCTTTTTATATTTTACTTGAAGGCTTTCTATCCTGCCGAGATGGTAAATACATGGTCTTGGTATGAGATAGGGAACTAATTTTATTCTCTTTTCCAAATGACTAGACAATTGTTCTGATGCTATTTATTGCACACTCTATCTTTTCTTGTTTTGAAACAACACTTTTTTCATACATGAAATTCCCATTTCAATAGCAGTTCTTATGCTTGTATGTAGAAGTGAATCTGAAACCAGTGGACCCTGGAAGTCCATATGAGGAGAACGACACTGGCTTTCAAAACTGTCTGGCAGTGGGAGTTTCCAGCAAGGAAGGCATGGGGACTTTCCAAAGCTAGCTCTGGACTTTTTAGCATTGGGCAAATAAATTGGAAGCTGAATACTACTCTACATTCTAATAATATTAATTGACAATTGATTACGTCATTTTGGCTCTTTCTTTCCAAAATCTATAAAACCATGTCAATCACTTTTGTGCAGAAAGTGGTTGGGATATTTATCTTCCAGCTCCTTCCCTATAATATCCCTCAGACTGTTTATGTCCCTTCACGAAAGGTCACTGCTCCTCTCTCCTTCTGGATTCTGGTAACCTCTTTCCACTTGTCCTTTGGATCTCTGCTGCTATTAGCCCCCGGTCCTTGCAGGGTCTTTATAACTTTCCTACACCTTTGCAAATAGTCAGTGGTGTGCTGGCAAATGGCTGGGGGAGGAGGGAAAGAGCCCTAATTTGTAACTTTGCCAATTGCTTAATGTAAATAGTCCCATCATGGCCCATTTTATTATTTTAAAAAATTTTTAAAGATTTAGTTATTTGTCTGAGAGCAAGTGAGAGAGCCAGAGAGTACACAAGTAGGAGAGACAGAGGGGAGGGAGAGAGAATCTCAAGTCGACTCCATGCTCAGCACAGAGCTCCAGGCAGGGCTCGATCTCATGACCCTGAGATCATGACCTGAGTCTTGGCCCATTTTAAGCTATTGATGTGAACACGGAGTTGGGACGAAATGCTAAGAATCACCTTTTGCAAATAAAACGTGTAAATAAAATTATTATTATTATTTTAAAAATATTGTATTTATTTATTTTTGAGGGAAAGAGTAGGAGCACAAGCAGGGGTGGGGTGAGGGGGAAGGGGAAAAGCAGACTCCCTGCTGAGCAGGGAGCCCCATGTGTGGCTCAATTCTAGGATTCCAGGACCCTAGGACCCTGGGATCATGACCTGAGCAGAAGGTAGACACTTAACTGACTGAGCCACCCAGGCGCCCCAATAAATTATTTTTGAATTATCCTAATTTGATTCCTACTAGGCCCCAGACTGATGCTGACACCTTCCTGGAACACTGGTTGTCTCTTCACTCCGAGAGAGAAAGGAACTCTCTTTTCTCTAAGACTTGAATCTGGGAAGATGTAAGCCTAGAACTCCAGAAGCTGTCTGAAAGCAAAGTCAAGCAAGAGGAAGGCAGAGTTAAGACGTGGAGGTGGATGAATTCCTGGTGGTATCATTTGAAGCCCTGGATACGGCCATATTTAAAGTCAACTGTGCTCTGGCCTTTTCAGGATCGTGAACTAATACATTCTCTTTCCCTTTCTTTTTTTGTTTTGTTTTTGTTCCTTCATTTTTGCACAGAAGTTTAGCACAGGAAAGCCTCACATTCTTCCCAATTTATGATTGTGTTCTCAGGCATTAGGCATCATTAATAGGAAAAGCAGATTTGAAAAGATTCATGGTTTACAGGTTTCCAGTGTTCAGATTTACACAGCAGGTTCTTTCAAATTACACTTAGGGGAATAAATCAGTGACAATTTGGCAATCTTGCAAAGTACAGAGCCTTCCAATTCTAAAGGATTTTGCTGGTGAGTCATTAAGTTAAAAAAAGAAATCCATATCGGTAATAAATCTTTGTAGAAGTACTCTATGTTCTTTTCAAAATTGATTGTTTCTTGGTGGCTACTTCAACTAACATTATCAAAAGAATAGATTTCTGTTGTAATATAAAATGATGCTTTCTGAGAAATTGTTCCCAGTCTTATTAAAAAAAAAAAATGACATAGGAGATTTATTGTAGAGGGTATGTCCAGAAAACCAGAACTTTTAATAAATGTATTCTATGTTATTTTCATTGTTTAATATTATAGAATACAAACTTTTGCCAGGTTGGGAATTTCTGGTTGGGGAGCTTGTGGGGAGAGGACATGTGGAGACCTAAATCTTACATAGCTCAGGACTTTTATTGACATCCCAAAGCTGTGGTGACTGAGGACAAATGAGGAGTCCCCAAATCCATCCTCTCTCTTAAGAGCTCCTCACACACCTTCCACGTATCTCGTGGCAAGACCAGAATTCTTCCTCTCCAACCCTTCACCTTCTCCCTTTTTCCATTTCTCATTGCTCTAATTCAGGCCTTTGGACTTTGGCAGCGAACTCCTAAGAGGTTTTCCTGTGAAGCTTTGGTTTGACCCCACCTTGCTCTGACGCTGTTGCCTGCTTCCTTAGGGCAGAAGCTGTGGGTTCATGGCTAATACCCAATCACAGCTCTCTTACCTCATTTAGGGCACTGAGGGGGGGGGCGCACTGCTCCTATTATGTAACACAAAAAGCAAGCCAGCGTTATTTCTAAACCCAAACAGGTTTTCAGTCAGGGAGTTTTACATGTTAAACTAAACGCATACTCCTCCTTCTTTCTGAGAAGGGGAGTGCCTAACTTAGGGACAATTTACAAATGCCCCGCGCTGGCTGTTAATGACATCTTCTTTGAGAAGGAAATTCCATGGTCCAGTGCTGGGTTCTGAGCAGTTCAGGCCCTGCGAGGTGCTTTCCCATGGTTCCTCCAGCATAGGAACCTGACCTACTTTGGGAGATGAGGGACTGTTTCACTGGGGAAATGTTATTTCTGTTGAAACCTAAATGATGAGTATGACTTTGGGGAAAAAAAAAGGGAGAGAGTGTCAGAAGGCAGTATGCCAGGGAAGGAAACACTTCCCGGGGAGGCCTTGGAGGTCTTACACAAGCACAGCAAGCCCAGGGCATTAAGGGAACTGAAAGTCTCATATGTTTGGTGTGCAGAGAGCAAGGGTAAGAAGGCTGCTCCCTGAGACTAGAAATGCATTCAAGCGTGAGATCTTAGGCAGCCTTGCAGATGGTGTTGTGAATTTAGGATTCAGCCCAGGTCTGGAGTTCAGAACATCAAGGAGTTACTGAGTTCAAGCTTTAAGGTCAATCACCATGGCAAAATTTATGTGCATAATTTTTTTCTGTCCTTAGGATTTCATTATACAATTAACTGACACTACAGAATAAATTAAATTTTAATTTTCATGTCAAATTAGAAGAGTGGTTTTCTTACCCAACATTTTATTAGGAACATTTTTAAAGAAAGAGAAAAATTGAAAGAATCACCTATATTCTATAGTTAATGTTTTATTACATTTGCTTTGTCACATATTTATTCATCTGGCCATTCTTCTTGGCATTTATCAATTCATTTTTTTTTTAAGATTTCATTTATTTGTCAGAGAGAGAGAGAGAAAGAGAGCATAAGGAGAGGGAGGGGCAGTGGGAGAAGCAGGCTCTACACCGAGAAAAGAGCCCGATGTGGGACTGTCCCAGGACCCCAGGATCATGACCTGAGCTGAAGGCAGATGCTTAATCGACTGAGCCACCCAGGTGCCCTTGTCAATTCATCTTATCTCTTGATTTGTATCATAGTAAGTTGCGAATATCAGTAAACTTTATCCCTAAAGACATCATTATGCATATCATTAACAGGAGCTTAAGGTTTAAGCTTTCTTTTTTGCATGGGTAGTAAAAGTCACATACAGTGAAATGCAAACATCCTAAGTATTCTAACTGATAAGTTTGATTATATATATATATATATCTCATTTGGTTTATCTTCTTATATATATATAAATTTGATTTATTATATATAAATTGATTTATTAAAATATATATATATATATTTGAAGTTTCAAAAAAGACGTAACTTTTATTAAAAATTACCATCATGCACTTTGTAAGGCTCTTACATTACACATGAAATGGTATAGTATCAACTCAAGGTAGACTGTGATGAATTAAGGATACAGTTTGTAATCTTTAGCAAGCCCTTAAAAATATTAGAAAAAAGCCAGTAGAGGACATAGGCTGGAATACAAAAATTATTCTATCCAAAAGAAGACCAAAAAGGAGGAACAAAGAAGAGAGGGGACAAATAAAAAACAAATAGCAGGGGGGTAGACTTAAACCCACCTATCACACAATTATACCAAATACAAGCAGAATGAACAGTCCAATTAAAAGACAACAGTTGCCAGGATGGATAAAAAGCAAGACTCAACTCTATACTGTAACAAGAGATGCATTTAAATATAAAAACACAGTTTGAAAATTAAAGAGTAAAAAATCTATACCAAACTTAAGGATCAGAAAGCTAGTATTTCTACATATCAGAGAAAGCAGATTTGAATAAAAAGAGTGTTTCCAGGGATAAAGAATGATACTGTGATGATTAAAAAAAGGGCAATTAATTGATCAAGAAGATACGAAATTCCTAAATGTGGGTATACCTAGTAACAGAAATTTAAAGTACATAAAAACTAAAGTTGGCAATAAAGAAATAGGTCAACAACCATATTTGGAAATTTTAGTACTCCTTTATCACTATGTGATAGAATAAATGACAAAATATCAATAAGGATATAGAAGATTTAAGTGACCTTCTCACTAACTTGACGTGACATATTTAGATGACCCAATAACTGTGAAGTATGCATTCTTTATTAGTGCACATTGAACATTCACCAAGATACATCTTATGTTACTGGGCCATACATAAAACTAAGAAATAATGCCATTTACAAGAAAATAGAAATGTAAAATGTTAAGGAATAAATAAATCTAACAAAAAATGTGCAACACCTGTACAATGAAAAACTACAAAATATTATGGAAGAAATTAAATAAATAAATGGAGTGGTAAATTGATCATGGTTGGGAAACCTCCATATTATTTTTATGTCTACCCTCTAGAAATTGATCTCTAGAGTTACAGTCATCCGGTCAAAATTCCAGGAGGATTATCTTAATAGAATTTACAAGCTGGTTGTAAACTTTATGTGAAATTGCAAAGGACATAGAATAGCCAAAATGATCTTGAAAAAGGACAATGTTGGAGGACTTCAGTGCTTGATTTCAAGAATTACTAAGAAGCTCCATAGTCATCAAAACAGTATAATATTGGTGTAAATAGATCAAGGGAACACAATAGAATCCAGAAATAGACTCACACATATACAATTAGTTGATTTTCAATGAAGGTGCCAGGGAAATTCAACAGGAAAAATGACATTCATGTTAACAAATGTGACTTGAACAACGAGGTGTCTATATGAAAAAATTGTCACTGTATGTTATATTTGTAGTATATATTTATGACAAATTACAATTTCGAGTTTATGTTATCCATGTCCTGGAAATAAATTATGCATGCAACTGCTCTATGAGCACTCTCAAACCCCAGGAGACATATTTATTAAGTAAAGCTTATTAAAGGGCTGCAATTGCATTGAGGACATGAGGGCCTCATTTAGAAAATAGTTTGAATCATTAAATAATACTTTATTTTCTGGAGGTTATAAGAATGACCTTCTATTTTTAGAGTGAGTGGCTTTACACCCTCCTTCTACATCCATAGCAGGAGGAATTTCTAATTTTATTTATTTATATTTTGCTTTTATTTAAAATTTTTTTTTTAAGATTTTATTTATTTATTTGACTGAGAGAGAGAGAGAGAGAGCACGAGCAGGGGGAAAGGGAGAAGGAGAAGCAGACTCCCCACTGAGCAGGAGCTCCATGTGGGGCTCGATCCCTGGATCCTGTGATCATGACCTGAACATAAGGTGGAGGCTTAGCTGACTGAGCTACCCAGGCACCCTCTATTTTCATTTACGACCTGTGAGAATGTATTGGTGAGACTCCTAGATGGTGATGGAGGGGCAGGTGCTTGCCCCAACCTTGCAAAAGTGAAATCCTGTGACCAGAAAGCTATACAGCTTGAAAGAGTTGATAGATCTATTATTGATTTGTTTCTAAGGCTTCTTTCATTTTTACTTATTAATTTTTTTTAGAGAGAGGGAGAGGAAGAGGGAGCAGGAGAGAGATAATCTTAAACAGAGAGAATCTTAAACATTAGGTTCCATGCCCAGTGCCAAGCAGGACACAGCCTCGATCTCATCACCCAGAGATCATGACCCAAGCAGAGCTCAAGAGTCGGAGGCTTCACTTCTTAATTGACTGAACCACCTAGGCACCCCTGTAAGGCATCTTTTAGATACTGGAAGAATCAAGTTGACTGTGTGTCCTTCCTGCAGATGGAGACTAGCAGAGGTTAATCAAAAAGAGATGTTCCTGCCCCGACAAACTAAAATGTAAATGTAATTAGATTTTGAAAAGTTTTTCCTACTACATGCTGGGCTTTGAGAGGGTTTCTCCTGGACTAAAGATTAGGCTGCAGCTCTCTGTGTAATTCTAACTCCCAGATCCAGGAGGCTTTGTAATTGGGTAAGGCTTGATACTCTCCAAGGAGTTCCTATATCCAAAAGGGTCTATTGATTCTAGAAGGTCAAGTTGCGGCTGGAGTAGTAGTACAGTTTCTTTCTTATCATATAATCAATAATCCAGGAAAGTCTCCCAAAATCTGGAGCAAAAATGCTCCCACCACAGAAGAGAGCTTCTCTCTTCCATACAGGGCTGGAGACACACCCTAAACTCTTCTCTACTTCTTTTTTGAGTTTAATTTATTTTTTGTCTCTCTCTATAGTGTTTTCTCTTTTTTTAGCTGACTGTGCAGGTGACGACACTTCCATTACTATAATGTTACTTGAAATGTTCAAGTTATAGGAGGGTTGATTAGATTACATTCCTATTGAGTTAAATAACAGGCCTGGGGATACACTTTTGAACACTGTCACTGCAGGTTACTTTTTAAGCCCCTGATAATGTTACAAATCATCTCTTAGGAAGGATTCCTTTTGCAAGTGGGTCATCTCAACCATTTTGTGTTTATTCTTAGTTGGCTTTTTAGGGAGCACATAGTGAGGGCCAGGCTCAGTGCGTTACTTATACTATCTAATGTGATCTTCATGACATCCTCTCAAACAGAACCCTCTATTACCCCATTTTTACAATTAACTAACTTTAGGACAGAGAGTTAGACAGTGATAGAGACGGACCTCAGAGACCTGAGCCCACAGTAGCAACCTCTTAAAACAACTCCACATTCTGTTACTGAGCTCAGAGGATGACATACTCCTGATCTCACCTCAGATTCTAGGCACCTTGCTGAAACTCCTCGTGTGTTTGCTATCAGTGGATTGCCTGGTCTAGGCAGAAAAACCATCTAGGCAGGACAGGGCGAGATCATGCAAAATGAAAGAAGTTGCCGTGCCTCTGCCAATTCCTAAGATACAGTTAGGCAGCTGTTGTCAGCTTAAGATGCACACGTAGGGGCCAAGGGCAGGCTGCCCCAAGATGGGCCGTTATGGTGTGAAGATTATTTTGAGTTATAAAGCAATAAAAATCCAACAGAGTTAGGAAAAGCTCCTTACCTCCCCCCTCAACTACCTAGAAAGCATTTAGATAGAGGAACTGCTCCAAGAAGAAAGCAGTCACTGAACTAAGTGTGGTGGGCAGGAGGAACCAAGTCCTCTGCCTCCCATTGTCTTTGAGGGGCCCAGCAAACATTTGTTTACCAAACATTTACTCCTTTTCATTTTCCTGTGAATGGCATTTTTTTCCTTTTGCAGTCCTAGACCTCTACTCCCTTCTCCTTAATTCAGAATGAAGTACGTAACCTCATTTTTGCCTGTCTTTGGAATTTCCATGTCTGAGTGGATTTCCCCTTATGGATGCTACTAAATTCGATTTTCTTGGGTTAGTCTGTCTCATGTCAGTTTGGTTCTTAGTCCAGCTAGAAGGACCTTGAAGGGGACAGGATGTTCTTGCTCCCTTACACACACTAGAATAATCTGTGGAACTATAATAAACACTGAGGACAGAAATTGTGATTTAATCGGTCCAGGCTGAGGCCTGGGCATCAGGATGTTTTTTTAAAACTCCCCAGGGCATTCGAATGTGCAGCCGAGGTTGAAAACCTCCTAGTTTGAATGGGGGAGGGGATATATATATGCATATACATATATATACATATATATATGACATCAAAGCCACTACAATGTACAAAATGATATATTCTGAAATGTATTTATTCCTTACCTCTTTCCACAAAGGATGTGACGTGGCTAAAAAATTATTCGATATAGAATGAATTCCACTGAGGGGCATGGAGCTCCAAGCACTTGTCAGACAGGCCACCGATGGGCTGGGACATATGAGGTCAGTGTAGAAATAATTCAGGTATGTTTTCTTTCTCTGGTTTTGGTTTGTAAGGCGGCAGTGGCAGATTTTAGGAGAAACAGTTCTTAGAAGACAGCGATTGGTGCAGGTACTGTTTCTAGGTGGGTGATTGGGCCAAAGACTGTTTCCAGGCAGCCGATTGGTCTGGAAGCTGTTTCCAGGCTGTCTAGCCAGTAGATTGCCTTGTCTCCAAGGGTTATTCAATCTGCAAAGTGATAACAGGTCTCAGAAGCTTGTGTGGAATGATAATTTTTTTCCCCATTACAGAAGCTTATTGAAGAAAATACCAGTATTTTAAGGATGACTCATAGGCATGTAGTACATTTTTTTTGATCCAACTTTGCTAAGAGTTATGAATTGCTCATAAGGCAGAAGCTTCCTGAAGGATTTCTTTTTTGCAAGTTGAGGAGTTGCTGAAGCCATTCCATGAGAAATTTCCAGCTGTTAAAAGGGCAGCATTAAACTACTCAGTGCAGTTCAACTGTTGGACTATTTCCCGTCTTTTCTTGGTCTTTCTCAAGAGCAGATGAAGCTGTTCTCAGTTTACTATCAGGAGGAAAAACAGAGAGGGTAAGAAATAGTGGAGCCATAAAAGTGAGAGAAATCTGAGGAAAGGGGTAAAATCACTATAATGCCACAATCCCAATAGTTAACTATTTTCATTTTTGCATATTTTAATTCTAACCTGAAGTCAATATTATTTGGCTGATAGTGATGTATATATATCAAACTTAAGGTTTAATTGTCTAACCATATATTCTGTAAGTTTTTATTTAAATTCCAGTTAAGTAACATACAGTGTTAGCTAATATTAGTTTCAGGTGTACAATATAGTGATTCAACACTTCTGCACAAACACTATGCTCATTGCAACAGTACACTCTTTTTTTTTTTTTTAAAGATTATATTTATTTGATAGAGAGAGACACAGCGAGAGAGGGAACACAATTAAGGGGAGAGGGAGAGGGAGAAGCAGGCCTCCTGCCAAGCAGGGAGACCGATGCATGGCAGGATCCCAGGACCCTGGGATCATGACCTGAGCCAAAGGCAGATGCTTACCTGACTGAGCCACCCAGGTGCCCACCCCCCCATCACTTATTTAACCCATTCCTCTGCCCACCTCCCCTCTGGTAACCATCAGTTTGTTCTCTACAGTTATGTCTCACCATATTTTAACACAGTGCTCTCAGTTTCCTTATTTTATACTGGTTTACTATGTTCCTTTGAAAGTATGATGATGTAACATGATTTATGAGCAAATGTTACATTTTTAGCTTCAGAATCAATGATATTTTTAAGTGGCACACACACACTATATTCGTTTCATATACTTATCTCACTTCAAAAATAACAACAATAATCAGCACTTATGGAGAGGCCACGTTGTGGTGAGCTCTGTTCTAGGACTTGAGATATGTTTGGGAAGAAAACAGACAACATCCTCTTTTTCTCGTAGGGAAAGGTAGGTGATAACAAAGCTGGATGACACAATGCTTCTGGGCTCTATGTATTTCATGCGTATTAACTCGGTTCACTCTCTTAACAATGCTGTGAAGCAGATAACCGTCGTCATCTCTGTTTCCTAGGAGAGGAGAGTAGTGAACCAAGAAGCTCAGTTACTTGCTGAAGGTCTTGGTGACCTTAGGGCCAGGATTTGTGACTCCGTGGGCTGCATGCTTCACAGCAATGCTATTCTGCCTCAGCTCCATAATCAGCTCATTTCTACTTATTCTGCTGATGCAAGTAATCAAAAGTCTCTCTTTCTTTCTTTCTTTTTTTTTTTTTTTTTTAAGATTTTACCTTTTCATTTGAGAGAAAGAGAGGGAGAGGGATAAGTAGGCTCCCCGCTGAGCAGGGAGCCCGATGCAGGGCTTGATCCCAGGACCCTGAGATCATGACCTGAGCCGAAGGCATACGCTTAACTAACTGAGCCACCCAGGCCCCCCATCAAAAGTCTTTCTTTTCTCAAATATTTAAAATTTTTACCTCAAATATTTAATATTTCTCTACAAGGTATTGGATAAGTATCATTGCCAACGCTTTCCATTTACAAAACACTCACTGTGTGCCTGGTACTTCAGTTAGCTGAGGAAAATAAGATGGAATCTTTGGTTTTGTGTACTTGCAAAGATTTTGCTTCAGAATAAAAGGGCAATTAGATAATATTTATAACCTCAAATTAGAAAGGGATACAGTGAAGTAGTTCTCAATCCCCTTTGCACTTTAGAATCACCTAGAGGGGTTTTAAAATATGACACCTGGCTCCCTCTTCCAGGGATTCTGACTCAGTTGGTCTCCAGTGGGTTAAGATATAAGTATTTAGCTAGTATGATCATCTGGCAAAGTTATAGAATATTTAAAATCCAAACACTTTAAATCATAGTCATTGTGAGAAGCATAGTTTGAATCAGATCGACCTGGATTAAATCCCATGCCTGCCACTCTCTAGCTATCTGGTTAAGGGTGATGGTTTAAGTTTTTGTGTGGGAGGGAAAATTCTCCTCTGGTCTCTTGGGATCCGCAGTTGCGTCTGACAACTAAACTGACATGGGACTGGCTCACAGGAGAAGAGCAGACAGATTTTATTAAATTTTTACAAGTGCATGAGAGCCCTCACAGAAAAATGCAGATGCAAGACGTGACCAGA
Organism: Mustela putorius furo; assembly: GCF_011764305.1. Taxonomy (NCBI): domain Eukaryota; kingdom Metazoa; phylum Chordata; class Mammalia; order Carnivora; family Mustelidae; genus Mustela; species Mustela putorius. The sequence goes on from NW_025421301.1 coordinate 938,945, forward strand.
ACAGGAAGCGTTTAGACCTCTTGGACAAAGATACCATAAATTTGTGAAAAATAACTTGACAAGGGGGTTTGGTGAGGGGCAGGAAGTTGTGGGGAAGTGGTTAGGAGATAAGAGACGAGGAAACCAGGGGAAGATAAGGGTATTTAGTAAGTTTGTTTGTACGGACCTGTTTCTGTGCTGACTCCCAGTCTTCTGGTGATAAGGATGTTCTTCTCTTCCTGGTAGGGAGGGTACTTTTCTCAGGGGAAATTTTGTGGTTTTGTTTTTAGGTAGAATAGGGTAGATCAGAAAGTCCTTCCTGTATCTGCTGTTTCTCAAATGCTTTCAGCTCAAAATAATCAATAGCCCCAAGCAGCATAATTTGGATGGCAGGTCCTGAACGCCTTCCTTTCTGAATCTGAGCTTCTCTTTTCTCATCTATAAAATGGAAATAATTATTTACCTCTTAGAATTGTTTTTGTAAGAATTAAAGAGAATATGCGTGAAAATAATTTTCACAGTCCTGGCATCAAGTGTGCCTAATTAGTGGTTACTTTTTTTCTTTAAGATTTTATTAATTTATTTGAGAAAGAGCGACAGAGATAGCTAGAGAGAGCACGAGCAAGGAGAATAGGGATCCTGATGTGGGGCTCAATTCCAGGACCCTGGGATCATGACCTGAGCCAAGGGCAGATGCTTAACGGACTGAGCTGCCCAGGCACCCCTAGTGGTTACTTTTATCCATTCATGAGTTAATTCACTCAGCAAATACTTGGTGAGCAAGTACCGTGTTCTAGGCATTATTCTAGGTTCTAGGCATTATTCTAGGTGCCGAGGATACAGCGTTGAGTAGAACTGACAAGGGTCTTGCCCTCAAAGTGCTATTTGGATCTTTTATTTTAGCATGAAAAAAATGTGTTTAATCTCATGGTACTTCTATTCTACCTTATAATAGGCCATCTGAACTTGGGATCCCATCCTTCCCTGTCCTCAGAGGGCACACTCCATTGGTTGTCCCCTCTTTTCTCTCTCTACAGGCTCTTTGTCATATTCATGGGAACGTGATCATTTTCTTTTTCATATTAAAAAAAAAATCCTTGAATCAAACCCTTTGGCTTCAAGTTATCCAATATTTATTGCCTTAGCATCTTGCTCCTTTTGCTTTACAGGCAAGTACAGGTATTGCTGGCCCTCACTGTCTCCACTCTGTCTACTTGATCCCTTCTATTCCTCCTGCACATTGAGTTTCTGTCTCCATTAAAGTTACACTGTTGCGGGGCGCCTGGGTGGCTCAGTGGGTTAAGCTGCTGCCTTCGGCTCAGGTCATGATCTCAGGGTCCTGGGATCCAGTCCCGCATCGGGCTCTCTGCTCAGCGGGGAGCCTGCTTCCTCCTCTCTCTCTGCCTGCCTCTTTGCCTACTTGTAATCTCTCTCTGTCAAATAAATAAATAAAATCTTAAAAAAAAAAGTTACACTGTTGCATTTAGGCCTTTGCACATATGGTCTGCACTCTCCCACCACTGCCCCCAATTTGGCTCAGCTTAAATGTGCCTTCTTCTTGGAAGCTTTCCCCCTGACTCTTCAAGATTGGGATAGATACCCTCTCTGTGATTCTGTAGAAGGGTGGGCCTCCCCTTCCCCTGCAATGTGGTGCTTACACTGATTTTTTCTGTATCCTATATTGGCCAAGTAAAGTCATTGAGGTCAGGACCTTGTCACATTCATTGCCACCGTTCTCCTCCTTGGATGGTATTTGATACATAGCAAGGTGCTAAATCATATTTTTAAATGAGTGTGGGGGGGGCCTAGGTGGCGGAGTGGCGGAGTTGGTTAAGTATCCGACTCTTGATCTCAGCTCAGGACTTGATCTCAGGGTTGTGAGTTCAAGCCTCTCACTGGGCTCCATGCTTGGTGTGGGGCCTACTTAAAAAAAAAAAAAAATCAATACATGAGTAATTGAAATAATATTAAATATTATAATATAATAATATCCCTATTAAATAATAACATTTTTAGGGTTCAACAATGTGTCTTCATCTTTATAATTGGGATTTCCTCACATAGTCAGCATTTAGTAGAAATTTGAATAGAATGGAGTATACTTAAAGTAGACTTTTTCTGAATGTAAAACTAGGGCCCAATTTAAGATAAGAATTCTAGAAGTGAGTCAATGACCTTTGAAGTTAGCATTCTGTAGAATCTGAACCTGGAATTTTAAAATATGTCATCAGGAACCTCAAATGTTCCCTAGCCATCAACCCGCCTGAATTCATGTACTACTCTTCTGTTCATTTCTCCTAGTAAAGTGATCCCAAGCTTATCCCACCTTCTTCTTTCCTCTTCCTTTATCTTTAGCATAGACGTGCTTCTTGCTTACAGATCCATAAGCACGTTAAACCACGAGGTAGGGTAAAAAAGCAAGCAGTGCGATGTTGTGAAAAGTGCTTGCCAGTTAGAGTCAGGAGACACTGGTTGTGTTCCTGTCTGTTATAACCTTACTGGAGACTTTGTCTCTTTAGCTGTGATGGGGAAAATACCTTCCCTCTCTAATTCACCAAGTTTTTGTAGGATCAAATGAGTTAACGTAGGTGAAAAGGCTTTTGTGACTTGTATGCGCTGCACAGAGTAAAAGTAAAATCTCTCAATGGATCTTAAATACATGCTATAGTGTAATAGCTCCCTAGTGAGTGGAATCTGCAAAGAGGTAAGAGAGTGCTCCAGTATAGAGAAGTACAGAAATCTAAGGGTTATTTATTTGGGAAACGGGATGCTGGACCTGTTTCCCAGCATGGAATTAGATAAAGGTTTTGGTTTTGCATCGCATCAGCTTCACATCAGACTGTTATGCTGAAAATCTGGGGTGATTCCATCCAAAAAGCCCGGTGTGCTATCAATCAAGAATAAAAAAACGTGGGGCACCTGGGTGGCTCAGTGGGTTAAGCCTCTGCCTTCGGCTCAGGTCATGATCTCAGGGTCCTGGGATAGAGCCCAGCATCAGGCTCTCTGCTCTGCAGGGAGCCTGCTTGCCCCCATTCCCCCACCGCCTGCCTCTCTGACTACTTGTGATCTCTGTCAAATAAATAAATAAAATCTTAAAAAAAAAGAATAAAAAACAATTGATCTAAGAAGGAAACGACATGATATATTGGTGTCTGATAACTGGAAATAACAAAGTTTTATTCCTCCATGAAATCTGATTGGCTCCGATTAATCTAGAAGCACAAGATACAGATGAATACCAAGCAATTGAGTTCCTTTTAAATAGACAGCTACCAGTGAATGTTTCAAACTGCAGGCACCGTGGCAGATCTATGGTTTGCCCATTTCTTAGTTTGGGGATGTATTTTCCCTTGCAGATGTTAGTTACTCGCTTTCCACAATAGAAAGGCTTTACATTGTCATCTTCCAATTGGTAGCCTGAGCATCAAGGGGAGCCCGAGGAATGGTAGAATGCAGACTCTCAGCCCCACCCCAGACCTATTGAACCAGAGTCTGCATTTTAACAGGATCCCTGGGATTGAGTGCATTTAAGTTTAAAGCATCCTGCTTTAAGGGCCACTTAATCATTTTTCAAATGGAAAAACAACAACAAAAAAATCTGTTCTTTAAGGGTGATTCCCTCTCCTGGAGGCAGTGCTCAGATGAGAAACAAAGGCTTCCAGACGGCTGGCAGGTTCCCGTTTCACTCTCCACCTTACAGCCTGATTCTTGGGCTTTTTTGGCTGTGAGGCTTTGGGCAAGTTACTGAACTTCTCTGAGTCTGTTCCCCCATCAGTAAAATGGAGATGATAGCAACGTCTACCTCACGGAACCGTGAGGATAACTCAAATCGGAAAATCTCTGAGCGCTCCATGCAAGGTAAAGCACAATTCACAGGTAAAATTTTATTATTCGTAAGTTGGAAGGCAGGCAAGGTTCTGCATAATTTAAAGTAGCAGTAAGTTTTTTATGGCACAAAGAAGCAGATTGCTATTTGTATCTCTGAAAACCATCATGACTTGACAGTAATGTTTAGAAAGCAGTTTCTTATTTTTCCTTCTAATCTTTCATATTTTCCACTGAAAGAAATTATATAAATTGCACAGCAGAGGCACTCCTCTAGTCGTTGTTATTTAATCATCTTGTAGGTTAGACTGACCTGTTATTATGAATTTGGTGAACCAGGGCCAAATTCAACCTTTGGAACAGGCACACACAGACATAACTCAAGAACCTGACTCACTGACCTACTTTCTCCATCAACAAACAGTAGAATACCCGATTACTTAGTTTTTTGCTCCATCTAGTGGCCACACACGGTTCAATTTTGGGTTGCAGAAAAAACATTGGGAATTCTAGTTCCATATTTTAACTCAAATACATTTAACTTCTCATCATTCAAAAGAGATGATCCAATGTACACATTTTTCATGCTCTTTGTTATATTTGAAACAATAGGCTCAGGAGTCTTGGACCTGGTCAGAAAGTTGGAGACCTTCCTAATCAGAACAGGAAGATTGGAGTCATCTTTGATGCTTCCCTCATAAGATACATCCATTCTGTCATCAACCCCTAAAGATTTATTTAATTCTTATCAACATTATCCAGCCACATGTACTTTTTTAAACCTTCCCTGTGGGACAGTTTGCTTTAGTGGAGGACGGTACTGGACATTCCTCCAGACTCTAGATTTTGGGTACCGGGGGCCTTGATCCCTTGTTGTGCCTGGGAGAGGATTGGCTAGAGGTACACCCAGAGTGAAGAGGCCTGAGCAATAGGATTTCCACCCTAATAAAAGGGGTGTCTTTCTCCCACAGTGTGACCAATGATCAGTAGAGAGCTGAAGGAGCCATGTCAAGGAACAGTAAATCTCTAGGCAGTGAGGACTACAGAGATGCTGGCATATACTTTGTCTCAGTTTCTGACACTCTAAAATTATTAATTTTGGAATTAATTAATGCTTGCCTCCTGAAGAAATACCTAAAGCTGCCTTTGAAGATCTCAGTGCTCTTATCAGTGATTTCGTACTAATGACTGCATGTCTGAGTTCTTTAGAACAGACTTTTAGGCTGAAGAGTGTACCAGGTAAATTTCTCTTTAAAGGGCTTTGGGAACTGTATTACGCTAAGCAAAATAAGTCAGTCAGAGAAAGACAAGTCTCATATCATCTCACTCGTAAGTGGAATTTAAGAAACAAAACAGATGAACACATGGGAAAGGGGCGGGGAGAGGGAAACAAACCATAAGAGAATCTTAACCGTAGAGAATGAACTGAGAGGGTTGAGAGAGAGGTGGGTGGGGGATGGGATAGATGAGTGACGGGTATTAAGGACGGCACTTGTTAGGATGAGCACTGAGTATGAGAGTGATGAAACACTGAATTCTACGCCTGAAACCAGTATTACACTGTAGGTTAACTAACTAGAATTTGAATAAAAATTTGAAAAAAAATTAGAAGGGCTTGGGAAAAGTTGTCTGCATTTTTCCTAAGGTGAGGGACTTTGGTTCAGAGGACACTGGCTCCAAGAGCCTTAGATCCAGAAAGTTTGGGTTGGAACAAGGGGAGACCCAGGTTTTGGGAGGTCTTTATGTTAGTTTCCTAGGGCTGTTATAAAAAAGTATCTTAAACCAAGTGGCTTAAAACAACAAATGTACTGTCTTACAATTGGAGGCTATAAGTCCGAAATCAAGTTGTAGGCAGGGTCATGCCCTCTCTGACAGCCCCAGAGGAGAATTTTCCTTGCTTCTTCTAGCTTCTGGTATCTGATGGCAATCCTTGGTATTCCTTTGCTTATAGACACATCCCTCTAGTCACGTGCCTGTCTTCACCCTGTGTCTCCACATCCACTTCCTCCTGTGCAAACCTGTCTCTATGTCCAAATTTCCCCTTATCACAAGACACCAGTCCTATTGAAGTAGGGTCCACCCTAATGACCGAATTTTAACTTGATTACCTCTATAAAGATCCTATTTCCAAATAAGGTGGAATTCTGAAGTACTAAATGTTTGGACTTCAACATATCTCTTTGTTTGCCCACAATTAAACTAATAACGAGCCTGAATTTATACAACTTAAATGGTCCTCTTAACTATTAAAAATATAGGGGCATCTGCCTGGCTCAGTTGGAAGAGCAGGCAACTCTTGATCTTGGGGTTGTGAGTTCAAGCCCCATGTTGGGTGTGGAGATTACTTAAAAATAAAAGTCTTAAAAAAAAAGATTAAAAATACAAAACGACAAATACCTAATTAGGCCTTGGAAGGAGCTTGTATGAATAAGAAATTTCACAGTACAACCTCTTACGGTTTACAACATTAGAGTAGCTGTTGGTGGGTATGAATTTGACTGCAAACAAGTCATATTGTACCCACATTTAACTCATAGGAACTTACCTGTACCTGTGTAGGCCCACAGGAGAGAGAGAGAGGCTACTCATTGTTCTTCCTGAACCTATGCCCTGGAGGAAGAAGTGAAGCTCAGAGAGGAGACTCTGGCTGGGAAAAGTGTGAGTCTATTGTTCGAAGATTGCTGTCGTGTACAAGACCGTGAACGCCAGTCAGTGACTTCATTTGTTGCTCAAATGAAGAAAGAGCAGTGGAGGACAGGCCGGAGTTTGGCTTCTTTTGCCCCATATCCTGAGTTTAGAACCCAAACCTCTATTTGAGATGTGGCCCATGTTCCTCTTTGGCTCAAGCTTAACTCAACATGGTCTCTTTCTGAATTTCTCCTATGTACTATAGCTGGTAAAGTACAAGCAGGAGGTGGAGGTTGGTGGATCACCAGAATGAAAAAGGGAGCCAGGCACGGGGCATCAACTTAGTCCCTGCAAGCTAGGGAAGATGGGAATTGATAAAAAAAAGGGAGTATTTCTCACTGACATTTTGCTAGCTTCTGAATAGGAGCATCCTGATGGGCTGGCTGTCGGAATGAATGGAACTGGCCCTTCATCAGCCATTCATAGAGATGTGTGCAGCAGGAGACTGGACTCTAATGCAAGGCTTGAGGGGGCACTGCTCTGTCTCAGAGGAGTGTTTCTGTAATAGTCTTTAATAGTCCAGTGAGGCATATACACTTACTGGGGAAAAAATGAGGAATAAAATCTTCTGTCAACCCAGGAAATCCTCTCCACAAGTGTAGAAAAGAAAGAACACAGTTTTACCATTGGATACACATTAAACCAGACTGCAATTAGGACACAGGCATTCCTTTAATGAGACTGCAAAAAGAAAAAAAACTCACCCTTTTCTATAGACAAACACATAGACTATATAGATTACATATTCCCAAGATAAATGGTAACCAGTGGTTACGTAAGGAGGATTTGGCAGTACCGTTTGTTATACATTCTTTCTTAGTTCTTTCTAAATTCATTTGGTAATGGGCATGGCCACTTGTGTCAGTTATTTGCCATTGTTTGAAAGAAAAACAAACTTTTAAAAAAAAGATTTTATGTATTTGTTAGAGAGAGAGCGAGCGAGAGAGCGCGCACACAAGCAGGGGGAGTGGGAGGCAAAAGGAGAGGGAGAAGCAGGCTCCCCCCTGAGTAGGGAGCCCCAGGGAAGGTGCTCAATCCCATCATGATCACGATGGACCCCAGGATCACAACCGGAGCAGAAGGCAGATGCGTAAGCAATTGAACCACCCAGGATGACTGAGCCACCTAGACAATCCCCTAAACAAACCTTTCTCTAACTCTTTGACTTGCAGGTAGTTACAGCTTAGAACAGGTCACCTTAGGCTAAATTCCCCTGGTGACAGGAAGATAAGAGTGCTATCTTCCTTCTTGTTTACTGAGATGGCTACTAGGACCTAAGGAAAAACATTCCTGCTTGGTTAGACCGGCAAAAGGCCGATTTAGCTGTTAAAAAGATTTATACACCCATCAAAGTGATGAGGGAGAATTTACAAACGGAAGCTTTTTGAAGAGAATGTTCTAGGAAAAGGCAAGGGGGAAAAGTTCTCTGCTTTTTGTCAACAGGGAAAATTCAATCTTATTTTTAGTTAGTTATACATTTCCTTATTGGCAAAATGGATGTTTGAGGGAAGAATTCACCCATGAAGAAGCGATAAAGAGGAGGCCAAGACCTATTTATGAGGGTAGATTGGGAGTTCTAGAAAACCAGGGAGGTGTCATGTTGGTCCTTCTGTGGGCATCTATTTTTCCTCTTGTGGAAAAGCAGAGATGTGGGATTAGGAGTGATATAGACAGAAATACAAGAGAAAAACATCAAGAGAAAGATTCCTGTTAGTAAGAAACTGCCCAGTGACTTGGATGCCACTTTCCTACTCTACTGTCTTTTGTGGGGCAGAAGGGAGCCATGAGGTCCTTTTGCTCTAGGATGGAGAGGGCATGAACGATAATGATGTAAAACTTAAGCACACACTGATGACTTACAACCAATTACAGCTGCTCATGGGTGGCATGAAGCCTCTGGGAAGCTCTCTCTGTGCCTAGGACTGTGTGTGTGTGAGAGTGTGTGAGGGGGATGCTTTCCAAGGGGAGTCATCCCCAGAGAGGGCAAATGAGATATTATCACAGGATTCGGTTCACCTTTTCCATCCCTAGAGATTTGGGGGATTGAACACTTCACCCCTCTGGGCAGGGTATCCATTTTACTTTGTCAGCAGGGAAGAGAATTATTTAGATACACTGCTGGTCGGTAAGGAAACCCTTATCTTGTCCTGTCAGGAGAGGTGTGACACATTTACAAAAAGGTCTCAGTAGTTGTAACAGCAGGGCAGACCAGGAGTGAGACCGAACTCAGGACCTCTCTGTTTATGGGAGAATTCTGAGTCTTACTGAGAGGGTCCAGGCCCACCTACCCACTTTAAAGTATACGCCACCCACCCACTAAACTTACAATCTTATAATTCAAATATAGTATTGGTCTTTAAAACCAAATTGCTACATTACAATTAATTTTTCCATTATCCAGTTTTATGTTTAAAACTTTAGTAATTACAGAAAGTCTTATTACAGGACGGAGTTTATAAAACGTTCCCAATCACTCCTGTTTAACTCGAAGGGTAAGACCATTTGTTCGGTAAGGCAAAGAACATCCCTTTGTGTTCCCGCCTTTGCCAATTATACACGTTAGTAACTTTGAGACACGGAGCCCCTGATGCTCCCCAGTACTCGGAAAATTTGCTCCAGAAATGTACAAACAAAACTCTAGAAAACCATTTTGGGATTAATTTCAGATACTTCAAGGATCCTTACAAGTACCCCCCCCCCGCGCCCCCAAAGAGAAAGTCATTTCTGGCATTCCAACTTCTCGCCCTTAGAATGTCTCTAAAGCTTGTTTCCCTGATCCATGTCAAGGAAAACTTCCCAAATTTCAGCTCAAACTCAGATCCTGCCGGGACGCCAAGCTGGGCAGAAAAAAGGGCGATCAGGCTCTAGGTCGTTAACAGTGGTGGGAAGGACACTTTCATCACTAAAACAGATGCTTTTGTGGAAGCTGCGGATCAGTCTACGCCTGGAAAGAGGGCTGGCTTCTCTACATCTTCAGGGGTGTCTATCTGCTGACTAGGGAAGAATACAAAATACGTGTCATTTGCGGGAACCGGTACGAGGCCACCCGCGCTTGCGCGAAGCCGTCCTAAGGGCGAGCGGGAGTTCTCGGTGGGGCGGGGCAATGGAAGACGCGCCCCTCCCACTCGCCGTGGCTTTAACTCCCTCCCGTCCCTCTGAACCAGCATCTCCGTCTTTCCCTCTGACCTCGGAAAGAAGGGGGCGGGGCCTTTAGGGGCGGAAGTAGCAGTGCATTGTGGGCTCTCTTAGAGTGGTGGAGTTGATCCTGAATGAAAGTGGCGCGCCGCCTCTGACGTTTCCCGGGCAGGAGCTGCTGGGATTTCGACCCCTGCCGGGATTCGGGTGCCTCGGACCCTCGGTACGGAGCCGACCGCGAGGAGGCGGCGGCGTTGGCGCGGCGAACGTTGGTGGAGGGGGCGCCTCTGCGCGGCCCCGAGACATGGCTCATAACAAGATCCCACCACGGTGGCTGAACTGTCCGCGGCGCGGCCAGCCGGTGGCAGGTAACCCGGACGGGGGTGGTGGTCGAGTCCCTGCATATCCGCGGGCCCGTGGGTGGGCCGTGTGAGGGGCGCAGCTTTCGTGGGGATCCGTGCTTGTTAGTGGTATTTCAGGACCGAGATGTGCTCGGTCGGACGAAGCTTCGTGGTTGAGTGTTTGGGAAAGTGATTGGAGGGGTGGGCCGGTGGGTGGGGGCCCGTGTCACTCTCCAGGACGACTAAGTATTGCGAACGCGAAAGTAGACAGGAGGTTTGGGTAGCGGGAGCTGGGGGCCCAAGAGCACAGCGGGCATTACTTTGAAGCTTAGAAGTTTAGGAACCTTCCAGGTTTCTCGGATGGGGAAGGGACAAGTGTCAGTCCTGAGATGGAGGGCTCGAGAGGAGAGGGAAGTTTCCCAGTGCTGAAATGGATCGACACTGACTGGAGTTTGGTTTTTAAAAACGATTTTGTTGTGAATTTTTGCGTCTTCATTGAGTTTGACACACAACAAACCTTAAAGTGCTGTGTGAGAAATGCCGCATACACAGACACACTTCCAGTGAAACACCCATGAAACCATCACTACAATCAAAACAGTGAACATAACGATCACCTCTCAAGAGTTTCGACTGCCCCCTGTAATCCCTTCCTCCTCAGGCAATCTCTTACATGCTTTCTGTCATAGATTAGTTTGCATTTTCTATACTTAAAAAAAAATGGAATCATACAGTGCATACACTTGTTTTGGGGGGAAGGTCTCTGTATGCTTTTGCTCAGCATTGTTATTTTGAGATTTATCCAAGTTCTTGTATGTTTGTATGTGCATCCCTTTTTATTGCACATACAAACAGTAGTAGTCCATTGTTAATGGATGCAGCACATTTGTTTATCCATACACTCACTGATAGTCATTTAGGTTGTTTGCAGTTTTTGGCTATTACAAATTAACCTGCTATGAACATTCCTGTACAGTAATTTGTATGGATATATGCTTTCATTTCTCTTGTGTCAGTTTCTAGGAGAGGAAAGGATCATATGGTAGGTGTATGTTTAACCTTTTAAAAAAATGTCAAACTCTTTTTAAAAGCCATAGCATTTTACATTCCCACCATTAATGTCTGAGAGTTCTGTTTAGTTCATATCCTCTCCAAGGCTTGGTATGGTCAGTCTTTTTAATTTTACCCACGATAATAGGTATTTAGTCATATTGTGGTTTGTGGTGTATGTGAGCTTCTTGGCAATTCACATATCTTCTGTGAGATGTCCAGATCATGTACTGATTTTTTAATTGGGTTTTTATCTTATTGTTGAATTGTTAGACTTCTTTATATATTGTAAATACAAATCGTATGTTGGATATATGCTTAAATTTTTTTTTCTCCCGTCTGTGGCTTGGTTTTTCATTTTCTTAACACTGTGTTTTTGAGGAGTGAATGATTTACATTTGAACTACAACTTGCTGCTGATTCTAGAAGGTATTTTGCAACAAAAATTAAAGGGTTTTGTAGTGAACTATGATTACATGTTATGTATATATCTATAGTATGTCTTACTAGTTATTTGAAATTGTTGAAAGAGTCCTTTTTTATTTTTTTTAAAGATTTTTTTTTAATTTTTAAAAAAATTTAATTTTTTGTTTTTTTATAAACATATAATGTATTATTAGCCCCAGGGGTACAGCTGTGTGAGTCGCCAGGTTTACACACTTCACAGCACTCACCATAGCACATACTGTCCTCAATGTTCATAACCCCACCACTCTCTCCTTACCCGCCTCCCCCCGGCCATTCTCAGTTTGTTTTGTGACATTAAGAGTCTCTTATGGTTTGTCAAGATTTTTTTTTTTTTAAATTCATTTAAGAGAGAGGGAGAGACAGAGACAGAGCACAAGCTAGGGGAGAGGCAGAAGCAGACTCCCTGCTGAGCTGGGAGCCCGATGTGTGGGACTTGATTCCAGAACCTGGAGATCATGACCTGAGACCAAGGCAGACGCTTAACTGAGCCACCTAGGTGTCCCAAGAGCCCTTTTAAAATTCAGGTTCCTGGGGCGCCTGGGTGGCTCAGTGGGTTAAGCCGCTGCCTTCGGCTCAGGTCATGATCTCAGAGTCTTGGGATCGAGTCCCGCATCGGGCTCTCTGCTCAGCAGAGAGCCTGCTTCCCTCTCTCTCTCTGCCTGCCTCTCCATCTACTTGTGATTTCTCTCTGTCAAATAAATAAATAAAATCTTTAAAAAAAAAAAAAAAAAAAAAAATTCAGGTTCCTAATTCTCCTGCTTTGTCAGGGTTTTTTTTTTTTCCCCACATTTTACATAAAATCCTTAGTAAGTAGAGCCATATCAATGATGGCTAAAAATAATACTGAAAGATAACCTAAGCAAGTCTTAGGGTGAGGAAATGTCTTTAATGAAAAATGAAAAAATTTTCTTCATGCTCTAACCATTTTTTAAAAAAGATTTATTAGAGAGAGAGAGAGTACATACAAGCAAGGGGAGGGGCAGAGAATCTCAAGCAGCCTCTGCCTCCCTCCTGAATGCAGAGCTTGGTGTAGAACTCAATCTCACCATCCTGAGGTTATGACCTGAGCTGAAATCAAGAGGTGGTTGCTTAAGTGACTGTGCCATTTAGACACTCCTGCTCTAACCTTTTTTTTTTTTTTTTTTAAAGAGTTTATTTATTTGACAGAGAGAGAAAAATCACAACTAGGCAGAGAGGCAGGCAGATCCCAGGTGCTCGATCCCAGGACCCTGAGATCATGACTTGAGCCAAAGGCAGAGGCTTAACCCACTGAGCCACCCAGGTGCCACAACTCTAACCGTTTTTATATGCATTTTCACTTGTAATAAAAGCAGTTGTTCTTGGTAATCATTGTACTTATTCAAATTAATTGGTCACAGTTCTTTACATTTTTCTTTGTAGGCCGTTTTGACTTTTCTCCCCTTACCATCTCTAACTTTGTAGTGAATCCTTTCTTTATTACATGTGGCTTTTTTCTATGGAGTTATGGAAAAGCCTCTAGATTTAGATCAGTGGCTTCTTCTTCTTCTTTTTTTTTTTTTTTTAAAGATTTTATTTATTATTATTTGTCAGGGAGAGAGAGAGAGTGAGTGCCGGCACACAAGTAGGGAGAGCAGCAAGTTCCCAGCTGAACAAGGAGTCTGATGTGGAACTCAATCCCAGGACACTGGGATCATGATCTGAGCTGAAGGCAGACGCTAAACCAACTGAGCCACCCAGGGATCCCAGATGTATGGTTTCTTTTCTAGCTTGGAGCATGTTTCCTGGATTCTTTCACTAGAATTATCTGCTACGCTGATTTGTGAGAAAAACAAGATCATAAAGTTCTTGCCAAAGTGATTATTTTTTAATTTGGAGTTAGAAAAATTGTTTAAATATCAGAGTTCTAATGTAATGTGCAGGCTGGCAGTGACAAAGATCAGAACACTGACTTATTGTTAAATAGAACAAGTGTGGCACTGACTTGGGGTAGATAGCAGCAGGTAAGGTGCTGACTTCCAGGTAGCTTTAGGTCTCTCTCAGAAATAGAGTTGTGTGCCTTTTTTTCTCCCTCTGCTGGGAATTAAGGGCCAGGAATTAAGCTTTTCCTTATTATTGTATTGGAATATTTTGGCTTCCCAAAATTAGACTCTTTAATTATTGTGGTTCGGTGAGATACTAAGCTCATCTATCAGATTAACTATGATCCATGGACAGAACCCTAGGCCTCCTGATAATTGAGCTGGATTTTTACTAGTAATCAGTATTGCTTTGGTTGTGATGCTTATTAGAAAGTACAGTGAACACAATGTACAATTCTTTTTTTTTTTTTTAAAGATTTTATTTACTTATTTGACAGACAGAGATTACAAGTAGGCGGAGAGGCGGGCAGAGAGAGAGAGGAGGAAGCAGGCTCCCTACTGAGCAGAGACCCTGATGTGGGGCTCAATCCCAGGACCTTGAGATCATGACCTGAGCTGAAGGCAGAGGCTTTAAAACCCACTGAGCCACCTAAGCGCTCCACAATGTATGATTCTTGATAAGTTTCTGTAAATTTCCCTTAAAGTTCTGTCTCTGCCTCTCCTAGGAGTGTTCATACCGCATTGTATATTTTGGAAATGCAGGTTCGCAATGTTTTACAGTAGGTGGAGTAAAAAATACTAGTTATATTCTTGCAACTTTAGTGAAAAATAAGGAGTAATTCACATTCTACTTTCTACCTCCTATTTTCTTTCTTTCTTTTTTTTTTTTTTTTTTAAGATTTTTAAATTTATTTGACAGAGAGATAGAGATCACAAGTAGGCAGAGAGGTAGGCAGAGAGAGAGGGGGAAGCAGGCTCCCTGCTGGGCAGAGAACCCGATGTGGGGATCAATCCCAGGACCCTGAGATCATGACCTGAGCCAAAGGCAGAGGCTTAAACTCACTGAAGTAATCCATGCTTATTGTATAATTTCCTTAGTATTTGGCGTATTTAGGAAAATGTGTTATGGCTGTTTATATTTTCTCAATGTGAACATTAGGATACATCTCAGTAGTATTAGATTTCATAATTTTCCTGAATCAGAAAGAAGATGGTACTAATTATATATATAATCTGTTCCACTATGAAGTTACTTTCTCTGATTAAATCAGACTTCCAATGAGGGAGAGCTCCTGGAGATAGGGCCAAGTTTTATTTTTGAAAAATTATTTTATTCACCTTATGAGTGATAGATTTTAGGGGAACACTTTGAAAAAACAAGAATTCTCATTTCTTAAAGGGAGATTATTCAACATAAAATTACTGTGCTTACTATGTGTGAAGAACTTACTTGAAACTAACTGTAGGAATGTAATATGAAACAGTATTGTGATAGGGATGGTGACTTTGGAGTCATTTTACCAGCAAATACTTGAGAGTCTTTGTGTTAGAGTACTTTGTGTTAGTCCTTAGGGCTAGGGAGATGACTTAGACATAGTTTATGGTGTCAGCCATCTGCTTTGTGGTGAAATTTTTCTTTGCGAGCTCTGAGCTGTATAGGTTTAGGCCCAAAGAAGTCAGGTGGTTGAGTTTATTGAGGTCTGGTTTTTTCTAGGTTAAGTATGGCTGAGTGATATGGAGGATCAGGGAGGTTAAGGGTATTTAGTGGGACTGACCGTGGTGATCAGCTGTGGACTTTTTAACATTGGATAAGGAAAGTGAAGCCTGGAGGAGCTGATGGAAACAGGATTGTGCCTCTGAGACAAAAGTGAGAAGGAGAGATGGTCTAGTGGGAGAATCTTCTAATCTGTATTACTTACTTAATTATTATGTTTCTTGTTTATGGTTTATCTTTCCCCAATAGAGTGTAAGCTCTTTGAGGGCAGGGATTTTTTTTTCAAAAGATTTTATTTTTATTTGAGAGAGAGAGAATGAGAGATAGCACATGAGCAGAGAGGGAGAGGGAGAAGAAGGCTCCCTGCTGAGCAGAGAGCCTGATGCGGGGCTCAATCCCAGGATCCTGGGATCATGACCAGAGCTGAAGGCAGGCGCTTAACCAACTGAGCCATCCAGGTGCCCCTGAGGACAGGGATTTTTATCTGGGTTTTTTTTTTTTTTTAATAAAGATTTTGTTTATTTATTTGACAGACAGAGATCACAAGTAGGCAGAGAGGCAGGCAGAGAGAGAGGAGGAAGCAGGCTCCCTGCTGAGGAGAGAGCCCGATTCGGGGCTCGATCCTAGCACCCTGGGATCATGACCTGAGCTGAAGGCATAGGTTTTAACCCACTGAGCCACCCAGGTGCCCTTTTATCTGTTTTTTTTTTTTTTTCCTTTTCACTAATGCATTTCATGTACCTAGAACAGTGCTTAGTACATAATGGGTACTCTTTAAATATTTATTAAATAAGCCAATGTAGTATAATAATTAATGTGAGTTGATGGTAGAGATGGTGAGAAGTGTATGATATGTTTTGAAGATAGATCTGAGAGGATTTGCTGATGGATTGAAAATGGGGTGTGAGAATGAAACTGAACTATTTCCTTACACCAAACACAAAAATAGACTCAAAGTGGATGAAAGACCTTAATGTGAGACAGGAATCCATCAAAATCCTTGAGGAGAACACAGGCAGCAACCTCTTCCGACCTCAGCCGAAGCAACTTCTTCCTAGAAACATCGCCAAAGGCAAGGGAAGCAGGGGAAAAAAATGGACTATTGGGACTTCTTCAAGATCAAAAGCTTTTGCACAGCAAAGGAAACAGTCAACAAAACCAAAAGATAACTGACAGAATGGGAGAAGATATTCACAAATGACATATCAGATAAAGGGCTAGTATCCAAAATATATAAAGAACTTATCAAACTCAACACGCAAAGAATAATCCAATCAAGAAATGGGCTCAAAATGTGAACAGACATTTCTGATGGCCAATAGACACATGAAAAAATGCTCAACATTACTCAGCATCAGGGAAATATGAATCAAAACCACAATGAGATACTGCCTCACACCAGTCAGAGTGGCTAAAATTAACAAGTCAGGAAACGACAGATGTTGGAGAGGATGCAGAGAAAGGGGAGCCCTCCTATACTGTTGGTGGGAATGCAAGCTGGTGCAGCCACTCTGAAAAACAGCATGGAGGTTCCTCAAAAAGCTGAAAATAGAACTACCTTACGACCTAGCAATGGCTCTACTGGGTATTTACCCTAAAGATACGAATGTAGTGATCCGAAGGGGCATGTGCACCCGAATGTTTATAGCAGCAATGCCCACAATAGCCAAACTATGGAAAGAACCTAGATGTCCATCAACAAATGAATGGATAAAGAAGAAGTGGTGTAAAGATTCAATGGAATACTATGCAGCCATCAAAAGAAATGAAATCTTGCCATTTGCAATGATGTGGATGGAACTAGAGGGTATTGTGCTGAGTGAAATAAGTCAATCAGAGAAAGACAGTTATCATATGATCTCCCTGATATGAGGAATTTGAGAGGCAGAGTGGAGGGTTTGGAAGGTAGGGAAGGAAAAACTGAAACAAGATGGAATCAGGAGGGAGACAAACCATAAGAGACTCTTAATCTCACAAAACAAACTGAGGGTTGCTGGGGGGAGGGGAGGTGTGAGAGGGTGGTTGTGATGTGGACATTGGGGAGGGAATGTGCTATGGTGAGTGCTGTAAAATGTGTAAGCCTGATGATTCACAGACCTGTACCCCTGGGGCAAATAATACATTATATGTTAATAAAAAATAATAAAAAAGAGAATTTCAGAAGTAAAAAAAAAAAAAAAAAGAAAATGGGGTATGAGAAAAAGACAGGGGTCAAGGATAATGCCAAAGGGCTTGGCCTGAGCTACTGAAAAAATAGTGTTACAATTTGCTGAGATGAGGAAGACCATGAGAGGAGCACCTTTTAAGTGCTTGAATGTTGAGAGTTCAGTTTTGGAGATCAGGTCTGAGACATCTGTTAGAGAACAACTACAGACTAAGTCACGTAGGCAGCTTGATATCTGAGCCTAGAGTTCAGGGAGAGGTTTGGACTGGAAGTGCACATTATGAGTCAGCAGCACATTCATGGCTTTTAAAGCTCTATGATGAGATGAGACACCAGGTGAGTGAGTGAATATTGATAGGACGTCCAAGGACAGAGCCCTAGGACAAAACATTGAAGGGTCAGGGAGATAAGGAGGAGCCCTTAAAGGAGGTTGAGAGGTAGAGGTCAGAGAAATGGGATGAAAACCAAGGGGTTGTAGTAGCCAAAAAGCCAAGTAAAAAACTGATTTAAGAATTATAAATAAAATTGAATTAAAAGTGAACTTGGATTAAAAAGTGGGCAGTTCTTTGAGAACTGAGATTATCTATCTGATTTAGCAATGTGGAAGTTATTGGTGATCTTGGGTGGTTTGGTACATAAAATGTAAAACTTTATTTTTTTAATGATTTTATTTATCTGAGAGAGAGATGGAGAGGGAGAGTGGGAGAGAAAGATCATTAGCAGGGGGAGCGATAGAGGGAGAAGCAGACTCCCAACTCCCTACTGAGCAGGGAGCCTGATGTGGGACTTGATCCCAAGTCCCTGGGATCATGACCTGAGCTGAAGGGAGATGCTTAACTGACTGAGCCACCCAGGCACCCAAAACATAAAACTTAAAAAAATTATTTTTTATGAAATTCAGGTTAAAGTCTCTGGACAGATGTTAAGGTTTCACTCATGTTATTTTAGGTAGCTGTTTATTCCTACTGATATTATTGTGTTTTAAGATATAAGTCAGTTAAAATAGTTGATTTTAAAATTGATTATATAAGGTATAATATACCTGTGCTTAGATATGATTCAGGAAAAAAAAGGGTCAAAAGGGTCAGTTGGTCTTCTTGAAATTATGATCACCGGTAGTGGTTTTAAGAGGGATTTTGATTAGCATGCTTCTCAGCATTGTCCCTATCCTGGAGTGCAGGATAAAGTGCGTAAGATGGGGAAGGTTCCAACCTCATAGTGGGGTAGTATAATTAGGAATTTTAAGGACTGATTTAATGCACTCTATTATCAGTTTTCTAGTATTATATCTTTAAAAGCTTTAAGGCAATAACTTTTTAATGTAGTAGTTTAAAACCTTAGTCCTTTTTTAAACAGCAATTTCTTAAAAATTTTAAAATTATTTTTACTTAAAATTTTTTTATTAATTAAGTATGGTTGATATACAGTGTTTTCGTAGTTTCAGGTGTACAGTGCAGTGATTTGACTGTTTTGTAAATTAGTGCTCACTAGAATAAATGTAGTTAACCATCTGTCACCATACAATGTTATTACAATATTATTGACTCTATCCTATGCTGTACTTTTCATCTCTGTGACATACTTCTTTCGTAACTGGAAGTTTGTACCTCTTAATCCACTTTACCTATTTTGTTCATACTTGCTCCCCAACTTAAGGAGTTTTTTTGGAAGTTCCATTCACTGGTAGTTTTTCTTTTGCTATTCTTTATTCTTTTTTTTTTTTTTAAATACTTATTTTTCTATTTTAGAGGGAGGGAGAGAGAGTGCACTTGTGCTCTGGGGAGGAGCAGAAGGGGAGAGAGAAGGAGGGGGAAAGAATCTCAAGCAGACTCCCTGCTGAGCTTGGAGCCCCATATGGGTTTCGATCCTATGACCCCTGATATCATGACCTGAACTGAAACCGAGTTGGATGCTCACCTGACTGGGCCACCCAGGAGCTCCTTTCTTTTGCTATTCTATTTGATTGTCAATTTCTGGAATTTATATTGTCCTTAAAAAATTCTAAGGTGGGGGGCACCTGGGTGGCTCAGTGGGTTAAGCCGCTGCCTTCGGTTCAGGTCATGATCTCAGGGTCCTGGGATCGAGTCCCGCATCGGGCTCTCTGCTCAGCAGAGAGCCTGCTTCCCTCTCACTCTCTCTGCCTGCCTCTCTGCCTACTTGTGATCTCTGTAAAATAAATAAATAAAATATTAAAAAAAAGAATTCTAAGGTGGTACCTTTTAAAAGTGTAGTTTAGATTAAGAATTCTTCATGAACAGTTCCATTTAAAATGTTTTAAGAAAGTGATTTTGAGAATACCTAATTATAGTTTCAACATGGAACATTTTCTTTAATGAAAATTGTTGCCCATCTTAATGTTGTTTAGGAAGATTCTTACCTCTGAAGACAATGTTAGGACCAAGATATGATAGTCAAGTTGCTGAAGAAAATCGGTTCCATCCCAGTATGCTCTCAAATTATCTAAAGAGTCTGAAGGTAAGAAACAAAACATTTTGGATATTGTTTTAGTATGTTTTTATCCCTTTCTTGTTCTTCAGGTGGCTTTAAAAAAAACTTCTTATTTTGAAATAATTTATTGACCAAAAGGAAGTTGCAAAAATTTTGCATAGAATTCTGTGAACCCGCCTCCCAGCTTTTCCTAATGGTGTTCCCAATGGTAACATCTTATATAATTGTAGTACAATATCAAAGCAGGAAAATGACATTTGTACAGTACTTTTGAATTGATTACAGACCTTGTTTAGTTTTTACCAGTTTTTATATTCATTTGTGTGTATGTGTGTATAGTTCTCTGCAGTTTGATCCAATGTACAGATTCGTGGTATTAGTTACAGAACTTTTTCATCTCCACAAAGGAACTCTCTCATGCTACCCCCTTATAGTCAGATTTTACCCCAGCCCCCATTCCTGTACACTGGCACCTGCTAATCTGTTTTCCATCTCTGTAGCTTTGTCGAGAATGTTATATAAATGGAATAAAACAGTATGTGGCCTTTTGGGATTGGCTTTTTTCACTAACCATAATGCCCTTGAGGTCCATCCAAATTGTATGTTTCAACAAAAAGTTTGTTCCTTTTAATTGTTGAATATTATTCACTTGTTTAGATGTATCAGATTTTATTAAACTCTTCTCCCACTGAGTTATTTGAGTTATGTTGAGTTATTTGAGTTATCTGCAGTTGTGGGGTGTTGCACACAGTTATGTGAACATTCATGTACAGTTGCCATTTTTCTGGGATAAATATTTAGAGTATGATGGCTGTGTGCATACCTAATTTTACAAGAAAAGGCCAAACTATTTTCCTAAATGAAACTTCATTATTTTTTATATTATTCTGACATAATACTGATTAAATTAGCTTCCTAGGGCTCTTGTAACAAATTACCACAAACTGGGTGACTTAAAACAGACATTTATCCTCTCACAGTTCTGGACACTGGAAGTTCTAAATCAAGGTGCAGGAAAGGATTCCTTTTGGAGGCTTGGAGGGAGAATCTTTTCCATTCACTCTTTTCTGCTAGCTTCTGGTTAATGCCAGTGATCGTTGGCATTCCTTGGCTTGTAGCTCTGTGGGTCATTGCTCTTGTTGACATCTCCTGTGTGGGTCTGTCCAAATTTCTGTTTTTTAAGGGCTCCCTAATCCAGCGTGATCTCCTCTTACATTGATTATATTTATAAAGACTCTATAGCCCTATTTCTCAATAATATCACATTCACAGGTACTGGGAGTTAGGATTAGAACATATTTTTTTAGGGGACATAATTCAACTTGTTACTGTTTGTACTCTTCTGTTTTAGTACATTAATCCAATATTGCTACTCATTATGTGCAAGGGTTTCTATTGTGGGATAGAAAAATTGTCACTTAGATTTTGAAAACTATATTTTGATATATGAGATTTACTTTACCTTGAAAACCATATTTTGATATATGAGATTTGAAATATGAAATATTTGAGATTTACTCATCCCTTTTCTTGGTATAGTTTTTGAGTCTTTGTTTATATTTTTTGTAAACTTTTAACTTTTATTTTCGTTATCAATAATGACTTTGAAAGTCTTAGTTAACGTTTATAGAGCATTAAATATTTCCTGGTTGGTATGGTAAGAGTTTGGGCTTAGAAGCCACATCCTGGTTTTGATTTCCATTTTGCCACTTATAGCTCTGTTGGGCAAGTTACATAATCTCTTCCTGATTCAATTTCCTCATCTGTAAATAAAATTAGTGCATATAAAGCTTATAGTATAGAGCTTGGCACAGAGCAATCCCTTTATTGAATCGCACGATAACTCCATGAAATAGGTACTCTTATTATCCTTACTTCATGGGTTGGACTATAATGAAAAATAAATATGTATGTGTAGTGTATGTATGTGTATATGTGTATGCAGATACATTCACACACAATCACATTATCCATACAGACACACAACACACAAGCACATACATACATACTTATATATGGGGCTCCAGGCAGTTAAGTCATACAGTACAGTTTCTCCATTTCCTTGGCTAAAGTGTTTCTATGTATTTAGAAAACTCGTATATTCTTGTCCATCTCCACTTTTGATCCATATCTTATTTTGGATCCGGATACAAACAACATGGGTTCTAATTCTAACTCTCTGAGAAGCTGTATTAATGAGATCTAACTCTGTGTTTGACAATACATGTCCTCTGAAGGAATGAAGATAACTGCAGAAGCTGTGTGGGAAGAGAAGTAGGCCCAGGGGTGGCAGATTGTAGAAAATGCGCTAAGAAATACATTTCCTGTAAGAGCTCACATGATGGGTAGACCTAGCTGTCATCCGCACTTAATCTAAGGAATCTGGAGAAATCAGTGGAACACATGTGGTAGCTAGTTAATATTTTGGAGACAAACAATTTTGTTAGCTTTGTCAGTTTTGTTGTGCATGAAATATAAATGTCTTTGCCTTTTTTTCCCCCCTAAAAGTGGAGTCAAATCATTATGTAAACCAGTCTCCTTCAGGCACATCCAACACTAGGTACTCAATAAAAGTGATAATAAAAGAGAGACAAATAACAATTTTAAAATTGCAGATTGTTTCCCTTGTCATTCTTCCCAGAGAATATGTGCTTCAGACTGAGGCAGAGGATGTGTGAGTTAACTTCTTTTACGTGGCTCAGTTCCAGTGTGCGTATCTTAGTGAGACTCTCTTATTAGTCTGAATGTGATTCTAGTTGTTAAAGATTTTTTAAGCTACTTGGTCCCTGATCACAAGCCAACTACATTAGTTAATGCCCAACAGAAGAAATAATGATTTTTTTTCCAATGCAGGAAGAAAAACTGACTGAGAGATGGGATTAAATCTTCAATGAGATGCACAGTTATGGCCTTATGTACTGTTCTTTACTGATGATTTAAGGGATTTATAAGAAAATTTTGACTGTACATCCCTTTTGCCTTATATAATACTCACGTTAGAATTTAACTGCCTAGTATGTGATACAGTGATAGCTGCTTGGAATACTGGTTGATGTGTGCTTGGGGGTTGGGGTGTATTTCACATACATGCTACTCTTGCTGTATCCTCTTGTCTAATGAATTATAGGTTGGGGGGGACAGACTTAGAAAACTGCATCCATGTCTGCATTTATAGGTAGACTTCTGTGATGTTGAAGTGGACTACGTTTTGCTTATGTTCTAGTTCTCTCATCGGTTTGAGGTTTAATTTATTTCATTTAGTGCCTTCTAAGTTCTAGTACCTTGAATAAGACTTGAGTAAGTGATGCTTTTGTTATCAGTAGTTCATTAGTTGAGTGAACATAAAATCTCCCTCAGTGTAAGTGGATGAACTGGAGTATTGCCATTTAATCAGTTTGTTTTGGAACAAATTCAGTTACTAGTAAATCTGCTTTTTTCTCTTTTTCTTCTTTCTCTTTTTTTTTTTAAGGTTAAAATGGGCTTGTTAGTAGATTTGACAAATACTTCGAGGTTCTATGACAGAAATGACATAGAAAAAGAAGGGATCAAATATATAAAACTTCAATGTAAAGGGTAAGTCATGTATTAAGATTCTTTAATATTGAAACATTTTGCTGAAATTTGCAATTTCTTCTTAAAAAAATGTTTCCATATTACTAGACACGGCGAGTGCCCTACAACTGAGAATACTGAGACATTCATTCGTCTCTGTGAGCGGTTTAATGAAAGAAACCCACCTGAACTTATAGGTATGTCTGGCTTTACTTTACCACTGTTTAAATATTTTATTTTGTGTTTGGGTTTCCATTTTCTTTTTAGCAGGTGAGGTGATAGAAAGTTCTTTTTTTTCTTTTTAAAGTAATCACTGGGCGCCTGGGTGGCTCAGTGGGTTAAGCCGCTGCCTTCAGCTCGGGTTGTGATCTCAGAGTCCTGGGATTGAGTCCCGCATCAGGCTCTCTGCTCAGCAGGGAGCCTGATTCCCTCTCTCTCTCTCTGCCTGCCTCTCCATCTACTTGTGATTTCTCTCTGTCAAATAAATAAATAAAATCTTAAAAAAAAATAATCACTAAGAAAAGTGATTAAAAAAAAAAAAGATTTATTTATTTATTTATTTGACAGACAGAGACCACAAGTAGGCAGAGAGGCAGGCAGAGAGAGAGGAGGAAGCAGGCTCCCTGCTTGAGCAGAGAGCCTGATGTGGGACTCGATCCCAGGACCCTGGGATCATGACCTGAGCTGAAGGCAGAGTCTTTAACCCACTGAGCCACCCAGGTGCCTAAGAAAAGTGATTAATTAGAGCAATAGACCTAAACTTTTGTGAACAATGAAATGTATTTTTGTAATTTTTATATTTTTCAAGATAAAGCCCTAATTGCCCCTCTTTATGTATACCACTGGGAAACTTTACCTTAAACACTTCATTTTTTTTTTTTAATAATTTTGCATTTTATACCTTACATATTATAAAACTATTTTCACTCAGGATTATATTTCTGAGAGAGACCCATGATGATGTATGTAACTGTGGTTCATTTTTTGCTATTATAGTGTTCCATCACGAATACCCTCTAGTTTATCCATTCTCCTGTTGATGGACAACAGTTTCAGGAGATATTTATTGATTGCTGCTCCTTGCAAGGTGCAGGCTCTTGGAACACATCAGTGGAGAAAATGGAAAAAAAATCTCTGCTCTCCTGGAGCTTATATTTTAGTGTGGACTAGAAGTAGGGGGGAGGGGATGTGGGAGGAAGGCAGGCAATAAACAATAAATATACTAAATAGGTAAAATGAAAAAACCTGACAGTTACTTAAGATGACATTTCACTTGTTTTCCATTTGTTTTTTTCTATTATAAACAGTGCTACTAGGACTGGTCTAGAATTTTTAAGGTTTGAATTTTAGCTTTGATTCTTTGTTCTTTCTGATATTTATATTGACATATGGTTTGAATTGAGGACCTAATTTAAATGTTTTCTGTATAACCAACCATTTGTTTTAGCATAGCTTATTGAATAGTTTTTTATTTTGTGATTTCTTCTTTACGTTTTAAGCAGTTAATATTTTCCCTATTCAGAGAATTAACTGGAAAACTATTATGAATAGTAAGAAAATTCAGGGGATATATTTGAACAAAGATAAAAAAGAAAACATCAGCAACTTTCTTGTAAATAAACAGTAAATAGGAAGTAAGAGGATAGTCTTATTAATCTTAATGATAATACTGGTTAACATTTATGGAGCATTTCCTCTGTACTAGTCACTCTGTAAACCATTTTACATTCATTATCTCATTTCATTCCTTTTTTTTTTTTTTTTTAATCTCATTTCATTCATTCTTAAAACAATCCTCTTACATAGACTTTATCGCTGCCCCCATTTTATAATGAGAAACTGAAGCTTGGAAAGATTAAGTGACTTGCTCAACGTCATTCACACAGTTTGTAATGGTTAGAGTTTAGATTATATCCTAAGCAATCTTATTTGTAAGTTCACACTCTAAGCCACTTTTCTTTTCTGTAACAGAAGTACAGGATACCAAGGAATAAAGTTTATTAAGAAGTGTAGGAGATCTTTTTGAAGAAAATATACTTGAATATTAAAAGATTTGAAGAAATGGGAGATATTTATTCCCAAATTAATTTCAATTTTTAGCATAATTCTAAGCAAAACCCCAGTGAGACTTTGGAAGAGTTATTATGAAGTTAATTTATTTTATTTGTAAAATTTACTGTCTCCACATACTTAACATATATTGAACACAGAAAAAAATTGTTTGGCAAATGAAACAGGTGATATTATCAGTAAGGAAATTTTGAAAAACAGAAATAATGAGGGGATTGTCCTTACCAGTTATTAAAGCATAGAGTGTAGTAATGGAAAGTACAGTAGTTTTCTGGTGATAGAGGAGATTTTTTCCAAATCGTAGCAGGAAGTTCTGATTATTTAATAAACATTAGTACACTATTTAATAACATGTATTTTAGATGGATTAAATATTTTTTTAAAAATATTTTATTTATTTATTTGACAGAGAGAGAGAGATCACAAGCAGGCAGAGAGGCAGGCAGAGAGAGAGGGGGAAGCAGGCTCGCCGCCGAGCAGAGAGCCCGATGCGGGGCTCGATCCCAGGACTCTGGGATCATGACCCGAGCCGAAGGCAGAGGCTTTAACCCACTGAGCCACCCAGGCGCCCCAAGGATTAAATATTTTTAAAAGGACCCATAAGCATATAGGAGAAAATATAGGTCAGTATTTACTTAATTCTAGAGTGAGCTAGGATATTTCAGTTACATTACCAAAGGCAGAATCCATAAATATTTCTTTAAGAGTATCTTGGACTGCTTGCATCAGAATGACCTGAGGATGCTTATTAGAAATGTTTGTTTTAGGGCCTCGTCCTGGACCTACATAATCAAAAACTCTGGGGTTGAAGCCTAGAAATCCAATTTTTTTTTTCTTTTTTTTTAAACAAGGATCTTAGGTGACTTTTTACTCACACTTAAATTTGAGAGCTGCTATCAAAAATTAAAATATGTTCTCTATCAGTGATAATTGTTCCTGCTGCTATTAATGAGTGCTTTTTCTTTGCCTGGGAGACATGATGGGAAACGATGAATGAAGGAATGAGTGAATATAATCCTCATAACAACTGTATAGTATGGGGTGTTATCGCCCTTTTTACAGATAAGAAAACTAAGTCTCAGAGAAATTAGTTTGCCCATGGTCACACATCTAATAAGGATTTAAGCCAGGTTTTCAATCCAGTTTCTGACTTCAAAGTTCAGATCTCTAAGTTGTTGCTTCCTTGGTGTCTAGATTAACTCATGAAAATGTAAAAGAATTTCTGTACTATAAAACATAACAAACAGAGCAAAAGGATTATTTGAAATTTGGACAAATATTTGAAGCATATGACTGGTTAAAAATATATACAAAGAGGGGCACCTGGGTGGCTCAATTGGTTAGCGTCTCTTGATTTCGGCTCAGGTCATAATCTTGGGGCTGTGAGATCGAGCCATGCGTCTGGTTCAGCACTCAGCAAAGAGTCTACTTTTCTCTCTCCCTCCCCCTGCTTGCTCCCTTTTTCTCTCTCTTAAATCTATCAATAAATAAAATCATAAAAAATACATGTACAAAGAGATTTTATGATCCAACTGGCAAAATAATGAAATACAATGACTTATAAAAAATATATAAGAAATATATAAAAAGTAAAATATAAATAACCAAGAAACATGAAAACAATTTTTCATTTGTTAATTAGAGATGCAGTTAAAATATAGTTGTTATTTCCCCCTTCAAATTGGAAAGATTTAAAAAATTATAATGTCAAGGATTGGATACATTGGGTGCGCTCATACATTGTTAATTAGAGTGTTAATTGGTACTACTTCTCTGGAGGGACAATATGGTGATAGTTTTCAAGGTCTTCCTAAGTGTTTATATACTTTGACTTATGAATACTACATCTAAGACTTCATTTTAAGGAAGTAGAGATGGACATAAAGATTTATGTGGAAGGAATTTCAGCACAGCTTCACTTGTAATAAAAACTGGGAATAGTTTACATATCTGATAAAGCAGGTCTTTTATAGAGTATGCAACTATATTTAACAGAAGAACAATAACAAAGGAATATATGCCATACAGTATTGTGATGTGTATTTGAATAGGTATTTATACATTCACGAGAATACATGTAACAAGTACACACATATATGCATATATTTAGATGTGTAAAAGATATGCAGCCTAAACTATCATTGTGGCCTTCATTTGGGTGACAGCTGTTTTCTCATTTGAGAGAAATCATTGTATGGGTAGATGCTAAATGTATTTGAAGAATTCAGAGGAAGGCAATAAGTCTTAACATTCAGGAACAGATGTCATGGTTTTAGAAAGATTAGTATTTCCAGGTTTAGGAAAAGAAGTTGACCCTTGTTATAAATTGTCCAGTTGTATTGTTGGAGTTATTTTTATATAGTTGACGTATTTAAATCAGTTGCAGTCAACATTTATTCTTAATGTCCAAAGTGCTCCAATTTGGAGCAGTGGGAGCAATGGGAGTCCCTTCAAGTTGGTTTGATATCACCCATTAGTCTTTGATGCTTTCCTTGTTTTCTGGCACATGATGTTTTCCAGACCTGGGAATCAGTTATATCTCTAAGGAGATTGGTTCCTTTTAGTGGTTTCTATTTAGAAAATAATATTTAGAGATAACCTAGGTGTCAGAGACCATTCCGTAATTAAACACATTAGCATTTCTGCAGTTAAACATATGAATATTCATATATACTAAGTGGGAAAAATAGACTATAAATAAATGCCACATTAGTTCAGGTCAGGTTTTGTCCTCAAATTATTTACCAAGAACCTTAATCTTTTTAGAGCTTTTAAAAAAAATTATAATTACAAGTAAGAGATTATGGAACTATAGTGCATTTGTTTGCATGTGCCAAAGTAACTGTCTTGAGAATAAGAATTTTGTGGGGGCGGCTGGATAGCTCAGTGGGTTAACACTCTGCTTTCAGCTCAGGTCATGGTCTCAGGGTCCTGGGATCAAGCCCCACATTGGGCTCTCTGCTCAGTGGGGAGCCTGCTTCCCCCTCTCTCTCTGCCTTCTTGTGATTTCTGTCAAAGAAATAAATAAATAAAAATAAATAAACAATAAGTATAATAATAAATAATAAATATAAAATAATAAATAAATATAAATATAAATAAATATAATGAAAAAATCTTTAAAAAAGAATTTTATGGACTGGAGAAATTAAAAAAAAATCTATGTTAAAAGAGAAACAGCTGATTTCTTGGTAAATGATAGACTATATAATAGATATATAACTGATGCCTGTAGTTAATTTGGGTGTTTCCAATTATAAATATTGTAACTGATTTGTGACTATGTATTTTCATGAGTAGCATATGTTATTTTGGTAAAAAACTTTAATAAAAATAAGATAACTTGGCATATAATAAGTTCTTAATAATTGTTAGTTTTCTTTTTCTGTTCTTATTTTTGTTCCTTTAGTCCAGGGTGTTTCAACATCAGTACTATTGATATGCTTCAACTAAGCTTTTATAAATCACCTCTTCCTGGTTTTTATTTATATATCCAGGATGTATGTTAATATTGTTATAGCTCATCTTTCTCTCCTTTGCTGGGAGATTGTTTCTTCTCTCTCTCTCTTTTTTTTTTTTTGGAAAGATTTTATTTTTAAGTAATCACTGTAGTGAACATGGGGCTTGAACTTACAACCCCAAGATCAAGAGTTGCATGCCCTACATACTAAGCCAGCCAGGTGCCCACCTCTCTTGCTTCATTTGATTTGATTTTTAAAGGACTGTGGTTTTCCCTTAATATATATATTAATGTTAATATGTATATTAGTGTTAATATTTTTTGACATGTTGAGGGCAGCTGGGTGGCTTAGTTGTTGAGTGTCTGCCTTTGACTCAGGTCATGATCTCAGGGTCCTGGGATTGAGCCCCGCATCGGGCTCCCTGCTCAGTGGGGAGCTAGCTTCTCCCTCTCTCACTCCCCCTTCTTGTGTTCCCTCTCTGGCTGTCTCTCTCTCTCTCTGTCAAATAAATAAATAAATAAATAAATAAACAAATAAATAAATAGCATCTTAAAAAATATTTTTTGACATGCTATATAAATTTATTTTATTGTATTAGCTTACCTAGAAAATGAATTTTTCTAGATACATTTTCAAATTTGAATAAGAAGTTGACTTAAAATAGTTAATAGTGAGAAAAAAAATAGCTAATAGTGAGCTAATCTTTAGATACAAACTCTGCTTTACTTGCCACTAGATGGACCCATTCTCATAATGAACTGAGGAAAACTGAAAAATGTTCTTTTTTTTTTATAATATTGAAGACCTGTTATACTAAACTTCTAGTTAATGGATTTTTTTTTTTTAAACAACAAATACATGATCTTCCAAATTTTTCTGTAGAGATTTGCTTTCATGAAGTTTTTATAGCTATATCTTAGTTTAAAACTCCAGTCATCTATTAGTGGTTTAAAGTATAATAAGACTAAAACTTTATGTATTTGTATAACAAGGAATATTAAAAGAGCTGTGGTACTTTCTTAATTTATATTTCATCACATGGCTTAATCACTTCATTAGCAATTATTCTTACATTTTCTATTCATAAAAATATCTTGCTAGAGTTAAAGTTAGAATGAAAAACAGTAGTGGTTTAGGTGAGAAACATTTTTACCTTAGAATATTTGTTGCTTAAATTGGTCTGAAATATAAAGCAGAAGAAAAATTTACATGTTTGGTTTAGATTCATGTTGTGTAAAAATGTTTGTTTATAGCTAACTTTGTAATTTTTGAGGCCCCTTTCCTTAAGAAGCAATGGAGATAATGGAATTTATAGTTTCATGATTACAGTCGTTTATTTCTTTTTTTTTTCTAAATAGTTTGCATTTTTAAAGATTTTATGTATTTATTTGACAGAGAGAAATCACAAGTAGATGGAGAGGCAGGCAGAGAGAGAGAGAGAGAGGGAAGCAGGCTCCCTGCTGAGCAGAGAGCCCGATGTGGGACTCGATCCCAGGACCCTGAGATCATGACCCGAGCCGAAGGCAGCAGCTTAACCCACTGAGCTACCCAGGCGCCCCTACAGTCGTTTATTTCTAAGGGGTATTTTTCCTGTTCAAGGTTGAGCTGTTTTTATCTCTTTAGAAACTTATTTCAGTTGTATCCTTGTTATTCAATTATTGTCAACCTCTGTGACTTAACCAGCTTCTTCTCAGACTGTAAACATAGGAAACATATCTAAGCCTCTTATATTAAATGATACCCCCCAAATCCCACACCTTTCTTCTTGTTTTATATTTCCCCTTCTGCTTCCCAGCTGAATTTTTGAAAGATGAATACTTGAATTCACTTATTCCCATTCACTACATTGCAATCTGGAGTCCTCCCTGTGCACTCTTACACAAATAGTGACTTTCACTTCTAATTGTGACATTTAAACAGTTGAACAGTCATGTCTTGAAACTTTTTTTTGTTGTTGTTGTATGTGACTCCATGTTCTCTTTTTTTTCTTGACCCCATGGCTTTTATTCTTGGTCTTTTTTATAAATAAGTTTTCCCCCCTTACTTATTCTTGAAAGGTTGGTTTTCTTCAGATTTCATTATTAATTTTCATCTCTTAATTTTTATATACCCATTCTTAGTGATCTTATCGGTACCACAGCCTTCTTTCCTAGGTCAATAGATGTTGATTATTCTTTAATTTGCAGCTCTAGACAGCTCTCCACCTCTCTGTGAAGCTCTTTGCTACTTTTTTCCCAAATACTTTGAAGTCCCAGAAGAACCTTAAACTCACCATCACCAACTGTACTCATTACCATGCCTATAAGACTGATGTAACTAACTCCTGTACTTCCTGAGCTAGTAAATGTTGCCACTGCCTACTTAACCACATCGAAACCAGAGACTCCTTGTACGTCTTTTCTCTCTATGTTGCTGGTCATTCACCCCTCATATTGGAGATTCTGCCTTAAATGTCTCTTTAGTCTGCCTCCCCTCATTATCGCTAACATTATGTCCCTTGACACTCAAGACCCTTATCTCACATCTAAATTACTGGGATGGCTTCCTTACTGTTTTTCTTGCCTTCGTTGTTGCTTCTTCTGTGTCTTCAGTTGAACTGCCATTGGAGTGAGTTATTTATTTATTTATTCTTTAAACATTTATTTAGTATGTATGTAAGTGTGTATGTATGTATGTAAGTAATCTCTACACCCAGCATGGGGCTCAAACCCACAACCTTGATTGAGATCAAGAGTTGCATGCTCTTCTGACTGAGCCAGCCAGGTGCCCCTGGAGTGTTTTTTTTAAAAAAACTTAAAACTTATTGCCATGCTTAAAATTTTTTAATATCTCTCCATTGCCCATATACTGTCTTTAGTATGGTACATAGTTTTCTTCAGGATATTGTCCTTCTCACTGCCTCCCAACTGCATTTGGTATTCCTTTCTTATTATACTCCATGTTATAGCCATTCTGATTCATTTATAGTTTTGCCATATGTGGTGTTTTGATTCATGCACATTTTTGTTTGCACAGATTGCTCCTGTGTGTAGTTCCTTTATGTCCTTGTTAATTGGGTGTTGCTCATTGACTAAGGTTTTTATTCTAAATATTAATGATTATTTAGTATGAATGTAGAAAATAGGGGATTTGGTGTAGTTGATGATAACTCTATGATACTGGTTTCAAATTTTTTTTTTTAAAGTAGCAAAAACCTTTTTTGGAAAGAAATCTTACCGTGTTACAGAAATGACATGAAAATGATACTTTTATTTGTATATCTTTAAAAATGTATAAAAAATAAAAATGTACCAAAGTTACATCTTTGATAAAGTCAGTTGTTAAAAACAAGTGTTTTGGAATATGTTTTTTTTTTATTTTTTTTATTTTTTAAAGATTTTATTTATTTACTTGAGAGAGAGACAGTGAGAGAGAGCATGAACGAGGAGAAGGTCAGAGAGAGAAGCAGACTCCCCATGGAGCTGGGAGTCCGATGCGGGACTCCATCCCGGGACTCCAGGATCATGACCTGAGCCGAAGGCAGTCGTCCAACCAACTGAGCCACCCAGGTGTCCCTGGAATATGTTTTTAATGCCTATTGCAGACTTACATCAGCATCTCACTTTAACTTCTAGGTTTGTTGTTGTTTTTTTTTTTTTAAAGAATTTATTTTATTTATTTATATGAGAGAGAGCACAAGCAGGGAGAGAGGAAAAGGGAGAGGTAGAAGCAGACTTCCCACTGAGCAGAGAGCCTGACATGGGACTCCATCCCAGGACCCCAAGTTTATGACCTGAGCCGAAGGCAGATGCTTAACTGACTGAACCACTCCGGTGCCCCTCACTTTATTAACTGGATTTAAAAACAGTTATCATTATTGAGGTATATAATGAGCTGCATTCATTTAAAATGTACAGTTTAATGATGTAGATACCCATGAAACTACAACCAAGGTTCAGAGCATTTGCATCTTATGACCCTTTGTGTTCAGCCTCTCTTCAAACTTTAGTTACAGATTAGGCAATCACTTCCTACATTCTGTCACTATAGATTAATTTGGATTTTTTAGAAGTTGTTTTAATTGAAATATATTTGACATATGACATTGTGGAAATTTAAGGTGTACAATAGGTTAATTTGATATATTTATATATTGTAATATGGTTGCCATTGTAGCAATAATTAGCACCTCTATCATGTTACATAATTTTTTTTTTTTAGGGGTTGGAATAATTAAGTTGTTTCTTCTCAGGTTTGATGAGCATAATACAATATTGTTTATATTCACTATGCTGTGCATTAAATCTCTGGCTCTTACTACTCATTGCAAATTTGTTTTAATTAATTAATTTAAATTTGTTTACATTTAAATAACTGTCTTATACCTCCTTCCTGCCCCCATTTCCTGGTAACTACTGTTTTAGTCTTCTGATTTTATGAGTTTGTCTTTTTTTATTTTCACATATAAGTAATATCATACTGTACTTGTCTTTTGCTGTCTGATGTATCTCCCTTATTTAGCATAATATGTCAAGGTTCATCTGTGTTGTTGTAAATGGCAGAATGTTCTTCCTTCTGACTAAAGTTCCATTACATGCACCCTCCTCCCACATCTTACATATTCCTTCATCCATTGATGGGTGATTAGGTTGTTTCCATATCTTGGCTATTGTCAGTAATGCTGCAATAAACATGGAAAAGCATATATCTCAATATTCTATTTTCATTTCCTTTGGGTACATATCCAGAGTGGAATTTTTAGATCATATGGTAGATGTATTTTTAATTTTTTGAGGAACCTCCATGTTTTCCAGTGGTTGAACCAATTTACATTCCCACCAGCAGTGTAGGAGTTCCCCTTTCATCACATCCATGCCAGTACTTACCTCTTGTTGCCTTGGTGATAACCATTTTAACAGGTGTGATGTGATATCTCATTGTGGTTTAGATTTATATTTCCCTGATGATTAGTGATGTTAAGTATCTTTTAATATACCCATTGGCCATTTTGATGTCTTTAGAAAAATGTCTTTTGAGATCCTAGGGCCATTTTTAAATTGACTTGTTTTTTTGTTACTGAATTGTATGAGTTCCTTATATATTTTGGATATTAGTCCCTGATATAATGTATGGTTTTCACAATTTCTTTCTCATTCTGTAGATTGCCATTTCATTTCATTTCATTTGTTTATTTGGGTAGAAGCTTTTAAGTTTGATGTTGTTTCATTTGTTGATATTTGCTTTGGTTGTTTGTGCTTTTGGTGTCATATCCAAAAAATCATTGGCAAGATCAGTGTTGAGTAGTTTTTCCCCTATATTTTTTTCTGGAGTTTTATGGCATTGGGTCTTATGTTTAAGTCTTTAATCTGTTTTGAGTTAATTTTTGTGAATAGTGTAAGATGGGGTCCAGGTTTATTGTTCTGCATGAACATCATTTGTTGAAGAGACTGACATTTCCCGTTCAGTGTTCTGGGTTCCCTTATTGAATATTAGTTGACGGTATATGCAGGAGTTTAATTAGGTTCCCTGTTCTATTCCATCAGTCTATAGGTCTGTCTTTATACCAGTACCATACTGTTTTTAATCACTACAGTTTTGTGGTATAATTTGAAGTCAGGAAGTATGATGCCTCCAATTCTGTTATTTTTCCTAAGACTGCTTTGGCTATTCAGGGTCTTTCATGTTTCCATACACATTTTTGCATATTATAGACTTTATGTGAAAGAAATTTGTATATATGGACTTCCTGTTTTTTGTTTTGTTTTGTTTTCTGCTTTCACACAGGTTTTGAAATCATCCTCATTGTATTTATTAGTAATTCATTCATTTTTATGGCTGAATAGTAGTTATTGAATGGATATACTACGTATTTATCCCTTTACTTGATGGTTGACATTTGGGGTATCTGCACTTTTTGGTCATTATAAATAAAGTTGCTGTGGACATTAATCTTTATGTATGTCTTTGCACATATATTTTTATTTTTCTTCAGTCAATAACTAGGATTAGAATGTCTGGGTCATTTGATGTAGATGTATGTTTAACTTTTTAAGAAATTGCCAAACAGTTTTCTAAAGTGATTGTGTTATTTTATATTTCTACCAGCAGTGCATGAGGGTTTCAATTCCTCTATATCCTCACTTACATATGACATTGTTAGTCTTTTTGATTTTATCTATTTTAATTGGTGTGTAGGGGATTGCATTGTGATTTTCATTTTTATTTTAATGATAATGATATTGATTGTCTTTTCATGTACTTCTTGATCATTTACAACATTCTTTTGTAAAGTGTCTTGTAATCTTTTGCCCAGTTGTAAAAATATTAGGTGTTTGTTTTATTACTGAGTTGTAAGATTTACTTATATATTCTGGATAGAAGTTCTTTATTAGATATATGTAATGAAAATATATTTTGTGGCTAGTTTTTTTTTCTTCCTTTTTTTCCCTTTTTATTTATTTATTTATTTATTTATTTAAGATTTTATTTATTTATTTGACAGAGAGAGAGATCACAAGTAGGCAGAGAGGCAGGCAGAGAGAGAGAGAGAGAGGAGTAAGCAGGCTCCCCGCCGAGCAGAGAGCCTGATGCGGGACTCAATTCCAGGACCCTGAGATCATGACCTGAGCCGAAGGCAGCTGCTTAACCCACTGAGCCACCCAGGCGCCCTTTTTTTTCTTTTCAGAGGAAGAGAGAGCTAGGGGAGGAGAAGAGGGAAAGAGAGACTTTTAACCAGGCTCCACACCTCGCATGCAATCCGACATGGGGCTCGATTTCAGGACCCCCGAGATCATGCTGTGAGCCAAAATTGAGTCAGGACACTTAGTGACTGAGCCACCCAGGCGTCCCCTGGTGTTTTTATTTTCTCAATGACATCTTTCAAAGAGCAGACATTTACCTTTATGAAGTAGCACTATTTATCAATATTTCCTTTTATTTCATGTTTTATCTGAGAAATCTTTTCCTACACTAAGGTTGCAAATATTTTCTTCCATATTGTCTTCTAGAAGTTTTGTAATTCTTTTAGTTTATTTATATATTTGATTTTTGGTTGCCCTTTGTTAGGATGCTTTATATACAAAGAGAAGAGTAGTTTGTTAAGATATGGTCTTAAATGTCGAGATATCTTTCCATTAAACAGAGATAATAGGAAAAGCTTCATTTTCGATGTTTGTGGGAGAGTGACTTAAGTAATGTCACGTGAATAATGTCAACCAAACTATTTTAATTACTTCTTCAAAGTAGTTAAAGTGATTTAAAAATGCAGTCATTTTTATGAAGCTCATTTGCAGTTTTTGAGTATAGAGGTAGGACTGCATTTGAGTATGTTGAAAAAAGGTTTAAGAAAAAATTCTTTTTCTCAGGTTTTTCTTCTGCAAGTTTATTTTACCTTTTTAAAGAGTTACTTATTTAAGGGAGAGAGAGTGGCAAGGAGGGGCTGAGGGAGAGGGAAAGAAAGTCTTAGGCACCCTCCACACATACATAGCACAAGGCTGGATGTGGAGCTTGATCTCAGGACCATGAGATCATGACCTGAGCGGAAACCAACAGTCCAACTGACTGAGCCATCCAGCTGCTCCCTGAAAGTTTGTTTTAAATATTATAAAATAATGTAAAGACATTGTCAGTTTCTAAGAGAACATCAAAGTAGTTTTATTTTTATTGTACTGTATATCCATCAGTTATTTCAGACCCAGTCAAATGTTGTGTGTGTGTGTTTGATAAAAACACTTTATTTTTTTAAATTTATTTTCAGCATAACAGTATTCATTATTATTGCACCACACCCAGTGCTCCATGCAATCTGTGCCCTCTATAATACCCACCACCTGGTACCCCAACCTCCCACCCCCCCGCCCCTTCAAAACCCTCAGTTTGTTTTTCAGAGTCCATAGTCTCTCATGGTTCACCTCCCCTTCCAATTTCCCCCAACTCCCTTCTCCTCTCTAACTCCCCATGTCCTCCATGCTATTTGTTATGCTCCACAAATAAGTGAATCCATATGATAATTGACTCTCTCTGCTTGACTTATTTCACTCAGCGTAATCTCTTCCAGTCCCGTCCATGTTGCTACAAAAGTTGGGTATTCATCCTCTCTGATGGAGGCATAATACTCCATAGTGTATATGGACCACATCTTCCTTATCCATTCATCCATTGAAGGGCATCTTGGTTCTTTCCATAGTTTGGCGACCGTGGCCATTGCTGCTATATACATTGGGGTACAGATGGCCCTTCTTTTCACTACATCTGTATCTGTAGGGTAAATACCCAGGAGTGCAATTGCAGGTCATAGGGAAGTTCTATTTTTAATTTCTTGAGGAATCTCCATACTGTTCTCCAAAGAGGCTGCACCAACTTGCATTCCCACCAACAGTGTAAGAGGGTTCCCCTTTCTCCACATCCCCTCCAACACACATTGTTTCCTGTCTTGTTAATTTTGGCCATTATAACTGGTGTAAGGTGGTATCTCAATGTGGTTTTAATTTGAATTTCCCTGATGGCTAGTGATGATGAACATTTTTTCATGGGTCTGATAGCCATTTGTATGTCTTCATTGGAGAAGTGTCTGTTCATATCTTCTGCCCATTTTTTGATACGATTGTCTAAAACACTTATTTAAAGTACTTGGAATCCTTTTTTTTTCCTTTGAAGATTTATTTTTCATTTGAGAGAGAGCGAGAGAGTGGGCACAAAGGGAGAGGGAGAAACAGATTCCCCGCAAGCAGGAAGCCCGATGTGGGGCTCTATCCCAGGACCTTGGGATCATAGCCTGAGCTGAGGGCAGACGCTTAACTGACTGAGCTATCCAGGCATCCTTAAAGTGCTCGGAATCCTTTAGTTTTAAGAGAAATCTTTAGACTTTAGAGGTGATTTGTAACCAGTATATACTAAACTTCTTGCTAGTGAGATAAATTAGATTCTAAGAACTTAAACTGATGAGTTACTAAGCTATAAGAGAGGGCCAAGTTTTTAAAAATGTAGTTATTTTATAAAGTCATTAAAATGTTTTGCTTACTGGTTAGAATTTTAAAGTCAAATGTGGCTTTTGAAGTGATATTTTAGTTTTAAACCAAAGCTACTTTATTTTCTAGGTGTTCATTGTACCCATGGTTTCAATCGCACTGGTTTCCTCATATGTGCCTTTTTGGTGGAGAAAATGGATTGGAGGTATTGTTTCTTGTTATAATGGAAGATTAGTAATTGATAAAGAATTTTATCGATTTTTTTTAGTTTTAGCATTTTATATTGTCAAATTTTTGGTGAAGTCCTGATTAATAATATTTAAAGTGGTTTTAATTTTAGACTTGATTAGTCTTAGAATATCATTTATTACCTGGTATTTTGTTCAAAGTAGCATTTTAGTTGAATGTTTGTCGATATTTATATACTATATATTTTCTTTTCCAGATTTTTTTCACATCTTCCAGAATTATCAGAGACAAGTTTACTCAAAATCTTTTTTTTTTTTTTTAATATTCACCTTTGGAAGTTACTGTTGTTATTATTGTTCTTTTTTCTTTTCTTTTTAAAGAACCTAGCTCATGCCCAACATGGGGCTCAAATTTACGACCCTGAGGTCAAGTTGCATGCTGTAATTACTAAATCGGCCAGATGCCCCTTGTTCTTTTCATTTTTAATAATACTTTTATTTTTTATAGCTGCTGAATATTATGAAAAACCTGTAATGGTGTAAGGAGAAGGTGTTTTGGGGACAGTTACTCTGTATGAACCACTTAAGTAAACATGGCTTTATTGAAGTACCTTTTTAGATCCTGAGAGATTAGAACCTTTGTTGCCTCAAATTCCTTGGGCAAATGGGATATTACTACCAGAATTTTCTTGTTTACTGATTGAGGGTTATTATTTTTGTTTATAAAGCCTCAACACAGTAGGTCCTTCTCTGAAAGTAATCAGTTGAAGTACACATATTGTTTATTTCCCTGTTCACACATCCTCTGGTTCTCTACTGCGTGCTCTTCTAGCTCTGCCTTTGTGGCCTTTGAGGTGCTTTTGACAGTAACCACAGACTCCTTGTAAGTGTGTGCGTTAGCCTCTCTCTGATGACCTTTGTTGTTTTTATCAGGTCTGTTGAAAGTTCTTAAAAGCTAGCATGCTTTTACTTTTATTCATATTGGCGTTCACATTTCTTTGATTTCCCTTAAAGTTCGATCTCAACTTTCAAGCCTTTATATACATTTTTCACAGACTTTACCAAGCTCTCTTCTGTACAGTCATTGCAGTTTACCTCTAGGGTTTAGGGATTATCCATATACCTTGTATTAAAGCTGTTTCAGATTTGTCCTTTACTAGATTGAATGCCTTGGGCCTGGGAAATATGATTTGTCCATTTTGTAAACCTATACCGTACTTCCTTTGATGACTGAAATAGAATGAGTTTTGATAAATCTGCGTAAATGAAGAGAAGTGAGGAAATTCCATGGTGTTTGTTTTCCATAGTATTGAAGCAGCAGTTGCTACTTTTGCTCAAGCCAGACCACCAGGAATTTATAAAGGTGATTATTTGAAAGAACTTTTTCGTCGCTATGGTGATATAGAGGAAGCACCACCCCCACCTCTATTGCCAGATTGGTGTTTTGAGGATGATGAAGATGAAGATGAGGATGAGGATGGAAAAAAGGAATCAGAACCTGGGTCAAGTGCCTCCTTCGGCAAAAGGAGAAAAGAGCGGTTAAAACTGGTAATGTTTAAAAATATTATAGTCTTTACTTCTTCTGAAAGCTTATTGAGATTTATGTATTTGTTTAGCTAGATTTTAAAGTTATTTCATTCTGGCTGTTTCTAAAGATTCTTGATAGCTGTGAGTCTGCCTTTTCTATGGGAAAAGCTTGTTAAGAAGTTCACTTAGTTTTTGATTCTTAGGTAAACCAAAGAACTCTTACATATTAGATTGAGAACTTACTCTTTTGTGCAAAGTATTGGAAGATGCCAACTACATAGTGAAAATTTTTTTACTGATGTTTTACAAAATTGTCACATAGTTAAAATAACTTTCCATATAAATTCTGCTCCTTCCCATGGTTGGTATTTTCATATTTTCTATAACATTGAACTGAGAAGACTCTTCTGTGGACAACTCCCATTAAAAGGGCTAACAAAAACCATTAGGAATTGTTTTCTTAGGAGGACAGGAGAGATACTGAGAAGAAAAGTACTGATTGTACTTGTACACACGCAAGTATATGGTACAGGCTGAAGGGAAAAGTTAGGGAAAGTGTGGAGATGATTAAATGTTAATGAAGTAATAAATAAGGAATGTGGGATATCATAGTTGGGCAGTAAAGACTATACAACTCATTTATTAGTAGGCAATGATTCACAGGCAAGGAAGAAAATGCCTTATTTTTATGTAAATTGAATGATGTAGTTATTTGGGCTTTTTAAAAAAAGTTCCTTGCTTGAAAAACATTATTTTAATATGTATTTACACATTTCAAACTTCAAGACTTTGAGGCCACTGAAAAGTGTTAATTGCTTTGAAATATAGAAATAACTCTTTAACTCTAAATAACTCTATAACTCTAACTCTAACTCATTGATTACTGAATCACATATCTAGAAAAATAAGAATCACATTCTAAGGAAACGCTAATAGCATAACATAGCATAGCATAGATGATTACCTTCTTATAGTATCATTTTTGTAAGGAAATTCATCTATATTTCTTAAAAATAGTGTTAACCATGAGCATATGCTAATGTGTTTTTGCATTACAATATAATATTTGAATGTGTAAAAGAGCTTAAAGCAAAGAGTTACTGTTTCACAAAATGTGCTAAAGTTTGCAGGGTTTTTTCCCCTCCAGCAGAAGGGGTCTTAAAAATGACATTTATTTTATAATATCAAGTACCGTTAAATCTCTGTAGTGGCAGAAGAGCTTCAGCAGGATTAAGAGAAACATAGCCAAGATGGGCATGTTTCTTAGGGAATACAAAGGACATTTAAAATAAAATCCCTGGGTGCCTGGGTGGCTCAGTCGTTAAGCATCTGCCTTCTGCTCAGGTCATGATCCCAGGATTCATGATCCCAGAGTCCTGGGATCAAGCCCCACATCAGGCTCCCTACTTGGCGGGAAGGCCGTTTCTCCCTCTTCCACTCCCCCTGCTTGTGTTCCCCCTCTTGCTGTGTCTTTCTCTGTCAAATAAACAAAATCTTAAAAAAAAAAAAATCCCCATTCTAGTTTTTCCTGTTTTGTTTTGTCTGTTACTAAGAGCAGTGTTTAAAAATTTCCCACTACGGGGAAGCCTGGGAGACACTGTTGGTTAAACGTTCATCTCTTGATTTTGGCTCAGGTCATGATTTCCAGGTTATGAGATAGAGCCCCTTGTTGGGCTCCATGCTGGGCATGGGGCTTACTTGGGATTCTTTCTCTCCTGCTCCTCCTGCCCTCTCCCCTGCAAATACCCCTCTATGATTGTGGATTTATCCCTTTCTCCTTCTAGTTCTGTCAAGTTTTGCTTTATTATTTTGAGGTGATATTATTTAGTTTATACAAATGTGTGTAAAAGATTATTAAATCTTAACTGTGTCTTCACTTTTAGCATTAAAAATATCTAATGTTAGTATGATTTTTTTTTTTTTAAAGATTTTTTTTATTTATTTATTTGACAGAGAGAAATTACAAGTACACTGAGAGGCAGGCAGAGAGAGAGAGAAGGAAGCAGGCTCCCTGCTGAGCAGAGAGCCCGATGCGGGACTCGATCCCAGGACTCTGAGATCATGACCTGAGCCGAAGGCAGCGGCTTAACCCACTGAGCCACCCAGGCGCCCTAATGTTAGTATGATTGACTGCCCAAGCATCCTTTTGGATAGTGTTAGTATGTGTTATCTTTTTTCTGTCATTTTGCTTTTAGACTTGATTTATCTTTTATTTGAGGTATGTCTGCATTGCATTGTTGGGTTTTGTTTATCCAGTGAATAGTTTTTGCTTTATTGGAGTATTTGGTCCATGTGCATTTATTTTACTGATAAAGTTAGATTTAAAACTTAGAGTGTTAACTCCCCTGCCATGGTATGCTCCTTTTTATCTCCTTTCTTGCCCTCTTTATGCTTGTTTTTATATCACCCCAAGCCATTGCTTGTTAGTTACACATTCTTTTACTGTTCTTTTACTGGTTAGTCAAGATTTCAGTATGTATCTTTGACTTGTTAAAGTCTGGTATATTTTAGTACTTTTGCCACTTTTTAAACAATTCAAGAACCCTAGAACCTTTGGTTGCATTTACCTCTTCCTGCCTTTTTATTATTGTATATCTTAATTCTACAAGTGTTTTAAACCCCATAAGGTGACATCATCATCATTATCATCATCATTTTATACAGCAAATATTCATTAGATAAACCCACAAATTTATCCTTTCTGGTGCTCATCTTTCTTTCATCTATTTTTGTGGTTCCAATAGGATAGTTTTTCTTCTAACTGAAGAGTCCCTTTAGTATTTTCTTTCTTGTGAGTTTGCTGCAACACATTCTCTCAGTATCTGTGTAAAAATGTCTATTTCTTGCCATCATTTGAAGAATGTTTGTTTTGGGTATAGAATTTTGGCTTGGCACTTTGAAGATATCATTCCATAATCCATTTCTATTAAGAAGTTGCTTCTCCGAAGCTTGTTTTTAGTTTTCAGCAATTTTACTATGCTATGTCTACCCAGAGGTTTTTTTTTGTGTGTTTATTCTGCTTTGTATTTATAGTGATTCTTGAATCTGTGGTTGGATTTGTTGTTTTAGACAATTCTCAGCCATTATCTCTTCGAATATTGGTTCACATCCATTCTTTTTCTCTTTTGGGACTCACCCAGAAGACGTGTCTCCCCCCCCACCCCTGAATGTCTCTTATGTTCTTTCTATATTTTCTACTCTTTTTTTACCCCCATTTTTCAATTTGGATATTTTCTTCTGACCTCTTTCTTCCAGTTTACTAATCCCACTTTAGCTTTGTCTGAGTTGATGTTCAATTTATGCATTAAGTACGTAATTTCAGTTATTTCACTTTTGGAATTTTCATTTGAGTTTTAAAATAGTTTCAATTTTTTGTTGGAATTCTTCATTTTGTCATTTAGGTTTTTGAATTTAATAATCCCAGTTTTTTAAAGCCTACGTCAGATACCTAATTGATGTGGATCTCTTCTGGATCTTTAGTTTTTCTTCTTTTGATTTCTAGTCGATTGTTTATTTTTTGTTCTGCCTGCATATTTCTACTTCTTAGTCATTATGTATGAAAAATTGTGGGAAAAATTTGAGACTTTGCATCATGTTTTCTTCCTTCAGAGAACATTTACTTTTGTTTCTACATAGGGTTAAGAGGAGGACATCTTAGCTCAGTCAAGGATTGAATTTTCAGTAACTGGTCTCTTTTTGGTTCAGCTTAATTCCCAGAGTGTAGCCGTTTGGGGATCCTAACCGAAAACCTAAATAGGACCCTTCTTCCTTAGTGGCCTGAAACTCCAGTTTTTGTTTCCCTGTTATATTGCTGAAAGCTGTGTTCAGCCTTTTAGCCTCTTACCTACCATTTTGGAAACAGTGCCCGTAGAGGAAGACCTGTACCAGATGTGTAGCTCCCCTCTCTGGATTCCTTTCCTTCTGAGTTCTTGGCTCTTCAAGCCTTTTACTGCCTTTGTACTTCTCCAGTGTCTTCAAACAAGCACGTTTAACATTTTGTCTAGCTTTTTCTCATGGCTGCAGAATTGATTTCATAACTAGGCGCCATTGCCAAAAGCAGAAATCTTTCTTCTCCTGTTTCGGAGAAAGCAGTTCGGTTTGATTTCAAAGTGGTTAAGTAGTTTTTCCCTCTTTTCAAGTCATAACTGATAAATTATAAAATTATTAAATATACTTTTTACTTATAAAAGTAGTATACTTACATTAAAGAAAACTTGAAAACAAAAGAAACAACTTCTAATTCTTTAACTTTTGTCTAACTACTGGCATTTTGTCATCTTAGAAGAATTTCTTCCCATTTACTTATCTAATTTAAAAGTGTACACAAATGACATAAAGATATGGTTTCTTTATAAAAGTACAAACATCTAGAAGTATATAGAGTAAAAAGTGAAGGTCTTTTTACTCCCTCCCCAACTGCTCTCTTCTTTTTGGTAATTTTTCTAGATATTTACTTGTCTATGCATTTACATACATATGTTCAGTTTTGACCTTACCTTCTCCATTCCTTCTTAATGTGAATGTATTTTTCTGCAACTTTTTTTTTCTTTCTTAACTTGGATATCTTTTTTTTAGTACATTTTTAACTACTTCATTCTTTTTAGGTAATACCAGAGGAAGCAGTTTATATAAAGCAATATTCTTAATATTTCTTTACAAGATGAGAGAAGATATCAGTCCATTTAATAATTACAGACTATTATGAAAAAGAACCAATTAGAGATCTTGGAAATGATAATTTAAAAATCCAACAACTCAGTTAGATGGGTTGGATAACAGGTTGAAGGAAGCC
The DNA here is from genome assembly GCF_011764305.1 of Mustela putorius furo. Lineage (NCBI taxonomy): Eukaryota > Metazoa > Chordata > Mammalia > Carnivora > Mustelidae > Mustela > Mustela putorius. The sequence goes on from NW_025421301.1 coordinate 983,133, forward strand.
GTAGAGGAAATTACCCAGCTGGAGGATTTAGCTAGGAAATTCTTCCTGGATGCAACATAAAAAGACAAAGAAATGTGAAAAAGTTTAGAGTTTGGTAGTGATTTATATGAATGACTTAACACTATGAAATGTCACAGAGGGGACACATACGAGGATTATTTTCTGTAATGCAGTAGGGCCAGGTCAGATTAGTGATTTTTAAGAAGCTAATGGGAGGTGAGAAGATGGGGACAGAATTGGGGGTCCTCACAAGGACTCAGCATATGGTTATACTCACAGCCAAGTTTATTACAGCAATGTACTAAGGATATACAGTTAAGTGATAAGGGAAGAAGATAACTACAGTCTGGTGGATTCTGTATGCAGGCTTTCTTATGCTCTCTTCTTCCCATCAGGGGTTGTGCAGAGCTCACTATCTCAGCAGTAATGAAGATGTAGTAACATGTGTAATGTTACTTCCTAGGAAAGCTCATTTGAGTCTTAGTGGCCAAGGTTTTACTGAAGCCTGGTCATGTAGGCATGCTCTGCATAGTGTGTACTGAAATTTCCAGAATCCCAGAAGGAATGCATTTGTTCAGCGTAGCGGTATTGTTTGTATGACTAGTCTAGGCATGGTGAATCACCTTTATCAGTTGACTAAGGGCACTCTGAGAATCTTGTTCCCAGATGCCAGTCGGGGACCAACCTTGTAAATAGTCCTGCTGTGTTAACTTTTTTCTGCATACTCGTACTGACTAGTCATTCAAGTAGTTTAGTTATGATCAAAAAGGGAGAGTAAGAGTGATTGCTTGATGCAGATATAGTCAGAAAAGTCTTTTTAGTATGGAATGAGCTCTAGAATATTTATTACTTGTAGGTAAGTGGTTAGTAGAATCAGTGACCTTGAAAATAAAGGTTGGGGAATAAATGATAGAGTGACATCTGAGGAAGTGAAAGGGAATGGAGTTCAAAAGCAGATGGAGAAATGGGTCTTCAATAAGTGGAGGGAAAATCTCATCCCTAGCACTGAGATTGAGGTTTTTTCCCTCAGTGAATTTCAGCTGCATATGTGTGGGAGTACAGAAGACTAATGGTAGGTTGATACAAGGTTGGGTATACTTAGTGTGGGTCTAATGGAAGGATAAAAGATTGAGGAGTACTGGGGATATTAGGCAAAAATAATTGAAGTAATCAGCTGAAGAGTCTTTGAATAGGAAGTAAGGTCAGGATGGGGGCTGTTAGCCTGTGAAAAGAGAAGTGATAGGATTGTTAGTCTTGGTAAAATTGGTAAGTGAGCATAGTTAGGGTCAAAGAGTTAAGCTGTTTAATGAAAGAGGCCGGAGAGTGACGTGTTGGAGTTAGAGTGTACTCAGTCAGTGTGAGTTGAATTGATGAATCAAAAGGTGGAGCAGCATGGAATAATGACCACATAGCCATGGAGCAGGTTGTTGAAGTTAAGCAAAGGTGATGGTCATTGAAAATACAATTACTGAACTATGAAGGCTAAGTTGTTTGATGTGTCCATTTACATCATGGATGTTGATGTTACTAGTGTAACAATAGAAGTTAGCACAGTGAGAAATATTTTTGATCAATGTGGGGAAATGAGTGGAGGTGAGTACATGAAGAATAGTGTTTTACTACTTTATATTCTCTACTTGCAAGTAATAGAAATTAGCTCAAACTAGCTTAAATAATAAGAGGAAATTGTTGTGAGCATATGAGTAGGACTCAAACCCAGTAATATAGTCAGATATCAGGAAGGGACTGGAGCCTGGACCTGGAAAACTATTTAGAACCTAGTTTCTGCTCTTTGTTCTTATTTTTTCATCTTTGCTTTTCTCCCCTATTTCTGTCTTTCTCCTTTTGTGTCATTTATCTCACTGGCTTTGTCTTTTAAGAGTGGCTCTTTGTTATTCCTTGTTTACCTGGGAGCTTACAGTTATCCTATATCTTCTGAATTTAGATGTTGTAATTTTAGCCACATGCAGAGACTCTCTGAATCCTAATTCGAGGTTACCAGAAGAGAGAATCTGGTTGGTTCAGATTGAGTTAGTGGTTTGCTTATGCTCCCATCAACTTTGGTTCGAGTGGGATGCTATCTTGTAATGTTTTATAACATGGCTATTAGGGTCCTGTCTTCACAGCTCTTTAAGAGAGCTGTTGTGCCGCTAGCTGTAGTGGATGTCTCCTGTACCACAGTTGAGTGGTATAGCTGAATGGAGTTAGTGTAAATGGAAATGAAAGAGGAAATTTTGAGAGTCCAGGAGAGCAAGTGAAGATATAGGAGAATGGTTTATACTACCCCCCTCATGGGACTTGGGCAGTGGGCCAATGAGTAGCTTTTCCTTATGAGAGAAGTGGTCTCCTTGGTGAAGAGTTAGTTCTTAGTTAAGACATAAGGGGATAGGGTATTCATGAAAAAGGTTGAGGTAATGAAAAAGAGATCCCAGGGAGGGTGCCTGGGTGGCTCAGTGGGTTGGGCCGCTGCCTTCGGCTCGAGTCATGATCTCGGGGTCCTGGGATTGAGTCCCGCATCGGGCTCTCTGCTCAGCGGGGAGCCTGCTTCCTCCTCTCTCTCTCTCTGCCTGCCTCTCTGCCTACTTGTGATCTCTCTCTGTCAAATAAATAAATAAAGTTAAAAAAAAAAAAAAAAGAGAGATCCCAGGATTTATATTGAAACTGTTTGGGAAGGTTATTGGTGATAAGATGAACCAGAGAGAGAGGGCTCCAAAGCAGTGAGGATAGGACCATCAAAGAGGAAAGATGAGGGGTGCCTGGATGGCTCAGTGGGTTAAAGCCTCTGCCTTCAGCTCAGGTCATGATCCCAGGGTTCTGGGATCGAGCCCCACATTGGGCTCTCTGCTTAGCAGGGAGCCTGCTTCCCCCTCCCTCTCTCTCTCCCTGCCTCTCTGCCTACTTGTGATCTCTGTCTGTCAAAAAAGAAAAAAAAAAAGAGGAAAGCTGATTGGAGACTTGATTTTGGATGATGTCAACAGTATGGTTGACAGGCATGAGAAGTATAGATAAAAGTAATTGGCAAATTAATGGTTGGAAAACTTTCATTTTCCTGTTATTTCCATCTGAGTTGAAGGTAGTTAGCAGAGGCAGTCCAAGCGTGACTAATTTTTATAGCTCCATCTCAAAGCAGTGAACTTATTTTGGCTTGAGACTTTATTTTTGTTAGCATTCCCCTTTCTTGACTATGGTTTGAAGTGATGGACTCTTGTAGTGAATTCTGATAGTTCCACTTTTTAATAGTTGCACTGTACTTGGCCCTCACATTTCCTGACACCTTTGTTCATCTTTTGAGCACATGCTATTAATGATTTGGAGGAGTGTGACTAACAGTTATGTTGCTTGCTCATTTGAATCAATGTCTGGGATCATGTCTTTGAAAAAACCTATTAGTGCATTTTCTTCATTACTAAAATATCCTTGTTACACATAACATACATACTTGCTCACTCATTCTCTACCACACACACCTTTTATGTGCACACCCGCCCCATCTTCTCTAATGTTTTTTTCAGTTTTCCTCTAACTAATCACTGAGTCCTTTTGTCCTTTTTTGTGGTAGCCGTATGAATTTCCATTTTAAGCCTGGCAGACTCTGTTAATGAAATATACCTGTTTCATCTTAAGCATATGTTATCTTCTTTTCACTTTTGAAATTTCTTTATTCCCACAAACTGAAATGGTAGTTCGTTAAAAAGTGAAAGTAAATGTCAAAGACTGAGTCTCAATTATAGTATGTTTGAAAATAGTTCCAGACTTAAGACATTGCTGTTTAGATTTAGTGATACTTTTAGAAATTACCATGTAATTTTGAATAATATAAAATACTTTTGTCAGAAGAAACCTGTAATGACAGTGAACAGCAAATTAAGTTGAAAAGTTACTAAGCAGATGGGATCCCTGGGTGGCTCAGTGGGTTAAGCATCTGCCTTCGGCTCAGGTCATGATCCCAGGGTCCTGGAATTGCATCCCACACTGGGCTCTTTGCTCAGTGGGGAACCTGCTTCTCCCTCTGCCTGCTGCTCCCCCTGTGTGTGCATGTGTTCTTTCTTTCTCTGAGATAGATGAATAAAATCTTAAAAAAAGTTACTAAATAGTATTTGTGTAAAAAGTGCATAATTCTTAGTGTTTTTTAAGGACTTATTCCTACCGTTTTTTACTTAATAATAATGATTGCAGAAGAAAGTAGGGGAAGATAAAGTAAAAAAGAAATGGATGCATTATAGGAAAGATCAAGGAAGAAGAAGTATAAATGGATGAGAGGCATTTGCTAAGTGATTAAGGTTATAAGCACGCTTAATAGCTAAATATGTACTTAGGCTGAATATTCTGTTAAATTAAAAAAATTTAGTTTGTTCAGCTGCATAGAATTATTAAAATATTTCTGTAGTAATACTGTGGAAGAGTGCTTGGTGAATGTTGATCATATTCCAGTGTTTTAGTCCTTTTCATTACTTGTTAAAAAAAGAAGTAGTATTTATGTTTTAGGAATAATTTATGCTAGTTGCCCTTTCTTTTCAGAAATTATCATTGATTTCTTAACCTCCCTCAGGAATTACATGCTCATGAGTAAACCTTCCTGTAAAACTTAAAAAATCTTATGCTATTAATACCTTCAGAATAAAGATGTTGAAAATTGAACTCTCTGAATGCTTTTTCTTTTTAATTAGAATATACAGGATATAAATTTATAAGGATATTGCCGTTATCTGAGTACCTCAGGTATTAAATATACAAAAATATTTTGTGAACCTGGTTCTTTTTCTCTTTCTGTAGTTACTATATTTAATGGTTGCATGGTTCTAAAGCAGAAATTTGAGTGATTGGTAAAAAGAGGTGATGGCGTAATGCAAATGGTACTCCTTTATCTTTTGGCTCATAAAGTCTTTAACGTATGCTTATTTAAGGAGAACAGAGTTGACGACATATAATTATAAAAAGTGATTCAGAATTAGGGGCAAAAAGTAGAACTAGTGTCTGCTGGATTGACTCAGGACTCTTCTAGATTTGACAGGGACGCATGTGGACGAAATACCATGTTCTTTTTTTTCATTCCTAAGTGGCTCGAGTTGCCAAATCTGAGCCAGAAGGTTGATCATTGCAGCTTGTAGACCATATTTTTTATTCCTTAATTACGTTAACAGCTAGAGTTGTTTTATGGATTTTTGAGTCTGATGCCAGGCCTTTTATGGGTCTGAAAGTAATTGTAGCATGAATCTAGACTGTATTTTTAGTCTTTAAAATTTCCAGGAGTGTTCTGTATTTATTTGATATATAAATTCTCCATCTGCTTCACTTCTCTGTGATATCTTAAAAATATGCTTGCTATGAAATACAATAAAACACTTTATGTAGTTCTGAGTTGAAAAATTTAGATTAAAAATTCAGTGATGAGTAATAGTGTTTGTTACTTCTAATGACTGTAGTTTAGCCATTTTGTCTACTGTTACATTCTGATTCTAGTTTACATAGGTATGTATTGTGGGTGTTGATCCCTTTAAAATCTATACTGCATCCATGGTACAGCTCCTCTCTCTGTCCCTAGTTAGAATCATTAGTGAATGGTATATTGTAGACCTGGGTTTAGATTCTGTTTTTACCTCCTGAATAAATTGCATATAGTCTCATTTACTTATTTGTAAAAAAAAAAAATCTGCTTTTCAGAGCTGTTATAAGGATTTGAGAAAATGTTTGTAGAATGTAGAATGTCAGAGCCTCTGCCTAGCTCTGAGTAAATGGTAGTAGGTAAGTTATTATTGCTTTTATTAATAAGTAGTAACCATGGAGTGCTTTGGCAATATGATACAGACATTAGGCTATATATGTACATTGTAAAACCTGTGATGGATTAAGGAAAGCAAATGTGCAGTTAATCCCAGGGGGATTTTATAGAACTTTCTGGAGCAGACCATTTTTGTTTCATATATTTGCAGACTTGTGAAAATAAACAAATCTATTTCTCAGTCTGGTCTTTGTGAACAGATTCTGAACACTAACAAGATATTTTTCTCTTCCTTTTATCTTAAGGGTGCTATTTTCCTGGAAGGTGTAACTGTTAAAGGTGTGACTCAAGTAACAACTCAACCAAAGTTAGGAGAGGTACAGCAGAAGTGTCATCAATTCTGTGGCTGGGAAGGGTAATAAACATTTTCAAGTTTTAAATAAAACTTGTGTTGTGCAACATTTAACATTAATGCAAACGTTGACTTAGCTTCTTTGTTCTTTGAAGTTTGAATATTTACCTAGAGTGCTTAAAAAGATATCAAGCAAGAGTTTATCAGATTTTTCTCATGATCAGCAATTGAGTTAAAATTAGACTACTAGAAAAAACAAAAACAAAAACAAAAAACAAAAAAAGTTAGATTACTAGACAGTTGAGTCAAGATTAAATGACTCAAACATGTCTTCCTAACTGAATACAAAGTTATTTTTGTCACTATCTAGTATTTGTTTTGTGTGTTTAATTCTGTTGCTGATTAATGATTGAGTTGCCTGTATCATTTTACTAAGGGAGAAGAAGTGAGACTTGAAGACTAGAATGTACCTCACGTTCTAGTTTTTCTGTAGTTCAGTTTTCTGAGACCTAGGGGAATCAGCTTTAATTATGTTTTACCCCCTACCATGACTTGAAAATATTTATCAGACATTTCATGGGAGGGGATTCTGGAGAGTTCACGGCTCTGCTCTAATCTTTTGCTCTCAAGTCTTGGTCTTTGGTTGTTTCTGTTGGTCATAGCCATCTGTGGCAGAAAATTGTAGCACAGCTAGAACATGATGAAACAGGATCGATAATTCTTAAAAATTCCTAATATAAAGAACTTTTTCACTGGTATATACAGATCAGTTAGCTAGAAATAATTTTAACTAAAAGATTAAAATGATGATGAAGTAATATTGATTTTAATGTTGTGCTAAGCCCTTGCCAGTGTACTTTAATCTTGACCTATATTTTTCCTGTTTTGTCACTTCTGGGCATCTTTTAAGCAGAATTTTGCCAACCTTTTAGAGTTTTGCCAAGTTGGTGGAGTCATGCTGGAGGAATATGGGGTCTAGAATAATGTAAGATAATAAAGGCAAGAAAGATTTAAACTTCTTCCTGAAGTAGAAGATTTGTAAACATACCTACTTTACTATGAGATCATGAATTAAATATTTAAAAAGCCCAGTGGTTATGGTATTTAGTGGTGATTAGAATCTTGTTAACTTGAGTCTGAAATGTCTAGAAGATAATAGATAATATTTCGTTAGCATTCTTGGGAATGTTGATGTTCCAGTTGACATTAATCTCATGATAGGGAGAATGTTGTGATAAATGTATGACTAATGTGAGATTGGTTTGAGATGTATTGCTTTGTATGGATGCCAGCTATAATAGTAATAAAATGTTCTTCTTTAAGGTCTGGATTCCCTGGAGCACAGCCTGTTTCCATGGACAAGCAAAATATTAAACTTTTGGAGCAGAAGCCATATAAAGTAAGCTGGAAAGCAGATGGTACTCGGTAAGTTAGACTTCTAAATAAAGTTATACAAATAACTCTAATGCTTGAAGAATACCGCTTTGTTGTTAGACAAGGTTTGTACTCTTGGGAGTGTGAATTTTTGACTTGAACAGCAAATTAATCATGTTTCAAATATCATCATTTTAATTTTCCAAGTATTCTTAGTTATGTAATTTAGTTTCTCTCATTCTGCTAAATTTTTGGTTTCAGAGGGTTTTTTTTTCTTTTGTTTTTTAGAAGATTTTATTTGTATTTTTAAATTTTTATTTATTTATTTTTTAAGATTTTATTTATTTGTCAGAGAAAGAGGAGCAAGAGTGAGCACAGGCAGACAGAATGGCAGGCAGAGGCAGAGGGAGAAGCAGGCTCCATGCCAAGCAAGGAGCCCGATGTGGGACTCGATCCCAGGATGCTGGGATCATGACCTGAGCTGAAGGCAGCTGCTTAACCAATTGAGCCACCCAGGCGTCCCTAGAAGATTTTATTTTTCAATAATCTCTGCAGCCAGTGTGGGCTCCAGCTTACAACCCTGAGATCAAGAGTTGCATGCTCCACCCACTGAGCAGCTGGGCGCCCCCCAGAGTTCTGTTAGTTTGACTTAGTCTATACCAAATTGAAGTTTGAAAGTGTTTTCTCTTGATAATATTGTGCTTTTTGGTATGTCTGGTGCCCATCACCTTATGTTCAGTGGTTGTTGAGCACTTCTGAAACTAACAGATGTGTTGTCAGTTTATAATCTAAAAATTACCAAGTCTCCTTGATATCTTATTCCTTAGAATATTTTGTTCTATATTTTGCTCCTTTGAATAGTTTTTCTCTTAATCTTTGCTAGTACTTTTTGTAATTTTATGCCCTCTTAAGGGTGTTTTATTCTTACAACAAAGCTTAGCATCAGGTTTCATATTCCTATACTTTTAAATTTTATTAGTATAAATTTTATGCTTCATCAACATTTAACTTTTCTTTCTCTTTTGTAAACATATATATATTTTTTAAAGATTTTATTTATTTATTCGACAGAGAGAGATCACAAGTAGGCAGAGAGGAAGGCAGAGAGAGAGGAGGGAGCAGGCTCCCCGCTGAGCAGAGAGCCCGATGCGGGACTCAATCCCAGGACCCCGAGATCATGACCCGAGCCGAAGGCAGCGGCCCAACCCACTGAGCCACCCAGGCGCCCTGTAAACATATTTTTATAGCTTTGTCATATGTATTTTTTTATTTGGCAAATGTTCTAATAGTTGAAGTAATTATTTTAACAGATGTTAATATTAGCTTTTTCCTATTAATTTTTTCATAATGAAAATGTTTCAGAGACTTAAGATAGCATTTATATAGTTAGCTTTTTCCCCAGCTTTATTGAGATACAATTATAATATTATGAGATTCCATTATAACATTATTGAGAATTTATTGAAGATAAATTTATTGAGATTCCATTATAACAGTATGGAAGTTTAAGGTTATAATGTGTTGATTTGAACATATAAACATATTGTAAGATGATTACTGTTAGCTAACACCACGATCACTTCACATAATGACCATTTCTTTTTTGTGGTGAGAATATTTAAGGTATGTTATCTTAGCAACTTTCAGGTATATAGTACAGTATTACTTATTATAATCACTATGATGTACACTAGATCCCTGGAACTTATTGTCTTGTAATTAGAAGTTTATATCCTTTGACCAGTTTCTCCCCATTTCTTCTACCTTCTCAGCCCCTGGTGTGATTACCAGTGTAGTCTTTGTTTCTATCATTTTTTAAATTTTTTTAAGATTCCATGTGTAAGTGATCTATAGTATTTGTTTTCCTCTGACTGACTTATTTCACTTAGCATAATGTCCTCAGGGTCCATCTATGTTGTAAATGGCAGAAATCCTTCTTTCTCATGGTTGAGTACAATTCCATTGTTTATTTATATAGTACATCTTCTTTCTTCATCTGTGTTGATGGTCATTTAGGTTGTTTCCGTATCTTGGCTATTAGGAATAATGCTGCAATAAAAATGAGTATGCAGATATTTTTTTGAGATGCTGTTTTCACATTTGGTTTTTAAGTGTTATTTTGAAGATAATATAGTTGCACTTAATTTTTGTGAGTCGTTTTTTGAAGTCAAAATGGCAATTACACCTTTCATATCATGTTATCTTCTGCATTTTGCTTGGGGTGTCCTTAAAAGATACATATGAAGATATGGAGTGGGGCAGATAGAACTTAATTTTAATATTAGGTGAATATAATGATACTATTTCAACATGATATGCTTTTTAGTAGTTACATTTTGTTTTTTTTTAATAGGGAATATATCGAACTATTTTCTTTCATTTGTCGATCTTTGTTGGAAATCGTCTTTCCTTTCAACTCAGCATTTTCTAGCTTTTTTGGGGGGGGGATTTGTAGATAACACAGGTTTGTGAAACAAAGTTTAGAAAATAACGTAAACGAAAAGAAGAAGATAAAATTAAAGAGTGATTTTATCACCTAGAAGTAACCATTACCATCATTGAGGTCTTGATTTTATTCTTTTGGTTAGAAAGCAATTTTATTGGGGTGCCTGAGCTCCAACATGTTGGCTCAGTCAGTAGATAGCATCTGACTCTTGATTTCAGCTCAGTCTTGACCTTAGGGTTGTGAGTTCAAGCCCTGCATTGTGTTCCACACTAGGCGTGGAATCTACTTTAAAAAAAAAAAAAGCAGTTATATTAATGCTTCATATAGCGAATGCAAATAGTTGAACAATAAGTATATTTTATATATGCTTATTTTTTCATACTATTTTGAATTTAAAAATGAACTAGTCTAAAAATTAATATTAATACTTGATAAAATTTTAAGCCATATAAAGACATAAAATAATAAAGTTTGCCTTGTGTGTTCTAGGAATATTCATTCAAAAGGATGAATCTCTAGGATGGATACAGTTAAAGATTCAGATAGAGACAGTTTGGATAATGTGTCCCTTCTATGCCCTCCTCCCTATGAATGTATATTTTTGAAGGATAAATAAAAATTAACTTGTTGCTTATTTTCAGAATGTTAAAATTATATTTAATTTTTTCGATTAGAATAAGTTTATAATCTATTAAATTGGTAGTAAGGATTAGCAGAAGTTAAATTGTTGATATATGTGTGTGTGTATATGTTTGTGTGTTTTTTTTTTTTTTTTAAGTAGGCTTCGTGCCCAGTGTGGAGTCCAGTGCAGGGCTTGAACTCATGACCCTGAGATCAAGACCTGAACTGAGATTGAGATTTGAACACTTAACTGACTGAGCCACCTAGGCACCTTGATATATAGTAGCTGTGTAACAATGTCTTAAGGTTTATTAATAGATATTTAATATTATAGCAGTGTCTAAAGTTTATTACCTACCTCTGAGTGGAGAAGCAGTGAAAAAGGTGAGGAGCAAATATGCGCATCTCCAGACTTGATACTATAAATGGCCTGGGGATTTGGGAGTGAGACATAGTTTTAATCTGATGAGTTTCATATTCTGGATATTTTTTACCTTCTACCTCATTTTCTCCATGATATCCAGCCTGTGATCATGGCAAACCTTGGGCAAAATAACAGTCTGTAAAATTTGTCATTTGTAGTCTCCCATCCTATCTTTGTTTATTTTCCCTTTTCTGAGCCTTTGTATACCCCTTGCCCCATATCTTCTCAATACTGTCAGACCTCTAAATGATTAGCTACATGATTTGAGCTAAAATGTTTCGACCGATAATGGAAATACCTCTTTTCTCATGGAACTGTGCTCCACCAAAACAAAAGGAGACCCTTTTAGTATTCATTTGATACCTACTCTCTCTTAGGATACTTTATTCTGTGAGGAAAAACATTTATGTGAAATATTTTTCTGGACTAGTGCCAGATCTTTCTTTTGCATGGTAGGAGTGAAGGCCAATAGCGCGGGAGAGGGACTAACTGTGATCTATAGGGTGAAAAGAGCCCCAGGGAGCTGTAGAATGATCTAGGAGCCCATGGAGTTAGAGTAACAGATTAAAAGCCATGAACACTTGATTTATCACTTTATTTACTTTATTTAATTTATCGATTTATTTATTTATATTTTATTTTCTAAAAAATTGTTTTATTTTTAATTAACATATAATGGACTACTGGTTTCAGAGGTACAGTCTGTGATTCATCAGTCTTATATAATATCCAGTGCTCAGTATGTCACATGCCCTCCTTAATCTATTTTATTTATTTTTAAAAGATTATATTTATCTTTTAGAGCGAGAACATGTGCTGGGGATGAGAGTGGGTGGAGAGAAGGGACAGAGGGAGAAGCATACTCCCCACTGAGCTGTTACCTTGGTGGGGCTTGATCCCAGGATGCTGGGACCATGACCTGAGATGAAGGCAGACACTTAACCTACTGAGCAGCCCAGGCACCCCTATTATTTTTATTTTTTTAATAGTCTGCACACCCAGCTTGGGGCTTGAACTCAGGATCATGAGATTAAGAGTCATATGCCCAGGGCGCTTCGGTGGTGCAGTTGGTTGTGTCCTACTCTTGGTTTTGGCTGAGGTTGTTATCTCAGTGTCCTGAGATCAAGCCCCTCTTCTGGCTCTATGCTTGGAATTCTCTCTCTCTCTCCATTTACTCCTCCCACTTATGCTCTCTGTCTCTCTCTCAAATTAATAAATATGTCTTAAAAAAGAAAAAGTCTAATGCTTACCAACTGAGCCCCCCAGATGCCCTACTTCTTATTTAAAGCCATGTTGTGATGGAGTGTGGGACTCTTTTAATTATCCTTATTCCATAGTTTATTGGCTCTTTATAATTAGGAGGAGTATTTAGATAAAAGGATTTCTGAAATTGAATGTAATATGAGACCTGGATAGAGTTAGCAATAAAAGGTATTGCCTAGGAATTTTGATTAGCCTGGCCAAGGCCTGGGGGCAACAGTGACAGTTTTGCAGATTCTAAAACATTGTAGAAGAGTGTCTATTTCCTAATTGTAAAGCCAAATTTTATAGATAGAAATACAGAGTTTCTTAAAAATAAAACAGTAAGAGATTATATTAGTTATATAGGTGAATTGATTAAACACTAAGCCACTATAGTCTCAGATACAGGTGAAATCATTTTGTTTAATTGAAGATTTAATAGTTGTATGTCTTACGTTTCAGTAAAATCAACTTTTAGAAATGAGATATCTCTTGTCACAGGACACTATTTTTGTCATATCACTTTATCAGAAGTAACTTCTTTTTTTCTAATTATTTTGCTTTTGTATCTCCTGCTATATTGTAAGCTTCACAAGATCAGGGAGCAAGTCTGTCTTTTGTACCTTTATTATCAGTGGTAATCAGCAAGTCCGTATACTGGTAGATATTGAATGATTTGAGTGAATGAATAGTATTGGCAGTGTTTTATGCTCTTGAGAGATCTGTAGCTTCTGTTGATTGAAATTTTCTTTTTGCACTTTTTCTCTAAAGATATTTCATGATATTTTGGTTCATTGAATGGATTGAGAAGGGAAGAAAGTTGTATTAGAAAAACTGTACTGAGAAGTAGAAAGAGCACAGAGATAGACTTGAAGACTTAGTTTTATCCTTTACTGCTTGAATAAGGTGCATAGTTGGTAGTAATATATGCCACCTTTTTTTTTGAAGAGTTTTTTTGTTTTTAAAGATTATTTATTTATTTATTTGACAGAGAGATAGAGTGCACAGCTAGGCAGAGCATCAGGCAGAGGAAGAGGGAGAAGCAGGCTCCCCTCTGAGCAGGAAGCTCCATGCGGGCTTGATCCCAGGACCCTGAGATCATGACCTGAGCCCAAGGTAGAGGCTTAACCGACTGAGCCACCTAGGCATCCCCCCCTTTATTTTTACTTATTTATTTTTAATTAACATATAATTGATTACTGGTTTCAGAGAGAAAGAGAGAGGGAGACAATGTGCGAGCAGGGGGAAGAGAGAATCTCAAGCATGCTCCCTGCTGAGCATGGACCCTGATGTGGGGCTCAGTCCCAGGACCATGAGATCATGACCCGAGCCGAAACTGAGTCGGATGCTTAACTGAGCCACCTAGGTGCCCCATGCCATCTTTTATTAAATAACTCTGTGTGTTTTCTACTTCAAAGGGTTTATTTGAAGACTGGAATGAGAAAATATGTATAGAAATGGTTTTTAAATTGTGGAATACTCTAAATGAAATGTACTGTTAGTTATCTAATATTGAACATCTTAGTGGCCCATGTAGGTCGAGGAGCAAATAAATATATGGGTTCCTCTTTCTTCCTTCCTTCCTTCCTTTCTTCCTTTATTTCTTTCTCTCTCTCTCTTTCTTTTTTTAAATGACTTTATTTATTTATTTGTCAGGAGAGAGAGAGAAAGTAAGCACAAGCAGGGGGAACAGTAAACAGAGGGAGAAGAAGGCTCCCTGCCAAGTGAGGAGCCCGATGAGGACTCCCAGGAGTCCAGGATCATGATCTGAACTGAAGGCAGATGCTTAACTGACTGCCTGGGTTCCTCTTATTTCATGTTTACAAGCAATATGTATGATAGTCTTTTCTAGCATGGGGTACCTGCTTGTGTGTCTCTTTAATTTAAAAATCTATTTGTAGTATATATTAGGTATTTTTCCTGTTTTCACTGTATTTTGTACTTTGTTTATAATCCTTAAAAAGACTAAGTTTAATTCTGGATTATTTGCACAAATAGTATCACATGAAATATATGTGTGTGCGCACACACAAAAATATATGCCTTAGCACACATGAGTCATCTACTTTCTTTCTTGTTAGGTAGTTCTGTTAGGTTTGTCTAGAGCAGGGGCTGGAATCTCCTTGTAGTCCAGATCTGGCCCATGGCTTGTTTTTTTAGGAGTCATGAGCTAAGAATGTCATTTATATATGTAAAATGTTTTACTGTGGTCTAATATATATAATGTAAAATTCACCTATTCTTTTTTTGTCTTCTAGTAGAAATGCCTTTGGATTTTTATAATCTATTTATTCATTAAATTATAATTGACACACAATATTGTATTTCAGGTTTATAACAGGGTATTTGGTATTTTAAAAAGTCAGTATTTTAACATTTTTAAATGTATAGTTAAGTAGCATTTAAGTATGATCACTTTGCTGTGTAATCTGTTTTTATACTTTTAAGGAATGGTTAAAAAAGAACATGTGACAGATTATATGTGGTTTGTAAAGCTTAAAATATTTATTATCAGGCTTTTTACTGAAGAAGTTTACTGACTCTTGGTCTAGGCCTCTGCTTTCCATTATGCACGTGAGCATAATGAGCAGCAGAGACATGGCTCGTCTGAACGGAGATGTTCTGAGAGTGTAAAATACATACTAGAATTCACAGAATTCACAAATAGTAGAATGTATAATATATCAATATTTTCTAATATTGATTCCATGTTAATGTTTTGAAGTAAATAGCACATCTTAAAAATTAATTTTACCGGGACGACTGGGTGGCTCAGTTGGTTAAGCAGCTGCCTTCGGCTCGGGTCATGATCCCTGCGTCCTGGGATCGGGTCCCACATCCGGCTTCTGGCTTGGCAGGGAGCCTGCTTCTCCCTCTGCCTCTGCCTGCCACTCTGTCTGCCTGTGCTCAGCCTCTTTCCTCTCTCTCTGACAAATAAATAAATAAAATCTTTTAAAAAAAATAATTTTACCTATTTCTTTTTTACTGCTCAAAAATTTGCAACTACCTACAGGATTCATGTTATAGTTCTGTTCTGCTGGATAGTGGACTAGCCAGAGAAGGACATTATTTTCTTGTCAAGTTAAAATGAGATTAGACTGAGGAGGGGCAAGAAGCATGCTAGCTTGATCTGTCATGTCATGAAAAAGTCAACTCTGGAAGGGGAAATGGGCACTTGAATAGTAGAGGAAATTTTAACTGATGAATCTGTAAATGAAGGGAGCATCTCAAGCCTCTTGTAAGTCAGACAAAGGCATATTTAAGTTTTTTATGTGCTGCTTTGGGTTGCTACAAAT
Organism: Mustela putorius furo; assembly: GCF_011764305.1. Taxonomy (NCBI): domain Eukaryota; kingdom Metazoa; phylum Chordata; class Mammalia; order Carnivora; family Mustelidae; genus Mustela; species Mustela putorius. The sequence continues at coordinate 998,607 of NW_025421301.1, forward strand.
CTACATGGTATTCTGAAGAGCTTTGAAAATCAAAGCTCTTTGAAAATCATAGATCTCTGCCCCATGTAGTCTAAAATATACATTTATTTTTAAAACTAAAATTGATAATTACAATGGAATTGTAAGAAAGAGATTTAACTGAAAGGAAAAGACTTTTTTTTGCTGAAAGAGCAAAGAAAGGTAGTTTTTATTATTAAAGAGGTAGTGGGGCACCTGTGTGGCTCAGTGGGTTAAGTGTCTGCCTTCGGCTCAGGTCATGATCTCAGAGCCCCGCATTGGGCTCTCTGCTCAGCAGGGAGTCTGCTTTTCCCTCTCCCTCTGCCCCTTCCCTGCTTGTGCTCTTTCTGTCATTCTCTCTGTCTCTCAAATAAATAAATAAAATCTTAAAAAAAAAAAGTAGTGATTAAAAAAAAAAAGATTTTATTTATTTATTTATTCTCCTATTTGAAGGAGAATGAATGAGAGAGAGCATGAGAGAGGAGAAGGTCAGAGGGAGAAGCAGACTCCCCAAGGAGCTGGGAGCCCTATGCGGGACTCAATCCTGGAAGTCTGGGATCATGACCTGAGCCGAAGGCAGTTGCTCAACCAACTGAGCCACCCAGGTGCCCAGAAGTAGTGATTTTTGTGATCAGAAAGATCACAAAAATGTGTTCACTTTACCCTTACAGTTTCCTTGGTTTGAAATGTTGGACAGAATTTCTTAACCTTTTTAAATTTTTTTATTTTTGTTTTTTTTTCTAAGCCTTTTTGAAATCTTGTTTCCCCACCTGAATGATGAAATTAATAATAATTATCCCATAAGCTTATTTTGAGTATTAAGTGAAATAATGTATATAAAGTATCTACTGTGGTGCTACTATGGTGTTTAGTAATAGTTAATTCATTTTTAGTTGACTAGATAAACCTCTCATTTTCAGACCTGTGTGCATTTGCAAAGGGTCTATACAGCATTAGCAAAATCACAGGGTAAGTTTAACTGGCTATAAGATTGCTCATGGTGTGTTTGCTTTATAGTTGATGCAAGAAAAAAATCAGGGCTCTTGCATATGTACGTGTGTAAATAATTAAGAGAAAGAGAGAGGGAATGTGTTAGGTTGGAATCCAGGAGTTATAATGACAATAAGTAACCTTGTTCTAGAATTAGGATTTTTTAATATTACTAAAATATTACTAATTACTATTAATAATTAATATTATTAATATTACTAAGCCTCAGTCTCTTTATCTGTAACATGCGAATAATGACCTAAAATTTAGGGATCCATTTAAAAACCTATGCTTTGCCATCCTATTAGTAACTTAGAAAAATCAAATTCTTAAAGCGTAGAGTTGTTGATTGTGTAAGGACACTAAATTGTTTTTTTTCAAGGTGAACATACCAGATATTATGGACCGAGTGTGCTTAAGTCTTAATGCATTGAAGTTTATAGTAAATAGTGAATTTCAAGGCAAAAAGAAGCAGCAGTATTTCACTGTTTTAATTTTTTTTTTTTTAAGATTTTATTTATTTATTTGACACAGAGAGACAGCCAGAGAGGGAATACAAGCAGGGGGAGAGGGACACTTAATGACTGAGCCACCCAGGTGCCCTTCACTGTTTCAATTTTTAGATTCCTTTTCTCCATTTGTTTCTTTTTCTTGTGGTAAATAATAAAGGAAATAATTTCTTGCTGCATCTTGTTTGAGAGGAGTGCATTATTTTTCCCTGAGGAGGTATGACTAAACTTCCTTTAGTTTCTTATGATACCTTCTTCCCTTCAGCCTCCTACATATATATTCTCTGTGGTTTGGAGGGAAGTGGAGACCTGTGCCAGGAGCACACTGCTGAGATACTGCCTTTCTGCTCTACTAACATGTTTCTCTTATTTTGACCTCGACCCTTTTATTCTAGTAGTTTTGTCAGAATTACAAATAGGGTCTTTTTTTATTGAATGAGTTAAATGCATCAGGATTTAAAGTTTATGCTTCCAATACATTGTGTGGATTTTTTTTTTTTTAAAGATTTATTTATTTATTTGAGAGGGAGAACTTGCACGCCTACAAGTATGGGGGAGAGGGAGAAGCAGGCTCCCCGCTGAGCAGGGAGCCTGTCCTTGGGCTCAATCCCAGGATCCTGAGATCATGACCTGAGCTGAAGTCAGACGCTTAATTAACTGAGGCAACCCCGGCACCCACGTTGTGTGAGTTTTAAGAGAAGTGGGAATACAAAGGCAGTTAGACACCTGTCAGGCCTTCCTAAGAATCATTTTGAGGAAAATACTGAAATTTCATGATGTACATGTGATTAGTGGAAATAAGAGCATGAGTAATTTGTGATTAATAGAAAACCATGACATTAAAATTGATAGAATATGATATATGACTAGTAAAATATGAATGTACATGTATTTTGGAGCTATTTAAGGTTTAATGATAATGTGTGTTCTTCTGATTTTAAAAATTTATTTATTTAAATTCAGTGAACATACAGTGATTCATCAGTTGCAAATAACACCCAGTGCTCATTATATCACACGCCCTCCATAATGCCCATCATCCAATTATCCCATTCCCTCACCCATCTCTCCTCCAGCAACTCTCAGTTTGTTTCCTATAGTTAAGAGGCTTTTGTGGTTTGTCTCCCTCTCTGATTTTATCTTCTTTTATCTTTCCCTCCCTTCCCCTATGATCTTCTGTTTTGTTTCTTAAATTCCACATATGATTGAAATCATAGGATAATTGTCTTTTCTCTGGTTGACTTCTTTAGCTTAGGATAATACCCTCTAGTTCCATCCAAGACATTGCAAATGGTAAAATTTCATTTTTTGAGGCTGAGTAATATACCATTGTGTATTTATACCACATCTTCTTTATCCATTCCTTTGTCTATGGATAACTGATTTTTTCTTGATGAATGTATTATATAAATTTAAATAATAATACAGAATAACAGGTCTGAATCTTCTATAGCTAAAAAGTAATATTTAAGTCTTAGAGGTTCAGTGACATATTTGGAAATTAGAACCAACGTTAATACTTAAAGTTAGGTGAAAAATGAGGCAAAATGAGAGTTTTGGAAGTTACAGTGAAACTGAGCTTAGCAGCTCTAAATAATAAGATACAGCATCATGTGGTTAACAGTATATTGCTTTTGAGGAAGACAGGTGATATTTATAGTTTGGTCCTCAAAATTTGTAACTCCATGCCTTCCGTAAATTAAGCAAATGTTGAGCCTTCGTTTTCTCATGTTAAATGAAAATAATATTCTTGTGGTTGTAAGTATGTAGTGAAATGTTGATATACAGTGCCTTCTAGAATAACCCTGATGTACAGTAGATGCTAATATATATTTTAAAGTAATTATTGATATGTCATTTTGTTCATTGTTTTCTGGTTGTTTTGTAGTTCTCTTTTTTCCTTTTTTCCCCCTCATATTCTCCTTATGGTTGATGACTTTCTATCTTTTTATTTTTTGTTATCTACTAAAGGTTTTGGGTTTGTGGTTACCGTGCAATTCATATATGGCATCCTAAGTATATAGCAGTCCATATTAAGTTCATGGTCACTTAAATTTGATCACATTCTAAGAGAACTTCTTTTTCTTGTAAGGTCTGTTCAGTGGTGGATGATTTAATTCTTGTTTGTCTGGGAAAGTCACTCTCCTTCATTCTGAAGGATAACCTTGCTGTGTAGAGTATTCTTGGTTGTAGGATTTTTTCCTTTAGGTCTTTAAATCATGCCACTCTGTTCTGACCTGGAAAGTGTCTGCTGAAAACTCAGCTGATAACCTTATGGTGTTTCCCTTGTACATAACTTTTGCTTCCCTATTGCTGCTTTTAAAATGATTTCTTTAACCTTTGACATTTTAATTATTGTATGTCCTCATGTGGACCTCCTTGGGTTCATCTTGTTTGGAACTCTTTGTGCTTCCTCAACCTAGATGCACGTTTCCTTCCCCGGGTTAGGGAAGTTTTTAACCATTATTTATTCAAATAAGTTTTCTGCCCCCTTTTCTCTCTTTCCTACTTCTGCACCCCTATAGTGTGAGCTAATATATTTTTTAATGATACCTGTGTTAACAAGTAATTTTTTTTTTTTTAAGATTTTATCTATTTATTTGACAGAGATCACAAGTAGGCAGAGAGGCAGGCAGAGAGAGGAAGGGAAGCAGGCTTCCTGCTGAGCAGAGAGCCCAATGGTGGGCTCGATCCCAGGGTGCTGGGATCGTGATCTGAGCCAAACGCAGAGGCTTTAACCCATTGCACCACGCAGGCGCCCTAAATAATTCTTGATATACTTGGGCATAACCCACTTTTTTGGGGAGGGGTGTGTGTGTGCATGCACATGTATGTATGTTGTCAAGAAATCAAAACATTGGAAGGAAAGAAAGCTTTTACTTTGTAAAAGGCCGTATTGCATAATTGCTGAGATAAGAGAGTGTGGAGCCATACTGCCCAGGTTCAAATTCTGGCCCATCATGTTACTACCTTTGTCATCTCAGTTTCCATATTTATAAAATGGTGGTAATACTAGAAGCATTTCTTGGACTTTGTGATAATTAATTGAGTTAATTAATATGTGCAAGGTAGTTCCTTTTTTTTTTTTTAAGATCTTATTTATTTATTTGACAGAGATCACAAGTAGGCAGAGAGGGGGGGGGGAAGCAGGCTCCCCGCTGAGCAGAGAGCCCGATGCAGGGCTCAATCCCAAGACCCAGAGATCATGACCTGAGCCGAAGGCAGAGGCTTAACCCACCGAGCCACCCAGGCACCCCTGTAGAAGGTAGTTTCTAATTGTGCCTGGCATTTGCCTTTGCTGTTGTTATTTTTTTTTTTTCTTATAGAAAGGAAGCTATTTAGCCCAAAGTTTTAAATATGTAGAAGTTTCTTACTATGTTTCTGAGCTATGTCTGTAACCTAGTACAGTATTTGTATTTTTCTTGGAGGTTTGTGTTGAGATTCTTACATTTATTTTCCACTTTTTTTTTCTTTGATGATTTTATTTATTTATTTGAAACAGAAATACAGAGAGAGTGAGAGCAGGCACATGAGAGAGACATGGATAGGAGTACAGGTAGTAGGGGTGGGCAGAGGGAGAGGGAGAAGCAGATTCCCCACTGAGCAGGGAGCTTGATACCAACCTTGGTTCCGGGACCCTGAGACTGTGACCTGAACCAAAGGCAGACACTTAACCCACTGAGCCACCCAGGCTTCCTTCCAAATTTTTTTTTTTTTTTTTTAAGATTTTATTTGTTTATTGACAGATGGAGATCACAAATAGGCAAAGAAGCAGGCAGAGAGAGAGGAGGAAGCAGATTCCCTGCCGAGCAGAGAGCCTGATTCGGGGCTCGATCTCAGGACCCTGGGATCATGACCTGAGCCGAAGGCAGAGGCTTTTTAACCCACTGAGCCATCCAGGCACCTCTCCAAATTGTTTTTTAAACTTCGATATGTAACATTCAAATGAAAGCTTATTAAAACATGTACCTTTTTTCAAATTTATGTTTAAAATTATGTTTAATACTTATTAAGTATTAGTGTCCAACTAATACTTAAATTGTAAAAACACTTTAGATATTTAAAATTGAAAGTTTTTTTTTTAAAAGATTTTATTTAATTATTTGACAGAGAGAGAGAGAGATCACAAGTAGGCAGACACAGGCAAAGAGAGAGAGAGAGAAGCAGGCTCCCTGCTGAGCAGAGAGCCCAATGAGGGGCTTGATCCCTGGATCCTGAGATCATGACCTGAGCTAAAGGCAGAGGCTTTAACCCACTGAGCCACCCAGGTGCCCTGCAGGATTTTTTCTTATTTTTTTTTTTTTCTAGAAGTTTTATACATTGGGCTGTGATACATTTTCAGTTAATTTTTGTGTATGTGTTAGGTAGGGGTCATGTTAATTTTTTTCCCAATGAAAATCAGTTGTTCCAGTATCATTTATTAGAAACAACTATCATTTTTCCATTTAATTGTCTTGGCACATGTGTTGGAAATCAATTAACCAGATATCTGTTGTATTTCTTGTTTTATTGACATGTGTGTCTATCATTACCGTTAATGTCTTGACTTCTTTAGGACATAAGCTTGGAAATCAGGTAGTATAAGCCTTCCAGCTTCGTTGTTTTTTAGAAGTTGTTTTGGCTGTTCTCGATTGTCTGCATGTCTCTAAATGTGAGAATCCACCTTTTAGTTTCTCTGAAAAAACCTGCTAGCATTTTGATATGATTTGCATCTAATCTACATGTAACAGTACTGAGTATTCCAACCCATTAATCTGGTATATCCCTTCATTTATTTAAGTTCTCTTTAGTTTCTCTCAGCAGTGTTGTGTAGTTTTCACTGTAGAGATCAGGCATGTCTTTTTAAAAATTTTTAAAAAGAGCCTATGTTTTGGTATTGTAGTTAACTACTTATTTGCATGTGGCCCTGAAAGGAGGCCATGTAATAAACTTGGAAATTGTTGCTTTGAAATTAAAATGGAAACACCTAATACCTACTGAAGTCAAAAGGAGGTTCCTTGCTTTGAATTCAGACATACCATCTCCTGGCAAATAGCTTCACGCACTATTGTGAGGACACTAATCATTTGTGTATGTTGATACTGTACTAGCAATCTTGATGAACCCTCTTGTTAACTAACTCACTACATTTTCTAATAGTGTGACTATAGATTTCTTGAATTTACTGTGTAAGTAATATTTGAAAGTATTTTTCTATTCCATTCAGTCTTATAATCAGTACTTTGCGTGTGTGTGTGTGTGTGTTATGGTATTAGATTTGTAGACAGTGTAGAATTATATGGTATTGGGTAAATCTTGTCATGTTTCTATGAAGTTATGAAATGATCCCTGGACCCTGAGATCATGACGTGAGCCAAAGGCAGAAGCTTTAACCCAGTGAGCCACCCAGGTGCCCTGCAGGATTTTTTCTTAATTTTTTTTTTTCTAAAAGTTTTATACATTGGACTGTGATACATTTTGAGTTAATTTTTGTGTATGTGTTAGGTAGGGGTCATGATAATTTTTTTCCCAATGAAAATCAGTTCCAGTATCAGTTCTCAGATTTAGTGTTAAGTGTGATGTTTGCCATAGGTTTTAAAACCATACAGCTTTATTTAGTTAAGAAAATTACTAGTCCTGGTTTGCTAAGAATTTTTATTATCAAATTTTATTGTATGCATTTTTAGTGTTTATTGAGATAAGTCATATGAGTTTTTACCTTTAACCTGTTAATTTACTGAGTATAATTGGATTCAATTTGATGGTTTTTTGCATATATGTTTGTGAGATTGGTCTGTATTTTTTTGGACTTGCTCTGTGTGGTTTTGATAGGAAGATTGTATAATCTTTTAAGATGAATTGGAGATCTTTTTGTTATAGATCTAGAATTCTGTGTAAATCAGGGAAAATGTGTTATAAAGTTGTAAAAGGATTAAATGAGGTAATTAATTTTAAGCAATCAGTAGTATACTATTTAGCATAAGTGATTAGATGAAAGAAGACAGTACTTAATGATATAGCATAAACAAAGTGTAATATATCCAGGGAATTTAGAACTTGACCCATGGGAGAATTCCAGGGGTAGAATCTAGAAAAGTAATCTCATACTAGAGCAGAAGAGGGGAAAGTTGAGTGTAAATTCATTATCTGCAGAAGTATTATCAGGGTATTACAGATGTAATTGGAATTGAACTGTTGTGAAATTGTGAAACATTGCCTTTTCATAGATTCTGAAGAATATTCTGGGAAAAGATAATTAGAACTTTAATAATAGAATTTCTCTGTGTATTTAATTAGCAGAATTTGTAACAGTAAAAAGAAATGATTTGTCTTCAAAATTCATTCATTCAAAACTAATTCCAACATCCATTTGAAAATGAAGATTTAGAATTATGTAAAAATTGTAGAATTGATCTCAGATTGTCTTTTATCCCCCCCCCCCACAATTTTACTTTAATTCTTCCTTTTTAATCTGGAGATTAAATAGTGTAAATTTAATTTCAGCTGTTTCTGAATCATTATCAAGGTAAAACCAAATTATCTTTTTTAACTACTGTTGTCAAGAAGGTAGCAAAGTAAAAGATAATAACTTAGGCTGCATTGACAATAGGAAAATGTAAGGTTATGAGAATAATTTGTAACAGAAAAGCAAAAGCCTTTATTATTATTATTTTTCTTTATTTTTTATATTATTTTTTACAAACCCATGTGTTGAGGGCTGACTTTCTTTTTTTTTTTAAAGATTTTATTTATTTATTTGACAGAGAGAAATCGCAAGTAGATGGAGAGGCAGGCAGAGAGAGAAAGAGGGAAGCAGGCTCCCTGCTGAGCAGAGAGCCCCATGCTGGCCTGGATCCCAGGACCTTGAGATCATGACCTGAGCGGAAGGCAGCGGCTTAACCCACTGAGCCACCCAGGCGCCCGAGGGCTGACTTTCAATAGATCGCAGCAAAGGAGCTGCTCTGGGGCTACCTATGAAACCCCGACCCAGAAGCAGGTCCTCTATGAATGGTTTACCACCAGATTCCCCAGGAAGGTGCTTTGTGTGACCAGTGAAGGGGCCACCCCCTTTCAGGCCTTGCCCAGTTTCCTGGGACAAGGGGCTCTCCACACATGACCCCAGGGATGCGTGTTGGGGCACACCACACCATGCAGGACACTTGGGGCCCACCGGCTGGGATGGTGGGGGACCGGGTATCCAAGGCCAACCGTGGCTACAAGGTGCTGCCATTTAGTTCCGCCTTGGTGAGATTCTGATTTAGAGATGTTTAGTCATAATCCCACAGATGGTAGCTTCACCCCATAAAAACAAAAGCCTTATTCTGAATTGATAATCATAATGAAAGCAAGCTCCATTAGGGCTGGGGTTTTTGTCTTTTTTAAAAAAAAAATACGAATGACTTATTTTTTCTGTCATTTAAAGAGATTCCATTCCTTTCCTTTTCCTTCCTTCCTTCTTCCGCCCCTCCCTCCCTTTCCCGAATGTGGAACTTGAACTCATGACCCTGAGATCAAGGGTCACATGCCCTCCTGACTGACTGAGCCAACCACGAGCCCCGGGATTTGTGTCTTTTGAACTGTTGTGTCTGCAGTGCCTAGAATAGTGTGTAGCACGTGATAGGCACTCAGTAAATATTTATCGAATGAAGTGGTCAATGAAAAGCTGCTGATGTCTTCATATGAAAGATACAGGGACACCGTGGTTATGAAATTTTTAACATTTAAAAAAATGCAACTACATGTCACATTCAATTTCCAAACAAAAATATAAACCATTTAGCAAAAGAAAAAAGTGTTTTTCAAGGAAAATGATATGCTAGGACAGAATTTAAAGCTAGATAGATTTAAGAAAGAAATAACTACTTTTGTTTGGTTTTATGTAATATGGGGATGATTTGTCCCTACAGAGTTGTTATAGAAGGATTAAATGAAGTAATTTAAAGCACTTTGCATTCAACAGTGGGTTGAGAAAAGATAGCAATATATGTGTATATTTACCTCCTGACTTACATGGAATACACATACAAATATACAAGCATACCCTGCTTTAAGAAAAATTGAATTTATAAGGTAAATATGGGACTTGGATGACAAGGGGAGTTATTACAGGAATTAAAAAAAAGCCACTTAGGCATTTATGGAAATGGAATTTATAGTCAGTTTTTTATAACACATCTATTTAAGTAAGCGAGATGCATTTACATAATGCTTCTTGGCGGAAATTGTAGACAGATTCATTCTTTCTGAACCCTGGTCTGGGAATCCCCTTTTTTCATCCATTCAGAAATTCCACTGAAAGCTTGTACCTCCAGGGCTCTGTCAGGTGCCAAATGGATCAGGAGAGCTTAAGATAGAATTACCAGCTTTAAGTTTAATCTAATCCAAGGTTCAGCAAATGTTTTTTAAGGGCCAGATAGTAAATATTTTTAGTTTCGTGGACCATGTTGTCTCTGTCTCAACTGTTTCTGCTTTGCCATCATAGCACAAAAGCACTATATTCTGGTGTTCTTACATAAGCAAATGAATATAGCTGTGTTCCAATAAAACATTATTTACAAAAGCAGGTAACAGGCCACAGTGGGCCTTTGGATCAAAGTTTGACAATCAATGATCGAATACATTCTCCTTAAAAGACTACCTTATATCTTAAGTGTGCCTTCCTTTCTTTTTAATAAAGTATAAAGGTGAGGAAAATGTAAGTTTAATATAAAACTATTTTTGTTTTAAAATTTGCTTCTGTAAATTATAAGAGTTGAAATAAGTTTTTCTTCTGTTTATAGTAAGTCATTGGTAAGCCCCTGGTACTTCGCCAAGATGTTTTATGTAAGTAATTAATGAAATGTATAAATTTGAAAGGAAAATTAAGCCTTTTTTCCCCCCATAAAAATCACATCTCATGTCTTTGTTATAATAGAGAACTCCATGTATGGTCATGCTACCTATGTCCCAATAATGTTCTTAGTGACTTACAGAAATGGCTTTTGTATGGTTAAACTAATTATAATGATATGTTCAGGTAGCTTCTGTATTTGCTGCTATAATGATTCTTATTCGGAACAGTGTAATTACCCCAGGTAGTTGGTAGCTTGCTTGGATCCCTTGATATGTATCTCATTAATGATGTTTGTAGCAGATGTTTATTCTAATGACTGGAGCTGAATGTTCAGACAGGAACAGGAGGATAAGGTAATGAGACTCTAGACAAGAAAAGTCGTACATGCTGAGAAGAATATTAAAGAGGTTTCAGATGTCTCTGGAATAATTTTCAGTGAACCTCAAACAAAACCAAAATATGTTTTATGCTATTTAGGAACAGAATGAGTAAGTCAAATTATGATCAATTAAGTTATGTGTATACTACTTTAATTTGGATTTGTTCACTTAGCTATTTTTCAGTTCCACTTGAGGGAAGAGATTAGAGCAAATACAAATTTCTCTTTAGTTCTGTTTTTCTTTTGACTGCCAAGCAAATTGTTCTTTATATAGCATAAGAACTTTGAATATTGGAACTAATAAGAATTTATCATTTATTTACTAATAAGTATTAATTGTAGCCATACATTATATTTAATATTTAGAGACTTATTAATATATAAAGTTATACCTGGAAAGGATTTAAAATTTTAGAACTGTTTGAGAGAAACTTAGATTTTTATGTAAGTGTCTAAGGGGCCAGAATCCAGAAAATAAGATATTTGCTTCAATTGTACAAGTAGATAGTGGCAAAATCAGCAATACAGCTCTGGTCTTCTGTAGCTTTTTTCTTTATTCTATATTCTAGTATTTGGGCTTTTAAAATTTGGTTTATGGTTGCCTTTTCTTATTATGCAGATGACTAATCTTGGGGCTTGCTAAATGTTTAGCATCATACTTCTGGTGGTAAGCAGAAACCCTTAGGATGTAGCGCAGATTACATCACTTAGAGACTCCAGCCCTGTTTTTTATAGTAGTTTCATTGGAACCTACTGGGAGGAAGCCAGGCCAGTTTTTTTGTAGCTGGGGATGCTGGGGGGCGGACACAATAATGCTGACTCCTGTGTTTCTCTCTGATCATGGAGAAGGGAAACTAACGAAGAGTGATTGAGGTCAGTCAGAGACACAGTTTAATGATCTGAAGCTATAGTTTATATCTGATGGTAAATTGGTTAAAAAGAAAGTGGAGCTCATTTTATTCCTTCTTTAAGCCCAACTCTTTCTTGGAGCCCCAATATATAAAATAAGTCAAAGTGGTACCACTTTTGTTGTTGCACATTTCTGGAGAGGTGTGGGGTTGCACATGGTGGTCTCTCATGTCATGGTGGGACTTCTTAGGGCAACAAGCCCCAAACACCTAGTGGTGTTTGGGTCACATTACCATCACGATTATACTACCATATAGGTTACTTTTATTAAAAAGAATTCAGAGGTACAAATTCAGTAGGCCTTGCTTGGCTTGGTGAATGTGAATCTGCTTTGAAAAGTATCTGAGTTGGTTCTGATTTCTCCGCAGGTTTGGAAGCTACTGCTCTTAGCACCATGTAGAATATAGTGTAGAAATCCGTGCTCTGAATCAGAGTAATATTTAGCCAGCCATTGAGTTGAGGATATGGCTGATAATTTGATCATTAACTGATGAAAGGGCATACATATAAAATGCTTAGTATGGTATTCAGTGGACATTAGTTATTGTTGTCATAGCTAAAGACTGCTTGGAAAACTATTTTTACATGGGAAACAACATTTTGTTTCCTAGAGTCCATTCACAATTCTCTTAGGGTCTGGTATAGTTACTGTACAAGAAGAAAAGTAGGTGTTAGTCAATAAAACTAGTATCTCAAAACCCAACTTTTGAAATAGATACCAGCTAGTCATATCCTTAGGATTTACTAATGGGTAAAAAAATCCTTTAAGTATTAGCTTCTTTGATTAAATGCTAAATATAAGAGTTATTCCTAATTAATAGAGATATTGTATCTGAAGTGGTACTTAAAAATAAAAATCAAGCAAATTCAATACCTGTTACCAAATCTGGCTAGAGAACTCTTATAGCTTAACAGATGTAGGTAAAACCTGTTGCAAATATAGGTGCAGCCCCAAGGTAGAATTTGCAGTTGTCCATATTCTAGGGGTAGCAAACATCTGGAACTTTGAAATATTAAAAAAAATCATTTTTTTGGTTAACATTTCTAAGTATATATATTTTAAAATAGAGCTAGGCTACAGGGCCCAAATGCATGAAAGGAAATAATATAGGATAAAGAGATGATTTTGTTTCTTAGTTTATTTGTATGGTCAGTAGGTTGAACATTTGAACATTTACTATATGCCAAAATTAGAACTAAGCTGTATGATTATTTTTATATAATTTTTTATCTTAACATGAACATTTTCCATTTTTAAAGTATACTTTTAAAATTATTGCTTAATTGCTGTCAAGATAAAATTATTTGCTTTCTATTGAGACATTTAGGCCTTTTTTTTGTATGTGTTAGAAACAACTGTAATGATCTTATATCCATCTTTGTGCTGGTTATGATAAATATAGTACTTCGATACTTAAAGTACTTAGATAAAGAGTATGGAAACTTCTGAAGTCCTCAATATATTTTGTAAAGGCTGTGTGGTACTCCCCAAATATCATCATTGCCCATTTCACTGCATCCTTGGCAATTTTGGGTAGTTTCTTTCTTTTTTTGCGGGGGGGGGGGACTTTCATAAAAGTCAAGTTGACAATCAAAAAAAAATTTTTATTATTGTTTTAATTAGTGTTTTTTTTTCTTTCTAATGTTAATGTGGTTTCTGGAGTTTATTGTGTATTTAGGCCTACAGTAACATTTTTTTTAGCAATAGATTTTTTTTAACAGGTAACACTTGTTGAGCACTTACGTATACTAGACATTGTTCTGAGCACTTTTCATAGAGTGTCTCATTTAATGCACATACTCTATACAGTGTAGATACTGTTAGTATCCTGGTTTATGAATTAGGAAAATGAAGCACATGAAGGTAAGTAAGTACTCCAAACCCATAAGGTTATTTAAGTAACAGGACTGGCAGTTGAATGCAGACCTAGGATCTTTACCACTGTACTGTATTTCTATATTGCCAGGTGATGTCTTCATTACTCTTTTTTTCAATATCTCTTTGGTTATTTTTACTGTTTTATTCTTATAGGTGCATTTTTGCCTTAGTTTATACTTACTCTGATATTGTCTGCCTTATAAAACATTATATAGGGAGATTAAAAGTTCTTCTTATAAGAACTTTTATCCGACTCCTTGGGATAATTAGTGTTAAGAGTTGGATGTTTGGTTCCTATGGACATTGTCTGCATTCATCTACCTATCTGCTACCTTCTTCCCTCTCCGCCTGATCCTTCATAAATGAGATATGATACGTACTATTCTATTACAAGTAACCTATAGAAAAACTTTATCAGTTTTTCTCATATTGCTTTGTGATGGTAATTGGAATGGCATTGCTGCGTTCACTAAATGGGAGAATCAATATGTTTGCAGAAATAATATATATATTTTTTGCTTTATTGGTAACTATTAAATGAGTATAGGCCCTAGAAGGTGTCAGAGACAATACAGTACACTGTAGGAAAACAAAATAGGATTACTACCCTGAAGCAGCTTTAAGATACAAGAGTTGTCATAAACTGTGAACAGTACAAAACAGAATAAATTCAATAGAGGTACCAAAGAGCTACTAAGGAGCATTACTGGTATTCCATATGAATACCAGTGATTTTAGGAATATAATATTGGTTGTCCTAGATGGTTTTGAAATTTTGAAAGTGGTTTAAATAAAAGATCCTAACACATTTATTATTTAGTATTGAAGAGTGCTACTGACCAGACTGAAGAACATTTGCCCTCTACCCCTATTTTAGCTCTGGAGCTGTATGTTAGGTGAACTGTTAAATGGATTTCATACTTGTTTTTTCACAATTCCATCATATTTTCAGGACTGGTTATTTGCTCAAGTGCTCGAGTCTATTATGTGTGATTATAGAAATGGCAACTACTAGCTTGGATATAAAAGGGGAAAAAATCTGTTCCTCTTTGTGAAGCCGTGAAAAATTGTTGAAGGAATTACAATCTATTTTTAAAGAATGCACATTATAAACAAATGAAAATTGGAAGTAATCAGCCATGTCAGGAATAAATGCAAAATAAAACAAACCTTTGGAATATTTCTTTTGATCTTCTCTTTTTATGAAGACTCATTGCTTTACAAAAATCAAAATGATTTGTGTCTTTGTGTCTTTTTGATACATGGTATTGCCCAAACCATTGTAAGTGGCTTTTAAATTTTATCCCAGATCAAAGCAAATCTGAGCAGTGGATGTGGTATTACTCTCTGATGGAGGACTGCTTAAAAGGATACAGTATTTTACATATTTAATTTGTGTGACTACGAAGTTCTAAAAAGCATAACCTGTTAACGTTCATGATAATTAGTGCAAATGAATATATCATTTGATTTTATGCTTTGAAGTCTGGCAAAGATACTCGATATTCTCACTATGAACAGAGCTACTTAATCTGAGAGTAACTAATTAAAATAACCAAGAGAGCTTCTTATCTATAGAACTGGTAGGTTCATGAGATTTGTTTACAAGGATTAGAACTAATTACCTGATTTGTGCAATGAATAATAATTTTTCAGTATTCCATTATGCTGAAAGCTTTTCAAATCCTCTTAATTAGGTCAAGATGAATGAATATGTCTCTACCTTACTAAACCTTTTCCATAATTAGTAGTTGTGACTTTTTCTAATTTGGACTTAATATTTCAGTAAAAATATCTTTTTGACTTATGATTGTGATTTTGTAATAACGAAAACACAGTAGTGTTTTTAATATATGTGCTGTAGAAGCGAGCACCAGTAGTGTTTTTAAAACTGTTTTTCCCCATTATAAAAGTAATTTGTATTAATTATAGAAAATTTAGAAAATGAAGATAAGGAAACGGACAAAAATGAAAAGCATCTGTAATCTTCACCAGTTAAGAGATGGTTGCTGCTTTCATTTTGGTGTGTATGCTTTTAGACCTTCCTCTCTTACATGTATTATTTTGTTTAGTTAAATGAAAATATTCCCCAGTATTTTCCAGTGTGTTTATGTGCCAAGTACCATTCTAGGTTCTGGAAATTTATTACAGTGGTTCCTGCTATAATGGAGCTTTTATTAGGTGGACTGTGTTTTCAACATTAACTGTTTAGTATCTGTGATTTATAGGTTAGTAATCTGCTGTTTTTACTTAATTCATCCAAAATATTTTTCCATTTCATTAAACATTTTTCTTGTAGATGACTAAAAATGAAACTCTTTCTTTATTAAGGTCATACTTGCTCATGGTTAAAAAAAATAGGACTGGAAAGCTTATAATGTAGAGGACTAGAACCTTTCCCCATTCCTTCCTTCTCTCTGTCAGTCCTACTCACTAAAGGCAAGCACTTTTAACCATTTCTGGTTTTTACTTATTCTGTGCTTATCCCCAGATCTCTGAATAATATGATTATATCTCTGTTTATTAATAAACTTTAGGTGAGTTCTTAGAGTGGTCATGGAAGATGTAGCTCAACCAAAATCTTTGTGCTTACCTTTCCTTCTGGTTTCTCATCCAGGTTATACTATTCTTGTTGGTTCTTTAGTGATCAAGCCTTTGTTTTATTTTTTGTAAATTTTATTTATTTACAAAAAAAAAGATTTTCTTTATTTATTTTGACAGAGAGAGATCACAAGTAGGCAGAGAGGCAGGCAGAGAGAGAAGGGGAAGCAGGCTCCCCACTGAGCAGAGAGCTCGATGCAGGGCCTATCCCAGGACCCTGAGACTGTGATCTGAGATGAAAGAGGCTCTAACCCACTGAGCCACCCAGGCACCCCAAGCCTTTGTTTTTAATCCTACCTTCACTCTTCTGATAACCCCTGTATTTGTTGACTTTTCATATTTGTAAGGTGAGGACTTTAGAGTTCCCTTGTCTTCTCCTACCTATTATGTCAACTCTAACTTTAATATTGTTAACTTCATTTACATTTATATGCTGTTTGGTATGCATAGTTAAAAAAAAATTTTTTTTTTTTTTTTTATTTGACACAGAGAGAGCGCATGTGAGAGAGAGAGAGAGTACAAGCAGGGGGAGTGGGAGAGGGAGAAGTAGGCTGAGCTGAGCTGGGAGCAGGATTTGGAGCAGAGGGAGCAGGGAGCTGAGCAGGGACCAGGACCCTGGGATCATGACCTGAGCCAAAGACAGACGCTTAATTTTGATTGACTGAGCCATCCAGGTGTCCCTTTAAATATTTTTTTCTTAAGTTTGTGGTTGAATTGAAATAGTGAAAATACTTAAAATGTTTTCACTGGAACTATTTAGATTATTGGGAAGGATTAACCTCTGTGCAGTGGTTCTTGGGACTTCTCAGTCTATTGCTTCACTTGATCTTAGCCGAAAGGCCAAGAAGCGATTCTCTCAATCTATTTCTTGTTGACTAGAAATTTATTGAAATAGTTCATCTACTGATTCTCTTCCCTTCTTCCCTTATCTTCATTGTCGTGTGTTGCATTAGTTATCTGTTGCTACCTAACAAATTACCTCAAAGTTACCCTCAAAATTAGCAGTTTAAATAAGAAACACTTCTTATCTCATAGATTTTGGAAGCAGTTTAGTTGGGTGGTTCTAGCTCTTTTGAGGTTCCCTTCAAATTTTTCCAAGCCTGCTGTTATCTCAAAGCTCCACTACTGACCTCACTCCTGTGGTTGAGGGCAGGTCTCAGTTCTTCACTGGCTCTTGGCCTGAAGCCTCCATTCCTTGCCCTTTGGGTCTGTCCATAGGCTGTGGAGTGGAAGGGTGGGGGGAACTTTTTTTTTCTATCCTCTGGAGAAATTGTTTGGGGGCCTGTGAATTAAACTGACTAAAGACCTGAAAGAAAAACAAAGTTTATTCATATGCATATGCAAGTTCATGAAAGAAATAGTTTGCTAAGAGATTAAAATTAGGGATTTATATACCTAACGTAATAGAGGAAAGGAGTGGGGAAGGAAAGAGTGCTACAGGAAGAACAAAAGGGTTTCTTTGAGAAAGGCAAATGGGTTTTTAGGGGAAAAATGGGAAATAAGAAAGTTTATAATAATGTTTATTTATGCCAGCATGAATGGTCTTTTTTGTCTTCCTCATGGCTGTAAATCTGCCCCCTATTCCCATCCAGAGGATTTAAGACAGTTTCACTTATTCTTCTTGGGAATGAAGCTTCTCTGTAGAGGGAGTTTATGGCAGCTTCACTCCCAGAAGTTTCTGCATTTAGTCGGATAAGGGAAGCTCAGAGGAGGCTTCATTCTGCATCTGTTGAATCTCAAATGTCTTCAGCTTAAAAATAATCATACTAACTCTGGGATTCCAAGTGGGTCCCTACAGCTGCTTGAGTGTCTTCACCACATGGCAGCCAGCTTCGCCACAGAACAAGTGATCTGAGAGAGAGTAGTTACTCCCAAGATATCCGAGATGGAAGCAGTAGTTTTTTTATAATCTAATCTCAAAAATGACATACAATCACTTTTGCCATATTCTGTTTGTTGGAAGTGAGATACAAAAATCTAGCCTTCACTGAAGGGGGAAAGGAAATTAAGTTCTACTTCTTGAAGGGGGTGGGGGAGAGTATCAGAATTTGTGGACTTGTCATATTTTAAAATCACCAGATGGCTATGTATGTATGTTAAAAAAAAATTTTTTTTTTGGTTATTTTGATAGTGTCTTGGGAAGAAAAGGACTCATATTGGATCTCTATATTTCATTGTATAAATGTACCATAATTTATTTGACAAATTCTGTGTGGTTAGAAATTTAGATTATTCTGAAAATTTTGCCTTTTATAACAGTACTGTGATAGTGTTATTCTAGATAACTTTTTCATATGTGTAATTATTCATCTGATAATTCATTATAATTATTGTTATATTCTATATGCTGTAGACTATGTTTATGGGACTATACATAAATCTTTTTTAAAGTAAAAAAACTTTCAGTGTATTACATGTTTTTGTAGTATTTTTTGCAGAGATATTTTAAGGACTGTGTTCTGAGATAAGTGTATTTTAATGATTTATTGAACTGATTCATACCTGAAAGTATTTTTTCCTATCCCATTTGGTTTAGTTTTGGCATTTTTATGACTTCACTAGATGGCAGCAGAGGACCACTTAACTCAGCTTGCTTTTGTGAAGCGGTAGGAGAACCCAGTGCCTTGTAACATTTAAAACATATCAAAATATTAGTTTGGGATTATTAAGAATTTAGTAAGGATTGGGGGTTCACGTATACAAGGATATTGAGAGCATAGTATACTGTTTCGATAATGTTGACATATTCTTTTGTGCATTGCATCTAAATTATATTTGTAGTTAACTATATAGTGTCATTTTGAAAGTATTTTTGTAAATAAGATTAAACCATGTTAAAATCCCTGAAACTATTTTGTCTGCTTCAGAAGACTACAATGTTTGTATGTAGGAATCCCAGAATGATGTGAAGATTTTCTTTTATTCCATGTGGGCTTTTTGCTCTTAGTTGTCTGTGTTGGGAGCAAAGGAGTCTAATAGAAAAACTTACGCTGGGATATAGCTCCTTTATTTATTTTAGATGGTGAAATTTATAGTCCGAGGATAGAAAAGTCATTTGACTTGTGTGTGGTATGTGAAGAATAGTGATTTTGACATATGTGCTCTAATTATATTTTAGGAAGAAATTTCTATGACGGTATTTTTTTTCCTTTAAAAATTGTATATAGTATTTTTACTTTCTTGGGGAACTCTATTCAGTTTTTGCACGTTTCTGGAATTTGGTTTCCAAAAGTTTGCATTAGTATCTGTGAACTAGTTAAAGAAATTGAAAATAAGGAATTCTGATAGCTCTTTTTAAAATTGTGAAGTCTGATTTGAAGATTTTATAAGCAACCCAGCCTAGTACACAGCGTCTCTGGCTCTTAGCCCAGCTCTAATGTTGTTGGTGTTGCTGATATTTTTGCTGGCAGGTGAGCTCTTGGACAAATTTTATTTCAGTAACACTTTGGAATTTAGAAAATTTAATTTTTCAAATACTTCTGCATGGGCAGAGAACCAAATTTTGTCTCCATGAATTATTTGGAATGGCATTTAAGCCCTTTATGTCTTGTATTAGCCTGATGATATAACTTGTGGCTGGAGGTACAAAGTACAGTATGTAACTATAACAAATAAAATTGCTACTCAAATTATAAGTTCAGGCAACTGCACAGTGAATCTCCTCTGTGATCTGGCCTTGGTAGTTGCCTTAATATAATGGGTCTATATTATATTAATTTTTTTTATTTTTATTTTCATTTATTTTTATTTTTTTATTATTATTTTTTAAAAAGATTTTATTTATTTATTTGACAGAGAGAAATCACAAGTAGATGGAGAGGCAGGCAGAGAGAGAGAGGGGGAAGCAGGCTCCCTGCTGAGCAGAGAGCCCAATGCGGGACTCGATCCCAGGACCCTGAGATCATGACCCGAGCCCAAGGCAGCGGCCTAACCCACTGAGCCACCCAGGCGCCCCATATATTGTATTAATTTTTGTAGCCTCAGTAGTATTTAGCTTCTTATATTTAGTATTTAGCTGTTCAGATTGGTGCATCTAGAGTATCTCCTGATACTTTTATGTGAACATGAACAGAAACTAGTGGAAACCAGTTAATTTCTAATAGTGTGATCCATTAAGCATTATTTACTAATAAATGGAGAAATTAAAAATAATTTAGAACTGGTGCACCTAGATATAATTTTACTTACTACATTTTCTCTATGTGCGTGTCTTTCCTAAAAATACTTAGTTGTGCTGTTAGCCCATTTGTAAATTTAAAATTAATACTTGATGATCTTTATGGTAAAGTATAATATGTGTGTTGAAAATAAATCATTATAGATTAGGTTTTTCTGTTTTGCTAAAATAAATATCAAAATATTCATTGTTCTAGTAGAAATAATATGAAAATAAAAAGTTGTTGCTTGCTTTAAAGACAATTTCTAATTTTTTTTTTTAGATTTTATTTATTTATTTGACAGACAGAGATCACAAGTACGCAGAGAGGCAGGCAGAGAAAGAGGAGGAAGCAGGCTCCCTGTGGAGCAGAGAGCCTGATGCAGGGCTCGATCCCAGAACCCTGGGATCATGACCTGAGCCGAAGGCAGAGGCTTTAACCCACTGAGCCACCCAGGTGCCCCCAATTTCTAATTTTTGACGTATTTTAAATGATAGCTCTTCCGACTATATACTTGGAACTACCAAATAAAATATTTAAATGTGTGGCCACTTTCAGTGGCAAAGTTCTGAGAGGAAAATTAGTTTGTACATATTTAAAAAAAAGAAAATTTAAGACCTGGTCATGGGGTGCCTGGCTGGCTCAGTCAGTAGAGCTTGTGACTCTTGATCTTGGGCTTGTGAGTTTGAGCCTCATGTTGGTTGCAGATATGACTTAAAAATAACATCTTAAAAAAAACCCGCAAAAACCTGGTTCATGCCCTTAAATGGGTCAAACTCTAATTGCTGTGTTAACATGGGAATACATGAGAGCATAATATGAAATGCAATTGCATGTAAATGGCATGGCATGGGAACATAGGGTTCTTAGAAGGAGGATGATTACTGAAGGTTGAGTAATATGGGCAAGAGGAGGGAAACAGCTGAGCTGGACAGTGCTGACTAATAATTGGTGATAAATCCAGAATTTATTTAACTTCTGGTCCCTGGGGAGGTAGGTGCTTAGACCAAAGGAAGAGAATTGTTAGTCGTGGTGCCTGGGTTAAATCTTTTGTCTATATTTTTAAATATGTCAGAGTTTTAATGATCGCTAAGCCTCAAATCTTTGATTTAAATTTTGCATTAATGTCAACTCCTACTTCTTGAATTATACTTAGGAATTTGTAAGGTAGGGGATCCTTTATCTCTTTTATCTCAGTCTTCTTGAAGTTTAAGGCCATTTGAAATTGCTGAGTTAGTTGGTTAGCCCGGTGGCTTTTGAGGGACTTAAAAGAGCTGTGTTTGAAATACAGTGGTAAGAGTATTTTCTTTCCTTCTTTCTCTCTCTCTCTTTTTATTTTTTTTAGAGAATATTTTCCATAGTGATTTAGAAGGCAGGGAAATGAACATTTGCTGTGGAAGGGGAAGCAGACTAAACTTTGGTGAATGAAAGAGTATAAGAAAGTGAGTGGTGTCACAGCTGACATTACCAAGATATCCCCAAGGGGTTACCCTGCAGGGGGTACTGGAAGACCCTATAGTAATTAGCCCCTCAGTCATTCCCCCAACATTTTATTTCCTATTTTTAGTTATCATTCAAGGGCTATTAGGTAAACCTTTTTTGGGACTCAGTGAAAACTTTTACTAAAAGTAGATTATATTAGCATTAATTCAGTTAGTCTAGATAATATAGTGAGTTTCAAAAGTTGCATAATATAAAATGTGAAAACTAGAGTACTGTGATTGGGATTAACTTGTCGTTTGCATAGTCTTTTTCTTCTCTTTCATAGTCCTCTTTGTTCCTTTTCCTTGAGTTAGTATTAAGAATATTTCTATAATAAGATAGGAAAAATCTACTCGAATGTAACTTTTGGACAAGCAGTTTTGTGAAAGTTCCTTTTTTCCATGTTTTAAAAAATTTTTAATTTTTTTGTTTGATTTTATCTGTTTGGCTCTTTTTTTCAATTCAATTAGTCAACATATAGTACATCATTAGTTTTTGATATAATGTTCAGTGATTCATTAGTTGTATATAGTTAGTGCTTATTACATCATGTGCCTGCCTTAATGTCCATCACCCGGTTATCCCATCCCTGACCCGCCTCCCTTTCCTCAATCCTCAGGTTTTTTTCCTGGAGTCTCTCATGGTTTGTCTCCCTCTCTGATTTCTTCCCATTCAGTTTTCCTTCCCTGTTCCTATGATCCTTTGCACTATTCCTTATATTCCACATATGAGTGAAACCATATGATAATTGTCTTTCTCTACTTGACTTATTTCACTTAGCATAATACCCTCCAGTTCCATCCATGGCAGTGCAAATGGTAGGTATTCATCCTTTCTGATGGCTGAGTAATATTCCATTATATACATGAGCCACATCTTCTTTATTCATTCATGTGTAGAAGGACATTTTGGCTTCTACTACAGTTTGGTTGTTTTGAACACTGCTGCTATGAACATTGGGTACATGTGCCCCTTCTTTTCACTACATCTGTATCTTTGGGGTAAATACCCAGTAGTGCTGTTGCTGGGTCATTGGGTAGCTCTATCTTTAACTTCTTGAGGAACCTCCATACTGTTTTCCAGAGTGGCTGTACCAGCTTGCATTCCCATCAACAGTGTAAGAGGGTTCCCTGTTCTCCACATCTTTGTCAACATTTGCTGTTTCCTGTCTTATTAATTTTAGCCATTCTAACTGGTGTAAGGTGTAAGGTGGTATCTCATTGTGGGTTTTTTTGTTTTCTTTTGTTTTGTTTGACTGACAAGAACTTAATTATAGGACATAGGATACAGGATGTTGGAAGGGACAGGAACTGAGGGGGAGAACTGGCTCCCCCACCTCAGTTCTGTGGCCAAACCTCTGTATGACTGTGCCTTGGTTTTGACACCTCTGCTGTGTCAGTTTTCTTAAAGGCCACACCTGCTGCCCACCTAGGGCCAGCCCAGGCAGCACTGAGGGCCAGGGGGCTCACAGATGTCTGGTGTGTCCTCCACCTGCTGGGCCTTCAAACCTTGCAGGGCTGGCTCTCTGGCCCAGAAATTCCAGGGGCACTAAGAATGGGTTCAGGGGCAGACCCCAGCTGCTTGCCAAGCAGACCTTGGTTCACTGGGATGGGCATTCTCTGGAGCATGGGTGCAGCCTGGCTGGCCTTTTCTTGCCCCTGGGAGCTTGTCCTGGCATCCTCAGCTCTGGGTGCCAGGACCTCCGTGGCTGGGTCTGGCTGAGGGACTGTCAGGTGCATGTACATATATGACATGTGTTTAACTGGGGCATCACAGGGCAGGCGGAGCAGCTCCTCGGGAAGTGCCATGAGCAGCTCAAGAGCCACCACTGCCTCAACTGTAGTCTCGTTGTGGTTTTGATTTGTGGTTCCCTGATGGCAAGTGATGTGGAGGATTTTTACATGTGTCTGTTAGCCATTTGTATGTCTTCTTTGGGAAAGTGTCTGTTCTTGTCTTCTGCCCGTTTCACAACAAAGGAAAGAACCAGAGACCGTGTTCTCTGCTGTAGAGCTAATTGATACGGATATAAGTAAGATGTCAGAGATGGAAATTCGGGTAACAATTATGAAGTTAATACCTAGACTTGAAAAAAGCATAAATGACAATACAGAATCTCTAAGGGGGGAAATGAGCTTTAGTAAGGCCAAACTTAAAAAATGCTATGAATGAGATGCAGTCTAAATTGGATGCCCTAATAGCCAGGGTCAGTGAGGTAGAAGAGAGAATAAGTCATCTAGAGGACAGGCTGATGGAAAAAAAGGAAGTTGAGGAAAAGAGAGAAGGACAACTAATAGCCCATGAAAAAAGGCTTTGAGAATTTAATTACTCCTTGAAATGAACAATGTCAGATTTATCAGGATCCTAGAGGGGGTGGGGAGAGAGAGAGGGCTAGAAGGTATATTTGAGCAAATCGTGGCTGAGAACTTCCTTGATTTTGTGAAGGAAGCAAGCATTCATGTCCAGGAGGCAGAGAAATCCCAAAAATCAACAAAAAGTCTCCCCAAATCAATAAAGATGGCTAGGGAAGGGAGGTTTCTTACATATGGAGGGAGGAACATCAGAATAACATCAGAACTATCCACAGAGACCTGGCAAACCAAAAAGGGCTGGCAAGACATTTTCAGGGTACTAAATGAGAAGAACATGCAGCCAGGAATACTTTATCCAGCAAGGCTACCACTCAGAATGGAAGGAGAGATAAAGAGCTTCCAGGACAGACAGAAACTGAAAGAATATGTGACTGCCAACCCAGCCCTGCAAGATATATTAAGGGGATTCTGTAAGTGAAGAGAGACCCTAAGACCCTAAGAGCGAAATAGACCAGAAAGTAACAGAGGCAATTTACAGAGGTGCAGGGACTTTACAGGCAATACCGTGGCACTAAATTCATATCTTTGAATAGTTACTCTGAATGTAATTGGGCTGAATGCTCCAACCAAAAGACAGGGTATTAGATTGGATAAAGAAGGAAGAACCATCCCTATGCTCCAGACTGAAAGTGAGGGGGTGGAGACCCATTTACCACACTCATGGAACTCAAAAGAGACCTAGGGTAGCAATTATTATAATTAGACAAATTAGATTTTAAAACAAGCACTGTAGTAAGAGATGTAGAGGGACACTATATCATACT
The DNA here is from genome assembly GCF_011764305.1 of Mustela putorius furo. Taxonomy (NCBI): domain Eukaryota; kingdom Metazoa; phylum Chordata; class Mammalia; order Carnivora; family Mustelidae; genus Mustela; species Mustela putorius. The sequence continues at coordinate 1,023,455 of NW_025421301.1, forward strand.
TAAAGGGTCTATCCAACAAAAAGATCTAACAATTGTAAATATCTATGCCCCCAGTGTGGGAGCGGCAAATAATATAAACCAATTAATAAACAATAGTAGGGGACTTTAACACCCCACTCACAGCAGTGAACTGGTTATCCAAGGAGAAGATCACAAAAGAAACAAGGGCTTTGAATGACACACTGTTTGGCTTTCTGTTTTTGTTCGCAATTTGAGTGTTAAGGGTGGTTAGAAGTTGTTTAACCCAGTGTTTTACATCATTTATTGTGCATATGAATCACCTGGGGATCTTGTTAAAATGTAAATTCTGATTAGGTAAGTCTGGGGTGAGGCCCAAGATTCTGCCTCTTGAAGAAGTTCCCAGGCAATGCCTGTGCTACTAGTCTAAGGACATGTTAAGTAGCAGGACTCTAAATCCTTTTTTCAGGATGTTCAACAACCTATACCTAATTATCAGTTGGTGAGCTTTTATTTTTTAATATGACAAAAAAAATCATATTTGTTAGTGTAGGAAATATTTTAAAAACTTCTAATTAAATGGCAGCTCATTTTTAATAAGTAGCTAACTTTCTTTATATTAAATCTTTAAGATGTGTGATAAGATTTTGTCTTCTAACTGTATTGTTTTTGAGGATTTGAAGAAATTGATTTTTTTCAGCTGTGTTTGTGTCCATTTATTGTTTTGGAGTGCTTACATTTTGTACTTTAGGTGACCATTGAGAAACAAAATTAAGTGAGCTTAGTATTAAAAGTACCTATATTAAATTCTAATCTAGTTTTTGAGGTAGAAGCTTCTTGCTGTAGAAGTGTAAATCACGTTTCTGTTTATGTAAAGTGACTATTATTGTGTACTTTATTTTTAGACATATATGAACTGGAGGAGGTAATACAAGATAAGATGGTAGTGTCTCTATAAATACTTTTTGTTTTTACTTGCATTTGAATCCAGCCTGGTTTTTCTTACACCTTAAGTGCTATAAGGATTGTTGCAGGGTTGGAGGTGGGGTAAATGTGTATGTGTGCTATTATATGTGCACCTGCTACTTTGGGGAAGTGGGATGGTGTAAGAACCCTTCCACCCTTTTAAGATTCCATAATTTTCTACTTCTTTATAGTTTGGTGGAAAGGAGGAGGGAACATACTCTAGTCCACTGAAGTGGCAGTTAGCAAGATGTGTATTGCTGGTCCTGATTTGATAGTTTTTTCACTAGTTAAAAGTTATGCTTTGATATTCTACCTGTTGGATTTACCTAAACTCTGTTAATTAGTAAACTTGTACATAGTAAACTTGTACATAGTAGGGGACTTGAAAACTTGTACATAGTAGGGGACTTTGGCAGTCAGCTCTTATTTTATAATAATTATGTTTTTTGGTTAGGGGCATTGGTAAGGGACATATGAACCTCAGTAGGTTTAATTATAATTTAATTTATGCTGTTACTAATTTTTGTTTTAATGAGCTAGATTATAGAATCAAACATGATTTTTCTATTTTATACAATAGCTTTTGGAGTTATTGTATATTTATATGTACCATTATTGTCAGTAAATCTTATGAAACTGTTTAAATACAGTGGAGTATTTTAGGCTCTGGTTTGTTTTTATCATTCTAATGTTTTGAAAACAAGTTCCTAGACAGATTGAGAGATCCACCTGATTGAGGATTTTAATTTGAGTTCTTGTTCACTCAAGTAGTATACCTTCTGATTTTATAAAACTGGGTGACACCTATTCATGAAAAAATGAATTAAGTAACTATTGTAGTTGCTGTCAGCCTTTGTGTAAATATGCTGATAAGCTTGAGTTTTTGGGCTGTGGGTGACCTATATTTATTTATTTTACATTTCAGAGTTTGTGCATTTATTCATTTCTCACTTTTCTCCTTAGAAGGGTTGTCTTTCTTCCTGTCTACAAAGTTTTTAAACTTTAAACTTTAAATATTTTCTGTTCTATCCAAGGTTTGTTTTGTCAATAACCTCATTTCTTTTTTGGATTCTATAAAATACTAGTTGTAGTATTAATAATAATGATATCCAGCTTTAGGTACTATATTTTCTTAGACATAATAACAATAGCTGACATTAAAAAAAAAAGATTTTATTTATTTATTTTAGAGAGAGAGCATGCAAGCTGAGGAAGGGACAGAGGGAAATGGAGAGAAAGAATCTTAAGCAGACTTCACACAGAGGGCAGAGCCCAACGTGGGATTGATCTCACAACTGTGAGATTATGACCTGAGCTGAAACCAAGAGTTGGAAGCTTAACTGACTGGGTCACCTGGGTGGCCCAGTAGCTGACATTTTATTACCATGTGCCAAGCACTGTTCTTAACCCTTTATGTGGTAACTTGCTTAATTCTCTTCTTCTTTCTTTCTTCCTTTCTTCTTCTTCTTTTTTTTTAAAAGAATTTTATTTATTTATTTGAGAGAAAAAGAAAGTGTGTGCACGAGTGGGATGGGGAGGCAGAGGGAGAGGGACAAGAAGACTCCTTGTTGAGCAGACTCTGATATAGGGCTCAGTCCTAGGGCCCAGGGATCATGACCTGAGCTAAAGGCAGATGCTTAACCAACTAAGCCACCCAGGCACCCTAGTTCTTTCTCTCTTTTTAAAATGATTTTTATTGTAACAAAATATATATAACATAAAATTTGCCATTTTAACCATTTTTAAAATCAGTGGTATTAAATACATTCATAATGTGCAAACATCACTACCTTTCCTCTCTAGAACTCTTTTCATTATGCAAAACTAAAATTCTGTATCCTTTAAATGGTAGTTTTCCGGGGCACCTGGTGGCTCAGTGGTTAAGCCTCTGCCTTCGGCTCAGGTTATGGTCTCAGGGTCGTGGGATCGAGTCCCGCATCGGGCTCTCTGCTCAGCGGGGAGCCTGCTTCCCTTCCTCTCTCTCTCTGCCTGCCTCTCTGCCTACTTGTGATCTCTGTCTGTCAAATAAATAAATTCTTTAAAAAAAAAAATGATAGTTTTCCACTCCCCTCTTCCCCCAGCTCCTATCAACCACCATTCTACTTTCTGTTTCTCTTACTTTTATCACTCTAGGCGGACTCCACTCTAAGTGGAGTCATGCATTATTTTGTCTCTTTGTGATTGACATATATCCTTAGCATAATGTCCTTGAAGTTTATTTATATTGTGCCATATATCAGAATTTCCTTTATAAAGGCTACATAATATTCCAGCGTATACCACATTTGCGTATCCATTCATCTGTAAATAGACACTTGGGTTGCTTACACATTAAGCATTTGTGAATAATCCTGCCATGAAATGAACCTAGGTGTACTACCTCATTTAATTCTTTGAAGTACCTTGAGAGGTAGACACTTTTTTTTTTTTTTTAAGATTTTATTTATTTATTTGACAGACAGATCACAAGTAGGCAGAGATACTGGCAGAGAGAGGAGGAAGCGGCTCCCAAGGAGCAGAGAGTCCTATGCGGGGCTTGATCCCAGGACTCTGGGATCGTGACCTAAAGCCGAAGGCTTTTACCCTCTGAGCCACCCAGGTGCCCCGAGAGGTAGACACTTTTGATGAGGAAATTGAGTCTTAGAGCAGTCAAGTGATTTGTGCAAAATTACAGAGCTAAGAAGTCTGTCTTGGATGAATGTTCTTAACTACCATAGTAAACTTCCATGTATTTTAGGATAAGGTGGTGTAGTAGTTCAATACATAGGCTTAGAAACAGGCATGGACAAATTTCTGAGCAGTACAAGATGGCAAAACCAGAAAGGGATAAAGAGGTTGCAAATCTGAAGTTTAAGCATATGCTTAGGAGTTGGACAGTTAGAATCATTATTTGACGAGATTTTTGTTTCTAATCTGTCTGCCTATTTTTTTTCTTTTTTTTGCCTTTATTTTACTTTTAATTTTTTATTTCTTTTCAGCGTAACAGTATTCATTGTTTTTGCACCACACCCACTGCTCCATGCAATTTGTGCCCTCTCTAATACCCACCACCCGGTTCCCCCAACCTCCCACCCTGTGCCCCTTCAAAACCCTCAGATTTTTTTTTCTATTTTTTTTTTTTTTTAGGGATCTAGATAGCAAGCACTGTTCAGTCTGGTAACACAGGCTTCCCAATAGCCCATGATGATAGCATTTGTACCATTGACATATTAAACAAAGTAAGCAGTTTAAATTAATTTTTAATTGCTGGGTGTAACAAATTTGCTCTATATCTTATTATACACTTGGTTATTTGTATTACATATCATTAATCCTGTGGAATGGGAGGGAGGAATTTAGAAACTGACACTGGGCCTTAGACCTTGCCCAATTTTTATAGTGTTGATTTTTAAGCTTTACACAGTACTCTGAATCTTGCTGGTTGAAGGGGGTGTCTTGAAACAGAAATATCTGTATTTGAAAATTACTAATATCTGTTAATAGAAATAAGCACACATATTTTAATGAGAAAATTTGGAGAATCTGTGATTTTTTTTTTTAATGGTAGTTACTATCAGGTCTTCACGATTTACTTGAGATGAATTACCTTAATTAAAAAAAAAAGTTAGAGTCATTTGATGATTTTTCCATGGGCCAAGTTTTACCAAGTACCATGCTTAAACAAAAGAAGATAGATGAAAAGAACATAGTAGAAAATTTGCTGTATAAGCAGCATATAAAACAAAGATGGCTATGGTTAGGTAGAAGACATTTAAATGTTGGGAAGTTGCCTAAATGTTCAGTGGCATGCTTCTGACTTGCCATTTAATGTACAATTAACATTCTAAGATCAAAGTCTGGTTAGGCAAATTTGACAATTAAATTGGTGGGGAAGTAAATGGGCTTTGCAATTTAAAATTAAATAATACATGTCTGTTTAATTACTGTTGTGTGTAAGTGATCACTTAATAGAATGAAGCTGTAGACTTAAAGTGAATTTAAGACCACAAAACCTTAATCATATCTGTTTCATGACCTTAAATTGATATAGGATTTTAAAAAGAACTAATTCTTTTAAAGAAGACTGCTGTGCTTGTCACATCAATAAATCAAAATAAAATTACTTGTTGGGTTGGAATCTTTTATAATGCTAAATGAAAATTTTGATAGGTTTTGGGGTGCCTGGATGGTGCAGTTGTTTAGCATCTTTCTTGAGCTCCAGTTATGATCCTGGGCTCCTGGGATTGAGCATTGCATTGGTTCCCTGATCAGCGGGAAGTCTGCTTCTACCTCACCCTCTGCCCCTGTTTGTGTTCCCTCTCTTTCTGTGTCTCCATCAAATAAACAAATAAAATCTTAAAAAATTTTTTTTGATAGTTTTTGATGAAGAGAATATGTTAGCACTGTATCTTCATTTCAGTGACTATTAAAAGTAATCAGAAATTTTAGAAAGTTAGGTGGTGGTGGTAGTATTACTATATATATGTGTGTTCTCTTTAATTTGTTAATGTGAAAATAAGAATGATCTTAATGTGAACTTTTTGAAATTCTGGAAGATGAAATAAAGGAAAGCTGTACTTGTCTTTCAAATAGTTTTTCTTTTCAAGGGTTGAAATGTTATTTTGTTACATAAACAGGTAAATAGCCATTAGTTTGAATGTAAAGTTCCTGTGTAGGATTACATTGTTTTATCATCACATATTGTTCCTTTTGTGAAGGTGATGCAAATAGTGATTCTGAAACTCATCAAAAGTCTTTCTCTGAGATTCCTGAACTAACTTTGGCAGACTTTAGGCTGTGTTTCTGTAGAATTCTAGTCTAAATGGTGGTTGGGTTGTCAAGCAAGGCTATAAAGTTTGCTTAATTCCCAAGGTACCTCCATTACTATATTTCAGCTGTGAAAAATGATAAAAGGTACTGTTCCAACACTGGTAACTAACCAAACTATAATTGGAACAAATGCAAGAAGCTTATTAAAAACACTATTTTGACTAGTTTAAAAGTTCTGTTGGGGAAAACTGACTTGCTTTCTACAGGATGAGGAGTAGAGTGAGAGTATGATGGAGATTGTGAAGGGGACTCTGTGACACTGATTATTTTGTGTAGGTGGATTAAAATCTTAACAACTTTTAAATTTTGCCTGATACAGATGTGTCACTAGCCTTGATCACAGTTTTCTTAGGTTCATTAATGGAACCATAAGTACATGAGGTGAGAAAGAGGAAAATGTCTTTTTTTTAAATTTTTTGTGTAAAATAGATGTGATATAATTTTTTTAGGGGTTGAAAGAAAGAGAAAAAATTGGGCTAGAGGAGACATGGATATACTTTGCAAAAGAGATTACCGTAGATAAAATTTACTGAGTGGTGAGCTAGTGAGTGAAAAAGGCAAAATGTTCATTAGCCCCCGTGGGGAAAGGAAGAAAGCTGGTGTTTGGCAAGTCAGCTGTTCTTGTATTGTTTTTAGAATAAGGTGTGACAGGTGTTGGTTGGTCGGGGGGCAGAGGCTGACCACCTGCTGTTATGTCAGGCAGGTTTATAATTGTATCTGGGGAAGTGGCTCTACACTGAATTTTCTATGCAAGAAATTTTAGTATAACTGAATTTTTTCTGTATAGTTTTTATAACCTTGAGAGTTAGGTTTCAGGTACTTGTGTGGCATAGGTTTCAGGTACTTCTGTGGCAATTCTTTTGGTAATAGAGATGAGAAGGAATATAGTTGGTATAGAGGTTTGGCCATAAGTTATTATGAGAGAAAAGATACAAAGAGAAAGTAAACTATGGACTTAATGTTATACACTTATCTCTGTTAAAGGACAGGAAATAGCATATCCCTTGGCATGAAATTACTATATAAAGAGCTAGCTAGTATCATGTAAACCTTGATATTAAGAGTATGTTGGGGAACATAATAGTGAGGTTACATCATAGACATGTTTAAATTGCTTGAATTTACGTGTTATATAGTGGGCAAAAAGGAAAAAAAAGCGCTAGTATATCTATTAGTATTACATTGACCTTAGGCAGTAGAAATTAACTTTGGCTAATTTAAGGAAAGAATACTTAGAACCAGGGGTGCCTGGATGGCTCAGTGGGTTAAGCCTCTGCCTTTGGCTCAGGTCATGATCTCAGGGTCCTGGGATTGAGCCCTACATCCGGCTCTCTGTTCAGCAGGGAGGCTGCTTCCCCCTCACCCCGTCCCCTGCCTGTTGCTCTGCCTACTTGTGATCTCTCTCTTTCTGTCAAATAAACAAATAAAATAAAAAAAAAAAAAAAAAAAAAAGAATACTTAGAACCAGTCTGGGGAAATGGATAGGAATCAGGGCAGCCAGGTATGAAGGACCAGAGCCAAGACCAGGCACAGGAACACTTTGAGTAGGAAGCCACTGCTGACACTTGCTGACAGTGACTCTGCTGGTTCTCTGAATAATTTTTCAGCTATTACAGGAAAGGCCTTTTGACTTTCAATATGGAAATGAAAACGATATTTAAAACGATATTTGTCTCTTTGGCCAATCCAAATGGTAAATGCTTCATGGCTCAGTAAATAAGGTACATCCAGTTACTTATGCCAGATCGGAAGTCATCCTTGACTCCTTGACTTCTATTCTTTCAGCCCCATATCTAATCAATAGCATATCGTTCTCTCAATCTGCCTCTTTTTTAAAAAAAAAAATTTTTTTTTGAATGTATTGTTTGCTTCAGGGGTACAGATCTGTGAATCATCAGTCTTACACAATTCACAGCACTCACCATAGCACATACTCTCCCCAGTGTCCATAACCCAGCCACCCTATCTCTGGTACCCCCCAGGAACCCTCAGTTTGTTTCCTGGGATTAAGAGTCTTTTATGGTTTATCTCCGTCCCCAGTCCCATCTTTCATTTTTTCCCCTTCCTTACCCCCTCAGCCCCCCGCCCTGCCTCTCAAATTCCTCCTATCAGAGATACCATATGATAATTGTCTTTTTCTGATTGGCTTATTTTGCTTAGCATAATACCCTCTAGTTCTATCCACGTTGTCGCAAATGGCAAGATTTCTTTTTTTGATGGCTGGGTAGTATTCCATTGTGTATAGATAACCACATCTTCTTTATTCATTCATCTGTTGGAAGTTTTTTCCATAGTTTGGCTATTGTGGACATTGCTGCTATAAACATTGGGTTGCAGGTGCCCCTTTGGATCATTTGGATACATTTGTATCTTTGGGTTAAATACCTAGTAGTGCAGTTGCTGGGTCAGGGTAGTTTTATTTTCAACGTTTTGAGGGACCTCCATTCTGTTTTTCAGAATGGCTGCACCAGCTTGCATTCCCACCAACAATCTAAGAGGGTTCCTCTTTCTCCACATCCTCGCCAACACTTGTCACTTCCTGACTTGTTAATTTTAGTCATTCTGACTGATGTGAGGTGGTATCTCACTGTGGTTTTGATTTGTATTTCCCTGCTGGCGAGTTTTCAATCTGCCTCTTAAATACCTTGAGTTTATCCAGTTATCTCTAAGTCATCTTTGTAGCTTGTAGTCCCATTGGTATAGGACAGAAGCTTCATAATATCTCTGGTCTACACATTGGTTCCTACCCTGTAGGACTCTACATTATGTGGGAGTGAACTTTAAAAAATATGGGTCAGATTATGCTTCAGTGGTCTGCCTTTTATTTACCTGTCATTTCTCTGCTCTGGGTGACCGTTTTAAACCATGATGGCAGACTGGGACTCTGCAAACTGCATTTCTCCGTTGCCAGCTTGCTTCCTATTGGGTTTTTACCACTGCGACCCTTGGGGGGCATTTGGGAGGTAAGAGAAAGGACTTCTGTTTCTAGTTTCTTTATACCTCCAGCAGCCAACGATAACCACTGCTTCATTCTCCAGCTTCTTTTGGCATTCCCAGCACCAGCCTTGCTGCTCCTTCTCCCAGGTACCAGTTTCTGGGCCCTGGAGTTTCTAGGTAGATGGAGTGCCACTTGCATTTCTTCCTTACCCACCCCTACTGGGCTGTGTCCCCTTAGCAGTTCGAGCACCCTCTTGCCTGTGCCTCCTCCATCGGGATTCAGACTTGAGTTGTAGGGTTCCTCTCCTTGGAGGCCATGTGGTTTCAACTTCTTAGAGGTTTGAACACCAGACTCCATGGACTTCCTCCTCTCTTCCAGGCATAGCCCCATAATACCCTTCCTCCAGGCATCTAGCTTCCCATAACACACCTCTTCTATTTTGTTCCCCCAGCCCTTTGGTGGTGATAGTACTTCCTGTAGTTATTAATCCCTTGATTCCCTTAGCCTTCCCTTTTTACCTTTTCAGCTTTTCAGTATCTGTATAACCAGGTTCCTGTATTAAATCAGTGTTTGAATTATCCACATGGTTTCTGTTTGTCTCATTCAAGAGGTTTTCTATTTTCTAGTAATTAAGTTAAAAAAAGATTTTCATTAATTCCTAAGTTTGGGACTACTTCTCTAGTCTCAAGCCATGCCACGCCCCCCCTCCCCCGCCCCCACTTTCTTAGGGGTGGGTAGGGGCAGAGGAAAGAGAGAATTTTTTTTTTTTTTAAGATTTTTATTTATTTATTTGAGGGAGAATGAGTGAGAGAGAGCATGAGAGAGGAGAAGGTCAGAGGGAGAAGCAGACTCCCCAAGGAGCTGGGAGCCTGATGCAGGACTCGATCCTGGAAGTCCGGGATCATGACCCGAGCAAAAGGCAGCCGCTCAACCAACTGATCCACCCAGGTACCCAAGAGAGAGAATCTTAAGCAGGCTCTACACCCAGCATGGAGCCCCACAACCTGACCTGAAATCAGGAGTTCGTTGCTTAACCAACTGAGCCACTCAGGCACCCTCCGTCTTTTTCTCTTTATGCTTCAGTATTCTGAATTTTTTTTTAGTTGCCTGAACACGCACATTCAGTTTTTGTCTCAAAAGATAGTGTACCTGGTAGACTGTACCATGCTCTGATTATCAGCAGCCCCACCTACTTTTCCTTCACCCTCCCACCCCACAGCAGTTGGTTGGTTAACTCTCACATATCGCTGGCTGGAGGCAGTACGCTGTAGAGGTTGTAGAGATATGCTGTTGCCTAGGTTTTAATGTCAACTCTGTTATTTTGTCGGCTTTATGATCTTAGGCAAGTTACTTAATACATGTTTCGTTTTCTCACCTGGAAAATGGGGATGATTTATCTACATGATTGGGTTACTGTAAGGCTTAATATGTTACTGTAAAGTACTCTGAACTTTAGTGATAATAAGTCATTGCTCAGTAAGTGATAATAACCTGCTGTTATTATCAGCTGCATGAGAATCCTTCTGGGATACTTTCCTCGATCTCCACACTCTGACAGGTTCCACCTTTTGTATGCTCCTGTAGCATCATGTCCTTCACCTTTTCCATATTTAACTGTGCTTGAGGTTACTTGTTTAGTGTCTTGCCAGCATATAATGGTATATGGGATAGTTACGCTTTTTTTTTTTTTAAAGCATCTGGCTGCATTCAGAGACTTTGGAGTGATGTGGAATATTTTTACCTTCCTTATCTTCTCTCCCTAACATGAAAAACTCCTTATTTTTCATAGATATCATATAATAAAAGAACATGTGATTTGGAATAACTGGAGTTGAAACCAAAAAATCATATCCCACAAACTTTTGTTCCAAAGCCTAAAAATTTAAATGTGCAGAAGAATCCCTGAATACCAACTGCTAAATAATTTTTCTAGTATCTCTGAAGATGGAAGCTGTGCTTCCCACGAGCAATCCTTTATATTGAATTCTATCTCCTAAAGCCTTTTTTTCCCTTGATCTTTTAAAATCTTTTTACAGTAGGGGCACCTGGGTGGCTCAGTTGGTTAAGAGTCTGTCTTTGGCTAAGATCATGATACCGGGGTCCTAGAATCCAGCACAACATCGTGCTTCCTGCGCAGTGGGGGTCTGCTTCTCTCGTTCCCTCTACCCTCCCTGCTGTTTGTGCTCATACTCTGTCTCTCAAATAAATAAAACCTTAAAAAAATGTTTAGAGTAAGTGTACATAGTATTTTCTTTAATATTCTACTTGAAGTAAAAAGAAAGGTTTGATAGATAGTAAGATATATATATATACATATACATATACATATATATATATGAATGATATATGTCCTATATATAATGTGTTAAAGTATGAATATGAAATAAACAGTTATGGTAGGAAAAACAACTATGCCACACCTTGGGATTGAATATTTATTCAGTTTCAGCATTATATTTAATTCTGAGCTTCTGAGCAGCCAGTGAAAAGAGAAATATAATTCCTGTCATCATATGAGAAGAGCATTTCTTTTTTTGAATTTTAAAATGTATTATCCTAATTCAGCTGTACTAAAACTGTGAATGTGGAGCACTAATTCTGCTGAATATTAACAGGTATCAGGATTAAGTTTGAAGATAATGGGCTAATTAAGATAAACAGACTTCTCTTTTTCTTTTTTCTTTTGTTAAAAGTTTTTTTATTTCAATTCCAGTGTAGTTAGCATACAGTGTTATATTAGTCTCAGGTGTAAAGTATAGTGATTCAACAATTCTATACATTACTCAGTGTTCATCATGGTTAAGTGTACTCTTTATGGGGGGAGGAGTCAAGATGGCGGAGGAGGAGCAGGCTGAGGCTACATCAGGTAGCAGGAGATCAGCTAGATAGTTTATCTAAAGATTGCAAACACCTGAAAATCCAACGGGAGATTGAAGAGAGGAAGAACAGCAATTCTAGAAACAGAAAATCAGTCACTTTCTGAAAGGTAGGACTGGTGGAGAAGTGAATCCAAAGGGATGGGAAGATAGACTGCGGTGGGAGGGACTGGCTCCCAGGGAGCCTTGGAGCAACAGAGCATAGAATCGGGACTTTTAGAAGTCTGTTCCACTGAGGGGCATCGCTCCGGAGGCTAAACCAGGGTGAAACCCACGCGGGGTCAACATGGCCCCAGGTCCTGCAGGGTCATGGAAGGATTGGGGGTGTCTGAGTGTCGCAGAGCTTGCAGGTATTAGAACGGGGAAGCCGGCTACAGAGACAGAACCGAAGAGTGAGCTCTCAGCTAGGGGTTACCTTGAACCAGTTGCAGCCTGGGTGAGCTTGGAGCATGGCCCGAGGCTAGGGAAACGGGAGTTATTGGGCGCTATTCTCTGAGGGCGCACTGAGGGGTGGGGCCCCAAGCTCTCAGCTCCTCTGGGTGGGAGACTGGGAGGCCGCCATTTTCATTACCATCCTCCGGAACTCTAAGGAAAGCCTTCAGGTAACAAAAGCTCCCGAAGCGAACCCGAGCTGATTACTCAGCCCGGAGCCTGGTAAGGGAGGTGCAATTCCTCCTGGGGCAAAGACACTTGAGAAACACTACAACAGGCCCCTCTCCCAGAAGATCAACAAGAAATCCAGCCAGGACCAAGTTCACCTACCAAGGAGTGCAGGTTCAGTACTAAGGAGAGCGGTGGAATTCCAGGGGAGGAGAAAGCAAGCACTGAACTCATGGCTTTCTCCTCATGATTCATTAGTCTTGCAGTTACTTTAATTTTTTTTCCCCAATTTTTTTTTCAAATTTTTTTCTTGTTCTGCTAATTTTTTTTTAACTTTTACCCTTTTCTTTTTTAATGTTTTTAAACTAGTTTTTCTAATATATATATATTTTCCTTTTTTATATTTTTTCTTTACTTGTTTTCTTTTTAATTGTTTCTTTTTTTTTTTCCAAACCTCTTTTTATCCCCTTTCTCCCCCCCATGATTTGGGAGTCTCTTCTGATTTGGTTAAAGTGTATTTTCCTGGGTCTTTGCCACCCTTTTAGTATTTTACTTGCTCCTTCATATACTCTTATCTGGACAAAATGACAAGGCAGAAAAATTCACCACAAAAAAGAACAAGAGGCAGTACTGAAGGCTAGGGACCTAATCAATATAGACATTGGTAATATGTCAGATATAGAGTTCATAATGACGATTCTCAAGGTTCTAGCCGGGCTCGTAAAAGGCATGGAAGATATTAGAGAAACCCTCTCGGGAGATATAAAAGCCCTTTCTGGAGAAATAAAAGAACTGAAATCTAACAAAGTTGAAATAAAAAAAGCTATTAATGAGGTACAATAAAAAATGGAGGCTCTCACTGCTAGGATAAATGAGGCAGAAGAAAGAATTAGTTATATAGAAGACCAAATGACAGAATAAAGAAGCTGAGCAAAAGAGGGACAAACAGCTACTGGACCACGAGGGGAGAATTCGAGAGATAAGTGACACCATAAGATGAAACAACATTAGAATAATTGGGATTCCAGAAGAAGAAGAAAGAGAGAGGGGAGCAGAAGGTATATTGTAGAGAATTATTTGAGAGAATTTCCCTAATATGGCAAAGGGAAAAAGCATCAAAAGCCAGGAGGCGCAGAGAACCCCTCTCAAAATCAACAAGAATAGGTCCATACCCCGTCACCTATTAGTAAAATTTACAAGTCTTAGTGACAAAGAGAAAATCCTGAAAGCAGCCAGGGAAAAGAAGTCTGTAACATACAGTGGTAAATATATCAGATTGGCAGCAGAATTATCCACAGAGACCTGGCAGGCCAGAAAGAGCTGGCATGGTATATTCAGAGCACTAAATGAGAAAAACATGCAGCCAAGAATACTATATTCAGCTAGGCTATCATTGAAAATAGAAGGAGAGATAAAAAGCTTCCAGGACAAACAAAAATTGAAAGAATTTGCAAACACCAAACCAGCTCTACAGGAAATATTGAAAGGGGTCCTCTAAGCAAAGAGAGAGCCTAAAAGTAGTAGATTGAAAGGACCAGAGACAATATACTGTAACAGTCACCTTATAGGCAGTACAATGGCACTAAATTCGTATCTCTCAATAGTTACCCTGAATGCTAATGGGCTAAATGCCCCAATCAAAAGGCACAAAACCCCCCTATATGTTGCCTACAAGAAACTCATTTCAGACCCGAAGATACCACCAGATTTAAAGTGAGGGGGTGGAAAACAATTTACCATCCTAATGGACATCAGAAGAAAGCTGGGGTGGCAATCCTTATATCAGATTAATTAGATTTTAAGCCAAAAACTATAATAAGAGATGAGGAAGGACACTATATCATACTCAAAGGATCTGTCCAACAAGAAAATCTAACAATTTTAAATATCTATGCCCCTAACGTGGGAGCAGCCAACTATATAAACCAATTAATAACAAAATCAAAGAAACACATAAACAATAATACAATAATAGTAGGGGACTTCAACACTGCCCTCACTGAAATGGACTGGTCATCCAAGCAAAAGATCAACAAGGAAATAATGGCCTTAAATGACGCACTGGACCAGATGGACATCACAGATATATTGAGAACATTTCATCCCAAAGAAACAGAATACAAATTCTTCTCTGGTGCACATGGAACATTCTCCAGAATAGATCACATCCTGGGTCCTCAATGAGGTCTCAACCGGTATCAAAAGATTGGGATCATTCCCTGCATATTTTCAGACCACAGTGCTCTGAAGCTAGAACTCAATCGCAAGAGCAAATTTGGAAAGAACCCAAATACATGGAGACTAAACAGCATCCTTCTAAAGAATGAATGGGTCAACCAGGAAATTAAAGAAGAATTGAAAAAATTCATGGAAACAAATGATAATGAAAACACAATGGTTCAAAATCTGTGGGACACAGGAAAGGCAGTCCTCAGAGGAAGATATATAGGAGTACAAGCCTTTCTCAAGAAACAAGAAAGGTCTCAAGTACACAACCTAACCCTACACCTAAAGGAGCTGGAGAAAAAACAAGAAAGCAAGCCTAAACCCAGCAGGAGAAGAGAAATAATAAAGATCAAAGCAGAAATCAATGAAATAGAAACCAAAAATATAATAGAACAAATCAACGAAACTAGGAGCTGGTTCTTTGAAAGAATTAATAAGATTGATAAACCCCTGGCCAGACTTACCAAAAAGAAAAGAGAAAGGACCCAAATAAATAAAATCATGAATGCAGGAGGAGAGATCACAACTAACACCAAAGAAATACAAACAATTATAAGAACATACTATGAGCAGCTCTATGCCAACAAATTTGACAATCTGGAAGAAATGGATGCATTTCTAGAGACATATAAACTATCACAACTGAACCAGGAAGAAATAGAAAGCCTGAACAGACCCATAACCAGTATGGAGATTGAAACAGTCATCAAAAACCTCCAAACAAACAAAAGCCCAGGGCCAGATGGCTTCCCAGGGGAATTCTACCAAACGTTTAAAGAAGAACTAATTCCTATTCTCCTGAAACTGTTCCAAAGAATAGAAATGAAAGGAAAACTTCCAAACTCATTTTATGAGGCCAGCATCACCTTGATCCCAAAACCAGACAAGGATCCCATCAAAAAAGAGAGCTACAGACCAATATCCTTGATGAATACAGATTTGAAAATTCTCACCAAAATACTAGCTAATAGGATTCAACAGTACATTAAAAGGATTTTTCACCACGACTAAGTGGGATTTATTCCAGGGCTGCAAGGTTGGTTCAACATCTGCAAATCAATCAGTGGGATACAATACATTAATAACAGAAAGAACAAGAACCATATGATACTCTCAATAGATGCTGAAAAAGCATTTGACAAAGGACAGCATCCCTTCCTGATCTAAACTCTTCAAAGTGTAGGGGTAGAGGACACATACCTCAATATTATCAAAGTCATCTATGAAAAACCCATCGCAAATATCATTCTCAATGGAGAAAAACTGAAAGCTTTTCCACTAAGCTCAGGAACATGGCAGGGATGTCCATTATCACCACTGCTATTCAACATAGTACTAGAATTCCTAGCCTCAGCAATCAGACAATAAAAGGAAATTAAAGGCATCCAAATCAGCAAAGAAGAAGTCAAACTATCACTCTTCACAGATATGATACTATATGTGGAAAACCCAAAAGACTCCACTCCAAAACTGCTAGAACTTATACAGGAATTCAGTAAAGTGTCAGGATATAAAATCAATGTACAGAAATCAGTTGCATTTCTCTACACCAACAAGAAAGAAGAAAGAGAAATTAAGGATTCAATCCCATTTACAGTTGCACCCAAAACTATAAGATACCTAGGAATAAACCTAACCAAAAAGACTAAGAATCTATACTCAGAAAACTATAAAGTACTCATGAAAGAAAATGAGGAAGACACAAAGAAATGGAAAAATGTTCCATGCTCCTGGATTGGAAGAACAAATATTGTGAAAATGTCTATGCTACCTAAAGCAATCTATACATTTAATGCAATCCCTATCAAAATCCTACCCATTTTTTCCAAAGAAATGGAACAAATAATCCTAAAATTTATATGGAACCAGAAAAGACCTCGAATAGCCAATGGAATATTGAAAACAAAAACCAAAGTTGGTGGCATCTCAATTCTGGACTTCAGGCTCTATTACAAAGCTGTCATCATCAAGACAGCATGGTACTGGCACAAAAACAGACACATAGATCAATGGAACAGAATAGAGAGCCCAGAAATAGACCCTTAACTCTATGGTCAACTAATCTTTGACAAAGCAGGGAAGAATGTCCAATGGAAAAAAGACAGTCTTTTCAACAAATGGTGTTGGGAAAATTGGACGGCCACATGCAGAAAAATGAAATTGAACCATTTCCTTACACCACACACAAAAATAGATTCAAAATGGATAAAGGACCTCAGTGTGAGAAAGGACTCCATCAAAATCCTTGAGAACACAGGCAGCAACCTCTTCGACCTCAGCTGCAGCAACATCTTCCTAGGAACATCGCCAAAGGCAGGGGAAGCGAGGACAAAAATAAACTATTGGGATTTTATCAAGATAAAAAGTTTTTGCACAGCAAAGGAAACAGTTAGCAAACCAAAAGACAACTGACAGAATAGGAGAAGATATTTGCAAAAACATATCAGATGAAGGGCTAGTTTCCAAAATCTATAAAGAACTTAGGAAACTCAACACCCAAAGAACAAATAATTCAATCAAGAAATGGGTAGAAGATATGAACAGACATTTCTGCAAAGAAGACATCCAGATGGCCAACAGACACATGAAAAAGTGCTCCACATCACTGGGCATCAGGGAAATACAAATCAAAATCACCTCACACCAGTCACATGTTGCAAATGGCAAGATTTCATTCTTTTTTTATGGCTGAGTATTTTTCCAGTATACACACACACACACACACCACATCTTTATCCATTCATATTTCAGTGGACTCTTGGTCTGCTTCCATAATTTGGCTATTGTAAATAATGCTTCAGTAAACATTTAGGCTTAGGGTCTTGTATTTTTTGGGTAAATACCCAATAGTGTCATTACTGGATGGTAGAGTAGTTTTATTTTTAATTTTTTGTGAAACGTCCATACTATTTTCTGGAGCAGCTGCACAGTTTGCATTCCTACCACCAGTGCAAGAAGATTCCTCTTTCTCCATATCCTTGTCAATGTTGTTTCTTGTGTTCTTTTAGCCATTCTGATTGTGAGGTGATATTTCGTTGTAGTTTTGATTTGCATTTCCCTGATGATGAGTGATCTTGAGCACCTTTTTGTATGTCTGTTAGCCTTCGTGTATCTTGTTTGAAGAAATATCTGTTCAAGTCTTCTGCCCATTTTTAAGTTGGATTATTTATTTTTTGGGTGTTGAATTGTGTAAGTTCCTTATATATCTTGGTATTAACCCTTTTTCAGTTATGTCATTTGCAAATATCTTCTCCCATTCAGTAGGTTATCTTTTAGTTTTGCTGATTGTTTCCTTCACTGTGAAGAAGCTTCTTATTTTGATGCAGTCACAATAGTTTATTTTTTCTTTTTTCCCTTTGCCTCAGGAGACTTATCTAGAAAAATGTTGCTATGGCCAATGTCAGAGAAATTGCTGCCTATGCTCTCTTCTAAGGTTTTGATGATTTCCTGACTCACATTTAGGTCTCTTACTGATTTCGAATTTATTTTTGTGTATGGTGTAAGGAAGTGGTCCAGTTTCATTCTTTTGCATGTAGCTGTCCAGTTTTCCCCACACCTTTGTTGAAGAGACTATCACTCGTTGCATATTCTTGTCTCTTTTGTTATAAATTAATTGACCATATAATTGTGGTTTGTTTCTGGGTTTTCTGTTCTGTTCCATTGATCTATGTGTCTGTCTTTGTGCCAGTACCATACTGGTTTGATTAGTGCAGCTTTGTACTATGACTGGAGGTCTGGAATTGTGATGCCTCAAGGTTTGTTTTTCTTTTTCAAGATTATTTTGGCTATTTGTGGTTCCCATACAAGTTTTAGGATTATTCGTTGTAGTTCTGTGAAAAATAACATTGGTATTTTGCTAGGTGTAGTATTAAATCTGTAGCTTGCTTCTTTCATCAGTGTTTTAGAGTATACTTAATCAGTTCCAGTAGTTTTTTGGTGGAGACTCTTGGGTTTTCTATAGAGTATCATGCCATCTGCAAATAATGAAAGTTTTACTTCTTTACTAATTTGGATGTCTTTTTGTTGTCATAAAGAGACTTCTTACATGTTTCCTCATAACCTTAAGAATTTTTAACATGTATGTTGACTTTCTAAGAGAAAGATAGTTTCCTTAATCCATTTTGCCATTAAATGCTTTTAAAGTAAATAGTAAGCTTTGCAAAGTGCTGGCCTAAGTCAGTGAACAACTGGATGGATTATGTCTTCAGTAACATTTTTGCAGAAGATATCACAATTGCTTTTTATTTGACCTTTCCTTATGTTGATTTAACTTTTCTTTTCTTTTTTTTTTTTTTTAAAGATTTTATTTATTTGAACAGAGAGAGATCACAAGTAGGCAGAGAGGCAGGCAGAGAGAGAGAGGAGGAAGCAGGCTCCCTGCTGAGCAGAGAGCCCGATGCGGGACTCGATCCCAGCACCCTGAGATCATGACCCAAGTCGAAGGCAGCGGCCCAACCCACTGAGCCACCCAGGCGCCCCTATTTAACTTTTCTTTGAAACACAATCCAGGGGAAGGCTAATTACTTCCAAGAAATCTAGATTCTCCCTATCTACCTGGAGTTGCTGCTTTTGAAAAGCACATGCAGGAATGCTTTAGGGGCTAAGTATTTCTGTTATCTGCCTGCCTGCTGACCTGGCAGTAGGTCTAGGAGTCTCTCAGAGGTATAGTCATTCTAGAGTCATTCTAGATTGAGGCTGATTATATTTTTCCTCGTGTAACCTGACTCCAAGACCCACACATACTAAGGCTACCACTGTTTCAATATGTAGCAAGGGCCTGAGCCTCCACCTTCTCCCCAGGGACCTGCTGGGACTAATTATTTTGAAAACACTAGTAACAGCATGCTTCCAATTTATTCCTCAGATGTAAGCTCTTTTGGTCTTTGCTGCTCTTCAAACTGTTTGTCACTTACTTCTTGTACCTTAATCAGCTCTCCCATTTCTCCTCTCCTGTTCTAAACATGTCTATTTGCTCTTTAGAACACTTGTTTATGCCAAATAAATTATCTTCTGTTACATTAGCCTCTGCTTGTTAACTTCCATCTGTTCATTTAATATTTCATTTAGTGTTTCTTCTACCCCCTGGCCTTAACTTGACTGAGGTACATCTTTCAGTTGTTGCTTCTTTTTTTCTGAAATACCTTGTGGGCCCAAGGTTGGGCAAGACCAGTCAGCCTTCTCCATTTTCAGTGGTACATCCAGACTTTTATTCCTCCATTCTTTCAATTATCAGCAAGTAAGAACAACTTAAAATAAAATTCCGTTCTTTTGAGTCGTATGCCTTTTAACTTTCTTACTCAATTTTCTCTCATTTGAAAATTTTGATACCTGGAATAATCTTTTCCACCCCAGTCTTGCCATTATTCATTTGGTAGCAAACCTATTCATCTGTAATTTCCTCAGCTTGAATCCATTTGGATTTTATTTTTATATGTACTCTGTGAAGTACAGCTCCATTCTTGGTGATCCACTGATGGGGAAGCAGTGACAGTAACTTGACCATTTGAGGGAATGATGCATTTTAAAGTATATAACCCTCCCCATAAATTGATTGGGTCTAAGAAGATAAGGGCTGATAAAAATTCTCAGGAATGTTTAAAATGTTTTGTGTTTAATATGTTTTAAAAATTTTAATTTTATAGGAATGAATGAAAATTGTACTTGAAATGGTGATATCTGGCTATATTATAATCTTGATTCAAAGAGAGGGGTTAGCTCTTTTCCTAACTGTAGTGTGGTAGAAGGAGCATTGGATAATTTGAAGTCCAGCCATTTGCTAGTCGGTTACTTTCTCTTTTTTCCTACTGCAAAATGGAGAGTAATAACTAATTCATAAAGTTGTTGGGCTAATAAAATGCAAGAATTCCATTTAAGTGTATGTGTGTTTTGTAAACATTGATGTTTAAGATCTAATACAAATTAGAGAACTATTCTCCCCTAAGGTAGGTCATAAGATTGCACTTCAATATCACATTGTCTGCATAAAAAACTTTGATTATCTATACCCTGTGTGTTTTTATAGGAAAATAAATTCTTTTAAAAAAGTATTTGTTATTTGTGGTACTTTAATCTGAATGATAATAGTTGGGGTTAGGAGACTCCAGTGAACATTTTTCTGTGTAGTTATTGTAAGTCTAAGGAAAAGTAATTTATTTCTTAGGATCCTTCTTTTGAATTATACTATTAATATTATCTTTTTAATGTTTAATCTACAGGTATATGATGTTGATTGATGGCACAAATGAAGTTTTTATGATTGATAGAGATAATTCAGTGTTTCATGTTTCAAATCTGGAATTTCCATTTCGTAAAGATCTCCGTATACATTTATCAAATACTCTCTTGGATGGGGTAAGTCATATATATACATGTGTCTATCTCTCTCTCTCTCTATATATATATTTTTTAAGTTAGACACTGCTATTTTTCTTGCAAGTAAAAAAAAAATTTTTTTTTTCAAGTGTAGGGAGGGTCAGAGGGGAAGGGAGACAAAGAATCTTAAGGAGGATCCAGTCAAGCGTGGGCTCGAAGTGGGGCCTAATCTCAAGCCTGAGATCATGACCTGAGCTGAAATCAGTAGTTGGATACTAAACCGACTAAAGGCTCCCCTAAATGTGTATTTTTATTAAGTCAATGGGAAACTTATAATCTAGTTTTTAAAATATTTTTTTAAGGTATAATTGATATATAAAGAAAATAATCCAGTTTCTTATTAAGATTTAAATTTTATTTATCTCTTACCTTCACTTGCTCTCACTTGATCATTGTCTTGGCTATGGGAATAAGTGAACAAAATTAAATATTAATATTTTTTTTGCTCCTTGTGGTTGAAAAAAAGTTCTTATTGAAAAAGACTACTTTTATTTTATTCCTTTACTTGTCAATTGAATTTTAATTATATGATACAACATATCCCTTGGCTCTTCAGCTTTGACATCAACAACTATACTTTTACATTTGAATTTTAAAAGCTGGTAAGAATTTTCCATTTTTTTTTTCTTTAAAGATTTTATTTATTTATTTGACATGGAGCTGGTAAGAATTTTCCATTTCTTTTTCTTTAAAGATTTTATTTATTTATTTGACATGGAGAGAGACAGCCAGAGAGGGATCATAAGCAGGGGGAATGGGAGAGGGAGAAGCAGACTTCCTGCTGAGCAGGGAGCCCGATACAGGGCTTGATCCCAGGACTCTGGGATCATGACCTGAGCTGAAGGCAGATGCTTAATGACTTAGCTACCAGGCATCCCTGGATTTTCCCATTTCAGAAAATATATTTAATAATCATAAAATTACTTGATTAAAAATATTTTAGCTTTCTACCATATAAGCAGCTTTCTTCCCAATTCTGAGAATATCTGTTCATTGTAAATAAAAATTAAAATAATATAGAATATTAGGAAAAAGCTGGTGAAAATCACCAGAACTACTATTGGAGTAACTTACATTATCATTTTGATGAACATTATTCCAGACTTTTCTCTGTGCCACAGTGTTCAATCTTACGTCTATTCCTGTGGAATGTGATATTCATGTTAATAATAGAAACTCAGAACATAGATTCTTTAGTGTAGTTGGGATCCTTTATAGTCCAGTAAGATTCTAAATAATCGTGGAGCCTTTGCCTCTTTGAAAGTGAGTGCTCTGGTGAAATATGTATACACATGTGTAGTTAAATATTTTGTATGAAAAGAACCAAATGGTACATGTGTTTTGTTACTTGTCTTTTTCTCCTCATGTGGCAATTTGATTTGGACATCTTTCTCACATAAATGTCTGAATGGTATAACATTGCGTATGTAAACATCATAATTACTGGGGTATCCAAACTATCTTTACTGTGAAAATTATAGTAGATGCTCTTTAAAAATATGACCCATCTCAATAACCCAGCCTCAACTTAGTGAATGAGACTCTCCCAGGGACCAGAGTCATCTGTACTTTTAATAAGTGCTCAAGTAATCAGGCAAGTTTAAGAAATAGTTCCGTAATTTATTTAAACAGTCCTCTTTTGGTGAACATTTTTTTTTAGGTTTTTATTTTTATTTTTTTTTAATTGGAAGACCCTTAAATGCATATCCTTTTACAATTGTGCAGTTTTTTTAAACATTAAAAATTTTTAAAAAAATTTAGTTAATGTATAATGTATTATTGGTTTCAGAGGTACAGGTCTGTGATTCATCAGTCTTATATTTACCCAGTGGTCATTACATCACATGACCTCCTTAGAGCCCATCACCCAGTTACTGCATCCCTCCTCTGCTCCCCCTTACAGGGATCCACAGTTGGTTTCTTATGACTAAGAGTCTCTTATGGTTTGCTTCCCTGTCTGGTTTTGTCTTGTTTTTTTTCCACTCTTCCCCATGATCTTCTGTTTTGTTTCTTAAGTTCCACATATCAGTGAGATGATATGATAATTGTCTTTCTCTGATTGACTTATTTTGCTTAGCGTAATACCCTCTAGTTCCATCCACGTCATTGCAAATGGCAATATTTCACTTTTTTTGATGGCTGAGTAGTATTCCATTGTGTGTATATATACCACATCTTCTTTATCCATTCATCTGTTAATGGACATTTAGGCCCTTTCCATAGTTTGGCTATTGTGGACATTGCTGCTGTAAACACTGGGGTGCAGTGTGTCCCTTCAGGTCACTACATTTTTATCTTTGGGGTAAATATTGCAATTGCTGGGTTGTAGGGTGGCTCTATTTTCAACTTTTGGAGGAACCTCCATACCGTTTCCCAGAGCGGCTGTACCAGCTTTCATTTCCACCATCGGTGTAAGAGGGTTCCCCTTGCTTTGTGTCCTCACCAACATCTGTCATTTTCTGACTTAATAATTTTAGCCATTCTGGTTGCTGTGAGGTGTTTTCTCATTGTGCTTTTGATTTGTATTTCCCTGGTGCCGAGGGATGTTGAGCACCTTTTCGTGTGTCTGTTGGCTGTTTGGATGTTTGCTTTGAAGAAGTGTCTGTTTGTGCCTTATGCCCATTTCTTGATTGGATTATTTGTTCTTTTGGTGTTGAGTTTGATAAGTTATTTATAGATATTGGGTATTAGCCCTTTATCTGATATATCATTTGCATATCTTCTCCCTTTCTGATGGTTGTCTTTTGATTTTATTAACTGTTTCCTTTTATTTTGGGGCACCTGGGTGGTCCAGTGGGTTAAGCCTCTGCCTTTGGCTCAGTCATGATCTCAGGGGCCTGAGATCGAGCCCCGCATTGGGCTTTCTTCTCAGCAGGGAGCCTGCTTCCCCCTCTCTCTCTGCCTGCCTCTCTGCCTACTTGTGTTCTCTGTCTGCCAAATAAATAAATAAAATCTTAAAAAAAAAAAAAGCTTTTTATTTTGATGAAATCCCAATAGTTCATTTTTGCTTTTGTTTCCCTTGTCTTTGGAGGTGTGTCTAACAAGAAGTTGCTGTGGCTGAGGTTACAGAGGTTGCTGCCTATGTTCTTCTCTAGGATTTTGATGGATTCCTGTCTCACATTTAGGTCTTTTATCCATTGTGAATCTATTTTTGTGTATGGTGTAGAGAAATAGTACAGTTTCATTCTTTTGCTTGTGGCGGCCCAATTTTCCCAGCACCAGTTATTGAAGAGACTGTCTTTTCCATTGGCTATTCTTTCCTGCTTTCTTGAAGATTAGTTGACCCCAGAGTTGAGGGTCCATTTCCGGGTTCTCTGTTCTGTTCCATTGATCTATGTGTCTTTTTTTGGTGCCATTACCATGATGTCTTGATGATTGCAGCTTTGTAATAGAACTTGAAGTCAGGCATTGTGATGCCCCCAGTTTTGGTTTTCTTTTTTAACATTCCTCTGGCTATTCAAGGTCTTTTCTGGTTCCATACAAATTTTAGGATTATTTGTTCCAATTCTGTGAAAAATACCGATGATATTTTGATATGGATTGCATTGAATATATAGATTGCTCTAGGTAGCATAGCCATTTTAACAATATTTGTTCTTCCAGTCCATGAGCATGGAATGTTTTTCCATTTCTTTTTGTCTTCCTCCATATCTTTGATGAGTCTTCTATAGTTCTCTGAGTACATGTCCTTTGCTTCTTGGGTTAGGTTTATTCCTAGGTGTCTTATGGTTTTGGATGCAATGGTAAGTGGGATTGATTCCTTAATTCTTTGTTTTTTTGTCTCATTGTTAGTGTATAGAAACGCAAGTGATTTCTGTGCATTGATTTTATATTCTGTCACTTTGCTGAGTTCTTATATGAGTTATAGCCATTTTGGTTGTGGAGGCTTTGGGTTTTCCACATAGAGTATCATGTCATCTGCAAAGAGTTTAAATTTGACTTCTTCTTTGCTGATTTGGATGACTTTTATTTATTTATTTATTTGTCTGATTGGTGAGACTAGGACTTCTAGTACTATGTGTTGGATAGCAGTAGTGATAGTAGACATCCCTGCTGTGTTCCTGACTTTAGGGGAAAAGCTCTCCATTTTTCTGCATTGAGAATGCTATTCACTGTGGGATTTTCATAGATGGCTTTTATGATATTGAGGTATGTTACTTCTATCCCTACACTCTGAAGAGTTTTAATCAAAAAAGGATGCTGTACTTCATCAAATGCTTTTTCTGAGGGGCGCCTGGGTGGCTCAGTGGGTTAAGCCACTGCCTTCGGCTCGGGTCATGATCTCAGGGTCCTGGGATTGAGTCCTGCACCGGGCTCTCTGCTCAGCAGGGAGCCTGCTTCCTCCTCTCTCTCTGCCTGCCTCTCTGCCTACTTGTGATCTCTCTCTGTCAAATAAATAAATAAAATCTTTTTTTAAAAAAATGCTTTTTCTGCATCTATTGAGGGGATCATATGGTTCTTGTCCTTTCTTTTATTTATGTGGTGTATCATATTTATTGATTTACGGATCTTGAACCTTTGCAGCCCAGGAATAAATCCCACTTGGTCACAGTGAATAATCCTTTTAATGCACCATTGGTCCTATTGTCTAGTATGTTGGTGAGAATTTTTCTATCCATGTTCATCAGGGGTATTGTTCTGTAATTCTATTTGGTGAGTTCGTTGTCTAGTTTTGGAATCAAGGTAATACTGGCCTTACAGAAAGAATTTGGAAGTTTTCTTTCCATTTTGATTTTTTGACACTGCTTCAGAAGAGGTTTTAATTCTTCTTTAAATGTTTAGTAGAATTCCCCTGGGAAGCTCTCTGTCCCTGGGTTCTTGTTTGTTGGGAGATTTTTGATGACTGCTTCAATTTCCTTGCTGATTATGGGTCTGTTCAGGTTTTCTATTTCTTTTTCAGTTTTGGTAGTTTATACATCTCTAGGAATGCATCCATTTCTCCCAGATTATCTAATTTGTTGACATATTGTTGCTGATAAGATGGTCTTATCATTGTTTATATTTCTTTGGTGTTAGTTGTGATCTCTCTTTCATTCATGATTTTATTTGGGACTTTTCTCTTTTCTTTTTGATAAGTCTGGCCAGGGATTTATCAGTCTTACTAATTCTTGCAAAGAGCTAGATCCCAGTTTCATTGGTCTGTTATACTGGTCTTTTTGTTCCTATTTCATTGATTTCTGTTCTAATCTTTATTATTTTTCTTCTCCTGCTGGGTCTAGGCTTTATTTGCTGTTCTTTCTCTAGGTCCTTCAGGTGGAAGGTTAAGTTGTGTAGTTGAGATCTTTCTTGTTTCTTGAGAAAGGCTTGTAGTGCTATATATTTCCCTCTTAGGGTCGCCGTTGATATATCCCAAAGATTTTGAACAGTTGTGTTTCATTTTCATTTGTTTCCATGAATTTTTTAAATTCTTGTTTAATATCCTGGTTGACGCATTCATTCTTTAGTAGGATTCTCTTTAGCCTCTGTGTATTTGAGTTCTTTCCAAGTTCCCTGTTGAGTTTCAGTTTCAAAGCATTGTGGTCTGAAAATACACAGGAAATGATCCCAATTTTGGTACCAGTTGAGACCTGATTTGTGACCCAGGATGTGAAGTATTCTGGAGAATGTTCCATTTGTGCTCAAGAAGAATGTGTATTCCGTTCCTTTGGGGTGGAATGTTCTGAATATATCTGTAACATCCATGTGGTCCTTAGTGTGCCCTCAGAGAAAAGCAGTTCAATGATCTGTCTTTTGTAGTGAGCGGAGTGTTAAAGTCCCCTACTATTATTGTATTATTATTGATGTGTCTCTTTGGTTTTGTTATTAATTGGTTTATATAATTGGCTGCTCCCATGTTAGGGACATCAGTATTTACAATAGTTAGATCTTCTTGTTGGATAGACCCTTTAAGTATGATATAGTGTCCTTCCTCATCTCTTACTCCAGTCTTTGGTTTTTAAAATCATGTTTGTGTGATATAAGGATTGCCACCTGAGCTTTCTTTTGATGTTCATTAGCATGATAAATGGTTTTCCACCCCCTGACTTTCAATCTGGAGGTGTCTTTGGGTCTAAAGGGAGCCTTTTGCAGATAGCATATTGATGGCTTTTTTTTTTTTTAAATTCAATCTGATGCCCTGTGTCTTTTGATTGGGGCACTTAACCCATTCTGTGTAACTATTAAAAAATATGAATTTAGTGCCATTGTATTGCCTGTGAGGTGACTGTTACTGTATATTGTCTCTGTTCCTTTTCGGTCTATGTTACTTTGGGCTCTCTCTTTGTTTAGAGGACCCCTTTCAATATTTCTTGAATGGCTGTGATCACAAATTCTTTTAGTTTCTTTTTGTCCTGGAAGCTTTTTATCACTCCTTCTATTTTGAATGATATCCTAGCTGGATTAAGTATTCCTGGCTGCATATTTTTCCCATTTAGCATCCTGAATGTATCGTGCCAGTCGTTTCTGGTCTGCCAGGTCTCTGCGGATACGATTGGTCTGCTGCCAATCTAACATTTCTACCCTTGTAGGTTACAGACCTTTTGTCCCGAGCTGCTTTCAGGATTTTCTCTTTGTCTCGAGATTCGTAAGTTTCACTCTTATATGTTCGGGTGTTAACCCATTTTTATTGATTTTGGGTGGAGGGGTTGGATTTCCGTGCCTCCTGGATTTTGATGCCTGTTTCCTTTCCCAGATTAGGGAAGTTCTCTGCTATGATTTGCTCCAAAATGTTTTCCTCTCCTTTCTCTCTTTTCCCTTTTTCCTGGGATCTCAGTTATTGCAGTTTATGGTATCATCTATCTTTCGAATTCTCCTCTTGTGATCCAGTAGTTGTACATCTCTCTTTTTCTCAGCTTCTTTATTCTCCATTGTTTGGTTTGCTATATCACTAATTCTGTTTTCTGCCTCATTTATCCTAGCAATTAGAACTTCCTTTTATAATTGCATCTCCTTAATAGCCCTTTTGATTTGACTTGGTTAGACTTTAGCTGTTTTATTTCTCTGGAAAGTGATTCTCTTATGTCTTCTGCCTTTTTAATCCCAGCTCGTATCTTTATAATTGTTTTTTCGAACCCCTGTTCTGATATCTTACTAATGTCATACTGATTAGATCCCTGGCAGTTGGTACTGCCTCTTGTTCTCTTTTTTGAGGTGAGTTTTTCCATCTTGGCATTCTGTCTTTTGAAGAATACCCGAACAAAAGAATAAAGTACTAAAATGGCAACAATGACCCCAGAGAAATATACACTAAAGAAATCAGAAGACATGTGGAACTGGGAGGGAAAAAAAAAAAAGGAAAACTAAAAGAGAATATAATCAGGTTAGCAGAATAGAGCAATACACTGAATTCCATGTGTATTTTGGTTTGTTTTTTTAAAAACTGGATCCCAAAATTGTAAAGAAAGAAAAACTAATGTATTTATGAAAGTAAAATTAAATACAATGAAAGGATGGAAAGTAATTATCAACATGAAATTTAAAGACAGGAAAAAACAAAAGAGGAACAAAAAACTTAACCACAACAAAATGAAGGGATAGAAACAGACAAATGAAGAGAACAGAGCAACACATTATTTCCTGTGTGTATTTTGGTCAGTTAGAAGAAACAACAATTCAAAATTATGAAGAAAGAAGAACATGCATACAAAAATAAAACTAAATACATTGAATGAATAGCATGTAATTGTAGAGATGAAAATAAAAAAATGTTTTTAAGTAAACAAGAGAAAAAAAGAAAAAAGAAAATAAAACAACAAAGTGGAGAATATGATCAGGCAGGTGAACAGAACAGAGCCATACACTAGATTTTGGGTGTATTTTGTTCCCTAAATTGTGGAGAAAGAAAAAGATACATATGTGTACAAAAATAAGAATAAGTACAATGAAGGGATAGAATGTAAATATTAAAATAAAAATTAAAAAAGGTTTAAAAAAGAATTGATATAATAAGAGATTGGTTAAAAAGAAATAAGAAAAATTTAAAGTTGAGAGACTAAAGAATCATAGGAGAAAAGCCATGAGTTCTATGTGTTGTATACCCCTAGCACTGGAGTTTTGCAGTTCTCATTGATCAGTAAACTAGGTCATGGCTGGATGTTCTTGCCGATCTTCTTGGGGAGGGACTAGTTGCATTGATTCTCAAATGCGTTTACCCTAGGCGAAATTGTATCACCCTTGCCAAGGGACCTGGCTACGCAGTGTTCAGGTTTGCTGTCTTTGGCTTTTGTTCCCTGAAGGCTTTCCATCCAGCTTTAGAGGATGTGAATGGAAATGGCATCCTCCCAATCTCTGCCCTGGAGTGGAAAGCCCAGGGCCCCCGTCCTTAATGTGCTCTCAGAGAAAAGCAGTCAATCGACTTCTGTCTCCCTGGTCTCCTTCTGTACTCCGTGCTCACCTAGCCTATGACACAATGTTTCTGTCTCAGGCACATGACCCTGTTTTCTGGTCTCCAAATTCTGTAGACAACTGTAGTGTGCTCCCATGCCACTCTGCCCAGTAGTGATGGGGTCTTGCTGGTTTTCCCTCTTGGTGAGCCCCTGCTAGGAGAGTAGTCACCTGCCTATGCCACAGTTTGTGGCTTATGGCAGCCCAGAGCTGAGAGCCCACTTCTCTGCTCAGTCTTTGCAGCTGACTTTACTGCTCTGATGCATGGGAGCTCAGCCACGCTTGGGCACCCCCTGGACTTCCTATGACTGGGGGGATCTTGAGGCCACATTGTCCCAGCTAGAGTTCTGCCTCTGCTTAGCCACCTGAGTGATGTTCCTCACTGGAACAGACTTCTAGAAGTTCCAGTTTTGTGTTCTGCTGCTTTATCACTTGCTGGTAGCCAGCTGATAGAGGCTCCCTTCCCCCACAGTCTTTTTTACATTTTGCCTCAGATTCACTTCTCTGCTTCTGCTACCTTGAAGAAAGTGTTTGATTTTCTCCTTGTAGAGTTGCTGATATTCTTTTCTTCGATCTCTGGTTGAGTTTTCAGCTGTTCAGAATGATTTGATATCTATCTAGCTGAATTCATGGGACCAGTCGAAATTAAATTCTCCTAGTCCTCTGGTATCTCAGACTCCTCCACAATTGTGCAATTTTTATAATTAAGAAGATTCTTAGAGGTGAGATTATAATATGTATTAAAGAATCCTTTGATTGCAAGTAACTGAAGTCCAACTTAATGTAACTGAGGAAAAACTTGATTGGAATAAATAATTGTTTCAGCTTGGCCTGATTCAGGCTGGATATGGGGCCTCAAAGGATACTGGCCAGGCTTGGTCATTCTCTTTCTTTGCTTTACTTGTCTGTTTGGTCTCATTCTTCATGAAGTCTCTTTCACATGAGAGGCAAGTTGCGTTGTATTGCAAGCAGAAAGAGAACTTTCTCTTCCAACATCCATATGTCAATCCCAGGGAAGACTCCAAAGGGCCTTGCATGAGTTACATATCAATGGAAGAATGACTTGGAAGGCCAGGTAGTACTACAGTTTGGAGTGCAAGAGGAGTAGTGCTCCTAAGGAGGGGGTGGTAATAAGCTCTACCTTGTTAAGTATGCTATGTTTGAGGGTGTGCCCATTGTAAATATTGACAGGTATAATAGGTATCCTTTTTCCCAGAAAGTTTGAACCTGTGCACAAGTCTACCAATCATATTTAAAGGATTTGTATACTGTCTTAAATGCTGTGTTTTGAAAATTGAATATTTTCTAATTTGATGAAGGAAGAAATTCCTTTCTATTTTATGGGATAGTGTAGCAGAGCAGTTACAGCTCTGCCTGTAACTGTTGGTGCCGTTCTGGCTTCATCAGTTAGTATGTGAGGGATTTAAAAATCTGTTCAGTTTTTCATCTGTAGTGAAGGGAGGCTATGGACAGTGCTTAGATTTTGGTGCTGTTGTGAAGGTAAAGTTGGATAGTTTAATAAGTGCTGGTAATAGTGTCTGACACATAGTAAAGAAATGTTTATTCTTTTTGCATTTAGGTGAGTTGTTAATGAGGTTTAACATTTTATCACTTCTGTATGAATTACTGTATTTATTCTGTGAATTGCTGGTTCATATACTTTATATGTTTTTCTGTATTTGGTGTTCATTTTTTTCTTAATGATTTATAAGAAATTTTTGTCTATTAGGGTATTACTTCATGACACATATTTTGAAAAAATGAATTTTTTGGTGACACAAGTTTAAATTTACATAGATAAATTTATGTAGGTTAGATTATGAGCATAGTTTTTAATATCTGTCTTTTGTGCCATTTTAAGAAATTTTTACTTATTTTTGTTCCTATTGTTTATATTTTTATTTTAGAATTATTATAGTACTCACCTGTATTTCCTTCTAGTACTTCTACAGTTTTATTTGTATATTTAAGTATTTGATCTATCTGAAATACATTTTGATTTTTTTTCAAAGATTTTATTTATTTATTTGACAGACAGAGATCACAAGTAGGCAGAGAGACAGGCAGAGAGGGAGAAGGAAGCAGGCTACCTGTTGAGCAGAGAGGCTGATATGGGGTCTGATCTCAGGACCCTGGGATCCTGACCCGAGCCGAAGGCCCGAGACTTTAACCCACTGAGCCACCCAGGTGCCCCAGAAATACATTTTGATAAAAGGAGTAGATAAGGGTATGAGTTTATTTATTTTCAACTGTCTAAAGTGTTTTCTCACACCATTAAACTAATCTAGTTTCCTTTTTTAATTGGATATATAATTTATATTATACAGTGGATTCCCTTATCTATCATTTTCTTTTTCTTGATTTGTTTTCTCATTCCATTAGTATTTTGGTCTTTCAGTGGTAGTTTTAGATTGATTTTAATTCTTTGACTTAAGCATACAGTTTAATATTTGGCATTCCAAGTGTACCCAATTTCCTGGCTATTTTGAGGTTTGCCACTTAGATTTTTCTCTCTAGCTTTTGGGTGAATAGGCTGTTTGATTAAGAAGTTAGGCTCCACTTCATGTGCAGATCTATACAATAATAAGCTTATACATTTCTCTGTAGAGTAATCTCTGTTAGCCTTGCCTTCAGACCATTCATCTTTCTCTTTGCTGTTTTTGGTTGTATGGTTTATCTCTTTGCCACACATTCCCTGCTTTGCTTTGGAGGAAAAAGGGACTCTACATTTTTATTATAACTTCTCACAAATGCAGATCTCCTCTCTACGAAAATACTAATTACATTTTTAAAATTTCTAACTTTTTAAAAAATTTCTACACTTTCTTCAATGTTGAATCTTTTTCATGAGCCAGATTGAATTACAAGTGGCTAATAATCCTCTGGGATTTGTATGAGACTGCTTTCTTGCCTTAAGATGAAATTTGCTCATCTATTTCTGGTTTTTAATCCACTGTTGGATAGGAAATGGGTTGTGAATATTTACTTAAATTCTCAATGGTAGAATGATCCTAATGAAAATCGCATGCATAAAATACATCTTTTTTTTTTTAACAGAGGGAATATCACTTTCCAGGTGAATTTTTTTCCCGAGTGAATGCTTATGGTCCCATCTCATGACCTTCGTTTTTATTTACCAGCTAGATTTTGGAGTATGCAAACCAGAAGATGGAAGTCTGATGGGAGAATAGGATGTTTGAACTAGTCATTTCTGAGGTATAGTTTGTGGTGATGAGAAGGTTCAGGATGTGATCTAGGGAGGGTGAGAGGTTGAAGTCATATGCAGAAGGGCAGTGGAAGGAAGATCAAATATTAGGTGGTTCCTAGTGAGTGATGGTAGGCGTCCAGGTTGAAAGGATGATTTCAAACCAGGTAGTAAAGATTAGAAAGGAAGAAAGAAGGTGGTGTAGTTGGATGTAGTGGCAGAGACTGAGCAGCGTAAATGTAGTCACAAAACAAAAGGGTGCTGTGTATTCTGGGGCAGTAGTAGAATGTAATTTTGTAATGAAATGATATGTACATATACATAAACATTTGGAACATATATTTTATGTGTGTGTGTGTGTATGTGTGTGTTTGTGCAGCACACACCCCCTTGTGGTTGACAGAGTTCACTGTGTAAGGTTAGAAGCGTGCATTGCACACCTCCAGGTGCGCCATTCTCATAGTTGGTGTGACTATCACCCTGGAGTTGCACTGTTTATAAACTGTGCAGCCAGTGTGGCAGCTGTGGCAGTGAGTTCACAGGATCAGCAAGAACATTTTTGTTGTTGTTACCCTTATTTAAGATAGTTTTTTAGTTTATAGTCAGTAAAATAAAAGGAAGAAAAAGACTTCTAAGTTAAAGCATTTGCCACAGCTTAGCATGGTTTATCATTGAACTAATAATTTTTGAATGCCTTTCATGTTCAAGTTGCTGTGCCAGGAGTATTGCTGTGCAGAGTGTTGAAAAAAGGCCTCACCCTTGAGACTTTTTACTTCATTTGGTGGTGGTGGAGAAAAATTGATAGCGATGGAGGAAACCTTGAAATAAAACAATAACTTGGAGATTGGTATTTTAAAAGTCCAGTGGTGGTTTAAAGGAGAAATTCATTAAATCTAGTTAGTTTGGAAAGAAAGATGTTTTATAGAGGAATTGGCATTAGATATGGAAAGATTTCGTTAGAAAGAGATTTTTGTTGGGCACGGCCTGAGGGCATTCCAGGTAGGAAATAATGCTTAAAAATTAGATGTTTAACCATCTGCAGATTTAACTGAGCAATACTATTTATTTTCACCCTGAACTTGGACAAATGAAAGCTGCATAATAGACTCTTGTGAAGTTTTAAAATAGCAATATGATTCATGATGTCAATTTACTTGGACCAGAATTATAGTTGCCATATCTCTTTTTCCAGTTAGTTAATTAAAACAGTCCTCTGTAGTTTCCTGTTTCTTCTACATTTTCATTTGTAAATTGTTTTTGTAAAATTCCAAATCCAAGAATAACTCAAACTACCTAATTGTCTGGCTGTCAGATGTGAGCATTGAAGCTTTTGTTTTGCTCTCTAAATTATGTTCTTTGACCCACAAAATGTGGAAAATAGGAGTTTAGAAATGTGGCATTAATTTATTTGAAACGATCAGTGAAATTCAGTTGATTTTATATTGAGGCCAAGAGGAGAATATAGCAGTTAATCACGAAAGGTAATAGCAAGAATCTTGGAAAAATGGCATGCCTTTTCAACGTTAATGTTTTTTTGTAAAGGAATATGCACACTCGCTAAAATTTTAGAAAGTATGTCATAAAGTAGAAAAATTCAACTGTCAAGAAGAGGTTACATTTTAACATTTTGTTGTATTTTCTTTCAGTCATTCTTTTTTGCCTATGGGTACATAATGTGTATAATCAATATGTATATAGCTGATATTTTATATATGCTGTGTATCTAGGTTCCATCATTTCCCTTCATCCTGAAGAACTGATTTTAGGATTTAAAAAAAAATTAATTTTATTTTTAAAAATTGAAATATAATTTAGGTACTCTAAAATTCATCCTTTTAAGCTGCATAATTTGGTAGTCTTTAGTATATTCAGACACCCTCAGCCTTTTTTTTTTTTTTTTGGTCTTTTCTGTGTTTTTTTTTCCTTTTTTTCTTTTTTTTTTCCCTTTTTAAAGATTGTACAATTATTACCACTCTCTAATTCTAGAACATTTTATCATCTGGGTGAACTATGATAATTAGAATCAAGCGGGCCTTAGTTGAAAGGATTTTAAGGAATGGGTTACCTTTGAGTTGAGCTTTGAAAGTCTACAGGTTTCCAGAGAAGAGTTAATTATTCCTCTCATTAAAACCCTTCAGTGGTTCCCCATTGCCCATAACATGAAACCCAAACTACTAAACATGGTATTCTTTATATCTGGGCCATGCCCATGTTTTTAGCATTGTCTTTCATTTTGACCCTTGAACCATAAGCTCCATCTGTAATGAGCTTTGGACAGTTTACTCAAAACCACCATTTTTTACTCCTTTGTAATACTATTTGGCTCATTTACCATCCTGCTAGGAAATATCCACTTGTATCTTTCAGGATTTGACTAAGGGGTCGCAACATCTTATTATCAAACCTTTCTCTTATTCTTCAGTTAGAAATAACTACTCTTTGTTAAGCTTATATCATATGTTTTTATTTGTGTAGGTTTGTATCTGTTGTCTTGGTGTATTTATTAATAGGAATCTGTTTCATTCTCAGAAGTATTCTTATATAGACAGTAAGCTGCATGGTTACTCTATCTATATAGCCATCTATCGTTAAAACTAGAACTCTTCATTGGACCCAGCTACTTAATGTATTTTCTTCTTCCTGGGACTCTTGTATGCCTAATTTCTCTAGCAATTAGAGCTATGTTTAATACATAGTTTGGGCTCAGGAAATACTGGATGGATAGGTAGAAAGGTGGGTACCTGGGTACTTCGAAAAAAAAAAAAAAGAAAATGGAGTATAGAAAAGTACAGAGGATGCAAGCTGGTTCAGCCACTCTGGAAAACAGTATGGAGGTTCCTTGAAAAATTGAAAATAGAGCTACCCTACAACCCAGCAATAGCACTACTGTGTATTTACCCTAAAGAAACAAATGTAGTGATCCGAAGGGGCATGTGCACCCAAATGTTTATAGCAGCAATGTCAACAATAGCCAAACTATGGAAAGAACCTAGATGTCCATCAACAGATGAATATATAAAGAAGAAGTGGTATAAATATACAATGGAATACTATGCAGCTATCAAAAGAAATGAACTCTTGCCATTTGCAATGACGTGGATGGAACTAGAGGTATTATGCCGGTGAAATAAGTCAATCAGAGAAAGACAATTATCATATGATCTCTCTGCTATGAGGAGTTTGAGAGGCAGGCCAGGGGGTTGTGGGGGGGTAGGAAAAAGTGAAATAAGATGGGATTGGGAGGGACACAAACCATAAGAGACTCTTAATTCCAGGAAACAAACTGAGGGTTGCCGGGGAGTGGTGGGGGGGGGGACGTAGGGATAGGGTGGCTGGGTTATGGACATTGAGGAGGGTATGTGCTATGGTGAGTGCTGTGAATTACATAATACTGATGATTCACAGACCTGTACCCCTGCGACAAATGATACATTATATGTTAACTTAAAAAAAAAAGTACAGAGGCTAGGGAGGTCAAACACGCGGGATTCTGTGTGTGTGTGTGGGGACCCACCAATGAAGGATTTAAGCTGCAGTCGACAATGCAGCAATTTCTAACAAATTCTTGAGCAATATAAAATTGATGTATCTTGTAGTTTTCTTCAGGTTTTTTTTTTTTTTAATGTTTAGGGTTTGTTGAGCATCTTTTATCTATGGGTTTACAAATTTATTTAAAAGTAGATTTTTTTTTTTGCCGTTATTTCCATCTTTTACATGTTTGAAGATTTGATTATTAATGTTCTTTAAAAAAAAAAAAAAAAAGGTGCCCCAGCGGCTCAGTCAGTTAAGCATCTGCCTTCTGCTCAGGTCGTGATCCCAGGGTTCTGGGATTGAGCCCCACATTGGGCTCCCTACTCTGTGGAGGTTGGGGGGCTGCTTCTCCCTCTCCTTCTGCCTGCTGCTCCCCCTGCTTGTGTTCACTCTCTGCCAAATAAATAAAATCTTAAAGAAGTAAACCCAACTTTTTTTCTGTTTGATTTTGGATAGCTTCTGTTGCTATGTCTGCAAGTTCACTGATCTTTTCTTTTGCAGTGTCTAAATTGCTATTCATCCCATCCATACTATTTTTCACTTCAGGCATTGTAGTTTTCACCTCTGAAAATTCATTTTGAATCCTCTTAATGTCTTCTATATCTCTATTTAGCTTTTTGGAATATATGGAATACTTATAATCATCTGCTTTAATTTTCTTGCCTGCTAATTCTAACCTCTTTCTCAGTTTTGAGCCTATTTTAGATTAATTTTTCTTCTCTTTATGGGTTGTATTTTTTTTTTCTTTGCATCTTTGCATACTTGTTAATTTTTCATTAGATGCCAGACATTTTGAAGTTTACCTTGTTAGGTGCTTGTTATTTTTGTATTCCTATTTCTTTGAGGTTTGTTCTAGGAGGAGGTAATTTACTTGGAACTGCTTTATACCTATTGAGTCCTGCTTTTAAGATTTTTTTAGGTGGTCTAGAGCAGAGTTTAGTCTAGGCATAATTATTCTCTGCTGAGACAAGATCCTTCTGAGTACTCAGTGTCCTGAGTCTGACTGGTAGGGACAGGCATTACTCCCAACCTTGTGTCAGTGCCTGCTGTGTTGTCCTCTAAGACTTTTGAATGTTTTTTTTTTCACATGCATACTCTGCTGAACATTCATGGAAGTCTGACATCTGGGCATCTCTCGCTGTCTGTCTCTCTCACTCTGCCCTGAGAATTCTAGTCCTGTTCTTCTCCCCAGACAACTGTTCTTTTTTTTTTTTTTTAAACTGAGGGAGACTGCTGAGCTTTACCTGGGATTCTCCTGCTTGCTGGGACCCCTACTGAAGCCTGGAAACCCTTTGGGCTATAAGTTGGGAAAATCCTAGGATTCATCTAGTTTATTTACCATTTCTAGAGATTACTGTCCTGTGTTGTTGGATGTCTAGTGCCTTGAAAATTATTGCTTCCTCTGTTTTGTCCACATCTTTTGTTGTTTCAGGCTAGATGGTAAATCTAATTCTTCACTTTTCGGTTTGGTTGGAAGAGGAAATCTGTTTTTCCTTCTTTAACTGGGTTTTATTAAAATTTTTTTTTTATAGTTGTGGTAAGACCACATTATGTAAAATTTACTATCTTAACTATTTTTAAGGATACAGTCCAGTAGTGTTAACTATATATACATTTTTGTGCAAAAGTTCCCTGTAACAGTGTCTTGTAAAACTGCAACTCTGTACCCATTAAATAGCTCCTCATTACCTATACACCTGTGCGAACCATCATTCTATTTTTGTGATTTTAACTACTTTAGATACCTCATATAAGTGAAGTCGTATAGGATTTATCTTTTTGTGACTGGCTTATTTTACTTAGCGTAGCGTCTTCAAGATTTATTCATGTTGTAGCATGTGATAGATTTCCTTTTGTTTTAAGGCTGAATACTATTCTGCTACAACTGTATATCAGATTTATTTATTCATTTGTGTGTTGATAGATATTTGCACTGCTCCCACCTGTTAGCTGTTGGAATAATGATGTTATAAGCATGGATGTGCTTTCAGTTCTTTGGGATATATACCCAGATATGAGATTGCTGGATCATATAGCACTGGTATATGGGGGAACCTCTTCATAGTGGTTGTACCATTTTACAGTCCCAGCAACAGTACCCAGGGGTTCCAATTTTCTTTCTTTATTTTTTAAGATTTTATTTATTTATTTATTTGACAGACAGAGATCACAAGTAGGCAGAGAGACAGGCAGAAAGAGAGGAGGAAGCAGGCTCCCTGCTGAGCAGAGAGCCCTATGCGGGGCTTGATCCCAGGACCTCGGGATCATGACCTGAGCCGAAGGCAGAGGCCCCAACCCACTGAGCCACCCAGGTGCCCCAAAGATTTTATTTATTTATTGACAGAGAGAGATCATAAGTAGGCATAGAGGCATGCAGAGAGAGAGAGAGAAGAGGAAGCTCTCTCTGCTCCCCGCCGAGCAGAGAGCCCGATGCAGGACTCGATCCCAGGACTCTGAGATCATGACCTGAGCCGAAGGCAGCGGCCTAACCCACTGACCCACCCAGGTGCCCCCCAATATTCTTAACTAAGTTTTAAGCTTAGATATTTTATGTTTATCTATTTTTTTGTAGCTTAGGGTAATGATGGCAGCTATGCATAAGGGGTTATTGTGGTGGAGATGTCATTTGGGAAGAGCTCAGCCTTCAGCCTAGTTACTGGGGGTCTTTTGTTAGAATCCCTGGGTTCTATTCTTTTTAAGAAGCTTTTAGTGAATGTTTTCTTCAGCTAATTGAGAGCCATATATTATTCCCGTGATGGCTCAGGTTATTTCTTCAATTCATTGTGGAGTCTAGGAGTCTTTCTTCAGGCACAAAGATTATTGTGCTATTTTTATTACTCCAGTCAGAAGAGAGGAAAAAAAGAAGACAAGAATAACTACTGAGTTTGTTTCTATCTATATTTGAGTGTAATAATGACAATTATCAAGAATTTGTCATTGGACAAGTAGGGCTTCTGGGGGTTTAGTGGGCTTGGAGCTGAACCATGCTGTGCCTTTTTGTTTTACCACAGTCTTGGTAGTTTTCAGTTTTTAATGGTCACTTGTAAATTTCTTTTTACTTGTTTACTTGTAATAAATTTTCCTTTTGACTATTTTTAATGTTCAAAGGAATATATGTTTTGTTCATATCAGGTACTTTAGGAGAGAAATTCTGTGATGTCTGTTATCTGAACCTGGAAGTTCATTTAATTTCCATCCACACATTTTTGATAATAACAATGAATTGAAACCTGTTTTTGGTGCCACATTGATGGTTCATAAAATTATCATATACAAGTAGTTAAATAAAAATATTTAGTAAATAGTTTAAGATAATGAAGTGATTTAATTTATGCCATGTGTTAGGCTCAAGATAATAACCATAAATAAATGTCTGCAGGTTAACAAATATGTATTTGGGAAAGTAATTAATTAATAATAGTTTCTTAACAAAGTATATCTGTCCTAAATCAATATGTGCTTAGTCATTTTAGGTGGTTGTGGATTTTCTGTCATGAAATTAGATAACAAAAACCCTGCTTAGTTTCCTAGAAAGAATCTGAGGAAAGAAAAATAGTTTTAGGCCAAAATGTATTAAGAATTAAAATTTTGTGACATACTGCATTATGTACCTATAATCTTTTTTAAAAAAATATTTGTTTTAGAGGGTGGGAGAGAGAGAGAGAAGTGTAGAGAGGAACAAAGGGAGAAAATCTCCAAGCAGACTCTCCACTGAGCATGGAACTGTATGTGGGGCTTGAGCCCATGACCCATGAGATCATGTCCTGAGCCAAAACCAAGAGTCAGGCACTCAATCAACTGAGCCACCCAGGCACGCCTGTCTTTTAATGTGCTTTATCTCTTTTCTGTCAAGGTGCAGGATTTAAGTTTTTTTTCACTTACTGGCTATGATATGTAACACATTCTCTTTTCCTGTTCCCTTTGATCATAGTAGAGGGACATGGAACCAAGAAAGGCTGGATGGATTGCATGGGAATATATTTTATAATAAGGGCACCATTTATACCTGCAGATTTTGTGATATAGTTAGCCCTAACAAAATTGAAAGCAATAATGATTTAACAAAATTATTTTAAAAATATTCCTTGTATTTGGAATTTAAAATTTGTAGTTTCTTTATTTTAATAGTTGCTTAGTAACTTAAACATAAAAAAATGTAGCATAGTAATTCAAATAGAAAAGCATAATGAGATATTTTTGTATCATTTTACTTCAATAGAGTAAATTCATGACAGGGAGTTTTGGGATGTTGACAGTCTATTGATTTGATCTGGGTATAAGTTCATTAGATGCTGGGTATAAGTTCATTAGTGTTTCATCAGGTTGTATATATAAGGTTTTTGTGCTTTCTGTGTCTATGTTTTATTTTAATCAAACTAAAGAACTTGCCATTAAAGTATGAAGAAACTTAACCTTCTTTTCTCTTTCAAGGAAATGATTATTGACAGAGTAAATGGACAGGCCGTTCCTAGATATTTGATATATGACATAATTAAATTCAATGTAAGTACCTTTAATATAATTTATAAAATAAAAATTGTCCCTGAGATAACAGATATGTTTTTACAAATAAAAAGTGTTACTGTCTTAGAGATGGTA
Source organism: Mustela putorius furo (assembly GCF_011764305.1). NCBI lineage: Eukaryota > Metazoa > Chordata > Mammalia > Carnivora > Mustelidae > Mustela > Mustela putorius. Next base: position 1,063,896 of record NW_025421301.1, read on the forward strand.
GGAAAGAAAAATTGTGACTCTAGTTACCCATTTGATACCTTATTAATAATTTTGCACATTGCTTGGTCTTTAGATTTTATAAGATACTTGAAATGAGTGAATAAAAATAGTTTAATTGATAAAATAAGACAGAATTTTTTAAGATGGAAACTCTTAGTTTTAGTTATCCTATATACGATTAAAAAAAAAAAAAGAGCCCACAGATTTTGTTGCTGTCACTTAAAAATAAAAAGAGGAGCTGATTATGGGTATTGAATGTATAACGTAGGGGCACAAATATGTTATTCATGAGTACAGGCAGGAAACTAAAAGCAAAATAGGAAATTCTGTTATAAATAGATATAAAAAAATAGGAATTATATTTTCTACCCATTTCCTATAGTTTTAGACAAGCCAAGAATCTGCCTGTTCATGTTTAATTATAGTGTCAGTATCTAAATTATTTAGTCAGTACAACATCACTTCTGTAAATGTGAGAAACTCTTTCAATAGTGTACATCTATGAAAAGGTATAATCATTCCTCTAGACATATATTATTCAAATTGCATAGTCATTTAGTATTCAAACAAGACTGAAAGCAATTAAGAATTCTGGAATTAAGAGTGTTTAAGTTTTAGAATTTTGAAGATTTTATAGCAATTTTTTAAAAGTTCCTTTTTGGGATATATATTTTAAAGGACAGTATCGAGATTCAGGATTGCATTAATCCACTTTAAGGTCATCTTTTTCCTAGAAATTTTCAATGTACATATTTCATTTTCTGTTGAATTTATAGATTTCAAACAGTTTCCTAGGTCAGAAACCATCAAGTTTTAATTTTGTCTGTTTGTGATTACTATATGCCTCAGTAATGCTTCCTAGAATTGACTTACTCTTATCATAGATTTTGGAATAATTGTTCATTGGTCCATAATGAGACATGAAGGGTGGGGGTGGCATTGTTTTGTTGTGAAGAGGGGAGTTTTGTCTCCTCTGCCTTTTGACATTGAGCTCTGCTTTAGTATGTATTCCATGCAGGTTCACTTCTTAGCCTGGGAGTTTTGTCTTTGACAATAGCCTTCTAATTCTTTAAAAAAATATATGAAAATTTACAGTGTATAGAGCAAAATATGAGGCATACACATATACTAACCACCAGATTTGTTAAAGCTTAATATTTTGTCATTTTTACTCCACTTTCTTTTTAATAAGAAATAAGTCATTACAGATCCAGGAGAAGTTTCTCATGCACACATTACTGTTCTATTTTTGACCCTCTTACAGATCCAGGAGAAGTTTCTCATGCACACATTACTGTTCTATTTTTGACCCTCTTACCCGGAAGTAACTTCCACCCTGTATTTGATGTTTATTATTTCTATGAATGTTTTTAATAACCTTACTACCTATGTGTGTGTCCATAAAATACATGTGGTATTGTTGTGCAAGGTTTCTAGTGTTACATATATATTGTACTGTACTGTGGTACTGAGCATTTACTCCACGTTATTTTGAGGTTTATCTTTATTAATACACACAGGTTTAGTTCATTCAGTTTAATTACTGTTGAGTATTGTATAAATATACAGAATTTGTCTTTTTTTTTGATGAACATTTGAGTTGCCATATTTTGCTGTTATACTGCTATTAAACAGTTTATATATTCTTGTGTGCATACATCAGAGTTTCTCTAGGACAATTCTCATTCTTGGGATGTAAGCACCAGCGGTGTTTTTAAAAAGTACAGTTCCTCTCACCCCTACCTACATCATAAAGATTCTGACTGAATTGGCAACTTCAGGTGTATGTGCTACGTTGCTGAATTCCTTTCAGAAGTAGGTCTAACAGCTTACTGCAGTTGGTATTATCAGAGTTTAAAATTTTTGCTACTTGGATGTGTGTGAAATGGCATCTGATCTTTTTTAATTTGCTCTTTCATTATTACTAATGAAGTTAAGCCTGATTCGTTTGTCCATTTTTACTTGTTTGGATTTTTCTTTTGAGATTTAATTTTAAATTCAAATAATTTTCTAATTTTTCTATTTGGTTGTCAGTCTTCTTAATGTGTAGGAATTAATGATCTATCTTTCCTGCATTCTAATCCTTTTTTGGTTATGTATGTGACAATATTTTTTGCAAATTAGTATCTATTAATGCACAGGAATTTTTCATTTTCATGAAATCAGACTTAACTAGACCTTCTCAAAGTTTGTGCTTTTTTGGGTCTTGTTTAGGAAATACATCCATATTTTGCTGTAAAAATGATTAAGTTAATTTCAGTAGGTCTAATTATTTACTCCATATGTATTGAGTGCCTATTGCCATATTTCATTGATTTTAAAGTCACATTTTCTTTCAAGTTTCTGATATTAAGATATATTTATAATTGGAGTTATATATTTATATATTTAATTCTTTATTTCTTTATTTAATTCTTTAATTAATTTATTTAATATTTAATTAATTTTATTATATATATTTATATTTAATTTATATATATTTGTTTAATTCTTTAATTTACTGTGGAGCCTTGATGATTAATCAGCTTATTTTGAGTCATAAAATCAAGGTCACTGTTAGAAAAAAATGAAGTTTTGAAAAAAATAGTTAAAATCTTTTAAGTTCCCTTAGTTTATTTTGTCCACCAAGAATTTCATTGATCATCTTTTTTTTTTTAAATTTTTTCAATTTATTTATTTTCAGAAAAACAGTATTGATCATCTTTTATATGTCAGGTGTTATTCTAGGGATTGGATATACACAGATGAATAAGAAATAATTTATTGCCTTCAGGGAATTTGTAGTTCAGTACACTGACTTCCAAAGAAGGCCATTTCAACGGTGGGATTTGGGAAGAAAGTGGAACTTATTTTTTATCTGTTTATTCAGGTTTTGTCTGTTTTATAACATATACAGTTGTACATATATGCAACTTACTAAAATTTAACATGCATATATTGTAAACATTTGTTAGGATATGTATTTGGATTGGGTGCAAAATCAAAAGAAATTTGTAAACCATCGATTTTATGGATGAGAAATAAATGTAAAGAACAATTATAATAGTATAACAACAATAAAGGTATGTTAGAGATACTGGAATATATAAAAAATACTAGAGAGGTGAAACTGTTTCAGTTTAACCAGAGTTAACATGGATTAATTCTGAAGGATAGAATAATGGAGGTCAGGAACATTAGAGGCTATTAGTGTACTTAATGTGTGGTAGGATGTGGGACATAGCAAGAAATGAAAATAGATTGTTGAATAGGGGGCCAGGTGACTTGAATAAGGCAGTTTAGCTTAGTCCTGGCTGTATTAGGGCACTCACTATTGAAGGGTGTTAGTTAGGGTAATGATAGGATCACACGTTCATTGTTTTGAAAGACAAATCCAGTGACAGCATGGGTAGAATTTTGAAGTGAGAAAGAATTCAAAACTAGGAAGCCAGTTAGTGAATAGTTATTGAGTTCTTTCTGTTGTCTGTTTTCAGTGATTTAACACCTACCTAACAAACACTTCCCTTCCTATAGGCAGCATAAATTTGAAGGTGAACTCGCTTTCAGTTTCTTCTTGTTGTTTTGGTTTATGTGTATAGTGAAAAATATTTAGGAGAAAATTTAGAATACCTAAGTATTTTTAGACAGTGGTTAGATTATTATTATTATTTTTTTAAAATGGATGACTTACTTCTTCTACGTTAACTTTTTAGGGGTCTGAATTCATTTAATAGGTCCAGTAAATAAGCCTAACATTTTAGGTTTTTCAGCCTTGATATGGGTGACATGGAAAAGATTATACATGGACTTTGTGATTGTTTACTGATCTTTCCTCAGTACTACCTTTTAAAACAGTTGTATGCCTTTGTGTAAAGGGAATGTATACTTCCTCATACCTAGGGCTTACTCTCTTTGTCTTGTTCCTTATTCTTTGCTAAGTATCAAAATTGTCATCCTTCCAATAGAAAAAGTCATCCTTAAGACATATTTAATGTCCACAGCTTAAGCAAATATTGTCACCTATTTGTAAGCATTAGGTTGCTTAAATGTAGGTTGAGTAATATAGATTAGAGAAGAGGAAGAAAATGAAGAGGTGAGAAGAATTCATGGAAGACTGTCCAATTGCAAAGCAGAGAAGAGCGGTACTTGATATGAGGTGATGATACTAATCTGGACAGTTATTGTCACCCAGATGAAATGTTAGAAGCTGTATTATTATATACCATTTAGATAGGGTAAGCCCCTACCTTCAATTCATAGAAAACTTCTATTCACTTTTTACTTTATGATTCAAATTTGTATACCACATATAAGTACCATATTGTATATGTACCATATTGTATATATACTATATGGAGAACTTTCTTTATATTAGTATATTATTTTAACTTTTCTTTATATGAGTATATTATGGAGACTTTGATGTTATTGGTTTTTAGAGTTGAGGATATATTTGTCTAATAATTATCTTTTACTTACTGATGATGGCTGTAAAGCATTAATGTGTTAAGCAACAAAAAACATTATAAGTGACTGTGTTTCTTATTGTGATGTGTTATTTGCTTATATTTTCCTGAATGATGTGGATTGTAGTTTTATGCAGATTCTACTAATTGATATAATTTTACTAATTCAAATAAAATGATTAGTGAGTATATTAATACTTTAATTCAGATGTGATAACTTCAGATCAATATATATTAGAGAAGATTTATACCACTCTCCCATATTATGTTATGCATTTATAATTTTAAAATAACCGTGTATGTGTTTAGGTGTCTTTAATTAATGAAATCAGGACTGGCATGTGTGGTTGTGCAGGCTGTGCATTAGACATCTCCAAAGGATGCTGTTTACATAGATGCTATGTATACTGTGACAGCCTTAATAATTATACTGATAAGATAGTTTCAGTGTTGAAATTTAAATAATTGTCTCATTTAATTCAGGCACAGCCAGTTGGAGATTGTGATTTTAATATTCGTCTGCAGTGTATAGAAAGAGAAATAATAAGTCCTCGACATGAAAAAATGAAGAATGGGCTCATTGACAAAACACAGGAACCATTTAGTGTCAGAAATAAGCCATTTTTTGACATCTATACTTCAAGAAAGGTAAAATTTTCTAATTAGTACTTACAATGTATCATAATTCAGCTTGTGAGAGGACTATGAATGACATTTTACTGCCCAGTTGTCTTGATTTTTTTCAGAATTTATTTTATTGAATATAGCACTATTCTGGACAAACATGTGCAATTTCCAGATCTTGTCCAGAGTGGTGGAAACTTAAACTGGCTTACTTTCTTGTTTTTCATAATAGTTTTTGATTCATTGTCAGTGTTATGTTTTTAAAAAGCTGTGAACAATGATCTTGGGGGAAAAAAAAGCTATAAACAGTGAAGAATGGTATAGTGTGAAAATCAACTGTTATGTCTTCTGAAGGTCACCAGTGGTTGGTACATACTCTGATTTAAAAAGTTCATTTGCATACACCCATATATTGATAGTTTTATTTCTGTTGTTTTGATGCTTAAAATGCATCATACTGAGAATTCATCATACTGAATTTTTTCTTGGATTGTTGTTTTTCCATTTAACAGTGTGGCTTGAAAATATTTCCAGACCAGGGCTTAGATAATAATTTTTAACTGCTACATAGTATTTGACAGTAAAGATGAACCATGAAATTATTATGTTTGGAGAAGAATGGCTGTGATAGAATAATATAGGAAGTATAACAACATACGCAATTGTGTGTTTTAAACTCCTTTGTCATATAATCCCACATGCCTGATGATAGAAATTTTTGTTGTATCTTACCTGCTTCTGCTCATATCCACTTAATTTGATATTAACCCTTGGATATAATAGTAGCAGTAATCCCAGCACTGTCCAGTGCCCATCTTTTTAACTGTCAAGATATACAAAGCTATCATTCTATTTTTATTGATATGTTGCATAACACCTGCTTGTCACGGCTGACATAGTTGATCTCTGCTGCTGTGATCTTTTGTGTCTGTTGTGGTAGCAGGGATGTTATTGGGGTATCTACCTCAGGGCCCTGCTCAATCTGTAGGGTAAGAATAAAGTTGACTGACAAATAATGTGGGCCATGGCAGTGGTGAAAATTGGCTAACTGGAGCAATGTACTCTTACAGAAATACTTTTGAAATTTTAAATCAGTGTAAAAGTTGGGTAGAAGCCACATGGTTTCAGTTTGCATTCAGTTTAAAAAAAAAATTAACTTGACAGCTTGTGCTGTCATAATTCAAGTTCAGCATTTAAGAAAATGTGTCTTAGATCGTGTATCTCTTGAGTCAGAATCAGTGTTACTTCGAAATATTTGCAGTGGATAACTATTAGAACTGTTCTTTAAGGATATGAAGCAGTTGAGTTGAACAATTATTCATGAGTTTTTCACTAGAAAAAATTTTTTTCTTTATTCTTTGCATATATAACCCCTTTTTTTATGTTAATGTAATGTTTTTATTTTGCATTTTCTTACATATTTTTTTTTGAATTTTTTATTTTTTTATAAACATATATTTTTATCCCCAGGGGTACAGGTCTGTGAATCACCAGGTTTACACACTTGACAGCACTCACCAAAGCGCATACCCTCCCCAATGTCCATAATCCTACCCCCTTCTCCCAAACCCTCTCCCCCCAGCAACCCTCAGTTTGTTTTGTGAGATTAAGAGTCACTTATGGTTTGTCTCCCTCCCAATCCCAACTTGTTTCATTGATTCTTCTCCTACCCACTTAAGCCCCCATGTTGCATCACCACTTCCTCATATCAGGGAGATCATATGATAGTTGTCTTTCTCTGCTTGACTTATTTCACTAAGCATGATACGCTTTAGTTCCATCCATGTTGTCGCAAACGGCAAGATTTCATTTCTTTTGATGGCTGCATAGTATTCCATTGTATATATATACCACATCTTCTTGATCCATTCATCTGTTGATGGACATCTAGGTTCTTTCCATAGTTTGGCTATTGTGGACATTGCTGCTATAAACATTCGGGTGCACGTGCCCCTTTGGATCACTACGTTTGTGTCTTTAGGGTAAATACACAATAGTGCAATTGCTGGGTCATAGGGCAGTTCTATTTTCAACATTTTGAGGAACCTCCATGCTGTTTTCCAGAGTGGCTGCACCAGCTTGCATTCCCACCAACAGTGTAGGAGGGTTCCCCTTTCTCCGTATCCTCGCCAGCATCTGTCATTTCCTGACTTGTTTATTTTAGCCATTCTAACTGGTGTGAGGTGATACCTCATTGTGGTTTTGATTTGTATTTCCCTGATGCCGAGTGATATGGAGCACTTTTTCATGTGTCTGTTGGCCATCTGGATGTCTTCTTTGCAGAAATGTCTGTTCATGTCCTCTGCCCATTTCTTGATTGAATTATTTGTTCTTTGGGTGTTGAGTTTGCTAAGTTCTTTATAGATTCTGGACACTAGTCCTTTATCTGATATGTCATTTGCAAATATCTTCTCCCATTTTGTCAGTTGTCTTTTGATTTTGTTAACTGTTTCCTTTGCTGTGCAAAAGCTTTTGATCTTGATGAAATCCCAGTAGTTCATTTTTGCCCTTGCTTCCCTTGCCTTTGGCGTTGTTCCTAGGAAGATGTTGCTGCGGCTGAGGTCGAAGAGGTTGCTGCCTATGTTCTCCTCAAGGATTTTGATGGATTCCTTTCGCACATTGAGGTCCTTCATCCATTTTGAGTCTATTTTCACGTGTGGTGTAAGGAAATGGTCCAATTTCATTTTTCTGCATGTGGCTGTCCAATTTTCCCAAGGCTGTCTTTTTTCCATTGGACATTCTTTCCTGCTTTGTTGAAGATTAGTTGACTGTAGAGTTGAGGGTCTATTTCTGGGCTCTCTATTCTGTTCCATTGATCTATGTGTCTGTTTTTGTGCCAGTACCATGCTGTCTTGATGATGACATCTTTGTAATAGAGCTTGAAGTCCGGAATTGTGATGCCACCTATGTTGGCTTTTTTTTTCCAATATCCCTTTGGCTATTTGAGGTCTTTTCTGGTTCCATATAAATTTTAGAATATTTGTTCCATTTCTTTGAATAAGATGGATGGTACTTTGATAGGAATTGCATCAAATGTGTAGATTGCTTTAGGTAACATAGACATTTTCACAATATTTATTCTTCCAATCCAGGAGCATGGAACATTTTTCCATTTCTTTGTGTCTTCCTCATTTTCTTTCATGAGTACTTTATAGTTTTCTGAGTATAGATTCTGTGCCTCTTTGGTTAGGTTTATTCCTAGGTATCTTATGGTTTTGGGTGCAATTGTAAATGGGATTGACTCCTTAATTTCTCTTTCTTCTGTCTTGGTGTTGGTGTAGAGAAATGCAACTGATTTCTGTGCATTGATTTTATATCCTGACACTTTACTGAATTCCTGTATAAGTTCTAGCAGTTTTGGAGTGGAGTCTTTTGGGTTTTCCACATATAGTATCATATCATCTGCGAAGAGTGATAATTTGACTTCTTCTTTGCCGATTTGGATGCCTTTAATTTCCTTTTGTTGTCTGATTGCTGAGGCTAGGACCTCTAGTACAATGTTGAATAGCAGTGGTGATAATGGACATCCCTGCCGTGTTCCTGACCTTAGCGGAAAAGCTTTCAGTTTTTCTCCATTGAGAATGATATTTGCGGTGGGTTTTTCATAGATGGCTTTGATGATATTGAGGTATGTGCCCTCTATCCCTACACTTTGAAGAGTTTTGATCAGGAAGGGATGCTGTACTTTGTCAAATGCTTTTTCAGCATCTATTGAGAGTATCATACGGTTCTTGTTCTTTCTTTTATTGATGTGTTGTATCACATTGATTGATTTGCGGATGTTGAACCAACCTTGCAGCCCTGGAATAAATCCCACTTGGTCTTGGTGAATAATCCTTTTAATGTACTGTTGAATCCTATTGGCTAGTATTTTGTTGAGTATTTTCGCATCTGTGTTCATCAAGGATATTGGTCTATAGCTTTCTTTTTTGATGGGATCCTTGTCTGGTTTTGGGATCAAGGTGATGCTGGCCTCATAAAATGAGTTTGGAAGTTTTCCTTTCATTTCTATTTTTTGGAATAGTTTCAGGAGAATAGGAATTAGTTCTTCTTTAAACGTTTGGTAGAATTCCCCTGGGAAGCCGTCTGGCCCTGGGCTTTTGTTTGTTTGGAGATTTTTAATGACTGTTTCAATCTCCTTACTGGTTATGGGTCTGTTCAGGCTTTCTATTTCTTCCTGGTTCAGTTGTGGTAGTTTATATGTTTCTAGGAATGCATCCATTTCTTCCAGATTGTCAAATTTGTTGGCGTAGAGTTGCTCATAGTATGTTCTTATAATAGTTTGTATTTCTTTGGTGTTAGTTGTGATCTCTCCTCTTTCATTCATGATTTTATTTATTTGGGCCCTTTCTCTTTTCTTTTTGATAAGTCAGGCCAGGGGTTTATCAATTTTCTTAATTCTTTCCAAGACCCAGCTCCTAGTTTCGTTGATTTGCTCTATTGTTTTTTTGTTTTCTATTTCATTGATTTCTGCTCTGATCTTTATGATTTCTCTTCTCCTGCTTGGCTTAGGGTTTCTTTCTTGTTCTTTCCAGCTCCTTTAAGTGTAGGGTTAGGTTGTGTACCTGAGACCTTTCTTGTTTCTTGAGAAAGGCTTGTACCGCTATATATTTTCCTCTCAGGACTGCCTTTGTTGTGTCCCACAGATTTTGAACCGTTGTATTTTCATTATCATTTTTTTCCATGATTTTTTTTCAATTCTTCTTTAATTTCCCGGTTGACCCATTCATTCTTTAGAAGGATGCTGTTTAGTCTCCATGTATTTGGGTTCTTTTCAAACTTACTTTTGTGGTTGAGTTCTAGCTTTAGAGCATTGTGGTCTGAAAATATGCAGGGAATGATCCCAATCTTTTGATACCGATTGAGTCCTGATTTAGGACCGAGGATGTGATCTATTCTGGAGAATGTTCCATGTGCACTAGAGAAGAATGTGTATTCTGTTGCTTTGGGATGAAATGTTCTGAATATATCTGTGATGTCCATCTGGTCCAGTGTGTCGTTTAAGGCCTTTATTTCCTTGCTGATCTTTTGCTTGGATGATCTGTCCATTTCAGTTAGGGGAGTGTTAAAGTCCCCTACTATTATTGTATTATTGTTTATGTGTTTCTTTGATTTTGTTATTAATTGGTTTATATAGTTGGCTGCTCCCACGTTAGGGGCATAGATATTTAAAATTGTTAGATTTTCTTGTTGGACAGATCCTTTGAGTACGATATAGTGTCCTTCCTCATCTCTTATTATAGTCTTTGGCTTAAAATCTAATTGATCTGATATAAGGATTGCCACTCCTGCTTTCTTCTGATGTCCATTAGCATGGTAAATTCTTTTCCACCCCCTCACCCTAAATCTGGAGGTGTCTTCGGGCTTAAAATGAGTTTCTTGGAGGCAACATATAGATGGGTTTTGTTTTTTTATCCATTCTGCTACCCTGTGTCTTTTGACAGGGGCATTTAGCCCATTCACATTTAGGGTAACTATTGAGAGATAGGAGTTTAGTGCCATTATATTGCCTGTAAGGTGACTGTTACTGTATATGGTCTCTGTTCCTTTCTGATCTACCATTTGTAGGCTCTCTCTTTGCTTAGAGGACCCCTTTCAATATTTCCTGTAGAGCTGGTTTGGTGTTTGCAAATTCTTTCAGTTTTTGTTTGTCCTGGAAGCTTTTAATCTCTCCTTCTATTTTCAATGATAGCCTAGCTGAATATAGTATTCTTGGCTGCATGTTTTTCTCATTTAGTGCTCTGAAAATATCATGCCAGCTCTTTCTGGCCTGCCAGGTCTCTGTGGATAAGTCAGCTGCCAATCTAATATTTTTGCCATTGTATGTTACAGACTTCTTTTCCTGGGCTGCTTTCAGGATTTTCTCTTTGTCACTGAGACTTGTAAATTTTACTATTAGGTGACGGGGTGTGGGCCTATTCTTATTGATTGTGAGGGGCGTTCTCTGAACCTCCTGAATTTTGATGCTCGTTCCCTTTGCCATATTGGGGAAATTCTCCCCAATAATTCTCTCCAGTATACCTTCTGCTCCCCTCTCTCTTTCTTCTTCTTCTGGAATCCCAATTATTCTAATGTTGTTTCGTCTTATGGTGTCACTTATCTCTCGAATTCTCCCCTCGTGGTCCAGTAGCTGTTTGTCCCTCTTTTGCTCAGCTTCCTTATTCTCTGTTATTTGGTCTTCTATATCACTAATTCTTTCTTCTTCCTCATTTATCCTAGCAGTGAGAGCCTCCATTTTTGATTGCACCTCATTAATAGCTTTTTTGATTTCAACTTGTTTAGATTTTAGTTCTTTTATTTCTCCTGAAAGGGCTTTTATATCTCTCGAGAGTGTTTCTCTAATATCTTCCATGCCTTTTTCGAGCCCGGCTAGAACCTTGAGAATTGTCATTCTGAACTCTAGATCTGACATATTACCAATGTCTGTATTGATTAGGTCCCTAGCCTTCGGTACTGCCTCTTGTTCTTTTTTTTGTATTGAATTCTTCCGTCTTGTCATTTTGTCCAGGTAAGAGTATATGAAGGAGCAAGTAAAATACTAAAAGGGTGGCAACAACCCCAGGAAAATATGCTTTAACCAAATTAGAAGAGATCCCAAATCGTGAGGGGGTAGAAAAGGGGATAAAAAGAGTTTCAAAAAGGAAGAAAGAAAAAAAAAAAAAAGAAAAGAATAGAATTTAAAAAAAGAAAACAAATAAGAAGAATATAAAAAAGAAAAAGTATATGTATTGGATAAACTAGTTAAAAAATGTTAAAAATGAAAAAGGTAAAAGTTAAAAAAAAATTTACCAGAAGGCGAGAAAAAAAAACAAAAAATGAAAAAGAAAAAAATCAAATTAACTGCAAGACTAAAAAAAATCACAGGGAAAAAGCCATGAGTTCCGTGCTTTGCTTTCTCCTCCTCTGGAATTCTGCTGCTCTGTTTGGTATTGAAGCTGTACTCCTTGGTAGGTGAACTTGGTCTTGGCTGGATTTCTTGTTGATCTTCTGGGGGAGAGGCCTGTTGTAGTGATTCTCAGGTGTCTTTGCCCCAGGCGGAATTGCACCGCCCTTAACAGGCGCTGGGGTGAGTAATCCACTCGAGTTTGCTTTCAGGAGCTTTTGTTCCCTGAGCGCTTTCCGTAGAGTTCTGGAGGACCGGAATACAAATGGCGGCCTCCCGGTTCTTGGCCCGAAGGAGCCGAGAGCCCAGGGCCCCACTCCTCAGTGCGCCCTCAGAGAACAGCGCCAGTTACTCCCGTCTGCCTGACCTCCGGCCGCCTTCCGAGCTCACCTAGCCTGCAACCGGTTCAAGGTAACACCGAGCTGTGAGCTTACTGTCGGCTCTGTCTCTGTAGCCGGCTTTCCCGTTCCAATACCAGCAAGCTCTGACACACTCAGACACCCCCGATCCTTCTGTGACCCTGTGGGACCTGAGGCCACGCTGACCCCGCGTGGGCTTCACCCGGTTTAGCCTCTGGAGCGATGTCCCTCATCGGAACAGACTTTTAAAAGTCCTGATTTTGTGCACCGTTGCTCCGCCGCTTGCCGGGAGCCGGCCCCTCCCCCCCGGGGTCTATCTTCCCGTCGCTTTGGATTCACTTCTCCGCCCGGTCCTACCTTTCAGAAAGTGGTTGTTTTTCTGTTTCCAGAATTGCTGTTCTTCTTCTCTTTGATCTGCTGATGGCTTTTCAGGTGTTTGCAATCCTTAGATAAGCTATCTAGCTGATTTCCGGCTAGCTGAAGTAGTCTCAGCCTGCTACTTCTCTGCCATCTTGACTCCGCCTCCTATATAACCCCTTTTTATAAAATCCTAGGATATTCTCTTTTTAAAGGAACACTAGTTGGAATTTTAACTATAACTCTCTCCCCGCATTTTCCCGTTATTACTCTTTTGTTCCCAGTTATACAAAAGGAAAGTGCATTTTGTAGCACACTTGTTCTAAAGGCTAAAACTGTAGTAACACCAGGTACAGGATAGTAGCTACAGTTAACAGATTATTGCTGTAGAGATTCCTTTTATTTTTATAATGGGAATGGGTGAACTAGTGATATTATGAATGATAAAGTGTTTGTGAGAGATGTATATATCATTTTTATGAAGAATACTAGTTTTTATTTGGTTTTAAACAAAGTTTACAGCTCCAAAGAGTGCATATGTTTTTGCAGAAAAATGATAGAATTTCATTTCTGTATATCTATAAAATTGGGTGATAACTTTGATTTTAGGACTTTATGTAGCTCTGTTAAAAACTTACTCAACTTGTCATTTGAGCCCAGTGAAGAGATAGTGTGTTGTTCAGTTTTTTTTAAATATACAAAGTTAGAATATAATATTCAGTATGGTAAAAATAAGTAGTAACTTCTCAAATTATAACTTATTTGTATTTACAGCTAGAAACCAGTTAAAAAAGAATTATAAATTTTCAAAGTCATGTAGCAAAGTTTCTCTGAAAGCTTCCTATTCATTTATCACCTCAGAAGAATAACCATTGCCATTAGCACTAACTATATCCGTCAGAATTTTCCTCTGCATATATAAGCAAATACATTTATTAATATTCTTACTAACCTAATCCAAGAGTTGATTGTTAACACACTGTTATGTGCTTTGCTGTTTTTACTTAACAATACATTTTGAGTCCGCTTGCCCTATTGGTATGTAGAGATCATCCGCTTTTTTTTTTAAACAAATGTGCAGATTTCCATCTTATCAGTGTACCATAATTTAACTTTTAGCTTAGACATTTGAGTTGTTTTTTGTTGTTTGGTAGGTTTTTGTTTATTTGTTCTGCATATGAATATCCAATTGTTTCTGCACCAGTTATTGAAGAGACTGTTCTTTTCTCTTTGATTTGATTTTACATCTTTATGAAAACTGAGTTGTCATGTATGTTTGGGTCTTCTTCTAGTCTCTCTGTTCTATTCCCTTGATTGTGTTTGTCTCTTTACACTAGTACCATACCATCTTGATTACTTTTTAGATTAAATCCTGCATGGGATAAGATTATTTTCCAACTCTTTACTACTTTTTTGAAGTTGTTTTGGCTATTCTTGGCCTCTGCATTTTCATATGAATTTTAGAATAAGCTTGTCAGTGTCTACAGAATCCATGCTGGAATTTGGATTGGAATTGGAATTTGGATTGACTATATTTAGGGGGAAGAATTGGTACCCTAACAATGATGAATTTTTGAATTCATCAACCTGGTATTTTTCTCCTTTTAATTTAAAGGTCTTTAATTTCTCTCAGACATTTTTGTAGTTTTAAGGATCAGGTTTTACTCATCTGACTCTTTTCAGTTTATTTCATACTGTTTGATATAAATACTATTTAAAATTTTTCCATTTCTAATTGTTGATAATGTATAGCAATACATTGATTTTTATATATTGATTTTTTTTCTTGTAATCTTGCTAAAATCACTTATTTTCTACGAGCTTTTTGTAGATTTCATCAGCTCTTTTTACATAGACAAGCATGTAATCTATAAAAAAAGGGCACTTCTACTTTTCCTTTGCAATTTGGATACCTTTTATTTTTTTCTGTTGCCTTTTGCACTGGCTAGAGCCTCTTATTTAATGTTGAATGGAAGTAGTGAGAGTGAACAGCCTTATTTGTTCCTTTTCTTTGGAGCAGGAAAAGTTTGTTTTTACCTATTAAGGGTGGTGTTACCTGTAGGACTTTAGCAGATGCCTTTTATACAAGGTAAGTTTTTAAATTTTAAAGCTTTTGATTTTAGTATGCTAATTTTATACAGTTCTCACTGTATTTTGATACTCTTTGTAATAACAGTTGATTCTCTTGGGTTTTCTAGGTATTAATCATATTAAATACAAATAGACATAGTTTTCCTCTTTAGATTTTTCATACATTAATTTTTCTCTTACCTGATTCAATTATGCATGAGTATAATTTTAAATTGTAGTGATAGTTACAGGGATCCTTGTCTTGTTCTTGATTTGAGTAGGAATGCTTCTGGTGATTCTTAAAAGTATATTGCCTTTGAATCTGGAATCTATTTTATCAGGTTAAACAAGTGTCTGGTTCTATTTTTACTAAGTTGTTTTGCTTTTAATAAAGAATAGGTATTCGGTGTTGTCAAATGGCTTTTAATCTTCTATTGGTATAATTGTTTTCTTTTTCTGTTAGATTTGTTTGTCTTATGAATTATATGGAAATATGTCCTGATGTGAAAAGCCTTATTTAATCTTAATGTATTGTTGTTATTATTTTTAAAGACTTTATTATAATTTCTTTAGAGCAGTTTTAGGTTCACAACTTTTCTTTTTTTTTTTTTTTAGCTTCAGTTTTTGTTTAAATCCCAGTTAGTTAACATACAGTACAGTGTAATTTTAGTTTCAGGTATAGAATTTAGTGATTCATCACACATACGACACCCAGTGCTCATCACAAGAAGTGTACCTTTGTACCCATCACCTATTTAACCCATCTCTCTGCCCACCTCCCCTCCAGCAAGCCTCATTTTGTTCTCCATAGTTAAGAGGCTGTTTTCTAGTTTACCTGCCCTCCCATTCATTTGTTTTCTTTCTTAAATTCCATATATGAGTGAAATCATATGGTATTGCTTTTCTCTGAAATTTGCTTAGCATGATACTCACTAGCTTCATCCATGTCATTGCAAATGGCAAGATTTCATTCTTTTTAATGGCTGAATAATACTCCATTGTGTGTGTGTGTGTGTGTGTGTGTGTGTGTGTGTGTATCCATTCATCAGTTGTTGGACCAGTTGTACTATTTCCATAATTTGGTTATTATTGATATTGCTGCTATAAACATCGGCATTCGTGTATCCTTTTTAAATTTTTTAAAATTTTAAATTTATTTTATTTATTTTTAAAAGGATTTTATTTATTTATTTGACGGAGAGAGATCAGGCAAAGGGGCAGGCAGAGAGAGAGGGGGAAGCAGGCTTCCTGCTGAGTACAGAGCCCGATGCAGGGCTCGATCCCAGGACCCTGAGATCATGACCTGAGCTGAAGGCAGAGGCTTAACCCACTGAGCCACCCAGGTGCCCCAACATCCTTTTAAACCAGTATTTTGTATCCTTTGTGTAAATACCTAGTAGTGTAATAGTTGGATCCTAGTGTAGTTCTATTTTTAACTTTTAGGAACCTCCACCTATTTTCTAGAGTGGCTGTACCAGTTTCCATTCCCACCAACAGTGCAAGAGGGTTCTCCTTTATCCGCATCCTTGCCAACATTTGTTGTTTTCTGTGCTGTTAATTTTAGCTATTATGACATGTGTGAGGTGGTATCTCATTGTAGTTTTGATTTGTATTTCTGTGATGATGAGTTATGTTGAACATCTTTTCTTGTGTCTGTTAGCCATCTGTGTGTCTTTGGAAAAATGTCTAATCATGTCTTCTGCCTATTTATTTATTTATTTACTTTTATTTATTTTTTAAAAACATTTTATCCATCTATTTGACAGACAGAGATCACAAGTAGGCAGAGAAGCCGGCAGAGAGATTGAGGAGGAAGCTGGCTCCCTGCTGAGCAGAGAGCCGGATGCGGGGCTCAATCCAAGGACCCTGAGATCAGGACCCGAGCTGAAGGCAGAGGCTTTAACCCACTGAGCCACCCAGGCACCCTATTCTGCCCATTTTTTTTTAACTGGATTATTTGTTTTTGAGTTTGATTTGAGTCTCTTAAGTTCTTTATGTATTTTGGATACTAACCTTTTATCAGGTATGTCATTTACAAATTTCTTCTTCCATTCTGAAGGTTGCCTTTAGTTTTGTTGATTGTTTCCTTCACTGTACAGAAGCTTTTTATCTTGATGAAGTCCCAGTAATTCGTTTTTGCTTTTGTTTTTCTTGCCTCCAGAGATTTATCTAGTAAGAAGTTTATAGCCAATGTCAGAGATTACTGCCTGTGTTTTCCTCCAGGATTTTGATGGTTTACTGTTTCACATTTATGTCTTTTATCCATTTTGAATTTATTTTAGTATATGATTTAAGAAAGTGGTCCAGTTTCATTCTTCTTCATGTTGCCATCCAGGTTCCCAACACCATTTGTTGAAGTGACTGTCTTTTTTCCATTGGATATTCTTTACTGCATTGTCAAAGATTAGTTGACCATGCAGTTATGGGTCCATTTCTGGGTTTTCTGTTCAGTTCCTTTGGTCTTTATGTCTGTTTTTGTGCCATTATCATACTGTCTTTATCACTACAACTTTGTAATATAATTTGAAGTCCAGAGTTGTGATGCCTCCAGCTCTGCTTTTCTTTTTCAAGATTCCTTTGGCTTTGTGGTCTTTTGTGGTTCCATACAAATTTTAGGATTGTTTGTTCTAGCTCTGTGGAAAACGCTGGTGGTATTTTGTTAGGCCTTGCATTAAATGTGTGGATTGCATTGGGTAGTATAGACATTTTAACAATATTTGTTCTTCCAATCCATGACCATGAAATGTTTTCCCATTTCTTTGGGTCATCTTCAGTTTCTTTCATAAGTGTTCTTCTCTAGTTTTCAGAATACAGGTCTTTAACCTTTTTGGGTAAGTTTATTCCTACATATCTTATGGTTTTTGGTGCAGTAGTAAATGGGATAGATTCCTTGAGTTCTCTTTCTACTGCTTCATTACTGGTATTTAGAAATGCAGTAGACTTCTGTATGTTGATTTGTGTCATGCAACTTTGCTGAATTTAACAGTTTTTTGGTATAGTTGTTTGGGTTTTCTACATAGACTACTGTGTCATCTGCAAATAGTGAAAATTTGACTTCTTCCTTGCTGATATGGTTGCCTTTGATTTCTTTTTGTTGTCTGATTGCTGAAGCTAGGATGTCTAGTACTGTGTTAAATAACATTGGGGAGAGTGGACATCCCTGTCTTGTTCCTGACCTAGAGGTCAGCCTCATTGAGGCTGATTATTAGCTTTGGGTCTTTCATATCTGGCCTTTATGATGTTGAGGTATGTTCCCTTTTTCCCTGCCTTGTTGAGGTTTTTATCAAAAAAGCTTCCCAGACAAAAACTAAAAGAGTTTGTGAAGAAATATTAAAGGGCGCTCTTTGAGTAGGAAAGAAAGACCAAAAGCAATATAGAAAGAAATAGAAAATCTCCAGAAACAATCACAAAACAAGTAATGAAATGGCATTAAATTCAGATCAGTAATTACTGTGAATGTAAAGGGACTAAATGCTTCAATCAGAAGACATAGGGTGTCAGAATGGATAAAATAGACCCATCTATATGTTGCTTCTAAGAGACTCATTTTAGACCTAAAGATACCTGTAGATTGAAAATGAAGGGATGGAGAAATATTTACCATGCAAATGGATGTCAAAAGAAAGCCCAAGTAGCAATACTTATATCAGACAATCCACATTTTAAACCAAACACTATATAACAAGAGATGAAGAAGGGCACTACATCATAATAAAGGGGTCTATCCAACAAGAAAATCTAACAATTGTAAATATTTTTGCCCCCAATTTAGGAGCACCTAAACAAAATAATAACAAACATAAAGGAACTCATTGATAAAAATGCAATAATAGTAGGGGAATTGAATACCTCACTTATAGGAATGGACAGATCTAAGTGAAAAATCAACAAGGAAACAATGGCTTTGAGGGACACATTGGACCATATGGACTTAACAGATTCAGAACATTTCATCCTGAAGCAGCAGAATACACATTCAACAGCAGAACACACATTTGAGTGCACATGGGATACTCTCCAAAGAGATGATATACTACACTGGGTTACAAATCAGGCCTCAACAGGCACAAAAAGATTGAGATCATACCATGCATATTTTCCAACAACAATGCTATGAAACTTGAAGTCAACCACAAAAAAATTTGAAAGCCACAAGTACATGCAGGCTAAAGAACATCTTACTAAAGAGAAAGTATCTCAATAAATGCAACCACGAATGAGAAAGGAGAGATCACAATCAATACCACAGAGATACAACCAATTATAAGAGAATATTATGAACAGTTACATGCCAACAAACTGAACAATCTGGAAGAAATTGTTAAATTTCTAGAACCTTGTAAACTACAAAAACTGAAGCAGGGAGAAATAGAAAACTTGAACAGACCAATAACCAACAAAGAAATTGAATCCATAATAAAAAATCTCCCAAAAAACAGAAGTCCAGGGCCATATGGCTTCCCAGGGGAATTCTACCAAACATTTAAAGAAAGGTTAATACCTATTTTTCCTCATACTGTTCCAAACAATAGAAATGGAAAGAAAAGTCCCAAACTCTTTCTTTGAGGCCAGCATTTACTGGATTCCAAAACCAGACAAAGACCCCACTGAAAAGGAGAATTGCAAGCCAATATCTCTGATGAACATGGATGCAAAAATTCTCATCAAGACACTCACCAAGAATGGATTCAATAGTTCATTAAAAAGATTATTCACCACGACCATGTAGGATTGATTCCTGGGCTACAGGGGTGGTTCAGCATCTGCAAATCAATCAGTGTGATATACCACATTAATAAAAGAAAGGATAAGAACCATATGATTCTTTCACTAGATGCAGAAAAAGCATTTGACAAAGTATAGCATCCATTCTTTATTTATTTTTTCTTTTTTTAAGATTTTATTTATTTACTTGAGAGAGAGGGAGAACACACAGGGGAAGTGGAAGAGGGAGAAGCAGGCTCTCCCGTGAGCAGAGAACCCAATGTGGGACACCATCCCAGGACCCTGAGATCATTCCCTAAGCTGAAGGCAGAAGCTTAACGGACTGAGCCACCCAGGCACCTCTGTCTGGGAAACTCTGTCTCTCTTTCTATTCTGAATGGCAGCCTTGCTGGATAGGATATTTTTCCTATTCAGCTTGTTGAATATATATCCTGTTATACTCTTTGGCTTGCCAAGTTTCTATGGAGAGATCTTCCCTTATTTGTTTTACCCTGTAAGTTAGGGACTTTGTCTTTCTGCTTTTAGGACTTGTTTTCTTTATATGCATTTTTCAGTTGAACTACAATGTATAATGGTGTTGGCCTGCTTTTGTTGATTTTGATGGGAGTTCCCTATGCCTCCTGTTTCCTTCTCTAGATTAGGGAAGTTTTCACCTATAATTTCCTCAAGTAAATCTTTTGCCCCCTTTTCCCTCTCTTTTTTTTCCTATAATATGAATGTTACTATGTTCTATGGAGTCACTGAGTTTCCTGTCTACATTGATCCAATACTTTTCTTTCCCCCTTCTTTTCAGCTTCATTATTTTCCATAATTTTATATACTGTATCACTTATTTGTTCCTCTGATTCTTCCATCCTTTGGTCATTACATCCAGTGGATTTCAGATCTTGTTTTATTGCATTTTTCATTCTGGCCTAACTTTTAGGTCTTTTATTTCTGTGGTGAAGGACCCTGGTATCTTTTATGCTTTTCTCAAGCCCAGCTAGTACCCTTATGATTGTTGCTTCAAATTCTGGATCAGGCATATTACTTACATTTGTTTCAATTAGATCCCAGGCTCTGACCTTTTCTTGTTCTTTCTTTTGAGATGAATTCCTCAGTCTTAGCATCTTGTCTAGGTCTGTGTCTTCTTCAGTGTCTTACGAAAGCCTATTATGCTGCCTGCCCCTGAGAGTAATGGGTTTATGAAGAAGAGGTCATATACTTTCCAGGACCTCATGCCTCAGGAAGGGTCTGTGGTGTGTGCTTTGTCCACTCTGCTGCTGTGTTTTTGGTGCTCTTTCCCTCAGGCCAGTCCTGGCAGAGTTCTCCTTGCTTGCATTGTAGAGTGTTTGGACCCCAGCCAGAATATGGCAGGGTACTAGGTATACCCTGGTCTATTTGTTAAAAGGGACCTGATGCTGTTTCCACTAGAGCTGAAGCTTTGCAGAACTCTATGGTCAGTAGACATGGTGCCTGCTGGGGTTTGTGCTGGTCTTCTGGGGGAGGGGCCTGCTGCTCTGGTTTTCAGGCACACTTGCCTAAGAAAAGCAACATCCAGCTGATGGCGGGGCTTGTTGTAAGCCAATTAGGCTACCAGTGTTGGCTCTGTGCTGCTCACTGAAGTTAATTTATGCTGAGGGGTCTGGGGAGGTTATGTTGCTCTTCTACATCCTTCTCAGCATTTGGTATTGTTAGTATTTTAGATTTTGGCCATTCTAATAGGTGTATAGTGGTATCTTATTTATTTATTTATTTTTCTTTTGCAATTCCCTGGCATATGATATAGAGTATCTTTTCATATGCTTATTTTTCATCTCTATATCTTCTTTGATGAAATGTCTGTTAAGGTCTGTGACCAATTTTTTAATTGAGTTGTTCATTTTGTTATTAAGAGTCTTTGGATATTTTGAATAAGAGTCTTTATTTGATTGTGTTTTTTCAAATATTTTTTTCCAGTGTGTGGTTTGTCTTCTCATTGTCTTGATACTGTCTTTCACAGAGCAGAAGTTTGTAATTTTAACAGAGTCCTGTTTATCAGTTCTTTCATAGATCATGTCTTTGGTATTATATCTAAAAGGCATCACCATTCTGAAGGTCATTTAAGTTTTTCCCTAAGTTATTTTCTAGGAGTTTAATAGTTTTGCTTTTTACATTTAGGTCTGTGATTTATTTTGAGTTAATTTTTGTGTAGGATGTAAGGTCTGTGTCTAGATTGATTTTTTGGCATATGATAATCAGTTGTTCTAGTGCTACCAGCTGTCTTTGCTCCATTATATTGCCTTTGCTCCTTTGTCATATATCAGTTCACTGTATTTATGGGGGTCTGTTTCTAGGCTCTGTATTTTGTTCTACTGATCTGTTTGTCCATTCATTTGCTAATACTACACTATCTTGATTACTGTAGTTTTGTAGTAAATCTTAGGTAGTATCTGGTCTCCAACATTGTTTCTTTCTTTTTAATATTATGTTGGCTGTTCTGGATCTTTTGCCTCTCTTTATAAACGTTAGAGTCAGTTTACCAGTATCCACAAAATGATTTGCTGGCATTTTGATTGGGATTGCATTAAATCTATAGGTCAAGTTGGTAAGAACTGACATTTTGGCTTTATTGAGTCTTCCTGTCCATGAACATGGATTATCTCTCCACAATATAGTTATTTTAAAAGAGGTACTGCCCAGTTTTTTCCTAACATTTTATTTAGGATTTTTGTGTTGATGTTCATAAATGATCCTGTTCTGTAAATCTTTGGTAACTTTTACTTCAGTGTTATACTTGCTTCATAAGAAGAATGTAGGACTTGCTTTCTTGCCTTTTTTTTTTTTTCCTTGCTATGTTCTGGAATAGTTTTAATACCATTGGAATTGCCTAGTTTTGATGGGTTTTATGGGATTCTCCTATGAAACTATTTGGGTCTTAGTGTTTTGGGGTTGTTAACAGATACATTGGACTTCCTCTGCTTCTCCTATGAAAATTGGTTTGTTTAGATTTTCTTTCTCTTCTGGAGTCTGTTTTGGTAAATCATCATTCTTTGTAAAATACCAATTTTAATATTTTAAAATAATTTGTACAGAGTTGAGGAAAGTAATTAATTATAAGACTTTACATTTCTTTTGCTTTTGTGGTTATTTCCTCTCAGGATTTATTAGTTGAATATTTGTTTCTTTGCTTTTTTTCTTAATAATGGTAGCTATTTAAGTTTTTGCCCCTCTACAATAAATCAGCTTTCACTTACTGATTTCTGCTTTTTTCCTAAGAAAAATGTACTTTCATTTTTACTATCTTGGTTTGTACCTATTTTACTATTTGTACCTATTTTACTGTACTTAACTGTTTTTTTTTTTTAAGATTTATTTACTTATTTTAGAGAGAGAGAGAGAGAGAGAGAATGTGTGTGGGAGTGGGAGAAGGGAGAGAAGGAGAGAGAGAATCTTAAGCAGGTTCTGCACCCAGCATAGAGCCTGACATTATGCTCGATCTCATGACTCATGAGACCTGAGCTGAAACCAAAAGTTAGTTGCTTAACTGATTGAGCCATCCAAGTACCCTGTGTTTTATTAACTTTTTGAGTTGGGCCCTGAATTCACTGAATCTCATTCTTTTCTTAGATATTAGTGCTTAAAATTTCCTCTGGGCCTGCCATAGTCTGATAACTAGAGTATGATATTGGGTAACTTTTATCATGTTTTTAAGAATTCTGAAATTTTTATTTATTTATTTTTTCTTTTCATGTCTGTTGAAGAGTTTTGAAATTTGAAGGTGAAATTCTTTTTGTTTTCTGAATTTGTTATTTTAAACTTTGTTGTGTTAAGATAATATTATCTGTATTTTTCTGCCTTTTGGAACTTATAAGGTGTTATTAATTCTCTGGGCTGTTTCTTAGACCCTTTAAAAGATGTTATTTTTATAATTTCAGGGTAAAGATTTTGATATGTGTCAATCAGATTTACCTTACTAATTATGTTTTTTATTTTAGTCTTTTGGTTCAGTTGATCTTTATGGACTAATCTCTGTTATAAGGTGAATGAAAGCCTCCTGCTACTAGTGTCTGTTTGTTTAAGTATAATGTCTTCTAAAGTTTCTTCATGCATATTCATATATGAATACAGTGCTTTTTGGTGATGATAAATTCACATATAATTATTTATTCATTGGAATTTATCTTCCTTAGACTTAAACTTTTTTTTTTACTTGTTTAATTTTTTTTTTTTTGGTCTTGACTTTTAAGATTGTGACTAATATTGTGAGCCTTATTTCTTTTTCTTTGTATTTGCCTTTGTCCATCTTACCACTTAAAAGGGTTTTCAGGGGGCACCTGGGTGGCTCAGTGGGTTAAAGCCTCTGCCTTCAGCTCAGGTCATGGTCTCGGGGTCCTGAGATCAAGGCCCGCATTGGGTTCTCTGCTCGGCGGGGAGCCTGCTTCCTTTCTCTCTCTGCCTCCTGTGATCTCTGTCTGTTGGATAAATGGATGAAATCTTAAAAAAAATAAAAAAAAAATAAAAGGGTTTTCAGTTATACTATTTTAGGTATGTGCTTTGTATACAGTGAAGTTTTTTTGTCCTTTGTGATCCACACTATAGCACTTCTATTATTTAGAATTTTAAGTAGCTTTATTGACATGTAATTGCATATCATATGATTTACTCATTCAAAATGTACAAATTCAATGAATTCAATTTATTGCACAGTTCAGAGTTGTGTGATCACCACCACAATGAACTTGAGAACATTTTCCATCACCTCCAGAAGAAACTCTGTAGTTGTTAGCACCCATTCCCTAATTCTTTCAAACTTGTAGCCTTTGGCTGGACGGTCTACTTTCTGTCTCCAAAGATTTGCCTATTTTGGACGTTTCGTAGAAACAGAATCATTCAATATGTGGTGTTTTGTGACTGGCGTCTTTTACATAGCCTCATATTTTTAAGGTTCATCCATGTAGTAGCATGAATCAGTATTCCATTCCTTATTATGGCCAAATAATATTTCATTATATGGTAATATTAACATTTTGTTTATCTATTTTTCAGTTGATGGATATTTTTAGTTGTTTTTCCTTTTTGGTTATTGTGAAGAATGAGGCAATAAACATTTCTGTCCAAGTTCTTTTTTTTTTTTTTTAAAGATTTTGTTTATTTATTTGAGAGAGAGAGAGAGAGAGAGATCACAAATAGGCCAAGTGGCAGGCAGAGAGATGGGGAAACGTTCTCCCTGCTGAGCAGAGAGCCCCATGCAGGGCTCGATCCCAGGACCATGAGACCCTGGGGCCATGACCTGAGCCAAAGGCAGAGGCCCAACCCACTGAGCCACCCAGGCGCCCCTCTGTCCAAGTTCTTATGTGGACTTGTATTTATCTCTTTTATTTTTTTTAAAGTGATGACTTATTCCATTTACATTTATCCATGTGATAGATATGTTAGGTAACTTCATTTGTTGTTTTCTATTTTCATAGTTTACCATAACTCTTTCATTCTGCTGTTAAAATGTGTGTGGATGGATGTATTTCTACTTTTCTGGTATTTGGATGGTCTGTATTTTGTTCTGGTGGTTAATTTCATAATTATATCTTTCAGTGCTATCTTCAGTTTTGTATTTATTTAAATATCTGTTAAACCCTGTCTATGCATAAAATGTTTTTGCTTTTACTCCCATTTTTCTAGTATTAGTTTTTAATGAATAATAATATTTTCCTACTGTAAAATATACTTTTGTGACTTGATTTTGTTAACATTAAATTTCAGACTTGGAGTCCTAGCCCATCATTCCTCCCTTTTTTCCTTTCAACTTTTATTTATATTATTTTCATATTATTGAGGTAGTTGATATTTATCTCTTCTTTCCTTCTAATCCCACATTCATTTTATTTTACAGTTAATTATGTTGTACTGCTTTGGTAACAGTACTCCTCCGATTCTTACCTGGGTGAAGTTTATCTCTTAGTGGTTTTCTCAAGAATATTTCATGAGAACAGTGGTCCTTAGTCCTTGCATGTTTGTTTAGAAGGGTTTGCTTCTTGTAACCTTATTTTTGAAGGGTCAATTCTGGCTCACACTTAACCTTTGAGTGTTCCACTGTCTTGTAATATTTAATGTTGTTGTGAAGCAATAAGATGCCATCTGATTTTTTGTGGGTTTTTCCCTCCACTTTAATTAACTTAATCGTTTTGTTCCTTTGCTCAAAAGATTATTTTTTCATCTTTGAAGTTCACTAATTTCCTAGATATGTCTTGGAGTTGACTGTCCTCGTTCCGTTTTCTCTGGCAGTTATGCCTTTCTTTATATGGAGATACAAGTTTTAAGTTTTCTTCAAGTTTTAAGTTTTCTTAACTTTTATCTTTAAATATTTGTGATGTTGTGTTGATTGGTTTTCCTTAGTGGATGGACATTTTGGCTGTGTTCATGTTGTGTCTCCTTTTCTGTCTTCCAAGGCAGCAATTCTCAGACCTTTAGTGAGCATCTGAATTATCTGCAGGGCTATTTAAACAAGCTGTTGTGTTCCATTCCCAGATTTTCTGAGTCTGGTTAAGTCTCCAGTGGCATGAGAATTTGCACTGTCCCAAAAATCTCAAGTGAAGCTGCAGCTGCAGCTCCTTGTCTAGGGACCCTACTTTGAGAACCATTGCTCTAAATCTAAAATTGATGTCCTGGCCCTTTTAAATTCTTTTCCGTTTGTTCAGTTTCATTTTATTGTGTCCTTTAAATCTATATTCTCTTGCTCTTTGTTCTGTATTATTAGATATTCTCTATATTCCTTCATTTCTGTATGATTTTTTCCCTTAAACTGTTTTGAACTATTTGAACTATTTCCTATGTTTTGTCATTTTATACTCCCTTTTCAGTTGTTTTGCCATCTTTTTCCTTGAATTTTTATATTTCTGCTTTGTTGGTCTTCTTTATAGCAGTGAGAGTTTAATTTTTAAGAAGTTATGATAAAGTGTTTGCTAAAATTTGTCACCTGTGTATGACAGTATTTTCTTTTTTTTTGTCAAGTTTGCACTGTTAGTACTACATTTCTACCTCTTTCATTCAGTACTTTTGTACCGATGCTGTGTCAGTTCCCTTAATATTACCCATTTTTAAGGAAATTAGATCTACCTCAATCAGTTATTTGCAGAAGGTTGCGTGGGATGAGAGTACAGATATTACCCAAAGCTTTACTTTGGCAATACTTGTTCACAGAGTCAAGCTTGTTCTAGGCGGTATGCCTTTTCTGGGTGATTCTTATAAGTAGACCCACCAAATCTGTTGTTCTGAACTCTTCTGGAACACTTTTTATACTGGTTTCTGTTATTTCAAACATTGAAATACATTGAAATGCTTTTGCACTTAAGGGCAAACTGTGTACTTTCAAGGAGTGTATTTTTATGTACAGTATCTGGAATCTGCTGCTACTTCTTCTAGCCACACTCTGAACTTTCCTTTAGCCCCCTTTCTCTTGGATTCTAGCTATGTTTTGTAATCTACATTTGTATTTTAGAGTCTGTGTATTAATATTTGCCTCTGAGTTTTGCTGAAAACTTGAGTTATTTTTTTTAAAAGTTTCTTTGATGAAATCACACGTAAAAATCTTGTTGCTGAGATGATTTACAGGAGGAGAAGGGGAGAGCTGCATCAGTGTTCATGCTGCAACCTCAGGGTGATAATTTGAAAGCCTTTCTTTTGATTAAAGCACTGGGCAGATTTATGGGTTTTGTTAGTGATGACATTAAGTTCTCTTACAAGTTTTATTTTTGGCTAAAGAAATGTGAACAGAATCACAGTTCAGGTTTCTTTGTGGAGCTATGCCTATGTATCATTGGAATTTGCTACTGTTAAATGAAGGGAATTATAGGCACAAGTCAGTTTTTTAAAAAGTTGAAATATCCTGAACTGTTCATTAGAACATAGTTATTTGTATTCTGAAATACAAATGGCAGAATCTACAAATAATAGTAGCTCAGTGATGCGTGATCCTCGTTCTTGTTTGATCGCCTATCAGTTTTCAGAGTTCCCCTCAGCTGTCACTTTACCGATGATGAGCTCTTCTGTTTCCTTCAGTGAAGTTCCCACCATGGTTTTGGGTATGTTCTAGTTTGTATGTCAACAGGCTTCTGTCCTCTATATTTCAAAAATTTTTTGAAATCTTCCTCATCATCTAATAGTTATCCTCCACTTGCTTTTTATTGTTCTGAGTTAATTCCATTTTTGTCATTTTATTGCTGTCTCTGATTGGAGGGGGTGAAGTGCAGTTAACTGTTAACTGCATTGCTCACTAAAGTACATTTTCAAGAAAGACATGTGAATATTCAACACATCATTTCCTTGCATCAGTTTTCCTTGCATCACTTCTAAGTGTTCTGCTTCCTTTGGACATACTTAACATTGTCACTTTGGGTATGGTATGGATTATTTTTACATAATATATCGATTCCATTCCCCCTGCCCTCCATTTCCCTCTCCTGCATTCTGGAAAATCTTGAGATTGGTCTCAAATGAAAATTTAATTTTCCCTAATGTTGGTTTATTTTTCCCAATATGGACTTTTCTTTTGCTCTTTTTGCAATGTTTACTTTTTGCTTTACCTGTCTTCCTTTTAATCTCATCCTGTTATTTTTTTCTCTTCATCTCCTTCTCTTCTCATAATTTTATTTCTTATTTTCTTTTTCTTGAGAAATTTTGTCCTCTAGCATCCTATTGAGGCTACAAAATTTTTCTAAAAATTTACTTCTTTTTAATGGAATTTTTAAATTGAATTTATGTTTAAAGCTTTAGTTTTCCTGTGATTTTTCATGATGATATTTCTTTCTTTAAATGTTGAATGCTTAATTTAGTCCTTGTGTTTGTTAGATGACAAAGGTTGTAGATTGTTCTTGTGTGCACTCTTTAAAGTTGGCCTGCTAATTTACATTCGTGTCACTTGTCTAGCTGGGACTATGCTAGAGTAAAATGGAATATTCCTTGGTCTTCTATTGCATGATCCTCTGAGCAGATGGAGTATATAAATATTAGTCTCCAATATGCTCTGCTCTCCAGGAGGCTCCTGTCTTTTTTTCAACTACCGCACTTTTCTTAATGAGTGAACATGAAACCAATATACATATTCTTCCTTTCCAATTATTTTCGTGGACTTAGTGTTTGTATCAGCAAAGGAAGTGAAGTTCTTTAAGACATTTAGATTGTTTAGAGTAGCAGTTTTCAGACTTTTTGTCCAGGACTCCTTTATACTCATTTTAATTATTGAGGACTTTGGAGAGTTTTGAAAAATTATGTGAATTATAACCAGTGATATTTATCATATTAGAAATTACAACTGAAGATACTTTTTAAAATAAACAGTAAACCTACTATATTAATAGAAATAACATTTTTGTGAAAAATTACTACTTATTCTAAAGCAAAAAACAATATACTATGAAGAGTGGCATTGTTTTGCCTTTTTGCAAATTAATGTCTGGCTTCTTTGAAGACAGTTGGATTCAGTTTGTTGTAATGTCATCTGTCATACAGTCTGAAAAACTACAGTGTGTACTCATAAAAGAGTGATAGGGAAAAGGGTAAATTATTACTTAACTTTATTATGAAAATAGTTTTGACCTCATGGAACATTTGAAAGAGTCCAAGGGACCCCCTATAGACACCCTTTGAAACCATCTAGAAAAGTTCAGGAAGAAAGGGTTATAGGAGCAGTTTGCTCTATGATGCTGTAGACACACATGAAGAGCAGCTATTGTTGCCTGGTTTCTGTTTGGTTGGTATAAACCTTGTGTTTATGATCTGTAGTAGAATTTATCATCTCTAGGGAATTTGAGTGGATCATTTTTGTCGGTCAGGCTTGCTGTTTGCAAGATGTACAAGGTCCATTGATCAACCTTTTCTTTCTTTCTTTTTTTTTTTAAATTTTATTTATTTATTGACAGAGAGAGAGAGATCCACAAGTAGGCAGAGAGAGAGGGAGAAACAGGCTCTCTGCTCAGCAGGGAGTTCGATTTGGGGCTCAATCCTAGACCCTGAGACCATGACTTGAGCTGAAGGCAGAGGCCTAACCCTCTGAGCCACCCAGGCGCCCCTTGATCATCCTTTTCAGTAGAGATCTGTTAGCCTTGAAATTCTGGTGGCGTATGAGCTTTTTTCGTCCTGATATGAGGTTTAAATTTTTCATCCTGCATTTTTTCTTAGGTGTTTCAGTAGAGGTTTTGGAAAGTTTATATCAGAGCTGCTGGACAGACAATATGTTAAACTTCAAAGCTCTTTTGGTATTTGCTTAGTCTGAGAAGCTGCTTTTGTTTACATTTTATTATTATTTTCCTCTTAATTTAAGGGCATAATGGTTATCTGTTATGTAAACAGGTAGAAAGATCACTCTAAATTTTTAGGCATTTATGAAAAGCAGTAAGATTGACTAATGAATTTTTCCCCTAATTGCCTATTTATTTTTTTTACTAATTGGCAAAACTAATTCATTTTCTTTTTTGTAAACTCCCCATTTTTATTTTAATATGATCAGGCCTGATCTTGGATTATTTCACACCTGTGAGGTCTTTTTCTCCTGAAATAGTAAGTTGTCTTCATTTCCTGCTTGTTTGCCTCTTTTAACTCCCTATTGTTGTCTTTAGGGGTAGTTATAGTCCATGTGGGGTTGTATGTGGTTAAGACCCAGGCAAAGAACATGCAAGAAACTGATCTTGAATGATTTTTAGAAGTTGTACTTGATTAAAAACTTAAGCAAGATGCCATCTTTCTCTCTCATCTTATACATTCAAATCAAAAAGAAAAAGACCTAATAATCTCTTGAAAGTTCCTAGCAAAAAATTTATTGCTTTTCTCTGTTTGAAGTCATTTTACTTTCTCATGTCCAGTTTGACTGCGTTACTAAGATTCTATGGAAAACATTTTCATATGATTTGTTTACTGCTGTTTTGAAAGTAAAATGTATGCTGTGTAGGATGAAAAAGTAATAAATGTGAAGATTTGTCTGATAACACTTGCAAGGATTTAACAGAGATTTGTAATTAAAAGTTACTCTTCTACTACATTTAACTTCTCAAGGGATGTACTAATCTAGTTTAATTAGAATTTATCATTTATTATTTTTTGTACACTTTGCTAGGTAGGAAATTGAGGCTTTTATTTATATTTGTGTATTTCATTTGACATTCAGATTTATTTTCTAGGTATGACCTGCTTTTATTTTCTTATTCTATCTCTAAATATAAAGTTCTTAATTGTTTGTCTAAGGCTAGTAGTTTGTAAAGAAAATCTAGCCATACGGTATATTATTTATATATACAAATGTCTGTGACTTTGTTTGTGTTGTATTTGTATTATAGTAAAAGAAAAAGAATCTTTGAGATTTTGTTATTGCAACTGTGGTTGATGAGAAGAGTCTTTGCTTTAAACGTGAAGGTCTGTTATTCACACATTGAGGTTTTTTAGTGACTGTCCTTAGTTTTTTATGTAGTTACAGATACAACAGTGAAACCTTTTTGGCTTAAAGGCAGATGCAAGATAAAATGAGGATAACTTGACGTATTCTCATAATTCTGGTGTTAAGTTTCGCATTATCTAGTCTATTAATATGTTGTTTATTATTGAAATTAAACATGGCCTGATGGATCCCTTCAGTTTCATTAATTTACTATTATAGAGGAGGATTTAAGAATATCACAGTAAGATATAATAAAGAGAATTGCTTTTGTATGGTGAGCTTTGATACTCATTGTCCCAGGAAACATTTTTGTGGGTAGTAAATCTGAAACATGGGTGTTAATTCTCTAAAACATGAAAAAATCATTATTTCTGGTGCCAAATATATTTTAAACATTTTTATGAAAGTTCACCATTCTAAGATGGGGAAATTCCTCTGTATTTCCTTAGTGTAGTAGCTTAAAATTTGTCTTACGGTTAACATTCAGGAGATATGTATTAGTAGATTCAGAAGGGAAAAAAAATTATTGGCCTCAAAAATGATTAGGGGGCAGTTCTTTCCTGAAAAATTCTTAGGGATTAATTGTCCCAACCCACTGTGTCTGTGAATCTGCTGCAGATTAACAAAAGCGTAGATTGACATATTGCACAAATGTCTTCAAATTCAACTGAACACTTTTTTTTTTAAAGTGTGTAACTCTCATCAGTGTCAGCCAGTGACTTGATATTAATGTCTGACCTAGGAGATTTATTAGAATTTTAAAATGAAAGACTGAAGTTCAATAATAGCATTTGTCCTTTCCAGAATTGCATAGAAAATTAAGTGAACCTTCTGTTAGTCATTGTTGAAATGATGGAGGATCCTTGGTTCTAGCACATGAGTCTGAAAGTAACTTTTATAGTCCATCTTAATGTTTTTAATTAAAAAAGCTCTGACTACTTGTCACATTGGTGGAAGAGTGGATATTTGATAACTTAGGACTTTCTTGAAATCTGCAATATGTATTTCAGTTCTCCCCCAAGAACTGAAAAGATAATGTATATAAATGGGAATGGACTTTGAGACATGATTGAGAATATGTAAACTTTTAGAATGGATAAGGAAAATCAGGGACACATTTTTTAGTTGGATTGTATTTCTTGGTCATTGAACACATACCTATCTAGTCATTTTTATGCTCCAGACAGAGCCAAAGTAAAATATAGAAAACTGATGAATTACCATTGAACGATTGGAATAAAATTTTAAAATAATTTCAAAATTTCTAGGAAAATTGATTTGTGGGTTTTTATTTTATGTGCTATTCTACATCTTGCAATATTCGATGTATAGTTTTACTTGGTGAATATGGCCTGTGATGACTTCACAGAGTTCAGGTGAAGCACTGAAGAACTTGTTTTAATTGTGGAGTTACAGAGTAACCAGTAATATGTGGAAAAATCCTGTTGTCTAACTAATGGGTTGTGGTTTTGTATTTATTCATAAAAATGCTTTTGGCAGTTGCTTCAAGAAACCTTAAATTTATTGGTTTAAGTAGTCTCGCTAATGCTTAAGATTCTGAAGACAAATGCATGAGAAAAACTAAATCACAGGTGTGTTTCTAGTGCATATTTGGTTTTGCAGGTTTAAGTTGTTCAACCAAAACTATTTTTCTTGTACCTTGTTTTACCAAAGAAGAGGATTCTAGTTATTTGACCATGCCCTTATTTTAGGTACCACTGGATAAGAGAGACCTCTGCCAATTAAACTATGATACGTCACCGATTGATTGTAAGATATGTCCTGTTTTCAGAGGCGTGAAAACACATGAGCTGTGAAATAGGGAAGAATGTATTTTCCTGATAGAGAACAGGGCTCTATATTTTCTCCGTTCCAGCTTATAAATTTGGATCAAATAAAACATTTATTTAAATAAGTTAGGCTTAGATCAGAGCATCTGTGTTTTTTTTTTTCTTCCATTTTGTTTTCCACCAGTGTACTCTCAGTTTTGCCTCAGTTGAACATGTCTCCTGGGTTCTAAGTGGAATTGAGGTTAGTGGGAAACTGAAAGTTTAAATGAACACATGGAATATGGCAACCATAAGTTTGATATGCAGAGAAAATGTTTAAAAACAGTGCTCATAATCAGAGCAATGTCGTCCAGCCATTGTTTTCTGGATGCAGCAGTGAACTGCATCCAGTAGAGAGAGAGGAGACCAGTAGAGAATACTGGTAGAAGAAACATCAATACCACTGTATGACAAACTGTGGTTTCAGCCACCAAACAAGGGTAAGATTTGCATGTATTCAAATAAAGAACATGAAAAAAGCCCCACTAAAATATGTCAAACATATGTATCATACATATATAACACACACACACACACACGCTCACACGCACACACACACAAATACACTGCATTTTTAAAAAAAACTTTTATTTTTTTTCAGTGTTCCAAGATTCATTATTTATGTATCACACCCAGTGCTCCATGCAATATATCCCCTCCTTAATACCTACCACCAGGCTCACCCAACTCCCCCCCATTCCCCTCCAACACCCTCAGTTTTTTTCTCAGAGCCCACAGTCTCTAATGGTTCATCTCCCCCCTCTGATTTTCCCCCGACTCCCTTCTCCTCTCCTCCTCCCAATGTTCTCCCTGTTATTCCTTATGCTCCACAAGTAAGTGAAGCCATGTGGTAATTGACTCTCTCTGCTTGACTTATTTCACTCAGCATAATCTCTTTCAGTTCCTGTCCATGTTGTGTACAAAAGTTGGGTATTCATCCTTTCTGATGGAGGCATAATATTCCATTGTATATATGGACCATGTCTTCTTTATCCATTCTTCAGCTGACGGGCATCTTGGTTCTTTCCACAGTTTGGTGACTGTGGCCATTGCTACTATGAACATTGGAGTACAGAAGGCCCTTCTTTTCACTACATCTGTATCTTTGGGATAAATACCAATAGTGCATTTGCAGAGTCATAGGGAAGCTCTATTTTTAATTTCTTCAGGAATCTCCACACTGTTTTCCAAAGTGGCTACACCAACTTGCATTCCCGCCAACAGTATAAGAGGGATCCCCTTTCTCCACATCCTCTCCAGCACATGTTGTTTACTGTCTTGTTAATTGTGGCCATTCTGACTGGTGTAAGGTGGTATCTCAGTATGGTTTTGATTTGAATCTCCCTGTTGGCTAGTGATGATAAATAAACATTTTTCATGTGTCTTTTAGCCATTTGTATGTCTTCCTTAGAGAAGTGTCTGTTCTTGTCTCCTGCCCATTTTTTGACATGATTATCTGTTTTGTGTGTTTTTGAGTTTGAGGAATTCTTTATAGATCTTGGTTATCAGCCCTTTGTCTGTAGTGTCATTTGCGAATATCTTCTCCCATTCCATGGGTTGCCTCTTTGTTTTGTTGACTGTTTCCTTTGCTGTGCAGACTTGATGAAGTCCCCAAAGTTCATTTTCATTTTTGTTTCCTTTGCCTTTGGAGGCATATCTTGAAAGAAAATATTTTGGAACATTCTTTAACTTCATAAAATCTGTCTATGAAAAACCCACAGCAAATACCATCCTCAGTGGGGAAAAGCTGACAGCCTTCCCTTTGAGATCAGGAACACAACAAGGATGCACACTCTTGCCACTCTTGTTCAACATACTGTTAGAAATCCTAGAGTAACAGCAATCAGACAACAAAGAGAAATAAAAGTATTCAAATTGCCAATGAAAAAGTCAAACTCTCTCTCTTTGCAGATGACATGGTACTTTATATGGAAAACCCAAAAGACTCTACCTCCAAACTACTAAAACTCATACAGCAATTCAGTAATGTGACAGGATAGAAAATCAATGTACAGAAATCATATGCTTTCTTATATACTTAACAACAAAAATACAGAAGGGGAAATTAGAGAAATGATTCCATTTATTATAGCACCAAGAACCCAAGATACCTGGGAATAAACCTATCCAAAGAGGTAAAGGATCTGTAATTAAGGAGCTACAAACACTCATGAAAGAGATTGAAGACATAAAAAGGTGGAATATCATTCCATGCTCATGGATCGGAAGAATAAACATTCTTAAAATGTGTATGCTGCCTAGAGCAATCTATACTTCCAATGCTGTTCCAATCAAAATTCCTACCGGCATTTTTCAAAGAGCTGGAGCGAACAATCCTAAAAATTTTTTGGAACCAGAAGAGATCCTGAATTGCTGAGGAAATTTTGAAAAAGAAAAACAAAACTGGGGGCATCACCTTTCCTGATTTCAAGCTATATTACAAAGCTGTGATCACCAAGACAGCATGATACTGGCACAAAAACAGACACAGAGAGCAGTGGAACAGAGTAGAGAGCCCAGATTTGGACCCACAACTCTATGGTCAAATAATCTCTGACAAAGCAGGAAAAAATGTACAGTGGAAAAAAGACAGTCTTTTCAATAAATGGTGCTGGGAAAATTGGACAGCTATGTGTAGAAGAATGAAACTTGACCATTCTCTTACACCATATACAAAGATAAACTCGAAATGGATAAAAGACCTCAATGTGAGGCAGGAATCTATCAGAATCCTAGAGGAGAACATAGGCAGTAACCTCTTTGATATCAGCCACAGCAGCTTCTTTAAAGACATGTCTCTAAAAGCAAAGGAAGCAAAATCGAAAATGAACTTTTGGGACTTCATCAGGATCAAAAGCTTCTGCACGGCAAAGGAAACAGTCAACAATACAAAGAGGCAACCCACGGAATGGGAGAAGATATTCACAAGTGAGACTACAGACAAATACGCTGCATTTAAAAAAAAAATGGTGTTTTTTTTTTATGCTGAGACATTTCGTTGTATACACGTCTCATCAGTCAGTTGCTGTTCTCTTCAAACACTTAAAGAGAAAGAGATCACAAAATATACCCTATTCATTTTTATCCTTTTGTAAGTTTTAGAGTTAATTCATTTTTTTAAAAAAAAGTTATTTTAATTCAATTAACACATATGTATTATTGGTTTCAGAGGTGAAGGTCAGTGATTCATCAGTATTACACAACACACAGTGCTTACCACAACACGACCCTCCCCATGTCCATCATCTAGCCCACCATCCTCTCAGTCCCCTCCCCTCCAGCAACCCTTGGTTTATTTCCTAAGATTAAAAGTCTCTTATGGTTTGTCTCCCTCTCTGATTGAGTCTTGTTAAATTTTTTCCCACTCTTCCCCTATGATCCTCTGCCTTGTTTCTTAATTCCACAGATCAGTGAGATTGTGTAATAATTGTCTTTATCTGATTGACTTATTTGTCTTAGCATAATACCTTCTAGTTCTATCCACGTTGTTGTAAATGGTATGATTCCTTTCTTTTTCTTTTCTATATATATACCACATCTTATTTATCCATTCATCCACTGATGGACATCTGGACTCTTTTCCATAGTTTGTCTATTGTGGAAGTTGCTGCTATAACCATTGGATGCATGTGCTCCTTTGGATCATATCCCTGTGTTATTCCTGACTTTAGGGGATAAGCTCTCCATTTTTCCCCCCTGAGAAAGATATTCACTGTGGGCTTTTCATAGATGGCTTTTATGATATTGAATTATGTTCCCTCTGTCCCTACATTCTGAAGAGTTTTAATCAAAAAGGATGTTGTACTTTGTCAAATGCTTTTTCTTTTTTTTTTTTTTGATTTTATTTATTTGACAGACAGAGATCACAAGTAGGCAGAGAGGCAGGCAAAGAGAGAGAGGAGGAAGCAGGCTCCCTGCTGAGCTGAGAGCTTGATGTGGGTCTCGATCCCAGGACCTTGGGATCATGACCTGAGCCAAAGGCAGAGGCTTTAACCCACTGAGCCACCCAGGTGCCCCTGTCAAATGCTTTTTCTGCATCAATTGAGAGTGTCTTGTCCTTTCTTTTATTTATGTAGTATATCAGATTGATTGATTTACAGATGTTGAACCACCTTCGCAGCCCAGGATGTAATGTATTCTGGAGAATGTTACATGTGCGCTCAGGAAGAATGTGTATTCTGTTCCTTTGGGGTGGAATGTTCTGAATATATCTGTAACATCCAGTGTGTCATTCAAATCCTTATTTCTTTGTTGGATTTATGGTCCAATGATCTGTGTATTGTGAGCAGAGTGTTAAAGTCCCTTACTATTATTGTATTATTATTGATTTGTTTCTTTGGTTTTGTTATTAATTTTTTTATATAATTGGCTGCTCCCACGTTAGGGGCATCAGTATTTATCATTGTTCGATCTTCTTGTTGGATAGACCCTTTAAGTTTGATATAGTGTCCTTCCTCATCTCTTACTCCAGTCTTTGGTTTTTAAAATCATGTTTGTGTGATATAAGGATTGCCACCTGAGCTTTCTTTTGATGTTCATAGCATGATAAATGGTTTTCCACCCCCTGACTTTCAATCTGGAGGTGCTTTGGGTCTAAAGGGAGCCTTTTGCAGACCTCATGTTGATGGCTATTTTTTTTTTTTTAATGCAATCTGATGCCCTGTGTCTTTTGATTGGGGCATTTAACCCATTCTGTGTAACTATTAAAAGATATGAATTTAGTGCCATTGTATTGCCTGTGAGGTGACTGTTACTGTATATTGTCTCTGTTTCTTTTCAGTCTGTTACTTTTGGGCTCTCTCTTTGTTTAGAGGACCCCTTTGAATATTTCTTGAATGGCTGTGATCACAAATTCTTTTAGTTTCTGTTTTTCCTGGAAGCTTTTTATCACTCCTTCTATTTTGAATGATATCCTAGCTGGATTAAGTATTCCTGGCTGCATATTTTTCCCATTTAGCATCCTGAGTGTATCGTGCCAGTCGTTTCTGGTCTGCCAGGTCTCTGCGGATACGATTGGTCTGCTCCCAATCTAATGTTTCTACCCTTGTAGGTTACAGACCTTTTGTCCCGAGCTGCTTTCAGGATTTTCTCTTTGTCTCTGAGATTCGTAAGTTTCACTATTATATGTTCGGGTGTTAACCCATTTTTATTGATTTTGGCGGGGTTGGATCTCCATGCCTCCTGGATTTTGATGCCTGTTTCCTTTCCCAGATTAGGGAAGTTCTCTGCTATGATTTGCTCCAAAATGTTTTCTTCTCCTTTCTCTCTTTTCCCTTTTTCCTGGGATCTCAGTTATTTCAGTATTGTTTCAGTTTATGGTATCACCTTTCTTTCGAATTCTCCTCTCGTGATCCAGTGTTGTATATCTCTCCTTTTCTTAGCTTCTTTATTCTCCATTGTTTGGTCTTCTATATCACTAATTCTGTCTTCTGCCTCATTTATCCTAGCAATTAGAACCTCCTGTTTTGATTGCATCTCCTTAATAGCCTTTTTGATTTGACTTGGTTAGATTTCAGGTGTTTTATTTCTCCAGAAAGGGAGTCTCTAGTGTCTTCTCTGCCTTTTTAATCCCAGCTCGTATCTTTATAATTGTTATTTTGAAGTCCTGTTCTGACATCTTACTCTTTAGGTCCATAGTGATTAGGTCCTTGGCAGTTGGTACTGTGTCTTGTTCTCTTTTTTGAGGTGAGTTTTTCCATCTTGTCATTTTGTCCAGAGAAGAATAGATGACTGAAAGAACAAAATACTAAAGTGGCAGCAAGAATCCCAGAGAAATATACACTAATGAAATCAGAAGAGACCTGAAATGTCTGTGGGGGGGACAAAGAGAGATAATTAAGATAATAAGATATTAAGATAATATAATTAAGATAGGTGAGCAGAATAGAGCAATACACTCAATTCTGTATGTATTTTGGTCTGTTTTTTTGAAAACTGGATCCCAGAATTGTAAAGGAAGAAAAACTGATGTATTTACAAAAGTAAAATTAAATACAGTGGAAGGATAGAATGTAACTCTTAAAATGTAAATTAAAAGGAAAAAAACAGAACAGGAAAAGCAACAACAACAATAACAAAAGGAAGGGATATAAACTGAGAAGTGAAGAGAAAAGAGCAGTACATTATCTCTTTGAGTGTATTTTGGTCATTGTCTTAGAGGAAACTACTTCTCAAAAATGTAAAGGAGGAAAAACATATATGTATATATATGTATATATACATATATATAATTAAATACATTGAAAGGATAGAATATAAATGTAAAGATGATAATTAAAAATACTTTAACAAAAGAACCTCCCCCTACAAAAAACAAAAAACGCAACAACCAAGAAGAAGTAAGGAAGAAAGAAAAAAATATTATTAGGCCGGGGGGATAGAACAGAGCCATAGAGTCGATTTTAGGTGTATTTTGTTCTGTTAGAAGAAACTGCAAAATTGTAGAGAAGGAAAAACTTATATACACAAAAATAAGGTTAAACACAATGACGGGATAAATGGCTATAAAAAAGAAAATTAAAAATGGCTTGAAAAGGAGTTTTTTAGAGAAAAACAGTTAATCATTTCTGTCTCCCTGGTCTCCATCTGCACTCTCTGCATACCCAGTCTGTGACTGAACATTTATTTGTCAGGCACACGTCCCTTTTTTGAGGCTCCAAACCCAGCAGAGTCCTGCGGTGCTCTTCTGTACTGCTCTTCCCAGCAGAGGAAGGTGAGTCTCACTGATTCTGCCACTTGTTGGGTCTCTGCTTGAAGAGCAGTGGCCCGACTGTGTCCCGGATCACAGTTTATAACAACCCCAAGCTGAGAGTCCACTCCTGGGCTCACTCTTTGCAACTGGCTTGTCTGCTCCAATACATGGAAGCTCTGCCACACTCAGGTTCCCCTGGTCTTCCTGTGACCCTGGGGATCCTGATATCACACTGTCCCAGTGAGGGTTCCACTCTCCCAGTTAGCAGTCTGAGTGATGTCCGTCCTAAAAGTTCCGACTTTGTGCTCTGCTGCTCTCTTCCCATATATCATCTCGGATTCGCTTCTCTGCACCTCGTACCTTGCAGACAGTGGTCGCTTTTCTATTCATAGAGTTGCAGCTCTTCTTTTTTTCAGTCTCTGGTCAAGTTTGCAGGTATTCAGAATGTTTTGATAGCTATCTTGCTGAATTCCTGGGACCAGACAAAGTTAAGGTCTCTTACTCCTCCACCATCTTGGACCCCACAGCTCTCATTGTGGTTTTGATTTGTATTTCCCTAATGACGAGTGATGTTGAGCATTTTTTCATGTGTTTGTTGGCCATTTGGATGTCTTCTTTGGAAAAATATCTGTTCATGTTTTCTACTCATTTCTTGGTTGGATTATTTGTTTTATGGGTGTTGGGTTTGATAAGATCTTCATAGATTTTGGGTGCTTGCCCTTTAAAAAGGTTAAGCTTGAATACTTAGAATACTCACATATCTTGGTATCCTTTTCTAAAAATGTTGATGTATTATAAATTGTGGTTATATGAGGATATAATTAGATTTTATTATTGATTCTAGGAGGATTCTAAAGGTATATTTAAAAAAATTTTTTTTAATTTAATTTAATTTTTTCAGTGTTCCAAGATTCATTGTTTATGGACCACACCCAGTGCACCATGTAATATATGCCCTGTAATATATGCCACCACTATGCTCACCAACCCTGCCAAGCTCCCCAAAGATATTTTTAAATGTTATGTTCAAGTAGAATCTTAAATGACTCAGTTTTATATACTTAAGAACAAAATAAAAAGAGTAATAAATCCAGAATGGGGTTGTTACTAGTTTAAGTGCATTGCTTTCTAGTACCTAAAATATACTTTGCTTAGTCTTATCTCTGAAACCTATTTTGTGTCAAAAACCCCAGAGCTGTGGTTTTTTTCTGCTAGTTCTATCCGTTCCTTTTCCTCATTCCCAAGGATTTTCATTTCTTTCCCTATTTTTATTCTTTGCCTTTCTTTTTGCACATCCTTAGAATTTATAGTTTTAGTCTAGGGACTATGAGTGCGCATATGTGTCCACCTATACTGTTTACAGAAGTGTTTACCCTATGAGAAGTAGAAAACATCTCACCAGGCTGAAGTAGGTTGAGGCCTTTCTGTGAAAGAATCTGTAAGTAGATGCATGAAAGAGAACTAGTTGGAATTTTAACTTGGACATAGGAGGCTAATGACAACACAATTAATGAAAGCAGGTATCCTTTAAAGGTGTTATTTTAGGTACTGAGCCTGGGTGGCTCAGTCGTTTAAGTGTCTGTCTTTGACTCATTTCATGATCCCAGGGTCCTGGGATCAAGTCCTACATTTGGCTCCTTGCTCTACAGGGAGCCTATTTCTCTCTCTGCCTGCCACTCCCCCTGCTTGTGGGCTCGCTCTCTGACAAATAAATAAATAAAAATCTTTAAATAAAAGTGTTAAGTAAAATTTTAAATGAACCATGTAATTGCTCTGGTCATTAAATTGTTGATAAGTGCCTAAATTTAAGTATAGGAAGAAACTGTAACAGAGGTATAATATATTTTGCTATTTTGTTTGTGAAGTATTTTATACAGTAGTTTAGCTATAAGTCTTAGGTCCTATTTTTATATGATTTCTATTATTTTTTCTGTGCTAGCTTAAAACTGATAAAAAGAATAAGGGAAATGTTATATGTGTTTTTATATTATGGAAAACAAAGTTTATTTCTTAAGGTCTCACTACCATTTTTTCTACTTTATTAGGCTGTAGAACATGTTTAGTTTATAGATAAATGCCATTTGGTATCCCAGTATGGTTTATCCTCATCCATAGATAATTAGTGTCTCTCCCTCTTTCTCTCTCTGTCTCCCCCCACCCCAATGATTTTATTTATTTGTGAGAGAAAGAGAGAGGGAGAACATGCACACAAGTAGGGGGAGTGGCAGGCAGAGGGAGAAGCAGACTCCCTGCTGAGCAAGGATCCAGATGAAGGATTTGATCCCAGGACCCTAGGATCACAACCCAAGCTGAAGGCAGATGTTCAATCGACTGAGCAACCCAGGCATCCCTATTCAGTGTCTCATAAAGGTTTTATGTGTGGTAGCTAACTGTGTTACTTTACCCATTAACCAAGAGAGGAACTACGGCATCATTCTGTAGTCTGCAACTTCTTGAACAGCCTCTTGGCAGTGATGCCCAACAGGGGAAGTCATATTTTCTTGCTAATCAGTATGACTTTGAGGACAGTCCAAATTGTATCATCTAAAGAAATTTAGTTACAAAACCTTAACTGCAGTGAGCTCAGGCCAGCTGCATAGTCCCTATAAGACTGCCCTCACTTCAGATAGCAGCTACAAGTTTTGGGCCCCTTTTTCTCAGACCTGCTGGCTACAAATTCTGGGGTTCCCAGGGACTCCCTCAGGTTTGGTAATTCAGTAGAATGACTCAGAGACTCAGAATAGCACTGTACTTATCATTACAGTTTTATAATAACAAGAACCACATGGGACAAAATTTGGGAGGGGCCCAAATTTGCAGCTTCTGGTGGTCCCTTCCTGGGGAGACATGGAAGGCATTGCCCACTTCTGGCTAAGATGCATTGACAGTACCCAAAGAGTATTGCCAACCAGGGAGCCTTTGGTGTCCAAATTTTATATTGTAATTCAGTCACATATTGCCTGCATGGCTGACCTTTTAGTCTTCAGCCCTTCTGATATGGCATCTTCCAGAGTCTTTATTGTAATTCACATTGTTTGAGTCTCTGGTGGCCAAACACCTTAGGCAAACAAAGGTATCCTTGTCAGGCAGTACATTCCAGCGGCTTAGAGGTCAGCTCCTGGTAATGGAGGGCAAAGGCCAGACCACTCTTTTGGTAAAGTTAATTTTTCAGTACACACCTGTTCAAAGGATGTGTTTTTGAATGAGATGTAGTATTTTTTTAAAGTTTACCATGTAGCTCTTTGTTTGCAAGTCTTAAATTTTATTTTAAAAATAAATAAATATGATTCCCCCTTATGCTCAAATTAGAAATATTTAACTTCTTTCTTTAATTTTTGTCCCTTTTCTTATGACATTCAGACCAGCCACTTATGAAGTTTAATTTTATTTTTATTGCATTACATATGTGTTTATGGTTAAGTGCCCCTTCTGTTCTTGTACTCTTTCCTGAAGTGCTTATTTTTCTTCCAAACTAGTAGGTTATGCTCTTTTACCCACAAAGGAAATATTTACCTATACTTTTTACCAGCTGCAATCTGTGTAAACATTCTGGAAGACATTTAGGAGAGAAAAAGTACTTTAATAACCATGCTAATGAAGCTTGGACTATATAGGCAGGTAGGGGCACTCAAAGCTATTTAGTTGTGATCATGATACCTAACAGATTGTTTTAGAAAGTTCTAGTGGAGGGGTGCCTGGGTGGCTCAGTGGGTTAAGCCTCTGCCTTTGGCTCAGGTCATGAACTCAGGGTCCTAGGATCATACCCCATGTCAGACTCTCTGCTTGGCAGGGAGTCTGCTCCTCCCACTTTCCCGACCCCGCCTGCCTCTCTGTCTACATGTGCTATCTCTCTGTTATTTGACATAATAAATAAATAAATAAAATAAAATAAAATAAAAAAGTAAATAAAATCTTTCAAAAAAAGAAAGTTCTAGTGGAGGTGAGTAGAAATAGTTTGGAAAGAGGAAGTTAATGTTTAAGCGAGAAGACCAGTTAGGACCCTATTAGTGTTATCCCTGCTGAAAATAATGAAATTAATAAGGAATGATATGTGAGAAAGTTACTATGATAGATGATTTTATTTTTTAAAAAATCTTACCCCTTCAGTAATCTGTAAATAAATTAATAACTTTTAATCTTCTCTTAATGATTTTTTGTTTTCATTTTACATAGTTTCTTGAGATAATGCCATGTGTTTTCTATCTAACTATATCTATTGGCTTGTTTTTATTTATTTATTTTATTAGATTTTTATAAAAATTTTTTTTTGAGAGAGTGAGCATGCTTGTGATTCTCTCTCCCTCTCCCTTTGCCCCTCCCCTGCTTGTGTGTGTGCCCCTGAGTGTGGGTGCATGCTCTCTCTTTCTCTCTAGCTCTAAATAAATAAATAAGTAAAATCTTAAAAAAAAAAACACCATAAAATGGGGATAATAATGGTCCCTATTTCATAATATTGAAGGCTAAAATTAGTTAATATATATAAAGTGCTTAGAAGAGTGCTGGCATATAATGTTTAGATGTTTTACCTCTTCTCATCTGTTTTGTTTTCATGAATACATGATTAGTACTCAGTAAACATTTGGATACAACTGGATGAGAGACGAAATTATAATTACTTTTCTATTTTCTCAGAAGTCTTTAAACAGCTCTACTAAATGTACTTTACTGTAAAATGATTCTTTTATGTATATTTAGATCCATATTAACCACAAGTCATAAACTGCTAGGCTCCAAAAATTTTAAGTTCCTGTAATACTTATAAAACATTGAGTTTGCTTGTAGATCAAGATGTGCTCTCCAGTTCATCATAGTTCTTACTACTATTTTCTTATACCCAGTCCTGTTCAGGTTCATGGGCTGGCATCTGCAGGTGTTTGAGTTTGGGACCTCCAGAGTAGACCCTGACACTAGCTCTTCCAGGATAAAAACTGATAGATCTCTTTTAAATCTCAAACATTTGATAGAATGACTGAGCCATGGCAGCAAATGAATGTTCGTTGAATAAATGAATGGTGCTTCAGTTATGAGATGAAAAAGAAGTCTGTAACAAAGAACTATGCTTGTTCCATGAGGGTGACTTGACTTATTTTGTAGAATTATGAGGGAATTTTGGTAAAAGTAAGACTAACAGCTACCAAAAATAATAAAGAACCTAAATTTCCTAGAGAAATTTTGTTCTTTGATTTCTGACTTGTCATGTGGGATTCACCAGAATTCTTAAGGTTAACTTTAATTGTAGTAATATGGGTGGAAAGAGCCAGTGAAGCTACTTATATTTTGATTAGCTAACTTTATTCTTTTTTTTTTTTTAAGATTTTATTTATTTATTTGATAGCGATCACAAGTAGGCAGGGAGGCATGCGGAGAGAGCGAGAGGAAGGGAAGCAGTCTCCCTGCAGAGCAGAGACCCTGATGCGGGGCTCAATCACAGGACCCTG
The DNA here is from genome assembly GCF_011764305.1 of Mustela putorius furo. Taxonomy (NCBI): domain Eukaryota; kingdom Metazoa; phylum Chordata; class Mammalia; order Carnivora; family Mustelidae; genus Mustela; species Mustela putorius. The sequence goes on from NW_025421301.1 coordinate 1,108,697, forward strand.
GGATCATGACCTGAGCTGAAGGCAGAGGCTTTAACCCACTGAGCCACCCAGGTGCCCCTTGATTAGCTAACTTTAATGATATAGTTGTTGAATCATCACTGGTAAATAATGAAAATCAAATCATTGTTTTTTTTTTTTTATTTGCGTAAAGTATTTTTTAATCTTTAAAAATTTTTTTTAGGGGCGCCTGGGTGGCTCAGTGGGTTAAGCCTCTGCCTTCGGCTCAGGTCATGATCTCAGGGTCCTGAGATCGAGCCCCACATCGGGCTCTCTGCTCAGCGGGGAGCCTGCTTCCTCCTCTCTCTCTGCCTGCCTCTTTGCCTACTTGCGATCTCTGACTGTCAAATAAATAAAATTAAAAAAAAATTTTTTTTTAATTAAATTTAATTTTTTTTCAGTGTTCCAAAAGTCAAAAAGCAGATAATGGTCTTGGCTTTTTGGTGAGCAAAAAGGATGAGTTTTGTAGACTGCTTTTATACTGATTAGAAGAATATTTAGGGTACAGAAGCATTGAATAATTTTAGCCTAAACCAGAAGTTAGACTTTTGGAAAGAAAAAGTATGAAGAGTAATATCCAGTTGAGTGGAAATTTCCATTTTCTGGTGATTGGTGAAATAAACCCATGAATTTTAGGGGAGTTACGAAATTACAGTAAGCAGATACAGGCTACTATATTGAGTAATCTCAGGCAGTTAGTTGGGGCTACGTGGGGATATCTGCCCAGAAAATGAGAATAATCCAGAACAGAAAGATGGAGATAGTTTATTCATTTCTTGTTTAAGTATTCCCGTAGTGTATTTTTCTTTACTTTAATGAATCAATGTTGCAAATTTGGTTTCCCAATTACACTATGGATTCATTTTCTTCTTCGTGGTAATCTTAAGCTATCATTTTGCTTATTTCTGAAAGGTTCCTTTCAATGCTTTGTAACTTTGCATGTTCTGTTTTGGTTCTTATGTTTCTAATTTCAAGCCCTTTTGCATTATCTTTCTTTGCTTATGCATTTGTAATGATTTGGTTTCCAATTACTTTCTGATTCATGGACACATAAAATACCAATTCAGTCTATCACCTGGTATATAACCTTTTTGTCATTTCCACCAAGTTTTGGTCAATAGAAAGTTATGTGCCTTTTCTAGGATGTTTCAGATGGTATTCCAGTGATGGGATTATGTTCATAGGTAAGCAGGTGAAATTTTTATAAGTAAAACTTTATAACACACTATCATGCTTCTTTAATAATTATTTGGTTTATTATGTCTGCTATTTTACCTTTTATCTAATTTTCTTCTAACAATCTGGTGGAAAATAAGATTATAAATCTAAAAAGGAATGTATCTAAATTTAGGATAATTCCCCATATATTCCACTTTAAAGCTTCTCAAGGGTTTGCAGTTATAGGTTTTTATTTTAAAAGTAAGATAGGTTCTAAGAAATTTGTTAGAAGTGTTTTAAAAACAACTTGGGTAATTTAAGTCTTTTTGTAGAAAGGTTGATAGGAAATGGCTAATTATATCATTGCATTTAATGTTTTTACTAATGAATCAAAATTAAGGTATTATTTAGGCATATTGGCCTAGACTTATATTATCATTGGGTCCCCAATATCCTTAGTCCTAACTAGATTTCTAGCGTTAGTAGGCAGTCAGGAAATATCTACCTAATGAACACTGGTTGAAATTTTATTTTTATAGAGGTGTTATCATCCAGTAAATTATCTAAGAAAAACTTAGGTTAGCACTTCTTATGTAAGAATACCAGTGCAACTTATAAATAAGTTTTATTTAAAGTATAGAAGAGGAAAAAACCACAGTAGCTAAAAAGTATAGAATATTCTGTTTTGGAATGTAATGTCAGAGACAAAAAGAATACCAAAATAAAATTTTAAATTACCTGCTATTTAAGTCATTAAAATAAAAGCTGACTTTTCAAGCCATGCTATTTTAACTGTAGAGAGTGAAACTCTTTTTGGCTCCTTCTTTCTTTGAAGACTGACTTCTCTCAGACTGCCCATCACCCTTGTTGAATACAACTTCTCTATGTTTGGTTTGATCTATCTGTTACCCAGGCTTTTCCATTTCTTCACAATTTATATCTCAGTGATTTTCTTTTGATTAGTCACTTTGACTGGGGCAACTTCTTTCTGGCTACTATTCCTACTTTAAAGTTTTAAATGCAGACACATTGCTTTCTAACCACAACTGCCATCTCTTTAAGAACTTGTAAGATATTTCATCCAGACATTTCATCCACTTCTCTGCCATCCAGTGAACTGAGGCTCTGCTGTTTTCAACCATATCTGGATTTTAATAGCTCTAGGAGCATGTGGTTCTCTTCAGTGGGCTTATGATTTCAGCCTAGGTGGCTCTTCCCCCCCCTCCCCGAACTTTCTAAGTTCTCTAGAGTTCTTAGTTTCTTAAGGTAGAAGTTGATATCATTGATTTGTGACTTCTTTTCTGATTAGTAATCTAGTACAATAAATTTTTCTTAATTGCACTTTAGCCACATCCCTCAAATCTCAGTTATTGTGTTTTCATCTTCATTCTGTTTGAAATACTTAAGTTTTCCCTTTTGATTTTTTCTTTTATTCATGGGTTATTTACTACTATGTTACTAAGTTTCCAAATATCAGAGGATTTTCCCAGATATATTTTCCTTAATATTTAATTTAATTTAATTCATTGTGATCAGAGAATATACTTTGTATGACTTTGATTTATAAATGTGCTGTATGCACTTGGGAAAAAGTGTTTTTTCCTGTTTTGGGGTACAGTGTTATATAAATGTCAGCTAAGTCAGGTTGTTTAGTGTTGCTGTAGTGTTCCATATTCTTACTGATTTTCTGTCTGCTGGTGTTCTGTAAGTGTTGTTGGTTGAACTGGGGAGACCCTGGACCCTGGGGCCTCAACGCAGCCAGACAAAGGAGTTACTGAAGGTTCTTGGCCTTGTAATAAGAATGAATTCAAGGATAGATATGCAGCACAGTGGATGAGCAACACGAGCAGGAAAGTTTACTAGGTGAAAAATAGAGATGAGAGCCCCTGAGCTTGAATGAGAGAGCAGGAGAGAGAGTCCGAGAGAGGCAGAGACAGAGTTGCATGCCCAGGGGTTTGGGTTTCTATCTTGTATTGATAGTTGTTAACTAGGGGGCAGAATACTTATTACTTGGAGTGGGGATTTCTTGGGAGCAGGATTTCATGCTTTTTCTTCTTTATTTGGTCAGGGATATTTGGCTTCCTTTGTCAGCCACCTTTGGCTCTCTGGTTTGCTCTAGCTTCATGTGGCTTTGTTTTGGATTGCTGCCAGCACAGGCCTCTGACTTGCCCAGTAGTGGCCATGATTTCTTCTTTGCCCACCTCCAGATATCCTGTTAGAACCTAACTAACTGCCTGCTCTGGCGTAAGTGTTTTCAAGATATCTTTACCTCTACTGAATGTTTTTTTATTTCTACTTGTTGAATTATTTACTCAGAGCAGAGTCCTAAATTCTCCATGTATACTTGCAGATTTTTGCCTTATTTTTATTACCTACTCTTGTCAGTTTTTAAAAAATGCATTTTTGACTCTATTTTTTTTGAGTTGCATATACATTTAAGATTGTTATAGATTGTTTTTAATCTCTAGTAATATTTCTTGTTCTTAAGTCTTCTTTGTCTCATATTAATATAGACTAGCCATTTCAGCTTTCTTTTCATTAGCATTAGGATTTTTTTTTTTAAAGATTTTATTTATTTATTTGACAGATTGAGACCACAAGTAGGCAGAGAGGCAGGCAGAGAGGGAGGGAGAAGCAGGCTCCCTCCCCAGCAGAGATCCCAATGTGGAGCCTGATCCCAGGACCCTGAGATCATGACCTGAGCCAAAGACAGAGGCTTAACCCATTGAGCCACCCAGGTGCCCCTGTTCGGATTTTTTTTTTAAAGATTTTATTTTTTTATTTGACGAGAGAAAGGAGTGGAGGGAGAGGTAACACAAGCAGGGGAGTGGGAGAGGGAGAAGCAGACTTTCCCTGAGCATGGAGCCCAATGTGGGGCTCTATCCTAGGACCCCGAGATCATAACCTGAGCCAAAGGCAGACACTTAACGACTGAGCCAAGCAGGCACCCCTAGGATTTTTTTAAAAAAATATTTTGTTTATTTATTTGACTGAAAGTATAAGCAGGGGGAGCAGCAGGCAGAGAGAGAGGGAGACTGGGAGCCCGATATGGGACTTGATCCCAGCATCTTGGCATCATAATCTGAGCCAAAGGCAAATGCTTAACCGACTGAGCCACCCAGGCGCCCCACTGTTAGGATTTAATACCTTTTCTGTCCTTGTATATTTAACTTTCTATCTTCCATCCAGCTTTATTGAGGTATAATTAACCTGTAACATTGTGTAAATTTAATCTGTCCTACTTTTAATTTAATCTTTATGTACAAAGTGGATTTATTTTGGGCAGAATAGAGTTAGTTGGTTCTTGAATTTTTTTTTCCCAGTCTGACAATTTCTCCCTGTTAAGTGGGGTGCTTACACCATTTGAATTTAATGTAATTATTACTGTGGTTTGATATGGATTTACCATCTTACTACTTTTTTTTTTATTTGCCTATGTGTTCTCATTTCCTTTTTCCTCCATCATTTGGATTACTTGAGAATGTTTGGATTTCATTATAGCTCCACTTTAGGCTTATTAGGTATACATCTTTGTTTTAGGATTTAGCCTAAATCCTAATTCTAACCTTTCACTGTTTACCTTTAGATAATATATCACTTTTTAGTTGGCGTAAGAACCATACAACAATATCATTCCATTTCCTGTCATATATTTGCTTCTAAACATGTTAAAACCACACAGTTCATTTTGATATTTTTACTTTAATTATCTTTGAAAGAAATGAAGAAATGGCTGAGAACTAGAGTATAAAATATACATATATTTTATACTCTAGTTCTCAGCCATTTCTTTTTTTCTTTTTTCTTTCTTTCTTTTTTTTTTTTTTTTTTTACCAATCATCTTTTATTAGATGTTAATTCTCAACTAGGATATGAAAGGATTCAGGGTGCTAGGCAAAAGTGATGTCAAGAATGCAGAATGTGCCTCCACATTGGGTCCTCTTCAGTGGTTCACCATATCTGGATGACGCCCCCTTTTTTTCACATTGATATTCTATTCTGGGACCAGTAGTAACCTCTTTGCATTAGGAGTGGAATTCTGCATCAGTATCTAATCTGACAGCTCTCCTAGTTTGATATCCATAAGCTTCTTCTTCATTATTGGTACAGATGATGCCATCTGGAGTCCTGGGTGTCTATTACATCTAGTTTTCAGCCATTTCTGATGTTCTTTATATTTTTTGTTTAGATACAGTTTTTGTTGTTTGTATCATATTTATTCTACCAGAAAACTTTCTTTTAAAATCTTTGTTACAGCCTGGTGGATATTCATTTTATCAGATTTGTCTGTTGGAAAATTTTTTTATTGTGTCCCTGTTTTTTTTAAAAGATGTTTTCATTCGCTAAAGATTTTGGGGTTTATAGTTTTTCTATTAGTACTTTGAAGCTGGTATTCTATTATCTCCTGGCTTACATAATCCATGACAAAGAATCCGCTGTCGTTCTTATTTTTGTACCTCTGCATTTAAGTTTTTTCCTTCTTACTGTGGTTTGTGTAATTTTTTCCCTTAAATCCTTCTTGTTATCTAGGCTACTATTGGGATGTGTGCTTGTGCAAATGTGTGTTTAATTTTCCAGTAATCTGAGATATTGTTCCTTCCAGTTGTTTGTTTCCTTAACACTTTCTTTTTTAAAATCATTTCAGTTGTGTAGATGTTCTATCTTTTTCATCTCTCAGCTCTCTGATTCTCAGTTTCTTCTCCCCCACCTTTCTTTTTTGTATTTCAGTGGGAAGAAGTGATACACTTTTCTTCTTCAAGATTCTTTCTTCTTCAGTGATTCGTTCCTTTGTTGTGTTCAGTCAGCTGATAATCTCATTTATTATTATTCCCATTGATTAGCATTCTTTTTCTCTGATACTGTTTTTTTATATCTTACATTTCTACTTGTCTCATGTTTATAGCTTTCATCTCTTTGTGCTGAAATTCCAGGTTTGTTCATATGTGTTTTTCACCTTTTCCTTTAAAATGTTAAGGTTATTTTAAAGCCTTTGATAATTGCAAAACATGAGCTGTTTCTGAGTCTCGTTCTTTTGACTCTCTTTATCTACTGAATGTAGTATTTCTTCTTGCTTTGTATATATGTGGTATTTTTTTATTGAGTGCTAGATATTTTTTTTTCCTGTTTGAACAACAGAGGCTGAGGTAAATATATATGTGCTTAGTAATGGGTATACCTCTTTCAGTTTGTTAATAGGTCTCATTTGAAGCAATGGGTTAGTGGTTGAATGACTCCGTTCTCTATTTGAGATGCGTTTGTATTGCTATATAGTTATCTTTGGTGCTCTAAGGACTTCACATTCCTTCAGCACATGACTGCTGTTAATGGACTTATTGAGAGTGTGGAGCAAAGAACAGTTTCTACCAAAAGGTGAATCAGTACAAAAGATGAACTCTCCCAAACGTGGATAAGTTTGAATGCCTCTTCTTCCTTTGCAGGGGCTTGGGATTCAATACATCCTGTTTCCTAGAGACCTCAGCTCTCTAATAGCCTTGATGAAAGTCATGCTATTATAGATTATTTGCTTTTTTATAATTTTCAGATTAGAAGCAACATTCTCTTACCACTTTTTATATAAGTGACACTGGAACTTTCCCTTAAACCAGATATACATGCATTTATTTATTTATTTGTTTGTTTGTTTATTTATTTATTTAAAACCAGACTTTTAAAGATAACTGTAATAGAGGGGCGTGTGTGTGGCTTTGTCTGTCAAACATCTGCCTTCCGCTCAGGTCATTATCCCAGGGTTTTGGGGTCGAATCCCATATTGGGCTCCCTGGTCAGCGGGGAGTGTCGCCCCACTTCCCCGCCCTCTTCCACCTTCTTGTGCTCTCTCTGTGTGTGTTTCAAATAAATAAATAAATAAATAAAATCTTTTTAAAAAAGATAACTTTAAAGGAGCTAAACACTTTTAAGATTATGGACATAGACATACAGAGTGAATGAAGGGGAAAGAACTTTTCTAATGTTATTCAGTTATTCAATTTCTGCTTTTAACTTGGCATAACATTTATTGTGAAAGTTGCACATGCAATTTGAAGTATGTTGTAACTCAGGAGACAAGAGTGAAAATAATGGAAATAAGTTAAATGACTTAAATTTTGGCTCTAACTATGAAGATACTGATATATAGAAGATGCCCATAACAAGTTTGGATAAATTTTCTCTCGAGTTGTGAATGGGAAAAAGCAGTATTTTTAACTTAACGTACTTTACATATATGAATTGAAATATGAACAAGTAAGTCCATTAATGATAAATTATACAATATTAATACAATATTTAGATTTTATCTCTATTCCTAAAATGATTTTTCCCCCTTCGGGTATTTTCCTTACCTTCATATGCCACTTTTTCAAATAGTACATGATACAGTACATTTAAAGTCTATAAACATTGGGGTGTCTCGGTGATTCCATTGTTCGGGTGCCTTACTTGGTTTTGGCTCTAATCATGATCTCAGGTTGTGAGAGCAAGCCCTGCATTGGGCTCTATGCTCAGTGCAGAGTCTGCCATCTCCTTCCCTTTCTGTCCCTCCTCTCTGCTCATGCCTTTGCACATGTGTATGCTGTCTCAAAAAAATAAACCAAATCTTTAATTAAAAAAAAATCTACAAACCTTAAATGATGATTAGAGGACTGATATACATAAGATGTTGCAAAAATCTTTGGGCATTTATTTCAGAGTGGAAGCAGACTTTCTTTGGTTATTTTCTTATTTTTATTCGAAATCAGTTCTTTTTTTTTTTAAGATTTTATTTACTTTGGCAGAGAGCACAGAAGGGGGAGTGGCAGGCAGAGGGAGAGGGAGAAGCAGGCTCCCCATAGAGCATGGGGAGCCCAATATAGGATTCAGTTCCAGGATCCCAGGATCATGACCTGAACCAAAGAAAGTCACTTAACCACTAAGCTACCCAGGTGCCTGAAATCTGTTCTGTTTTTTAGTTATCTGACCTGAAGCTAGTTACTTAATCTCTCATAGCTTCTGTTTCCTTTTCTGACAAGTTAAATAATAATGCAAAGCTCAAAAATACATATCTTGTGAGGAATTACATATTTTGAATGGTATATGTTAAGAACCAAATACAACAGCACTTTATTATAGGTTCTTAGTATGATAGGTACCACTGTAAATAAGTCAAGAAAGACTTTTTTGCTATCTCTGTCTCTCTCTGTCTCTGTAAATAAAATCTTAAGAAAAGGAGGGGGTGCTTGTTGGGTTAAGCATCTGCCTTCAACTCAGGTCATGATCTCAGGGTCATGGGGTTGAGCCCCACATTGGGCTTCCTGCTTAGCAGGGAGTCTGCTTGTCCCTCTCCTCCCTGCTTGTGCTCTCTCCTGCTGTTTCTCTTGATATCTCTCAAATAAATAAATAAATAAAATCTTTAAAAAATATATTGTCTGGAGTAATCAGCAAGGAGTAAAACAAGAGTAAAAACAAGGACTCTTTATCATTTTGACCCAAGAGGTTTCTGATTCATAAAAGTTACAGTAAAATAAAAAATGAAGTTGTTTTCATTTCTGCAGTAGGTAACATCATATTATTTAGAGTCTTACCAACTCTGTACTGTTACTGTGTATGTATTTTGTATACAGGGATTATCTATTATATGAATTTGAGACTTAATCTAAGAATGGATAAGCTCTGTTTATTTGCCATAGTATACCTACAATTAAGAAGGACAAATTCTTTTAATCTTTGAAAAGTTTTTTAGGGGCACCTGACTGCCTCAGCTGATAGAACATGCAACTCTTGATCTTGGGATCATGAGTTCAAACCCCAGGTTGGATGTGAAGCCTCCTTAAAAACAAAAAAAAATTTTTTTTTTTTTTTAAAGGTGATGTGGCATTTGGTTTTCGTGGCATTATTTCTTAGCAGATTTTTGTGCTATGAATTTAGCAGGTTACCTTTTCTTGCAAGATAGGGTATAAGAAGTATTAAGGTTATACTCTTTGTCTTGCTTGAACCTTTACCCTTCATTAGTTCATGGATAGCTGAAAAAAGTTGAAATAGAACACGAAGGTCTTAATATCTATGCTTCTCAATATGAATACAAGTTTCAAGTGTTTTTTTCAGTAGGATAAATATATCATATACATGAAACAAAGGCTTTAATCTAACATTGCCTTCCACATTTCCAGCAAGAATGTAAGCTGATATTTTGACTCTTTCATGCTCAGGGTTTATTTGTCCTCTCTTAAAAGGAATTTATAAGAAATCTGTGTTTTTAATTCATATAGAATTTTTTATTCCGGCAAATTGCCTTCTCAGTTGGGTAGGTCATTTAAACCTCTGAGCCCATTGGAGACAAATCTATGAATCTCAGAACTGTCCTGAAATTTCTGCCCATTTGGCCAGACTCTGGATAATATATATGGTTGTAAGATTCCCAATTTGCTGGTTCCCCACTTCCCCACTTAATTCCCCACTCAAGAATTCTTAGTGTTTTAGTAAAAGGGGGAGAAAAAAAAAAGAACAAAAAAGAAAACTTTATGAGCACTATAGTTCTTTAAAAAAATTGTTAGAATATACATAAAATTTACCTTTTTAGCTGTTGTTAAGCATATAGTTCAGTGGCATTAAAGATGTTCAAATTGTGTAACCATCACCATTATCCATGTCCAGATTTTTATCATCTTTCCAGATGAAACTCCATACCTGTTAAACACTAACTCCTTATTCTCCCCTTGCCCCACCTGCTCCCTAATTTGTCCCTATGAATTTGACTAAGGAGATTGACAGTTTTGAGGTAATTTAGATATTCAAACCCACAGTGGTTTTAAAGTTGTTAGAAAGTGGAATTTGCTCTTGTTTTTCTTTGCTGAACTGTCCCCAGTTTAGAGAAATTACAGATTTTGAAGAACGAAGTAGTAGAGAAGACGAAGCCACAGTTTGGGAGGAGACTCACAGATTTTGTTGCATGTGAAATAAATAAAATTTTGGTTGTTGCTTTTAGAATCTCCCTATAGATGAAGTGGTTTAAGAGGATGTGATTGTGATAAAAAGATGTATTACACACAGCATATCCGAAATTTTGGATACAATGTATTTGAATCCCAAACCTATCCTGATTGTGCTATAAGTTGGTCAGTCTCTGGCTCTCCAAAATCCAGAAATCAATGTTTAGCGGTTCCATCAATATATGCATGTTCAGTACTTCAAAACAATAAAAATCTGAAAGAAACATTTAAAACTATTTGCCCAGAGCTAATGAGAGAGCTTTGGGGCTATACCTACTCTTTAGTAGATAATGACATTGAAAAAAAACTGTATTTATATTTTATACTGTGTATCCCTTATAATACATTTTTGTGCTTGAAAAAATATAAGAAAGACAACAAAACAAAAAGTAGGACCAAATTTTTTTTTTTTTTTAAATCCTCTACTGGTGGGTTTGGGAAAGACACAGATAATATATTTTTGGTCTGTGATCTCACGTCTGAGCTTGCTTAAGGTTACAGATTCTCAGGGGAGACATCCTGCCCCCACCCTCCTCCATTTATCCCTCGCAAGTTTCTCTGTGGTTTCCTTTTTTGTGTATGTTTTATATTTTATTCCCTGTATTTATTGCTTCTCAGATCTTGTATTTTCACTTTGCTTTTGGCCTCTGTCTTCCTTTTATGCTGGCTCAGAAAGGCATTTAATAATGTGTTTTTCTGGGGCATCTAGGTGGCTCCATGGGTTAAAGCCTCTGCCTTCGGCTCAGGTCATGATCTCAGGGTCCTGAGATTGAGCCCAGCATTGGGCTCCCTGCTGGCAGGGAGCCTGCTTCCCCCACCCTCTCTGCCTGCCTCTCTGCCTACTTTGATCTTTGTCTGTCAAATAAATCAATAAAATCTTTAAAAAAAAATATGTTTTTCATATTTTATCCATCATTTTGGTTGTTTTTAGTTATGACTGTTTTTCTAGATATCTAGCCTGCTGTGGGGTGACAGTCTTTATACATTTAAAAAAAAAATTACAATATGTGAACCTAGATCTCTCTGTATCACCTTCCCCATTTTGTATCTCAGTTCTTAAAGCTTATATATTAAGAAATTTTTGTAAAATTTGCAAAAAATTAAAATGCTCTTTAAGTGATTATTATATTTCTAAAAATATGTGTATTTATTTTATAGTTACTTGAAGGAAATTTTGCCAAAGAAGTCAGCCATGAAATGGATGGACTTATTTTTCAGCCTATTGGAGTAAGTTGTGTGCACGTGCGTGCAGTTGAGCGTTTTGTATGTATATAAATTTGTGTCTACACATATTTACAAAGTATAAAATATATATATATATATAAAATATGTTTTCTTGAGATGTATTTACTTAGCATTGATTACTGCTACATCACTGCCTATCCTTAAATAAATTGTTTATTATATTTCACTTACACTAAATATATATATTATGAACAGTTGTTTGCTTTTCACTTAGCTTAAGAAATAAACATTGGTCATTATTTTTCAAGGAAGTCGGTCTTTTGGTATAATTCTTTTTTTTAATAATTCTTACAAAACAAATGTTAATTTCTTTACTAGAATTCTATCAGTAACATTACATAAATGCTTATTTCTGTAGCCCATTATACCTTTAAATATTAATATTTCTAAAATTTGTTATTGATGAGTGAAATTAAAAGAATTTTTAATATTTGAAGAAAATATAATTATTTGACTATTACAGATCAAATTTCTGAAACTCACTGAAGAACTTGCACTAACTGAATGGTTAAATCATATATTTGGAGTAAGTTACATTTTACTCTGATAGCATGGTTTCTCAACATTAGCATCAGTGATGTTTTTTGCCAGATAATTCTTTGTTGTGAGCAGCTTTCCTGTGTATTATAGGGTGTTTAGCAGCATCCTTGGTCTGGACTTACTAAATGCCAGTATTACCTCTTCCCCCGATCTCATCTCTCCGGGTTGTGACAACCAAAAATATATACATTTACTGCCTGCTTTCTGCTGGAGAGCAAAATTGCCCTCATTGACAACCTGTGCTCTATTGCACTGTTTCTCAAAATACGTAACATTACCACCACCCAGAAAGTTATTAGAAAAGCAGCTCCTCTGGGGCAGCTGGGTGGCTCAGTTGGTTGAGTGCTTGTGTTCAGCTCAGGTCATGATCCCAGTGTCTTGGGATTGAGCCCTACATCAGGCTCTCTGCTCAATGCGGAGTCTCTTTCTCCCTCTGCCCCTCTCCCTGCTTGTGTTTTCTCTCTCTTGCTCTGTGCTCTCTCTCAAACAAATAAAATCTTTTTTTTTTTTTTTTTTAACAAAAGCAGCTCTCCCTATACTTACTGATCAGAAACCCTAGGAATGGAGTCCAGCAACTTGAACTTTAACAAGCTCTCCACGTGACTCAAATGCATGTTCATGTATGAAAACTGCTCTGTAGGAAAGAGCTGTATTTCATATACTACACTTCATCATGTGCTATAGTTTGCCTCATATGCTGCATTTTTCCTTCAGTAACTATCCTTAGAAATTAGGGTATGGTCTAGCTGTGAAGCTGCAAAGAGAGACATCAAACTGGGTACCTGGAGAAAAGGGGGGGAAACTAGTATTTTTGAAGACTGTGTATAGTATACTGAACTTTAATATGCAAGTTTAGGTATAATGTGATACGTGATTGGCTTCTGTCTTCCTTCCAGACCCCTTTACCAAACAGGTAGAAGCTCTTCTGTAGTCAAGGGAAGAGGTGATGGAGGAGAGTTAAGAGGCTGGGGACAGAAATTATAGAAAATATCTTCGGAAGGTAGAAGTTAGATCTTTGAGTTCCAGTATTTTCTAAGCCTGATCTTCCTAGAACGAAATCAAGTCTAAAAATAACAGTAATCACAGTAAATTTTACTTTGTTAAACTCATGGTTCATATACATGTGTATATGAGGTTTTGGTATTTGTAAGAGAAATGGCGTGATACAGAAGTCCAAGGAGTCAGCTGGTGTACTAGTCTGTTCTGATTCGAATGACTACACTTGTTATTAACTAGCTTTGTAGCTGATAACTAATATGGCAGGTCTCTCTATTCTTTTCTTAAATATGTGTGGATGTTTGGTCCAACATAGAAATTTCAGAAATAGTCAGGTTACTGAAAAATTCTTGTTAGGAGTTCAATTAGAATTGCTTTGAATTTAATTTGAAGAAAATTGATTAAATCATCTCAGTGAATAAGGTTTGCTCTTTTCAGGTCTTTTTCTGTTCTCTAATGGAGTGTAAGTTTTTATTGTTATTGTCTAACTTCTAGATATTTAGTATTTTCCATTTTTACAATAAGGGGTGTCTTTATTTGGTACTTCTAATGTACTGCCACATTGTTGATTGATTTGTTTTGTTGATTCAAGAATCTAATAATTGCCTAACTTTACATATTGGCCAACACCTCTAGCACTGGTTTAAATATTGACTTTATTGGGTAGAGGAGAGGGAGACATTCTTACTTTATTCTCAACTTCAAAGGGAATGTGGCTAATTTTTCTCCATTAAGTATGCTTTTGGTATATTTCTCCTAGAGAGCTTTTATCATGCTAAGAAAGTTTTGTTTCTATTCATACAAAGATGGTTTTTTTTCCGATCATAAAAACATCCTTATATTCTGACATAAATGCTACTTAATCATGATATATGTAGTTTTTAATATCCCTTTGGATCTGTGCTACCTTATTTCTTATTTTTTTTTCCTTTTTATATGTATTCAAAATAAAGAAGGTAATATTATGGAAAAAATATTAAGTTCTAAGTAATATATAATAATACATGCCCATGGTTTTAAAAGTCAAAATATCACGACTTCTGTTGAAAAATAGGACAATCTCTTTTTCTACTTTTCCCTGTACTTGGATTGGAGTACCACTCCTAGGAGGTAATTATTTTCTGTTGTTTTAGCTGTGTGTTTTTTCTCTTTTCCCTCCCTATTTCTACAAAATCTGTTTATGGTGCTCTTCCTTGGTTTTCTGTTTTATACACGATCTGCCTACTCTCTGCTGTTGAAGAACAGGATTGAGCTCTTTCACTCCTCCAACATCACCCCTTCTCCTTCTGTCATCCCATTATAATTTTATCCCATCTTTGGTCAAATGAATATTCAGTATTTGTATTTCTGTGTTAATATAAATATTGTTCACATCTGAGTCAAGTTGTATAATATTTTATTTTCATAGAAAACTTTTTTCCCCTGAAGTTAGGAATTGCCTTTTATGTTTGATTTGTTATGATTATCACTGCTTCTTCCCTTAAACTTTTTAAAAGAACTGTTAAATTTTTTTTTCAATACAGTCAAATTTATCAAGTAACATATCCAGTTTGATTTCTATTTGAAGGCCTTCCCTCTGAAGCCTTTCATTCTGTAGTCTGGCTGCATAGTTTTCTCTCTTTGGGATTTCTCTTCAGTGTCCTTATCCTGGAAATTCTCAGCTTGTGGAACAAAATAAAGTTTATATTTCTTTGTTATTTAAATGAGATAGCTTGGCCCCTTCTCACCTCTGAAGAAACGATCACAGTGCAATGTAATACTGCAAGGATGACTTTTTCCTTCCTAGGTTTTTCCTTTTTATAATTGTGCCCTGAGATTTTAAACTTATCCCATATTTGGCGTCCTGATTCTAGCCATCAGATTCTAGAAAGATGAAATTCTGATGAGTTCCTAGATTGACCATATTCTTTTATGCATTTGCTGCCATCATTTCTACATTGATGTTGTTGAAGATGGGATTTCTAAGTTACTCCTGTTAGTCTGATGGCTTTGAGAGTATAGAAGAGAGGGAAGAGTAGTTTCTGGATTTTGTCTTTGTCACCTTAGGCATGAGCACTTAATCTCTTTTAGTTCTTTGGGCCACACACACATATTCATGCACATCACAAAACGATTCCTCTGTCATTACTGTTAAATTGGCTTGGTCAAAGTGACTTCTAGCCTTATATATAACTTTGTCTGCAAGCAAATCTTTTTCATGACAGTCTAGGTCCTGGTCACGAATCTGTACGTTTGCCTTCCCTGACATGAATTTTCTCAGATTCTTTGAGGGAGACTGATCTCATTCTGAGGCCACCAGACCAAGAGAGATGTAATGTTGTGACTGAAAAGAAGCAGCAGTTAGGGCCTTGATGAGATTTGGGTTCCAGTCCATTCTCCATCTTTCCCCTGCTCTCCATTTCATAGGCATTATGGGAGGTGTTTTGCTTTTGTGAAGCAAAAAGAAATTTTTCCCTCTTTTCTCTTGAATACTTCTTACTTGATCACTAAATATTTTTATAACTAAAATAGATCATTTAAGTGATTATTCTCAAAGCAAAAAAATCTCCCAAGATAACCTTGCTGTTTCTTATACTAGATAGTAGCTACCACCTCAAAAGGTAAATATTGATTATGTTTTTGTCTCATAAATACTGTGGGTTCCTCCAAAGTTATTAGTACTTTCCTTTCTTATTTATCTTTATATGTCCAGTGTCTAGGATAGTGTTTGGCCCAATATGTCTTACAAAATGTTCATCAAAGAAATGAAAATATATCATTAGGTTTTACCTCTAGCCTTTCAGATTTGACTGGTTTTATATTTTACCAATATAGGCAAACATTTTTTTTCTTCAAGTTTTTATTTAAATTGTAGCTAATTAACATACAGTATAAAATTAGTTTCAGATATAGAATTTAGTACATACAACAGGCAGTGCTTATCACATCTTAATCCCCATCATCTATTCATACTGTCCCCTGCCCACCTCCCTTCCAGTAACCCTCAGTTTGTTCTCTGTAGTTTAGAGTCTGTTTTCTGATGTCCCTTTCTCTCTCTCATTCTCTCCCCCACAACATTCATTCATTTTGTTTCTTAAATTCCACATATGAGTGGAATCATACAGTATTTGTCTTTCTCTGACTTACTTTGCTTAGCATAATACTTTCTAGCTCCATCCAGGTCATTGTAGGTGGCAAGATTTCATTCTTTTTTTATGACTGAGCAATATTCCATAGTATATATATACCACATCTTCTTTATCCATTCATCAGTCAGTGGACGCTTGGACTGTTTCCATAATTTGGCTACTGTGGATAATGCTGCTATAAATATTGGGGTGCATGTATCCCTTCAAATCAGTGTTTTTGTATCCTTTGGGTAGATAACTAGTAGTGAAATTGCTGGATCGTAGAGTACTTTTCAACTTTTTGAGGGACCTCCATACTGTTTTCCAGAATGGCTGCACCAGTTTATATTCCCACCAATAGTGTAGGAGGGTTCCCGTTTCTCTGCATCCTCACCAACACCTGTTGTTTCCTGTGTTTTTAATTTTAGCCATTCTGACAGGTGTGAGGTGATTTCTCACTATAGTTTTGATTTGTATTTCCCTAATGAGTAGTGATGCTGAGCATCTTTTCATGTGTCAGCTAGCCATCTTTGGTTAGTCATGTTTTCTGTCCAGTTTTTAACTGGACTATTTATTTTTTGCGTATTGAGTTTGATAAATTCTTTATAGATTTTGTATACTAACTATTTATCAGCTATGTCATTTGCAAATATTTTCTTCCATTCTGAAGGTTGCATTTAGTTTTGTTGATTGTTTCCTTTGTTGTGCAAAAGCTTTTATCTTGTTGAAATCTCAGTAGTTCATTTTTGCTTTTGTTTCCCTTGCCTCAGGAGACATCTAGTAAGAAGTTGCTATGGCCAATGTCAAAGAGGTTACTGCCTGTGTTCTCCTCTAGGATTTTGAAAGTTTCCTGTCCCACATGTCTTTAATCCATTCTTTAAAAAGGTACATATATTTGAGAGAGAGATCTCACAATCCTAAGATCATGACCTGAGCTGAAATCAGGAGTTGTATGCCCAACTGACTGAGCCACCCAGGCTCCCCTGTCTTTAATCTATTTTGAATTTATTTTTGCATAGTTTTAAGAAAGTGATCCAGTTTTCATTCTTCTGCATGTTGTCCCAGTTAACACCATTTGTTGAAATGACTGTCTTTTTTCCATTGGATATTCTTTTCTACTTTGTCAAAGATTAGATGAACGTGTAGTTGTGGGTCCATTTCTGGGTTTTCTGTTCAGTTACATTGGTCTATGTATCTGTTTTTGTGCCATTACCATACTGTCTTGATCACTACAACTTTGTAATATAACTTGATGCCTCAGCTTTGCTTTTCTTTTTCAAGATTCCTTTGGCTTTTTAGGGTCTTTTGTGGTTCCATACAAATTTTAGGGTTGTTTGTTCTAACTCTGTGGAAGATGCTGGTGGTATTTTGGTAGGGCTTGCATTAAAGGTATGGATTGCTTTGGGAAGTATAGACATTTTAACAATATTTGTTCTTCCAATCCATGAGCATGGAGCTTTCCCATTTCTTTGTGTCATCTTCAGTTACTTTCATAAGTGTTCTTCTCTAGTTTTCAGAGTACAGGTCTTTAACCTCTTTGGTTAGGTTTATTCCTATGTACCTTATGGTTTTTGGTGCAGTTGTAAATGAGTCATTGTGAAACACCACATTACTGAGTAAAAGGATAAGAATCATATGATCCTTTCAATAGATGAAATGCACTTGACAGAATACAACATCTATGCACCATATAAACCCTCAAAAAAGTAGGAATGGGGGAACATACCTCAACGTAACAAAGACCATATATGAAAAACCCATGGTTCTACATCCTCATTGAGGAAAAACAGAGCTTTTCCTTTAAGGTCAGGAGCAAGACAAGGATGTCCACTCTCACCAGTGCTATTTAACATAGTACTTAGAAGTCGTAGCCTTGGAAATCAGACAACAGAAAGAAATATAGGCAGACTTTTTGAACATGTATAGCTATTTTATTTTTCTTATTGTACATGCATATGTATAATCGAATTTATGCTAAATCTTTTTTTTTTCTTTTAAGAAAAATATCATTGACTTTCTTTAAATTCTCACTTGTTTCCTTGCAGAATCCCAAATGCAAACACTTGTTCTTCATGAAACAATAATATGAACTTTGCTACTTGCATATTGTTCTCAGAGACTTTCTAGTGGGTTAGAATTGGTCTTTCTGGTTCTCCAGTTCTTCATCTGTAAAATATACAAGCTGTAATAGTTTAGCTCTAAAGTTCTGTAATGATCATATGAGGATCAATGTATATGAATATAAATTAACACTTAAGAATTCTTTCTTCCTGCCAGTATGAGGGAAAATGTATTGGGTAAATAATTCTTAATAAGAGAGAGAATAAACTCTTATATTATTTTCCTGAAAACAACATATCTCTTAAAAGGAAATTTATACTGTTGCATTAAATAAAATAGAATTGTTATGAAGTTTATTACTAACATTATATGACTGTATTTCTATTAATTATTTCCTCTTAACCATCACATTTCAATAGAATTTTCACTTTTGCATGCTAAATTATTAAGATTACATAGTATATGGAATGGCTTTGAAAGGGTCACATTTTGTTCATCAGTAGAAATTATCAGTTTCTTATTAGCCTTTCTGATCTTTAGGTTAGCATATATCTACAAAGACTCATTTTGTTATTAAAAAATATTTCACAGGGGTACCTGCGTGGCTCAGTGGGTTAAGCCTCTGCCTTCGGCTCAGGTCATGATCTCAGGGTCCTGGGATCGAGCCCTGCATCGGGCTATCTGCTCAGCAGGGAGCCTGCTCCCCCCTCTCCCTCTGCCTTCCTTACTGCCTACTTGTGATCTCTATCAAATTTAAAAATAAATTGTTAAAAAAATTTCACTACTTATTTTTTATAAAAGTTTAATTGATGACACAGCACTATACTGTACTCATTATTAATCTTTGGTTAATTCTTTTCATTTTCCATGAAATTTTAATGATTTTAATGTATTTCATTTCTAATTGTAATTTCTCTTGAACATTTTCTATCTAGTTTTTTCTTTCTTTCTTTTTTTTTTTTTAAAGATTTTATTTATTTATTTGACAGACAGATCACAAGTAGGCAGAGAGGCAGGCAGAGAGAGAGAGGGGCAACCAGGCTCCCTGCTGAGCAGAGAGCTGGATGTGGGGCTTGATCCCAGGACCCTGAGATTGTGACCTGAGCTGAAGGCAGTGGCTTAACCCACTGAGCCACCCAGGTGCCCCTAGTTTTTTATTTCTTAAAACTACACTTAGTCAACTCTGTCTTAATTTTTACCACAGATGCATACCTTTCACAGTGTTTGTAGTGTACTCTTTAGTGGGACTTCACTATTAATAGATAGATTGGCATCTGATTGTAAGAAGGTTGTGGTACTTAGTCACATGTCTACCCATTCTGTTTAATTCTTTGGTGGGTTTTTTGTTTGTGTGTTTGTTTTTTTGGTATTTCTATTGTGTTTGTGTATTCTGAATGTAAAATATATTAACTCTGCCCTCCAGAATGGGCTCCATTTAGCATGAATCCATTCAGGAGAGCACTTTCCTTGCTTACATGCAAAATTTCATTATAGGCAACTTTGTAGTATTGGTTTTTTTTTTTTATTTTATAATTTTAATTTTGCAATTGCAATCTGATTTTTCTATTCCTATTTACTGTGTTCTGAGTTTGGGCTACCACCATAGCAAGGGTCCTCTGTATTCCATTTTCAAATTTTTGATTTACCAAATCCACAAGTGAGGCTATGCTTGGTTTCTACACAGAGATTTGTGGCTTTTCTACCTCTTTTAAAAAATGAAAATGTAAATTTCTGTTAGGTAGGTGAGCTTGAGTGACATTATCAATCGTTGTATTCATGATATTCTGCTAAAGAAAGCAGAGTTTAATATCTATTTTTCTAATAATTCATAACTTTTATGATTTCTCTTTATTGCTTTCAAAGAAGGAATACTTAAGTTTTTTCTTTCACCTATTTCTTTGGGATTGAAACCACTGTGCTCACCTATTTTCATCAAGTTCCTTTTCTTCAACAAATAAAATGGCCTTTTTCTGATTGCTGTTGCATATCCAAAGGAAAGGCGTTAATTTTCCTTTTCAGCAGCTCTTAAGTTTTCAGTATAAAGAGGTAAGAACAGAGTTGATTACAGACAGGTGTAGCTTCTAGTGGTGGGAGATGTGGTTTTAGATGGTCCAGAGACAGAGCATTAAATGACATTGCATCACACAATAAGAAATTTAGTTCAATTCCAGTTTTTATTTATTCTCTCAGTTTATAAAGAGAAAATCTGTTTATTTCAACCAACTAAGTGTGGGCCTGGTTTTACACTATTTAAAGGCAGTATATTTACTCTAACTTAGTATCCCTGATTCATTTTCATCATATCTAATTTTAGGACTACTTATTAGGGCAAGCAATACCATTTTCTATTCATGGTATTAATGCTATACTATTTGGATGGATTTTCCTGATTATCTTTGGGGGCCATTTTGCAATCTGCCACAGGTACCTAGCTTGGTGTGGTATTTCCGACTCATAACTGTAGAGCCTAATACCCAGTGTAATTTCTGATTCTGTCCTTGCGTGATTTGTGAATTACCTTCCTTTGTTAGGCTTTCTTTGAAAGCAAGTTCTGAATGAGAATTTAGGAACCTTAATCAGACCAAGAACCAATTTTTGATGTCACGTTTGCCAACATTTCTAAATTTTTCTTCTGGGGAAATCTTAAGCCTTTCATGAACTCAGCTTTAATAATTAAGTGCAGGCAGGGTAAGCGATGGACACTTACGGCAAATTTATGTACTATAGTATAGTAACCTGATATACCTTACAGTATTTTTTATCATGTTAAAATATGTGTAAATTTTTCACCCTTTATTTTTAAATTGGGATTTATCCAAATGTTAGAATCTGTAGTTCTTTTCTCTGGAATTCTTTAGCCTCTTCAAAGACAAGGCTCCCGGCGCTTCCTTATTTTCATTTGCTTGGCTATTAGCATTCTTGGATTAGAAAAGATAATGGGGTGAGGGTCCACTATTCAGTAAGTAAGATTTACTGAACTTTCCAGTTGTTTCACTCTTCTGTTACACTGGAATCTTCTGGACTAGAGCTTTGGTCCTTTGGTTTTCCCACAGTGTGTAAGGGTATCTCCCGCCTTTTGCCTGGGGTGGAGGAGGGAACCTAGAGGTTTAAATGTTCTTTATAAAGATTTTCAACCATTCTCCTTGTTTTCAGTACCATGCCTCAGCTTTCCCCCACCTTGGCAACCTTCTTGATTATCTGTTCCCTGCATTATCTGATCTGATCCGTTCTGGAGAACTGTGGCTGCAGCATCAATTGTTATCATTGATATCCTCCTCTGCAAGCACGGGGTATTCAGTGCTCTGTGCTCTACTAACGTCTCCATCTCCTTTCTGTCTTTCAGAAATACATTGACATATTGTTTTCGGCTGTTGTCTTCTCTCCTGTTTCCTTTTCTGTTGATACCTCTTTTCTGTAACTCCTGCTTTAGTGAGCTTTCATATCAAAGTGGATATAAATGCACCTGTTTAATTCACCGTGTTTATCAGAAAATCTCCCAAACTTCTCACAATGTGGTATCGCATCCCTTGGCTCCCTTGGCGCGAAAATTCAAATAAGTGAAGAAAGGAACTGATTGAGTGACCGTTCTAGCAATCTGGGTGACTGTTCTAGCAATCTGAGTGAGTCTGTGTAAAGTAGAGAGGCAGTCTTGGTTGGGGTAGACAAAGTTTGGTTTTTAACCTCTAATCCATTCTCTGATACCACAGAAATAAATAAAGGTAAATAAATGGTGAAGGATGAAGAGGATTCCTGGTGTATCTACTTGTGAGAAAACTCTTAGGCCTGCATTTGTTTGGTGCTATATACTTACAACTTAGCAAGAAGTTAATTCTCTCCATTACATTAATTATAGTGGGTGAATTGGAGTTGAATAAAAGGTAGCACATATTACTCCTGCTAAAAAAGAAGAAAAAAGAGAAAATACTTGAATCTTGGCAAAAAACTGAAGAATAGTGATAAAGATACTATATAAAGGTGGTGATTCTAATGAGGGCAAAACCAAACACTGGCTTAGAAGAAAGTTTGCTTACCATCTTATTTAATGTCCTATGTTTCATTATCTATAAGAAAAAGGAAAAGCAAAGTTAATTAATAGTATGTTCAGGAAAATAAAATTTAGAGCTTTTTTTGTGTGTGTGATTATAAAGGAATGCAACAGTATCTGAATTACTAAAGCACAGAGCAATCATTAATTATCATGAAAGCCTCAATTTAAACAAAGTAAATTGCACTTACAGAATTATAGAAAATCAGAGCTGAAAAGATACTTTCCATATTAGCCCAGTGGTTTCAAAACACTAATTTCCAGAGTTCTGGGTTTCAGTGAACTACCTCAGGATCATCTGGGAGGGATAGGTTATGAGGTAAGCATTATGTTTACATCATGACAGCTCTGATTTCTTTCTTTTTCATATTATTGTAGTTTTAGATAAGATTGTATTTTTAAAAGGCCTTTATCTAAGTAAATATTGTTTGAATCAGTTGCTCTTTTTGAAAAGTCACCAATGATCTTTCTTCACTGCAAAATCAAGATCATTTTCAGACTATTTTTTTACTCTCATTTATTATAGTCTGTACTTCTGTCCACTGTTTTTTAAAATACTCTCTTTCATGGTGTCTGACACCACATGCTCCTAATTTCTTCTAGTCTTAAACCATTTCTTCTCCATCTCATTCAAGCTCTTTGTCTTCTACTGCCCATGAAGTTTGGACTTTCTCAAGGCTTAAAGTTCTGGACCTCCATTCTTTCTCATGCTCTACTCTCTCCTTAGAAATCTCATCCACATCCATGACTTTAGTTATGTCTTATAAGTCAGACTTTTGATTTCTGTTTAAGCTCCATATTTGTTTATCTAATCGCCTACCTTGATATACTGCTTTTTAAAATTTCTCAGAAACACTAAAGACTCAATACATTTTAAAGCCAAACTCCATTTCTACCCCCCAAACAAACAAGCAAACATACAAACTGTAAAAATCTTTTCTTTCCCAGCATTTCCTACTTCGCTTATTTAAATGAGAAATCCAGATGTCATTTTTGATCCATGTCCAAGTCTTGCTCTTTCTTCCTGCTTTATCACTGAAATACCTCTTGAGTTACTCCCTTTTCTCTCAGTGACCTCTGCCACAGCTCTAAAGTGATTTAACCATTCATTTCCTTTTGGGTGATCTGCTGCAGTGGAATCCTCAATGGTCCTGCAACGTTCACTTTGTCTCCCTTCAATCTTTTCTTCATACTGCTTCCAAAGTACTCTTCTTCCTTTACCTCTAGTAATTTCCCCTTACTTTCAAGTTGAAGACCAAAATTAGATTTGAAGGCAGTTTACTCTCTTCTTTATCCATGCTGCCTTTTGGTTTCCCCACATGCTCTGCTGTTGATGCAAAAATAACTAATTTTTATTTAAAGGTGACATATTACTTTGTTCACAGTGTTTTTAAAATTTTCAGATGAAAGCTCTATTTGACAAAATATTTAAATATTTTGGGAAAAATGGGTATTTTCTTCAAAGAAAAAATTAGCTGTTTATTTTAATGTAAGCCTATGTAAATTTAAGGTTTAAGGTTCAAACTTGTATCATCTGGTTGTAAGTCTATACCATAAGCCAGTTAGACTTTATTAGACTCTTACATACAAGATTTTGGTTTAATGGTTTTCCTGACAGTTTGAATCGCTAATTTTTTGTGTTTTGTCATCTAAAAGTGAATATTTTAAAATGACCATTGGCATTTGTATATAGGTAGAAGATCTTTTACTTGACAGCTATTAGATCTTTTAATTTACAAAGTGGATAATACTTGTTTACTAGCTTTTATAAGAGGATTTTAATGATGTATATAGCATAGTAAAATTTTATTTGTGGTAATAACTGATCAATGTCTAATCTTTTAAAAAATCATATTTGATTTTACTTTTGTCTTCTGGAGACCCATATTTCTAAGTAAGAATTTTTGTGCCATTAATAATCCATACTGAAATAAAATAGAATTATATATGATGAATTACAACGTAGAAGTAATAATAAAAATCTTGAAATTATATTCTTTGTTTTATTTTTTAAAAAGGCTTTTCTTGCTTTGTCTACCAGCTATCCTGTGAATATCAAACATTTAATTGTTTCTATATTGAGTTGAGAGTATTTACACTTAAACAGTTATGATGTCATTGTTTTTGTGTCTTTATCACTATCTTGATTTTCTGTCGGGTGGGTCTGCTTGATTTGATATCCCTGGCACTAATCAGTTTGCATATAAATTGAGTCAGCTTTGATTTTAATATTGCTTTCTTATGAAATATTAATGTTTTTATTAAATCTTTACTACTGCCAGATATATTGAATGTTATGGATAGATTGTAAAATGAAAATTGGAATTAGTCTAATGCCTTGTCTTGCAGTACATGATGAATTAGAGTGGTTTTCCTCTGAAGCTGGGATGATGTTACCATGGTGAGAGCTTCTGTTGCCATGACATTTGCTTGCATATTTTGATAGGTCTTCATTTGAAGAAGGGCTCTGTTTCCTGGCAGACTGGAAAAGTGTCATTCTATCTTTTTCCCAAATGTGTTATTTCTTACTGAAAAATATAATAATTTCCAAAGAATTGTAATAGTGAAGTGCCAAGAAAGAAAATACACCTTATTTTAAATTTTTTTCCTTGTTCAACTTTTGGAACATAGCTAAATAGTCTTAGCTTGCTTTGTATGAGGAGGAAGAACATCATTTTTCTAGTTTTCTTAATAAATAAAATACTGTATTTCCATTGGATTGTATTGACAAAATAAGCAGCTAAAGATGGATAATTTGTAATCAGTCTCAGTTGGATATAGATAGATGTTATTGTACAACCAAAGACATGGCTAATGATGATATATTGGTAGCAGAGCAAGGAGAAATAACTATAAATAAGGATTTCCCAAAAAATGAATGAATCAGTGAATTCCAGTAGGGTAAATATATAAAGTGTAAAATCAGTTTTCATATAAATGATAAATATTAAACACAATGAATTAAGGATAGTTCTTTCTTACTGATAACATATGTTTAGTGTTGAAACATTAATGGTAATTTTTTTAAAAAATTGTATTTGACAGTGGTATGTTTTTAATTTTTGACCAGATAATACTGAAATTCCAATATGTAGTAAAAACAGACAGAATAAGCTCTTGCTTTCACATATCATCTCTCCCTCAGTTACTGACTATTGCTAGTTTTTAACTTTTTGTAGTTTCTTTATACATTTATAAACAATTGCAAATATGTTAATACATTCTTATTCCCACCCTACTTTTCAAGAAAGGTAGCATATTATTTTGCACTTTGCTTTTCAGAATTTGTCCATCCATGTTTTTAAATGTGTATTTTGTTAGTACTCTAATTAGCATTGGGGACATGTTGGGATCAGCACAAAGATAGAGGTTATTTTAGACATCTCCCATCCCTTATGCTTGAGGCAATTTAGAGTTTTAGAAGGAAATATTTTAAAGTACACATTCTGGGGGCACCTGGGTGGCTCAGTGGGTTAAAGCCGCTGCCTTCAGCTCAGGTCATGACTCCCAGAGTTCTGGGATCAAGCCTCATGTTGGGCTCTTTGCTCGGCAGGGAGCCTGCTTCCTTCTGTCTCTCTGCCTACTTGTGATCTCTGTCTGTCAAATAAATAAATAAAATCTTAAAAAAAAAAAGTATACATTCTGTCAATTAAGAATGAAAAAAAATTGATTTTCATTTTGTTGTTGAAGTTCAGTGATGACTTCAGTGACCAATTCATTTTATAAAAGCTATAAATTGAAATATTCTATAATGAGTACATATTTATACAAGCTACTTTTTTCTGCTTCAAATTGTTTTCTTCTTTCCTCTATTACTCGCATTCATCCTTTGAATGTTAAATTAGGTGTTGCTTGGGGAAGCCAGGTCTGGCTAGGTGAGTGTGACTCTGCCCTGCTACTCTTGTTGGCTCCAAAGCATTTAACACCATATTGTGATTTTTTAGTTATTTTAAGAATTCGTATTTCCCTAACTAGACTATAAATACCATGAAAGCAGAGACCATATTTGTCTCATTCACAGTGATATATTTTTTTAAAGATTTTATTTATTTATTTGACAGAGATCACAAGTAGGCAGAGAGGCAGGCAGAGAGAGAGGAGAGGGAAGCAGGCTCCCTGCTGAGCAGAGAGTCCGATGTGGGACTCGATCCCAGGACCCTGGGATCATGACCTGAGACAAAAGCAGAGGCTTTAACCCACTGAGCCACCCAGGTGCCCCACAGTGATATTTTTAGTACCTATAAAGTTGTAGGTTCTCAGAGGATGATTATTGGGTGCTGTGTTTTGTATGTATACATTCTAAATGTCTCAGTTCCTGAGATTCACTGGACTTTCTCTTATTTCTGTTTGTATTCATTCTTCTTCCCTATAACTCTCTTGTTTAAATTTTATTTTCTTTGAGAAGCTTCTCTTGATCTTTTTGATTATATGCTGTATTCTGTATTACATGCCATCATAGTTCTGAACTACACATTTGGTGTAGTTCACAATCTATTGTAATTGCTTATTTGTGTGAAATCCTCCCATTACCTTCATCCCTCTGGCCTCTAGTGTAGAGGTTGACACAGACCTACTAGTTGATATGTAGATATTTGTTGGAGAAAAAAAGAATGAATGCATACTCTAGACAGTGGTTCTCCATTGGGGCCCTTTTATTTGCCAGATGACATTGACAATGTCTGGAAACATTTTTGATTATCACAGCTGAGAGGGGGTAAATGTTGGTGCTGGTGTCAGTGAGCACTGGCCAGAGATGCTGCTAACTCTTCTACAATGCGCAGGACAGACCTCCCCCGGTCCCATTCTGTGCCCCAAGCAAACACTTATCTGGACTACAGATGAAGATTTGGAAGTAGTTTTTATCTTAGGTGTATTTGGAGCTCTAGAGGAGTGGGTCATATGCAGTGAGTTAACAGTGAAAAAAGGCAGAGAATAGATAACTTGAAGAATGTATATTCAAAATTGATTCCAATGTTGAAATTTACCCCAAATGACACAATTTTTAAAAGCTCTGATAAATATTTAATGTTAATGTTTCTCTGATGGTTTTTAATGAAGCAGAATAAGCCTGTAGTAGAACTCTTGGAGTTATTTTAAAGCCAGATTTATTAAATAATTGATTTACAAAGAAATTGAGTTGTTCTCTTAAACAGAAATATTGACAAGAGGGCAAAATTACTTCCATTGCCTTCTTTAACTAAATTATCTGCCTTCCAACTGAGAGCACTATCTATCATATCAATTCTTCATACCAATGTTAGGAGCACAGAATATTGTTCTAGTGGTATATATAGTACAAAATAGTAAGAAGGAGGTTAATGTGGTTGATGTATAGAGTAACTAGGCTGCAGGTGTTATTTGTATCTAGAGTTTGATCAACTGTCAGTAGACTGCTTTAATTTAAACTTGTGTCTACCAGAGGAGAAACTCTGTGAGAGTCTACTAGCTCGAAAAGTTAATGGATTTTTAAAAATCATATGACAGTAATCTTAGATATTAAGTGGGAATTAATCTGGAGTTGTGGAATGTATTAGCTTATTCCTTCATCTAATAAGTTGGGTGCTTACTATATGTCATATACACTGCTGAGTTTTGGAAATAATAAAAATGAATAAAGGCGGTGTGTCTGCCCACAAAGCACTTGCATTCTGTGGAGAAACTTGACATAGCAGCACGTTACATTACAGTGTATAAGGTGAAAGAGTGCAGACTGATGGAGTAGGGGAGATTCTCTGGTGGGCCCAGAGAGTAGGGTCAGGGTGCATTGGGAGATTAGGCCTATGTTAAAGTTAGGTCTAGATAGTTGGCTTAGTAGGCTTTCACCATTAGTAGAGATGAACTAAGTGGTTTGGCTTCTGAAGAAGTTTAGGTGCTGAGCTCTTTTCCTGCTATCCAGGCCACTTGCCAGTTGCTTTCTCCTCCCACTCATCCCTCCCCACAAAACTAGAGTAATTAGAAAACCACTGACTTAAAATTCGTTTCCTTTGGACCAGTTTTATAATCTTATCTCATCTCTTGACATCGTTTAATCCAAACTTTTCAACCTTTAATCATTTCTTTTGGACAAATGATACATTTTATTATGTTAATGGCATGAAGATTTTTGTACTACTGTGATTTGGGAATTTTTTTTGGACAAGTTGTAACCATTCTGGTTATCAATTTGTTTATCTGTAAAAAGGGGAGTTTATTACATGTTGTCGGCCCCTCATTTTTCTAGTATTCTTATTCAGGTCTATTAACTGGTCTTGATACTGAGTATTTTTATTTAACCTTTTTTAAAAAAAGATTTTATTTATTTATTAGAGAGAGAGATGAGAGAGAGCACACAAACAGGGGGAGCAGCAGAGGGAGTGGGAGAAGTAGGTTCTCTGTTGAGCAGGGAGCCTAATGTGGGGCTTGATCCCAGGACCCTGGGATCATGACCTGAGCCGAAGGCAGATGATTAACCAACTGAGCCACCCAGGCACCCCTAACCTGTCATTATCCTAGTTTCCTTATTGACTAAATTTTAAAATCACTGTAATTCTCTGGAACTGCCTAGATACAGAAACTAAATCTAAAGTTTCAGAAGTCTTTGTATAATTTGTATAATAGTTTTTTCAGAAGTTGTTTCATTAGAAATGTACGCCATTGGTTATTTTATATTAAAACAACAGCAAGAAGAAATTAATTAGACTTGTGAATAAGATGGTAGAAATAGTAATCTGAATGTTTTTGAGTAACCTGAGTAAACCAAGAAACTAAATCAGTTCTCTTATAATTTTACTCTCAAATTACAACTTCAATTTCCAGAAGTAGCAGTAAAACTTTGTAAGTAAATGAGAAATGTCAGCAAGCTTTTGGGAACTGGGAAGTCTCCATTTTCTTCCAATGAGTCTTTCTATGATACCTCTCCTTACTGTCTCTACCGAGTTTGTCACCTTTCAGAAATGGAATACCAAATGATTGCCTTGACATAGTTTTATTGGGAGAATGGTTCTTCCCCCCCATTTTACATCAACAAGAACAGCATAGAGTAGTGAGCCAATTTAGTCTCAGAAAACTAACTTCCCCTCAATTCAGATTATGTTCCTGGTCCCATTACTTAGAATCTTGTAACCTGATTGTTTTTAAAAAATTCATTTTATGCATTTTTCTTATTCAGGAAAACTTCCTTTCCCCCATCCCTCTGATTTTGATGTCTTTGTTGTACTTCCCTAGCAACTCTTCTTTGGGTGTTTTTTTTTTTTTTTTAACACCTTTATTATCTCTTGCAGATTAGATTAAAAGCCTCATTGTGGTTGAGTTCACTGTTGTTACTTTGTGTCTTCTCCAGCTAGTGTGGTACTAGGTACATACTAGGTACTTAGTATTGAATGAATGACTTATCTTTCATACAGGGTATTTATATTTGTCGATTTTGCACCACAGATATTTGCTATTTGCTTTTCCGTGAAATGTGCACTAAGTCTGGAGTTGTTTTACTCTTCTGTCCTGTAGCATTATACCTAATTATACCAATTAGGATTTCTCTGTTTTCCTTAAAACTAAATGCTAGGCCAATAAAAATAAAACTAATTTTATGGTAAGACCAGGGATCTTTCTTAGCTTCAAGGTGTGATCCTGAAAGACCCACCCCCCTCCCCCCATCCTTGTAAAGAAGGCATTCTGTCTCAGGTTTCGGTGTAGGGCCTAGATGGAATATGATAACATAATTGCTGACATTTTACTAGTGGGAATCGTAGAGGAGCATAGGGTTACAAAGTATGAGATAGCTCTGCTTTAGATATCATGTTTAAGCAAAATACTATTAATTGCATTTTTACAAGGGAAATAGATAAAGCTCCACTTTGAACTTGCTTAAAATCATGAAGTTAGTAGAGGCAAAAAGAACTAAATATCTTGCCGCTTTTGCTATTGTTACTATAGCTTCCTTTACATCAGAATTTCTCAGCTTTGGTACCATCGACATTTGGGGCTGGATAATTCTTTTCTGTGAGCAGCTGCGGGGGGGGGGGGGTGTTTAAGTTTAGCAACACCTTTGGTCTCTACCCACTAGATGGCAGCATTACTCCCTCCCCCTCCCTAGTTGACAACCAAAAATGTCAGCATGGCCAAATACTGGGGGTCGGGGTGGGGGCTGGGGAGTGGGTAAAATCACCCCTATTGAGAACCACTGCTTTATCCATCAAATATATCACTTATGCCTCCATTTTATTTCCTTTCCAAGTTTTAGAGACTTCCTTATGGCATATGGCCATCTTTTATCTCTAAGCCAAATTCTGTTCCCATTTGGTAAATACTTTCTCAAATACCTTACTCTGTTGTCTGAATTTGCATTAATTACATTTTTTCCTTAAGAGGATCATGGATAACTCAGGTTATATTGGTAATTGCTTTCAGACATAACCTATCCTCTGTTTTTTACTTAGAGCAGTTTACCTGGTAAAGCCAGATTTATTTCTGTAGCACTAAGTATTATATGTATTAGTTAAATATAGCCTTGATAATTATTTTTATCTAGATACATGCTAGTGAATTTAATGAAATTAAAATGTATTTCTCCCTAATTAACCCTGATAATTGTAGCTTGAAAGGATGTTTTTGTTTCCATGTTTATAGTTCAGCAAGATTCTGTATTTTAAGTTTTGATAACTCATAAATATTTGATTTTATAAATTTTTCAAATAATTTTATTTTTGGAAAGTGGGAGAGAGAGAGAGTGAGAGGACGAGTAAGGGGGAAGGGCAGAGGGAGAAGTAGACTCCCTGCTGAGCAAGGAGCCCAAGGGGGACTTGATCCCAGGACCCTGAGATTATGACCTGAGTTGAAGGCAGAGGCTTAACTGAGTCACCCAGGCACCCATAAATATCTAATTTTAAAAGCTAAGTCCCTTAAGTCTGTATTATATAATATCTTTGCCTTTATTATTTTGGGGATCATGAAAAAAGGATTTTTTTTGGTAGTGATTGATATGTGTAGTCTTCCATAAATATTGCTTATTTAAATCATTTTATAATCTAAATTATTCTATTTAAGAAATACATTCAAATGTACTAGAGATTAATACTCCATAATACATTTAAATTTTTTTCACTTCATTATTTTTATTTATCAAGTATTTATTGAGGATTTTACTAGGTGTTTTGTAGGCACATAATGAGACATGTTTTTTGCAGGAGTAGAATTTACATTCTAATAAGTATTTTAATACATTTTACTCATAAAATCTATGTCAGTATAGAATTTACATTCAGTAATTGAGAACTATGGTATTTTAAAGTATAATTTTCTAAAATCTATTATGAATTTCATTAATTTTCATAAAGGTGCTTTGAAATTCCCAATAATAACAAGTCTAGTATTTCAAATTAATAAATGGTTTGGTGTGCAATGAGATGAGGAATGACTTAAATTTCTGAATTATTGCTGTGAAAAAACAGAATTAGTACATGCTGTTTTCTCATTAGATTGAAGATTGAGTCTTAATTTCCAGAGAGAAGAATTGAAGGATAATTAATGTTTATGGTACAAATAATATCATAGATTTAAAATTCTTTTCAGAATTTGTCATTAGCTACCTGTTATGAAATATTTTCAAACTGTATACCATTAAACTTTCTTATATTTAATAACTTAGATTGGTATTGGTTTTTAAGTGGTCTCATACTCATAGTTGTAAATAAACAGGGAGTGGAAGCAAATTGATGGTTTGTCTCTAAGGATGACATTCCCTTGGCAGAGGTTGTAAATGGTGTTAAGGTGGGGTGCTGACTTTACTTTCTTTCCTTACTTTTTTTTTTATCCCTCAGTAGCAATACCGAACCACTCTCGCCAAAAGGTCTATGATATTTCTGTCAGGTGTGCTTTATTAGAAAAAAGATTAAATTTTATTAGATTGTTTTCATTAGTGGGTTGACAACTGGAAAATTTTACAGTTTTAGCATTTAAAAAACTTTATATTCATTAAGTTTAAAGGGATTTATGTGTTATTATCCCGAAGGAAATATGTTACCTAAATGAATCTTTCAGGGCAAGGAAATGGATGAAATTTCCACTGAAATATTATATATTTGATTTTATATTCATTCATGTTTAAACATAAGACTTGGAGGAAATAGCATGTATTCTTAAATTTGCTACAGATATAATATCTTTCCTTTCAAGGCCAGTGGTTTGTCTTTGTAGTAAAACAAGTAATACTAAATTTGTCATTATGTGGATTTCTGTTTGAAATAAGTAATCCTATGACTAGGGTTTTTGCAGTTTTGCTCAGATTTATAAAAATGTATTAGAATGCAATATGACTTTTATATTTAAGAAAAATACTAGTAGTAGAGAATTCTTAGTAATTTTTCCTTCCTGATGAGTATCTTTCTCATAATATGGCACCATTCTTAATGCCCTTGCTGAATATCTATACTTGCCTCTTCTTCAGTAGATCCTGTATTTTTCTACTCCTATGTTTTACCATGTTTACTTAATGCTGAGGTCTACATAAGTGAATATTATCCATATGTCAATGCTTAGAGTGATCATTCCTCTATAATCAGTCACTAATTCACTCAAGTGAAGTATTTCCTCTTTTTACTATGTTCTCGGAATACATTTAAAACATTTTTTTCCCCTATAGTCTCTTTAATTGCATGGATAGCAATAACTTATATTTCCCCCATCCCCTAGCTCCTCATACCTCTTATCACTATGAACTTGCCTATTCTGGATATTTCATGTAGGTGTAGTCATACAGTTTTTGTCTTTCTGTGTCTGGCTTATTTCACTTAGCATAGTGTTTTTGAGATTCATTCCTTTTGTAACATGTATTAGAACTTCATTTCTTTTTATGGCTGAATATTCCATTGTATGTACATAGCATATTTTGTTAATCCATTCATATGGTGACGGAATTTAAGTTTCCACCTTTTGACTATGGTGAATAATTCTGCACCAAACATTTGCATATGTAAGTATCTGTTTAAGTCCCTGATTTTCAATTTTTTTTTTTCAATTTTCAATAAGTTAGGGTTGCTGAATCATAGGATAATTCCGTGTTTAACTTTTTGAGGAACTATCAAACTGTTATCTGTAGTGGCTGCATCATTTTTTATTTTGTATAGTAATATATGTGGCTTCTAATTTCTCTGTATTCTGTCTAACACTTGCCCCCTCTTTTAAGACAAATGAAAGCCACCCTAGTAGGTATGAAGTGGTATCCCATTGTGATTTTGATTTACATTATTTTCATGGCTTAGCTTTATGTGCTTAGTGGACTTTTTATATCTTCTATGTGGAAATGTCTATTTGATTCAAATGTGGGGCTTATACTCAGGATCCTGAGAGCAAGACCTGAGCTGAGATAAAGAGTTGGATGCTCAACTGACTGAGCACCCCAGGCACCCCTGACAATTTTTTTTTTTTAAGATTTTATTTATTTATCTGTCAGAGAGAGAGCGAGCGAGAATGAACACAGGCAGAGTCAGAGGGAGAAGCAGGCTCCCTGTGGAGCAAGGAGCCCGATGTGGGACTCGATCCCATGACGCTGGGATGATGACCTGAGCTGAAGGCAGCTGCTTAACCAACTGAGCCACCCAGGCGTCCCCACCCCTGACAATTTTTAAATTGTATTGTTTATCTTTTGTTACTGAGTTGTAGGAGTTCTTTATATATTTTGGGTATTAAATCCTTATTAGATACATGATTTGCATTTTCTCTCCCATTCTGTAGATCGTCTTTTCATTTTCTTGATAATGTCTTACGATGTACAAGTTATTTATTATTTTTTTAATCTTTATTTTTTTCATTTTTTCCATTTTATTTATTTTATTTTATTTCTTTTCAGTGTTCCAGAATTCATTGTCTATGTACCACACCCAGTGCTCCGTGCAGTACATGCCCTCCCTAATACCTACCACCCTGCTCACCCAACCCCCCCACCTTCCTCCCCTCCAAAACTCTCAAGTTTGTTTCTCAGAGTCCATAGTCACTCATAGTTTGTCTCCCCCTCCGATTTCCCCCTTCTCACTTCTCTCCATCTCCCAATGTCTTCTGTGTTATTTGTATGCTCTGCAAGTAAGTGAAACCATATAACTTGACTCTCTCTGCTTGACTTACTTCACTCAGCATAATCTCTTCCAGTCCCATCCATGTTGATACAAAAGTTGAGTATTTATCCTTTCTGATGGAGGCATAATACTCCATTGTATATATGGACCATATCTTCTTCTTTTTTTAAAATAATTAAAAAATTTTTTTAATAAACATATAATGTATTATTAGCCCTAAGTGTACAAGTCTGTGAATTGCCAGGTTTACACATTTCATAGCACTCACCATAGCACATACCCTCCCCAATGTCCATAACTTCACCACCCACTCCCTAACCCCTTCCCCCCGGCAACCCTCAGTTTGTTTTGTGAGATTAAGAGTCTTTTATGGTTTTGGACCGTATCTTCTTTATCTATTCATCTGTTGAAGGGCATCTTGGTTCTTTCCACAGTTTGGCGACTGTAGCCATTGCAGCTATGAACATTGGGGTACATATGGTCCTTTTTTTCACTACATCTGTATCTTTGGTGTAAATACCCAGTAGTGCAATTGCAGGGTCATAGGGTAGCTCTATTTTTAATTTTTTGAGAAATCTCCACGCTCTTTTCCAAAGTGACTGTACCAACTTGCATTCCCACCAACAGTGTAAGAGGGTTCCCCTTTCTCTGCATCCTCTCCAACACTTCTTATTTACTGACTTGTTAATTTTGGCCATTCTAACTGGTGTAAGGTGGTATCTCACTGTGGTTTTGATTTGAATCTCCCTGATGGCTAGTGATGATGAACATTTTTTTTTATGTGTCAGCCATTTGTGTGTCTTCTTTGGAGCAGTGTATGTTCATGTCTTCTGCCCATTTTTTGACATGATTATCTGTTTTGTGTGTGTTGAGTTTGAGGAATTCTTTATAGATCTTGGATATCAGACCTTTGTCTGTAGTGTCATTTGCAAATATCTTCTTCCATTCCATGGGTTGCCTCTTTGTTTTTTGACTGTTTCCTTTGCTGCACAATAGTTTTTTAATTTGATGAAGTTCAGTTTACCTTTATTTTTTTCTTTTATTTCTTGTGCTTTTTGTCTCATATCCGAGAATCCAGATATAAAAACATTATAAAAACATACCCAGGGGCGCCTGGGTGGCTCAGTGGGTTAAAGCCTCTGCCTTTAGCTCAGGTCATGATCCCGGGGTCCTGGGATCGAGCCCTGCATCAGGCTCTCTGCTCAGCCAGGGAGCCTGCTTCCTCCTCTCTCTCTGCCTGCCTCTCTGCCTACTTGTGATCTTTGTCTGTCAAAAAAAAAAAAAAATCTTTAAAAAAAAAAAAGAACTCATGTTTTCTTCTTAAGAGTTGTATGGTTTTGGTGGTTATATTTAGGTCATTGGTCCATTTAAAAATATATATTTATTTATTTTAGAGAGAGAAAATGTATTTATTATAATTAATTATAAAATTATTTTATTATAATTATAAAATTATTTATTTTATAAATAATTTATTTTAGAGAAAGCAGGGGGAGGGGCAGATGGAAAGGGAGAGAATCTTCAAGCAGACTCCCCACTGGGCATGGAGCTTAATGGAGGACTTGATCCCACAACTCCAAGATCGTGATCCAGAACAAAATCAAGAGTCAGATGCTCAATTGACTGAGCCACCCAAGCCCCCAACATTGGTCTATTTTTAATAGTTTTTTATAGTGGGAGATAGCAGTCCAACTTCATTATATTTTGCATGTGGAAATCTAGCTATCCCAGATCATTTGTTAAAGAGAATATTCTCTCCCCATTGAATGGACTTTGTATCCTTGTAAAAAAAAAAAAAAAAGAAATCCATTGGCTATTGACATATAAATTTATTTCTGTACTCTCAGTTCTTTTCCATTGGTCTGTGTCTACCTTTATGCCATTATCTCTGTTTTCATTGACAATAGCCTTGTACTAAGGTTTGAAATTAGGCTGTCTGAATCCTCCAACTCTGTCATTCTCTTTTCAATATTGTTTTGGTTTTCTTGGGTCTCTTGTAATTCTATATGAATATGGGGATCAGCTTTTTTATTTCTATGCAAAAGGCTGTTGGAATTTTGATAGGGATTATGTTGAATCTGCAGATTGCTTTGGATAGTATTGACATCCTAGCAATATTCAGTCTTCCTAAATTAATACCTAAATTGCGACCATTTCCAGTGTGTGATGTGTGTGGGGGTTCCCCACATCAACAAGTAATTTTATGACACCAGCTGGGTGTCCTATAATTCAACTCAATTCTGACACTTGGAGGTAGTATCAGATTCCACAGGTTGAAGACTCAGTCCTCCAAGATTTCTGCCTTACCCCTTCCCTTTGGATGCCAGTAGCAAGCCCAGTTGTTACCTGTACTTCTGACCAACTGACTATAAATCTGAGTTTTCCATGACCCTCTCCTCAGGTCTGATTAATTTGCTAGATGGAATCCGTCCATAGACATAGGAATGGGGAAGGGGCACAGGAGTTTTCATGCCCTTTCTAGCCTTGCCACCCTCCCCGAATCTTCACATGGTTACCAACCTAGAAGCTCTCTGAGCCCTCTCCTTTTGTTGTTGTTGTTGTGTGTGTGTGTGTGTGTGTCCCCATGGAGTCTTCATTACATAGGCATGATTGATTAGATCAGTGGCCATTGGTGATTGATCTAATGTCCAGCCCTTCTCTCTTCCCTAGAAGTAAGAGGGGGAGGGACTGAGAATTCCTACCCTCTAATCACATGGTTGGCTGCTCTGGCCACCAGTCCTCAACATTAATTAAGTGCTTTCCAAAATCCACCTCACTTGACAGAACAAAAGACCTTTATTGTACTCATCACTTAGGGAATTCCAAGGGTTTTAGGAGCTCTATACCAGAAGCAGGATGAAGACCAAATATGTATTTCTTACTATAAATCACAGTATCACACTATGTGTGAACACTGGATGTTTTCCAACGTTTAGGTCTTTAACTTTTTCAGTAAGGTTTGGCAGTTTTCAGTATATAGCTCATTTACTTCCTTGGTTGAATTTATTCCTAGGAATTTTGTTCTTTTAGATGTTATTATAAATGGAATTGCTTTCCTTTTTGGATTGTTTTCATTGCTGTTGTGTAGAAACCCAGTTGATTTTTATATTGATAATTCGACCAAAATATTAAATTGTGAGGAATGAATTTAAGAAAAGTTGTCTTAAGATTTATATATTGAAAACCAAGACAACGTTGCTGAGAAAATTTTGGAAGACCTAAACAAATATATTTGCAGTGTTCATGAATTGGAAGATTCAGTGTTAAGATGCCATCTCTCCCCAAATCAACCTTTTGATTCAGTGCAATCTTAAATAAAATTCCAGTAGATTTATTTTTTATAGAAATTGATCAGCCGATTTTAAAATTTGTGTGGAAATATAAATGCAACCTTAGCTAAGAGGGTTTGGGAAAAGAACAAAGTTTAAGGACTTACACAATGAGATTTCAAAACTTCTGATAAACCCACAGTAATTGAGACTTCCCATGTTTACTGCAGTGTTATTCATAGTAGCTAAGATATGGAAACCACCCAAGTGTCTATCAACAGATGAATAGATAAAATACAGTGTGTGTACACACACACACACACATATATATATAGAGAGAGAATATTATTCAGTCTTAAGGAAAGAAGGAAATCCTGCCATTTGTGACAACATGGATGAAGGTGAAGTACTTTATGCTAAATGAAATAAGCTAGACAAATATCACATGATCTCACATATAAATGGAATCTTTTAACAGAAAAAAAGAAAAGTTGAACACATCATAACAGAAAGAGGACATGGTTACTAGAGACTGGGGATAGGTGAGAAGAGAAGATACTGATCAAAGAGTAAAAACTTTCTGTCACAAGCTGAATAAATTCTAGAGACCTATGTGAACATGGTGACTATGGCTAATAATATGTATACTTGAAATTTCCTAAGAGAGTAGATCTTAAATGCTCTTGTCACATGCCCACAAAAATGAAATTACATGAGTTGATGGATATGTTAGCTTGATTGTGGTGATCATTTCACAGTTTATACAGATATCAAAACATCATGTTATACAGAACTTAAATTTTTTCTCAGTCATAGCTCAGTAAAGCTGGAAAAATTGATTTTGGGCTTCATTAAAATAAAAAGAATTACTCATCAAAAGAAATTAAGAAAATGAAAAGGCAAAACAAAGACTGGTAGACAATATTTACAGTATATACATTCTGCCAAAGTTATTTATTCAGAATATATAAACAACTCTTATAAGCCAGTAAAAGGAGATAACCGTTTAAGAACAAGGGTAAAGTTTTGAATAGACACTTTACCAAAGAAGATACACAGATAGCAAATAAGCACATTTAAAGATCTTTATGATCTTCTGTCATAGACCAGAAAGAAACAGAGACAGTCTACAGAAACAGAGACTTTACAGGCAATACAGTGGCACTAAGTTCATATGTTTTAATAGTTACTCTGAATGTAACTGGGCTAAATGTTCCAACCAAAAGACTCAGGGTATCAGATTGGATAAAAAATCAAGAACCATCCATATGCTGTCTACAAGAGACTCATTTTAGACCTAAAGACACCTCCCTCCAGACTGAAAGTGAGGAGTGGAGAACCATTTGCCGCACTAATGGACCGCAGAAGAGAGCTGGGGTAGCAATCCTCATATCAGATGAACTAGATTTTAAACCGAAGACTGTAATAAGAGTTGTAGAGGGATACTGTATCAAAATTAAAGGGTTTATCCGTCAAGAATATCTAGCAATTATAAATACCTATGCCCCCAGTATGGGAACATCCAGTTATATAAACCAGTTAATAACCAAAGTAAAGAAACACATTGAAAATACGTTAATAGTCAGGGACTTTAATACCCCGCTCATAGCAATGGACAGATATCTAAGCAGAAGATCAACACAGAAACAAGGGCTTTGAATGACACCCCTGGACCAGATGGACTTCAGAGTTACATACAGAACAATTCATCCCAAAGCAAAAGAATACCCATTCTTCTC
The DNA here is from genome assembly GCF_011764305.1 of Mustela putorius furo. Lineage (NCBI taxonomy): Eukaryota > Metazoa > Chordata > Mammalia > Carnivora > Mustelidae > Mustela > Mustela putorius. The sequence continues at coordinate 1,147,861 of NW_025421301.1, forward strand.
AAGTGCACATGGAACTTTTTCCAGAATAGGTCACATCCAGGGTCACAAATCAGGTCTCAACTGATACCAAAAGATCGAGATCGTTTCTTGCGTATTTTCATACCACAGTGCTCTGAAACAAACTCAGTCACAAGACGAAATTTGTGAGGAACTCAAACACTTGGAGGTTAAAGAGCATCCTACTAAAGAATGGATGGGTCAACTAGGAATTTAAAGAAGAATTTAAAAAATTCACAGAAACTAATGAGAATGAAAGCACTTTGGTTCAAAACCTTTGGGATATAGCAAAGGTGGCCCTAAGAGGGAAGTACATAGCAATACAAGCCTCTCTCAGAAAATTAGGAAACTCCCAAATACATAAGCTATTGTACACTTGGAGAAAGAAAAGCAAAGAAAGCCTAAACCAAGCAAGAGAAATAATAAAGGTTAGAGCAGAAATCAGTGAAATAGAAACCAAAAGACCAGTTGAACAGATCAATGAAAGTAGGAACTGGTTCTTTGAAAGAATTAATAAGATTGATAAACCTCTGGCCACACTTATCCAAAAGAAAAGAAAAAGGACCCAAATTAATAAAATCATGAATGAAAGGAGAGATCACAACCAACACTGAAGAAATACAATTATAAGAACATATTATAAGAAATTATACATTAACAAATTTGGCAATCTGGAAGAGATGGATGCTTTCTTGGAAACTTAGAAACTACAAAGACTGAAACAGGAAGAGGTAGAAAATCTGAACAGACCCATGACCAGCAAGGAAATTAAAGCAGTATTCAAAAACCTCCCCCCAAAACAAGAGTCAGGGCTAGGTGGCTTCTCAGGGGAATTCTCCCAAACATTTAAAGAAGAAATAATACCTGTTCTCCTGAAGCTGTTTCAAAATATCGAAATAGAGGGAAAACTTCCAAACTCCTTCTGTGCGGCCAGCATTACCTTGATCCCAAAACTAGACATACTGTACACAAAGAAACTCAAAATGGATGAAAGACCTAAATGTGAGACAGGACTCTTATCAAAATCCTAGAGGAGAACACAGGTACTAACCTTTTGACCTTGGCCACAGCAACTTCTTGCAAGATACATCTCTAAGGTAAGGGAAACAAAAGCAAAAATGAACTATTGGGACTTCCATCAGGATAAAAAGTTTTGCACAGCAAAGGAAGCAGTCAACAGAACTAAAAGGCAACCTATGGAATGGGAGAAGATATTTGCAAATGAGATCATATAAAGGGCTGGTATCCACCATCTATAAAGAACTTAACAAACTCAGCACCCGGAGAACACATAATCCAGCCAAGAAATGGGCAGAAGACATGGAAAGACACTTCTCCAAAGAAGACTTACAGATGTTCAGCAGACACATGAAAAAATGCTCCACATCATTTGCCATCAGAGAAATACAAATCAAAACCACAATGAGATACCACCTTACACCCGTTAGAATGGCTAAAATTAACAATGCAGGGAACAACAAATATTGGCAAAGATGTGGAAAAAGGGGAACCCTCTTACAGTTGTGATGGGAATGCAAGCTGGTACAGCCATTCGGAAAACAGAATGGAGGTTCCTCAAGGAGTTAAAAATAGAGCTACCTTATAACCCAGCAATTGCACTACTGGTATTTACCCCAAGGATACAGTTGTGGTGAAAAGAAGGGCACATGCACCCCAATGTTCATAGCAACAGTGTGCACAATAGCCAAACTGTGGAACAAGCTGAGATGTCCTTCAATAAGTGAATGGATAAAGAAGATGTGGTTCATATATACAATAGAATATTATTCAGCCATCAGAAAGGATGAATACCTACCATTAACATCAATGTGCTTGGAATTGGAGGGAATTATGCTAAGTGACATATGTCAAGCAGAGAAAGACAATTACCACATGGTTTCACTCACATGTGAAATGTAAGGAATAACACAGAAGATCATAGGGACGGGGAGGGAAAACCGAATGGAAAGAAATTAGAGGGGGGAGATAAACCATGAGAGACTCTTGACTCTGGGAAACAAACTGAGGGTTGGGGAGTGGGAGGTGGTTAGGAGGATGGGGTAAATAGGTGATGGGCATTAAGGACGGCACATGATGTGATGAGCAGTGGGTCTTATTTGCATCTAATGACTCATTGAACATTATATCAGAAAATAATGTATTATATGTTAGCTAATTGAATTTAAGTCAAAAATGAAAAAAAAAGAAAAGATCTTTCATTAGAGAAACGCAAATTAAAATTATGAGATACGCTTCTGAATTAAAATGACCAACAGTACCTAGTCTTGGAGTTGATACAGAGCAAATTGACCTCCTATATATTACTGGTGGGAGTGGAAAATGTTATGGCCGCTTTTTAAAACAATTTGACAGTTTCTTATAATGTTAAATATATATTTACTGCGTGACCCAGCCATTCTGCTTCTAGATATTGACCCAAGTTAGGAAAACATGTCAACAGAAATGTTCAGAGCAACATCATTCATAATTGCCTAAACCTGGAAACAACCCAAATAGGCATTAGTCTGTAAATGCATAAGCAGTTTGTGGTATATACATAAAATGGAATCCCGTTTAGTAGTAAAAGGGAACAAACTGCTTATATATGCACCAGCACTGATCGCAAAACTTTAGGTTAAGAATTTCTTATGAATTCTAGAACAGGCATAGGTATAGTGTAAGAAGAAGGTCTCTGTTGCCAGAGAGTTGGAAAGAATTGAGTGCAGATGTCAGGAGGGAACTTTGGGGTGGTTGAGTGCTATATATCACTGTTTTGATAGTGGTTATATACTTGTATTCATGTGTTAAAAGTCAGTTGTTAGGGGTGTCTGGGTAGCTCAGTCTGGTAAGAGTCTACCTTTGGCTCAGGTCAAAAGGATGGAGCCCCATGTCGGGCTCCCTGCTCAGCCAGGAATCTGCTTCTCCCTCTTCCTCTGCCCCTCTCCCTGTCCTGACTTTCTCTCTTTCAAATAAATAAAAATCTTAAAAAAAAAAATCACTCATTCATTTTATTCTTTGTGAATTATCTCACAAGAAAGCTGAATAAGAAAAACCAACTTTTAATTAAATGATCAAACTCCCTTTAAGTCATAGAATGATTGGAGAGAATAACAGGTTTCATTTTTTTCCTGGACTTTCACAAACGAGAATCTGCATGCTTTGGCAGAAAACGGAGAAAGGCTGTCACCAAGCAGGTAGGTATCTAGCTTTGCTCATCAGTTGGAGATAAAACTTAAATTCAGAAAAGAGGTAGTAATTTTGCTTAAAATAAAATAAAAATAAAATTTCACTTAAGAGTCTCAAATTTCCAATTATAAAACAAGGAAGTCACAATGATGAAAAGTACAGCCTAGGGACTATTGTCAGTAATACTGTAATAACTGTGTTGTGACAGATGGTAACTGCACTTTTCGTGGTGAGCAGTGTGTTTGTAGAATATGTAAAACTGTCAAACTTCTATGTTGCCTACCTGAAATGCACATAACATTGTATATCAACTGTACTTCAGTTTAAAAAAGTAGAAAGCATACTATAAAAACTAGTTGATATATTTAACTTCTTAGCTTCTTATTAACCATTGTCATTTTAATTCATTTTAGAAATACAAACCTGGTCGATGTGATGATATTTTGAAATGGAAGCCTCCCAGTCTAAATTCTGTGGATTTCCGTCTAAAGATAACAAGAATGGGAGGAGAAGGGTAAGTATGCACTTTTGCCTCCATTTTTACATGAAATAATGCTGTTTGTATAAGGCTTCACTGTTTACTGGATACTTGACATATACTTTACCCCCTCAAAAGTAAAATACTTTATTTTTACAATATACATACATACCTGTACATCTGATTTTCAGCTGTTAGAACTAACATTTTGTATCCTAACATCTGATTTTTAGCTGTAAGAGCTACTAACATTTTGGTCTTCAAAAGTACAGTTATTTCTAATATTAAAAAAATGAACTTTGTTAAATTGTAAAAGTGAAAATAGATTTTGCTTGACAATTCCTGCCAACTGAATTATAAATTAAGATATGATCATGGTTGTTACATCTAAGTGTTTTGAAGTAGGTCTTTTTTACTTCAAAAGAAACTACTTCAGGCTTGCATTTGGATAGCAAAAACATTTCTTCATGGTTTAATTGTTGACTTTCATTAAGATTTTTCATAATTAGGGGCACTTGGGTAGCTCAGATGGTTAAGCATCTGCTTTTGCCTTAGGCCCTGATCTCAAGGTCCTGGGATCAGGCCCCACAAGGGGGGAACATAGAATGTATTACTACTTTCAGTGGTAGGCTTCAGTGATTCATCAGTCTTACATAATATCCAGTACTCATTACATCACATGCCCCACTTAATGTCCATCACTGCATCCTCCCACCTCCTTCCCCTCCAGCAACCCTCAGTTTGTTCCCTATGATTAAGAGTCTTTTATGGTCTTTCTTCCTTTCTGATTTCATCTTGTTTTATTTTTCCCTCCCTTTCCCTATGCTCTTCTGTTCTGTTTCTCAAATTTCATTTACAGCGAGATTGTATGATAATTGTCTTTCTCTGATTGACAATTTCACTCAGCATAATACCCTCTGGTCCCATCCAGGTCATTGCAGATTGCAAGATTTCATTTTTTTGGACAGCTACATAGTATTCCATGGTATATATACATACCACATCTTCTTTAGCCATTCATCTGTTGATGGACATCTGGGCTCTTTCCATAGTTTGGCTGTTGTGGACATTGCTGCTATAAATATTGGGGTGCAGGTGCCCCTTTGGATCACTGTATTTGTATCTTGGAGGTAAATACCTAGTAGTGCTGTTACTGGATTGTAGGGCCTTATGTGTGTTTTATTGATGTTTTGTTGAGTTTTGAAAAATTATTTTGTTTTGCTTTTTTACAGATTATAATTCTTAGCATTGAAAATCTAAATGAGGCTGTATATAGAGTGTGCATTTTCTAGGTAGCTAAAATGGTAATACTAATTTTTTTCTTGCAGTTACCCACTGCAGTTAAATACAGCAAAATGTTTAGTAGTTTGTCATCCCAGCTTTGCTTTGTTCTTAGTATATTTTAAACTATATTTTGTTCTTTTAAAATTTTACCTATTTTTAAATGACTTCTTACAAAAAAAGAGGAATTACTTTTAATTCTGGTACATCTTTAAAACACACCACAATATCAGTACTTTAGGTGATTTTATGATAGGAATGTCTAAGTTATTTTTGTGTAGGTACATAATTTATTTATGTAACATGGGTGTCAGTTTTCAAAAATAGGGTATTAAATATGAAATACAGTGTAATAACTATTACATAAAGTATGTATTATTCAGTTAGCCAGAGTAGTATGCTTTTTTAATGTAAAGAATGTTATGTATTATAGCAGTTTTCACTAAATAAATGGACTTACATCTAATGCCTATGTTAGATGCTGTATGTTAGAGGGCATTTTAAGAAATATGCCTTTAATAGTTGGAAAGGAGAGTAGCCATTTATCTAAATAGTAAGAATCTGAGCATGTGACCTGTGTAAGTGGTTTAAGATACTAAAATACCACAAGACAAGCTCATTTCTTTTCTTGATTGCACTTCTAAATATTTCTAGATCTAAAAGCTAATCTAATCTAAAGCTTAGAATGGAGTGGAATGTCTTAAAATATAATTTAAGTACAATATAAGTACCAATCCTTGAAAATGTCTCTGGTTGGTTTTTTTTTTTTTTTTTATGAAGTCTTAGATTTTCAAAGTATGTTTTTAAGTTTTATCCAGCTGCATTATAGCAATAAAGTGGGTATAGTAGAGATTCTTATTAGTTTAAAATTTAATACAAATAGAAAAATGTATTGTTAAATGCCTTGTCAATGGCAATTAAAATCTAAACTTCACATTTTTTTTTAAACTCCTTTTAGTATCATTTCTAAAGTATATTAACTTTGATTTATCATGGCCTAAAATAACTTTTATATATCTTAGCTATTCACATTGTATTGAACTTTATAGACATACAATAGAGATTTTTATTTGAGAGCTGTATGGTGTTTTAAAAAACATTATGGGTTTATATTAACTTCTCTATAACTAGAAACTGTGATCGTTGTTTCAAAAGCTAGAATTACAAAGGTCTGTTCTGAAAAGTGCAAACTCTTGAGTACAATGTCAGTGGCTTATAGTGAGTAGTATACCTTCATCATTTTTGCAGCATAGTAGTTTAGAGCACAAATTCTAGAGTCAGACTGCCTGGGTTTAAATATCCTTATTAGCTGTGTGAGCTTGAGCACATTACTTTTTTCTGTGCCTTGTATTCCTCATTCATCAAATTGAAGTTGACCTCATAAGACTTAAGAAATAAAAGGATTAAATAAGCTAATATATGTACAACAGATGGCACATGGTGAGCATTTAAATGTTTGCTGTTGTTTTTAATATAAGATTTTAAAGTCCATATTTCCTTTTTGTTGCTCTTGCAATTCTTTTGTTTGCTGAACTGTGTAAGTTCAATTTTCTATGTGAATTAATTTCCCATTTGATTGCAATCCCTATTATTTTTTCCCTTCTAAAATGAATATGTCTTCATCTTATTTGTGTAATTAATCATAAATTGTTAAACACCTGGAGAGCGAGAACATAAAGTCACAAAACTTATTTTTAGATTTTTTTGGTAACAAACATCTTAAAATAACCTTGGCAATATGTGTAGTGGTTAAGAACACAGGTCTAATGGTTAAGAACCTGTGTTCTTGGCCTAGCCTGCACAGAATCAAATCCTAGCTCCAATCCTCTTGCTGCTGTTACTTTCTTACTAATCTTTCTAAGCTTCCTCATCTGTAAAGTGCCCACAGTAATAGTTTTTATCTCTTGTTGTGAAGATTTGCTTATACTCTATAAAATTTGCAGGAGTTAACAAAGCAAATATGGGTTCTGCCATTATAGACTTGGTATTTATGAGCTATTGAGTTAAAATGCAAAAATAATACTGCTTTTGAGATTTGGTAGGGATTAAATAAAATGATACATGTGAAGAATATACAATAGAATCTAATGTTTATTTTTGTCATTTTTGATGGTTATAGTTATTAATTTAACCTCAGCAGACTGTGTAGTTATATCATGGATTAAAAGTATGCCCTGCATAATCGTGGGGGGGGTGCTCTGAAGGAAGAAGCTGCACTTTTCTGTGAAAAGATAAAGATGTTTGCTCTTTCTAATAGAAAATTCTAAAATCACAGTGAAGTTTAAGTTTTTATCCATCACATTGGCAAATATTAACAATGTTCCTTTTGATTGGGTTGACTGGGGTGTGAGCAAATAGACATTCTGCTATTCTGTCTGATAGGAATTCAGATTGGTACAACTCTTCTAGTGGGCCATAAGGTAGCATAGTCCTGAGGAAGTATACTTCAAGTTTTGTGAAAGGAGAAGTCTTATTTGTCTTCTACATGTTTGTATTTCTAGTACCTGGTGTGGTAACTTGTACATAATAGATACTCAAGAAATATTAAAAGGTGAAATATATGTATATGTATGTGTGTGTGTATACACACATTTTATTATATATATGTACATAAACAAAAATACCAAAAGGTGTGTGTATAAGAATTCCATTGAAGTATCTCTTAATAGGGAAATTGGAAATATTCAGTGTCCTTTTTTATTATTGTATAAATCTTTTGAGATATCTATATATTCATGTGTGTTTCTAGGAAGTTGCTAAGAATGTTACAAATAGTGTCTTTTACAAATAGGTCCAGTCTGTTGAGATATAAGATTTTCTTAGAGGTTTGGAACTGAACTCAGACCTACTGTCCAGCTTTGTTGTTTGATTTTATATTCACACATAGTTATGTGATATTAATAGATACATCATTTTGGTCATAGGAAAAAAACAAAAACCACAACAATTACTTTAACAGAATTAATTTAATATGAAGAACTATAATCAGTTACTAAAGAACTGAAAAGGCAAAGAAGTGTTGAAGAGATAGTAACTTCAGGAAGGACCTACCATGCAAGGAACAAAGGAATGATGGTGAATTACTAAAATATAAAAGTTTGGAGGGGGCCCTATAGAGCTCATTAGAAGTTTACTGCCAGCCGGTGGTGGTGTTGCCTCGAGATCTTGGAGGATTATGACTCTGAATTTTGACATCTGAGGAAGGGTACAGTACTGGCTAGGAGGTGCTGATTTTTCAGAGGGTTCAAGTCAAGCTGGTTCTAAGACTGTGGGAAAAACTAGTGGAGCCAACTGGTACCACTAGAATCAGTTGTATCTCCAGGGTAGAAAACTTGTGCAAACAGGAGAGTGTACATTCTTTCTTTTTTCTTTAGTCTTTTAGTACCCTCGCTCACCCACCAGGAGTTCTAGAATAACAAATTGGAGCATAGAGAGTGAGTTTGAAGCCAGGTGACAATAGCTTAATATTAGCACAGTGCATTTCTTTAGTTACTTATCCATTCAATTCTACACACACTTGAATTTCCATAGAACAGCAAAAAATTTCTTTCACTTGAGAGGCATATATTCTCTTGCTATTCACACTTGAATTTCCATAGAACAGCAAAAAATTTCTTTCACTTGAGAGGCATATATTCTCTTGCTATTCAAAGTGTACAGACAGGGGTCTCAATTAATCATTTACCCATTTCTGGGAGATAGTCGTGATATCTGTCTCTGGGCAATGGTAATCACTTCTCAAATTCAGTCACAGTTCTGTACAGACGGGATCAGGCGCATTCAGGATGCTATGGCCGTAGACAGTCACAGTTCTATACAAATACCTATGACTTAATGACTGAATTGTTAAGTTAGTCAACATCAGCAGTCCTGACAGTGGTCATGAGACCATGGCTGAAGCTTTCTTTCTGTCCATTTCATTTTTCCTTTGTTCTGAGATGATCCAGGCTTTTTACTTGGTGGGGTGACATAAAACCTTTATTCTGGTTAGGTTTGATCCGCAGTGGTTTTACAGTTTTTTTGTTTATATAGTTTTCCATTAACTTTTACTGTTGGACATGGAAATACTAAGAGACAGAGGTACCTCAGAGAATACTCTAGGTTCCAGAAGTATTCCTTCCTAATGCTTTCTGTAGCAGCAGTCTAACTCTTCTTTGGGAACAGAATTGGTCACTTTAGACAGTAATCAGTCAGTCAGTTAATCAATCTCTATCTCTTTTTGCTTGTTGGTTCAGTAATATGAGAAGCACAAAATGGTCCACTAGCAGTTTCGGTTTCTAATTCAGTAGGACATTCTTGTGTTCCTTGATACAGAAGCATTCTTACTTGCAAACCAGAATTTCTACTCCAGAGTTGCTAGGATAGAAAACAAAGATTCTGTGAGTGGATAGTTAAAAATCATATTGAGATGGTGACAGTTCTTTGACTCATGTATTTTGGCTAAGGGAGAAATTACACCATATATTTGGATACAGATTTAAAACCATGTCCCACATCTGATGAGAACACAGCCTTTTAAAGTGTGGTCTTCTAACGTGTTGCAACTGAATTTTCAGTTGACCATCTTACTGTTCTGTTAAGTCAGCTACTTCTAGGTGGGAGGTAAGACCAGTGAATTTCAAGGCTTTGAGCCTGTTGTCTCACTTATTTTTGCTGTGAAGGAAGTTTTATGGCAACCTTTGTTAATGGATAAGATATCCCGTAGTCTGTAGAAGGTGACGTTAGTAGAACTGTTAAAGAGAAGAAAAAATTTTTTTGAAATCTAGGATGCTTATGTGATCTAGTAAGGATAAATTGCTTATCCTCTCTATGGTAGAAGAAGTCAGTGTAATCAGCCTACCATAATGACCTAAAATATGCTATCAGCCTAGCATAGTGATCCTTACTCTATGGGTCAGTGTCTTGTCTAATTCTCCTGGAGAACGATGCTGTATCAAGGGCTTCATTGTAGTTGAGACTGAGTAGTTGAGTTGGCAAATTGAGCACTTAGTGGTAGCTGTTGCCAGATGAGCTGTGGGGAGGAAAGAGCCCCTGCATATCCTCTATCCCTTCTACTTTTGCCATTTTTCATAAGGGCTCATTGAATAAACTCTGGGATGGCTGGAAGAAATAAAAGAATTGACATTTAGAATGGGTCATTTTGGCTACCTGATTATTGAGAGCCTTCTTTGAGCTGGATACCTATTTCATCATAATCTGTGCCTCTTTTTTTTTTTTTTTTTAAAGATTTTACTTATTTATTTGACAGAAAGAGATCACAGGAAGGCAGAGAGGCAGGCAGAGAGCGAAGGGGAAGCGGGCTTCCAGCTGAGGAGAGAGCCCAATGCAGGGCTCTATCTCAGGACCCTGAGAACATGACCTGAGCTGAAGGTAGAGGCTTTAACCCACTGAGCCACCCAGGCTCCCCATAATCTGTGCCTCTTCTGAGAGGTCTCCACATACCTTCCCTACACTTCACTGACACTAATCTTCTAATCCTGTTCTTTCCATATTGTTGACCAGTTTTTTAAACTATCTGCAGTAAGTGTAGATTTGTGCTTCTGGCCATGTCTCAGTCCAGACTGTACTTTTCAAAGTTTGGCCCAGAGACTTGTGTGAATGTGAACCAAGGCATCACCGCCACTCCCCACAGTAAAGCATCTGCACTGGAAGTGGGCTACCCAAGCCCTCTCTTCCTCCCTCTATCCATCCTGGGCAGGAGGATACAGGGCCACAGCTCCTGGGTGTTTATAGGGAGAATAGGTTGATTTTATTTTACATGCTTTTGAATTAATGTTGGAAAACTAATTGCAAGCAGTTTTTAAACCCAAAATGTCATGTTGTAAAAGGACAATAAACATTGGGTCAAAATGAAGCAACAACAAAAAGAGGTCAGCCCATTGGTAGAACTTCCCATTGCTCATGTCTTCGGGCTGTTATCATGCAGCAGTATGTTTCTTTCTTTCTTTTTTCCCTAGGCCATCATGGAACTTTACATTTTAAACTGTATCTGAGGTTTTTTGTTGTTTTTTTTTTTTTTCCTTCATCTGTGATTAAGAAATTCCCCCTTGATGTTAGGTATGGATTGAAGAAAAGAAGGCAGTGCCTCAGTAAAGAAAGCCATAGCTCTATCTGTATTTCTGGACCTGCTCAAGCTCAATATCTTATGTAGCATTGCCCTCCCTTCCTTCCTCTCTTTTTAGAGAGGGAGAGAGGGATAATCTTAAGCATGCTTTATGCCTAGCATGGAGCCTGACGTGGGGCTCTATCCCACAACCCTGTGATCATGACCTGAGCCAAAAACAAGAGTCAGAAGCTTAACTGAACCACCCAGGTGCTCCTCTTATGTAGCATTTCTCTTATCTATCTATCTATCTATCTGTCTGTCTGTCTATGAGAGAGAACAAGCAGGGAGGAGAGGCAGAGGAGGGTAAGGGGGGGGAGAGAGAGAGAGAGAGAGAGGGAGAAAGAAGCAGGAAAGAGAGTGAGAGAAGAGAGAGAATAAGAAGTCTCAGCGGAGACTTCCCTGCTGAGCAGGGAGCCCAATGTGGGACTTCATCCTAGGACCCAGAGATTGTGACCTAAGCCAAAGACAGATGCTTAACCAAGTGAGCCACCCAGGCACTCTTCTTACGTAGCATTTGTACTTACTGGATAGTTTGTTCCGACTGTCCCTGTACTTCATGGTTTAATGGCTTAAATAGTACCCTTTCATCATGGGCGATTTAGGTCATCATATGGTTATTGTTTCCCGTGATTAGACCTTCAGTCTTTCAAGGCCCAATAACAAGCTAAGTTCTGTTTCTCAAAAGAATAATGATCTTTAGGAAATGGCCTGGTTTTACTCTAAGCCCCTGAGGACTTGTATGATTCTCTTGTTGGGGCTTGCCCAAAGCTCTGGATAGTGGATGGGGCGCCTGGGTGGCTCAGTAGGTTAAAGCCTCTGCCTTTGGCTCAGGTCATGATCCCAACGTCCTGGGATTGAGCCCCACATCAGGCTCTCTGCTCAGCGGGGAGCCTGCTTTCTCCTCTCTCTCTCTGCCTGTGTCTCTGCCTACTTGTGATCTCTGTCAAATAAATAAATAAAATCTTAAAAATAAAATAAGGTTCAAGCAATAGAAAAGCTTATACTACAGCCTGGATTTGTTACAGAGCTTGCTTTTGCTCTGATCCCGATTTACAAATGCTGTTCAAGCATTGTGCCTCCCCACTCTCCCCTTCTTAGTAGTAAATGGTGTACATGTTGTAACTTCTCTTTCACCTTGGAGACAGGTCTTAGGCATTGGATTCTTGGAAATGTTACTTTAGTAATGGTTTTTTTTTTTGGTGTATTGCCTCTCATATATAGTTTTTAAATTTACTTGAGAGAGAGAGAGAGAGAGTGAGAAAATGAGTAGTGGGGAGGGGCAGAGGGAGACGAAGAAGCAGACTCCCCACTGAATAGGAAGCCCCATGTGGGACTTGATCCCAGGACCCTGGGATCATGACCTGAGCTGAAGGCAGATGCTCAACTGACAGAACCGTCTTACTAAGGCATCTAAAAAACTTTGTGATTCCTCCTTCCCATTGTTAATAAGCATAAGTACAAAGTCATCAGTGTTGTGGATCAGTGTTTTGTTCTGTGTAATGTCAGAATAATCACTGTCTCTGAAAAAAAAAAAAAAAGATCAAAATCGGTGGTGGTAAGGATACAGAGAAATTGGAGCCCTCAGACAATGAGATTGTAAATTGGTGCAGCCACTCTCGCAGTTCCTCAGAATGTTAAAGATAGACTTACCACATGACCGAGCAGTTCTACTCCCAGGCATATATCCGAGAGAAATGAAAGCACGTATCCACATAAAAATCTGCACATGAATCGTCTTAGCAATATTATTCATAATATCCTGAAAGTACAAACAATCCAAATATTAGTCAACTAAAAAAGGGATAAATGTACAAACAAAAAAGCTCTTTTATTCAACAGATTTAGTATAGTGGATCCTCTTAAGCAAAGGGGCTCTGGATTTTACCACTTAGGTTTCAGTTTCCCCACTCTCCCCTTCTTAGTAGTAAATGGTGTACATGGTGTAACTTCTCTTTCACCTTGGAGACAGGTCTTAGGCATTGGATTCCTGGAAATGTTATTTAGTAATGTTTATTTTTTTTGTGTATTGCCTCTCATATATAGTTTTTAAATTTACTTGAGAGAGAGGTTGTTAGGTTGTTTAATCTTTGTGTTGCTTGTATTTCTACAGCTGTATAATGTAGTTAATAGAAGTGCCCATCTCTTGTGGAAATTTAATGAGAAAATACTTGTAAACATTTAGTCCACTGCATGTCACATAATAAATACTAAATTATTAAGAAAACACGACCACTGTCTCTGCGAATTATGCAATGGCAAAAGCAGGAGAGTTAATGGCCGTGAATTATGTTGTTGGTCATGCCCGAAAAAAGGCAAATATCTTCTGATAGTAAATCAGTTAATATAGAGACAAAATATTTGCCATCTTGTAGCTCTGTGTAAGATTTCAGATTGTGTTGATTTACTTCATTAAAGATAGCACATCGGGAACAGCCATAGCATTTGGTGTCACAGCCTGATTGAATTTATGGTAATTTGTAATCACTCTTCACAATAACCCACCTTCTATATAGGCTAAACAGGTAAATTCAATGGATATATGATTGATATTTATCACTCTAACATCTTTTTATGTCTTGGATGGTGACACTAACCTCTGCACCTATCTTAGGGATATGAATGCATTATTGCTTTTGCTTTACATCCGTGGCAGGAAGAACAAATTCTAGGGACTTTCATTTGGTTTTTCCTAGTATACTGATGCTTACGCCTTGCCAAATATTTCTCTTCCAATTATACTTGCAGGAACTGGAAAATAACCACAGGTTACATCTGTGGACATACTGTTCCATTTAGATTTAAACTTGAGCTGGAAACCCATTTATCACCAGATCACCCTAAGCTCTCTTACTAACAGACCATGATGACATTTTATGTCCCTGGTAATTAATGTCTGTTTAAAGTAAGTGTCTGAGTCCCTGACTGGTCTAGGTATTTCTTTTTTCCAGTGCATAATCACCCTAGCAAGCACTGCCAGTGTTTTGAAGAATAATTCAATGAAGATTTACAGCAAGGGTCAGCACATTTCTTTTTAATAAAAGGCCAGAGAGTAAATACGTTTGGGTTTGCGGACCATACAGTCTTTGTCTCAAACTTTGCCATTGTAGTGCAAAAGCAGCCAGACAATATGTAAATGAATGAGTACAGCTGTTTCCAATAAAACTTTATTTACAAAAACAGTTGCTAGGATGGATTTGGTCTGCGGGTTGTTGTTTGCCAATGGTAGCTTTATGCTATAAATACTGGAGGTAGTATTGCTAGGTCTTTCTTCAAGGGGACTTGGCCTCTCCCTTCTATTAAGGAACTCAGGTCTGAAACCTGTTTGGGTTTGTGCATTTGAAGTTGTGAGAAATGCCAGCTTAATAGCAAGCACAATGAAATCAGTAGAATTGACTATATGATTTCACTTTAGCTCCTATTGAAAATAAATGAAAATGTCCTCTACTCTGCTGACTAGAGTGTTTTTTTTTCCTTTTGCTCAGATTTATTTAAAAAATAGAATGATTAATTCTCTTTTTCATGCTTATTTGAACTAGTGTTGAAGGAAATAAGAGTAGTAAAATATTCAAAGTGTTGAAAAAAATGTTCTGTGTAAGAAAGGATGAGGTCAGCAAGAATAGAGGTAATAAACTACATGGGGAGAAAGTCGTTTCTTTGCTAAGCAGAGTCTTTTTTGTTTTTTTCTTTTCTACCTCTGTTTTGGAATGAAATGCTTAACTTTTATTTACGTGTTATTAAAATTACTTTACATAAGTGAAATTAAAGATAAAAACACTAACATAGCCAATATTGTTACATACTTAATGACTAAGCAGTTTGGCCTATAGTTGGTCATATTTTTTTTGTATGTAATAATGACTTTTCATCATCTAACAAATGGCCCATAGTAACTGCTTTAAGTACCTTATTTGAAATATTCTCATCACCTAAACTCTTTTCTTTTCTTTTCTTTCTTTCCTTCCTTCCTTCCTTTCTTTTTTTTTTAAAAGACAAATGCTTCCTTGGATTTTAGTCCTTTAGGGGGTTTCTGTATTAAATTCTTGGTTATGTTTTATTTTTAGTGTGGGCTGGGCGAGGAAAGGAGGAGCCACAGCTGACTTTTCAGTTCCTCTGCCTGGCTTGCTATAGTAGGTATTACTCATTCTGGTTAACTCTTACATTTCATCTTCCATACTTTACAGAAAATCTTTCCCAGTCCATCTACCGAAAATAAATATCTTAGTCAAAGTGCCTGTGAGTAACTAGTAGGAGAAAAGGAACATGTGGTTTTAAAACATCTGCATATGACTTTTCTGGAGACAATTTACTTCCTTTCACTTATTAATTTAAAAGAGAAATTGCTAACATCTTTGTTTCATCATTTAGTTCTTTGGAGTTTAAGTCATATTTATTCATTTTAATTATTCTCTACAATGAGAACCTTTTGCTTGTGTCTTTTACTCTAATCTAATGTATGTTTTCCTTAATTGCAGTTTTTCTCTAACTTAGCTTTTATGTTATAAGAAGCTTGTCACTTGGTAGATACCTCTGGGGAATGTTGTATAGATTAAATACTAGTTAAATTCCTACTTTGAGTTAGTCGCATTCAAGGTGTGGGGGAGAATTTAGGTAACTTAATGAACATACTATTTAACTGTAGACCCTCTGGAGGTTGAGATGGAGAGGACCGTAAACAAAATTTGAACTCCTTTTTTTAGTAGATTTACCCCCCATGTAATGGATGTAGAAATGCTGTTTTAGAAGTGTTAGGGATTGAACAAATGAGTACTCATTCTAGAAGCTACGGTTCTCATTAAGGAAAGATGAAGACAAAAATATGAAATAGAAGAAGACAGTGAAGAATCCTGTGGAATGGATTAGAATGTTTAAAATAAGTACGTATATATGTGCACATACATATATAAATATATAAGCATATATAATCATATATATGTGTGTATATATGTATGTATATGGGTGGTGTACACAAAACTTTCCTAGCTCTGTCTGCTGACAAAACCTAGAAGCAAATGCCTCAGTTATAATGAATTTATCTAGCATCAAGATGCTGCTTTCTTATACTATTTTCCACTAAAGAGAACAAGCTATCCTCTAAGAAATGGCTTACTCTAAGGCTAGGCAGAGAAGTTGAAGGATGGCCCTAGAACCATCCTCTTCTTATGCCAGAAAGTAAGAAAGTAATAAAAAAGACGAAAAGAAAAGGAAGGTTGGGGGCATGTTGAAAGGATACAGGAGCTAACTAAAAGTGACTCCCACTGGCCAAATCTAGGACAGTGTGAGTACCAAAATCATGAAGGATGGTAATGAATTATACACCTTGATAAGACTAGGAATCCATGAGCCCATACAGATAATAAATGCAGAGAAGAGGTAGTCTTGCTTAGGGTAGAATGTTCTTTGGCAAATATGGAAGGAATCTTGGAGGTGGAAAACATTTTGCTATCATCATAGTGAAGATTGGCTCAGGCAAGTATAGTCAATGGATGCTAAGTCCAGAAGAGAAATTTTTATGAGAAGCAGAATATTTTTATGGTTGTGAAATGTCTTTCTATGGATTGCTTCTAATTTACAAGGGGGAAGAATAGTAATTATTCAATTGAGAAATTGGATAACCCCATGACTGGCTTATCAAAATTAACGTTAGCAGTGAGGGGAAAATGGTCATCATAGTGTTTCATTTACCTGGTATTCTGACTGTGGATATATAACTTGAATCTAACCATGAGGAAACATGAAGCAGATTCCAAATGTAGAACATTCTATGTTTTTAAAAAAGGGTTTGTATTATTTAAATATGTCAGTGTTATAAAGGTAAAGTCTGAGGAATGTATGCATAAAGTGTTGCATATGATTTCAGGAGGTCAGGTACTGACTGGAGCAGTATACACCTTGCAACAAAAGTATAGTATCTTTGCGAAGCTTGCCTCCTGTGGATCTTTGCTAACCCTTTCCTTGTGGAACATTGATTCATTTGTTCTTTCCTATTTGCCAGGCACTAGAGTATATTCATTGAGTATTTTCTAAATTGAATTTCTGAATTATAGTTATCACAGCACTGTTATAAAATTAATTTTGGTAGTTTTCTATCAAACAGGCTTTTCCTTACTATGGAACAGTTCACAAACACTTCCACCAAGCACAAATCCCTTAGGAGCTTTTTATTTTCCTCTTCCTTATGAGGTGGGAACATCTTCACCTTTTTTAAAAGCTGCCATATATTGGGGCACCTGGGTGGCTCAGTGGGTTGGAGCCTCTGCCTTCAGCTCCCGTCGTGATCCCAGGGTCCTGGGATCCAGACCCGTGTTGGGCTCTCTGCTCAGCAGGGAGCTTGCTTCCTTCTCTCTCTCTCTGCCTGCCTCTCCACCTACTTGTGATTTCTGTCTGTCAAATAAATAAATAAAATCTTAAAAAAAAAAAAAAGCTGCCATATAGTGGAAAAGCTATCAAGTGAGGAAGAACATTCTGGGATAACTGAATTTGAAGTATAAGGAAAATTAGATTCGAAATCCATTTAAAAATAGTTGTGTGTGGTTTTCTTTTTAAGATTTTATTTGTTTATTTGGTGGAGAGATAGAGAAGCAAAAGTAGGCAGAGCAGGAGGCAGAGGGAGAGGGGGAAGCAGGCTCTCTGCTGAGTAGAGAGCCCGATGCGGGGCTCCATCCCAAGACCCTGGGATTATGAACTGAGCCAAAGGCAGCCACTTAACCAACTGAGCAACCCAGGAGCCCCTAAAAAATAGTTTTTAAATCTTTTAAATCATGTAAATAATCGCGTCTGACATACGGCTTACTGGAACTTAACAAAACACAAAATGACAGATGGAGGTACGTAGGGTTGTTACTTAAACTTGTAAAGATAAGTAAAAGTTGCTCTTTGGAGCCTGAGATTGGAAAATTTCAGACTTTAGGATTAATTTGTAAAAGGTGTAACTTTGTGATTGGCTTGTCAAAGTTTAAGTGTTGTCAAAATCCTATGATAAAATTTCAAAAAGAAAAAAAACTTTAATCTTTTTAACTAGGCACGTTTTGTTGTCTTGTTTTTATTCTGTTTTCACTGAATTTTTAATTAGAAAATCTAGCTTGTAAAATCTTAAAGAATTTAAAGAATTTTTATTCCTGGCTTTTAGTATCATATGTTGATTTTTCTAGACATTCCTTGGATATACTGACAATGATATTTCATTATTTGAGGAATATAACATTTTCTGTTTATTAAATTGAGTTTTTAAAAACTGTTTATCAGTGAATTCCTTTACTCCTTAGCTTGTTCTGCCCTGTATAAGAGATGTTTTGAAGCCTTACATTATAACCAAGTTCTCTTTGCGTATCTATTACCTTAATATTAGATCCCATGCCATTTGAAACGTGCAGATTTTAGAATTGATATTTCTGCCTCCCAAATCATGTTTTCTGTCATTATATCATGTACCTCTTTACCCTTTTTATTGCCTTTAACCGTAAATTCCTTATAGTCTGATACTAATACTACTTCTTACGCTTTCTTTTTTCTTGAACTTGTTGGGTGTTTTTGATTTCACTGTGGTAGTTCATGACTGCAGCTATCATGCTGGGATCTTCTGGCTTTGGGACATAGGAAATACATGATCACACATATGCTGGGACCAGTCACTGTTACACATAGACAGTGCAACTGTGCATATTTGATGACTAATCCTTTTATGAAATCATTGGATAATGTAGCAGTGTGGTGTGGTAGATGTCAGGTGTTGAACTAACATCTAGTTGAAGACAATTTTTTTTTTTTACAATCAACTTAGGAAACTTTCTAGGGTTTCAGTCTGAGGATACAAGAATTCTAGAAAGCTAGTGACCCCCCCCTTACTTTTCCATCTCACATTTTCCACAACTTTCACTCTGGACAATTTCCCTCATATCGCTAGCACTTAGCTCCGAATGAGCTAGAAGAAACTTTCAAAGCCACATGCTACCATCTTTCTGAATTTTGTAGATTTATTTTAAGAATGTAGTGATAAAGTGTGATTTATATATGGTCAGTATATTCATTCTTTTTAAACGTCAAACCAAATTCTTTGTTGAGGAAATTCTGTTACTTTGCTTTAAGTTTGTTCTTGAAAATCTATTTGGTTTTATTTAACTTACTCTTTAGCCTTAAGCCACCTTTAACAAGAGAATTTAGTTCATTCAAAATTAGTGTGCTAAGGTATTTGGTTTTATTCTTTCTACCCTAATTTATGTTTATTATTTATTTTACCTACCTTATTTTTCCTTTAAAAAAAACTTTCTGTTTGATCACTTTAATATTCATCGCATTTTCCTTTGTTAACTAAGTAAATGCATGATACTTTTTCGTTACATTAGTGGTGACCTTTCCCTGCATTCATAATTAGGTATGTATTTCTTTGTTGTTTGAAAATAAGGTACCAACTGTTTCCCCTACCAAGATGGTCCCTTCACTCTCCCCTCATTATGTCAGAAACTTGGAATACTTTCTAATGCTTTACCTTTTTTCTGTTTCTCCAGATGAAATCCTTGCAGTGTTTTTATTCTTACTACTCCCCCGCTAAGTTTTATTGGATATTTACCAGAAATTCTCCCCAACCCAACCCTATTGGTATTAACTAACTTCTTAATAGTAACAGCTTCAAGGCTGCCCTGTTTGGTTTTTTTTTTTTTTTTAAAGAATTTGTCTTAAAACTATGCATATTCCTTTTATTTCAAGAATATATTTTTTGGCTGTCACATATCCAGTTTGTTATTATCTAATTTAAATTTAATAGCATTTATATATTGCAAGATTCATCGCCTAACAATTTTCTCTTTCCTTCATTTTCTTTTTCTTTTTCAGATTCATGTGTTCTCTGGATAATCATTTCTTGAGTATTTTTCTCTTGAGAGTATTTTTCTTGAGTATGTTCCTCAGTAATAGCATAGGTTATATATTACTCTTACTTTGTGCGTATCTGCACTTATCTTTCTTTTTCCTGACAGGTTAATTGTGTTTTGAGTATAGAATTCCTGAGGTGCAGCTGTTTTCTCTTTTTTTATTGTCCTTTGGCTCCATTGTTAAAGATGAGAAGTCTGATGTCACTTGGATTCTTTTTCCTTCCTTTATGGGCTATCTTGTTTTTATTTTTTTCTTTATTGGCTCATTGGGACTCAGGTCTAGGTGCTGTAAATGGTGGTGGCCCACACAAGAAGGAAGAATATCTGTTCTTTATCCAACTGCATCAAACTATATAGAGGTTTCTAGTTCTTTACACTAAACAGGGAAAGCCTCCCGGCTTCCTTATTCTGCATATTCTCCCAGCTTAGGCCTCCCACATTTTCAGCCTTAGCTTCTAATGGACCAGGAAGGCCAGGCACATCATCTGGGACCGATGTTTCCTTTGTCTCTAGGATTTTCACAGATTTCTGTGGTGTGTACTTTTCCCATGATTTGGTCATTTTCAGTCTTCATCTTGTGGCTCTTTTGCCCATGCAGGAGAAAGCCATAAATCCCTTCCCTTACCAGGGAGCCCTCAAATTCCATATTCAAAAGGTAGTTGGCTTAAAAAATTGATAATTTGGAGTTGGACATGAGGAGTCAGACATTTTTAAAATTATCATCCTTTATGTTCCTTAATCTTTTATTTTTAATTAGTAGTCTTTCTGCTTTTTTGACTTTTAAAAATATATTTATGTATTATTATTTTATTCCTTGTTTCATAAATTATGTTCACAAAAATATTCCTCCATAACCCTCTTCTCTAGCCAGAAATCAGCCCAAACTGCTGTAACAATATGCCATAGACTGAATGGCTTAAACAACAGACATTTATTTCTCATGTTCTAGAGGCTGGAGGTCTGAGATCAGGCTGCCAGCATAGCTTGGTTCTGGTAAAGGGCCCTCTTCTAGGCTGCAGATACATTGTATCTTCACCTGGTGGGAAAAGAGGGAGCTAGCTCTCTGGCATCTTCTCCTCCTCTCTTCCTCTTCTTCTTTTCTTTTCTTTTCTTTTTTTTAAAGTGGGCTCCATGCTTAGTGTGGGGTCAAACTCGCAACCCCAAGGTCAAGACCTGAGCTGATTTTTTTTCCTTAAGTAGGCTCCACGCTCAACATAGGCTCAAACTTAAAACCCTAGATCAAGACCTGAGCTAAGATCAAGAGTTAGACACCTAACTGATTAAGCTACCCAAGTGTCCCTGCCTTCTTCTTGTAACAGCATTAAATCTGTTCATAAGGGCTCTAACCTCAAGACCTCCCAAAGGCCCCACTTCCAGATATCATCACATTGGGGATTACATTTCAACAAAAGAAATCTGAGAGAACATGAACATGCAGTCCGTCACAGAAGGAATAGAGATTTTCATTACTATCTAATATTGTGTATTCTATTTTAACTTCTATTTATAGTCACTCTTAAGTTTGTCAAAGGCCTTTTAAACTCTAAATATCTCACTCTAGAGTGAAACTGTCTCTTGAGACTCCCGTGTGTAAGACAAGAAGCTTGATAGGCTGTTTAGCTACTCCCTTGCTTCTCTTGCTCTTTGTCAGTACAGTCTACCCTTTTAGATAAAAATCTCCTGCATTGTGTTTTTATTTTTTGTTTATGTATCTTTCAAAAGGTTTGTTGGGATTTATATTTTAATTTCGTTACCAGATTTTTAACAATTATTTAAACTCATTCCTATTTCACCTGGCTCTGGTGCTTATTAGTGGTCATTTCATACCTTGACTTTACCCTTTTTTCAGAGTCTTTCTCTAAGTTCAGGTATATTTGCACATAATATTTTTAAGAAGAGTGCTTATTTAGTATTTTCCCGTAACCATAAATCTTTCTATTATGCTTTAATTTGCAAAAAAATAAATGATCACCTTAATGGTGGGGGAAATAAAAGGTTATATTATAACAGCTCTCATTGATTTTTATATTTTTATATTTACTAAAATCCTAAAAGTTAATTTGAAGTACTAATTTTATTTTTTCTGTTTATTATTTCTAAGAAACTTGTTTTTCCAGACCATATACAAAGACTTTTTCTTTTCTTCTTTTAAATCTTTGTAATATCTTTTGGTCATTAGAAATTTTTAGACTGTCCTTGAAAAGTAGAGGCTTATCTACTCCTAAAAATAGATTTTTCTGTTTATATTTTGTATATATAAAGGGGAGTTATTTTCCATGGCATTTCATTAGTCTACTGCAGAAGCAGTTGTTATTTATAGTAAAAATATCACTAAGCCCAGTGGGTCATATTTGATATAATTATGGATGGAATTTTTAAAATTAGCTGTTGATTATATTTTTTGTATTAGGATTTGGCCTGAAGTATTTGTAAGGTTACAAAATATTGCTAAATACCTCAAGTTCAAATTCTTGTAGCTTTTTAGCCATATTTCTTGGTTAAAGTCAATTATGGAATAAAAAAAGCTCTGATTATTAAAATAATTGTAAAATAATTAGTAATAGAATTATATTCTTTTAACTTTCATAGTCCGTGTTGAGCCAAGCCATTTAATTTGGTTTAAAGAGTTAATTATGACAAGAGGATATTTAATATCCTCTAGCATATGACAGCATCAAAATATAAATATGGTAATTTATTATAAAAAGAAGAAAGCTAGGGCACATCATTGTTAATGCAGTCCTTTTATCTCTGGAAAATGGAACTCATATTAAGCTTTGAATCTCAGGGGACAGAAAGAATATGGGGGGAGGGTATGGAAGAAGCTCATTTTGTTCTTTGTGTACATCAGAAAACTATCTTAGGAAACTGGACTTCCAAGTATTGAATAATGGAATAGTAGGAACAATTATGGTCCAGGATTTTTGCAAATCTACGTGTGGTGGTTGTACTAATGGTTATTTTTAATATATTAATTTTATTATATTGGCACCTGTTATTTACAACTTTTGTTTAAAAATTATACTTAATTGTAGGAAATTCATTTCACTGTATAATAGCAGTTGAAGCTTTAGATTTTCTGAATGCCCATAAACTATACCGGCATTGTCCAATGTAACATTACAGATGTAATTGTATTTATACTAAATTACTACCTTATATTCTTTTAGTTAGAAAACCTTATCAACTGGAAGTTTCGTATATTTACAGCTTAACGATTCTTTATGTTCATATTGATAAACAGAATCATTGCAGGTTTCAGACACATTTTTAGTAATCAAAGGAAGTTTAGCTTTTGTAGCTTTTTTAAAAAGTATGTTTTATATTCATTTAATTCTTTGGAAATTGACCATCTAAGTTACATGTAAGTTAACATGTTAGTATTAAAGATATTTTTACTGACCATTATACAATTACATGAATTCCTTAAATATCATCAAATTTGTCTCTTTTGGGTAATGCTTTAATTTTTATAAGTAGAGTTGCCATATGTATTATATAGATTTAAAAATTACTTGGGCATTTAAATATAGGCTTATTATAGAAAGTATAGACCATATTACATGGTCTCAAGGGAGTTTAGAATAAATTAGCTATAAATTGCATGAATTCATTACTAAGAAACAAAGACCTTTTATTTATCTTTTTCAGAATCTAATTTATAAAAAGGAAAAAATATCACAATCCTACTTGTGTTCTTTTTACTTTCAGACTTTGATCATAGTAAGTAGCAGTGCTAGTTATAACTGATTAATTGCTGTTCAGTAAGCATTTATTGAAAACTATGTGCAAACCACATTGTTAGGTGCTGGGAATAAAAAGGATGGATGAGCCCTGCCTTGAAGTTGTGAGTAGCTTGACTGGAGGGACAGCTATAGATAAATATCAGTGTGACAAATATGGTACAGTCAGTGTGAATAAAGTACTTCAAGGGTACAGACAATCTTATATTACATACAAAAATATTCTTATTGTCAGTCAGAGCAGAAAGAAGGTCCCAAAGAAGATGGTTCCTTTGAGTAGACTTTGTGAATACATAGGCATGGCATTTGAGATAAAGTATAGTCTGAAAGAAGTCATGAAATCTATTGGATAACTGGAGTTTATAGAAGTGGAGATTTGAATAAAGTAGGCCAGGCCCAGATTGTGATAGACAAAGCCAGACTAAAGAATTAGGATTGACCTTGGAGAATTAGTGAAGACCATAAAAATAATATTATCTGTGTTTTAGAAAGTTACTCTGGCTAGAAGACAGAGATCGGGAACATATTTCAACCAGTTTCACAAGCCAGAAACCTATAAGTCATCTTCGTCTGATTATTATATGAAGTACAATTGCTTAAATCTGTTGACTTGCCTCTGTGCTATAGGCATGATCTCAATTCAGACTAGCATTCTGTATCAGTGGGACTACTGCAATAGCCCCTCACTGGTCTTACTGCTTGTTCTCATGTTGTACGTTATCTGACATTAGTAGATATTACTAGAACTCTGCCCGCTTTTCTTCTCCTCTTCCTCTCCCCATCCTCCTCCCTCTCTTTTTGGTTTCTGTTTGGTGTAGGAGGTATTTTGAATACACTGATACCTGTGAGTGTGAAATGCTTGGAAATAAGGTCTTTTTAGCTATAATTAAGGTATAAATTAAGATGAGGTTATATTAGAGTAGGGTGGGCCCTTAATCCAATGTGACTGGTGTCTTCAGAGGAGATAGAACAAGAGAAGAGATACAGAGATAGGAGAGAATGCCGTAGGATGATGGAGGCAAAGATTGAAGTGCTGCTGCTATAAACCATGCCAAGAAATGCCAAGGGTGGTCAGCAAGCCACTGGGAGCTAGGAATAGATAAGAAAAGATTCTCTCTTACAGGTTGTGAGGCAGCATGACCCTGCCAATGTCTTGATTTCAGATTTCTGGCCTCCAGAATGATGAGACAATAAATCTCTGTTGTTTTAAGCCATCAACTTTGGAATACTTTGTTACAGAAGCCCTAGGAAATAAATATATTTATTTATAATATAATACATATACCTGGTATAGATTGTTTATCTTTTAAGTGTAATCTTCCTTTATCTTGATATCTTTGGAGTTATTTCTTATAAATAGTATTTAGCTGATTTTGTTTTACTTTTTTTGGGTTATACTTTAACATTCTTTATCTTTTAAATGAAGCATTTTGCTTATTTACTTAAATTTATCTGAATTAGTCATATATGTGAAAAATTTTTGGCCTCTTGTGTTATGTGTTTTACCTTTTCTGTATTTCTTTTCCTATTCTTTCTTACCTTTTATTTTGATAGATTTTTTTTCCTGTTCAGTTTGAAATGTTATTATTATGATAGTTATCTAGAAATTTTAGCTTGCATATTTAACTCAGTAGTCTAAAGTTGACATCTTTACCTTTCCAAGTAGTATATTTTGATTACCCTTTTCCAATTTATGTGTTGTTGACTTTTTTCTATCTTTTTTAATAGTAAAGTCAGAAGACATTATTATTTTTATTATGTACAATCATATTTGCTTGCTTTTCCTATTTATAATTTCTTTGTTATGCATTGCTTTTTATACTTTCTGCTCTGTGGAATTACTAAACTTCTGCCAATAGATCCTCTAACATTTCTTTTAGGCTCTTCTAGTAGCCAATTCATTTGTTTTTATGGGGGTCTTTATTTTATCCTTATTCATTTGACATTGAATTTGAAGTAAACAAATTTTTTCCTTAGCATATAGATGATTTTCTTCCAGTGTCTTCGGATTTTCATTTTTACTTTTGAGGAATCAGCTGTTAGTGTAATTGTCTCCTTGGAAGATGACCTTTATTTCCTTTCTGTTTAAGAAACAGCCTTTATAGAGGGCATGGATTGCATGGAGCACTGGGTGTGGTGCAAAAATAATGAATACTGTTATGCTGAAAATTAAAAAAAAAAAAAAAAGAAACAGCCTTTGTCCTTATGAGTGTGTAAGGGTGAATTTTTTTTTTTCCTAACTGGAATATATTGGCTTCTGGAAAATATTATATGTATTCTTTATCTGTTCTGAACATTTCCTGCCATTATTTATTCAAAGATTTCTTTTATTTATTCAAATATTACAACTACCTCATTTCTTTTTTCCTCTTAGAACTCCAATTGATTCATTTGTTAATCAAATAAATATTGAGTCCCCTTTTACTTGTTACTGTTACTGTTTTAATACCTTCTTACCATTCCCCCACTCCCTCAAAATATAGATACAGGTTGCCAGAAAGATGCACAGTTTTTAATCTGATACTAACTACAACAAGTTATAAGGGGAACTAAGAAAGTCCTTAGTTTTTCCCTGTTGGATTAGAGGGACAGCAGTCTGTTTCTAGTATGTAAAAAAAAGGGGAAGTGAAGTGTAGCATGGCCATGATAATTTACTAAGGTTTTAGTTTGCTGCAAAGAGTCAGTTAAGCTATCCTGATATTCTTTGTTCTCTGTGAAGTGCCATATGTTTTCGGTTGGGAGACCTTCATTTATTAGATTCTGACCGTGCCTACCTATATCATGCAGCACCACATACTTTTCTCATCTGAAAAATGAAAACATTGGAAAGAAAAAGTTAACTTTTTTTTTTTAAAGATTTTATTTATTTATTTGACAGACAGAGATCACAAGTAGGCAGAGAGGCAGGTAGAAAGAGAGGAGGAAGCAGGCTCTCTGCCGAGCCTGATGTGGGGCTCGATCCCAGGACTCCGGGATCATGACCCGAGCCGAAGGCAGAGGCTTTAACCCACTGAGCCACCCAGGCGCCCCAGAAAAAGTTAACTCTTAAAGTAACTTTCTGCTCTCAGTATTTATGATAGTATACAGTTGATCCTTACCCTTTGCAGATTCTGCAGTTGCGAATTTGCCTACTTGCTGAAATTTATTTGTATCTTCAAAATTAATACTTGCAGGGCCTTTGTAGTCATTCATGGACATGCACAGGGTGACAAAAAGTTGGACACGTTCCCAGCTGAGGTTGAACAAGGCAGTGCGTGGTTTCTTATTTCAACTCTCATACTGTAAACAAGTGTCCTTTTTGTGGTGCCATGTTTTTCACAATTTTATGCTTTTTATCGGTGATTTCGCTGTTTAAGTGACTTCCAGGTGTAATGCTAAAGTGCTGTCTAGTGTTTCTCAGTGTAAGAAGGCAGAGACATGCATTTTGGAGACACTGTGTGTTAGGTAAGTTTCATTCATGCATGAGTTGTAGGGTTATTGGCTGTGAGGTCAGTGTCAATCAGCAATATATATTAAATAATGTGTCTTTAAACATAAACATACAGGTAACAAAGCTATGTATTATTTGGCTGACAAAAATATCATCAGAGGGTTGTAGGAACCTGATACTGTATTTCCCCTAAGAGCAGTAGTTCAGTATTCACTAATTTAGTGTTCATGGTGACTTTATAGAACATAACTACTGTGAATAACAAGAATGAACTGAATGTTTTTTCTTTTATCTTATCCTTTGCTCCTTGGAATAATAAGCTCTCCTTTTCTCCCCAGGATGCACAGCTCTGCATATTGGCTGCATTTAATAAATACTGTAAAATTTTTATAGTAAAAATTTGGTCAAACTTGTGAGAAGTATTACCCATTCAAAAAGAGAAAATAATGAAAAAGAAAACTGTGCAAGGGCTGAAGTCCTTCCACTAGTTCAATGAAAAAATGAATCTTCCTTTCTCTCACATAATAGATGACTAGTACATTTTTATTGGACAAATTAACATTGAATAATTTATATTTGAGTACAAAAGATATTACACTTGAATATTACTAATTTTCATCCTAGAATTTTACTTTGTCATACTTGAGAAATGAGATTAGATTAGACTTCTTTAGCATTTTGGAGATGTATACAGATGCAAATGATACTGATGAAAGGCTTTTTTTCTCTAATGCCCCAGAACATTGTCATGATTCAGTGAAACCAAAAGTATCATTTTGAACGGACCTTAGATTTGGAATTCTTATGCTTATAAAAAGTCCTGGAAGTATTTTTGAAAAATTGCATTAGACATGTTCTGGCAAAATTTCCTGTAATTATGTCTGCCAAAATTTCACTGGCTAATTTGTACTTACGTAAGTTACTCTTCAGAACTTTTTCAAAGTATGTCATTTTTTTTTAAAAGTTTATTTTTTGTGTATATCCTATGTTATACATAACAGGTTTTTGTACATTATTTATTTCTGCTCATTGGAAGCTCTGACAATGAAATTTTACAAACCTCACTTTCCAGTGCAGCATAGGCATAGGGATTAATCCTATTAACAGCTAACGGTGTTTCCGTTAGGTAAGTCAGTGGCTTGTTTGCCATTCTGAAAATAGAAATCTGAGAGTTCTTTATAAACAGTGAGATTCTATAATTTTTGTTTATAGCTCAGTCTCCTTTCATTTAATGTATACATTTTGGTATGGAAATTACTTGGGCAGCACGAATTAACTTTCAACTAATAAGATTTCCTGTATTAGTATTTCTCATACACAAACATGGACTCTCTTTTATTCTACTTGTTGAATAAACTCATGTTAGTATTATTTTATATTTTATTATTGTATAAGGAGAAATTGAACTTGGGAGTAACCGAGAGGATCCATTAGTTTACTCAGTGATTGTTTAGATAAGATTTGACCTAGTATTCTCCAGGTCTTTGGTTTATTTACTTGGGTTTTTTTGTGGAGGCGGGGCATTACTAGGTCTTTAAGTATTTTTTTTTTTTAAACATGAGAGCCAGAGGGTCTCTCTTCTCCCTTTTTAAAAGATGTCATTTATTTTAAAGAGAGAGAGAGAAAGTATGCACAGGGGTGGGGGTTGGGGGTTGAGGAAGCAGATGGAGAAGGACAAGCAGACTCCATGCTGAGCATGGGGCTTGATGTGGTGCT
Organism: Mustela putorius furo; assembly: GCF_011764305.1. Lineage (NCBI taxonomy): Eukaryota > Metazoa > Chordata > Mammalia > Carnivora > Mustelidae > Mustela > Mustela putorius. Next base: position 1,176,662 of record NW_025421301.1, read on the forward strand.
CTATCTCATGACCCTGAGATCATGACTTGAGCTGAAATCAAGAGTCAGATGTTTAACCAACAGCCAGCTAGGTGCCCCTCTTTAGGTAATTTTGTTGTTGTTGTAATTAGGTGTCAGCAAGGACTTCTTGACTTTTGATTTTTAGATGGAATTGGTTTGGCTCTCACCTCCTGCCACTCTCCCCCACCCTAAGTCCCCCACTGAATTATGTGCCTTGTTGAAGTTCAGAGTCCCAGCTAACAGCAGATCTTAGGACAGTTCACCTTCTCATGGTGATCTGTTTCTGGGCTTTTGCTTTCTAGTATGACGTCTTTACTCCATGTTGACCCAGATGGTAAAATCAACCCTTTCCTCACATAGGGCAGTAGGAAAGCAGTTTGCATTTGTTATTTCAGTTCATCATAATAAACCTAGGTGTTGCTATCTTCATTTGAAGTAAGTAAACTAAAGTGGTTCGGTAACTTGCCTAAAATTGCATGGCTTTAAATTAAGGAGTCAGCATTCAAGTTCTTGTCCTACACCAAAAGTTACATTCTGTATTATAGTTGAGATTTCCAAACTGCTCCACAAATGTTTTGTTTGAATAGGATTCTACACTGCCCTCTTGTGCACTTTTTACATAAAAGAGATGATTAATGTAAACTACTTATGTTACTATTTCAGATTAAAACTATTGGTACATCTTTGTGAGTTAGCATATATTTATGTGTTTGGAAATTGAAGGGTTAGCCTATAATGCCTGATTATTTTCTCTTAGCCAATGCTTCTGTGATCTATGTATTTTTCTCCAAATGAAGGTATTGCTTCTGCATTTACCTTGAATGTAAATGGAAGACTAGGGATAACAATCCATTTTTCGTTAGAGCTGTAACTCTAGAAAATTAGTCTCTCATCACTATTCAATAGGTACTCTTTAAAAAGTTTGAAAAATTGACACATAAATTTTGAGTATTTGTTACCAAACTTTAGTTGTTAGCTGTTGGCAGTCTTATCCTGGGGTTCTTGGAGAAATTTTTGATGGTAAATTTTCTCTTAGTCTTGTTAATCGATCTGGGCCACTTAACTACAGCTAAGTTTTAAAAAAAAATTTTTTTTGAGTATACTTGACACACAATGTGACATTAATTGCAGGTGTACGAGACTGTGATTCAGTTTCTCTATATGTTATGCCATGCACACCACAAGTGTTGATACCATCTGTCACCATACAGTGCTATCACAGTGTCATTGTTTGGACTGTTTGTGCTTGCTTTTTATTCCTGTGACTTACTCATTCCATTATTGGAAACCGGTATTTCCCACTCCTCTTCACCTATTTTGCCCGTTCGCCTAATCCCATTTTCCTCTGGCAACCACCAGTTTGTTCTCTGTATTTATAGGTCTGATTCTGCATTTGTTTATTAGCTCATTTGTTTTGTTTTTAGAATTCCACATATGAGTGGAATCATATGGTATTTGTCTTTCTCAGTCCGACTTATTTCACTTAGTGTTATATCCTATATGTTCATCCATGTTGTTGCAAATGGCAAGAACACTTTTTTCCTGTGTATGTATACGTACATGTATGTGTATGTACATGCACATACATCTTCCTTATGCTTTTGTCTACTGACAGATACTTAGATTGTTTGTTGACAGATACTTAGATTGCTTCCATACTTTGCTGTTGTCAATAATGCTGCAGTAAACATAGGGTTGCATAAATCTTTTCGAATTCATGTTTTCATTCTCTTTGGGTAAATATCTAGTAATGGAATTATTGGATCATATGGTGTTTCTATTTTCAACATTTTGAGGAACCCCTATACTGTTTTCCATAATGACTATTCCAATTTACATTCCCACCAACAGTACACAAGGGTTTCTTTTTCTCCACACCCTTGCCAACACTCATTATTTCTTTTGTTTTTGATTTTAGCCATTCTGACAGGTGTGAAGTGGTATCTCATTATAGTTTTGATTTGTATTTTCCTGATGCTGAGTGGTGTTAAGCATCTTTTCATGGATCTATTGGCCATTTGTAGGACTTTTGGAAAAATATCTATTCAGGTTCTCTGCTCATTTTTAAATTAGTTTGTTTGTTTGTTTGTTTGTTTTGGTGTTGAGTTGTAGAAGTTCTCTGTATGTTTTGGATATTAGCTCCTTGTTGGATATATCATTTGTAAATATCTTCTCTTATTCAGTAGGCTGCCTTTTTGTTTTGCTGATAGTGTCCTTTGCTGTGAAAACACTTTTTATTTTGATACAGTCCAAGTAGTTTATTTTTGCTTTTGTTTCCTTTGCCTTAGGAGACATAGCTAGAAAAATATTACTACAGTCAGTGTCAGAGAAATTACTGCCTGTGTTATCTTCTAGTATTTTTATGGCTTTAGGTTTCACCTTTACGTCTTTAATCCAAATGGAGTTTATTTTTGAGTATGGTGTTAGAATGTGGTCTACTTTCATTCTTTGGCATCTAGCTGTACAGTTTTCCTTGAACCATGTATTGAAGGGACTGTCTTTCCTTCATTGTATATTCTTACCTCCTTTTCATAGATAAGTTAACCATATAAGTGTGGATTTGTTTTTGGGCTTTCTTTTCTTTTCCATTGATCTCTATCTTTATGATATTACCATACTGTTTTGATTACTACAACTTTGTACTGTATCTTGAAATCTGGGATTGTGTTACCTCCAGCTTTGTTCCTTCTTTGTCAAGATTTCTTTGGCTATTCAGAGTCTTGTAGTGACACTTAATTTCAGTATTATTTGTTAAAGTTCTAGTTCTATGAAAAGTGCTTTTGGTATTTCAGTAGGGTACAGATTCATTGCATTGATTCTGTAGGTTGGTTTGGGTAATAAGGAGATTTTTAACAGTATTAAATCCTCTAATCCATGGGCATGGAATATTTTTCCAATATTTTTCTTTTGTTTGTGTCATCTTCAGTTTCTCTCATGAGGGTTTAGTAGTTTTCAGAGTATAGGCTTTCATTTCCTTAGTTAAGTTTATTCCTAAGTATTTCATTTTTATTTGGTACAACTGTAAATGGGAATTAAAAATTTTTTTCCTGCTACTTTGTTACTAGTGTATAGAAATGCTGTTGAGTTTTGAGTATGAATTTTGTATTCTACAACTTTATGGAATTCACCTATTAGTTTTAAGTTTTTTTAATGAAGTCTTTAGGGTTTTCTCTTTATAGTTATGTAATCTCCAGATAGTGGCAGTTTAACTTCTTTATCAATATGGATATCTTTTTTTTTTTCTTGTCTGATTGGTATGTCTAGGCCTTCCAGTCCTGTGTTCAATAAAAGTGGTGAGAGTAGACATCCTTGTTTAACTATAATACTTCTTTTCTTTTTTTAAAGATTTTATTTATTTGTCAGAGAGAGAGAGAGAGGGAGAGAGCGAGCACAGGCAGACAGAATGGCAGGCAGAGGCAAAGGGAGAAGCAGGCTCCCTGCTGAGCAAGGAGCCCAATGTGGGACTCAATCCCAGGACGCTGGGATCATGAGCTGAGCCGAAGGCAGCTGCTTAACCAACTGAGCCACCCAGGCGTCCCAACTATAATACTTTTTAATACAATCAGAGAATCCTGTGCCTTCCCCCATGTCTCTACTAATAATTTGGATATATGCTGCTGAAGTGAGCACTCTACTAATAACGTGTGATGTCTTTCTTTCCCCATTGTATTTAAAACATTTCCCTCCAGATCACAAATAGGAAAGATGAAAGAAGCATATATTTTTGATGGTGATGAATGTTGTAGGAAGGTATTCTGATAGGTTAACTAATCTTGTACCTATATTTAATATTAAAACTTCAACTAATTTTTAAAAACAGATATGATATAAAAGCCAGAAATTTTAGGTCTTTTTAAAGCATTCTTAAAAGAAATGTTTTTCCATTGCAAATTTAAAATATGTTTGAACAGAGTTGATGAATTTTTAAACAGGCAGTTGTTTTCACTCAGTTGTTTGTGATTTCTGAGTTGACTCTTCCTCTCTTTTGAAAAGTAAACTCCCAACTTTCTGCCTTAACCTAATACATGTTGGTAAAAGCACTGTTTCATTTTGGCTTTGGTTTTGTATCCATCCTACTTGTCTTGAGTCAGCATTTTCTGTTTAAACTATATTTACATAGAATACAGGGCCTCTTGTTTTTATGTTGCATTATTGTGTGCTGTAAATGAAAGGACAATTAGTAAATGCTTTTTATCATTTGTTGATGAAGTAGATATGATTTTTCTAGCTCCTTTCTTGTAGTATTTTAGATTGTAAGATTATTTTTATGATCTATATTCCTATAAAGAGAAGACATGATTTTGCTTGTAAGTTGGAAGGCCTTAAGATGTTATATATTAATAGATAATTATTTGGGTTTATTTTCAGTTATAAAGCTAATAGATGCTTGTGAGGGGGAAAATAAAACTTTGGAGCCATGAAAAGTAAAAGTTCTTCCTCTCCATTATTCACATACAACCACTATTAATAGTTTCTTATATGTAATTACTCTTCACTAGATCTTAAGAAAATATGCTTTTGACCATATAACTGCAGAGGACCCATATAATGTTTGTTGGACCATGATGTCACATCTTTTGGCTTCAGTATGTGGAAGGGAGTGGGGGGCTGACAAGGTAAAGCAGTATTCTGTTTCTTTGATTGCCCTTGATTATGCTCTTCTATTTCTGAGCAATAGAAATTTTGAATTTTTTAAAATTCTTTTGAATTCTAGAATGACTCTCTTGATTTTCTCTTAAGCATCTTTTCCTACTTGTTTGTCAGAATTCCTTTATTTCTTTTGTGGTATCTTTCTGATTCTGGAAAGGGAACATTGGGACTTCGGCATAAATTTGATTTTCTGGAAGGAGACTAGGATGATATCTGGCTACTGGCAGATTGGGAGGGTAATTGACAAATTCATTTTGATTCCTTTAATATGGTATTAATGTGTTAATGTATGTTCTAAATATCATTTAATGGTTTTGTTCATAAAAACTAAATATTATCAACTTAAAAGATTGAGAGAAGTGATTTACTTGATATGGGAGGTTCTTGAATGTTTTTCTTATATTTTGTTGATATTCTTTTAAAAATATATCTCTGCTATTTCACATTCTATCTGAAGTGTACATTTTAATAGGAACTTTATATAGCAATTCAAATTTTGTACTTACTTGGGCTTTATAATAAAATTAAGCAATGTTAGCTTAGATACATGGAACATGTGTTAGGTAGGACATAATTTAAAAAAATTTTTTTTACACAGCAGTTGCACGGGGGGAAATATATCCTAATTCTAAAGTGTGAAATTTGAACTGGTAGAATTGTAAACATTTTTAACATTTTAAAGTCTTTTCAATCTGTTCTATATGAGATGCAATTAAAAAAAAATCTATCATTACATGATAGAAAATAGTTTTTAAAAGCAAAAATTCTCTTTTATTTGATTACTTTCTATTTTTACACACAAACACAAACCTTGTCTTCAGATTTTCAAATTGTCCTTAAGGACCATTGATTTATTGTTTTCAAATCAATGAGACTTCTTATTTTTGAATACATGAAACTCATACTTCCCCTTTTCCTGTGACTCTTATTCTTTCATGTTTCATCTGCTCATAGATTTCAGCTTCCTCCTTGGCCCTTAATAGATTTGCACTGTCATTTTTGCCAGCTACTTTATTGATCCTACATCTGTACTTTATTTATTCCATAATTTAATGAGCAAATGTTATATTTTATGGATAGGAAAATGTTAAAATATCTATCCAACAAAGACAGGGATATTACCCTGTGAAGCTGTAATCAGAGTTTCATATTTTCTGACTATTTTTGAAGTTCATACAGATAGATAATGGAAGGTTATTATAGCTTAGAATTTATAAAAATATCTTTTTTTCTATTTTATTGTTCAAAGGTGTTTTTCTCTGTTTAAAGATATTTATTAATGATATTATTGAATGTCTTTTTTGTTATATGGAAGCTGTTGTTTCTTAGTTTTGCTTTCTCATTTTTCTCTATTTTTCATCTTGCTCACCTCAAATCTAGTTAGAAGTATTTCAGTTGTGAATTGGTCTTTATTGGTCCAATATGAGGAATCCGCTACCTTAAAAAAGCTCTTTACAAAAGCTCTCAGTTCCATAATTTTGCTTTACTTTTTGTCTTATTAGCTTGTTACTAATAATGGTACCATTTATTGACTGAATGTGTTTAATGTGCTCAATTTCCCTTGTATGTCACGCGTATACCTACATTATCTCATTTGATCAAGTATTGTATAATATCTGTTGGCAACAGTGAAAATCAAGTAGTTTTTAAATTGCCTTTTGATATTTACATCATATGCTTTTGTGTATGTTTTATTTATAGACTTTAGTTTTTAAAACTGTTTTAAGTTTACAGAAAAATTGAGCAAATAGTACAAAATATTCCCCTGTATATCCCCCAGCCCACCTCCAGAGTATTCCCAGTTCCTTTCTTCCATCCCTTACAGCACTACTGTCATTGATTTCATTTATTTAATTTCTATAATCACTCAACACATTTCTACTATTACTACTTTGAACTAGCAGTTAATTAGGTCAATTAATAAAAGAAAAAAACTTTATTTTACCTTTATTTATTCCTTCTCTGACAATCTTCCTTTTTTTAATGTAGAGTTGAGTTTCTGACCTATGTAATTTTTTTCTCTCTTAAGAACTTCTTTTTAACACTTCTTGCAGGGCAGGTCTTCTGGCAACAAATTCCTTCAGTTTTTGTCTGAGAAAATCTTTGTCTTTGGCTTTTGAAGGATAATTTTGCTGGATAAAGAATTCTAGGTTGGTGGATTTTTTTTTTCTTTTCACACTTTATAGTTCACTCCACTTTCATCTTGCTTTCATGATTTCTGACAAGAAGTCTGTTGTAATTCTTATCCTTGTTTCTTTATAGGTAAGGCGAGTGTCCATCCCCACCCCCCCCCCGGCTTCCTTCAAGATTTTCTCTTTGTCTTTGGTTTTCTTTTGTTTAAATACAATGTACCTATGTATAAATTTCTTATATTTATGCTGTTTTATGTTCTCAGAGCTTCCTGGATCTGTAGTTTTGTGTCTGTCATTAATTTTAGAAAACTCTGTCAGTTAAAAATCATTAAAATATGATTAAAGGTTATTTATAAATTAAGGAAAATAAGAGTATATAATTTCTTGAGATTTTCTTGATTCTTACTATAGCCATTTTTTAACTGAAACCTGGACATGTTGGACATTAGGTTATCAGACTCTGGGTCTTGTCTTATTTAAGCTTCTTGTTTTAGCAGGCTTCCCCTGACAAGTATCTAGTAGGGTTAAAAGAAGTGCTGTTTTGTTAGTGCCAGATTGGAGTAGAACTCCACTCCACTTGGGGTCTGTAGAAGAGGGGTTGGAGGGAGAATAGAGGTTTCCCCTTGTTTCTATTGAGCAGGAATATAAATTTAAGAGTCCTCGTTTGGTCTCCACTGATACTGTCTTGGAGGAGAGACAGCCTTTTTATCATTGGGAGGTGGTGAAATCTTGATTCTGCTAGACTACCCCAGTGAGAGACAGAGGTGTGCCTCATTAGAGCTGGGTGGGATGGAAGTTTAGGTTCTCCCCTTGGTCTTCACTGACCTTAGGGGAGAGGGGATCTCATACTCCTTGGCTCTCCACTCAGCTTTCTCTGGCCAATACTGTCAGAGGGTCAGGGTTCCTTGATATAGTTTGGTGAGGCCAGAAGTCTAGACTCCCACTTGGCCTTTGTTGTTAGGGCTGGGAATGGGCAATTTTTCCTGTAGTGTTTTGCTGAAGTGGAGTGATAATTATCTAAAAGCTTTCTGTCTTGCTGGGTTGTCTCTTTCCGGGTAAAGAGTAGGCTTTTCTTGATGTTTTTTTGGTGTCTTCTCTGACTGATATTTTTGGCTTTCTGGCTCCTCTGGTGGTCATTCTGTAACATGAAACAAAAAGAAAACCCATGATATTCATTATCTTGTTGTTCTTTGGATCCTGATTTTCTTAGTTGGACTTTCATCTTCTCTCTACCTTTTAGAATCTTTTTCCTTTTGTGTTAGATATCAAGTCCCTAGGTTTTAGTTATATTTAGTGAGAGAAATAGGGAAAGGTTTGTCTTTTCTATCATACCTATGGTTTGTAAGCTGAAGTCCTAGAAATATATCATTTAATTTACAGAACTATAATTATGCATAATCTTTTAAGAACAGTTGACACTGTTGTTACTCACTATTTATTGAATTGAGTCAACAGTTCTGAAAATTTCTTCAGGAAAGTTGTTTGTCTCTATCTACGATGTTTGTGAATTGAGAAGAGGAAAATGCAGCTAAAACAAACACGTGCAGCATTTATACCAAGTTCCTTTTCAAATGTATCAATTTGTATACTTTTTAGAAAACAATTTATGATTTAGGGGAGGAAAGATAGGAATTATTGTGTTGAACAGTAACTTCAGTCTTCTCGTATCATTTCCATTGTTAACTGGAAGCTGGTTCTATTATGTGAAATTCATTTTGGATGATCATTTGTCTTTTAATTTTGTGCTGCTGATTGTAAATGAGCTCCATATTTTATTATAAAACCATGGATAACCTCTGGAGCTGGTGAGCCATTCTAAGCATCTATTCTTAATTATAAGTTCTCATTTATTTTGAGGCTACTTCACACCATTTGAAAGATAAAGGTTCATATGAGTTGGGTGTTTGAGTGTTCAGTTCAGATTTTAAAAAGTTTTTTTTTTTTAAATTTCAGTTTGAATAATGACTTGTAGGATAGTTATCTCCATTTTACAGATGAGGAAATTGAAAAAATGTGATTTAGTTTATGACTTATCCAAGAGCATTCAGTGAATTGAGATTAGAACTGGAACAATAGGCCAAGATTGGAACTCTAATTTTTTTTTAAACACTGTCTGTGCTCAGTCCAATAGACCATGCCAGTAACCAAATTAAATTTATACATCTTTGAAAATGAGAGCAAGGGGGAAAAAAAGAGTTATCCAATTAGAACCGTAGCTTCAGACATGGTCCATAAATATCTAATTTTTCAGTCTGATGCATCAAGAATGTTTCATCATTATCATATCCCTTCTTTCTTGTGCAGCATAATAAAAAGTCTATACAGGCAAGACAATAGTTTTAAAAAATATTTTCTCCTTAACAAGAAATACGATAGTTACTTGAATTTTTACAACTTAAAGAAAAACTGAAAAAAAAAAAGGTATATATAACAAATAGCACAAAAAGCACATATATTTGCTGTTAATTAGATTATGGCTATACCATATATATTGCACATATGTGATATAAAATGTATTGAAAATTTTATGATAGGTTTATAACCTATCAATACTATCATGTTAAAAAATACTGTTGTGTCAAGTAAGTTGGAATTTGGGAACTGGTATATTTTACTTACTTTTATTTCATATCTGTCTCTTCATCTTGAAATATTTATATAAAATATATATGTGCTTTCTTTTTAGAGTAGTTTGTTATAATATGTGTGAAGAATTTATCACTAAAAATTAAGGGTCTTTGTTTTACATTTAGTTCTTATTTTGCTAAATATGTTAACCATAGAGGCATATTTGCAGTATTGTCTGGAAAGTAGAATCCTGATGTAGCAGTTAATTAATGTTGTAGCACCACAGAAATTTCTTCTCTTCTTTTTTTTTAACCTTTTCTCCTATTCCTAAGATTCTCCTTTTGCACTCCATTGTTAAAATTCTCCATTGTGAGGTGAAGCTAGGTAATAATATATTTCTTTTCCCTTTACTGCTTCTGCTTCTCATAGTGGGTATTTCCTTTAAAATGACTCAGTTTGAGATGATATTACAAAAAAGTTTAAAGCCCATATCTCAGTTGCCCAAGATTAGGAATGTGTGTAGTGAAACTAAGTTATTATAAATTTTATTCCCTAATCCAAACTAATTATTCTTATTTTTGAAGTTTCAGTTTTTTTGTTATTAATATTTATTGTATTTTGCCTTATATTATTGTGAACCATTAACTTGACCCCCATAGTACCTATGAAAGTGTATATGCACTTTGTCTATTTTCAAGTACATGTTCTAAATTGAATTTAGTTCCCTGAAGATAAGGTAAGCGAGTGAACCCTTCAAAATATCTGATTTTTTTTTAATATGGATATGGTGATTTTGTTTGTTTCAGCTTGCTTTTCATTGGGCTGTCAAGTTATGTATTCATTTTTAATTTTATTATCTATTCATAGTTTTCTTCACATGGTTAGATTATTAAAATTTTGTTTCCCTAGTACTCTTTTAATTTGCATGGTAAAAAATCAGATTTGTGTTTCCCTGATGATCAGTGACATTGAGCATCTTTTCATGTGTCTGTTGTCCATCTGTATGTTTTTCTTGGAAAAATGTCCTATTCATGTCTTCTGCCCATTTTTAATTGGATTATTCATCTTTTGGATGTTGAGTTTTATAAGTCATTTATGAAACTTTGGATACTAACCTTTTATCAGATATATCATTTGCAAATATCTTCTCCCATTTCATTGATTGTCTTTTAGTTTTGTTGATTGTTTTCTTAACTGTGTAGAAGCTTTCTTTTTTTGTCATAGCCCCAATAGTTTATTTTTGCTTTTGTTTACCTTGCCTCAGGAGACAATATCTAAAAAAGAAGTTGAAACAGATAATGTCAAAGAGGTTCCTGCCTGTATTCTCCTCTAGGATTTTTATGGTTTCAGGTTTCACATTTAGGTTTTTCATCCATTTTAAATTTATTTTTGTTTTTGTTTATGGTATAGAAAGTGGTCCAGTTTCATTCTTTTGCATATTGCTGTCCAGTTTCCCCACACCATTTATTGAAGAAACTGTCTTTTTCCCATTAGATATTCTTTTCTGTTTTGTTGGAGATTAACTGACCATATAGTTGTGTGTTCATTTCTGGGTTTTCTATTCTGTTCCATTGATCTAGATGTCTTTTTGTGCTAGTCAGAATGGCTAAAATCAATAGCATAAGAAACAGCAGATGTTGGCAAGGATGTGGATGGAGGAGAACCTTCTTGCACTGTTGGTGGGAATGAATACTGGTGCAGCCACTGGAAAACAGTATGGAGGGTCCTCAAAAAGTTAAAAATAGAACTATCCTATGACCCAGCAATTGCACTGTGAGGTATTTACCCAAAGAATACAAAAGTACTAATTCAAAGGGATACATGTACCTTGATGTTTATAGCAGCATTATCTATAATACCTAAATTATGAAAGCAGCCCATGTCCATTGACTGATGAAAGGATAAAGAAAAGGTGGTATACACACACACACTAAAATATTACTCAGCCATAAGAAAGACTGAAATCTTGCCATTTGCAATGACATGGATAGAACTAAAGAGTATATGATACTTAAAATAAGTCAGAGAAAGACAAATACCATATGATTTTACTCATATGTGGTATTTAAGAAACAAAACAAATGAGCAAAGGAGAAAAAAAAAAATGAGGCAAACCAAGAAACAGACTCTTAACTGTAGAGAACAAAATGATGGTTATCAGAGGGGAGGTGCGTGGGGGGGATGGGTTAAATAAGTGATGGGGATTAAGGAGTACACTTGCTATGATGAGTACCAGGTATTATGTGGAAGTGTTGATCTGCTATATTGTACTCCTAAAACTAATATTATACTGTATATTAACTAACTTGAATTTAAATAAAAACTTTTAATGAAAAGAAAAATTAGGGGATCATTGCTCAAGTATTTTATTTTATTTTATTTTATTTTATTTTATTTTATTTTATTTCATTTTATAGAGAAAGAGATCATGAATCAGAGTGGGGCAGAGGAAGAGAGAGAGAGACTCTTAATAGGCTCCATGCCCTTTACGGAGTCCACCACAGGGCTCCATCACACAGCCCTGAGATCCAAATCTGAGCTGAAATCAAGAGTCAGATGCTTAACTGACTGAGCCACCCAGAACTCCTGCTCAATTATTTTAAAATATAAATTGTATTCTCATAAATGTCATTTAGATGCCAGTAAAAAACAGTAAGAACAGTGTCTGTCACTAAGTAGTTACTCAAAAAATTGAATAAATGGATGAAAGAGAGAACTAACAAACGATTCTTATATCCCATCTGTTTAATAATTTTTCTACTTAGGTATTTATAGGGAAAGTTACTATAGTCAAGCATTTGAAAATTACTAATTTAAATTTAAACTTCTTAGTGCTGAAGGCTGATTCTCTGTATGAGCATGCTACATTAAACCTGTTAACTGAATTAAGATGTATCAAGTTAATAGTTATCCAAACTAAGTTGATAGGTTAGGGCCCATTAAGCAGAATTCCATAAAATTGTTACATACATTAAATGAGACTTAATGAGTGTGAAGGGCGTCTGTAGACTGTCAGCTACTTTACAAAGATTAGTCTGCTCCTTAAATAAAAAGTCTTTTATTATTAAAATGAAACCAGTAATACATGTTCAACAATAGTTTTATATGGTAACTATATTGTATGTAGTGTTGGGTATATGCAATGTGTGTTTGGGTATTATGCTGGATTTATAGATTATCAAGATACAGACTAAAGCTTATTCTTGGTAAGGCATCTTTAAGTGTTCCTAAATACTAGAAAGATGCAATTATAAGAAAAATTACAAAGAATTAGTAACTATATAGAATATAATTTTGATAGATCATTATTAGAAAGCAAATTTCTATTTTATTTTATTTTATTATTTTATTTATTTTATTAGTTTAGTTTAGTTTTTCAGTGTTCCAAGATTCATTGTTTATGTACCACGCCCAGTGCTCAATGCAATACGTGCCCTCCTTAATACTCACCCATCCCCCTACCCCCTCCATCCCAAAACCCTCAGTTTGTTTCTCAGAGTCCATAGTCTCTCATGCTTTGTCTCCCCTTCTGATTTACCTCAATTCACATTTCCTTTCCTTCTCCTAATGTCCTCCATGTTTTTTCTATGCTCCACAAGTAAGTGAAACTGTATGATAATTGACTTTGTCTGCTTGACCTATTTCACTCAGCATAATCTCCTCCAGGCCCGTACATGTTGATGCAGAAGTTGGGTATTCATTCTTTCTGATAGAGACCTAATATTCCATTGCATATTTGGACCATATCTTCTTTATCCATTCATCTGTTGAAGGGCATCTTGGCTCTTTCCACAGTTTGGCAATTGTGGCCATAGAAAACAAATTTCTAAGTATCAATGCTGTAATTTAGATGTGACACTTTGGGAGGAATCCTTTTGGATAAAAATACTAGTAATTTGGATTTATTTGTAAAAAATATTGAAAGGCTGAACTTTGAAAGATTAAAGCTTGTCTTTGGAGGTTATTCAAGAACAGGATAGATTTTCTGTTTATTTAAAGTTAGAAATGAGAAGGAAACAAGTAAAATGGTTCATTCGTAAATGAAATGTCTTGGAAAAAGATTCCCATTTTCACATAAGAAAGCATTTGAGTACATTAGTAATATTTGGCTTTTTAATTTTCAGCCAAAAACAATTTACTAAGAAAAACCCAACTTTAAAAAATCACTATGAAATATGTTTCATATTTCTGGAACCTCTGGAAACCTACATACTTTTTTTTCAACTCCTATAAAGAGAGAGAATATGCTTTTTTCTATAAAATTTTCCTTTTTTACTGATGTCATTTTATTGTCCTGTAAATTTGGATAATACAAAGTGCTATGGACTGAGTATTTAATGGAAATATGTCTCTTCAGAGATCATTTGCTGTCTAGACCTCTATATACCAGTCATGAACAGATTATACTTCACTGTTAAGATTACTGTGGTTGCAAGGCAGCATTTTAAAAAGGAAGAGTTTTAAATATTATGCTTGGAGATGGTATGAAGGACAATTAAAATCTGCTATATAATAACATTTTTAATCAAAATACCATTTGTTATATTTTGTTCCTTTTTTAAAATCAATAAATCTATTGCTCATTTATTTTTTTTTAAGAACCTACTTAGAGGGACACCAGGGTGGCTCAGTCAGTTAAGCCGCTGCCTTCAGTTCAGGTCATGATCACAGGGTTCTGGGATCAAGTTTCACATCAGGCTCCCTGCTTAGTAGGGAGCCTGCTTCTCCCTCTTCTTCTGCCCGCTGCTCTGCCTGCTCATTCTCTCTCTCTCTCAAATAAATAAAATCTTTAAAAAAAAGAGAGAGAACCTACTTAGAATTTTTGATAGATAAAGGCAGGAATCTTAACCTTTAGACAAACTGTTGTACATTTAAATGCATACATATAATAATACCTTGTTATTTTAGATTAGACTATTTTGGGAGCCTGGACATAGTTTGCACACTGGTTGAGCAGAAGTGTACTTTTGCTTAATAAATTAATGCTCTACATTTTTGGAAGTATATTTAGTCTTACTGAGGATGTTTTAGTTAAGGTTGCTATAACAAATACAGACTGGATGGTTTAAACAACAGTTCTTTTTTTTTTTTAAAGATTTATTTATTTATTTATTTGAGAGAGAGGCAGTGAGAGAGAGCATGAGCGAGGAGAAGGTCAGAGGGAGAAGCAGACTCCCCGTGGAGCTAGGAGCCTGATGCGGGACTTGATCCTGGGACTCTGGGATCATGACCTGAGCTGAAAGCAGTCGTCCAACCAACTGAGCCACCCAGGCGTCCCTAAACAACAGTTTGAGGCTGAAAGTCGGAGATCAGACTCTGAGCGTTGTTGGGTTCTCAGTAAGGGCCCTTTTCCTGGTTATGTCTTCATATGGCCTTCCTTGGTATGTGCATGCAGAGAGAAAGAGAGACCTCAAGTCTCTTCTTTTTATAAGGGCATTAAATCCCATGATAAGGGACCTACCCTCATGACCTAATTTAACCCTAATCATCTCCCATGGATCCCACACTCAAATACCTTCATACTGAGGATTAGGGTTTCCATATAGGAATTTGTAGAGGGCACAACTATTCAGTTCATAGCAGAAAGAGAAACAAAAACTTTCAAAGAATCACTAAGCAATTTTAATTGCATTCATTTGTGTACAAACAACATGCTATTTACATTGTCTAACATAATTTCTGCTTTGCATTTTTTTAACAGTACAAGGGCTGAAAGAGAGAAACATATAATGGAGGAGTATCAAGCTAACTGGAAAATAATTAGAACTCTTGATTTTAAAGAGTAAGCTAATCTAGGGGCCCCTGGGTGGCTCAGCTGTTAAGCGTCTGCCTTTGGCTTAGGTCATGATCCCACGGTCCTGGGATTGAGCCTCATGTAAGTTGGGCTCCCTGCTCAGAGAGGAGTCTGCTTCTCCCTCTGCCTTTCCTCCTCCACCTGCTTGTGCTCTCCCTCATGCTCATTCTCTCAAATAAATAAATACAATCTTTTAAAAAACGAAGTAAGCTAATTTTAAGTATGATGTATATGTGTTATATATATTCATGTATCTTACTGAATATAAAAATTTAAGATTCCTAAATGACAAGATTACCTGTTTGATTTAAACCAAATAGATGAGATTTGGATAGACTCTTTTTCTTTTTCTTTTTCTTTTCCTAAAATTTTATTTATTTGTCAGAGAGAGAGAGCACAAGCAGGCAGAGTAGCAGGCAGAGGCAAAGAGAGAAGCAGGCTTCCTGCTGGACAAGGAACCTCATGTGGGACTCAATCCCAGGACCCTGGGATCATGACCTGAGCCACACGCAGTGGCTTAACCAACTGAGCCACAGGCGTCCCTAGAATCTTTTTCTACAAAGAGATTATGACCTCTTGATTCAAGATGATTACTTTCTGCCTATTATCTCCATCTTCTTCTAGCTTTCCAGAATATTGTCTGAGAACAGGTTCTAGGGGCATGGCCCAGGCCTACCCCAGTTTGTTAGGTAGTCTTCACAGAGGGAGGAAGTAAATGGCTATAGTGGGTACAATAGATTCCACCTTGAGATGGAATTCCACCTTGTTCAGTAGAGTTCCTTGCGAGTTTTTGTTCAGGACATCCCTGAATAAACAGATAGTTTGCTTGCTCTTTATTTGCACTCTCCATTATGGTAGTCACTAGCCACATGTGGCTATTGAGCACTTGAAATGTGGCTGGTTTGAGATGATTATGTAAGTATAAAGTATACACCAGGTTTTGAAGACTTGGTAGAAAAAAAGAGAGTAGAATAGCTCACTAATAACCTTGGAATTTATTAACATATTGAAATGATAGTATTTTGTAAGTATCATTAAAATTAAACTCATCTTCTCCATGTTTTTATTGTTTTTAATGTGCCTATTAGAAAATTAAAAATCACATATGTGGCTTGCATTTGTGGGCAGCAACTGAGCTATGTGATCATAAATACTATAGTACATATAGGTGTTAAATGACCACAGCAGCTTAATTTGTGTCGCAAAAGCAGTTCAGTTGTGGAGTCCCTCTTGACCGTATTTTCTTTCTTTATATTTTTCTCCCATTCAGCCTCAATTTAGACACTAAGCCATTAGTGTCCCAGCATAAAATCTTTTTTCTTTTTAAATTTTTCATTTTTAAAAATATTTTTTTATAAACATATAATGTGTTTTTATCCCCAGGGGTACAGGTCTGTGAATCGCCAAGTTTACACACTTCACAGCACTCACCATAGCACATACTCTCCCCAATGTCCATAACCCGACCACCCTCTCCCGACCCTCTTTCCCCCAGCAACCCACAAAACCCTTGTTTTGTGAAATTAAGAGTAACTTATGGTTTGTCTCCCTCCTGATCCTATCTTGTTTCATTTATTCTTCTCCTACCCCCTAACCCCCCCATGTTGCATCTCCACTTCCTCATATCAGGGAGATCATATGATAGTTATCGTTCTCCGATTGACTTATTTCACTAAGCGTAATACTCTCTAATTCCATCCACATCGTCGCAAATGGCAAGATTTCGTTTCTTTTGATGGCTGCATAGTATTCCATTGTGTATATATACACATCTTCTTTATCCATTCATCTGTTGATGGACATATAGGTTCTTATACATAGTTTGGCTATTGTGGACATTGCTCCTATAAACATTCAGGTGCACGTGCCCCTTCAGATCACTACGTTTGTATCTTTAGGGTAAATACCCAGTAGTGCAATTGCTGGGTCATAGGGTAGTTCTATTTTCAACTTTTTGAGGAACTTCCACGCTGTTTTCCAGAGTGGTTGCACCAGCTTGCATTCCCACCAATAGTGTAAAGTATAAAGTATGCAAGTACTTTATACTTTATACTGCCGCATCCTCGCCAGCATCTGTCATTTCCTGACTTGTTAATTCTAGCCATTCTGACTGGTGTGAGGTGATATCTCATTGTGGTTTTGATTTGTATTTCCCTGATGCCGAGTGATGTGGAGCACTTCTTCATGTGTCTGTTGGCCATCTGGATGTCTTCTTTGCAGAAATGTCCATTCATGTCTTCTTCCCATTTCTTGATTGGATTACTTATTCTTCAGGTGTTGAGTTTGCTAAGTTCTTTATAGATTTTGGACCTAGCCACTTTATCTGATTGTCGTTTACAAATATCTTCTCCCATTCTGTCAGTTGTCTTTTTGTTTTCTTAACTGTTTCCTTTGCTATGCAAAAGCTTTTGATCTTGATGAAATCCCAAAAGTTCATTTTTGCTCTTGCTTCCCTTGCCTTTGGTGATGTTCCTAGGAAGATGTTGCTGCGTCTGAGGTCGAAGAGGTTGATGCCTATGTTGTCCTCAAGGATTTTGATGGATTCCTTTCTCACATTGAGGTCCTTCATCCATTTTGAGTCTATTTTCACGTGTGGTGTAAGGAAATGCTACAATTTCATTTTTCTGCATGTGGCCGTCCAGTTTTCCCAACACCATTTGTTGCAGAGGCTGTCTTTTTTCCATTGGACATTCTTTCCTGCTTTGTCAAAGATTAGTTGACCATAGAGTTGAGGGTCTATTTCTGGGCTCTCTATTCTGTTCCATTGATCTATTCGTCTGTTTTTGTGCCAGTACCATGCTGTCTTGATGATGACAGTTTTGTAATAGAGCTTGAAGTCCGGAATTGTGATGCCACCAACTTTGGCTTTCGTTTTCAATATTCCATTGGCTATTGGAGGTCTTTTCTGGTTCCATATAAATTTTAGGATTATTTGTTCCATTTCTTTGAAAAAAATGGGTGGGATTTTGATAGGGATTGCATTAAATGTATAGATTGCTTTAGGTAGCATAGACATTTTCACAGTATTTGTTCTTCCAATCCATGAGCATGGAACATTTTTCCATTTCTTTGTGTCTTCCTCATTTTCTTTCATGAGTACTTTATAGTTTTCTGAGTATAGATTCTTAGCCTTTTTGGTTAGGTTTATTCCTAGGTATCTTATAGTTTTGGGTGCAATTGTAAATGGGATTGGCTCCTTAATTTCTCTTTCTTCTGTCTTGGTGTTGATGTAGAGAAATGCAACTGATTTCTGTGCATTGATTTTATATCCTGACACTTTACTAAATTCCTGTACAAGTTCTAGCAGTTTTGGAGTAGAGCCTTTTGGGTTTTCCACATATGGTATCATATTATCTGCGAAGAGTGATAGTTTGACTTCTTCTTTGCCGATTTGGATGCCTTTCATTTCTTTTTGTTGTCTGATTGCTGAGGCTAGGACTTCTAGTACTATGTTGAATAGCAATGGTGATAATGGACATCCCTTCCATGTTCCTGACCTTAGCGGAAAAGCTTTCAGTTTTTCTCCATTGAGAATGATATTTGTGGTGGGTTTTTCATAGATGGCTTTGATAATATTGAGGTATGTGCCCTCTACCCCTACACTTTGAAGAGTTTAGATCAGGAAGGGATGCTGTACTTTGCCAAATGCTTTTTCAGCATCTATTGAGAGTATCATATGGTTCTTGTTCTTTCTTTTATTAATATGTTGTATCCCATTGATTGATTTGCGGATGTTGAACCAACCTTGCAGCCCTGGAATAAATCCCACTTGGTCTTGGTGAATAATCCTTTTAATGTACTGTTGAATCCTATTGGCTAGTATTTTGGTGAGAATTTTCACATCTGTGTTCATCAAGGATATTGGTCTATAAGCTCTCTTTTTTGATGGGATCCTTGTCTGGTTTTGGGATCAAGGTGATGCTGGCCTCATAAAATGAGTTTTCCTTCCATTTCTATTTTTTGGAACAGTTTCAGGAGAATTAGTTTTTCTTTAAATGTTTGGTAGAATTCCCCTGGGAAGCCGTCTAGCCCTGGGCTTTTGTTTGTTTGGACATTTTTGATGACTCTTTCAATCTCCTTACTGGTTATGGGTCTGTTCAGGTTTTCTCTTTCTTCCTGGTTCAGTTGTGGTAGATTATATGTCTCTAGAAATGCATCCATTTCTTCTAGATTGTCAAATTTGTTGGCCTAGAGATGCTCATAGTATGTTCTTATAATTGTTTTGTATTTCATTTTTTTTATTTTAAAGATTTTATTTATTTATTTGACAGATAGAGATCACAAGTAGGCAGAGAGGCAGCCAGAGAGAGAGAGAGGAGGAAGCATGCTCCCTTCCGAGCAGAGAGCCCGATGCGGGACTCGATCCCAGGACCCTGAGATCATGACCTGAGCCGAAGGCAGCGGCTTAACCCACTGAGCCACCCAGGCGCCCATTGTTTTGTATTTCTGTGGTGTTGGTTGTGATCTCTCCTCTTTCATTCATGATTTTATTTATTTGGGTCCTTTCTCTTTTATTTTTGATAAGTCTGGCCAGAGGTTTATCAATCTTACTAATTCTTTCGAAGATCCAGCTCCTAGTTTCGTTGATTTGTTCTATTGGGTATTTTTGTTTGTTTGTTTGTTTCTGTTTCATTGATTTCTGCTCTGATCTTTATGATTTCTCTTCTCCTGCTGGTTTAGGGTTTCATTCTTGTTCTTTCTCTAGCTCCTTTAGGTGTAGGGTTAGGTTGTGTACTTGAGACCTTTCTTGTTTCTTGAGAATGGCTTGTACCGCCATATATTTTCCTCTCAGGACTGCCTTTGCTGTGTCCCACAGATTTTTAGCCATTGTGTTTTCATCATCATTTATTTCCATGAATTTTTTCAATTCTTCTTTAATTTCCTGGTTGACCCATTCGTTCTTTTCAAGGATGCTGTTTAGTATTTGGGTTCTTTCCAAATTTCCTCTTGCGATTGAGTTCTAGCTTAGAGCATTGTGGTCTTAAAATATGCAGGGAATGATCCCAATCTTTTGATACTGGTTGAGACCTGATTTAGGACCCAGGATGTGATCTATTCTGGAGAATGTTCCATGTGCACTAGAGAAGAATGTGTATTCTGTTGCTTTGGGATGAAATGTTCTGAATATATCTGTGATGTCAATCTGGTCCATTGTGTCATTTAAGGCCTTTATTTCCTTGTTGATCTTTTGCTTGGATGATCTGTCCATTTCAGTGAGGGGTGTGTTAAAGTCCCCTACTATTATTGTATTATTATTGATATGTTTCTTTGATTTTGTTATTAATTAGTTTATATCGTTGGCTGCTCCCACGTTAGGGGCATAGATATTTAAAATTGTTAGATCTTGTTGGACAGATCCTTTGAGTATGGAGGTTCTTCGGGTCTGAAATGAGTTTCTTGTAGGCAACATATAGATGGGTTTCGTTTTTTTATCCATTCTGAAACCCTGTGTCTTTTGATTGGGGCATTTAGCCCATTAACATTCAGGGTAACTATTGAGAGATATGAATTTAGTGCCATTGTATGGCCTGTAAGTTGACTGTTAACTGTATATTGTCTTTGTTCCTTTCTGATCTACTACTTTTAGGCTCTGTCTTTGCTTAGAGGACCCCTTTCAATATTTCCTGTAGAGCTGGTTTGGTGTTTGCAAATTCATTCAGTTTTTGTTTGTCCTGGAAGCTTTTAATCTCTC
Organism: Mustela putorius furo; assembly: GCF_011764305.1. Classification (NCBI taxonomy): domain Eukaryota; kingdom Metazoa; phylum Chordata; class Mammalia; order Carnivora; family Mustelidae; genus Mustela; species Mustela putorius. The sequence continues at coordinate 1,197,498 of NW_025421301.1, forward strand.
CTTCTATTTTCAATGATAGCCTAGCTGGATATAGTATTCTTGTCTGCATGTTTTTCTTGTTTAGTGCTCTGAATATATCATGCCAGTTCTTTCTGGCCTGCCAGGTCTCTGTGGATAAGTCTGCTGCCAATCTGATGTATTTACCATTGTATGTTACAGACTTCTTTTCCTGGGCTGCTTTCAGGATTTTCTCTTTGTCGCTAAGACTTGTAAATTTTACTATTAGGTGACAGGTGTGGACCTATTCATTGCTTTTGTGGGGGGTTCTCTGCACCTCCTGGATTTTGATGCTTGTTCCCTTTGCCATATCTGGGAAGTTCTCTCCAATATACCTTCTGCTCCCCTCTCTCTTTCTTCTTCTTCTGTAATTCCAATTATTCTATTGTTGTTTCGTCTTATGGTGTCACTTATCTCTCAAGTTTTCCCCTTGTGGTCCAGTAGCTGTTTGTCTGTCTTTTGCTCAGCTTCTTTATTCTCTGTCATTTGGTCTTCTATATCACTAATTCTTTCTTCTGCCTCATTTATCCTAGCAGTAAGAGCTTCCAATTTTGATTGTACCGCATTAATAGGTGTTTTGATTTCAACCTGGTTAGATTTTAGTTCTTTTATTTTTCCAGAAAGGGCTTTTATCTCTCCAGAGAGAGTTTCTCTAATATCTTCCATGCCTTTTTCGAGCCTGGTTAGAACCTTGAGAATCGTCATTCTGAACTCTAGATCTGGCATATTACTAATATTACCAATGTCTGTATTGATTAGGTCCCTAGCCTTCAGTACTGCCTCTTGTTCTTTTTTTTTTTTGTGGTGAGTTTTTCCACCTTGTCATTTTGTCCAGGTAAGAGTATATGAAGGAGCAAATAAAATACTAAAAGGGTGGCAAGGACCCCAGGAAAATGTGCTTTAACCAAATCAGAAGAGACCCCAAATTTTGGGAGGGAGAAAGGAGATAAAAAGAAGTTCAGAAAAAAAAAATTAAAAAAAGAAAACAAATAAAGAAAAAATATAAAAACAAAAAAATATATATTAGATAAACTAGTTAAGAAACGTTAAAAAAGAAAAGGGTAAAAGTTAAAAAAAATTCAGCAGAAGAAAAAAAAATTAAATTAAAAAAATTAGATTAACCACAAGACTAAAGAATCATGGGGAGAAAGCCATGAGTTCCGTGCTTTGCTTTTTCCTCGTCTGGAATTCTGCTGCTCTCCTTGGTAGGAGTACGTGGTCTTGGCTGGATTTCTTGTTGATCTTCTAGGGAGGGGCCTGTTGTAGTGATTCTCAGGTGTCTTTTCCCGAGGTAGAATTGCACCGCCCTTACCCAGGGCCTGGCTAAGTAATCCGCTCTGGTTTGCTTTTGGGAGCTTTTGTTCCCTGAACTCTTTCCGCAGAGTTCCGGAGGACGGGAATGAAAATGGCGGCCTCCTAGTCTTTGGCCCAGACGAGCAGAGAGCTCGGGGCCCCACCCCTCAGTTCACCCTCAGAGAATAGCGCCCAATAACTCCCATCTCCCTGGCCTCCAGCTGCACTCCGAGCTCACCCAGGCTGCGACCCGTTCAAGGTTACCCCTAGCTGAGAGCTCACTCCTCAGCTCTGTCTCTATCGCCGGCTTCCCCCGTTCTAATACCTGCAAGCTCTGCGACACTCAGACACCCCCGATCCTTCTGTGACCCTGCGGGACCTGGTGCCACACCGACCCCGTGTGGGCTTCACCCCGGTTTAGTCTCTGGAGCGACTTTTAAAAGTCCTGATTTTATGCTCCGTTGCTCCGCCACTCGCGGGGAGCCGGCCCCTCCCCCTCAGTCTGTCTTCCCGTCGCTTTGGATTCATTTCTTTGGTAGTCCTACCTTTCAGAAAGTGGTTGTTTTTCTGTTTCTAGAATTGCTGTTCTTCTTCTCTTCAATCTCCCGTCGGATTTTTAGGTGTTTGCAATGGTTTGATAAGCTATCTAGCTGATCTCCTGCTACCTAAGGTAGTCTCACTCAGCCTGCTACTTCTCCACCATCTTTCTCTTCTCCTCCCATAGCATCTTTTTTTTCCCTAATCTTCATAGTATTTTAAGATAAATATTTATAAATTAAGATTTCGTCATCCTTCTTCCAGAAGTCACAGACATTAGCAATTCATTCACTGAATGAATATAAATAATTTAATACTTTGTGTTTTGAAGAAGTGAAAACTATGGCCTTGGCCACTTTTCAGGTTCCTCTTTTCTCAGAGGAAGGCTTACGCCTGCTTGGTATTATTGCCAGAATCTGAAGCTTATTATTTAGCATAAAATACCATCCCTTTTCCTCCTGGAAAACACATACAACAACCGGGAAAATAAATGAAACTGCATTAATTCCATTTTTACTCAAATAAGAAGATAGACTTTTCTGTCTTCAGAAATCTTCAAAATATGTCTTGGGAAATGTTCAAATTCCCAAGTATTGCCAGAAGTGGCTGCAATCCAGTAGATCCATGGATGGAGCAGCACTCAGGGGTCATGAAGCTGCTGGAGAACAACTGAAGGGCCAGAATGGTAATACTTCAATTAGTGCCAGCACCAGGGAACTATGTAAAGTTCAGCCCCAGGCCCTACAGTCTGGAAGCGTGAGCTGGAGCCTCTATGCCCAAAGCTGAGATCTGATATTGGGCATTAGCTGCCAGGGCAAGGAGGAGTGAGGAGAATGTCTAACAGCAGCGAATGTCAGCATGCAAACAAAACCACACAATTTTAACTTCAGGGTTGTCACCCTGGAAAGCAGAGCTGTTGTTATCCTTGGGACAGTGGTCAGTGAGGTAGCCAGGTATAACCAGGGGCACCTGTGCTAGTGGCGGAAGCCCTCCAGGATCCAGCGAGGCAAAAAAGAAATTTGAAAGAAAGTTTGTCACTGTGGCCTGGAAGAGAGAGCCCTTGGACTTCCAAGTATTAAAGGCTGAGTTTTCTCCCAACCCTGCATTCACTGGAACCTCCTACCTGGTCTGGGAAAACCTGAGCTCTTCAACCTAAATTACAAAATGTACTGATACGGCATCAAATAAAATAACTTCTGGGAAAAGAAAAGAAAAAACATGAAAACCAGAAACAAAAACACTGGCAGATAAAAATCTTACCTCGTGCTCTGCTTTGCACTGAGTCCATTGGTCCTTCTGTGTATTTAGCTTATTACATTGATGGAGGGAGTTTGATTTTTCTGTGTCTTTCACTAGAAAATAATGTTCTTGAGGGTAGAGTCTACCATAAAACATAGAACCTGTGGCTTTAAAGACCTTTTGTACTTTGAAGAGGGTAAATGCTATAGGTAATAGCGTTTGTCATGATTTGGAAAACCATTGCCATCAAGGTCTCTCTAAATTAGAAAAAAAGTGATATCAGCTAGGAATTGACCTAGTTTGTATTCCCATATTTCAGAGAACTGTATTCTGAGAAATAGTTCTTACCAGAAGAATAAAACCCCCAAGACTTCTGCTCTAAGAAGTCACAAAGAGCTCACTGCAATGATTTTCTTAATTCTCTTATGGAATCACTCTGTATAGATCTATCTCTGCTTAAACCAAATAGCCAAATGATAGTTGTTCCCTGAAATGTGATTTATTCTTTTCTAGCAAAGTCAATCAACACCTTAATGAAGTATAAAGATAGCAGATACAAGATGGATCTGTTGTAACTTATATATCCTATATGTCAAGTGTAATTCCTTTTTCTTTTACCCCATAGCTATGGCTACTTGGTGTTTTTTGTTTTTTGGGTTTTTTTTTTAAAGATTTTATTTATTTGTCAGAGAGAGAGAGAGAGAGAGAGAGAGAGAGAGAGAGCACAGGCAGACAGAGTGGCAGGCAGAGTCAGAGGGAGAAGCAGGCTCCCTGCTGAGCATGGAGCCTGATGTGGGACTCGATCCCATGACACTGGGATCATGACCTGAACCGAAGGCAGCTGCTTAACCAACTGAGCCATCCAGGTGTCCCAGGCTACTTGGTGTTTTAAAAATATTTTCATTGGTCATAAATTTGACAGAATGAAAAAAAGATACAATTCAAACTTTTAGTTTGAATCTAGTTAATATGACCCCCGGGTTCTCCTTTTCTTTTTTTTTTTTCTTTTTTTAAGATTTTATATATTTGTTTGATACAGAGATATCACAAGTAGGCAGACAGCAGGCAGAGAGAGGGGGGGCGGAACAGGCTTCCTGCCAGGCAGAGAGCCCGATGTGGGGCTCAATCCCAGGACCCTGAGATATGACCTGAGCCAAAGGCAGAGGCTTTAACACACTGAGCCACCTAGGCGCCCCGGTTCTTCTTTTTCTAAATGGATTTCATCCCAGCAAATTTTGTGAGGAAGAGGAATAACAGAGATAATACCTATACTGTTTGTGGAGAACATTCTCTTTCTTTCTCTTGCTGATTATAATTGTATCATTTGTGAGAGCAAACATAAGAAAGAAAGATGGTATGATACTGTGGACTTTGGCTGGTATATTAGTAGCAAGATGGTTTGGTAACACTTGTCATCTGATTCCTCATATAGTATTTATCTCTTCAAGTCAGGAGTTAAGAAGTCTTTAAGGATTGCATTCTTATCCTGGTGTTTTTTCTCTTTGGCGAAGGCCTACTGTGCTACTGGAACTTTTTATATATTCAGTTTTCACACATTTTAATGGAGCATCATTAATTTCTAGATATATTTAAAAATTTGTGGAAATTTTATTTCCATGGAATAATATCCACTAAAAAACTAAATCCCTCTGCTTATTCTTTAAGATAAATTGTAACTGAAAAAATGAAAAATTGAGTCTTAGAGAGCAGAAGATTTGTTCTCGTGGGCAGTTTGCAAATGCGAAATAGCAAAGTTTTATGAGGAAAAAAGTGTTTGTTGTAAAATGTGTTTCTTGATCACATGAAATGCTGGGAAGTCAACTATACTTCTCAGTCCCCTATGATTTTTTCCATTCTCAAAACATCCATTGTGAAATGATTCGTAAAAATACAGCCTTGATGTATGGGCTCAACCATAGTCTTTCTGCCTTGTTTGAGGATCTTTAGACAACATTTCCATCATAATTACTTTTGAGGTAGATTTTTTCTTTTTTTACTTCATTTAATCATAATTTGGAATTGTTTTCTGTGTAACATCCCATTTCTTGATACAGCAAGTGTTTTATTATAGCGTAAATCATCCACGGATTAACTTAAATCTGTTAGTTTTAGAGGATTCAGGGAGAGAAAATAAATTTGGAATCACATTTGCTTAAAAATGATCCCTTTAGTACCTAAGCTAGTATACATGTCTTACTACTTTATTTTACAGATGCATTGTTTGTATATGTATATAATTTATATTTATTATATGTCACATTATATGTACCACACCTTTATTTCCATTATTGAAGTAATTATGCACCATCTCTTCAAAGGAATCTTGAAATTAACACACTTGACCGTTTATCCCCCTTTATCCTGGTAATTGAAAAAGGAATTGTCCCATCCAACTAAAAATTTAGCTAAATTTCTTAATCTTAGAATCTTTTGTTTGATAATATTAAGATCAAGTTCTGAATTTTGCTGGGGGGCTATGAGCTTAACTGCAAGGAACAGTTAGTACTTTTTCAATAAAGCCATTGTCATTTTCTTCTTCACTAATGAGTATTTTACCCTAATAAAATTAAGACAAGAATGATGGATTCCCTATCATTTACTTACATTCTTTTAATGTGAGGGAAGCTCTTTTTTTTTTTTTTTTTAAAGATTTTATTTATTTATCTGTCAGAGAGAGAGCAAGCGAGAGCGAGGACAGGCAGACAGAGTGGAAGGCAGAGTCAGAGGGAGAAGCAGGCTCCCTGCGGAGCAAGGAGCCCGATGTGGGACTCGATCCCAGGACGCTGGGATCATGACCTGAGCCGAAGGCAGCTGCTTAACCAACTGAGCCACCCAGGTGTCCCGAGGGAAGCTCTTATAGAGCATATTTATTTTAATATGAAATTAACTTGTTCAAAGTTACTTTGTGCCTCATGTGTGGCACTTCCTGTAAGTTCCAGGTAGAGATAGAGGCACCAACTTTAAGGACCCCAAGCAATTTGGCTGAGTTTGAAGCATTGAATAGTTAGCCTTTCCATTTTCTTACCCCTCTACCTCTTGTCATAGATTGAAAGCTCAAGTATAATATTTTTCATTATCTTTCATGGAGAACATATTACTTTGAGATGAAAGCTCAGAACGATGATCCCGGTCGCTACCAAACTAAGCTTTCATTTTCTCATAAGTAAAATGAAGTGAATACTAATTATAAGCTACCTCATAGAGTTACAGTGAAGTTTAATTAATGCAAGTTAATTAACACTGTGTCTGATATATATACTAAACCTTGGGCTTTAGTATAATAATTAGTATGATTGATTTTACAAATGTCTATTGAATAACTTACTGGATACCTAGAACTGTGATAAACCCTGTGAGGGCTATAGAAGAAATATTACATACCATTTTCCCATAGGGAATTACAATGTAGTTGTGATAAAACAGGCATGTGAGGATATAAGAGCAGTCTGGTTGTGACATCTGTGACCCCAGTGTTGGCTGGGGTTGATTAAGCTGATGTGACTGGCAAGGCGGGTAGTTCCCTTTATCCCTCACTGCTTCCGTGAGCATTTTTCCCTAAGCTGCATGCTTGGTCAGGCTTGCTTGGTCAGAGAGGACCTTTCTTCAGTCAGTGGTCTATGAGTTCCCTCAAAGTCCATTTGTAGGAGAAGATAGGGTAGCCAGGCTTCCAAGACTCCTGACTATCCAAATGAGGTGCTGCATGCGTCAGTCTGCCTTTCTTGAAAAACAAGAAAAACAAAATGAAAAAACACGAAGCAATGGTGAACTATATATGACAAGATATAAATAAGGATCAGACTGTGTAGCCCAGGTTGTTGATGCTACACAAGAATTCAGAGCAGTAGAAAATCAGTGAGGTGGGACAATGAAAACAAGCCTCGCACAGGAGATGGCACTGGAGCTCTGTCTGGGAAAATGGCTACTGCTAGAGAAAAAGGATATTCCAGGTTAATATGACAAGGGCCCATTCACAAGACAGTGAAGAAGCAGAATTGATGAAAACAGAGGCCTCCAGTTGCCGATGATAAGGAAATGAGAAAGTAAGATCTAAATTCTTGTCTTAGATTTTAAGCATCTTAAGAGCAGTTTTATATTGAAACGTTCAGCACTTCCCTTTTACACATCTAACTCTATAGACCTGTTCCTACCACGTTTTCATATGAATGCTGACATGTCACTTTCTCTGAGGCAAGACATTTTAAGTTTCAAGTTGTTTCTGCACTTTTATTACTGCAAGAGGACTTCTTGTCAGTGTAATTCATTGTGTTTTCTTGATGATGCAGTCAACATTGATTTTCGTTCTTTATTCCTACCTCTGTTGTATTTTGTTGTTGTTATTGTTATGATGGTTCAGTTTCCATAATTTATTTCTGCTAAATACCCTTTTGGGAAATAGCAGTGGAAGAAGAGTTATGAAATATTAACAAAATGGGAAGAAAAGTTAAGCTAAGATGTTAAATATTCCTCTAAAGAAATTATAAATTAGTATAGTAAATCTTAAAATTTGTCCCTGTGTAAAGGGATTCTTTCCTTTCCTTGTGTTCTTAATACCTGGCAACTCTGCCCTCCCTTCCCTGAAAGTTGTATGAAGAATCAGTAGCTTAAACTGAACCATCATATTTGTGTTCAGTTATTTGTAGCAACATACACTAATCCATCAAATTTCTATCTCATTTCAAACTGTTATTACACATAGGAAATTGCTTCTGTAATCGTGTTTTTCATAGCCCATAATGGTTATAATTGGAAGTCCTGTGCTCTTCGTATTTTATAAGTAGCTACCTACTTTGAGTTTCACTTCCATGTCAGACTTCTTTTAAGGTTAAAACTTTCAGTATATACAAATTTGGTAAGTACTTTATAAGCAACATTGGTAGGTAGTTTATAAACAACATTATGTGTACTGTAAGAAAAAAATGAAGCAAAATATTTTGGATGATTTTAGTTTGGGCAATAGCAGATAGATAGAATCTAATCTGCCATATTTCTTCAGGTTGTCTTCACTACTGTGCTCATAATCTTTTGAGTACCTCTCTAATGAATGACAGACTGTTGAAATTTAACTTAAGTGCTTCTGAAGTAGTTAAATTCCCTCAGTATATGTGCACATTTAGATTTTAATTTTGTTGTGCTTTGTATACACATGGAATTATTTAGCCTTATTTTATTTGCCATACAAAATTATATTTTACCTTGTAAAATAGTTGAAATGTGCTTGCCATTTTCAAGTATGAGAGTAGAATTCCATTTAAAAACAGTACTAGTCGAGGGGCGCTTGGGTTGCTCATTGGGTTAAGCCTCTGCCTTTGGCTCAGGTCATGGTCTCAGGGTCCTGGGATCAAGCCCCACATCGGGGGAGAGCCTGCTTCTCCCTCTCTCTCTGCCTGCCTCTCTGCCTACTTGCGATCTCTCTCTCTGTCAAATAAATAAATAAAATCTTAAAAAAGAAAACAAAAACAGTACTAGTCGAAAGCTTCCAACTTGCTGCTTGGAACCATTTAAATTACAGAGCCCTTTTTCTTATATGATATCTGACAGGAAATCCGTCAGTGCTGTTTCTCATTTATTGTAATTTCTTGTATCTATCTCTAGATTATATATATAATAAATCTACAGTGTCTTTTTTTTTTATTAGCTATGTGTTTTATTTGATGGTAAAGATTGCTATTGTTATAAGCATAGTACTTGGTAAAATACAATGTAAAGATAGCTCCACTTCCTTGTAAAATTAATCTGATCTCAGAAGCAAAACATTGCTTTATTTCATTTATCCATCCAGAACAGGTTTACTCCCAAAAAGGGCATTTCAGTGCATTGATGACACACTCAGTGTTCATATTGATTCTAATGCCTCTTGGCTGCTGCTGCTGCTGCTGCTGCTGCCTTGCTCCTCTTAATTTTTTCTTTTTTTTGAGTCAAGGAATATTAATAGATTAAAAAACTTCTTGGCTAGTCTTCTTTTATTTTTGGTGTCCCTTAGGTTTTACTGACTTCATTTTCTTTCTCTACTCTCATTCTTCCCATTCCCATCCCAATAGTTCACATATAATCAGTTCAGACTCCTGAAACAGTTCTAGTCTTAGAAAGAAGCTTTTTTAAAACCTGTTTTTGGGGGCGCCTGGGTGGCTCAGTGGTTTAAGCCTCTGCCTTCAGCTCAGGTCGTGATCTCAGGGTCCTGGGATCGAGCCCCACATTGGGCTCTCTGCTCAGCAGGGAGCCTGCTTCCCCCTCTCTCTCTGCCTGCCTCTCTGCCTACTTGTGATCTCTCTCTGTCTATCAAATAAATAAATTAATTAATTAAAAAAAAAAAAACCTGTTTTTGCGTATCACCTGGTAGAAAGTGAAAGGAAGCTCAGAACTTGCGAGTTTCTAATAATAACCAAACTTTAGGAAATGAAGTATAATATTTAATTTTGACCTTAGAAATAAATTAACTTGGGTCCCACTAGCCATTATCAGAATATTTACAAAATAATTTATGCTGATTATTATGCCACAGATAGTTCCAGATGTTTTAGTTCCAGCTAAGGCTGTAATACAGCAAGCAACATTTTTAAAATTTGCATGAATACCTCAGGTTTATTTTTCTAAAATTAAATTAAAGATTTTTAGGAAGCTGTTAAGCTTCTTCATTATTTCTATTATGCTTTATCTGTCATCTCATTTGTAGGAATCCTACTTTAAAATTCCCTAAGTCTAGGTAGTCTTTATCTTGTTTAGATCATTTTAGAACTTCAGCTGTCGGTTTTGGTTTTGCATATCAAAATATTTTATAGCAAAGTGATATTTAAATTAGCTTTATATCCATCCATTTACAAATCTGTGTTACATTTTTCAAATATTTTTTAGACTACCTTACTATCAATGATTAGTTCTTCCCCAAGGAGGTGTGTGTTATTTTCTTTTTGTTTTGTTTTTTCTTCCTTTTTTTACTTTTTGTTTTTTACTTACTGAGCAACTCTTGATCACATCTACTTTGTGTCAGGCACTGTACTAGAAGCTTGAGATTGCAATATAAAATTGTCTATGATGACATTTCATGGTGTTTGGTAGGAGAGTCTTAAAATATGGAAATTCCTTATTACTGATTCCAGTGTTGAGTCATAGTGCATCCAAAAGAAATTCCCTAAAAACCAGCATATGGGTTTCCACTTAACATTCAAGCTTCTACTTTCAGCGTTTAAATCTTTAGTATTGAGATTACCATAATATCTCTTTCATATGGGTCTGTAGTAGGATTTACCAATTTATCTTCATTTCCTGTAGTTTAATTACTTCAAACCTGCTGCCTCTTAAAGGCTATGAGCTCCTGGGGGTGGGGATTATCTTTATATCTTTGGTACCTGGCCCAAAGTCTGGCATATATAATAAATGAGTCAGTTTTCATAAAGAGGGAGAAAGAAGATGGGGGAGAGCCAAGATGAATATAAGTTTGACTTAATCTTCCTCCCTTGTTGTTACCTTTCCTCCCCTACTTCTCTTTTTAAGTAGGTCATGTTGATTTGAAGAGATGCTCTGCACATCTGAGGAGGTGGGATAGAGTTTTGCGAGGCCCAAATTGATTCTGTTATGTAGAATTGATCAAGTTGTGGAGAATTCATTATCTTTAACCAAACTTCTTAATTATTAAAACAATGCCCATACAGCATGAAAGTTAAGAACAAAGAACCAGAGAAGGATAATTTTGATTCCTAGATTCCTAGTTCTTCTATCTCTTACAAGCTGTGTGCCCTTAGGCAAATTAGTTATTTCTCTTAGCTTCCGTATCTATTAAGTGGGGATAATAATGGTACCTAACTCTTGAGGTTCTTTAACAAGATTAAATGAGAATCCTAAATTAAAATTAATACTAGGGAGAAAACCAGTGTAATGTAAAATTAAGCTTAGTCCATGACCTTGTTTATTGATGTTATTAGTGAATAACTATTATTACCACTGCTTTTGTAATTATTAGTACTAGTTTATAATGATATATCATTACATATGTATGTGTGTACACGCACGTGCAAATACACACATATGCGTTTGACCTTTGAACGTCGCAGAGTTTGGGGCACCAACTCCTCATGCAGTTAGAATTCTGGTATGACTTTGACCCCCACCAAAACTACTAGTAGCTTACTGTTGCCTGGAAGCCTTACTGATAACATAAACAGCTGACTGATACATATTTTGTATGTACTGGGTTATTACAATAAAGTAAGCCAGAAGAAAGAAAATGTTACTAAGAAAATCGTAAGAAAGAGAAAATTCATTACTGTATTTATCAGAAAAAATTGGCATGTCAGTGGATCCATCCAGTTCACACTCGTGTTGTTCAGGGGTCAACTGTGCATACATCCTTAGGCCTGCTGTTTACAGTATCTCATTTCCGATCTAACTACTTGGGAAATTTAATTAGTCATCACAAGATCGCTTTGTAACTATGTGATCAAAGAAAGAGGGTTAGGTGATCCTAAACTATATCATTCAGGCTGTAATAGAGCTCGGAAAGTCAGGTTTTTTGTGTTAGTATATACTTTTCTAGCATCCACATAACTCATTTTTGGTAATTATGGCAGTATCTTTCTTCCCTTCTGACCATCTGCCTCTCTTTTTCTCCCTCTTTCATACATGCAGACATGTATGTAGCATATAAATTTTGGCAGATTTATATATATATATTTTAAAGATTTTATTTATTTATTTGACAGAGAAGATCACAAGTAGACGGAGAGGCAGGCAGAGAGAGAGAGATAGAGGGAAGCAGGCTCCCTGCTGAGCAGAGAGCCTGATGTGGGACTCGATCCCAGGACCCTGGGATCATGACCTGAGCCGAAAGCAGAGGCTTTAGCCCACTGAGCCACCCAGGCGCCCCTTCATTTCTTTTTTAAGGCCAGATAATAATTCCATGGTATGTATGTACCACATTTTGTTTATCAATTTTTGATGGGCATATGGATTGTTCCTACCTTTTTTGGCTATTGTGAATAATGCTGCCATGAACATTGATGCACAAAGAAATGGGTTTTTTTAAAATGCATCTACCATACCATTTAAGTCATTCTGAAAGCCTGGTTAGTTTGAGAAGAAGATAACATGATATGACTGTCTATCATGTTTTTGCTGAGCATATTCTAAAGTTGTAATAACCATAACCTGCTTCCAAGAATTCACAGCAATCACTTAATAGAATGGGAAAAATGAATGGAAAAATATTGTGATTATTAAATAGCCGCCATCTCATTTTTCAGGAATAGTCAAATTAGCCTAGCCATAAGGATATGAAGGTCTATAAGTCATTTACAAAATGTGGTCCTAGTCAGGTAGGTAGCATTTAATTTATATTAACATGTTTTTTTCTTATTTGTTTTTTAAGTAGGCTCCACCCTCAGCATGGAGCACAATGTGGGACTTGAATTCATGACCCTGAGATCAAGACATGAGTTGAGATCAAGAGTCAGGCGTTTTAACTGACTGAGCCACCCAGGTGGCCCTATATTAATGTTTTACAGAATGTTAGAATTACCATGCTTTATAACATTGATGGCAGTACCCAGTGAAAATGTCTTTCTTAGGGACATTTCATGATTTTCTGTTATCGGCACATGAGATTCTGGAACTTTGTCTTGAATACTTGATTATAGTTGTTACATTATTGAGGTTGAACTATCTCACACATTATGTTAGCTTTTAATTGTTAGTTGATCAAAGATATTTCAAGGATAAATATTGTCACTTGTAAGCAAAATAATTGACATGCAATTCAGCATACTAGACAGTCACTTTTACATTTGGAAGTAATTTTTAAAGACTTTTAGTATTATATCATTATATCTGTTTGGAATAGATATCAAAATAAAAGGTAAAATGAACTGTGATAGTTCAGATTCTTTTACACAAGCTGTTCAACTGGTAATAAATTCCTTCAGGGGGTCTACAAACTACTACCAGTCAGTAGTTACTCTGTATGAACCAAAAACATACTGATGAATTAAGGAGGAACTATCTATTGAGCTAACTCAAAATAGGCTGATTCATTCATGAAAAAGATAAAATTAATTACTTTAATAATAATAATAAAGATTGCTAGTACATGGCTAGCAATGAAAAAAACAATAATTGTGTACCTATTATAATCCATGTTTTAATATATAAAATATATCATATTTACTAAGGGAATATTCAGATTAAACTTAATAGCGGAGAGAAGACCAACTTAATATGTATTCTATCAATGAAATACTTAGGCAGTTCTCTGTATTTTTCGTTATAGTTCATGTCTCAGCCAGCATTTTGTAACGAGCTCAATGAAGCTGAAATTCAGATTTGCAGTAATTCTTTTCAATGTAGAATATAACAATCTCAGTCATTTTTGGGGTCTGTGATTTAAAAAAACAACAACATTTTTCTCTTTGATTGATCATAGCTATTATTGAAATAGATGTTAACATGTGACATGATGCTATAATTTAGACTGAAAAAATTGAATTGTGAATTATATCCACTCAGCTTAAATTTCTCTGTTTCTACTCTCCAGAGCATCTTTTGTACTTCTTTTCCTGCAGAAATGGCTGCTTAACATAATGTTCCTACATTTTCCCAAGGGAAAACAAGGACTTCATGGTCAAATTCTTGTCCAAAGTATACAGGGGAAGCTAATACAACAAAAACAGAAGGAAAAAAAATACACGATTTAGAATTTGCCAGTACACGAAATGAAGATTTTATTCCATTTAACCTTTTAACAAATATGCTTTACACAATATCTGTCATGGTGTCATTGTCAAAGTGATGAACATGTATGGATACGATGATGATTCAGATGATTTCAGATGTTTAATTTGAGGTTAATTCCTGCATACGTCATTCTCCCATCTCTTGTTTTGTAGATAGAAGTAAGTCACAGAATAATGTTTAGGATCATTAGATAACAAATTAGGCAGGAAGCTGTATGTTTGTAATGATTTCCCTGTTAAAATCTACTTTCAAACTATTCTGCTTCATGTTCACACAAGCAGTTCTTTAAGTAACAAATCTATTCATTTAGAATGATTTGGTGGATCAATTAAGAATTATTTGTATGCTCGGTTTGATATATGGACTGCAAACTGTTGTAGACTTTATTTTTTAAATATATTTAATAAAATTTGGAAGGTGAAGTTTGTACATTTTTTACAGCTTTATCAAGAAGTAATTGATACAATAAACTGCACACAGTTAAAGTGTGCGATTTGATTGGTTTTTATGTGTGAAATCATCACTCCCAGGATAAAATGATGAACATTTCCAACACTCTCTAGAATTCCCTCCTGTTCTTTCTAATCTCTTTCCTCTCAAACCCTTCCTTGGCAACCACTGATCTGCTTGCTGTTGAGAATTTATATTCTAAAATTATACAAATGGAAGCATATAACATGTGTTCTCCACACCTTTCAATATTAAAGAATTCATCCGTGTTGTTAACATATATCAATAGACCATTTCTTTTATTGCTGAGTAGTGTTTTAGTAATAGATACATCACAATTTATCCATTCATCTATTGATGGGCATTTGAAATGATTCTAGTTTTTGGCTATTAGGAACAAAGCTCCTATGAAAGTTGAATACAAGTCTTTCTGTGGACATTTACTTTTATTTCTTTAGGAGTTGACAGTTTCTTTGTCTAAAGAATCACATAGTAAATACTTCGGGCTTTATAGGCCTGGATTTTCCCTCTTTTGCCCTGCGGTAATGAAAACTCCAGGTAGTAAGCCAGGGCAGAGGTGGGAACGATTTGGTTTGTTTTCCTTCTTTCAGGTACCACTGACCTGTGCTGTTTCTTGTCCAACTTCTGAAAAACATTGTGTAACATTGTGTATTCAGTTGTTTAGCGGGAGTAGCACCTAGTCCAGTTCTGACTCTGTCTTGGCTGGGAGTGGAAAATTTGTCTAAATATTTTTTATCAGTAGTATTTATTTTCTTCAATTTTAAAATACCATTATGCCCAGGTATGTAAGTTCTGTTTTCAAATTATATTTGTGCCATAGAATATATAGAGCTCCAGTCTGAAGGAAGGGATAAGTAACTTGGATTCTCTAGGAGCTCGTCTCTCTCTCTCTCTCTTTTTTTAAAGATTATTTATTTATTTATTTGACAGACACAGATCTCACGTAGGCAGAGAGGCAGGAGAGAGAGAGAGGAGGAAGCAGGCTCCCCGCGGAGCAGAAAGCCCGAAGTGTGGGGCTCGATCCCAGGGCCCTGAGATCATGACCATGACCTAAAGGCAGAGGCTTTAACCCACTGAGCCACCCAGGCACCCCTAGGAGCTCATCTCTTAAAATACTCATCTATTTATACAGGAATATTAAACTATGTTAATTTGTGAATTAATACTGTACCCCTCATTTAGGAGTCATTCTCTTACTGATTATTTTGGTTTTTTTTCCTTTTTGCTTTTTCTATTAAGACCATATACAGAAAAGTACATAAAACAAATAAATGTATAGTTTTTATGAAATTTTTTGTAACCAATATACACTTAACCACTACCCAGGACAAGAAAGAAAATATTTTCTGGCAAACTAGATGCCTTCAGCATGCTCTTTCTCATTCACAAACTTTTCCCTCCCACCAAAGATAACCACTTTCCAGATTTACTCCCTTGCTCTTCTGTATAATTTTATTACTTAAGTATGAATCTCTAAACCACACGGTTTGGTTTTGCCTGTTTTTTAACTTTTTTTTTTTTTAAAGATTTTATTTATTTATTTGACAGAGAGAGACCACAAGTAGACAGAGAAGCAGGCA